>NC_092804.1:59893529-61362473 GCF_040954645.1 Diabrotica undecimpunctata | reverse complement strand
CAAATTGCTTTAATAAAATGTTGATATTAAGAGAGATACAGGGTGTTAAAGTGGAAATTTAAAATTTTATTTTTCGCTATAACTTTCATGTTTGTAAACATTTATGTATAAAATTTTTTAACTGGATACTATTAAATATGAGAAATTATAATTTGATGTAGCTGATAGAGGACGCCACATATGCCACTGGCATACATCTGCACTTAACTTTTTTGCTCTTCAAGTTACCGCTATTTGTGATAAAAAATATTAAAGATGCATTATTTTAACAAAAGAAAGGTATACCTGTTAATAACTTCAAAACCTGACAGTTTTCGAGATAATCGCATTTTACAAATCAACTGCATAATTCTGATTTAACGCTATTACTCCAGGCAACGAAAGAAAAATAGACAAAAACATCAATACTTGTTGTAAAATACCTTTAATAAAGTTAATAGTTAACGAAATATTAAATAAAATAAATATATCGACAGTTTTACATCAAACAATTTACGTATTATATTAAATTAAAGTCGTAATCAAAACATTTTATTTACAAACCAAATTTATCAAAGTTAAGTGGATATGTCCACCATTTTCTTTAATGTGTCAATACATTCCATAAAATATCGTCTCATATTAAATAGCATCATTGTTTCTAAAGAAACTGCTGCCGTATTTATTGTAAGTATTATAAGTATAATAATAAGTATTATTTTGGGATTTTTTTGAATTAAATAATTATATTAATATCTCACCACAAGAACAAGGAATATGACTACCACGAACAATCCAACGTTCAGGAAAGTTGTATTTAAGTATGTTCTCACTGCCCTCTCTCTATAATGTGGTGATGTACCATCTTGCATAAACCACATATTTTGCCTTAAGTTTGATGACAATTCTTCCAATAAACCAATAAAATAATTTTATAAAAAATGTAAATAAATCTCACCATTCAAATTACAAGCTACTTCGCCTGTCCGTAAAAAATAATTACCAATGGTTCCAAACCATACGTTTATTTAAAATTCATGTTTAAAATGCATGTCGTGGTAAAGAAAATGGTGGACATATCGAACACTTACTTTGACAAAAAGTTTAATGTTATTTAGTTTAACTATTTCTTAATTTGGTTTGTAAATAAAATGTTTTGATTATGACTTTAATTTGATACAAAACGTAAAATGTTTGATGTAAAATCCATTTATTCTGTTGTTTTGTCAAATAATATTATTAATTATCCTGCTGATATATTTATTTTATTTAATATTTCGTTAACTAATAACTTTGTTGAAAGTATTTTATACCAAAATTCAGAAGTATTGAGGTTTTTCTCTATTTTTCTTTCGTTGCCTGGAGTAATTGCGTTAAATCAGAATTATGCAGTTGATTTGTAAAATGCGATTATCTCGAAAACTGTCGAGTTTTGAAGTTATTAACAAGTATACCTTTTTTTGTTAAAATAATGTATCTTTATTATTTTTTATCACGAATACCGATAACTTGAAGAGCAAAAAAGTTAAGTGCAAATGTATGCCACATATATGTGGCATATGTGGGGCCCTCTATCAGCTACATCAAAGTATGTTTGCTGTTTTTTAATGCCATTTTAATTTCCTCTTTTAATATCTTTAAAACCATATCATCTTCTACTTCTATTTCCATCTGTTCTATTGTCTTTGAACAGTTCATTGATGTATTATGTCCATCTCTTTAATTTGTCGTTAGTATTCAACACAAGTTTCCCATTTGCATCTTTCAGTATTCCCGGTTTTATTGTTCTATTGTTGTGAGTTAATTCTTTAATTTTTTTATGTGTGTTAAAACTATCATGTCTTTTCTGGTATTCTTCTATTTGTAAGAGAGGTTAAGTCATAACAAGGATCCAGATAAAAAATGACGATATTGAACAAGTGGACAAAATGAAGTACTTAGGAGTCTGGATTACTGAAGATCAAATCAGAAATCAGAAATTCAATCAAGAATAAAGCAATCAAGAATAAAGCAATCAAGAGCAGCATTTTTGCAGATGAGGAAATTGTGAGTAACCAAAGACTTAATCTGCAAATCCGATATCGGATGGTAAAGTGTTATATCCACTCTATTCTTCTTTATTGTTCCGAAGCTTGGTCTATTAATGTTGACATAATGAGAAAGCTGGAAGTTTTTGAGGTGTGGCATTTTAGGAGAAGTTTGAAAATATTATGGACCGATCATATTACGAACGAAATGGTACGAGATATAGGACTTTTCACCACAATTAAAGGAGAAGGACAGTATATTTGAGGCACATACTTAGAAATGATAAGTACGTGTTGTTGCAGCTGATTTTGAAGGGTAAAATCGAAGGAAAAAGAGGTCCTAGTAGACGACAAATATCCTGACTAAAAAACATTCGCTTCCGGACCGGGTTAAACACACAGAAGCTTGTAAGCAGAAGATAGAGACGAATTTGCAATGGTTATGGCCAACCTTCATTAGTGGAGTGAGCACTAGAAGAAGAAGAAGAAGAGGAGGTAGTTGTTTACTCTGATCTAACATGTTAACTCTCAACAGGTTTTTTGGTTGCCTCTAGTTCTTCAATTTTTAGGTAGATTCATAATTTGGTTGAAATCTTGACGTTCCTTCAGAACCAATATACATAACTTTTCTACTTACGCATATGTTTAATTTATCATGTAATAATATTAATAAAAAAGTCCTCCCCGACTGGGAATCGAACCCCGGTCTCCCGCGTGACAGGCAAGGATACTGACTACTACACTACCGAGGACATGACACAAACGGATTTCAAAATTGACAGTTTTGGGTCATACAGTGATTTATTGAGATTATTATTTTGAAATACAAAAAACTAATATAATTATGAACATTTAATAAATAATACAAAACATATCACATAAATAATAATATTAATAAATATTTTATATATTTTATATATATAAATATATATATATATATATATAAATATATATATATATATATATATATATATAATATTAAATATATATATATATATATATATATATATAATATTAAATATATATATACAAAAGGAACATTTTTATATTCGAGAGAGGAAGAGAGAGAAAATATATCTTCTGTCTCTCTCTTACTCATTATCTTACATATGTAATAATTTCACAGATTCACTCCCATACAAATTTCCAACGTAGAGCGCGCGTATAGAAGTATAACTTCAAAAACTGTGATTTAAAAAACAATATCGCATTACGCATTATTTTTGTTTTTAATTTTAACCCTACCATATTTTTTCTGTTCCAGTCTAAGGTATCTTCACCAACAACCACTATCAACAATCCGTTCTTGAGCAACTCTCCATCGTCAGCATCCAACAATACATCTTCATCTCAGTTCGTAAGTTCTCCGTCATTCGATCTATTTGCAGATGAGCAGACGCCGCCTAACCTGAAAGCATCGGACGATCTACTGCAACTATCAAATCCGTTTTCAGACGCCTTCAGTCCTTCCAACACAAATGCCTTTGCACCTCAGATACCTCAGCAAAACAATATTTGGATGGCAAATGGAAATGGTATGTATGAATATTTTGTTAGTAGTTTAATTTTTAATAAAAACTTATTTTAGCTTTTAGTGTATTGAGTCCAGGAAATACTTCGGGAATGCCGAATGCTTCGTTGTTTGTGACTGAAAATAATTTTGCTTCTGTTTTTGGAGCTTCGGAATCAAAAGGTAAGTAAATGCATCTGTAATTTACAGTAAACAATTCAAAATAAAAATTGTCCCAAAATGACAATAGAATATCTTACAAAATATTTTGAACGAAATAATTAACAGGATTAGAATTAGAGGATTAATAAAATATTATAATAAGTACAGCGTTGTTGAAAATAATAGATCATGTTACTACAGATCATCACAGCATCCCTAGTTAAGCCTTGACTTCCTTTAGTCTATTTCGCAAGTTGTTCATGTTCTTTCACCTCACTCTTGGCCTGCATCTATTCTTATTTTCCACAGATTTTGATAATAGAGTTCGTTTGAGAGGATAGGTCTCTTTCGTTATAGACTTACCTATCGTAGCGTCGCTGTACTATTATATGCAGGAAAACGTCTAAATAAATTAGAAAAATGAACAAAGCCGTTTTCTTCTTTAATAGTCCAGTCGTCAGAGAGTTGACCCCTAAAAATCATACGAATAAGCTGAATTTTGCAGAGAATATCAATTTGGGACCCCAAAAAAATGCAAAAAAGTTTACCACTTTTACCTCTGGGCTTCCCCTTAAAACCCCCTCGCAGGGGGTAAAAATACAAAAAAATCGATTTACCATGAATCTGTACACCGTAGAAAAAAAATGCTTCATATAAAAAATGTAGCTGAGATAATTTTAAACAAAAATAAATATACGTAGACGGTTGCGTTTGGATTTAATGAGTCTCTTACCATTTTCTAACACGTGTTTCTGGGTCTACCCGTCATCAGAGAGACTTGTAAGACGACTCAAACCAAATCAAAACGCACCGACTAGTATGGCAATTATTATAGGAAAAATATTAACAGAGTATGTTACTAGCGACCTCTAGTGAGGGAAAATGAAGTGAAATGTCTATAGCAATTAAAGTAAACTATATACCCAAGCTTAATCAAGTCATTCAGAGCGATGCTGGTAATATTTATATTCCACTATGCATCAACAATTTACCCATATAAATTACCATAATTTTTATAAGGACGATAACAAAATAAATATACGTGGTTGCGTTTGGATACGAAAGCTGAACTATTTACCTTTAAAAACCATCTTGATTTTTGTTGAAGGTAACTTGAATCATAAGATGTCGAATTTTTACCGTCGAGCTGATACAAATTTTATTGAACATTGATTTCGCGCGCGTAACTGACATGCAAAATTGATGGTGGCGTCAAGCGTTATTTCTAAGAGAACGGTTCATTCTATACAAAAAATGTTTATACATATTTGTTTAAAATTATCTCAGCTACATTTTTTATTTGAAACATTTTTTTCTATGGTGTACAGATTCTTGGTAAATCGATTTTTTTGCGTTTTTACCCCCCTACGATGGGGGTTTTAGGGGGAAGCTTGGGGGTAAAAATGGTTAACATTTTTTGCATCTTTTTTGGGGTCGCAAAATTAATATTCTCTGAAAAATTCAGCTTGTTCGTATGATTTTGAGGTTCAGTGGCATTTTCGTCTCTGACGACTGGAGTATAAGTAAAAAATAATATAAGCAATTTGTACACAATTTAAATCAAGTATCAACGAGATTGGAAAACTAACAAGTAGAATATGAGATAAAATCGATGAAAATATGAAAAGCTAGATGTGCGATGAGTTCCATACAGAAATAAATAAATTAGTTGGGAATTGACATCCACACCTCGTGTAACTAACATATTGTAACAAAGTTTATCGTACGGACACTTCCCCAAATTACAATTTGAACAGTATCTTTATTCCCTTGTCGGAAATAAATACATAACTCTAAAAAGTATAAAAACTTTAAATTGGCAAGTTTGGCATTACTTGAACAGAATATAATTAATAACTTGGAACTAGGAAAGCAATATTTTCCTTCAGTTTTATTATAGACGAGCAGAAACCCTTTAATTGTCGACATAATATATTAGCCGAAAACTTTCGATAAAGAAAAACATACTGTAGTAATACAACAAGTTTAAAAAATGTTTAAATAATTAGATAGATATAATGAAAAAATAATTATATCCAAGTTATCTGTTTAAACTGAAGACGGCTACATCAAGAATCCATACAATGTGGAGTACAACAAGGCTGTCGTACTCTACGTTGGGCAAGTCAAAAAATGAAGCAAGCCAAATGAAAGGTCTCAAAATTAAAGCAAAATGGGTGGCAGCTTGCAAAAAAATATAGCTCAACACCAAATTTGAATAGGTAGGGGAAAAGTAGAACGTGTTACTTTAAATATCTAGGCAGCTGATTAAACACAAATGCAGACTCATGAGGATATAATAACATGGATTGAAATATCATGTAAGGCATTTATGACATGGCAACCGGATCTGTGTCAAAGAAATCTTTCATTAAATCTCCGTAAAATGGTTTTGAAGTGTTATGTTTGGTCGATCCTATTTTATGGTTTCGAGACATGGACTCCAAAACCAACAACGTTGAAAAAATTGGGATGGTTTGAAATTTAGTTTTCCCATCGGATTCTAAAAATATCGTGGGTATCTCACACTTCCAGCAAGAGGTTTCTCAGAATAATGGACTCTGAAAGTCAGCTTGTGAACATCATAAAGAGACGAAAAACGGACATATAATTATTCAAATTCAAATATCATTTACTTCGTCTTATCATACAGTGAAAAGTGGAAAGCAAAAGATCAATAACGCGTAAAAAGCTATCTTGGCTACGCAGTATTAGACAATGGTGCGATATGACAACTGAAGAACTATTTCGCGCAACAGCTGATAGGTTCCAAGATTCGCAACATTCCAAGAACTTATAAAACCAGATGATTATTACCAACGTTTGATCACAAGAAGAATCAAAAATAATATTGGAGAACGAATAAATGGAATGATTAGAATCTACATATACGGGGCAAGATAAAGCTGTGAAAACGTAAGATATAGGGTCAAGTTCTAAGGCAGCCTATGAATGATTTCAATTATGTAAACAGTTCTTCATAGTACAGAAAACGCAGTACAAAATATTTTTACTAAAATCTACATTGTGTAAATCATTAAAATGTTGAGGAATATTGTGCAAATTAATGAAAATATCAAGTCAAACAAAAACAGAGTTTCAAATTATAAACAGTCAACAGGTCGAACAAAATAATATATTATTTGTCTGTGTGGCTTGATATTATTGTATTTGGGAAATAGCATATTTGTCATATTTCCTGTTTTATCTAAAGCCACAGGGCTTGGATACACAGGGACACTTAATACAATCTTTCAGGTCTTTCAGAGCGATTTAGACATTGCGCAGACCTAACCAGAGGTAAATTGGTTCAAAATATATGACATGTTTAAAGTATGCATATTGCAATTAGCTGGTTAATTTATTAAAATAATAAATAATGGAATAGAATACATGTAATTGTAAAAGAGGGAAAACATTTGGCATAACTCAAAATGTTATCAATTCTGGAAAAACTCACTTACCTTTTGTTGAAATGTGTTAATTAAAAACGGCGGGAAGTAATGGTTGTGGTACCACAACGCGTAGATTTTATCATCTCGGTTTCTGGTTAACTACTACCTACTGCTCGGGCCTATCGGGATGGACCAACCTTATGGTAGATGGTCGAGGGATAGTTAAGGGAAAAGTTACAAAGTATTAAAAACAAAATATTTAAATAAATACTAAATACTTTCCCAAACAATAAACAGTCAACAGATCGAACAAAATAATATATTAGTTATGTGTGTGGCTTGATATTATTGGATTTGGGAATTAGCATATTTGCCAGTTTTAACTAAAGCCTCAGGGATTGGATCCTTAGGGACACTTAATACAGCACGACCGGATTCACTTTGTATTTGTGATTTGGATGCACAATGGTGCTGACGCTCGGTAAACCCAGAGCGATCAGTCGTAGGCCAAACGTCGAGGAGCAAATGTAATTGTTTTAACAGTTGGTACAGTCGGTGAAATAATTTTTGAATATGGATTTTAAATAGCTAGTAAAACATAAAATTCTAAGCGCACAAAGTCGTGAAATGGTAAATAATGTATTCAATTTTATGAAATTAGAAGCGGAACGTGGTGAGGCATTAGTTCATTTGCCACAAGTACACAACCAGGTTGCACAAGCAGTTGGTATTAGTCTGGGTACGGTAAACAATATTGTGAAGCAAAGAAAAAATATTTAAAAGGGGGAAGTTTCGTCATTTGAGACAAAACATATCCAAAATAGCCAAACTTCGAAAAAATTTAAGTTGGATGATGTTGATTCGAGAATATTTCGAAGACAAATTCACAATTGGTATTTACAGGAAAAAACAGCGCCCACTCTTCAACGCTTACATCTAAACTTTAAAGAATATTTGCGGTTTGACGGTGGTAGAGAGAGTTTGCGTCCAATTATACATGAATTAGGTTTTCGATGGCGCAAAATTCAAAGTATTCGAAAGTTACTTATGGAGCGATATGACATTCGAGAGCTAAGAACAATTTTCTTGAGACATATTGAACATTACCGTGAGGACTGTCGACCAATTATCTATATGGATGAAACATACATTCATTCGTCCCACACTAATCAACAAGCTTGGACCGATCATAGTAACAATGGATTACGAAAAAAAGTGTGGAAAGGGCAACGATTAGTAATAGTTCGTGCTGGATGGAAAAATGGTTTCATACCAAAAGCTTTGCTTATTTTTAAGTCAAAAATCAAGTCGGATGATTTTCATGACGACATGAATTTTACTATAATTGGTTTCAAATGAGTGTAAAGTAATAAATCATGAAGTGTCATAAAATTTGCCTGAATTTCGGTGTCGTCATGGGCGTAGGCAAATGGACGGATGTCAACTTCGTCGTCAAAAATTGATGTACCTCAAAATATCATATTTTGGATATTTTGTGATAACCAATTTTATTTAATTTTTCGATTAACTTATTCTTCAAACTCGTATTCCATTATATGGTCATTAAAGCTAATTACATTTTTATTTATAAAAACAAATTCACTTCCTTACTGAACGAATAAAAGCATTAGAAGAAACTGATAAGGGTATGACGCACCTCCTAATATTACTAAGAACTAAAATAAATCAACATGAAGACTAATAACGCGTAATGAGGTTTTACTTACACTTTCATTATAATCCCTCTTTTATTTTATTATTATCATTCGACATTCGACATTCGAGTTAGTAATTGTTACTACACCAATTAAACGTACAGTAATATTGTGATATAGAAATAGTGAAAAAGTTATAAAATGGCGACATTTACTCCAAAGAAAAGAGGTGTAAAAAATTCTCCGCTATCTGTTAGTGAAAAAGTTATAATTTTAAATGTATATGATTGCATAAAACACGATCACCCTAGTTTGTCTGTGCAAGAAAGTGTTGAGCGATGTGCCCGAATGACTGGAATTGGACAGTCCACGATTTTTAAATTATTGCGAGAAAGAAAGATATCAGGCCAGTTAAGTCCATGCAAGAGAAAATCAGGAAGACCAATAAAAATCTTAGGTGAAGACACCAAACGTGACATTCGAAGAAAAGTTCATTCGTTTTATTTTAAAAAGGAAATACCCACCCTTGACAAAATACTAATGGAGATAAGCCAAGATAACGATATTCCTTTGATATCCAGAAAACTTTTATGGAAAACTTTAAAAAGTATGAATTTTTCCTGGGAAAAGCACAATCGAAAGGCACTATTACTGGAAAGTGATGAAATCATTTGCTGGAGACGAAAATATTTGAGAACTATAAAACAGTACCGCAGAGAGCACAAGAAAATTTTTTATCTTGATGAGACGTGGATAAACGAAGGTTATATAGTCCAAAAAATGTGGCAAGATAAAAATGTAACAAGTGCTCGCCAAGCTTTCATAGAAGGCCTTTCGACGGGTATTAAAGTGCCTTCGGGAAAAGGGAAGAGGCTTATAATTGCTCACATTGGAAGCGAAGAAGGATTTTTAAAAGAAGGTTTGTTAAGCTTTGAGTCGTGTCGGGCGGGAGATTATCATGAGGACATGAATTCGGATGTCTTCGAAGACTACTTCGGGGAAATGTTAAAATTTCTTCCAGCTGATTCGGTCGTGGTTATGGATAATGCAAGCTACCATTCAAGGCGCATAGAGAAGGTACCAACTTCAGCTTGGAGAAAGCAAGAAATTATTAACTGGCTGTCAAATAAAGGTATTCAGTTTGAGACGAATTCAATAAAGAAGGAACTACTAGCCGTAGTAAAACAACATAAATCTCGCTTCATAAAATATGCCGTAGAAGATGTCGCAGAAAAGTATAAAGTAACTGTGCTACGCCTACCGCCATATCATTGCGAATTAAATCCCATAGAACTTATATGGGCACAAGTTAAAGGATATGTTGCAAGGCACAATACCACATTTAAAATGAAAGATGTCAAGGTATTGTTTGATCAAGCCATTATGGAAATCACATCAGAAAACTGGCAAAAAGCAATCCAGCATGTTTTAAAAGAGGAAGATAAAATGTGGGAACTGGACAACTTGGTCGATCAGGTGGTTGACCCTATAATTATAACACCAGGGGATGATGACAGTTCTTCGGATGAAGACTATAGTGATGTAGAATTGTAATAACGTATCCAGTAAAGTTTTTGTAGTTTTTGTGAATAAATTGATTTAAACTCCCCACAAGTGTTTCATTTTTTGTTTCATTTCATTCGTGTGTGTTTGTCAGTATTTCCCGATTTCGGTTCGTATATATTTTATTGTTACATTTTATATTTTTTTAATAACACTGTTCTGCTGTATTACATTTTTATTTCCTTTAATATGATTTTTAAGAATGCATATTCTTTTGTCAATTAACCCACTAACGCGCCTCTGGCTCAGTGTTTATCTGTCGATAACAATGGACTAATCCCTTAAAACAGGGTGATACCTACCTGCTCTTTATGAAACGACAGAATTTTGCAATGCGGACGGAATTTATTGACGGATTATTGACGGATTACCCTGTAGCGCTTTTGAATACTTCATGAGATTTTATTACTCTACACTCATTAGAAATAGATTATAATTACAAGTAATGGCTTGAAACTAAACTGATACCTAATTTACAACCGCCTAGTGTTGTTATTGACAATGCACCGTACCACAATGTACAATCAGAGAAAGCTCCTACATCTGCATCTCGAAAAGATGAAATGAAATATTGGTTACGAAGCAAAAATATTCACTATTCGGATGATATGTTAAAGGTAGATTTATATAATGTATAAAAATGCATAAACCGAGGTTTAAATCATACAAAGATAGTTTGCAGCAGTATACTCTTTAAATGCACTATAGAAATAAGTTATTTTTTTAAACAACCTGGGAAGTTTAATTTATGAAATTATAATTTAATTTTATGTCTCTTTCTCTGACATAAAAATATATAGCGGCTACAACCACCCTTATTTGTATAATACCACCTTAAAAGTATTTTAAATCGTAATTACTTTACATTATTCCAAGAAATAACAGTATAAAATAGTTAATGACACACTTTTGTCGCAATAAGTTTGTCTAGATTGAAAGAAATGTTGCGGATTATCTATCGCAATGAACAAACACAGATAAACTTGAATCTACAATTTTTAATAATGCAATTGCCTTTTTTATGTTAATGTTACAATGATGTATTATTCATGCAAACATATTTTTAACATAATTTTCTGAATTTTATTTTGGTAACGTCTCGTCAAGTAAAATACCTGCAAGGAGTGTACATTCGTTTCCTGACTCGCTTAGGAGTTACACTTTTGCCATTCTCTGTCGCGCATCTCAAATACAAAGTGAATCCGGTCGTGCTGTACAATTAGAGGTGTTTCAGAGGGATTTAGACATTGCGTAGACCTGACCACTGGTAAATTGGTCCAAAATACATGATGATAGACACAAAGGGATACTTAATTTATACTTTTCCTTTTATTTTCAACATGTGCGTAAACCATAATTGTAAAGTCAGATGTTCTCAGCAGTGGCGGCTGGTGGTAATTTTTTTCGGGGGGCGCTGATTTGAGAACACAAAAAAGTTATTGGGTACTTACCAAAAGCCTACTTCTTAAAATGATACTCAATCCTTTTATTTTTATCGGAGATAAATACTTTCCATCAACTTCGTTGATGAACTCGTTAAAGCCAAAAATGTTTCGAACTAAAGTTGTTTCGATAGACAACTTGACAAGCGTTGTCAGTCTTTCTTGAGTCGTCTTTTAAAAACTTGTTGATCAATTTCAAAGTAAAGAAACATTTTTCACTTTCTGCAGTTTTCATTGGCATCGTTATTAAAAAAATCAAAACTTTACTTATTTGACAAAGTGTTGAATCCAAACCATATGATACTATTAAATTTAAAATCGTAAGCAACCGATTGGATTTTCGTTTTCTTGTGTTATCTCTTGTCATCAAGCAAAATGTTGTCAATTTTAATTTCAGGACATATTTTTCAACCATTGGAAATGCATTGAAGAAGATATCAATTTATTCTTTGTGTAATGTTCATAACTTTCTCTTTGAAACAATTCTACACCATACAGATGATATTTAAAAACAAACAATCCTTAATTTGAACTATAATATTCTCTTACAAGTTTTTCTCGCAGATCATTTCAAATTCTGCTGATGTTACCAAGTATTTTTCCAAAACTGTCAGTAGCATATTGCAATTTTACAGAGTCCGTTTCAATTTTCTGCAGTTGGTTAAGGCCAGGTTCCTCCAAACAATTTTCAAAAAATCGAAAATATTTTTCAAAAATTGCTAGAAAATATTCTTAGAAATAGTATAGAATTATTCCGTAAGTCCCGCGCGACCTTAAAGTAGGTTGAGAAGAAGGGAGAGCGCTGCCAAGCGTTTAATCTGACCGCTGAAGCGGGTCGGGTGACCAGCAGCTGTTTACTTAAATAAAAAATCTTGCTTGTTTACTTTAATCAAAAAGCTCTTCTCGAAACCACGTTTTTTCAACTAATTGTCACTTATATTTCGAAACTATTGCACTTTTCAATATGAACCAAACGCTATTTTACTCTTCAGATATCTCTATGGTCGATACTACAACCAAAAATATTCATTGTTATTTAAAAAAGTTATGTTTAAACAATTAAACGTGCAAAAATGTCGAAAAATTCCAAAGTCCGGCATTTTGTTTTGTTTTCGGTGAAAATGTTTCATTGTAGTTCCGATTATAGCCAATTCGATATAAAATATGAAACTATTTTGTTTTTTGCTTTCGAATGATTCGTTTTCAAGAAATGATGACACTCACAAATAAATTGGACGAGTTTGCGCATCCATTCTCAGAGTCGCCATTTTGAAAAAAAAAGTTAGTTTAATGTATGTACTTTCACCTGTAAAAAGTTTGATTTTGAAATATCTTTTGTACTATAAATAAAATTTCTTAAAAAAAACACGTTTTTTGGAGGAACCTCTCCTTAAATAATTTGTAAACATGTATGTGCATTTTTGTAAATTTCTCGGATTTTAACATTAACTTTTCGCAACTATCCACACATTGCACTAGCACCGTAGTAAATATGTGCAAATAATTTCTCGGGTGAGTTTTTTAAAATAGGATTAATTTGTTCCAAAGTAAAGGTTGGAATCTCAACGTCATCTTGACTTTTCGGATTTTATTTCCATACTTTGAACAAAATTTAAACGTAAAATTGTAAATAGACTAAGGTTAATGATCACATCACCTAAACTATTAATTTAATCATACCAGTAACTGTTTTGTGTGCAAATGGAGTAGGTTTGAATTAAATAAGGGTTATAATTATGTTGCTACATAAGATTAGACCGTCGGATTTCAATATGAAGTTCAACCACTATTTTATCCCTTATGCCTTTTTGTGCACTGAAAATATCATATGATATAAGAAATGAGAAAAAGAAACTTGGAATTGAAACGGGTTCGTTTTTCTGAAAATCGAATTTTTCTTATTTTCCGCAATGTTTCTGAGGTAAAATTTTTCTTATATACGTCTTGCCGTTATGCCTTTTTTTTTGTAGGTTCCTTTCTAACCTAAACTAACGAACTTTCAAGTGGCATAAAGGAGAAAATCACGGACACTGACGTATTAACATTACATGTTTAAGTCATAATTAACAGTTTTAGTGCACCAGTAGCACTTATCGCTAAATTTTTATCAATCAATACTCCTCTATCGATTCGTACAATGGTATAAGGGTGAACATCATCGCAGCATATTCGATTTTCTTTACAGAAGAAAATTCAATTTTCACGCAGATTTCCCTAGGTAACCCTACAATTTTCACATGTTTTACTCCACTTGATTACATTTTTCAGTATTCTCAAAGGCATAAGAGATTCAATCGTGGCTGAACTTATATTGAAATCCGACGGTCTATGTACACAATATATATTTTTTCATATTTTTTACCATATACAGTTTTAATTTATGGCTTGTTTTTATTAGGGACCAACTTTGATGCCTTAGGAGGGGTTCTTCAACCGTCAAATATTGATGGTAAGCAAGTAAATAATACTGCAAGTATAATTGAAAACAACAACCAGCCATCTTCTTCGAACGGTCTACTTACGGGTGATTTGGAATCGAGCCTAGCATCTCTAGCGGAAAATCTTTCTATTAATAGTAGAACAGCTCCAAAGTAAGTGAGGTTTTTTTCACTCAACATAACATTAAAATACATACATACACACAACAGATGAATCTGAATTCATCTCATAGTCTCCTAATAAATAAATTTAACACTTAAAATAAATTAAATACCTAAAAATTGTCTTCGATATCTAAGGGCTGCAAGAAGGGTGATAATAATCATTATTTAACCTGTTGTTGAATACAGGCCTCGCTGTAAATTTAGTCCACCTCTTTTGTTCTGATCTGCATGGATTCAGGTTAGGCGAGCTGCAAACATAACTCTTGTTTGACAAACAACTTTCGGCTTTAAAAACATTTTACTATTTTTTGAAATAATCTTTTTTGAAAATGATTTCCGGAGTGGAGATCGTAATGTCAAACATCAGTTAAAAATGTAATTTTCATTACAATCAAATGTGGCAATATAAACATAAACATAATCTTTTTCCTTTAAGAAAAAGAAAAGATATAAGCATATGAAGAGAATACGATTCTTTTTAACAACATAATCTTTTTTCTCCAAGAAAAAAAAAAAGATATAAGGATATGAAGAGAATACTTTATGACGTGCACCATTAGTTATAGAACCATTCACATATAATGTAAGGATAATCCGTATTGTGTATTTTTCGAAATAATCTTTTTTGAAAACGATTTTCGGAGTGGAAATCGAAACGTCAGACAGCAATTAAAAATATAATTTTAAACATAATATTTAATATAGAATTTTTCCTTCAAGAAAAGATATACGGATATGAAGAGAATAAGAGCCTTTTTATGACGTGGGCCATTAGTTACACACTCATTCACATATAATGTAAAGGTTAGCCTGTAGTGTGTGTTGAGCCTTGTTACTAAGTAGAGGAGGCTTCATTGACTACAAAGAATCGCTTATATCCGAACGACTACAGTGCATTGGGTAATACCGATATGGCAATGACCGTGTTAATTCGTATATTCATTACAGCACCAAGTGAAGTATAGGTTCTAAGTTTTTAAGACACTGGACTTTTCGTTTAACCAAAAAAAGTTACATAAAAAAGTACAAAACAGTTTAATAATATTATATTATGTATATTACGAGTGGTACACCAAAAGTTTTACACAAATAATTGAAGGAAAACATATTTTTTTGAAAAATCGACTTTATTGCTTTTCAAAGTATTCGTCTTTAAGATCACTACTAATGTTCATACTTTTGCATTTGAACAAACCAATCGTCGAAGCATGCCAGTCCGAAATAAATATCTCAGAAATTAAGTTTTTCCTTCGCTCGACTTATTTGCCATCTTAAAACGTTTACCGCGCCGCGCGTCGTTTGTTTTTAAGTCTCGGTGAGACTTAAAAACAAAATCTGAGACTTAAAAACAAAATAATACGGCGAAAAGTCAGGACTGTATGCAGAACAGCCCACGAAATCAATGTTTTTCTTCTTCAGATACTTGGTTGTTCTACGACCCATGTGAGAGCTGGCATTGTTCTGATATAACAAGATGTGTTGTATGTCATTCAGTATGGACGGTTCCGTCATTCCGATCTGCCTTTTCCGTTTCGCGACCAATTATTTGCTAACGCTACCTCCTGCTGACTCCCTTTCTTGGCTTTGGCTCGTCTTGAAACAGCCATACTGGTGATTGGTTTTCGTTTCGGGCTCATAACACGGTTCATATATCCATGTTTTCACCAGTCATGATGTTCCATACCCAATTTGAAGTTGCCTCCTGAATCATTTGAATGTGGCGCGGCACCAATCGACACGTTCCTTCTTATGTGCAGCAGTCAAATTATGAGGAATCTAACGACTGCACATCTTTCTCACTGCCAAATGTCCATGAAAAATTGTTTTTATTTTAATCATGCCTATGCCCAATGATACCCGAATCTCGTAATAAGTAACATGGTTTCCGGACAACAGCTGCGATCGAACGATGTTTACGGAATCCGTAACTGAGGTTGGTAAGTCCACGCTTGCATTCTTCAAACCATCTTTGAACAAGTTTAACAAGTCATCTCTGAACAGTTGATCTTTGTACAAATCATCGCACGAAAATTTTTACTAGTGATTTTCATTTTTTTCCCGGTAATGATTGTTTTGGAAATTGCTGAATTGCTGCTAAACCAGGCGATGCATTTTCAATTTGTCAAACTTGTTTACCATAAAAAATGACAAATGTACGAAAATAATATTTACGATATTAAGTAACTTCCACCAGATGGCCTTGTGCAAAACTTTTTGTGTACACCTTGTACATTAAAATAATCTAATTAATTATTCAGTAGCTTGGTTCTAAAAGGGCCAAAGTCATAAAACGCTGTTTTTGGGAAACTGCTCTAGAAGATTCTTATACAAAATGATCTACAGTTATTGCTAATATTTTTTATATTGCAACACTGTTTTTTTGTCTTGTCATTCTTACATATATTACGGAATGTTTGGCATCAGTAAAACTGACCCACATTTGTTTTTTTTTATTGGAAATATGACATTGGCCCTTTTAGAATAACAAAAAAATACTCCAAAATGTTACTTTGGCCCAATTAAGGAATAATAACATTGCAATAATTTGAAGAGATTAATGTTTATTTTATAAAAACATAGTCACAATCAGTAGGATTACAATGGAAATATTACATCTCATCATCTTGATCGTACTCCTCATCTGCAATAAAATTATCCGTTGCAGATGGTGATGTAGTCAAAGTATTGAGAAACTGAAGGTAATATGGACGACTACTCTCCTCAACGTAAGGTAACATGTCTTTCAGATGTTGTGTTTTATTCGCTGGTATGCCCAATGGTTTATCAGAGATTGGTAACAAACGAGTAGTTCCAGAATTTCTAGTTCTTGTTCTTAATAAGCTCAATGTTTTATAAGGCTCATCGTCGGTAAAGGAGTTTTTGTATTTCATCACGCCAAGATTTTAACTTGAATAGTAAATAAGTCTTATTTTAGACCACACCACTGGTTGTCTTTGAGTATTGGTTTTTGCATGCTGAAATTTGCCAGATAATAATGATTTAAAACAAAGAAATTCTTCTTGCTTCATTTCTTGAACAAAAATTGGTGGTTTTCTGGGTATTAGACGAATAAGGTTAGCCCAGTAGTAGAATTTTTAGTTTTTTCTATTGCAGCATGTATAGTGTCTGCTTCCATGTGAGTGTGTCCGGGTACTAGAAATTTGTGATAAATATCAATCTTCCTTCCTTGGTGTTTGGAATGTTCAATAACGGTAAGAAGCATAACTGATAGTAAAATATTTCGATTTTGCCCAGGGCAGCAGTCGCTATACATAATGATTTTATTTATATGAGAGGGAATACTATTTAGGTAGGTGTATAGACAGGAAGCAATTTCTTGTCCACCTCTTTGAGCTATAGTTTCATTCCATAGGTAGCATTTAGCTGAGTTTGTAGTTCCTTGCGTCTCAAAAATGGTAAGGTTCAGAGTCCATAATTTTCTTTTATAGAATGAAATGCTGCTTTTTAAGTAGGGAGTGGGCAAACATTTTTGTAGGTCAAAACTGAATACCACCAAATTTGGATTAAGTTTGCAAGCCAGTCTATCTTTCTTTTTCTCTTCATAAGCAAACTCTGCTAAGTGTTGATGTTGTAATTTTTACTTTCAAGTTGGGCTCTTTCATTTTCATCTGTAACGGATTTAAGGAGTAAAGAAAACTTATCGCAAGTAGTACACGTATCATTATACGGTTTTTTAAAACACAAGTTAAATTCTTCCACGAAAATTTGTCTGTACAGTGATTCGTTTCTAGGTGTTATGTTGTTTTCTTGGCAATACTCACAATATAGCCTATACATTTTTTAAATAGAAAGATCGGGAGGCAAATATTTCTTTGCAGTTTTCTCTCGAGCGTAGTGACTTTGAAACGAAGGAAACATCAGAATGTGTTGCCTTATTACATCTTTCTCCTCTTCCTTTATTTTTGGATGGTTCGTATGTTTTCCACGACCATCGCTTGAGCAAATATTTGATGTTGAGGAACGCTTTTTGTTCATTATTACCCGAACTTTTTTTAAGGTTACATCTAACGTTGATAAAAACATAACTTGGCAAACCTCAATTCTCTCTTAGAGTTACAATCTAAATAATATTGCCTGCTATACTTTCTTCTACTTGTTTCATTACGGCCTCTTATTCTTTGTACTGCCTTCTCTCTTTCTTGAATGTGACTGGCAATAAACTGATTTTGAGCTTCCCAAGCAAGATTATAAAATTCACTAAAAATGGTCTACCTTTCTTCATTTGATAATTTTTCAAAACATTTCTTTCGGCATTGACATGGATTTTTTAATGATTTCTCTGAAATCTTTTTACCTTGAATTGTAACATATTCTTTTCCAAGTGTGTTTAAGTTCTTTCTTTTATTCTTTTCCCAATTATTTGGATTACGCTTCCTTTTTCTAATTTGTTCTCCGTCCAGAACTTTTTTTCTTCCTCTTCTATAAGAAGTTTCATTCCAGACAGTCAGCGTATGTTCTGATTCTGCAGTAATATGATTGTCTTTTTGTATTTTACTAGGTTCTGAGTTGTCCGAGTCAGAAGAGTCACTAGCATAAGGTTCAAATTCATCACTTGAACTTCCATCAAAAGTCTTAAATCGTTCTGAGTTATCATCTTCTTCTTTAAATATCACAGAAGATTTCGACCTCAGTTTATTCTTTATTGTATTTTTCGATGATGATTGTTCAGTTGTTCTTGTAATTCTGTAGTTCTTGTAATAAATTACAAGATATTGAAATATCTTGTAATTTATTGTCTGAAACAAAGAGACCAAAAAATTAATTATCTGAAACAAAGAACTATTTACATTGGTTTATCTACCTGGCGAAATGCTTAGTCCAGGATCATAGTTTTCTTGTAAAACAGTCGAATCATCCTGTTTTGGAGGCAGCGGCACATTATCTAAAATTTAAATAAAAATTGTTATTAAATTGCACTAAGTGATTTGAAAATAAGATTTATAGGACTGAAATGTCTTAGCATAAGTTACTAATATTCATACAGTCGGCCTAGTCACTAAATTTGTCCTACATGGTACATTTATTGAGTATACAATTTTTTACTTAGTTATCATTTCGTCCTTACATCTAAATCTTGTAATATTACCAATTTTTAAAATAAAGTTAACCTATTTACTTACCGGCTTATTTATTTGCTTCCATTTTGTCTAACTTACACAAGTTAACAAGTTTCTTTCCACGGTATAACTGCTCCATCACTTTTTGCATTTTAAAACAAACACTCAGAGGCCTCAGAGCCACTGTCGATTTTTTAATACAAAGATTAGGTACTACTTTTGCACTCACGATAATGTGTATAGACAGAAACCTAACGTAGAAATAAGGGGCCAATGTCAAATCAAATCGAAGAAGGTTTTGTTAAAAAAGGGCCAATGTCAACATTGGCCTGTATAGAAATAAAATTTTTAGAAGCATTGAGGCTGAAGTCTACATCGGTCCTTTTTGCTTTAAAAATTAGTGTTGATTAGAGATTGACATTGGCCAAAAGTAAAACTGTAAGTCTGTTGTTACTCTATCTAGACATTGGCCCTTTTTACACAGTGTTGTTTATTTGAAATCTAAGACAAAAATGCACTTATGCCCAAACAGTCTAAAATTGACATTGGCCCTTTTAGAACCAAGCTACTGTATTATATTTAACCCTAACGTCACCTGTACGCAGTTCACGTCACCTGTTTTACAAAAACGTAATTTTTTACGCGAATAGGCTATTTATTTTTACAGATATTAATATCAATGCAAATTTCATTTGCACAACTCAAATGCCCATTTTGTAGTAAGACTTTTTTCAGTTAACTTTTATTTTGGATCTTTCTTTTCCCTATAGCCAATTTTATTTTTTATTAAGAATATTCTTTAATAAAGTCTTTAAGGATGGAGACCTAAATTACTTTACATTTTTTTTTGTAACTTATTTTATCGTAAGTCCATATTTTTTAGTTTTATGGAAATCGTAAACTATTTATCAAATGCCGATAGCATGCTTAGGCGATTCTTCCTGCGCGTAGAAAATTTTACTTCGTCACTTCTTACTAATGAAATTTTGATCAAAAGTTTAAGCTTTTCATTCGCAGAATATTGAATAGAAAGCAAAGCGAGAATTAAGTCGAGTGATCAGAATAATACGAAACTTGAAAAGTCTCAAGAACGAAAGCGAAAAAAGAACAATTTCAATGCTTGAAATTATTCTTGCTTCAAAAATCAAATAGACTCAATATCGTTACCTAAATTTATTATTTTGCATATATATTTCTTACAAAAACGAAGGTTATCAACTCACCTGTCGCTTGAAATGTTTTCAAACGACAGGTGAGATTCTTAAAAGATTAAGAATCTTTTTCGTTTTTTACGATATACGGGGTGAAACAAAAATGCTACAATATTTCTGGTGCAAGACAATTAATAGTGTTTGGCGTACGATTTGAAGCATGGAGGCAAAACGTATCTGCAATAAAACGAATTGAAGCATTGCAAATTTCTATACAAAAAAAAATGTTACAAAATTCCTTGGATGACTCATGTAACTGATAATGAAGTTTTACAACGAATAAAAAACAATAGCGAATGACTAAAACCTGGTAAATATTGAAAAAGATCTTATTTGGGTTATATATTGACAGAAAATATACATATAGTACTGCAGTTGAAGCTCGACGATGAGTAGGGAGAAGGCAAGTTTTTTGGCTGAGAAATATTCGATATAGTACCGAACTATGAAACGCAGTGTACTTTTTCTTAGGGTAGAAGACCATTAAGCCTTCGCCATGATGACAGACTAAGCCGGATAGTTAACGCGCATGCTGTTTAAGTTCAAATATAAATTACACACACACACATACACACATTATATATATACACTTCTCCAAGAAATTAACGCACCACTTTGAAATATTAAAATATTTTATTAGCGTTAATAAAAATTTCCATTGTAATGTTATATTTTGCAAGTCCCTTGTATAGGCTATTCGTACACTCTATACTTATTGACTGTGTTTTATCGCTATAGTTTTTTTGCAACAAAACAAAAAGAAGCAACCAATGTACTAATTCTATAAATATACTAATTTCCAAATGTTCACGAATTTTATTCGGCTACTGTTGATTGTTGATTATTGTTAATTGTGTTTATTATGGAGCGTCAATTACGTAATTTAACCCGAGGTGAATGTGCCCAAGCAGTGATACTGTCGGAAGAAGGTTGGAGTTACCGAAGACTTGGTCGTCGGTTTAATGTGTCCCACACATCCGTCTCACGGGTGTTAAAAAGATTCCTCGAAACAGGGGATCATACTCGTAGACCAGGGCAAGGACGAAACCGGGTAACTACCCCTATTCAAGATCGATTTTTAAGAATTTCTGCTCTTCGACAACGTTTTGTAATACATCTAAGTCTACAAATTCAGCTTCGAGACGTGGATGCTATACAAATTAGTACTGAAACTGTTCGCCAGCGACTTAGGGAATACAACTTAACACCTAGGATTGCCGCCCGAGGTCCTCTATTATTTGCAGAGCATCGAAGGGGGAGACTACATTTTGCCACAGAACACGTTAATTGGTTAGAGGCTGACTGGAAACGAGTGCTATTTACTGATGAATCCCGATTTTGTTTGTACAATAACGACAGACGTGTTCGTGTGTTGCGACGACCCAACGAACGATATGCTCATTGTAACTTCTCACACACCACATTTTTTGGTGGAGGATCCGTTATGGTGTGGGGTGGTATTTCTTTGACCGCACGTACGGGCCTAGTGGTCATACAAAATGGAACTGTTTCAGCTGAAAGGTACATACTGGAGATCCTGGAGCAACATGTTGTACCATTCGCTCCTTATATCGGCGAAAATTTCTTACTAATACAAGATAATGCCAGACCTCACGCTGCACAGATCGACAGAAATTATCTAGAAGATGTAGAAATTAACACTATGGAATGGCCAGCACATAGTGCGGATTTAAATCCGATTGAAAATCTCTGGGATATCCTTGATAGGCGATTAAGAGCGACACCGATCCAACCAAACAACTTACAGAAAGTGGGAGAGAGGCTGATCCAGATTTGGCGAGAACTAGACCAAAGTGAAATACGACAATTAATTTTAAGTATGGGCCAACGATGTGAGGCTGTTATACGTAGTAAAGATGGAAACACTCGTTATTAGGACTTTTTTTATATTTTAGTTTACTTTTCTTATCATTATTTTCTTAGAGTTTTCCGTTTTATTTTTTTTTTCTCCTGTACTTCAACATTTTCTGATGATTAGACAAATTGTTATAATTACTAATAAAATGTAGAATAAATCTGATGTTTTATTTTTTATTCTTTGCCTGGTTACAAAAAATTGATTTATTGAAGTGGTGCGTTAATTTCTTGGAGAGTATATATATATATATATATATATATATATATATATATATATATATATATATATATATATATATATACTTTCATTATTTATGTTTATATTTTAGGGGTGTTCAGTGGAATTCTCCAGGATCCAAGACAGGATCTAAAACAAGTTGGACACCACAACCTATTTCTGATACAACAGGGGCGGGTTATAAACCAATGAACCAATCCATGTCCAACGCTACTTCGCCGTTTAGTAGTATAACAGTCACATCACCTCAGCCACAAATGTACCTACAACATCCACAGATGATGGTAAGTATATTTTAGTTTTTTTTTGTTTCTGTGTATTATGGCAAATATATTTGAAAGTATGGTTTAGAAGAGTGTAAACCGTTATTTTAACTAAGTAAAGGTTTGGACGAAGTTACGCATAAGATTCTCATGGAATATCTTAAGCGAAAAGGACTCTACAAAAATGATATTAACATAGTGAGAAATCTCTATTGGAACCAACAGGCTGTGGTAACATTAGATGGAAATAACATGGATGCGCAACAGATAAGTAGATGAGTGAGACAATGCTGTATACTGTCACCATTAGTATTTAATATATACCCCGAATAGTTATTTACACAAGCATTTGAAAACTGTATAGAGGTTATCAAGATAAATGGTGAAACTATAAATAACATTCGTTATGTTGACGATACAGTTATTATTGCTGAAAACGAGAAAGACCTGCAGAAGCTACTAAACACAATTTGCGATATTGTATGTTTGGGAAAACACTTTGGTTTAACAATACATATAAGGACAACAAAAACCACGGTTATCAGTAAGAGGGGTAACGTCATAACAGGGATCCAGATAAAAAATAAAGATATTGAACAAGTAGACAAAATGAAATACATGAAATACTAATTTCCATCCAACCAACTGTAACAACTCGCAGGTATGTTGATTTGGTTCTAGAACCTATAGTTAGACTCTGGAGAGGTGCAATGGGAGACAATTCCATTTTAATTCATGATAATGTAACTCCACATACTAGCAGGGTGACTACAGACCTCCTTGAAGCAGAAACTATAACTGTTCTGGAGTGGCCTGCTTGTTCACCCTACCTTAACCTATAGAACATTTGTGAGATATGCTTAAAAGAAGAATTAAAGCTGGCCGAGATAGATAATCCACAAAACATCGTAGAGCTAGTACAAGCTGCTCTTCAATTCAAAACAATTGAACAATTCAAAAATTCAATTCTATGCAATGTTACTATCGATACGTTTTGTCGAAACGAATATTTGTAGTAGATATAGGTACATCCCCTTTGAAAAATAGATTCTAAAATATAATCTATTTACATATTTATAATTTCATATTTTGACCTTTTTACATTACCTCCAGTGCCTACTTTACAGATTCGATATAACAGTAATACGTTAAACACGTTTATATTCTATGAAAGGACCTAATTAACGACGATAGTCAAGAGCCCCACATATGTAAACTAATAATTAACAAACACATAAGTAATAGAACAAGTCATGAATTTCAACTACCTTGGAATAGATGTATCGTCCATGATAGATATATAGAGGGACTGAAAAAACAATTAAACAAGGCAGCCAGAATATCGGGATACTTCAGGGATATCATATGAGGAACACATATACTTAAAATAGCCTAGACAAACAATAAGACGGGCTAGTACCGACACTGTTCAACCGGTCTCTCAAATATGTGAGAAGACAGTTGAATATAGGAAGATCTAATCTACTAACAAACAAATCAATACAGATTGCCGCCTATGCCGATGACATCAGTATTATGTCCCGAAGAAGAAGAATGTCAAAGAAGAATAATAAAAGAAAACAAAGTTTACTGTTCAGTCGCCCATGTGTTCCGCGCCAAAACCACACACTCGAGATCGAAAATCAGGGTCTACACAACTATTATCAGACCAATAGTATGTTATCAATTCGAGACATGAGCGATGACAGAAAATACAGGAAAATTAAAAAGAAAGCAAAAAGAAAGCTGGAAGTATTTGAAAGAAAAATTCTAAGAAAAATATTTGTTCCTATTAACGAAAACGGAGTATGGAGATCCAGGTACAACTATGAACTATACCAACTGTTAAAAGAGATACCGATCTTAGAACTCTCTCAACTTCAGATACTTCAATGGGCTGGTCATGCTGTGAGAGTAGAGGCCGACAGATTGCCGAAAAGAACCCCATATAGTAAAATGCAGGGCGAAAGACCAGAAGGAACGCCGCGGAAAAGGTGAGAGGATGAAGTGGCAACGGACACGCAAAATTTACTAGATTTCAGAACTTGGAGAAGAGCGGCGCGGGACCGGCAAGGATGGAGGTAGATATGATAAAGAAGGTTTAGCTTTGTATGTATAGACATATCCTTTAAATTTGCTTAAAAAAGAGAATTATAAACGACAAGTTATGATATGTATATTTGTCATATGTATTATTGTGTAGAAATGACAAAAGTCACAAACCACTTTGTACAACTAAACTACTTATTTGAAACATGGGAAGCATCTGTGGAGACACCAACAAGAAAGTATACGAAATCAAATCAAATAGATTTCTAATACTCCAGGATAACACAATGAAATGCAGATACAAAATCGTCCTACACTGATTCATGTGCCATTTATTAATTCCAAATAAATAGAAAGTTTACTGCAGAACGACAATCATAATCTTCTTCTTCTTCATGTGCCTTGTCCGTTCCGAACGTTGGCAATCAACATGGCTATTCTGACTTTGTTGACATGGCAGATCTGAATAGTTCAGCAGATGACAATCCGAACCATTGCCGCAAGTTTTGGAGCCACGAGTGTCTTCTCCTCCCTGGACCCCTTCTGCTGTCTATTTTCCCTTGAACGATCAGCTGTAGTAGGTACTCATTTAATATGTCTCATAACGTGACCCAAGTATTCCAACTTTCTTTTCTTTATACTTATTCCTACCTCTCTCTCTTTACCTATCCGGCGTAGTACCTCTTCGTTGGTCACGTGCTCAGTCCAGGATATACGTAATATACGTCGGTAAGCCCACATTTCGAAGGCCTCTACTTTTTTCATCAATGTTGCGGTCATTGTCCACGCCTCCATTCCATATAACAAAACCGGGAATACATAACATTTCAGAAGTCGAATTTTGAGAGGTAGGGTGAGGCTTTTAGAGGTGAAAATTTGCTTCATGCTAGTGAACGATGCTCTTGCCTTTTCTACTCTTATACGTATTTCCTTCGCTTGATCCCAATTTGAGTTAACTGTTGTTCCCAAGTAGATGTACGAATCCACGTGTTCAATTCTTTCATTATCTAATATCAGTTGCTGTGGTGGTGGTTGGGTTTTGCTTACTAACATCCATTTGGTTTTTGTGATATTTAGTCTGAGTCCGTATTGTGCACTTGTTTTTTGTATCTTACTCATTAGGCAACTCAGTTTCTCCATGCTACTTGCTAGAATCACAGTGTCATCAGCATACCTTATGTTATTAATTATTTCTCCATTTATCTTTATGCCTTCTGTGCTTTTTTCCAGCGCTGTCTTAAATACTTCTTCTGAGTATATATTAAAGAGAATAGGAGACAAGATACAACCCTGTCGTACCCCTTTCTTGATCTCGGGTATCACGGTATTTGGCAGTATCTTTAGTTTTATATATCCGTCTCTCTTCCATCATGTCAATGATTTCTGCAGTCATCCAGTCTTTCTTTTTTCTCTTATCAGGTAGTAAAAACTTGGTGCTTGAAGTCCTAATCTCTTCTTTAATTTTACTCCACTTTTCCAGCGGTTCATTGTTATTTTTAAGGATTTTTGATATTTCGGTATTTAAATTCTCCTGCATCTGTTGTTTAATATTATTGTTGGAAAGCTTCCTAATATCTAGCGTTTCGGGCCTGTTCTTTACATTTGGCTTTTTTAACTTTACTTCAAACTTACATACCACCGGATTGTGGTCTGATGCTACGTCCGCACCCGGGTAAGTTTTTACGGCTTTGATGGAGTTTCTAAACCTGATTGGTGCAGCGATATAATCTATTTGATTTCTTATTATTTTACCAGGTGAGTCTGCCGGTGATTTCCAGTTATAGAGTCAGTCTACTGTGCGGGAACTTAAAGAGAATGTTAGTAAGTACTAGGTTGTGTTCTTGGCAAAATTGAACTAGACGATCTCCTCTTTCGTTTCTTTCACCAAGTCATTTCATTCTTTTTGGTTGCCTTAATTAAGATTTCTAGTTGTTCGTAGAAGTCTTCCATTATTGTTTCCTCTGTGTCAGCTGTAGGTGCGTATATCTGTATTATGTTAAAATCAAATAGGGACGCATACAGCTGTAAAAGAATCATTTGGTCTGATAGTGCAGTGTAGGATTTTATTGAAGATTTTAAACGAGGTGCAACGATTATTCCAACTCCACGATTGTGTTTAGGGGTATCGTTACCAGAGTAGTACATTGCATGGTCTAGGATATTACATTCTCCCGAGTTGGGCCAATGAGTTTCACTGATACCCATTATATCGATTTTGAGTCTCTTGACTTCTTTTACGATGTTATGTGCTTTGCCACTTTCGTACATACTTTTAACGTTCCAGGTGGCGATTTGTAAGCATCTCCATTTAGGTGTTTTACTCTTCAAAATTGTTTTGTTGTTGCAAGGATTTCGCATGATGTCGACCTGGGAGGCCTTGCATTCTGAGTTTAAGTATCCTCCCTTGCCGGATCTTGACTTCCGAAGTCCATGATCAGTAACATATTCCTTATCACTACCGAAAGCCATGATAATTTTTCTGGGGAAATCCATAGGGATCTTTAATGTAGTTGTTTCCCCTTGCCTTCTACATCCTTATGCCGTTGGCCAAATTTTGGTTCATTCGCCTTCGGAGCCGATTTCTCAACTCCAGGACAAAAGAGTGCCCTACCACTTACCAACTCATCCGCCCGAAGCCGTTGGTCAGCAAGTGGGGGATCGCTTATACCGGCAATCGCTTGGTAAAATTTTCTCCATATCTGGCTACCCTCACTTAGTTTAGCCTGCAGACCAATGCAGTTACCCGGGGTGTGGCACGTGGAGCCATAAGTGAGAGTTAGCTGTCTTATGAGGACCAGTTATCAAGAACCATCTCCCGTCTATGACGCTCGATGTGGTCGTTCCGATAAAAGGTGCTACCTCTATAACACAACTCTACACCCCAATCATAATCTAATGTAATTATATTGGTGGGTTATAGGGCCGGCTTTGACAGTCTGGTCTAACAACGACAAAACTATTCGACCTCACTGAGGTGTACGCGCATGGGTTATAGCGCTAAACTTTTATAATCGACTCTTGGAACGTATCGACTGTTGTAAAGGCGTCTACGAACTCCCCCACGCTACCTAGATTTTAATGGGTTCAGTTTTATAGTACTATGCCCCACACTACCTAGGTACTTAGATAATATTTTTGTGAACATATATAGTTTTTATTTTTCTTTATTGTATTCAAAAAGAAACCCAATTCCCAAAGCATGAGCGAAAATTTTAAATGATTAAATAATGAAACTATAACAATATAATCCAATAAAGTTTATTTATAAATCTACATTAACTTATATACAATAACAAAAACTACAGTTAAACAATAACAATGCTTAATTATTACAGGACAATCTTTAAACGTCTTTCACATATATCTTCTACAGCTTTCCTCTTTGTAGAATTACTAAAAATTTGCCGGTCAACGTGGATATCTGGAGCACCATCTGGATATTATGCTCCACCGATGCTTTTTCAAGAATAACGTAATTTTCATCACCTTCCTTTGTGTACACTTTTTGTTGACACGCTTTTTTGATGCATCACCATCTAACTTTTCCATCTTTGGAGACATGGGCCTTTGAATATTTATATTCATTAATTATTAATAAAAGTTCTCCCCTTTGACTAAACATAGTCGTTGGATTCGCCATTTAAAAGTTAAACATTAACGGACAAAACTATACCGTAATACTTGCAACTGAAGTGATTAACTGAAAATATTTATATTCTTAGTTTCAACTATAATCAAATTTGGAATTTCCGGTCATTAAGACTTAATCCATAACTTTGTCTGCGATGGGGCAGCAGGTACTTGGGATTAATGGGCCCAGGTAGTTCGTGGGGCAGTTAGATACCGCCGTGTTGTAATGGCATGTATTAACATTTATTTATTATGTATTTATATTGATTTATAATATCTATAAACCTTATATACTTGTGTAAAAATTTAAACATAAATATTTCAAAATAAACGAGAATTTGTTTAAATAAATAACTTCCCTTTTTAGAGCATGCGCCCCTTAACAACGATACAACCAATGCCACAACTCAACCCAACAGTGAACCAGATGGGACCGCAGTCACTTCTTTTCCATTGATTAAGTAATCCTCGTCTGTAATAAGAGATTTCCAGATGTATAAAATTATTTTTGTTAAATATAACGAATAATATTAATATATATATTTAATAAAATAAATGTCTACAGGCAGATGTTGAAAAGGAACAGAGACAAATCATCTATGTACCTAATAAAAAAATATTATTTTTTTGGCCATTTTCAATAAGGTCCGTTAATTCCGGATATAACTAAGAACCAGTAAATCAATGTATAATTAACGGTTCTTTACAAAATTTGCCAAGTATGTAGTACATATTATAGATAATCCATTGCAACTTCTAACAAGGGATTCTGGGTATTGAATATCTACATATGAATATTTAAAAAATATTTCTTTAGAAATGTAATAACTCAAGTTCTAGACAACTAATATAAAATGGCTCGTACTTGAGTTTTGTAAAAAAAAAATATTCTTAATCTCTAATACCTAGGAACCATTGGTAAGAATAGGTATTTTATAGATATGGGTGTATTGTATGAAAACTAGATTTTTTAATCTGTACTATAACTAATCTACAGAACTACTTTGATCATCTGCTGTCAGAGTACGTTCTTTTAAATTGTGCCATTTTTAAACTGCCTACTACGTTTTCATACGATGCAAACTTATATACTGCAAATAAAAAATCTATTGTCTTGTTAATTAGTTTAACGTTGGCACTAATCACACTATTTGATTGAATTCAAATTATTTGATGTAATAAGATGTTAATAAATGTGTTGTACGCTCATGAAGTAAATTGTGGAATATTTTGTTTTGTTGGCAAAAACTAGTATCGTTTTTTTTGTGATCGGTACTATGACTGCTGCTTGTTGGATTACTGGATTGCTTTAGCAACACGAAAATTAACCTACAAAACTGTTAACAGCTCATGGTCTTTCATTATCATAAGTGGCTCGACAGTCCATTGTGGATCTTGGCCTGCTCACAAAGAAGTCGCCACTCCTGTCGATTCCTGGCAACTTCCCTCCATCTTCTGAGCCTTAGAATCTGTAAGTCCTCTTCCACATCATCTATCCATCTCCTTCGTGGTCGTCCTCTACTTCTTGAGCCCTCTGGTTTTGAAAACGTTAATCTCTTCGTGTATTCGTGATCTGACATTTTAGCAATGTGTCCAGTCCATCTAAGTCTCTGCACTTTAACGAATTTCTTCATGGTCTTTAATGAAGGCAATTTAGTCAAGGCTTGTCTCACCTTCCTTTGAAACTATGTGTTTTGGTCAACTTACCAACTGTTTTTAAATTTGTCGTTCGGATTGTTTTGTCCTGTGGTTTTCAACCTTTTTCATATATTTTTCTATTAGCGAGCTGGAAGGTTATCTTCTCTTGGTACACAATTAATGCTATTCTGCTCGAAATATTCCTTAGTTTCCGTAGCATAATGACACGGAGTGAGATGAAGCCAATATATTATCTCCTCGTTATTCCTTCGTCCAAACTTTCTATTTTCCTTTAATTTTTACTTCGTGTGGATAATTTTGAATATTAGATATATAAAAAAGTGCAATAACTGTCTTTTATTTTCATATCGATTTATTTGCGATTTTGGCATTTGGAGTTTATTGCCTAAATGAATACAAAGATTTTGCCATGGTCATTGTGGTATTGCTATATTGTTTAAACGTACTGTGCTTTTGTCCGAGTGTGACATTTATTTGACGAGTCTTATTTCAATATATTTCAATGTTTTACTTTTAAAACCTAGTCTCTAAGTGCTTTAAGTAATCCAATACCTTGTGGTATTCCCGAATCTATGCTAAAACGGTTGGATATACCTTCATCTAATCTTACTTTAAACGTTCTCAGTTCCGTATGAGGAGGACTTCCAATGGACGAAAATATTTCATTCAAAGGTTTAGCTAAACTGTAAGTAGGTATACGTGCAATATTCTTAATATTATAAAGCTTGGTAGCTTGAGTTACTCTTTGGATCTGCTGAATGGTTGATTGTTTTGTCCAAAAACCAAATTGGTGATCTGGAATGTAATCTTCGGTATCTGGATCTGTATAATCTTTGTCATTATTATTGCAGCAATTTTTAGTGGATTAGCAAATATTTTAGTTTAACATTGTCGTTAAAACTTTAATTGATTAATATTAAAGTTTTTTGACAATTTCTTTATCGTCTAAGGGTGTTCATTTTTGGTGCTTTTCGAACATTTAGCTTGCTGATTTTAATTTGTATTTATTTTGCAGCGAATAAATCAATAGCTGCTCTATTTTTTGAACAGGTTCTGGACATGTAGGCTTTTACTTCACTCTTTGTTAGGTAATGACCCACTAAAAATTGCTATTATATCTTGAACCGGAGCTAAATACGATTTGGGGTTTCTTGAATGTTTAGTAGGTTTCTCCACTTCTTTTTCTTAGTTCAGGCGAGACACTTAAATCTCTGGTACTTGGTCATAACGTCTTTGTACCATACCCTGTTTTTTTTTTCATTAAACTTGAATAAGTCTCTTAGGATCTCTTCTTATTCAATCCTCAGTGTTGACCAGTGAATTTCTGTCTCATATCATTTAGTATATTGCAACGGCATATAATGTGTATGTCAGTCTCTTCTTCCATTTCCTTACCTATTTTGTTTATGCGTTTTCTTAATCGACAATGTCCAGTGACCATTTTGGTAACCATTTTAATCTGTTCTTTATTGAGGTTCATCAAACTGTCCGAAAGTTTTTATCATTATTCTTGATTATTTTCTTAGTCTAGACTTGCCCTTGAGTGGCTCTCCATTTCGTTTAATGATTCCTTATCAGCCACTTCTGAATCTCGTTTCTTGCAGCATATTTGGTGATACCACACAATGGTTGTGGGCTTACAAAGGTTTCACTAGAGTCTTGTTTTATCAACAAATATGCTCGTTCATTCCTGATTCCATTCGAAGATTCCTGATCCAGTATAATGAGGGTTCAGTAGGTTTGTAAATAGAATTTTCTTGCTAGGAGAAGAAAACAGTCATGAAAGGATCGCAGGCTTACTTCTTTGATTTTACTTTTAAAATTTCGGTGGCCGTACTTAGTGCTGTCTTGTCTCGTGGATACTATATAAGGGCGTAACGTGTTTCTTATCATCAAAACATGAGATCTTCCAGTTTTTGTCAAATTTGTGCAAGTAGTTTTTGCATTTTTCTTATAGCCCTATACATCGTTGCATGGCTAATACTTTGATCTCTGAAATTATCTTTTTCAGAAATCATTCAGTCAGATATCAAAATAGAATGAGAACTTTAAGATAATCATTTTCTTAAAACTTTTTCAAATTTTATCAAAAAATTTGTTTGAAGAAGGATACAAATATTTAGAATAATTATTAATCATAAACAGAAATTACTCCATGGTTATTTCATGAGGTAGTAATGTTGAAATATCCGTTGATTTATAAAAATTTCACCGTAGTGCAAATGCTAATTTGATGTTGTAATAGCACATTAATAGACTAGACAAACTTTCTTCACTAGATTAATATATTAGTAGAATTAAGAATATAATGATGTGCAATATAAATTATCTTGGTCTAAAATAAAAGAAATTGTTATTCGTCCCATTTTTTAATATTAGCTTTATTTTCCAAACAATGTATAAAAAATCTAAATGGAGACATATTTTTTAATATACAATGCATATGGTTATTAATTATAAATGTACCCTTCTCTATATTTCTAATACACTCTTTGAATATGTTTTAAACTTTATATATATATATATATATATATATATATATATATATATATATATATATATATATATATATAGGGTGGTTCAAAAATAGATCAATTAGTGTTATTTTTTAGACACTTTTTTTATTTTTCTTGATCATAAATATAATCTGTCATTTGAAGATGGTAGGGACTATTCTTAAAAATTGAATTGTGTTCTGGTAATTACATTGCTACCGTAATGGCTATGGATTGCTTATCACTACTGTTACAAATACTCGTGGCACCCATTTATTAACGGCTGCTGTTTTGTGTGTGTTCTTCACAACTCCAAAGCAGGGCTCCAGGTCAATTAATGGCGCACAAGCACCTTCTCGGGTCAGTTTATGAGCCTTAACACTACCTACATAGCCTTTGTGCCCTGGAACCCAGGCTAGTTTCAATATATTTCGACTTCCAATCTGGGAGATGTTACCCTAACAGTTTTTACAGGCTCACACAATTTTTGAATCAACCTGCATAGAACTGAGGAGTTTTAGAGCTTCTTGACTAACGCATAGATCACGAGTGAGTCATTCTCCACTTGCTGGCATATTAGTTCCACATCACACCATTGTATACCAACTTAAATTTGCATTACTGGCCGACCTGTTTCCCAGTCTTCTTCCTTTGGTTCTATGATATTAGAATGTTTATCAAAACTTTATTTTTGGACCATTCGGTCTACAGACATGCTCAGAATGGGATCCGCATTTATCTCTTGATATATCCTTGTTTGATCGGCTCCTGGCGTTATGCTTATAGGAGCTTGACCTAAGACATGATTATAAACTACTGTAAATCTATTAAAACATCGTGATCTGCTATTCGGATAAGTTTGTTGATATTCGTGTTTTCAGTGTAATAGAGTATTGCCATAGCAACTCTGATAATGTCCGTTTCACCCTTTTTGTCCGATTTGATATTGAACACCACCGAAGTAAGATGAAACTGTCAATCAAATTACCAATGCTGGATAGAAATATATTTTTGAAATTAAAATGAATCAATCGCAATTGAATTATAAATGTTTACAATACAAATAATAGTTATTTATACATCAACAATGCAAGGCTAAGTTAAAAAAAATGAAAAAAAGTCAATTATAATTATATACTTCATAGTTATAAATCACCTTACACGTACCGATAAATAGATCGAACGACAATATTAGACAACATACACTACCGCGATTTAATTTAAACCGAAAGCCTTTAAAAACAAGGCCTATGACGGTTACTAGGAATGTGAATTAAATAGACTTCTGTATTGAATATTTTCTATTTTGCGATGAAACTAAATGCAGTTACCTAGGTGCTGAATAAAAAACAGTCCGCTTTTAAAATTCTAACTTGTCTGTATCTAAAGAGATGTAACTCTAAAGTCTAAATGTGCCTCAAGTACTCATCGGACAAAATACGTGAAATGAGCTGTAGTAATGCAAGACAATTCAGTGTGCTCATTTCTCTCTACCATCTTAAAATATAGATATTTCACGCAGATTATAATAGGAAAAAATAACTTTACCAAATATATTGTGTTCTCTTTACATGCCAATAGAAAATATAGACAAGGGTCCGGTTATAATCAATAACCCTATACATTTTTTACACGGCTATTGTTTGTATCATTTTTAATAAGCATTCAATCTCTTGTAGCGAAATAAAAATCTAAATAGGTTCCATTGTTTTACTTTAATCTGCTTGAATGCGTTAGACAATCGTAAAAAAACATGTACCAGTGGTTTTTTAAACATTGAATGGACATCTCGTTTTAATTCGTTTAAGAAATTGAAATATTTTTGTAGAATATTTTACAAAAGAAAGTGTTTTCAATATCTCTATTAATGTCAAACATTAACTGATTAAGAACCAACTTTTCATATATCTATTTACTGAATATTGACCAAATTTTTATGTACAATTGGTTGTTAAATTTGTATTAGTTTAAATTGCATTAGATGTGCTTAGGTAACAAATAGGAGATTAGTAATAAATATAAAAATTATCTCGAGAAGTTACTTGTTTACTTCAACACTACTAATGTAGTAAAAAAAGGACATTGCAATTTGGAAACTACAATTCTTCTACTGTTAATAACATTGTACTGCCTTTGTAAGAGTTTAACATTAAGGTTCCCATGAAAAGTAAAAAATTAAAAACTATTCTCTCCCTGACGACCAATGGCAAACTATCCAAAGTAATTTGTCTATTACAGCTTGTCGGCTGTAATTTGTCTGGCAATTTACAGGCTCTTCAAGCCTCAGAACGAGAAAATACGGAAGAGTAGCTTCCTAATCTGAAGTTACATAAGATAACATCCATATTCCTTCTTGGTTTAGTGTCGTATGCTATGCAGCGTGTAGACTTTCAAGTTGGTTGGAGCATGTGCAGATATGTTTCTTATGGTCTTTTTATTTCTGTGCTGACATCAGGTATGTCGCACCAGTTTCTTATGTCTCTTAATCACGAGTGTCGTTTGTGCTTAGGTTTTATTAGCTCCCTCTGGATTATTATTATTAGCTCTTCGTAGGACCGTGTAGAAACATTTAAAATGTTTCTATACGGTTTGACGATCTTATTTTAAGTGACCAGAAGATTATTTAGTGTAAATATATTTTCAACGTAGCATCCTCCTGATCAAAATCCACTTAATTTTCTGTGACTTCATTTTCTATTCGTGAAACTATCATCTATTTATCATCATAGTATTCATCCCATGTCCTAGGCCCATTTCGATACTCTAGCGAAATAGCTGATTAGATAAGATCTTCATTTTCTTGCCCAATCTAAAGTTGATGATAATTTTAAAATGATTAAAAATAAAATAAACAGTAAACTTAAAAAAAGTTAATCAATGTAGTTAACCAAATAATACAAACTTCACAACCAGTCATTGTCAAAAAATTCAACAGGGTTGTAACATCAACAGACAATCATTTGTTATAAAATATTTATAATTCATACTTTGTGATTTTTTGGCAATGTAGCACTTATTTTTCATAAAAATATTTGTTATAAAACATGTTATGTGAAACATTTGTTATATTTAATCGTGCATATCTGGTAAGTGTCTTGAGATTATAAATATTTATTCACATGTTGATGGTTCCGTTTCTCCATCATGCTTTTATGAGGAAGTATTACCGTACTTCGATTATGTATTATTTCAAAATCGATTGTTTAGTGTCGAAAATTGAAATCAGTCTTATTCATTATATTCAGAGCGTAAAATGCGTTAGGAAATTTATTTTAACGTATGATAATTTGGTTAAAATCCTTGTTAGTAAGCCATTTGAGAAAATGCTAAGATCTACATGGTTATCAAGATGTAAGTGTTACTATTTTATTCTTATTGTTCTTATCATATTATCTTCCTTGTTTAACCCTAGAACTACAACGCCAAGTACAACGTGGGGTCGTCAGTGACCCTCGTATAAAAAATCTGTCCAATGACATTGAAAAAATGACATATTTTTCCATAATGGCTGCGAGTATGGCTCAATTTATGGTCAAAAAGCTTGGATCGAGATCTTGGACAAAAATCACAACGACATGAAAGCTTTTGGGGTTTTGGGGTAGTAATTCCCGTCAGAATATCCAATATAATCTCGTAATTAATTTTCTTGGTACTTTTTTATTGTTTGCTGATTACTAGATATGAACCTCTGCCAAAATATTAGTTAATCGTCTTAAATAATAGATCCAGTATTATGATTGTCCAATTTTTTTAATTGGAGCAATACAAAAGAATTACTTTCAGCAGCATCTAACGTATCGTTCAGAAATCGTCCCGTTTTTTGTCGTTTTAGAACGAAAGATTTGGCGAAAAGTATCGATTCAAGCCTGAATAGAATTATAGAATAAAGATGCATAAAACTTAGAATTAGCACAAACCTTTGTTTTCCGATATATGCAAAACTGAAGTAATATTTTTTGAAGAAGCAAACGCTAATGAAGATATCTCTTTGATGTGTCATATTAATCCCTGATCCGTTGTCTAATTTGTCGTCTCTTACCGGTTTTCCCGTTTATATTAAAAATGAGAGACTAATACATCTCCCTGTTGTAGTCTTAATAAGAATTGCAGTTTTGCGATAAATTGTAGTTTTAATTGATTTTTGAGGATTAAACAATCGAGATTTGTGAATGGTTGTTGCAGTATTTATTACCTTTTAAATATTAAGCGGTCTTAGACCTGCTATTTGTTTGTTAATGCAAAGTGAGTGTTGCCGTCCATACAGAGATTTTGTTATTTTAAAAGTTTTAAACGTACTATATGTTAAAATAGAGTCATGATGCAGAAACATATTTGTAGATATACCTGTTACATGTAGGTGAATTTATTGAAAAGTCTATTAAAAGCTAATGAATCTTACAACAACCTAATTAGACTTGACGAAATTTTTAAAATGTCGTAGTTTTGGCATTAGTTGCTGATATGTTTAAAGTTGTATCTTGAAGAAACAATGTTGTTCGCAGGAGGTACAATTAGTTTTTGTATTGTAAATATAATTTTAGTGCACTTTATGGAGTTTACTTTACTTACTTTAAACAAATCAACAATGTATGGGTAGTTCAAACATTAGTAGCATCAGCTTAATTATAATTTGTTACTTTATTTTAAGAAATCTTTACTGGTAGATATGTATAGGCTCTGGGAGTTATATAATTATCAGTATAACAAAACTCTAGTTTACTGTCAGTTAAGTCTGACTTTCTTTTCAGTAATGGCGCGCCACTATCAAATCCCCTTTCTCAACTCACGATCATCAACGGCGTTGTAACTCTTCGTGAGTCATTACCGCATATACTATTGACTTCAATTCTTGTCGGTTCTGTGCCTTTTCTCCATTAACATATTATTTTATAATATGAATGGTTTGCGGCGCATTGTATCTGGTGGTTGAAAAAATATGCCACTTAAACACACTGTCCAATTTTCTTAAACTATGGAAAAACTTTATCAAGCACAAAAGTCAAACTAACTTCATTATTACACCCACAAAGTCGAAACATCAAGTGATACAGAGCTAAACTTTTAGCTATATGGTACGTTTTCATTTAGTCGAATCAGCGAACAATTTTGGCAAGTATGATATTTGTCGATTATAGTCCTAAGACTATGTGGCAGTTTCTCTGCACCACGGACATCTTTCGCAAGTAATGCTTGGGATTTTATGTAATGTATGTTAAATGAATGCATTGTGAGTCGGCTCCATTACCTTTACACAGTCGCTTATTATATAGGAACGACTGTGGCATCTCTCGGAGGAGTACCGATCGGATGAACATAAGAATTTTTTTTATTTAGTAGAATCATCCCGAACCTTTAACTCGACTTACCGAGGGGAAACTCACCAAGGTATCGCTATAAACATTGCGTGACCCAGGTCGTTATATCTCCTTAAACATTGGTTATCTGTATCCAGTTTCCTTCTCTTTACTCTGTAAATATTTCTGTATAAACGCGTTCCCATCTCGTATTTTTTTTAGTTGGTCTTTTGATAATATCTTTACGTAATTCTACCATTTTATCAACCAAATATACCTCTATAACGATTATTTGATATTTCATTTCTTCTGTACTGAGGAACGTACTACTGCATCGCGGCAAGTACATTTTCATTTTTTTACTTTCATGTTGAGATGCAAGTTGTAGTTCTTATTTCTCGTTTAAATTAAATTAGAGTTAATAACTCATATACATTTTTAATCAACGTTTAACAATGTTATTATTGGTATTCTAATTGTAAAATTTTTTATTAAAATGCTATCGAGTTTTGTTGTTAGGATATTTCGTTTTGTACATTTTGTGTATACAGAAGCCATTGCTTATCAATTGTATATACCTATATAAGAAAATTTGCTGTCAAAAAACCATAATGATAATTTACAGTTAGTTTTCTAGTAGCTATAACGAATTTGCTGAGATTTACCCTTTGTTAACATTGTCTAATACTTATTACGTTTTAAATTTCGTCTGGTCTAAATGTAAGTCTGTTAAAATATATGTATCATTAGCTTTGTATCATTAATTTGAAGTATTTCTTTGATTCTTTAAATATTATTGACTGAGAGATAAGTCATTAAAATATTTTTCGGAAAAGGTTTTTTTATTTTTAATTCACATATTTTCCACCCTTACCCCTAAGTGATAGGAATACCAACATAAACAATTTAAATAGTCAATATCCGTTGCGACGTCAGATTAATATTGAAATCTGTAAAATTTTACAATAAGTAAATGTAATGACAGTAACAAAACATTTAGGAACATCCTTTTACTTATATAAGGTTGGGTTTGGGAAACTTAACCACTATATAACACTATACTGTAGAAAAGTACTAAAGTTCCAAAAATCTGACTGGCAGGTCATATGGAAGATGCCTTTTTAACCTTCGCTGGACGGGACGTCCCATTAGGGGTTCAACCAATGCGTTGGGGTGACTATGCGTTCGTCATACTTCTGGGAGAAGTAGACAAGTAGTCTTCTTTGACAGATTACGTTTTAAGATCAAGAGCAATAACATTGGTTACGTACCATGGAGCGGTTACGATAGATTTTTTTGGATTCAACATTTGTATGGATCTTGTGACTTGGTTAACGGTAAAATTTTGAACAGGTATAGTTCCAGTTGATATGGGATTTTCAGAAATGCTTTCACTTTATCTGCAATGTCGAAGTTATTTTCAGCGGGATATGGTCGGAAGACTTTTTCAAAGTGCTCGGCGGAAACATTTCTTTTTGCTTATTGACCATCTGGAGTGTGTAGAGGAGGGTTTCTAAATTAAGGCCTTTTTAATTTTTTTACAGCTTTACATAAATCATAGTCAGTAGTTTCTGAAGCTGTTAAGTTTTGAGTTGTGTCCTATATCGCTTTCGGTATCGATGTTATAAGTATTCAAATAAGGGTGCTAATACAGTATGCTAAAATAAGTGTTACGGCAACAAAGGGTAAGCTTGTGTCACTTTACTTTCTCTTCATTCTTCTTAAGGATTTAATGTGGTGGGATCGGAGGTCACCCCTAGAGCATGCATGCCTGAATTGTATACTGGAATAACTCGGATTTTATAAGACTGAAATAAGAATTCTGTGGTGATTTCCCAAAAGCCGAAATATCGTATATATCAAGTTTTCAGGAGAGTGAAATTAATTTTTGAATTTTAGAAATTCATTACAATTTGTTTTTATTTTTTAGTTGCTCATTTTTTTATTAGATTTAAATACAATTTGGACATAAATATTTTTTGTTTAATTTTAATTTAATTTAATTTAGGAACTCTACTCTGAACAAGGATTATATCATGTTTTGGCAAATATCTGATATATTTTTCTGTATACATATCTTGATCTTGCTGAATTGAATTAAGAAATGTGAAATTCCACCAAATATTTAAAACTAACCACATTTAGTAAATAGTTAATCGTAATTTTTTACTTCAGTATTAATTTCTTTTATTTACAATTAACAAAAAATATTTTTCTTTATAGATAAAGTATACATGTGAAAAAGTAGGATGTTTTAAAATAAAACATCAAATATTACATCAATTACATTCTCACTATTCATAAGCTCTTGTTAAAATGGATGGTGTGCTGGTTAAGATATTGTAGATTGATAGATAGTCTTATTTTTTGCATTTTTATGGATTTAGGATCATTATAAACAGATTCTGACGCAAAGCAGTCCCTGCATCTCTTTCTAATAGGCCGGGTTTATCGACCACGTGATTTAAATGACCAACGGAAAGGTAATTTATTTTATTTCATTTTTTTTTAATGGGTTCTGACTTACCTCTGAACTTAAAATATATCTAACAATATATACGTTGTCAAGTCTCCCTTTAAGAAAAGGTAACATTTCAACGTGTCGTTGGGAATCGTTCAGCTCTTTGCGTTTTGTTTTCTTTCGTGAAACAAAGTCGTTGTCCATTCACCAGATGAACCGCTAAATTAACTACAGTGAGATACCGTCTGTATATAAAAAATAAGAGATTTTCCAAACCGCCTCATTGACATATCTTCCCATCTGCTTAAAAATGATAGATACTGGAGGGGCCCGAGTCGAGACACGGGTATGTTCAATGGCGTGTTCATTTTAAAATAAGAGAAATCATTGTGAGGACTAATTCGAAAGGAACCCTTTACATATTCTGACATTGGAATAATGATCTTATGTACCTATTTATATTTTTAAAATAAAATTCATATAGTCGGTTCGCTATATTTACGCGGGTTTCGGATTAAAAATTTTATTGTAAGTACCCAGTTTTAATTACCTGCTCTTTGGGGAAATATCAACTGGTCAAATGAAATGAAAAATAATCCATAACTTTTTTTAATTAAATAATAATGGAAAATCTTTTATATAATTGACAGTATAATAAGGAGAATTACTTCATTAATGGAGTCTAATGTGGCTAATATAAAGCTAATAATAATTTTATATTACACTTCACACAGAAAATATGGTCTGTGTATATTTGTTCCATGGAGAGAATTTCTAATGAAAAATAAAAAAATTTAACTTGCCAACAAAAATGAAAATTAGTCATTATCATCAAAAATATCATAATCGCCATCATCGTCATCATCATCACTGTCATCACCATTAATTGTTATTATGATTGGACTTATTTCGTTTATTTTATTTTCACGAGTCCACCAATCTTCTATTAGTTTCTTGCACTTGAATATACAGTTGCACCACACTTCTGGAGTTACAATTGAAAGTGCCTTTCGCCAAGTTTCCCGAACTGCGTCGTCGCTATAACCGTTAGGCCCAATATGGTTGTCATAATATTGTTTTGCTATTCCCCATATATATTCGATGGGATTAAACTGGCAATGATACGGTGGCAGACGTAAAACTTGATGACCGTAACTTTCAATAATCTGATCCACAACAAAGGTTTTTGGTTTTGCGTGGATATTTGCCAAGCGTAATAATTCTGATTTTAAAATATGTTGTGTAAATGGTATATGTTCCTTTGTCAACCATTCTTTAATTTTATTAACAGTCCAAGAATTCGTTGGACTTTTGTTTAATACTTCAGAATGGTAAGGTGCATTGTCTAAAATAATTACGCTGGGCTCACTTAAACCTGGGAGAAGTTTTTCATGTAACCATTTTACAAACATTTCTGTGTTCATATTATCGTGATAGTCACTTGATTTTGATTTAGATGAAAATATTAAATCAGCACCTTCTATAAAACCCGATTTCCCTCCTGCATGTAAAATTATGTGTCGCTTCCCTTCTCCATCAGTATGTTTGATAGATTTTACGTTATCATCTTGCCATATTCTCTTGGTTGCACCCCTAGAAAATATCCATGTTTCGTCTAAATATATAAAATTTGCCCTTTTTTCTTTTAATTTAGAATATTTTCTTAGAAAGTTAATTCTTTTATGCACAACAGAACTTCTTTCACAAAGGGCTTTTCTGTTATCCTCTTTTTGAAATTTGAAACCCAAATTATGTATCACTTGCCATAGACTTGTTCTGCCAATTTCGTCAAATTTTCTATCTTTTAATTCCGAGAGAATTGTATTTAAGGTCACATGTTCCTTGCTGGCTCGCATTCGATAAATGGTATCACGAATTTCAAATTTTTTTCCATCTGGAATATCTTTCGTTTTCAATGATAGGCGAGTTTTTCGGTGATCTTCTTTCGGCCGTTCATTATTGCGATTTTGTAATACTCCTCTTAGTTTGGTTTCACTAATTCCTAGAGCATCACATACGCGTTGTTGAACAGACATTACCGATTTTAAAGGACCGCCATTTTCTTTTTCATCCGTAAAATACTTATGTACACTACAAATTAGACTATCTACATCTAACACACGTCTAGGCATTTTTAAATATTTCCACCAAACATACAATGTCAACACTGGCAAAGAATCAATTCAACTGCAATATTGTAACAAATTTATACCTACCCTAATGTTATTTTAATGTATTTTAAAATATGACCATTAATGCAGTTTTTACCTAATTTTCTGGGAAGTCGTTTACTGCAACTGGTTATCAATGAGTCATTAGCATAATTTTGTTAATCCGAAACCCGCGTAAATATAGCGAACCGACTATATTCAAATATAAATACCAACTGCTTTACAGATAATAATAATAATAGACTCGGCAACCTAATGTAAACCGCAATTGTGCGATAATAAAGTTATTAGGTACATACTAACAAAATCATAACCTCGTAAGACTCTTAGGATCGCACAGGTACTTTCGGAATGTAGCAACAGAAAACAAATTCCCTAGAACTATATTAGTTATTATTTAAAATAAATATGTTTATGCTGATTCACTTCCAGATGTTAATTTACCATCACTACTATCTTCTTCTGGAGTAATAATAATGGGTTCGATAAGAACATCAACACGCATGTCTACGTCCCACATTTTATCTTCTTTTTTCTGTGCATGTTTAATGCATGACTGCCAATTGGAAGCGGTTATATTTTGTATGGTTTGTTCTAATAATAATTTGACATCGTTTAATTTGAATGTTATGTTTTTTTGCGCTACCTCATTTTTTATATGTGACCATATCAGCTCGATAGGATTCAATTCACAATTGTACGGTGGAGTTCTTAATACGGTGATGCCATGCTCACTTTTCAAACACAATAATTACCCGTTTTGATTGAGGTCAACACATTTAAACCATCTTGTAAGAAACCTCTAATCACTTACTATGTGCGTAATAATGATACGTCTACCTTTGTCCGAAGGTGCTTTTAAGCTGGTTGAATGTCCCTAATTAAAAGCCTGTCGTGAACTTTTAATATTTAAGTCTTGCCATACTTTGGATTTCGTATGATCATTATTCAACCACGTTTCGCACATATAATAATTTTTTTTTTCAACACGTCTAAAATTACGAATTTTTTGTAAATATTCTCTCCGCCATATCACTAGTTCGTCTCCCCCGATTAACGAACTTTTTCGTCTCTTCCGATTCGAACTAAATACCGAAAATCCATTTCACGTAAAGTTCTTCATCGTAATCACTAGTAAACCGATTTAATCATTTGTTTTTCTCGCACAGATAACTACCTCCTTTTATCTGGTTTATCAACAGATGTACTGCATGTTGGTTTTGATGCCATGTTACCCGACTGTACGCTCATGAAATAATTCTGACCACCTTATTTTAATATTTATTTGCACTATTTGCCGGAGATTTTTCACAATGTTGTCGTATTGCAATGAGAATATTACTTTCGAAAAGATAACACTGTCCGCCCGTCACTCTCTTGACATTCAGATATCAATGGCACTGATAAGCTACACGCGGTACTAAATAATAAATTCCGCAACATGACGAGTCTACTTTATCTAGTTCGGACTATCAGATGTAACCGGAAAAATGATAATTGAGAAGTGAATTTGTGTGCTAATAAATAAATATATAGCCGCTTACTATCAAATGTTTACGAACTGCAAAATGTCTGCTCTGACAATCCTATTAAATTTCAACGATAGTACGTTGTGCCCCCATATAACTCTTGTCAGATTTTTATTAGTCCTTCTGATCCAAACGCTGTTCTCCATTATTTTTCTCCAAATATTTTCCTTAGTATTTTCCGTTCTCATATCTGCACCATTTCTTGTTGTTTTTTATTTAATGTCCATGTCTCTGCTGCATAAGTTACTATAGGCCTAATAATCGTTTTATATATTCTTATTAATCCATTTAATGCACAAACACACTTATTCGCTTTCATGAGTCTATTTTGGATTTCTTCTATATTTGGTTTTCGTGTTATAATTGTTCCCAGATTTTTGCGTCTCTTAAATTCAACTTCCTCAAATCTATATGCATTATTATTTGTTTGTACTGTTAAATACTTTTCTATTACATATTCTTGGTCTGTGCATTCCATGTATTTTGTTTTTATGTCATTACTATATAGTTCATTTCTTAGTAGTTAATATATACTTCACAAAAAATTAAATATACACATGTCAGAAAATATGAGGACAAACGTAAGTACATTATCACATCCGTAAATATCCAGTCGTCTCCTACAAACATTCTTCTATGGAGTGGAATCTTTTCTTCGATAAATATTCTTTGAGATGTTTTTGAAATTGTTTTTGATTATTAAATTTTTTTAATGACGACGATAAATTATTGTAAAGAAAGGGACCAGTATGGTAAGAGGACTCTTTAAAACTAACATGATTAAATTTCTTTAAATTGATTTGGTTTGATATTCCCCTACAATATGAGTGGAGGTAACCATTCTTTTTAAACATTCAATATTTTCAAAAGTAAATGAATAAGTTTATATATGTATATAAGTCTATTTTTCCTGAAAACTTAGTTTTACGTCATTATGCCCAGATGGATAACGTCATTAGTATGATATATATATATATATATATATATATATATATATATATATATATATATATATATATATATATATATATACCAAAAAATCATAACTAAAAAAAATCGATTTATAAAGTCGCCTATTCTCGATAAAATAAATTTATTCCACAATTTTGTCTCTCACTGTATATTGTAATTAGCGGTTGTTTCTTTGATTATTGCATCACCTAGGTACTTGCAAATTTTAATAATCTAAACTAGTTTTGTTGATTTCAATCATACTTTCTAATAAATTATTTACTTTGGTGCCCAAATGTTAAAACTATTTTGGAAGCTTTGGATTAATGTATCGCCTCTGATAATTATGCACTGCTTTAAATATTTTTACTGTTCTAAGAACAGGAACTACGTCAAATTAAAACCTTGAAATATATTGAATGTATTTTGAACACCATTATACCAACTCATGTCCAAATTAATTTAAGATCGTGTGAAAATACTTCGTATGTTAAAATATCTGACTCACCGGATTTTCACCATTATCTGCAATTATTTTCTTTGTTACTGAAAAATGTTTTTATTGTGCAAAACATATAATTCAATACAGGTGCCCGTATTAGTCGTCTATTTAATCGTACAATAGGTTTCCTGGATTTCATCTTATCTGGTACTATGATGGGGGTCAGTTATTGTTTCTAGAGGAATTTATAGGAACTGTATATATGTTATAGTATCAATATGACGATATATTTCCAATGAAAAAAGAAAATACAATGAAGTCGTACTACTTGTAAATACAATGAGTAAAATGCTATAAAAATTAAAAATATAAATAGATAGTATATAATTAAATAAGTATGCATTAAGGACGTTAAGGTTTCAATAAATTAATATCTTTTTTGCTATACCCTATTTGCTAAAGTTGACTATAATGAACCACCAACACCAGAGGTGACGACAAACGAAGAAATAAATATTGAGGAGGAAGAGGTAAAGGAAGCGTTAAGGAAATTAAAAAATAGAAAATCACCAGGAGAGGACAGAATACCGAACGAACTCAATGTACGGAGGACCAGATCTGGCCAAACAACTATTAAATCTAATCAAAAAAATAAAATAACAAAAAAGAATTCCTCAAGAATGAAGATCAAGCTTCCGAATACCTCTCTTTAAAAAGGGAGACAAATAGGACCCGGAAAATTACAGAGGAATTAATTTATTAAACACAACACTAAAATTAACAACCGAAGTAATAACAAATAAATTGAATGAAATTTATAACACTAGCAGAAGAACAACAAGATTTTAGGTCAGGAAGATCATGCATCTACGCTATATTTATAACGAGGCAAGTGCAAGAGAAATCATTAGAATACAATAAACTGTTATATCTATGTTTTGTGGACTTTAAGAAGGCATTTGATCGAGTCAAATTAAATGACGTTATCCACTTATTGTACGCAAGAGAGGTACCTCTAGGAATAATCAAAACGATCGAAAATATCTACCAAAACAGCACAATAAAAGTAAAATTAGAAGAACTAACTGACTCTATTGAAGTTGGCCATGGGATAAGACAGGGAGATTCTCTGAGTCCTCTATTATTCAACCTGATTTTAGATAAAATAATAAAAAGTAAAAACTAAAAAACGATACCAAATGGGAGAACAACAACTTAAAATAATCTGCTATGCAGACGACGCAATACTACTGTCTCATACTGAAGATGATTTACGTATGCTGCACCAATTTAATATAACTACCAGACAATTTAACACGTTAATTTCCCCAAAAATGACCAAATGCATGGTTATAACAGCAAATTTACTAAGATGTAAATTGGAACTTGAAGCTCAGATAATAGAACAAGTGATGGAGTTTAAATATCTATTCATCACATTATCTAGTTACGAAAAGCTCGAAACATAAGTGGAAGATCAAGTGAATAAAGCCAACAGAGACGTAGTTGGCTGAATGAAACAATATGGAGAAATAAAAATATCGGTAAAGAAATGTAAGGCAGAATTAACAAAACAGTCATCAAACTAATAATCACATACGCGGCAGAAAAAATACCTGACACAGAGAGGATAAAAAGGATGTTAGAAACAGCAGAGATGAAAACAATTAGAAAAATTGATAGAAATAGAAAACTACATATATACGACGTAGACACCGTGTTGATGTCCAATTCAACCAAGCCATGCGAACTATATCGGGCACAATCAAGGCCACGCCCACTTACTGGTTACCAGCTTTGAGTCATATAGCTCCACCACCCATCCGCCGGGAACATGCCCTTGTCAGAGAATTTACAAAAATCAATACTGATCCTGAGCTCCGCTCCCATGTCGGAACTTCCGCCAGAGACATAAATAGGCTCCGTTCAAGACACCCGCTTCTAAAAACAGCAAAAAGGCTAGTAGATCAAAACTTTAATGTAACTGAACGGTGGAGAGAACAATGGGAGAATAACGCTGCACCAGCTAACTGGAACATGCCATGTATTACAAGCAAACCTGAGGGCTTCAACCAACCGAGACGAATTTGGACCACACTCAATAGAATAAGGACGAACTGTGGCAGATGTTCCGACTCACTTTTTAGATGGGGAAAAATACAATCACCAAATTGCGACTGCGGCGCCGAAAGGCAAACAGTAAAACACATGGTAGAGGAATGCCCGATTAGATCCTATAACGGCAACCCTTCGGATTTCCTGGCTGCTACAAAAGAGTCAATCGAATATATTTATAATCTAGATGTTTGTTTGTAGAATAATATTTTTGTATTTACTGTTGTTTGTAATTTATATAATTTATATATATATATGTATATATATGAACCTGTGATGTAGCCATATGCTAAATAAATAAATTTGTTCAAGGTGGAATAAAACGGATTTGGCAGGACGAGAGTAAAAATCCTTAAAACGTACCGATACTGAGAGAAAAAGACATATCATATTCCACGCGGGTGGAAATCATGGTTTTTGTCAAAATCAAAATCGGTTGATTATCACCAACAAATTCCTGGACAGTACATACAATAAAAGAATGGTTAACGAATTTCAATTCCTCAGGATTCCTTCAAGCCGGAATTACTACAGTTAGTTAAAAGGAATAAATTATAGTAGACGAGATTATACGAGTTTTGGATAGGTAAAGACTATCCACTTACTATTGTGAATTCAATCTAATTGAACATATTTGATGAGATAACGATTGGAAGTAACGGTTAGAGTAATGTAGCAGTTTTGGAAACATGGCAAGAAGCATTGAATACTGCTACTCCTGTAATTTGGGAAAAAGTGTGCGGCAATGTTAAAAGTTACTAGACGAATGTTGAATGGGTGAAACTCGCATCGAGGCAATTAACCCAGTCATTATTTACAATCCAAATGAAGATACTGATGTTAGTGATTATAAGTATAGATCTATTTTTTATTATTTTATCAGTAAATACTTACCACTAAAATTTAGAAACAACAGAATTTGTAATTTTCTTCTATTTTACACTAATAATTGTATATTTCTCTAAATGAATGTAAAATCTTGGAAGTGTCTCAAATATTGGAAGAATTTGCTTTTAACTTTAATGACTGTTTAAGTGAAAGCGTTCATCCCTAATCTAAAATTGCTGCAAATTCATGAAATATAGTGTACATAATTTTGTCACTGTTGTTCTAAGTAATCGAAGATGTTACCGTTTGAATGGCTAGGTAGATTCTTTTCTTTTGGCTTTTCAGTACCTGCTTTTTCTTTAGGTTTTTCCTGTGAAGATTTTCCGAACCTTATATTTAAGCTTTTTAAATGTATGAATCAAACGTTATCGTCCTATATGCTATAGATAGCCTGTTTGGGATTTAAGGTTTTTATTAGATCTTAGGTATAGAAGGTATTAAAATAAACAACAATTTTTTCCTTTTACCATTTATTCAAAATCAACATTATAACTAGATCTAGTATCACACATTCAATGGCAAGATGGCCTTTTTATCTAAAATTGAATATCTTTTTATTAAAAAATTACACCTAAGTCATATTTTCACAGAAATATAATACGTACGAGTATATTAATTTTAGCCTTAAATTAATGTCATTTTATTTCAATTTTATATGAGTAAAGCGATTAGAATGAAAAATTATAGTAGGTATGTATATAATATATGCAAATTTAATTTTGATGAGATACTATGTTTTTGGTGATAACAAATTAATAATTACGAAAAATAGTTAACAAAGGGGACACAAAAAAAAACATCATCATCAAAAAACGTCATTTATAAAATAATCTTAAACCATGGTACCGATAATCACGTAGGTAAAAGTATATATATACAAAAAAGTAGATTGAAGAAAACAGAAAAGAGAATTTAACAAAACTATACGTTTGTTCAATTGGAACCCATCGTTTTTTAGGTTAGCCTTAGAAATGGTTGTAATCACTCAACTATGCTCTGCAATGTAGTTAAGTATGTAAAAGTCACACTGATCAATTTCAATCATTTGTATTTGACTCAGATTTTAAGTAATGTGATTTATTAAAATGGCTTTTGTTGTTAAAAATCCGTCTAAATATAACCACCGTGCGGTCATTCTATGTTTGTGAACTAAAGGTTTGCAACCATTGCATATTCATACGCGAAAGCAAGCAGTATATGGAAACGCATATTTTGCGCATACAACTGTCAAGGAATGGTGTAAATTTAAGAGTGGAAGAAAGGAGGCGAATGATAAGCTGCAACCAGGTGCTGTGTGTGCTGACTCAACAGACAGGAATGTGGCATGTGTGGAAGGTTTGAATGGAGAAAATCGTTGAATAAGAGCAATTTTAAAAAATTGTGTAAGTATGGGATCTGTAAATAAGCGCTGGCTTACAGCAAAGTTTGTGTGCAATGGGATTCTAGTTTTTTGTCAGTGAATCATAAAAGCTTGCAAATGGGTATATATTTGCAACATCTCACGAAATACAGGCAAAACGGTAATTATGACTTTCTTTTGTCAATAATCTCTGACGACGAGTCTTGGTGTCAATATTTTAAACCATCCAGTAAGCTTGATGCCTAATTAACGAAAACCTGTATAATGAATCTTTGCATAAGCTTCCTTAAGCATTAAAACTATAATGTTCAAGGAAGCTCTCACTAGTGTTCTGCACGTTATTGCACATCCTCATGTTGCCAAATTAGTTAAATAAAATCTGCAATGAAATAAATAAAGAATATTATAGCATCCACCTTATAGTCCTGACTTATCACCTTGCGATTTTTACATCTTTGGGCCAATGAAAAAGGCGTTAAAAGGTAATCGTTTTCAGTCGGAAGAAGAAATACAAAATGCCGTAAAATAATTCTTCCAGGAACAGTCACAAGATTTCTTTAAGCAGTGTATCCATCGGTTGGTAAAACAATGTGATATGTGCCTTTATTCTAGTGGTAATCATTTTTTAGATATATCACGCTTCCTTGGAAGTCGGACTAAAGGTTAATATGAACAAGACGCAAATAATGACTAATATATATATATATATATATATATATATATATATATATATATATATATATATATATATATATACCCGGTATTTAGGCGTTCGACGCCCTTCCGGTAGGGATCTATGGAGGAGTATCACCTAGCCGCAAGCCCTTATCTCTTGCCGTACTGCTCCACCATAGGCCGATCAGATACCAGCATATTCTAGACTAAGCCGCAGATTCATTTTAGAATTTTAAACTGCTGCGTTAGCCTTTTTGTTTTCTGCACACCGGGCCGGGGATCGAACTGACATCTCTCGCATTGAAGCGAAGGAGAAGCCAGCCGCCCAGCCCGCTTGGCTAATCCGATCGACGGATGAAACATGACGGACTGAAATAATGACTAATCTGGTGCTAAATCGAAATATTGCTGTTGATGGAAGGGATATTGTGCAGACTACATCGTATAAATACCTAGGACACACAAGCGTTTGGTCAGAGATAACCCGACATGTGAGCTCACACATCGCATAGGATTAGCTTGGACAGCGTTTGGTAAATTAAACTATGTATTTAAATCGGATTTACCCATATGCCTCAAAAGGAAAGTCTTTGTTAAATGTGTGTTACCTGTACTCACTTATGGAGCGGAAACATTAACACTCACAAAAAGGCAGTTAATAAGATTCGGGTGACTCAGATGGCTATGGAGCACCAGATGTTAGGTGTCTCTGTGAGACCGAATCCCAAACGAGGAAATGCGTCGTAGAATAAAAGCAACAGACGCTATCGAAAAAATCGCGTCCTTAAAATGGAATTGGGCAGGACACGTCGCCAGATTATCAGACAACCGATAGATAAAACATATTTTAGAGTGGAGACCAAGGTCAGAAGTAATACGGAGCAGAGGACGCCCACCAATTAGATAAACTGATAACCTGAAGCGTGTTAGCAATAACTAGATGCAAACCGCACAAGACAGACATATGGAAAGAGCTGAGGGAGACCTATGTCCAGCAGTGGACGCGTACAGGTTAATGATGATGATATCTGATAATACATTTTTTCATCTGATAACACATTAGTAAGGAATTTACGGAGATGCAAGATTGATGAATTAAACCTACGCTACGTGAGACGAAAAATATAGTATAATCAACACAGAAAAAGGATTACTGATATAATAGATAGATAGAGACAAAGAACTATTTGTTACATAAACGAAAGACAATATAACGTTATAAGGATAACACAAAATAAGAAGAAAATATGTTAAGTGTATATGAAAATGTAATAATAAAATATAGCCATTTGTATTCAATAAAGATTTAGTAGGCGATTGTGCTTCTGTTACATGTTTCTATAATCTAGGAAACAAAATTAATTTAATATATTAAAGATTTTATATTTAGGGATGTATTATAATAGTAGTCATATCAATGAAACACTTAAAAAGACAACATAATTCCACATACTATTCGCTTTTACAATATTGAAATTTGTTATTGTGGAGACATATTTTTTAAATACGCAATTTTTCGTCATATAATAGTTCCTTGATGTGTTACAACTTTGTATATTAACATTTTTTTCACTATAATATAAAACTATTTGTTAAATAAAACAATAATAACAAAACCTTTGTTTTGTTGTTACTATCTAGGAGGCTGCTTAAGTTTCGTGTCACCTATATTATTCGAATTCCACACGATTCTAATTAGTTTAGCTTCAATACTACTAATTGAGATTACAGAAGAAATAAAACGTAAAAAACTGTCAAACCATAATATGTAATGAGAAAAATATTGACTAAGAATGAACCGATAGAAAAGGAAGTATATTAAATAAAATTCCAGCGGTTTTATGAGTCGCAATAAAAAATTGACTTATTTATGAATGACAGTCAAATACTTGTACAAGAATTAATAAAAGTGGTTATTGAATTACGCTTTTTAGTAAATATTATCGAAAAACTCAATAAATTACATATATCGTTGCAAGGAAAAGTGCATATTATACTAGATTGCTCCGGCGGTCAGATTTTAATACCCTAGAGAAAAAGGCCAAAAGTAAATTTGCTCTGGCCATTTCTTAGAAAAGATAGTTTAAAAATGCCTTTAGTAGGTACACAATGAATTATAATGAATAGCTAGGGTTAGCGTAAATAGAGAATGTTGTCTTCATAAAGAAGGTACTTGGATACATTTTACTAATAAAATTTTTAATACATCTTTCTCAAACTTTATAGTTACCTAAATACAAAACTACTTCTTATTTAAAATTTTATAACGATATTATCACTAAAGTATTATGATGTTAGAGCTCATATTCCCTTGTCCAATATTTGATTGGGTTTGAGTAATATATTTCTTAGAAAAGATTGGTAATTACTATTCTACCTGAAATTTTATGATAAGAAATAAAGAGGGTGCGTATCTCAATATTATTACTTTAGTTACGGTTTGAATGTCTCTAGTGAACCATAGAGAAATTTGATATAAGTGAAATTTTAAGCGAAAATAGTCGAAAAGGGAAAAAAGCGAAAGTCTATGCTTGTTATTGACAATTACAAATATAACTTACATAAAATGCTTGCTAATAATATGAAATGTTGGCAGCGCCCTAATACATTTCAATTTTTAGAAGTTTTAAAAGATTATCAAATTGACACCTATATAAAATATGAACTTCTGCAAAATAGTGAAAGCAAAATAAAATTAGTAGATTTGATTTTGTCAAATGGATTTCATTTAGATGTATACCAAAATAAATGCCTTGTTTTAATTTATATTTGTTTAATTTTGTAAAGGTAGAAGATATTCCGGATATTTTTACACTTGTATGGGTTTGTCTCGTATATTTTCGAATCACCACAAATTATTTCAGTAATTTTTAAAAACAGAATTAATCTCAAAATATCTAACAAAAATCCTAAACCAGATTAAAATTTCTAATAAAATTTCTAAATCAGTCACTAACATTTTTCAAAATAGGGACAAAAATCAAGTGGATATAATCTAAATACATAATCTAATTTCACTGGCTCATATATAAATATGTAAAATACGTAAAAATACAAAAGTCACAGTACCAATTTTGCTGATATTAGTTTTCTTAGAACTTAATACTTAATCCGCTTGACCATGGGAGCAAACTAGTATACGGTTTTAGGAGCGAACTAGTAAATAATTAAAAGGGTTTTTTGACCTCCGGAGCGATCTAGTGTGCTCCGAGGAAAAGATATCCTTATAATCTATAGATTTAATCACATCAATACATTTCAGAGGACATTGTTATTATTTGACTTACAATTGAAGATAAATAACTTTTTCCACGTTTTACTGTTGAAATAATTTAAGAAATAAAAATATAAAATAAAAATTATATCAAATATGCAAAAGAATGAAGAAGAGTTAGAGCTGGTTTCAAAAGCCGAATCAGTAATCTAGATTTAGACAAATACAACATTTTGGAAATGTATTCATCTCTCTTTCATTCAAAAATATAACTGAGTGTCTTACAATGCAATATTGAGTTAAAATACCAGAATCACTTTCATCACAAGAAAGAAATTTTCCAATTTTAGAAATTACAAAAACTTGTTTTCGATTTTGGTTCAACACCTGTGAGCCGTTTTTATAAAATTGACCAAACACGGTCATCCGTTATCATTTGCATTGGCCATTCCTAATGTAAGACGGACTGAAAAATACACGAAGTGAAGAGCGAAGAGGTAAAAAGAGGTTTTCTCGTAAAAAGAAGTTTTGGAATTCTTCTAGTTGGAGGATCACTTTTAGTTGCTCATTAAGATCATATTTTGTTCGTTTGTTATTTTAATGAATCCAATCTGTAAGCACGAGACAAAAAACAATATTAAGAAATAATAATAACGAGATAATTATAGGTATAAAAGACAAACTGGAGAGCCTTTGCTAACCTTGTTCTAAACCATCCACGGATGATCGCATAAATGAAAAAGGTCCAAAAATAACAAAAGAAGAAGTAATTTATGCAGAAAAAGCTCAGAAGAACGGAAAAACCATCAGTCCAGACAATATCAGTGTCGAATTACTTAAATTAATTGCAGACAAAGAAAGTAAAGCCTCGACTTAATGACAGCACTATTCAATAAGATATATGACACAGGTAAAATACCATCAGACTGGTTAAAATCAACATTCCTAACATTTCAAAAAAAAATTCAATGCCTTAGACTGCGATGACTATCTAATATTAAGCATGATGTCTCATGTCCTTAAAACTTTTCTCAGAATCATTCATACACGAATTTACAAGAAGTGTGAATTTCAGATGAGTGACACTCAATTCGGATTTCGAAATGGACTGGGAAAACGAGAAGCTCTTTTTGCCTTAAATGTGTGAACACAACGATGCAGAGATATGAATGTAAATGTATATGCATGTTTTATTGATTATCGAAAAGCATTTGACTGCGTTAACCATCAAAAGATCATCGAAATTCTGAGAACAACTGGAATTGACGAACAAGACTTGCGAATTATCTCAGAACTATATTGGCACCAAACGGCAACAACTGAAATAGAGCACACAACATCCAAAGATATACGAATCCGACGAGAAGTGCGACAAGGTTGCGTCTTATCACCGCTATTATTTAATCTGTATTCGGAATCTATATTCAGAAAAGCATTAGAAGAGGTTCAAGGTGGAATCAAAATTAACAGAACCAGCATAGACAACGTCAGGTACGCTGATGATACCGTCCTAATAGCAAGCAACGCACAAGAACTACAAAATATAATAAATGCGGTAGTTGTATGCATTTGAATTCCAAGGGACAAATAATAGAACAAGTAAATTTCATAAAATATTTGGGAGCAAATATCAACAGCCAGTAATAAAAAAAAAAAAAAGAAATCCTATCAGAATCGAGCAAGCGAAGAAAACACTCATTAACATGAAAATATTCTTTACAAGATCAGACCTTAGTCTAGAGCTTAGAATTCGAATGATCAGATGTTACGTTTTCTCTGTTTTGCTGTATGGCTGTGAAAGTTGGACAATGGACTCTGAAACAGAAAAAAGAATACGTAGATGCTTTTGAAATGTATATATATATACAGACGGATGCTGAGAATTCCATGGATACAAAAAGTTACCAATGGTGAGATACTTCGGCGCATAAGTAAACAAAAAGTTACTAAGCATAATTAAAGAGAGAAAAATACAATACTTGGGTTATGTGTTGAGAGGTGAAAGATACGAATTACTCCAAATAATATTGGAAAGTAAAGTTCAGTGCTAGAGATCAGTTGGAAGCCGCCAGAACTCGTGACTGAAAGACCTGAGGAGATGGTTTGACCGCTCATGCAAAAAAATCTATCGTGCAGCAGTTTCCAAAGCTCCAATTGCCATTTGTATCACCAACCTTCGAAAGGAGACAACACAATAAGAAGAAGAAGAATCTGTAAGCATATGCTTTACTGTTAATGATACATTGCATTTTGAACATAGAGGTAGATTTTTTGAAACTATCCAGTCCCCATAAGTTAATCTAGTATTGCTGATTATCAGTCTACGTATAACTATTTTTTCTCTTCTGCTCATGTTGGGTAGTTGAAATATGTTGATGGTCCAGTTTGTAAATCAATTTTGCTTATAAATTGTTTTGTGTTTTGTATATCAATATATCAACACTCGAAGCAGAGGACGACCATCGACTAGATTAACGGATGATATAAAGCGCCACAAATTGGATGAAAGAAGCTCTAAATATAATTAGGCGGAAAATTTTACGGGAGGTCTGCGTTCAGCAGTGGACAAATAAAGGCTAATGATAGTGATGATGATATCAACACTACTTATTTGTTTCTCAAAAGATATTATCTGGATGAAAAACGTTATTACGTCAAATGAGCTTTACAATTAACAGTTTTCTCGTGGGTAATTTGCGAACACCCTATACACAGTTATTTCAACTATTTATCCCGTACAGATTTTAAATGTATTACTTAAAGCTATAGAAAATGTGGATGTAAAAGAATCACATAATAATTAAAAACAAGTTTCGCTTAAAAAAGGTAGAGATTCGTGACACAACATCGCCATCTTCTTATTTCATAACGGAAGTCACTTCATTATTATAGTTATTTATACACCAAGGGCAATTTGTGCATGTTTATTTTTATTTTTACCAGTGTAATAATTAGTCTATAAAGGCAAAATGTAATACATACTATATTTCGTGACGTTTAAATATCAGGAATGATATATCTGTGGGGTCAAAGGTTATATTAGAATTAGTAAAAACCGTAGGTGGATAACAATGGAAACAATCAAATTCTCCAAAAGTTAAATAAAGTTAAATAAACACTTATTCGTTATACATATATAATCGTATTATCGGCATTTCTGTGTAGATTCTTGTGCTGGTCACGAAAGAAATAGACATTTATATGATGTATGAACTTTATGCCATTCAGCTCGCTTTATGTGTTTATTAATCCAATTCCTCTATATTTTTACCACATTCTTCTCTAAAATAACGTTTCAATGCAAAAATCCAAGCGTGAACAAAAAAGACAGAGCTCAAGATGAATGCTCAAACACGGTTCTTTTCAGACCGATATCTGATGATATCAATATCGAGGGAATTACTGATGACAAGGAAGATGAGACCAAGACAAAAAAAAAACGTGCCGTTGAGATCCCCCACAGAACACACAACAGCACTATTTTTACAAGAAGTGGCCTGGCTGTCAAAGCAACGAACAGCAATCTCCGTTAAACTCGACAATTGCACAGAAACTTCTGTGTACAACCCTCCAAGAACGAAATTTCTATTTCACCCTCACAAAAACTTCCAATCGTCCAATTCGAATTTAGTAGGTGCCTTCAACAGCTATCACACAGTGTGGGCATATGCAGAAACGAACAATTGCGGACAGACCATCGAATAATGGGCGGAACTTAACGACATATCTCTGATCCACGATCCGAAACTATAAAAATCGTTCTACAGCAGAATATGGAGGAAGGCGTATAACTCCAACATGACTTTCAGAAGTGGCGTAATTTACGGCGCCTGCACAAGGACGGTCTACGATCCTATCTAACACAGCAACGTCTAGTTGCTCTAACTAAACGTACGCAATAGTGAAAACGACAGAATTCCCGAAATTCAATTTCAAAATATCTAAATTGGACAGATACGCTGCCGAAATAGACCGCTCCTTGGGAAACCTCGAAGCTACCCCAGCAAATTATGATGACCTATCATCGAAATAATTCGAAAATACTTTCGAAGGCACATTCCTAGAGTCTGTAAACAACGGTACTCTGATAAGTAAATACATATCAGAGACTGTGCGAAACAGGCCCCTTTAGTGGGGAATCCACAGAATGTGGAGCCCCAAAGCGCCCTGAATGCGTTTCTGCAAACCTGACACCTTAAAAGAAGAAGCGTGTAACGTAAAAGCATTTCTTGGCTGCGAAACCTTCGTAAATGGTTCGAAATGATATCGGTAGAATTATTCCGTGCAGCTATTTCGAAAGTTGCAAATAGCCACGTTGATCAGCAACCTCCACAGGAAACACTGAACGCAAGATGAAAAAAAAAAAAATAATGGAAATGAAACCTCTTACATGCTATACTTCCGAAGAAGCTACTTAAAAGTAGTCAAGTTGCAAAGGATGAAAGGTCCGTAAAGGTCCAGAGAGCGAGGATGAGCGCCCCAGCGGGGAAGAGGTTTCAATACCAGTTAAAGCAAGGATGGACTCAAAAGAAGCTCTACAGCAACATCAACTATTCAAAAACTACCAACTTGGACGTAGGGTATACACTTGTAACACAGGTAACCATGTCGTGGGAGTATATTTTTTGGAAGAAAATCTAAACGTTGAGATGTATTTAGATTTTTTAGTAAATCAATTGCCTATATTATTGGAAGACGTTCCACTTCGTATACGTGAAAAATGTGGTTTCTGCATGACCGTGCTTCTGTTCACCATAATTCATAGATTTAAGGTGAACTTGAATATCAGTTTCCCGATAGATGGATTGGAAGAAATGGACCAGTAGTGTGGCCACCCAAATCGCCAGATTTTAATAAAATGGACTTATTTTTTTGGGGTTACGTTTAGAATGAAGTCTATAAAATACCTCCAACAAAAGGGGATGAGATGAAAGATAGAATACGAAGTGTATTTCGAAGTGCTAGTGTACAATTGCTTCGTAATATAAGTGACTCAGCCTTGGTTAATGTTAAACAAAAATGTTGTGAGAGAGCATTGACTTCATATAGTTTTTTACTTGAGACCATGAACTCGTTTTGACTTAATCTTTTTTTTTAATTTTGAATTATGTTCTTCGTCCCAAAAATTTATAAAACAAGACAAACATAGAATATATCATATCAGCAGCACAAACAGAAAAATATCATAATAATATCTTTATGATTTAAGAATATTTTTTACAATATTAATAAATATCGACAGCATTTGAATGCTAATAACAAGAAATATAATCTATATTCAAATCAATACATACATTTTTTAGGACCATAATATGTTTTTTGTTTTGATTACTAACTAATTTAAGAATGGGATTTTTAAACAACCGTTCTCTTTTCTGATTTTATGTTTTTTTATGTGCAACAAATGATTGTTATTCAATGACACATCACAAAACTTTCCAAAAATATGTCTCCCCAAGGTCTTTTATACACACTGCTCCAAGAAACAACGGCATCAAGAGGATATGTTTGTATTTGTGTATATACTTTTGATTTGAGACTTCAAATTTGTAAAAAAATCGAAGAATATATTTTTACATAAAGAACCTAAACAAAGAGTATTGTGTAGATTTTAATTTTCTGATTGAGTTTATTAGGATATACTTCCAGATTAATTAGCTAAGTCCAGATTATTTACAACTTAAAACAGGGCTAACCTCGGTATGCCATTATCTTGTCTTCACTCTAACTATTCCACCATATTCAATTTTTTTAAAAGCAATTTAGGACAGAAGACAATTATTGTACTTATATGCAAATGTGTACATCAAAATGTTAGTGGTGTATTGACGAGAATTCATATTGCATAATTTTTGGTGATATTGACGCAGAAAACGAGAACAAAAATGGATGAATATTCAAACTATATAAATATACTAAAACAAAACATCCGGACCAAACTAAGAATCTACAAGACAACTTTAAAACCTAGCATGCTATTAAAGCAAAAACTAATTTAGAAAGTAAAGATATTTCAGCTGTAAAAGAGCTGAAAAGATGCCCCCAGACAGAGAACGAAGAATCACTGGACTTTAAACAATAAAAAAGGAATGAACATATTTAAGGTTCAAATAAAGAAGAGTGAATCGCTTGAGATAAATCAACAATAAGACAACGAAGTGCAGGGCATCCGTAAAAGAGGTAGAATTATGATCTAAGCATGTATAAGACACGTGTAAAATATGTGAACAAATAATTTGGCAGAAATCAACAAACAAGAAGAAAAATAAAATAATTAAGCAACAAGTTTCAGTTTTTACGGAACAGGCGTAAGTCTATCTAGACATTATGGAGACAGTGAGGTCAAAAGAATAAAGTTGTAATGATTTGAAACATCTTTTACGTATACAGTACATCTGCGGTTAGTTCCATAAATCTTTGGCAAGGCTATAAGTAATTATAACCACAAGATTTGTGGTTCTGGTCCAAGAAAAATGTCGTTTTAGAGTACATCCTCCGACTTCACCACAGGTAAGAGTTATGAACCCGAAATTCGAAGATGCTTACAACTAGGAAAAGCAGCAATGACTGAACTAAACGGGGTACGATGTGATCGTTACATTACTATGACAAACAAGAAGAGATTCATCCCAACTCTAGTCGTTTCTCTATGTTACTATGCATGCGAGACATGGACAGTAAAGCCGCTTTTAAAATGTGGACATGAAGACGACTGCTTCGAATCCCATGAAATTAAGCCCAATCAGTCTCTATCTAAAACTGTTTAAGGTCGAATTTTAAGGTTGTTTAGTCATATCCAACGAAGCGGTCACAAAATGGAGTGGTTGGTAGTTCACGGAAGGCCTCAGAGTCAACGCCAACGCTTCAGATCTCCACAGCGATGGGCAGACATTACGCAAAAGCTCTTCAACAAAAAGTATACTGAGGCAGTACATGTAACAGATGATCGGGGCCAGTGGAGGAATATCATTAGTCAAACTATCCGAGCTGCTCAAGATGAACCACAATATGATGATGAACATTTGAGTATTTCAGTGATGATCGAGTTATCACCAAATGGGACGTCATCATCATCATCATTGGTGCTACAGCCCTATAAAAGAGCCTCGACCTTCCCAAGTCTATTACGCCAGTCAGTTCTATCCATTGCCAACTGTTGCCAGTTTGCTGCGCCTCTTTGTCTACCATCCTCATCTACACCATCCCTCCATCTGAGTTTTGGTCTACCCCTACTTCTACTTCCCACAGGTTGTGACATAAGGATTCTTCTAGGAGGGTTGTTCTGCTGTGATCTTGCCAGATGTCCTGCCCATCTTACTCTTCCTATTTTTATAAACGATACTACGTCTTTACCACCAAATATATGTTTATATCTGTGATATATCTCGTAGTTGTACCTCCTTCTCCAAACACCATTTTCAGAGATGCCACCAAATATTCTTCTCAGGATCCTTCGTTCAAATATAAGCAGGAGATTTTCATCTGCCTTGGAAATGGTCCATGTCTCCGACCCATATGTCAACACTGGTTGTATAAGGGTTTTGTATATGGTTATTTTTGTTTTTTGGCTTAAGTTTCTGCTTCTCATATGTCTACTCAGTCCAAAATAGCATTTGTTTGCTAGGATTATTCTTCGCTTGATTTCTTCCGTCATGACGTTCTCCTTGGTGATCAGGGAGCCTAAGTATGTGAATTTGTCCACCACTTCAAAGGTAGAATTATCAACCGTGAATCGGTGGCCGATGTTTCTGGCTCTATTGTTGGGTGTTGATGCCATTATCTTAGTTTTATTTTCATTTACTTGCAGGCCCATATTTTTTGAGGCGTTTGACAAGGTGGTTGGACCAAATGGGACGTAAGGGCTTGAAAAATCACTGCCACTTAAACACTCCCACTCCCTTACAGAGGGACTTCGACCAGTGAATTCGAAGAACCTTCTGCGTTAACTCCATTGTTGATGGATTAGTGGTGTTTCTCACACAAGTAAAGTAAAGGAAGTAAAATAAAACACTTTTTGATGGTGGAAAAACAATCCAGCCACAGAGTCTAAGATCGTAGAGTGGAGCAGAGCCCCGAAATCGGAGTCCCAGGGTGCGGAGACCTATTTGGGAGCCGAAACCAGAGACCGAGAGCAGAAAATATCCCATATTTAGAAGTATATTTATATTTATATGACATTTTCAGATCCCTCGACCAATAATAAAATTTGAAGCAGTTTTAAGGCGGGGCGATGCGCAGGGTGCGTATGAGTCCACGACTTATGCACCAGGATGACAGAGTAATAACTAATTGCTGAGTATGCCGACGACCTTAAAAAATATCTTGTCCAAACATAACCCAGTGACCCAATTTACAAAGCTAAAACCCAATTTTAAATAACAATGCAATATGCGCACGCAGAAAATCATGAAAATTAGATTTCATTAAAATCGATATAGGACTAAAACAGGAAGGGTAACTCAGCATAACAAACACACTTGGAAACTTGGTATCTCCTACTAAGTTCTGTGGTGGATGTTGTAAACTGAAAAGATCTACATGTATAGTTATACCAGACTTGCCGTGGTTTTGTTGAATTTTGGTGTTGTGTTCTTATGTGCGTGTGTATATGTGTGCAAATAAAATCCTTTTGGTTTTAATGTTATAATAAAAACTTACAGACAGGAAAACATAGTATAAAATTGTTATGTACAATGACCTAAAAATTTGTAATATAGTAGTACCAAAACAAATAAACATAACAAAAAAAAATTAAAATAACCATTTGATGCATTAATTTCTTGGAACAGATTAAATTTAAAGCTAACATTTACTATTTTTTCTATTTTGTAAAATAGTATTTAATAATTGCTCAACGAGCCTCTGATTTGATTCAATGACACTTTTTAGTTCTCTAATTTCTTTGCTTAGATGTTCAACTTGCTCACTATTTTTTTCAATCTTACTATGTAAAAGGGGTAACGCTGTATTACAATCCATAATTTCAGAATTTTGATCTAGGTTGTTATTAACAACTTTTTTTGAGTAAGTCATTTCGCTTGCTCTAGACGAAATGGTATGTCCATAATTTTTACGTTGTTTGGCAATGTCATGTGCTGCTTTCAATATATCTTTTGGTAACCTTTTTTCCCGAGGATTTAGAGGTTTCACATTTAAAACTACTCTGTATGCTTTCGGTGAAACCAAAGCAGTCCAGTGTAATAAATTTAGCAAATATTGAGGTAAATAACCATTGAACAGAGCAAGCTCCATGTAAGAAATTAGTTTAGTTTGTCTAACTAATTTTGACAAACCAGCGGTTTTCTGCAAACCTTGAATGTCATGTACAGCTATACCTACAAGTAGATTCATTAAAATTACAGTTACGAATAATAAAAATAAAATATATGTAACTTGAGCACTAACTTCTAATAAAAATGGTGGATCTTCCGGATCATCATCAACCAAAAGATCTAAGCTTAATTCACCAGTCATCATTACCATGACAGTAATTAAACCAATGAAGGGGTTAGCAAAAGTTGATGAGTCTGGAAACATAACACAGAAGCTGATAGTAAACCCTATAAGTAGGCATGAATAAGCTAAGAGTAATTTTGCAAATTCGCCTTGCACTCTCGTGTACATTGCAACATATGATCCAAAAACTGGAAGTTGCCCAACCATTAGCATTAAATTAGTCCAACCAAAGAGTACGGCGAAAGCACCTACATGATTCTGCCAAGTATAGGTACGACCAGTATAAATAAAAGAGATGACAAAAACACTTGCTATAACTGTCCATTCTATTATATTTTCAGGATGTGAAAGATATTGTCTTACCGATGGATATCCTGCCAATCCATAGAGTTTCCTAAGTATTTCGCAGCCTGTTATACCAACTAGCACAAACCATTGCATCTCTATAACAAATGGGTTATTCCGAAGCATATGACCCATCATTGATTTCTTTTCACAAAGTTCTATGACATTTTGCGGTTGAGTATCATTCATATTCTTACCATGGTTATAACAGTTATGCGCTAACGCTGTTAATACATATAATGATAAACTTAACACAAATATAAAACAAAATAACATTCTTGCTATATAATACTTTCTAATTTTTTCCCATTTTAAATAGAGAAAAGCGGAACATAGTGGATGTAACAGAATTTCTTTTTGTCCTTCATCGACAAATGTATTTAAAAAGCTTATTTCTCTAGGGTGACAATATTGTAATATTCCTCTAAAATCCAGGCGCAGCTCTACCTCTCTGTTAGATGATTCAGGATGATGGTGTAAAGTTATAGCTGAATCTAATTTTTGTGTTATCATTGCTAGAGAAGCTGGTGTTTTTCGCGTAATTATACCCAATGCTGTCATACCAAATTTTGATTTAGCTGTAACATCAGCACCATGATATACTAAAACTTCTACACACTGTGACAATTCATTTAAAGCTGCTATATGTAAAGGTGCATACCCATATTGGTCTTTAGTATTAATATCTGCACCATAATTCACTAAAATTTCTATGATGTCGTAAGATCGTGCTGCCTTTCCTACAGCGCAATGTAGAGGTGTTCTTTTATCACAGTCTCCCATGTTAGGATTAGAATTACCTTTCCTTAGTAACAACTCAACACAGTCATAAGCTTGAGCTCTAGCTGCAAGGTGTAAGGGGGATTGTGCTCTATGGTTTCTAATATTCGCGTCGGCACCATTGTCAAGAAGAATCTCTATACAATCAACATAACCACTTTCAGCTGCCAAATGTAAAGGTGTTTGTTCCTTATCTTTTGTTTTTGTATTTACTTTAAACTTTTTTGGTTCGAGCAATATTTTTAAGCACTGTGGATGACCCAAATCAGCAGCTAGATGAACCGGGGAAAATCCTGAGTTTTCACTTTGGGCAACATCAGCACCTTCTTGGGTAAATAGCTTAACGCAAGCAATAGCATTAGCTCGCACAGCACAATGTAAGACACTTTCGTGGGAACTGTGTGGGCTATTGGTAAGAGTTTGGACATTAGCATCATTGTTGAGTAGTATTAAAGCTGTTTCTGGACTATCACCAAATGCAGCACAATGTAAAGGACTATAGCACTTATATAGCGCATTAACATCACAGCCTTTGGCTATAAGAAATTTGGTTCCTTGCACACATCCACTAAACGAGGTCAAATGTATTGCACTTAATCCTTGACTCGGTTCAAAGTAGTGCAAGTCAGCTCCTAAATTAAGAAAACCATCTAATAAATCATGTCTCTTCATAAAAGCAGCCCATAAGAATGCGGTATTAATTTCTACCTTGGAAGCACCTTTAAAATGATCTTGTAAATTATCTTTCTGTATTTTTTTACTTTCTATATCATCTAAAAGTTGATGCCGCCCGGAAGATACCTTCATGTGCTCCAAAAGATTGGTTTTGATTGTATCGTGACATATTTGAACTGTTAGATCGGCACTAGTTGAAAATTCTTCAAAGCTCTCGTAAATGTGCGGTGTGTGATCAGCAGGAGGTGAAGGGCCACATTCCATATATTCAAAGTCATCTGAGGGAAGCTCTTCTTCGAAAATATTTTCTGGATCATCCGTAGCCTTTTTCCAACGCAAGATAGTGTTGGAAGTAGGAGTCCGATAGAGGTGTAGATTTGTAGCGTCGACATTAACACTAACGGACCTACCCAATCTTTTTGAGTTGCAGCTTGAATCTTGTAAGCCGTAATTGTCCATCCCATAGAACGTGTGATTTTCTGAGGCGGACACCATTTCACTGAAACAAATAAAACAATCATTAAAACAAAGAAAAACTAGATAAATTTAGTAATGTTATATTAGGCCTTGCAGATACAGCTTTATTAAATCTTTATATATAATATGTCTGGGTAAAATGAATGCGTGAATTATAATAAGAGACAAAAACCTTTACATGAAACGATATAACTTTTTGACTTACAGTACGCTTAAGATAAGATTACCTCTATTGCATTAGCCATTTCATAATACGCATATTATCTTCCGGTAGGTAGACTACTGCTTAGAAAAGGTTTGACATATGCATGGCATAACTTTCTTCTTAATATCACAAGTATTTCTTGATCTTTAATTATAAGAAAAAAATTCCGCGCATTTCATTTTTATTCTTTTACTTGATTCTCTGGTTTGATTATTTTTATCTAAATAGTAAGTTATCTCAAGTAAATATTTTCTTCGAACATGTTATGTAGTTTGCGGTATTAGTACCTTTGTTAGACACCGGACTCAGTAAAAAAAAGTGTAATTTTAATTAAAATATACATAAATAAATAAATAACAAAATAAAATTAACTTGCAATGCAAATGCAATATGTACAATGAAAAATAGAATACCAATCCTGGTGATTAAAGCGATGATGCTACGATCCACTGTGGGTACCTGCGAAAAAATAAAATACGGGCAATGTTAAGAAAATTGAAAAAAGACGATGTATTGGTCAATACCCAAACATCTTTGGGTCGAATGCTTTTTTCTTCAGGTGGATTGGCATCTTCGATTTGAATATAACTGCATTTCCACCAAAATATATCCAAGCTAGTTTCATTCTTCTGTTGATTTCTGGAAGTAAGGAGCCAGATTTGTGTGTTAATTGTCCCAGGTTTACATACTATCTTAAGTACAGTGCTGTTTATTATTACATCTTGGACATCCACTAGCTCGTTGTACATTGTTTTTGTTTTTGTCAAGTTCATTTTTAGGCCAACTTCATTGCTAGTTTTCATTTAGGTCGCTTATAAGTTCTTGTACCTTAGCTTTTGCTTGTCTGTATATATTTATTAAGTTTCTATGTACAGTTTGTCAATGCCTTGGTTGGCCAAAGCTTCTATTACTGACTTGGGATATATAGAATCGAAAGCCTTCTCGAAATCTATGAAGGTTAATGCTAGTGGTATTTCATATTGCTCAGCTCTACTCATTAGTTCTCGAAGTGTATGAATACGATCTATGGTACTGAATCCACTTCTGAAGCCAGCTTGTTCTCTCGGCTATGCAGCATCTAATGCGTTTGTTAATATGTTGTTGATGATCTTTGTGAATATCGTACATACGATTGGTAGTAGACTTATAGGTCTGTAGTTTTTGCTACCTTTCTTATAAATGAGAACTATGTTTGCTATATTCCAGTGGTCTGGTATGCATCTAAACCTTAGGCGGTTCGTAAATATGTCTGCTAAATATGATATATTAACGTAAAACATTGTATTCATGATGCTGCAAAAGAAGCTCTGGGGAATAAGCTTGTAATTACTATTTAAAAAAGGATTGCTTTGGTGGACCATTGAAATTCTGGTGACAGAGAAGAAGAAAGCTTACGACAAATGAACAGCTACTGGAACTGCCGAGGATAGAAATACATATAAAGAGCAAATGAGATTAGTAACAAGTGAAATAAAGAATACTACTGGTGAAACCATGTGGAAAAGTAAATAAGTGTACCGGTAGTGCAAGAGCGAATATAGCGTGAAAAGTTATTAGAGAACAACAAACTCAGAATAAAGACGCTGCAAGACTACATCTTATTGACATTCAAGAGTGAAAAGAATATTATCATAAGCTCCTGACGGAATCTAATTTCAGGAAAAAACTTAAGAAGAAATCTACGAAGGAAATATTCAACAAGAAGCAATAATAATTCCAGCAAAAGTACGGAAAAGTGTCATGCAGCTAAAGAACGGGAAGGCCGGTGGTTCAGGAAATATAAGTAACAAACTACTCAAACTACTCAAAGATAAGTTAATGGGGATTCTTGCATTTATTTTTCATAAGTGCCCAATAAAGACGAGCCGCCACCCAAAGAATGGAATAGAGCCATCACATATCTTCAATTTATAAGAAAGGGAGCAGGAAAGACTGCAAAAATTACATGGGGATTAGTGTAATATGTTCTGTAGCAATGTTTTATGGACAAGTACTAAAATACCGAATTGGAGAACAAGTTAAAGAATTAGATCAAAACGGTTTTATAACTGGTCGCTTTAGTAACCACGAGGTATATTAAACAGCTTATAGAGAAACGCATAGAAGGAAGATCAACTATCCATTTAACCCATGTAGATCTTGAAAAGCCTACGATAAAATGGTACTTTAGTTATGAATGTTAGGAAAAATGTTAGGGAAAATACTCACAATCCGTGTTAAGTTGTTGTAGGTATTTATTAAGACAAAGGTTGGGTGACCGGTTTCACTTTTACAAGTTATACAGCATTATCAGGCCCCCAAGAAACTTAAGGCTGAAATAGATGGTATATGTAAGCCAATGTATATACAACCAAAAAATCATTTAAAGTGATAGGAAGAATATATGTATAAGCCTTAGTTAATAGTCAGTTATATAAAAATATAAAAGGTGGTCAGCAATATAAAATATCAATTAATATGAAAGTGGTATAAAAGTCTAAACATAGTATAGAAGTAATTAGTTATACAACGTGAAGTGTGTTTCTACAACGTGAAGTGTGTTTCAACATAACCAACTTGAGTCTGATGTTAACTGGTGTATACATTGCATAGTTACCTTATATGTAATATTAAACATATAATAATACATATCAGTACAAGGAATTATCGCAGTGTATTATTAGTTAGATAATACTTATATTTATTTCGGACCATACCCATGCATTTAGACTACTTGGACTGAGCCACTGTAAATTCACACGTCAGCTGTTTATTGAAATAAATGAGTTTTGATAAAAGTCGCTATGCGTTCTGTTGTATGCACTTATGTATATCTTTTTAAAAAAATGTTTGTGGATTTTGTTAAAAGACATTAAAATAGATATTAAAATTTTTTTGAGTTAAACTGGTTGTTTATCCCATCTTATTCTATTCACTTCTCTTCTTCTTCTTCTTCTAATGGCGCTACAACCCTTTGTGAGTCTTGGCCTGCTTAACAATGTTCTTCCATTCTGCCCTGTCGGATACTTTCCTTCGCCACTGCCTGATGTTCATGGTTTTAAGATCCCTCTCTACGTCGTCTATCCATCTTTTACGGGGCCTTCCTCTTGTTCTGTTTCCTTGGGGCTTCCATCTCTGGACTACTTGTACAGCTCGATTATCTGGCATTCTTTCTAGGTGACCAAGCCAGTTTAGTCTTTGTGATTTTACAAATCTGACAATATCTATTCTATTCACAGCAGCTCGAAATAAATCAGTTGGCGTTAGACCAGTCTACTTCCTAAGATTGGCCAGCCAGGATATACGTCTACGTCCAGGGCCTCTCTTGCCCTCAATCTTGCCTTGTAGAATCTACTGTGAAAGTCGGTATTTATTATTACGCATCATGCGGCCGAAGTAAGCCAAGTTTCTGTTTTTTACGCTGTTACTAATTTCTTTGTCTTTTCTTAGCCTATGGAAAATAGTTATGTTACTTGTGTGTTGTATATATGAGATCCCCAACATACGTCGTTGCACCACAATTCAAATGCCTCCAATCGTTTTATGGTATCTTCTGTTAAGCTCCAGCTTTCTACTACAAAGAGGAGGACACTAAAGACGTAACATCTAAAAATTCTTATGCTATATGCTATATATTGATACTTAAAGATAAGTTATAGAGAATCTTCTTAAGGCTGTTTAAAGAGCTTCTGGCTTTTTCAATACGAATTTTTATTTCGTAGCTGTGATCCTAAGTGTCCTTAATATTGCAGCCCAAATAGCATATTTTTTCCACTCTTTTTAACGGTGTATCGCCTATTGTAATTTGGGCGTTTATGTTGTTCTTACTAATGATCATTATTTTTGTCTTATTGCAATTTAATTTTAGGCCGTATTTGTTACATGTTTCTAAAACGTTATCCATCATACTTTGGAGCCCCTGCGCACTATCTGCCAGCAACACTGTATCGTCTGAATATCTAATATTGTTTATAAGTTGGCCATTTACAGCAATCTAATCTTCTGATTCGTCCAAGGCCTCCCTAAAGATGTTTCCAGAGTATATGTTAATTACTGCCGGTGGCAATATGCAATCCTGTATGCTAACTCTTTTTTCGACTGTGAAGATCTCGGACAGTTCATTTTCTAATCGCACTGTTGCTTTTTGTTGGAGATATAAGTTTGAGATCAGTCTTATATCCTTACCATCGAGTCCTGATGTTTTTAGGATATCGATTAGTTTCCCATATGGGACTTTATCAAATGCCGTCTCGAAATCAATGAAAGATGCATACACATCGCAGTTTCAAACTAATAAGTGCTTCCCTCGCTCCGAGTCCTGCTCTGAATCCAAATTGAACTTCACTCAGGTGTTCTTCTAATTTGGTGCATATGCGCGAGTGAATGATAGTAAGGAGTACTTTAGTTGGCATTTTAAGGAAGTGGAATGAATATTGATAATAGCCAGTCTTTTGGTAAATAACCAGTCTCGTAGATGTTGTTGAATAGCTTCGTAAATGTCGTTAAAATTTCACCATGCACCTCATCAGCTCCTGGTGATTTCCCATCTTTAATCCGCTTAATGGCCATAGTTGCTTCTTCGTTTTTTATTTCTGGGCCGTAGGGATTGTTTATTTCAGTCAAACTTCGTGCTGTATCTTCGAATAATTCTTGCATATATTCTTTCCATCTTCGTAATTTATCTTCAATGGTAGTCAAAATCTGGCCTTCAATGTCTACAACTATGCCTGTATTGCGTTGTTTTCTAATGTTCTGTACCTCTTTAATTTTTTTTTGTGCATATGGAAATGGTCATGTTTGCGTTGTAGTGTTTCAATTTCCGTACATTTCTCCGTCGGCCATGCTTCTTGCTCCTTCTATCTCCTTTAGTATAGTCTTATGCAACTTTTTGTATTCTTTGCCATTTTTACCTTTTAATTTTCTTTGCTCTTCCATCATATGCAATATTTTATTTGTCATCCATTCTTGCTTCTTTTCTCTTTTTGATTTTAGATATTCACGCAAAATTGTGGTAATAGATATCTTCAGTTTATTCCACTGTTCTTCTATGCCTCTAGTAGTGTCTTCAACTATTTTCGCAAAATTCTTATTAATCTCTGTTTTTACTTTTTTCTGGACATAATTATATTTATAAAAAATATATCTATAAAATATTATCATATTTGATAATGATCGTTGCCGACTTTTAAGGTTTAAAAAATGATTGGAAATTAAAATTAAAAGATTTTAGTTTTTGTGTGTATTTTAGTATTAGTGTATTTTAGTGTTTTGGGTTAACTCAAGATGAAACGCCAAGATTTTACCATGTCAAAAATAATGAAGTTAGAAGAATTATGACTGTAGATTTGAATATAATAGTAACAATACAAAAGAAAAGAATGCTGTGGTATGGTCATTTAGAACGAATAAATGACACTAGAAAGCCAAAAAATATGGAGTTGGGTATGGGGTTGAGTATGGGGTCCAACAGAAAAAATCAAACAAGGTCAGCCACCCAAAAGCTGGAGAACACATCTCAAAGAAGTAATGGAGAAGAGGCATCCATGAAGGTGACTGGAAGACCGGAAATATGGAAGTTCAGAAGAACATGGTACATGCTACATTAAACAAAAACAACAAAAATAAACAGTAAATAAATGATACAACAGTATTTAATGAGCCGACAGAATTTAAAATTTGAGAAAATAAAAATGTGGGCTCAATCGCGGCGTAAAGCGGATACTCCCGAAAAGGGAAACATTCCCCAACACAACCGAGCTGAGACACACTGGGCTAATAAGCCCAGTAATGGGCAATTATCCTTAATGTATTCCTTTACGATAATTAATAACTATACTAATTTATGAATAAGTTTTATATTTTGGACCTATTGATTCCAAATTCAATAGATTTCTACCTTGTCACAGGAGGAACATATAAATTAAGTTTTAAGACTCTAGGACATTGCTTTTATGGCAATGGGAGATAAAATGAACTATCTTATCGTTCCCATCCCATTTTCTTTGTTCTTTATACAACGTTGATATATAGTACCTTTATGATGCGATGGTTTTGATAGTTGCTCCCATAAATTAATTGATCTTGAGCTATTTTTTAAACTACATATACCTACTATCGAAGTGGGCAACGTGGGTGTTTAGAAAAAACAATTATACACTTATGGTATGATTTCGTTCGTAACCAATTTTCTTTTACGATATTGATCTGTTAATTGCCAATTTTGTATCTTTGGGCATTCGGGCTTCGTCGACACGTTGTGCAATAATTAAAAATTCTTTTAAACTCTTGACTTTTAGATGTGTTTCTTTAGTATCTAAATGTATAAATAACAGAGTCCTTAAGTAAGTTTATTATTTAATACCACCAGTTGCCGAAAACTGGAGTTCGAGTATGGTACCGAAATTTTATTGCCTGCGTATGTGCGTGATCCGTTTGCACAACCAATTGTGCACCATAAGTAATCACAATTTGATTGCAGATGTGTGGGATTTAGAGGGGTTTTATATGATCAGTTCGATCATATAATGTATCATAAGCTGGATTAAAAGTTTACAACAGACGGTTTCCATGGAAAAAAGTCTAGGAAACAATTTTAGAGAAAAAGTTAATTTTTTTTAAACATCGTTTCAGTAAGAGTCCACGCTTCCATTCATAGTATATAATGCTGAAGACAGAATAGCGTAATAAACGCTGGAATTCTTAAGGCTTTGTTAGATCAATCACTTTACTTAACTAAGCCGGAAAACTTTTGATTTTCGCCATTTGGTCACGTGTGTATGAACCGGATGTGTGAATACCATGCGTAAAAATGCGTGGGGTATAGTGACACTTTGTTGTGCAACGTAAGTTTGTGCAATTTGATCGCAAAGTTTATAACAAAAGACACACTTATTTCGATAAACAATCGAAATACTATTGATGATAAATACATTAGTTCATAAAACTGACATGTGTCAGTAGATATGAAAATATATGAGTTGTTTATATATGAAAAATAAATAAGTTTAAACAAAGCCTTTTTTAGGAATTTGCAATAAATTTATTAACTTACTAATAAATAATATTAATGTCATATTGATAAATATTCTTTTTTATTAATCGTATTTTACTTGATATGGTAAATGCGTATAATAGTAGTCAAAAGAATCTATGACTAGGAATACGTTTATGTTTTTATCATTATATCCAAATTTAACCGTATCACAGGTGGGCAGTCGCAAAAATACTCCAAGGCAAACAAAAACAACAAAAGAATTTAATTACTTTTTTACAATGGTTATTTTTAGATATATATTGTCAGACTCATTAGCTGCCACCTTATTAAAATGCAGTTCCCACCATCCTTTTAACAAACTTATTTAAAAATGCAACCAAGCAGAATAAATAGAAAATTTGGCACACAAACAAACTGCAGACTTTCAATTGTTGTAAATAAATTAAAAAGGTATAAAATTAAATTAAAAACAAGATCGAAGGTTATATGTTAAATAGCCGATATTGGTTATTGAAGAAAATGCAATGAAAACATTTTTTAAATCACATTAAAGGAAACGTACACAAGAGAAGAACAAATCTAAATAGCGGTTAACATCATATCTTTTTTTGATTTTATCAAAAAAAGATATATTTATCAAAAAAAATATATAAAAAAAGATATCCGTCAGAAAAAATCATATTGATTTTTTCTGACGGATATTCTCAAGTTAAAGTTAATTTCATGTCATCGAATGAACTATCTTACAAGTAAAGTCACCCAGGAACGTAACTCAACAATATTGGCAATATCATTTTAAAGTCGTCTACTTTAAAATGTATAATGTATGTCTGAATTGTTATAGAAGAATTTTTCACCAAGTAACAAAAAAAAAACAAAATTTGTTTAATTTACCTATGTTTGTATTTTGAGAACGATTTCCGAAGTGGAAATTGAAACGTCAATAAACGTATTCCTATTTAAACAGTAATTACTTTAACATGCCACAAAAAAATAGGTTCAGATAAATATCATATCTTTGTGCATACTTTCCTTCTTATTTTTATGATTCCCATCTATTCTAACGAATTGAGTCAATCTTACCTTAGTATATTGTTGGAGGTCATATCACACAAAATAAGTGAAAATTGTAGTAAGAGGGCATTTAAATTAAAAGTGTAGTGAGTAAACGGATATAAAAAATATACATATGATATATTGAAATGGCCAGGATCTAAGGCTAGAACTCATAAACCCATCTGACAATGATAGTCTTTTATAAAAAATATAATTGAAACATTTTAATCTAAGCATTATTCCTGCTTTGGGACGGTCCTGAGGTCTGGTATAATATAGGGGAACATGCTGTACCTAGGGACGGTTGTACCTAGGGATAAGCTAAAATTAACGCCAAACAAAATATCAGACAAACCTTAGATTAACAAACGATATCGGCAACAGTGTCCCTCTCTATGGTATTCAGTTGCGCACATGTTTGTGAAGTGTTAACGCAAGCTGTGGCCATTTTGTAATTTTTGACGTCCAAAGTAAGTATTTTTACCGGCTGTTTCGTCTTATTGCAAATTATCAATTTGACTGTAGTAAATAATCATGTTAGGGTGATATTAATCGTAATTTAGACTACCTAATCCACTAATCAAACCGTTGTATTTGTTGTGGCTAACGACTTATTCAACTGCTTTTATTCATGAAGTCCCCCTGTTGTACCTACGAACATGCATTTTGTTGTACCTGTTTTGTGGGGCCGTCCCCAGGTACATTATTAAAAATATTAGTACCGAAGAATGTTTTGTTTCAGGAGCTCATTATGCCAAGAAGTAAAGAAAAGGAGAGAAGACCGGAACCTTTAAAAGTCAATGTAGAGAACGCTGTTCGTGAAGTTTTAAATTCAAGTGTTTCAATTCGTGCCGCAGCGAGCCAATTTGGAATTGCAAAGTCTGCATTAGCAAGACACATGAAAAATTTTAAAACATCAGGTCAAAACAATTTTATATACAGTCCGAATTATAAAGTCAAGCAAGTTTTTAATGAAGCCGAGGAAACGGAGCTGGTAAACTATTTAAAAACAGCAGCTAGAATACATTATGGCCTAAGTTTGATAAACGTTAAAAAACTGGCATATGAATATGCAAAGCAAAATAAAAAAAATATCCTGCTTGCTGGGGCGATACAAAAGAAGCAGGAAATAATTGCATCTCAGAGAGTGACATCTCAGTGACAGAGATGCAGACATTCTGCATCTCTGTCACTTAGAATACCCGAGGGTACAAGTTTGGACAGAGCAACTGCATTCAATAAAGAAACAGTTGCTATTCTCTTTCAATCATATAAAAATGCGTTGAGTAAAGGAAACTTTGAACCATCAAAAATTTTTAACGTCGATGAGATGGGTATTACTACTGTGCAGCAACCTCCTAAAACTTTAGCACCAAAAAGGACAAAGGCAAATAGGAGGAATGACATCTGGGGAAAGAGGTCTTCTAGTTACTGTGATATGTTGTATTATTGCTGCTGGAAATACTGTGCTGCCTTTATTTGTGTCCTGTATTCAAATCCGAGTGGATGGTCCAATGAAGATGTATTTTTTAAATTCCTAGAACATTTCATATCACACGTTAAACCTTCTTTGCAGGATAAGGTTATTTTATTGTTAGATAACCATAAAAGCCATGTTTCCATACCCACTATTAACTGGGCAAAACGTTCGGGAGTTATTTTAATTACTTTTCATCCCCATACATCACACCGAGTGCAACCTCTCGATTTATTGGTTTTTGGACCTTTTAGTCTTTCTACAATAATGCAATGACTAATTGGATGAGTTCTCCTAGTAACGCGGGGAAATCAGTTACCATTTACGACGTAGCAGAGTTGGCAAATACGGCATACTTAATAATACTTTCCAATATCTTTTGATAAAATTAATTTAGGGTAGGTAGTCTGTGTATTATTAGCAGTTTATATTTTCAATAAAATTTTTACGAATATTAGGAAGTATTTTTGTTTTACACATTAAATTCTGGTTGTACAGGTACTTTAACTCGTGTCCCTAGGTACAACTCTTCGTGTCCGTAGGTACAACAGACCGGTTATTCCTAGGGACACGTACATACATACAAAAAAAGTGATAAAATTGGGTAGAAATATATGTTGAAAAATTGGCATTTTCGAATTAGCTTTACAAAGGTATGATCAACTGTCCAGATTTTATTATTTTGTAATATCTTTATTTGTCTAATTTATAAAAATCAAATTTTAAAAATTGTCCCTAAGTACAACATGTTCCTAGTCATAATTAACGAAGATATAGTCCATTGAAATGTTACATTTCTTATGCCTTAAGTGCGTTTCTTAGAAGACGCAATTTTATTTTTTTGACTTATTGGGAGAGCAAGTATAAGCTTAAGTTCAAGTTTGTGGGGTCGCCACCTTTGACCTCTGGCCGCCATCTTGGAAAGGCGGAAAGGGTTTTCGCTCTGTATCTCGTAAACTAGCAACCATACAAAAAATTATTATCAAATATTTGTAGCAAATTAAATTGTCTACAAATTTATTTGTATTACTTTTTATGGTAAAATGGCAAATAAAAAAGTTATTAACAAAAATAACTAAAAATATTTTGAACAAATTCTCTTTTCGGTCTGATCTTTTTTCTAGTCATTTTACAATAAAATGATATCAGAGGAATATTGCAATGAATCATTTTCACTACAAATTTGTGTAATTTCATTAATTTTGTGAAAGTATGTGTGGTTGCCGACAAGTAGGCCTCAAATGCTCTGCAGTGTGCCTTAATTGTTCAGGTGAAACCTGCAGTGACATTATGGATATATATATATATATATATATATATATATATATATATATATATATATATATATATATATATATATAATTCGAAGTACGATAGAATGACGTCAATTCTAACTTCGGTTCTTTTGCAAACATTCATCTTCGATACTGAATTAGATCCTGAACCGCAGCCTAGACTTTCAAAGAAAATAAAAAAGCAATAGCTGGATACAACTTTTTAAATATATAATTATGCTCAATATTATCTCGTCTAGAAATTATCAGTGAATTAGGCCTAATGGGGATATCATTTATAAAAACGCGCCTCTCAACCAATCACAACCAAGTTGACAGGATAATTCAGATTTACCCTTTTAAGTTCTTAGTCCAATTATTAGTATACAGTAAACGGCTAAATTATGGAATATTATCATTATTTCGAGAACCGACGAGTTTTGAGAGAAATCTCGAAACAGGTCGATTTTTGTTATAAAATACCCATGTTATAACGTACATGGAGTATTGTTCTGAAGCTATTTTCTTGTGGCATTTTAAAGTAATTACTATTTAAATGGGAATAAGCCACAATTAAAGGTTAAAGTACGTTTACTGACGTTTCAATTTCCACTTCGGAAATCGTTCTCAAAATACAAACATTAGTAAATTAAACAAATTTTGTTTTTTTGTTGAAAAAAAAAAAAAAACAAAAAAACAAAATTTGTTTAATTTACTAATGTTTGTATTTTGAGAACGATTTCCGAAGTGGAAATTGAAACGTCAGTAAACGTACTTTAACCTTTAATTGTGGCTTATTCCCATTTAAATAGTACATGGAGTAGGGATAATGTCACCGATGTAGGTGTAGTGACGTAATCGTTAATTTTTGTAAATAGAAATCGGTATAATGCGACACCTCATTTAAACGAGAATTTAATTCTCTATTTAACGACATTACATTTTTAACTAAAATATTACAAAAACAATTTTTTTTTTAATTTAAATTCAACTAAATTACAACTAATGATTTAATTCATAATGTACTTTAAAGTAACCAAATTATGCATAATAATTATTTTAAATTAAATGTTCGAAATGCCATCCATCGGGTTCTTGACAATATGCGAATCTACGGACACATTCATCAAGTACATTGCGGCTGACTTCTGGAGTAATTAGACTCATTTCATGCCTAATTCTATCTTTAGTCCTGTACGTTTTGATCAAAAGTAAACTTTTGATTTTATGTAACCACACAGGAAAAAGTCTAGAGGTGACAAATCTGGCGACCTTGCTGGCCACTCTATAAAACCTCGTATTCCGATCCACCTCCTGGGAAAGCAATGATTTAAAAATTGACGTACTTCACGTGGGTAATGCGAAGGGGCTCCATCTTGTTAAAACCAGATATTTTCACTGGGTAAATTTGGATTATTGACATTTGGATACATGTTAGTAAGAACAGGTATAAGTTGATTTCTTAAAAAAGTTAAATAACGTTCTCCTGTTCGATTTTCTTCAAATAAAAAAGAGCCAATGATTCTGTCATTAATGATCCCTGCCATTACATTTAGGTACTTTCTGAGGATATTGCGTGTGTGACTCAGTCATCCAATGTGGGTTTTCTTGACTCCAATATCTGCAATTTTGACGATTCCCGGTACCATGTATAAAAATGTGGCTTCATCGGAAAAAAGGATTTGATTGATGAACTGTGGATTGCGGATACATAAATCCTGCATAATTTCAGAAAATTGAAGCCGGCGATCGGGATCGTCGTCGTTTAATTCCTGATGTAGTTGAATTTTGTAGGGATGGTATTTTTATTTTCTTAAAATACGTAATACCGATCGTTGGGAAACTCCAGCATATTTACCCATTTGTGTTGAACTACTGTGAGGATTGTCATGTAGATTTAATAAAATATCAAGTTTCACAGTCTTCAATTAATAAATTGTCAGAATTGTATTTTTTGGGAATGTTACAATATTATCGTTTTTGTGAATAAATAACCATATGGATACAGGCAAAATAATATTCTTTTACTTATAATAGTCTTAAATTTTAATACTTCATTTTTCAGGTTTAAATCTTGTTCATAACATTTTAATTCCTCTATTAAATATCGCTATCATGAAAAATTGTTTTGAATTTATTGTTAATAGTTTTATATCACTTAGATCTTTTTTAATGTTACTAATTAAAGAATCGCATACAACAAAAAATATTAACTTTTATTTTATATATTATTTTATATATTACCGTTTCTTCTTCTTTGTCTTAATTGTCAATAACAGTTCAAACAGTAAGAACAGTTTGTATGCAATCTATCAATGACTCATATATTAAAATTGCTGTGTTTAAGGATTCGTCTTTTTGTTGAAGAGTTTTGTTTGAAGCATTTATTCTCTCTAAAATCTTTCACGTATAGTAAGTAACAGTACATACTAAAATGTATCAAGGGTTTTATATAAAACAGCAGCTTCGGATCCTGTTAATCGTTTTTCATCTTTGTTTGAGGAAAAATTATGTAAACAATGTTTAATTTTTTAAAAATTTTCCTGTAAGGATTTCACGGCATCGGAACGAGCAGATCACCTGATATCACAAATAGGTTTAATAATCAAGTGTTTACTCTTACAAATTATTTGTAATGCATTTCACCTATGTGTAGAACTAAAAAAAATACGCACAATTTCTGAACGATATTGCAAAAAGTGGTCTTTTCTCTACAAATTTCGGTAGCAGCGTTTTATTTATTATGTGACATATTAAACTCTGTACCCAACAGTTAGTAATGTCTAAATCTAAATTATTTAAAAATTCTAAAATAACTTTCTCCATGGTAGAAATCCCAAAAATCTTTCTTTTATACCACTTGGAATTACATAGCGAATAATGACGGTTGGCTGATCTATGTCAAATATATCAGGTATTGAATCAATAATTAGAGTTTTGTAAAGTAAAATTTGGCTTCCTTTATTTCGTTTACTATGGTAAGTTATAAATTTTCCGATATAATATAAATAAATCCATTACATATTGTAGACGACAAATAGTTTATAGTACCCCTGCCGCAGTTTGCATATTTTTTCATGAGTTCCCGCAAAAATGGATCGAAATTGGTTAAATATTCCAAAGTACCTAAATAATTACCATTATTTTCACTTAATTTTTACCACGAAACTCAAAAGAATATGAAGAAATAAATTTGATTATCGCTATCACACCTTTAAGTACTTCCCTTCAATTTTTTTTCATTTATTATTTTTTTTGCAGTTCAATATGTCAATCAATGCGTCCAGTAATTTTAGATCTTAATATAAAAATTAAAATAGAGTTTAATGTGGTCAGTAGAGTTTTCATGCTCTGACAATTTTTTATGTACCTACATTTTTCCAAGCATTTGTCCCTTTTGCCATTAGCTTTGTTTGATTGGAAAATAATTTACAGACGTAACAGTATAAGTTATTGATTTCAGTATAAGCCAACCAATCTCTTTTAATTTTTTCCTGCTACTAATTTATGTTGAAGAACGAGGAAATAGTTAATTTTATTGTGATTTGTTTTGGACCTTCGGTGCATTGAATAGAAGATGATTCCAAATATTCATTTATTGAATATGATGGATTGTTTATATAATACTCCTGCATGGCTTTGTTAAGTATTCTGGCTATAATGCAATATCGTTTACAAAACTCTTAGTTTAATCATTATTTTGACTTTAAGCTTAAACTTATATTTTCTCCTTTTGTTTCAACTTTAAAATCGGAGTTGCTTGGTTTTTCCTGCTGGTCTTTTTGCAAAACAGTTTCGGACATAACTGCTGTTTATGGAGTTTGAGTCGGTGAAATTTGTGAAAATAATGATGATTGTTGTAATTGTTCTCCAATTCCGGTTAAAAATTTGTCCAACGATCTTTTGATTTGTTTTGCCACTTTATCTCGATCTGGTTTTAAATCTTGGTACTTAAGTCTTTATTGCACAATTTTTAATCAAAACCCACATAAGGTGCAATGCGCAATGTTCAGGAGACACTGATTTTAAGTAGCTACATTTGATTTTTTGTCGTGCGTGTCGTACGTCTCAGCAATAATTATGAATATTACGTTTTTTTATTAAATAAAAATTAAAATTAAAAACCTAATTTTTGGACTTTAAAAATTACGGGCCCTAGGCACGTGCCTAGGTTGCCTAGACCTTAGTCCGCCCCTGTATTTAATGATATTCATGTCATGTCATGGTATAGAATCCCATGTCAGAAAACCTTCGAGATAGAATTGTGGTAGAATTGACATATCCAGAAGTTTCATAGGTTTCCTAACCCTTCAATTAATTTCAAAATTATTATATAAACAAACCATACCAAAACACGCTTAGTTGTTATTCTCAATCAGAATTGTTTTAGCTCCTCTATAATTAAATTGACCACTTAACAAATAGCGTGTGGTACGATCTAATCACAAATACGACACATTACGACTTACTATGATTTTTTCTTTTTTTGACGCGTTGCTTCTAAGGATTTTGTTTTCTTACGAAATGTCCACATTGTGTAATTCACTAGTCACTATAAACAACTTCTTTAACATTTTTTAAATGACTAACGAAGACGGCAATTCTAGTTCTCGAAAGGCATCAAACATTAAAACTATAATTATATAAAATTATCACTGGCGTGCCTTGTTAAAAATCAAGAATTTATTGATTATAATAAGAAATAAAAAGTATGTATAAGAGCAGATACAGGACATCTGTAATTTATTGTTCATATACGAAAGGGATCTCATCATCATCCTCTTATGTTTTTGCATAGGGATATTTCTTCTCAAGTGATGATAATTGCAATTCGATTCCGTTTCTGCATATATCAAGGCTTTACTTGCTATTGTAGCTCTGTCGTCTGTTTATTTTTCATATGTTTTGGATCAAACAACTTTTATAGAACTGTGATTATGTAGGTACACTGGCAATAACAACTTAGTTTTTTAGCAAAAACTGTTAATTTTTGAGTTATGATTCATCAGTTATAGTCAAGTCATTCAAGTAGCCAAAGACTTATTATAAATACAGACTCTAAATTAAAATAGTAAATTTAGTAATTAATTTTGTAAAATAAAACTGCATAAATTAAAACAATAAAACAAAGATTTAAATGTATTTTTAAATTATGTTATGTTTACAAATTAGCATTTACAAATGGAAAGTTTGTAGTCAAACTTAATAAATAAACACTTCGATTCAGGCAGCTGAAGAATGCTGCAACAATAAATTTATTTCCGCTATTAATAATGACTAGTAGGGATTTATATTGTATCCGACAACGACTGTCGGATTCCCAAGCTCAGTGAATGGACTATATATGTTTAATATTTTTACAGCATCTATATTAGTTTTTTAAATAATTTGAATATACCATAATTCATCCTCAGCCTCAATATTTATACAATATATTACGTAGTGTTGGCTCTAGTATAGGTCCTTGCGATGTTCTGGCACTTTTTTTTATCCACGTTTGTCTGTCCGCCCGTCTCTCTGTCTTTGAACACAAGGACGTGTAGGAGTTCATCACTTTATAGCCCCCCATAAAATTATTAGACCCTCCGAGATATAGCAAACTGATCACCGGCATCCTTAGGAGATCAGTAAACTCATCACCGCAGATAGGTAAACTCATCACCAGCATGTTTACCCCAAGGCCTCTTACCTTTTACATTTCTTGTTTACTTGATAATCTGTTAAATTCCTAAATTATTTTAAACAAATTGTTTTAAAATTTAGCTGATATATTTATATCGGGTGTCTCTCGGTCAGTGGTCTATTAGACGTATCTGCCAATCTAAACTTATTTGAAATTTAAAAATTCAGCTGGATAGATTTCTAAAAGTGAAATCTTTAATGAATATATTTGTGAGAATTGTACTATTACCGGTTTAATCTGAAATAGTCCCCAACTCCGTTATTTTATTTGCATTTTTTACTTGGAATATTATTTTAAATTATCAAATCTGAGTTGTTTGCAACCATTTACCTGCCACGGGGTACAGGTAGGCCAGTGATCAGCTAGAAAATCTCTCCGGGTCTATTTTAAAATCCCTGCTTTTATTACAGTGATGAGTTCGTACTATATACGAGGGCATTTATGTTAATTGGAGATCAGTTTACGTGTAACCGAACATATCTCCTCCGTTATTAAATATATAGAATGACAAATGAGGTGTTGAATGGGAGCTTTTAACTGAAAGATGGCATTAAAGGTAAAAAATTTAACTTTGGACTTCCGGTTCCTGAAATGCAACCGTAAAGTCGCTAAATAGTACAAGCGGTATATTATTGGACGCGCATTAGCTAGACGAGAACAAATACCTATATACTTCCGGTTTTTACATCACTTACGGGTTAAAAGTCATGACCGGAAATTTACATAAAAAAAATGACGTAAATGTGAAAATTATTGAAATGTATCAATTGAGACAAAGTTACACAAAGAGTTCCAATATCGACTTCCGGTTTTACTTCTGGTTACGTTGGGTAAACATTTAAGACTTACGAAGTCCAATTGCTTGTTGTTTTCGTACTTTTAAGAGTTTCAGCTTTTAGATTTACCACGTCAACTCCATTATTACAAATATTTTATTGTAATTATTGTCTCTTATTAACGGCTACTTTTACTTGCTAATATAGTTTTTTTGGGTCAGATTATCCGACCCGAATAGATATACACACGTATATAGAAGCGCTCAAATAACACTAAATAGAATTAAAATGTACCATACTGACCAAATGGCCGGGAAAGAAATCATTATACTTAAATAAATAACGTCTTGGTTCATCTGGAGTAACGGTTAGTATTAAAATACTTGTCTGGAAAGTATGTAACTATGTAAAATATCCATTACTCATGTTCATATGTTCTCAAGTACTATAAAAATAGCTGAACAAAAAAACAAGAAAAAATCGATCTAGAAAAATGTGTCTAAATCTAGTCAAACATATTTTACATGTAAATGTTTGATGTAAGAGGAGAATTCAGACTACGTTACAAAAGATGTAGTTGATAGATAATTGCCAGAATATCTAAAATCCAAGTATTAAACCTTGAGTTTACATGTGATTAGCTACAAGTTATAATCAGATCCTCCGCCTCATTCCTTGCACCCTTGTCAGGGCATAGTTACACTTTAAATATTGTGAGCTTGCTGTCTCCATTGGCTACGATCCTGAGCCATATGTAGGGATTTTTCCACCAGAGTCTTCATTTGGTCTGCTCATCGTGTTGGAGATCTTCCTCCTGGTTTTCAGCCTTCTATTATCCTTTCCTTTTACTACCAATAGTTACCAATACCATGATTCTCGTTCTTCTACATATAGCCTCTCTTTTATATGAAGCTCTTCCAGAATTGACAAGTTGATTCTATGTTCTGTCCAGGACACGCGTATAATTCTTCTATAGACCCATATTTCGAAGGCTTCGATCTTACTCCTATCGATTTTTTTGTGAGTACATGTTTCAGCTTCGTATGTATCAATCTAATATATTCTAATATATTTTTCCCATCCACACCTTCTTTCCCTCCCCATCCTACCCAACAAAAATATGGAGAAAACCAGATGCAAAAAATCCGTAAGTTAAGGTGGAAGCTATCGTGCTAAAAACTGAATGGTTGCACGTCACGCGGCCGCTAACGATGCTCTTGGGACACCGGGCGAAATCCCATTGAATATTAGCCTTGTTCCTGTACGCGGGGCTCTACAGGAATCGACCAACGTTCCCCAGCTACTCGTGGGAATAAATATGAATACTCACCAACATGCTAGGCAAGCTCGGTGTTTAAATGCCAAAAACCCGACCACTGTAAACCAACCCTATTCAATGTGCGTCAAAAAGATAAACCTCAACATCGCCACATATAATGCTCGGTCACTCTCTACCGAAGAAAGATTCGAAGTAATGGAGGAAGAACTCTCAAAAGTGAACTGGGATATTGTAGGTATCAGCGAAGTTAGAAAAAAGGGAGAGAGTCTTACCTCACTCCCATCAGGTCATTTATTTTATTACAAAGGAGAAGAGGAATCGACAGTCGGAGGCGTCGGCTTCTTTATTCACAAAAGAATTGCTAACAGAATTGTGTCAATAAACCAAATCTCAACAAGAGTGGTCTACTTAAACATCAAAATAAACGCCAGATATATCCTAAAGTTCATTCAAGTGTACGCCCCTACTACAGGACATCCAGACGAAGAAGTCCAAATATTCTACGACCAAATATCCTGTACAATCAAGGAAAATCCTGGCCACTTCTTAATAATAGGTGGTGATTTCAACGCCAAAATAGGCACTAAGGAAGACCCTCTGAAATAATATTGGGAAATTTTGGAAGCGAAGGCAGAAATGATAGAGGCAAACAACTACTGACTTTCCTTTTGGAAAACAATCTCTATCAAATGAACAGCTTCTTTAAAAAGAAAAAACACAGAAGATGGACATGGGAAAGTCCTGATGGAAAAACAAGGAACGAAATCGACTATTTCTTAACAAACAAAAAAGAATTATTTAAAGACGTAAATGTGCTAAACCAGTTCAGTACAAGCAGTGATCATAGGTTAGTAAGAGCTAAAATAACGATATCAACCGAAAAAGAAAGACTCAAAATGATAAACAAGAAACAACCAAAGAAATGGACAAAACCAACTAACATTCAGGAGTTCGAAAAATATATTGGTAATTCATTGAAAGATACAACAACAGCAGACATCAATATATTGAACAAACAAATAGTCAACACAATGCAACAGGCTCAAACTAAATATGGTCCGACAAGCAAAAAAGATGAAAAACTGAGTCAATTCACGAAAACCCTTATAGAACTAAGGCGACAAATGAAAGGAGATAACACTACAAGCAAAGAAGCGATAAATCAAATAAATAAGACGATCACAAAGGCAATAAGAAAAGACATAAGAAACTACAATGTAGAAAAAACAAAACAGGCAATAGAGAAAAATAAGAACATGAAAGTTTTGAAGAGGAGCGTACAAAAGGGGAAAATAGAAATTAACAAACTGAGAAACAGCACTGGAGAAGAAACAACGAACAGAGATGAAATATTAAGAATAGTCGAAGAGTTCTACACAGAGTTATATAGATCAAGAAAAATAGATAACAATACGGAACCTCCAATTACACTAAAAACTGGGGTATTAAATCAAGGGTCAGATTTAATGCCCGATATAACAAAATCAGAAATCAAAGAAGCCCTGAAGAAAATGAAAAATAATCGAACCCCGGGTGAAGATGGAATAGTATCAGAAGCACTAAAAATTGGAGGGGATGTATTACTTGAAAAAATTAAACAACTTTTCAATATCTGCCTTCACAGCGCCAATATTCCAACAGACTGGAACAACGCTACTATGATTCTATTACACAAAGCAGGAGACAAAGCAAATTTAGAGAATTACAGACCGATTAGCCTCCTCAGCCATATATATAAGTTGTTTACGCGAATACTAGTTAAGAGAATGGAAAGAAAATTAGAGACTTATCAACCAAGGGAACAGGCAGGATTCCGAAAAAGTTACGGAACAAATGACCATCTACAACGTATAAAAACGCTAATAGAGAAAGCAGTGGAATACAATAAACCTCTAGTTCTAATATTTATCGATTTTCACAAAGCCTTTGACACAGTTGAGCTAAGCAAAATATTACAGGCGCTTAAAGAATGCAGGCTAGATTATAGATATACTAAATTATTATACAAAATATACCTGCAGGCAACAACCACTGTCAGATTACATACTAACAGTAATCGCATAAAAATAGAACGGGGGGTTAGACAAGGAGATCCAATGTCACCTAAACTTTTTAATACGGTGCTAGAACATGCTTTTAAGAATTTGGATTGGATGACAAAGGGAATAAAAATAGATGGAGAATTTTTAAACAACTTACGTTTCGCCGATGATATACTTATAATAGCTGAAGATCTAGGTATGGCAAGAGAGATGGTACAGGAACTCGTTGTGGCTACAGAAAGTGTAGGTTTAAATATAAATATCTCGAAAACAAAAATCATGACCAATTTGGTACCCAACCAGAACATCAGTATTGGTGGAAAAGAAATAGAACTCGTAGATAGATATAAATACCTGGGACATGAAATTATGATTGGCAGGGATAACCAGACTCATGAACTGAAGAGAAGAATCGGCCTTGGGTGGGCAGCATTTGGAAAACTGAGAGAAACTTTTAAAAGTGAGCTGCCCACATGCCTAAAGAGAAAGGTATTTGATCAGTGCGTCCTCCCAGTCTTGACGTACGGAGCAGAAACACTTACCTTAACAAAAGCAGCAGCTACCAAACTGAGAGTCACGCAGAGAAGAATGGAGCGGTCCATGTTAGGAATAACTCTGCGAGACAGAATAACCAACGAAGACATTAGGAGAAGAACCGGAGTGACTGACATCATCGAGAAGATAGCCAGACTAAAATGGAGATGGGCAGGACACATAGCCAGAATGACAGATGGGCGATGGACAAAGAGGTTATTGGAATGGAGGCCAAGGGAAGACAAGAGACGCGTCGGTCGACCACCTACAAGATGGACTGACAATTTAAGAAGACTCGATAAAAACTGGATGAGAGCGGCGCAAGATAGACGGGGTTGGAAACATGAGGAAGAGGCCTATGTTCAGCAGTGGACTCTTGAGGCTGGATGATGATGATGATGTATCAATGGGAAAAATAAGGGCACTAACCAAGCCAAGCTTAGTATTCCTTGTTATTGTTCGGATTTTCCATATTGTAATTAATTTAGCTGTTGCAGTTCGGACCTGATATCTGAGGAGCAATCACCATTGTTGGTTATCCGGGAGCCCAAGTGTACAAATCTGTCTACCACTTCGAAATTCGACACATATTGTATGTGCGATAGATTATTATTTGCTCTGTCTGCGATAATTGTTTTTGTTTTACCGGTTTTGATCTGAAGTCCGAATTCTTCCCTTATCCGGTTTAGGCTAGTAGTGATTCTTCCATCCCATTCGTCTAGTACTTTTCTCATTATATATTCAGAATATTTGTTGTATAATAATGGTGATAGTATGCAGCCGTTTAGTTCATTTCTTTGTTTTACACCCATCTGAATATATTCCGTATATTTTAACTTTGGCTGAGTTTTTATCATATAGATACAGTTCGTTGGGTTAACTCGCTTTTTTATTATCTATCCGGTAAATGTTCCCCTTGTTCCTTTACCTGGTACGAATTCGCATTGTTCTTTGGCTATCTCTGAAAGTAGAAAGTTCTTTAGCCGTTCGTTGATTATATGTAGCAGGATTTTGTTTGCATAAGGAATAAGGACAGTGGTTTTGTAATTACTGCATACGGATAGTAATCCTTTTTTATGGATAGGAATAAAGGTTGATTCGCATTACTTTTCATTCACGTGAAATCCATTTAACATTGCGTATATCCAGGATTACATCTACGCCAATCTCGCCCATTGCTTTTAGAGTCTGTTTTTTGTTTCTTACTTGGCTGAGGGCTCTCTAGTTCTGATCGTAAAATTATTGATTCTGCTTCTTCGATTGCACGTTTCTTGTGTTGTGAAACTGATAAATATTTTTATCTGAGTAATTCTGAGCAGTAATTTTTCCATGTATCTGCAGTGCTTTCTATGTCGGTTTTAACTTTTTCATAATGGTCTTGAATTGCTTAAAGTTGTAGCTTCAACTCTCGTGCCAAATATTTAACTTTTTTTTAAATAGTGTATGACTTTTATGGCAGTTTGCATATTGCTCCAGTTCTTGACACACGTTATTTATAAGGTTGCTTTTATCTCTGGTACATATACATTTTCTTGTTAACTCCTTCTTAGTTCCGCTATTTCTCGAGTGTTGCTTTTTGTTTTTCTGATATGTATTGCATAACTCTTCCTTTTTCCACTAAGTCTAAGGTTTTCCCTGAAATCCAATGTTTGTTTTTTTGTTTCTAAAATCACTTCTTCTTCTTTAAGTGCCGTCTTCCGATCGGAAGTTGGATATCATCATCACTAGCTATATCTACTGCTGCTCTGAAGAGTTCTATAGAACTGCATTTAAACCAATCCCTTAAATTCTTCAATCATGACACTCTCCTTCTTCCGATACTCCTTCCTCCTCTAATCTTTCCCTGTATTATCAGCCTTAGCAGTTCATATCGCTGTCCCCTCATTACGTGTCCCAGATATTGTAACTTTCTTATTTTTATTGTGTTTATTATTTCGCATTTTTTGCCCATTTCTCGCAATACTTCCGTGTTAGTTTTCTTCTGTGTCCATGCCATTCTAAGCATCCTCCTGTAACACCACATTTCAAAGGACTGTAATTTATTTATGTGTTCTTGCTTCAATGTCTAGCTTTCAAGTCCATATTGCAGTATCGAAAACACGTAGCATCTCAGTGCTCTTACTCTCAGTTCTAATCTAAGGTCTTTGTTGCAGAGAATTGTTTTTATTTTTACAAACGCATTTCTTGCTATTTCTATCCTTGCTCTTATTTCGTTTGTTTGATCATTATTGTCTGAAATCCAGGTTCCTAGGTATTTGTATTTATCAACCCTTTTTATCGGTACATTTCCCAAATGTATGTTTGTTGGTATATTTGTTTTCTTTGTAATTATCATATATTTGGTCTTTTTTATATTCATTTTTAGTGCATATTTTTCACAAAAACTGTTTGTTTTGTTTAGCAGTAATTGTAGTTGTTCACCAGAGCTTGCCATTATCACGGTGTCATCTGCATATCTTATGTTGTTAATAGATCTTCCGTTAATTATTATTCCTTCACTTTGAGATAGTAATACTTCTTCAAAAATGGCTTCACTAGATATATTAAATAATAATGGAGACATAATACATCCTTGCCTAACTCCTCTCCTGATTTCAATTTCAAAATCACTAAAATCACTTAAGTTAGACAAACTAAACGATTTGATAAATAAGTCAGTCAGCCTTTCGTTAACTTAAGTTCACGAAAGGCTAACTGACTTATTTATCAAATCGTTTAGTTGAAGTGTTGTCAAAAAAAAAATAACAGAAAAGTTAGTCAAAACAGCATTCAGTACTTCATGAATGACTTATAGATATACTGAAAATATATAAACTCGATGATGATATAGTGACCTTTTTAAAGCATATAAGGACAGAGTGGAAGACTAAAATCCACCTTTAAATACCCGTTGAACACAACATCGAAACTGAAGATATCCCAATTAACCGGAGCCTTTTTCAGGGGGCTCGTTGAGTCCTCTTTGGTTCTGTTTAGTGATGAACCCACTATCTCAGCTACTGAACTCCACTGACTCAGGTTTTAGCATCAAAAACAACAATACTGTTGTGACGAAGCTTAATTATCTGTTGTATATGGATGATTTGCTGCCACTCGAAACCACTTAGATCAGATGCTAAAAACTGTAGAAAATTTCTCAAATGATATCAATATGTATTTTGGACTAGACCAATGTCGTATACTAAACATAGTCAGAGGAAAGGTTCAGCCCGGAGGTTTCGATATGCAAGATGGCCAAAACATCGAGGCAATGGGTGAAAATGATATGTATAAATATCTCGGAATAAAGCAAGCGCGAAAAATTGACCATAAACAAATAAAAACTTAACTAACTTCAGAGTTTGTGCGAAGAGTAAGACAACTAAATCGGTCATATCTTAATAGTAAAAATTTGTTTAAAGCATTAAATACGTACGGTTGTTCCACGCTGAGCTACTCATTTGGTATTATAAAGTGGTAAAAAATGGATATAGGGGGTTTTCAGCGGAGAGTAAGAAAACTTCTCACAGAGGTGCAAAAACACCATCCACGTAGTGCAGTAAAGAGAAGAACATTACCGCGGTATCAAGGGGCAAGCGGATTTATGGACATAGGTGAGTAACTGGATAAACAAGTTGCTAATTTAAGAACTTATTTCCAGGTACAGGCTGAGACATCTACCTTACATGGAGCAATTTGCGCAGTAGATAATACAACGCCATTTAAACTGAGGGAACAGGAAATGCGTATACACCACCTGCCAAGAATCAGCCAAGAATATGTCGAGAATACAGCGTCGAACTATTGGTTGACATCAGAAAAGATGTTTCCCGAGACTGAGAGCTTTATACTTGTCATTCAGGGTCAGTTTATTCCAACTAAAAATTACCTGAAGTATATTGTTAAAGATCCTCAAGTCCAAAAGGACAAATGCCGATATAGATGCCGACCCCAAGAAACCATCCAACATCTTACCGGAGGCTGCCAGGCGTTTGTTCACCAATAACTAACTGACAAACTAGGACTTCTCCAAACCGATTATCTTCCTTATTATCAATATTTCCCTGACATAATGCTTGAAAATGACAACTACAAGCTATAATGGGACCGCACTGTGCTCACAGATTAACCAGTGGCACATAATAGACCGAATCTCATACTAGTTAATAAACTTACTAGGCAAACAACACTTATTGATGTGGCGATACCTAACACCAATAATTTGCGTGTTAAATACAACGAAAAGATCGCCAAGTACAGAGTTCTATAAATACAAATTAGGAGACAATAGAGAATGTAAAGTACCCAGACAGTACCTATTATTCTATCTACTGCAGGTGTTATTCCCAAAAACCTCTTAGAGAACATAAAACAGCTAGGTATAAATAAACACCTCTACAAGACCATGCAGAAACTGGACTCCTTGCGACGTCCAGATGTGTACGGAAATTTTTGGGAGATACTCCAGCATACCAAGTCACCTAGGGCTCGGTAACAGGAAAAGACTCCCACCAGTGCTCCTTTTGATACCCTAGGCTTCTGGGTTGAGTGAATTTTCCCCTTAGAGGGAGTGTGAGCCATATGGCTAAATCTGGGTAGTAATAATACATAATATTTAGTATATAATAGACAATAAAACGACATAAAAAGAATAGTCGAAACAAATTCGAAGTATATTGCTCCGGATAGAGATCGATGGCAGGAGTTGAAAGAGTCATATGCCCAAAAATAGACGAGGGAAGGCTAAAAAGAGACAATAAAACAAATTAAATAAAAAAAATTATATAACATAATACTTTTAAATATTAGACTATCTTGTTAGAAGATCTTGCTAGAAGATCTTGTTAAATCCACTTATACTTCGATACTTCATATGAAGTCATTTCTGGCAAAATACCTGACTCCATTCATTAATTTGGCACATGAACAACATTTAAAACAACCAATACACTCAGATCTATCCTTTCCAAAACCAAATCTAACAACACACAAGAGAGATCGAAGAACTGCATCTATAACCTACTTTGTGAATGCACCAATTTCTATGTCTGAGAAACTGCAAATCCACTAAATGTCAGGATAAACCAGCATGAAACATACATCAAAAACAAAGACTTCAACAGATCACAGATGTGTAAACAGGCCTGAAACAATGGACACAGAGTACAATTCAACGCTATTAAAGAAATATACATAAAAACAAGAAAAATCAAAGAAGCGGTCTTGATCCTACTCAATGAAGAAAAATATGTAACAAACCCATCAGCAGAATTTAGCAAGTTTTGGTTGTCAATACTGACAGAAGAAGTCAACAACAAGAATATACCAATAATAGTGGATTGAACTCTGAGACAGTCGTGTTTAACAATACCTAATATATGCAACACACAACGCACATACATAATACGTGAGCACTCTATCACACTCAAACAGTTGTCTGTTTAAAACACATATCTAACAATGCAGAACACTTAAAATAATCTAAAACTTTCTATAGGGCAAAAATCCAGCCTCATATCTTTTAAGACTAAGCATGCTGCTGCCTACAACACCACGGTCAAGTATGTCAATTTTCAATCTTTCAATGGACAGTGGAAGTGTGACGTCACAACTGTCAATTATTTTCCAAACAAAAGTTGAAATGCCCAATCTCAAGACTTTTTAATTTCTATAAAGTTAACAGTTTGCTTCCTCTGCTGCTTTTTCTTTTAAGTATAGTGTTTTTTACGATAATACCATCATAATTCAGTGTTCTATTTCTATGAAATATAGTTAAAAAGTTTAAATTAAAGACATTCTAATCTTACTTTATTGATACATGCATTTTATTGTTATTTTTATTCGCTCCGTGCGTGACTGACGCGACACCTACCGCCTTCATCTGACACTTTTGGACCTACCAATTTTCAGGTTAAACATATGACATATGTTTGACATTGTTTGATACATGCGAAATTGACAATTAATAATAATTAACTTTTTAATTATATTTTTTCAGTTTATGTACAAAATAGATGTAGTATTAAAAACTGGGTTTCTCAAAATTCATCATAATATATCTTTTTAACCCCAAACGGAAAAGAAAGGGAAAAATCTAGTACTGACAAATCAAGTTTTTCACGTGAAAGAGTATATAATTAAAAACAGTAATAGTAAAAGTTATGATATAAAAGCTAAAGTCATCAGGCACTCTGCAGTTAGCTTGAAGCCTTATACAATATCATTTAAGGTAAATTATTTAAATATTTCCTATTTTAATTGCATAAAAATGATGTTACGTGATATTTACTTTTTCATATTAATAGCACGGATCCATCTTTTTCTTTTCTCTAATTTATATGTAATCTTTGGGAACCTATAAAAACTACACTTACTATTTTTGCTATTATTAGCACAAAATTAAATACGCAATATGTATTTGCATACATTTTTGATAAAATTTATGCGTAAAAAGACTCCAATTTTGTCATATTTCGCCGCTACGCACGCTGGCATCGTTTCAAGGTACCCCTACCATGGTCACGCACGGAGCGAATAAAACAACATGCTTTATTATTTACACAACCTTGTAAAATTGTTGTAGTAACTATTAGAATACTTAGATATTGCAAAAAGCGGAAAGATTCTGTAAAAAAATGAAAAAATAACGAAAAATACAAATTATCCACACTAAACAAGGTTTGTTTGGAAAGTGAAACTGACAGATGTCAATGAAATCTACGTCATCACTTCCACGGTGAGAAATGACATAACTCCGTAAACAAATTTGGCGGTTATACATTCTTTTCAATAAAATTCTAAATAATCTTTTTTGAGAATGATTTCCGCAGTAGAAATCAAAACGTCAAAATTTTGTAATTCAAATAATTGTCATTACAATTAATTGCGGCTTAATCCCATACAAACATATCTCATATATAATATATGATTGAGGTGATATTTATTGCGAGGTACGCCGCTGAAAATTAAATCAGATTACATAAGAATCTCACAGAGGAAAATAATAGGAATGTACGCATGACTACAACATGGCAAAACTGTGTTTTCCACAATTATAAATGATAATGAATGCCTACAAGCATGCAACTTGATTTTATTGTAAATAGAGACAACATTGCGTTTCATTAATGTGATAGACAAAGATTCACGGTCAACGACTAATAGACTTTGTCCCTTTATTTAAATTATATTTTGTTAACAAACCAGATCGTATAAAAATCTATATCGTTTAGGTTTTGAACAATCATTTGATATATAATTAATCTAAATTACAACCAATTATAATTTTTTTCTCTGCTACCAAAGCCGATGAGTAAACATCGCAGAATCGTCTACAGACGTCTTCATAATGTATCTTATTAACTTAAATATTTAAAACAGTCATTTAAGTAATAAAAAAAAAACAATAAAATTATGAGTTTATACTAATTAACCAAGGTACATTATTTATAATTTTATAATTTTCATATTTATAATTGTGTAATTATTTATAATTTTCTTAGGAAATAATAAAATGCAACAAACCAGCTAAATATTTCTGTTTAATTAAGCGGCATAATAATATGTAATTTAATAAAGTATCAAAGTATCCTAGGAATCGCCTTGTTTACTTGTGCATCCAACATATCATTTAGCGACCATTTTTAGGTAATTGTACTCTGTTCATTACAGTTTGGAAACAATTGTGGTGTTTATATAAAATTTCCGCATTTAAACAAATCTCCAATTATGTTTTGTTTCATCCCGTATGTTTCCGTGGTAAAACAATTGATCTGTTTTCTTTGACCAGTTTTTTATAATTTTCATAACAAAACCTTTTCAGTTTTGCTTTTTGCAGAACAGTCTTTTTCTTAATTTTATTGATCATGAATGGAAAAATGCCATCAGTTTCGGAAGATTAATTATACTTTATTTGTTTACTGTGAACTTCCAGCTCATTACGAATGCAAATCTTCACTCATCTGCAAACAGCAGGTAAGGTGTTGAAAGTGAATCCCCATAAAGTTATTAGACCCTCCGAGATATAGTAAACCGGCATCCTTTGGAGATAGGTAAACTCATCACCAGCATTTTTGCCTTAAGGCGCTGGTTTCTAATGCGGAAGATTGTCTGTTATACCTGTTACACTTCTCGTTTATGTGGTAATTTATTAAATTTAGAAATTATTTTAAACAAATTGCTTTAAAATAGATATTAATATCAGGTTTCTTACGGTGTGGCCTATTAGACGTATCTGCTAATCTAAACGGTTTTGAGATATGAAAATTTATTTCATACGTTTTCGATGGTAAGCTTTATATTGAAAATATCTATTAGCATGTGCTGTTTCCGCTTATATCGAAAATAGGCTCTAACTTATTAACTAATTAGAAATCTACTTATAATGAGAGAATGAATCCAAATTCTTAAGTATCCATGTACTGTCAAAAATTTACAGCTGTAACCCGATTGCTAAATTAATTAAAAACAAGATGCAGCAGCTGGAAAACAAAACATTAGTCTTCGTGTGGGTACCATCACATATAGGCATTAAAGGAAACGAACTAGCTGATAAGAATGCTCGAGAAATAACAAATTCCCTAAATATCAGACCGATAATAAAACCATTAGCAGAAGATCTTAATCCGTACTTTAAACAAAAGTTGATATGTAATTGGACTAAATGTTGGGAAGAAAAATCCTCAAAGTTAAAAGAAATTAAACCAAATTTTGGACGATGGAGTAACCACGTCCCTAGCCGTTTCCTTCAGGTTGTATTAACCAGACTCCGATTAGGACACAGCAAAGTCACACATGAATATCTCATGAAGAAGGAACCTCAACCAAAATGTAGGAGTTGTGACGTGCCTTTAACAGTGAAACAAGTATGAACGGAGTGTCCCAAAAAGTGCTGAAAGACTAACTAATAAAATTCCATCAGTTATAAGAGATATTCTTAGTGATTGTACCAGTGAAAATATTGTGAAGTTTTTAAGAGACTGTAACATATTATTGTTTACATTAAATCCATCCGCTAATAACCAATATAGTTGATGCGGCTGCCATTAAATAATAAAAAAAAATTCTTAAGTATAGTTTGATGTATTTGTTTGATGCTTTAAGTACTACTTGATCAAACAGTATCCTGTGAAAACAACACAAACATTTAAAACTTGAAACATGGAACGGAATTTAAAATTGTTCGCCAATATGAAAATGAAGAAAACTATGAAAATTTGAAACATCACGAAATCTATGTGGGTAGGCAAAAGAAAATAAATATTATATATATATATATATATATATATATATATATATATATATATTCTTCTTCTTCGTTTTATGTAGACATGACTCATGTCTGTTTTCAATGTGCCTCTAGTAAGTTGTTCCATTGTTTTCGTGGTCTTCCTACTGATCGTCTTTATATTGGGGAACTGTTTCTTGCTGTCATTCGGCTTATATGATTATATAATATGACCGAATATATTGTATATTATAATATATACTCCGCCAAAAAGTATCGCATCACTTATAAAATTACAAATATTTCTGACAGCATTTGGTTAATTTAAATTATTTCTTTCTGGCCCTTAAGAATGTTAATACTAGAATAAATATTAAAAAGAAATTTGTAAACACAGCTTACTGTTTAAGAAAAAAAAATGTTAATTGCTATTTTGTCTGGTTTTTATATTATCAGTCTTTATTTTACTTTTGTAAAAAGTATACAGTTAGAATAATTTCCCTCATTGAAGACGGAAGGAGTCAGAGATATGTGGCAAATTTAGTGGGTGTAAATCAGTCGACAGTATCATGAGTGGTAGTAAGGTACCGAGACACTGGTCTTTATGAAAGACGAGCTGTAAGTATCAGGTCGGCCAATACCAACTACGCATGTAAACAATAGATTTTTAGTCCTTCAGGCTTTGCGTCGAAGACACGTGACTGCAAGTCAACTTCAACATGACTTAGCCGAGACTCAAAATGTACGTGTGTCTTCAGAAACTGTTAGGCACATCTTAAGACAGTCTGGAATTAGGGCCAGAGTAGCTGCCACTGCCTTGAGACTTACAAGGGAACACTGTATAGCACGTCTAACATTTGCAAGAGACAACTTAAACTGGAATATCGACGACTGGGGTAACATGCTCTTTATAGATGAGTCAAGATTTTGTACACTTCTAATCGAAGAATACCATTTTATAGACGAGATGGCGAGCGTTATTTTCAATGCAACCTAAGACCGGCAACAAACTTTGGAGGAGGGTCTATTATGCTCTGGAGCGGAATATCTTTTAGGGGTCAAACCGAATTGGTACAGCTAGATGGAGGATCCTTAACTGCTGATAGGTACATTAGAGAAATTTTGGAGATGCATGTTGTTCCTTAGGCCCCATTTATTGGTAATGACTTTGTTTTAATGCATAACAATGCACGCCCACACGTCGCAAGAATCGTTACCGAATACCTTCAAGATGTAAATTTTTGATCTATATCTTTATAACACAGCACCCTAATATGGGCTTTTTATCATTTCAGCATTTAATTTACTTTGTACCGTTTGACCTGAAGATGCTTTGCAAATTTTAAAAAGCGAAACCGGTCGTTTTGGGTAGTAAAATTAAATTGATTGTGAGTAAGTCTAATTTATTTCTTTGGCCTATATATATATATATATATATATATATATATATATATATATATATATATATATATATATATATATATATATGTGTGTGTGTGGATGAATATATAATTATTTTCCAATCCTGGCACTTTTTTTATCAAATTTTTCAATTTTCGTCAAAAATATCTAGCAAGAGAGATGAATTTTTCTTAGCAAACTTAAAGAACAATATTGACATACATTTGTGTTTAGATATAAACTTCTAAATATACAGGGTGTTTCACTCTAGCACCGTTCACGAAACATGGAAATTGTGGCTCAAAACGTAATCAATGAACAGTTTACTATCCATGTTAAGGGAACAAGGGCAAATGAAGAGAAATTTTTCTTTTCGCATAGCTTTAGGTAGCTATCAATAGAGTTTTGTGGAATTCTAAAAATAAAAATCAATGAATTACATTTGCATTTAATACATCTATTTTAGATTTATTCTGTCAAATTATCAAGTCTTAACGGTTTGCAAGGGGTTTATGGTCTATACCTGCCACGGAGTGCAGGTAGGCCAGTGATGAGTTTAGTACCAATCTCTCGGGGTCTATTTTAAAATCCCTACTTTGATAGCTGTGATGAGTTTGTACTATGTAAGAGGGTATTTATGCTAATCGGTGGTGAGTTTACGTGTACCTCCCAAAATAATATTCTGTCGTGTTGAAAGGTAGTTTTAGATGTTATTTTTCAAAGTGTCCACCCTTTATATACAGAAATAATAATACAAACCCATGGATTATATTCCTAACAGGTATGAAATTATGGGTCCGTGTTGGAAAGTCAAAAAGGGACAGATTTATATGTTAAATAAAATTAATACTGAAGCGGATACATCGTATTGTCATCTAACATTTAAGCAATGTGCATACATTAAAAAAAAATACTGATTTACTTATAAATTATGGATTTCCATCTCTTCCTCTTCTTCTGTATCAAATTCGTTATGCGGCCCAATTGGAATGATTGTAGATTGACTTGAAGTTTTTTAATGTTATTATCAACAGTCCACAATCTTTCTTTCTCTTTTTTTTGCGTGGTTTATCGCATTGGTCCAGTTACCTTTTGTTGCGTTTTTTGATGGAATTCGATAAAAGTTGTTTGAAATCCTTCAATTTAAAAGTTGTATTTTGCCTGGCCACTTCACCTTTTACTTGAGCCGATATTAACTCTATTGTATTTAGTTATTCCTTTTGTTGTTGCCATTTCGTCAAGGACATTATTTTTTATAATACGATTTATGTTGTCTTTCGTAATGATTTTATTTTAAGTATAGTTTGATCATACTGTATTGTTTTGCGTTGAATCCAGTCAATTATATCTAATTTTTTCTAATATTGTTCTGAAGCTATTTTCTTGTAGCGTTTTAAAGTAATTACTATTTTAATGGGAATAAGCAACAATTAAAGGTTAAAATAAGTTTATTGAAGTTTCAATTTCCTCTTCGGAAATCATTCTCAAAATACAAACATTAATAAATAAAACAAATTTTATTTTTTGTTACTTGGTGAAAAATTCTTCTAATAATTTAATTTTACCGGACTCATTTATATTGACAACTTAGGCATATATTATACATTTAAAAGTAGAGGACTTTAAAATGATATTGCCAATATTGCTGAGTTGCGTTTCTGGGATGACTTTGTTGTAAGATATTTCATTCAATTACATGAAATCAACTTTAACTTAACAATATCCGTCAGAAAAAATCATAGAATGTGATTCGCCTTTAAAAACACAACCATATGCAATAATGACAGTAAAATTCTCCTGTTAATGATTCTATAGTAAATCATGAGGAAAAACCAGAAAAAAAAACCTCGTAATACTATCTTGACATGGTAAGTATTTGGTCTTACATTTAGTTTACTCTCAATAAAAAAAAAATAGGATCTTCCCCAACTTTATCTTAAGTCCGTAAATAAAAATTTAAACTTTTATCATAATCCTGTTCTGTCAAATACTAGTGGAGGGATGCCGGTTTTCAACATCCCTTCACGTAGAGTCTTGTATGCTAACAGTGTCTCTTTCAGCGGTTTGTACTTGCTGTAAGTCCAATTGTTCCGCTAGCCTTCGAATGCTCAGTAATAGAAACTTAAATGGACTCTTAAATGTGATTTAGTCTGGCCTGTTGAATAGATTGATAGAGTGAAATAAAACAATAACTTGTTTAGCTAGAACTGTAATTGAAAAAGGGCAAGAAATAGAAACTTATAAACTGTGAGTGAATAACTAATCGTAAGGAACCTAATTAGATAATTACAGTTTACGAACGAAAACACAATAACACTTCACATTAAGGGTTCCCGATATATTGCGTAACTTGCGATTGCGAACGTGGAGAAAAACTCTCCGAAACTTGAAAAGTAGGTCTAAACCCTACAACTGTTGCTAATTCACTGGCTTCCCCTAGCCACTCTGAAATTATTGTCTATGCATTTTAAAGGATCTACCGGTTTAAGGTCAATATGGGCGGAGATTAACATTCTAAGAAATAAGTCAATGCAGGCAAGGAATTTATTTAGGTAACAGATGCGGCGGAAATATTTTTATTTGTTTTAAAATAGAATTATTTGGTTGGAGATTATTATTCTCCAACAGCTAGTGTAGTTGAGAGTGATACAGATGATAGTGGTTTGTCTTTATTATTCTATATACACTCTTCTGACTGATTTTTAATTTAATCGAAATTTGTATAGTACTATAGAAAATGTCACACTGAGAGTGCAGTACGGGTAAGATACGGCCATGCTTTTCTTATGGAGAATAAACGCGCAGGGTTGTCGGTTTTCTCCAGCTGTTGATTGCTCATTGTCTCACAGGACCGGCTTGGATAAAATGCATCTGCCGGCAGTACGAGTAAAATATTTTATATCATGTATACGTATACAGTAGAATAAAAAGGCATTGATGAGTTATTGACAACGAAAACTATGAATTTTGCATATAAAACGTCAACATGAGATATACAATTGAATCATATTCATAAGAGTAACATTTGAACACCTCTTTACAAGAACAACATACAATAACTGTAGTTTTATTGTTTTACATAAAATAGAAAAAACCTACATAATTTCTAGGAAAGAATTTGGAAACTTGGAAATGATATTTATAGATATTGTATATAATATTCAAATTTCCAATTCTTTCATAGAAATTAGATTTTTTCTATTGTATGTAAAATATTAAAAATACAGTTATGTTGTTTCTATAAATAGGTCTTCATTTCTTTTGCAAAACTTCTGCTACAAATTACCATCATTAACATAATCACCTAAATATGGCCATAAACTTGTTTGTCATAATTAGTATTTGATAAACTCCAAGCTTTCCCTATTTTACCCCCTACCCATCCTTAGGGTGAAAGTGCTTTTGGAAAACGAAACTACACTTCAAAATTTAGTCCGAGTTTCAACAGAAAGCATGGAGTCCCATAAGTTTAAATCCGGTGAATTATTTAACGGTTGCGCTAAACTCGTAGTGTTAAATGTGTTGTGTTTTTTACAAAATACGGAACAACTTAATGTAAGTGCTGCTGTAAGACGTACTTCGTTGATGACTGGTGTTAGCTAAAGAAGCATTTACAATTTCAAAAAAGAAAAAGAACAGAGTGGAACGTTGAAATCGCCAAAAAAACGTGAAAAACGAGTGTGTCAATCAAATTCTAGAATATTCACATATGACGAGGATGTAAGAAGTATTCTACGGAGAATTGTTCATTGTGAATTTTTCATGAAAAATTTGCCGCCATTCTTAAAGCATATACATAACTTCATACAAGGTAATGAGAATATACAGCCGTTGTCTCTTTCTACTTTATACAGACTTCTGAAAGATATTGGATTTGTTTATAAGAAACGTGGCCGAAGAAGCATCATGGTGGAGCGAGAGGATATTATTCATTGGCGCCATAATTAATTGAGAACTATACGACGTTTGCAAAAAGACCATTGCAATATCATATATTTGGACCAATCGTGGGTTAATGTTGGCCAATCTATAAATTACGAATGGTGCGATACTACGATACAAAACAGTCGTGATGCTTTTCTCAAAGGTTTAAGTACTGGCTTAAAAGCACCTACTAAACGAGGTCCACGATATGTTTTATTGCATGCAGGTTTTTCAGGAGGTTTCCTTCCTCGCACACAGCGTGTTTTTCTGGCAAAGAAAAATGATGGCGACTATCACGATGAAATGGATGCCGCATATTTTGAGTCGTGGTTTAAGGAGACATTAATATCAAATTTACCAAATAATGGTCGCAGGAATGTCATTGTAATGGACAATGCATCGTACAACTCCCGTAAAGAGAGATTCCCTAACAATTCCTGGAATAAAGCTGCAATCAATGAATGGCTAGTGGAAAAAGACATTTTTTTCGAGGAGTGTTATTTGAAATCCGAGCTATTAGAAGCAGCGCGTGCTTTTAAAGATCAATACGATAAGTATCATCTTGATGAGTATGCTTCCCAACATAATGTTTATATTGGCGCAATTATGTCACTCAAGTTGTTGAGAAAACGGAAACTGAGATGTGGACTGCGGACAACCTGCAAGATGACGTAGACCAATTGATAATACACGCGAACCCAGGGGAGAGTAGCGTAAGCGAATCCGACATCTCGGATGTAGAGGACGACTTTAGTATAATTAATTGAACATCTGTGAGTAACCTCGATTATTTTACACTGTATAACCAAAAAAAAGCATTTACCAGTCCAATCAGAGTATGGGCTTTTCGGATATTGGGCTGGGTGCACGGAAATCGAGTTCCCGGAGGTTCCACCCTGTATATTTATAGCTATCAAGAAATGTAATTTAAAATATATTTGTTAGTTTAATAAAGTATAAATATAATATAATGTTAAATAAATTACACTATAAACCTTATACCTGCTCATCTGGTCAAGTGTGGGCAAGGAAAACCATTATCCCATATGGAATAACACAAGGTTTCGCTGAAAACTACCAGGTTGCTATGTCAAGGAACTAGGTAAACTTATGTTGTGTGTAAAAAATGCGAGACTGCATTATGTTTTAACAAGGACAAAAACTGCACTTCAGATTTCCACAAAAAAAAATTTCATAGTAGGTGTTAAAATTTCGCAGTGATTCAAGTGCGCAACTTGTTTTTGACGTGACAACGTCTTAAATTAGGTTGTGGCTCGGAGTCATTCATGAAAAAGTGTAACGCCCGCTCACGTCTGTTACAGTGAGTCGCCGAACGAGAGAGAGGCCCGCCGGACCGGCGAATGCCTTGCGTCTCTCTCCCACTCAAACATGATCGGTCCGCTGCGCGCACAGCACTAGAGAATTAGGCGCGTTGAATCGGTGCGTGCTTCCGTGCTTGTGTCTCTGTCTGTCTCGAGCGTTCTTGGCGTTCAAGACACATTACAGCAGAAATACTTCCTTTCATTTCATATTTCTCCTATCATCGTCCTATCCTCAACAAAATCACTCAAATAGAAATTAGTTAAGTTTAAGTTTACATGTACAATGTTTTAGTAAACAAAATATATTTCTATAGTTAAAATTTGTGCAATTCTTATTTTCATTCAATTCCTTGTTCCTATTGTGCAATTTAATAATATTCATATCAATAAATATTCTACCGAGAAAAAGACGTCACGTAAAATCTTCGCCCGTAAAACCGACTTTACAGGCAACCGATTTTTTTTAATAACATCGCCGGGATTAAAAAATGTGCAAAACTTTTTCGATATTCCCGTTCCTGATAATTTTTCACATATTTACAAAAGAAAAAGTTTTTCTTGGATATTGGGCTGGGTGCACGGAAATCGAGTTACCGGAGGTTCCACCCGGTATATTTATAGCTATCAAGAAATGTAATTTAAAATTCATTTGTTAGTTTAATAAAGTATACAGTTTTATAATAAAATTCTCGCTAAAAACTTAAGGTCTTTTTATTCAAATTCATGCCTCTTATTTGGCTACTTTAAGGCAATTATTTTATCAATATATTATTTTATAATAAATAACAGAGCCTGGCGTAGAGATCTGTTTTATCTTTATTTACCTTTTCGTATACAACATAAGCCGTAGCACGGAATCTTTTGAGCAATCTCGTAAAGACTTCCTTTTTTGGTGTAAAGATTTAAAGCTAATAGACAATTTTCCCAACATTCCCCAATGCAAAGTACATTAAATTATTTGATTTAAATTAAATATTTTATATCGTTTATAAATATCTTTTAATTAAATTTAATGTAATTATTAATAGTAGTACATTGATTAGTGATCAGTGTAGTAGTTTAATATATAGGAAAGGAAGACATAAATAAAGACGTAGCTGGAAAGGAAACTCTCGATATAATTACAAACACTAATGGGAGAATGCTTGTAACCTAGCCTCAGAAACAGACACATTTATAATGATCACATACTTCAAACACAAAAAACAACGTAAATATAATACAATAAAAAGAGCCTTTTTCAGGTCAATAAAGACGATGTGTAGTGCCCTTTTGGTAGTCTCTTTGTTTGTTTTTTTCTATATGAATATATTCGTTATATCCTCCCCTTGTATTTGCTATGTTGTTAGGATTCGATCAGTTGTTTATTTTGTACTCAGTCTGAGCCTTCTGTAAGTCAATAAATCAAAATTTGCCTTATGGTACATCTATTTTTATTCATAGTGCTCTATGATATTTCGTATGTCGCTATACGTTCATTAATGATAAATATTGATAAAGATACTGAGTCGTGCTCTTTTAGTAGTTACCTTGTTTGTTTTTTCCATCTAAATAGATTCGTTATATCCACCCCTTTCATTTGAAATTTTTCATGTTAGGACTCGATCAGTTGTTTATTTTGTATACAACCAGAAGCCTTCTTTATAATTTATTATTTGTTCATTCATTTTCATAACTATACTTATCAGTGTTTTTGTCTTGTCTATCTCCTTTCTATTGGGCGATATAGTGCTATAGTGTTACTTAATTTTTCTTAATATCAAATATTAAATATAAACATATAAAACTAAACAAATTAAGAACACAAACAAAATTAGAATTAAAACTATTGCAAAAGAAGGAGGCCATCAAAATAAAACAAAAGGAGGCTATTATGGTGGGATTTTTTGACCATTACTGTATAACCTACTTAACAATTTATTATTACAAAAAGTACTATTGACCGCATTTTATTTTTAATAAACACATATTCAGCAACTCTTTGTCGGTTAACTTTTACCTTTTTAGTATTTTGTGTATATTACATTTTTCCAGATTGACACACTTTTGCTACTATTCACTAAATGTTAAAACATTAATATTAATAACGTTAGGATGAAAAAGATTTCACTTTTGCTTTGCATTATTATTTAACAGTATTTAGATACTACAAACATTTGTATTTACTTTGCTTTTGGAATTTTATTAGTACAATTACGTATTAAGTCAAGATGTTGAATAATAATCGTATACTTTTGGCATGTGCCGAACTATTTAAAAACTAGTATATAATGCACTCATAAATACTTTGAATTATAATAATTATTATAAGTATGCTAAATAAATCTAACTGACGTAGAGAAAACATATTTTAACTTAGTACTTAATATAATTATGTCCTCAGAAGACGACAACATAAAGATTTTACTGTATATATTATTATATATTATATATCCATATATTTGTATATATATATATATATATATATATATATATATATATATATATATATATATATATATATCTTCTTCTTCCTATGCCGTCCCCATTAACGGAGGTTGGCGACCACATTTTTAAAGGCTTCTCTATCTTTTGCAACGTGGAATAATTCGTGTGACACACGTATACACGTATGACACGTACACACGTATATATATATATATATATATATATATATATATATATATATATATATATATATATATTATTATTATTATTTCGGCGAGAGCTATATGTGGTTTCAGTTGTTTTCCGGGTTTGACTCCGCTTTAAATAGTTTTGGTTTCTTGAAAAACCATTGTTTTGGCGACGTTTCGGCAAGGTCACACTTGCCATTGTCAAGTCACATTAGTTCTGCTTCTTGTTGATGTTCCAGGAGAACTGATTTCTCGGAATTTTGTGTACACCTTGATTTTCCAATGCAACTTTTGTTTTTGCCGATGGTAATATGGTTGCGATTTTTTTCTGTCGGTGTTAAAAAGTCTCTATTTTGTTTTTTCTTAGCACTCTGCTGATTTTGTCTGTCGTACCCTTTATATAGGGCAGGATAGTTTTTCCGACTGGTTTTTCTTCTTTTTCTGGATCTCTGCTTTTGTTTCGAGATTTCTGTGCCTGTTTAATCGTAGACGCCATTTTTTCTTAGAGCTGTTTTGACTTTGTACATTTCTTCGTTCTTATGGTCCTTATCTGCCAGTTTTTCAGATCTTGTTATTAAGGTTTTTATTGTCGAATTTAATTGTGCAGGATGATGGTGTGAGTCTGCGTGTAAGTACCTGTCAGTATGGTTTGGTTTTCGGTATACTCTATGTCCTACGTTTCTGTCTTCTTTCTTAATAACTAACACATCTAGGAATGGAAGTTGTTGGTTATTCTCCCATTCCATGGTAAACTGTATTTTTGGATGAATATTATTAATGTGTTGTAGAAATTCATTAAGTTTCTCTTCTCCATGTGTCCAGATAATAAATGTGTCGTCAACATACCTAAGACATAGTTTGGGTTTATGCTCTGCTGTTTCTATTGCTTTTGATTCCATATCTTGCATAAAAAGGTTGGCTATTACGGGTGAGAGTGGTGAACCCATTGGTGCTCCTTTGACTTGTTTGTATCTCTGGTCCTTGTAGATGAAATAGGTATTGTTTCAGCATTGCCTCGTCAAGGTTAGTGTATCCTGTGCTATTGGATATTTTCTACGTATAATTTCTAATGATTCTTTTACTGGGACATTGGTGAATAATCCAATTTGGATGTTGATGAGACAACATCCAACAACGTATCTGGAGAAAACAACAAATGCCAAAATACAAGCGTCAAACATCAAGAACGAACAACAGTTTCATTTCAGGTGAAAAGTCGACAAAACTACAATATACTGTTTACCTTATATAAAATAATTAATTGTTTATGTATTACTTCTTTATATACATGGTGTTGATTTAATAGGGATTTCGAAATAAAAATGGTCATAACTTGTTAAATACTCTGTATAGTAATGCAAAGCCTGATATTATAAGAACAAAAATTATGAGAGGAATATCAATATGAAAAAATATATAATTTACTAATGTGTGTATTTTGAGAACGATTTCCAAAGTGGAAATTGAAACGTCAATAAACGTATTTTAACCTTTAATTGTGGCTTATTCCCATTTAAATAGTAATTAATCTATACCACGTAGTTATTAATCACCCTGTAAAATTCCACATATTTTCCAAGTATGGAGAATACCATTGCCTACATTTTTTCTAAATAAGTTTTTTGGATATCTTCCTGACAGTCTTAGCATTCTTAATTGCAATTTTAACCGGTATGTTGTTATGTTTGTACTAACATTTGTTTTCTAAAACTAAAACACCTCTGTCCCTTCTGGAACAAGTTAATGTAATATATCATATACCTTGTGCTGAGTGTGACTCATGTTACATCGGTCAGACAGGGAGATCACTGAGAGGACGTCTTACGACACACCGCAGTGATATTAATTTATCTAAACATACTTGTGCTCTTGCCCAACACGCTATTAGCACTAAGCACGACGTAAACTTTAATGAAGTTAAAATTCTTGGCACTAAACGTAATCTCGTTAAAAGACAGTTTTTAGAAATGTGTTCAATATTAAAACATCCAAATACCCTTAATAAGAGAACCGACATTAGTAATTTGAGCCAAATTTATCATGCATTAATTTTGCAGAATTAGGCCTGATATGTTGTTTACTTAAATTTTGTCCCACAATGGGTTTTTTCTTATCACATTTTCATATAATAAATTTAAATAAAAATAAAATAAAATAAATTATTCTTTCTTAAACTTAGATTCATCAACTTACATTTTATTAACTATTTGTCAATATCACTTTTACATAATTAAGTAATTGTTCTTTTTGATGAACTTGGTTGATAAAATTTTAAACTGAAATTGATTCATAGAATCTTTTTCATTACGGTCCTAAATGATTTGAACCTTTGGACTGTGGAAGTTGTATTAATCTTCACCTGTTGGCTGGCTAACCAGTGTCGTCATATTATTATAATATATGATATTTTGATTGACTTCGCATGCTTTGTTCTTTGTTGACAAATCAATCACTGTAGGATAAATGGTGATCTTAACCACCTTTTCCTTTCATTGTTTGATTTCTTAACGACAAGTTGTCAACCAAATTTATCACATTCTTTGAATATACCGCACTATTTTATAGAGGTTGGTAGTTTGCCTTGCTGTTCTTGTCATTTTGACCTCAAGGCCATCTCTATTCACGTTGTGTGCGTGGGTGTTAAACCTGTAAATTCATTTATCGGCGAGACTCAGTAAGCTTAAGACTGGTAACTTCATTTTATCTTTATACTAAATTAATTTAAATAACTTATAATGTTACCTAAAGTTAAATTTAAAATCTAATTGATTAAATAAATTGTTGGAAGTGCTTTCTCATGATCTTTCTAGTTCTTTACACTTTAAAATAAACCTTAATGTTTTTTTACTTAAGTTTTTATAATAACTTTTTATATACATGTATGTTTATCACATGTTCTTTTGCTGTGCTAATTTTGTTAAATTGCAAACTATACCAAGTTTCAATTAATTGATTTATACAACTTTAACCCCAAAAACCCACCACTCTTCGAGTGTACCTTAGTTTATTTTGGATTGTCGGTCGTACTCCTTTTCTATATATACATATATATATATATATATATATATATATATATATATATATATATATATATATATATATATATATATATATATATATATATATATATATATATATATAGGACCGCTGAGAGTGAAGAACAGTGAAGAAAGTGAAGAACAAAAAAAAATTCTTTAATTTTCATGCTCAATGCACAAAGCTGCTAGGCAAGTTAACCGATCCTGCTTTATTGTGTATGTAATAGTATTTTTATATCAACGTGATTGTCAATACCCAGAGAGAATATTCACTAACATAAGAAGAATAAACGGTTTAAATAGACGAAGGCGAAGATGTTTCCATAATAGGCAGAAATACGCTTCCCTCAATAAAGGCATTAATAAAAACACTCCAATGGAAAAACTTATTAAAGAATATTCTGACTGAAAAATAAACCAGGACTAAGCTATGATGGCCTTTCGGTAACGGATAAACACTTATAAAATATAATGTTCAAAGGTCAAAAAATTTCGAACCGGAAACATAATATAGTTGGGTGAACAAATAAGTATAATAAAGATAAGTTCATTGTAAATTTAAACGTAAATTATACTTGTTGAATTTTAATAATTTTAGTAATATTAATAAATCAAATACTTGTTCATTTTTCATGTCACCCTATAAGCTCCTTACGAAGAAACTTAGGTCAGTGTCTACCGGCATTATTTCGGTTTGGGAATTCCCAGGTGAAAGCGTCTCATTTTTCGTACAACATTCGGTACGACAGGTTAAGAATGTATGATTAAATAATTGCGATTCCTCATATTTAACAAGGCGACTATATAACAAGACTTGTCATTTTTATTGGCGTTATTATTAAATTTGTTTATCGCATGTAATTGCCTTGGCCCTGGCATTTGCCATATCGTAAAACTTTTTTTGTGTTTATCTTATAGGTACATTCAAGTAAAAACCAATACTGACCCCAACTATTGTGAATAAAGAATTTTATGTAAATACAATATTTTAAATGAATAGAAATACCGGGTAATGAAGAAAAAGCATATAATTAAGCAGGAATAAAATAGCTCAAAGATCAAAATCTACCCTATATGCTTTTTTCAATATGCGTTTTCCTCTTACCGCGGTTACCACCCAAACTGGGAGGTGAATAAATACATAAAAAACTATGGTAGTCGCTATATATAAAAAAGTAAATTTAAGACAAAAACGTTCTTTAGAGTTTTTTCGAGAAGTCAATATTTTTGGAGTTATTCGTGACTGAAAGTTCACAACTTACACGTCAAAAAAGCATGTTTTCGAACGGATTTTCACGAATAACTCTAAAAATTTAGATTTTATCGGGAACACCTTTTGTATATAAAATGAACCATATAAAACAAAGAGATTCGTTTTTTATTATTACCGTGAACTTAATAGTAACAAAGCTAAGGCCGTTCAAAAGTATACTTTAATTTATCGAATACAAAAATCCAAATAAATGATGTTAAATAAGCGGAAAACGATAAGTTTTTCATGGAAAACATATTCTGATCTAAATAATCTAAATCTAAATTTGCCAGCTACCAAATCAAAGAGCAAGCAAAGTTCAGAAAAGGCTATAGTACATGTGATTACCTTTTTACAATAAATATACTAATTAAGGAAGAAAATGAATATCAAATAACTTTATATTCATAGATTTCGAAAAGGCATTCGACTACATAGAGGCATAGGGCAGTAGAACAGTCAGTACAAAAAAGGAGAATAGACTACAGGTATATAGACCTAATATTTATACAAAGAAGTGTTAGACATGAAAAAACGGTTTCGCCAAAGTTCTTCAACCAAGCACTATTTTCAAGAAATTACAATAGAAGGAATATGGAATCAAACTTAACGGAGAATACTTAAACCTCCTAAGATATGCAGACGACATCGTCCTTATAACGATAGACAAAGATGAATTGAGTAAATAGAGCGGTACAACCATTATAAAAGAAGCCAGAAAAGTTGGATTGAATTACGACAAAAAAAGTGATGAAAAATCAAGAAGTGTAGTTAAAAATCCTAGTTAAATAAAAACAAATGGAAGAAGTTAATGAATTCATATATTTGGGACAGATAATAAAATGAAATAAAGACAACCAAACTACAAAAATAAAGAGACAAATGAGATTGGCATTGGCTTCGTTTGGTAAATTTAACAACATATTGAAAATTGAAAAGTATCCTCAATATCTAAAAACGAAACTGTTTAACCAGTGCATCCTTCCCATCCTTACAACATTTGCAGATCACGTCCAAAATTAAACGGAATAAAATTTCGTGAAAATAAAGAAGTGACAACAGCCTATTTTATCCCAAATTTTAAGCACACTCAAAAATCTTCAACAAAAAACTCTAAATGGAAACAAAAGATGTTTAATTGCGGAAGAATAAGAAATTTTCAAAACAATTGCAGACGCCGATCTTAAGCAAGGAAAGAAGAACCAAAGAATGAGGTCATAAGGTCGCCTAGATGAACATACAGAAGCCCGTCACATAGTCCTTCTAGAAATACTAGTAGGTATATGTCTTTAACAAATCGATTTCTCACAAGTGACAACATAAGTGAAAAAAATACTGGGGAATCTGAAGTTGTATATTTGAAGGAGCAACTAGCGATTAGTAAAAATAAAATAGAAAAGTTAAGAGACAGGTGTTAATTTTGCAGAATGAATAATTATAAGAACTCCAAGATGTTTTGAATAACTTACAGGTTCAGTTTCTGATAGACCAGTTATTCGAGGCGAATAATTTTGGAGGAGGGAGCAGTGTTACAACAGTTTCGTGAGATTTATTTTATATAAAAAAGTCCCTTGGCGAAAAAGAGTATTAAAGAAATCTAGAATGATTGAGATGTCATCAAAAATCCCGAAATGTCTTGAACGACAGAAAATATATAAACAGAGGAAGTTGACAGTTTAAATAAGACTAGTATTTTGAAGTTTATAGTTCAATTTATTTTAAAGAAGTGTAATAACTATTAGTATTATAATAACTAGATTATTAATATACAGTATTATGTATATTATAATCTATTTATTACATAATTGCTTAACAAATAATTTTTGCCTATTAACATCTTTACATTTATTATTATTTTACAAGGTAACAAAACTGAAAATATCTGTTAAGAAGGTCAAAACACTGAACAGTCATAACATATGAAATGAATTAGTAAGTAAATTTTACAAAAATGGGTGGATTATAATTGAATGAACTAATGGATGCTTCACAATTCACTAAATGTAATTTTGCTGCGCACGACGTATGGAAAATATGGAAACAAAGATTAAAACTAAAATCCTAAGAAAAATATTTAACATGGAAAACAGTGGACAAAATCAGTCTTAAATAGACTATTTCATGACAAGAAAAGAAGATATACGTGAACGTAACGACTGCAAGGTAATAAGTAGTGAGACTGCGAGCCCACAACAGAAGTTGCATGTAATGGTCATCGAAGTAAAAAAGTGAAACGAATCCAATTGAGATAAAGGAGACAGTAACAGCACTGGTTAAGAAAATAACAAACGAGGAGGTTCCCCTTGCTCGTCGCTAACAGCTCCAAGATTTCCTGGAAATTGGTCTAGATGAGCGAATACAAAATGTACTTTTAAACTCATATTGCATCCTAGAATACGAAAATTTTGTAGCATTTGTGTGACAATGTTGTCATAGTCTAGAACTTTCTTATTTCCCAAGAACTTTTCGACAACTTCTTTAAATAAAGTCAACGCTTTCTTTTCGATAAGCGTCATAGAATTTTGAAAGTTTTCCTCTCGGCATAAAAATCTAATGTCGGGACCAACAAAAACTCCTTCTTTTAATTTTGCATCGGACAACTTGGGAAATTTTGTACAAATATATTTAAAACATTCTCGATTTTTTTCAATAGTTTTAACAAACTGTTTCATCAAACCTAATTTTATATGCAGAGGGGCAATAAAATTCTTTCGCGATCAACTAAGGCATTGTGTTTTATGTTTTTATTTCCTGGCGTAAGGTTTTCTCTTGTAGGCCATTCTTTTTGGATCCAATGTTTATCTCGTGCTCGGCTGTCCCATTCACACTGAAGCAAGGATATCTAGTATAACCTGTCTGTTAGTTGACCCAAGTAGCATACACAGAACTTTTAGATCTCCACAAAGCATCCAGTTATGGTCCCGGTATTTAATTTTTTTTAAGAGAAGTTCCAAGTTTTCGTATGTTTCTTTAAGGTGAACAGAATGAGCAACCGGAACAGAAGCCAGTGTATTACCATTGTGCAGTAAAACACCTTTTAGACTACTTTTGCTAGAGTCAATAAATAGTCGACATTCTTCCTTTTCATAAGAGGCAGCTCCTAGCTTAATAACTAAGTCGGAGATATTGTTACAATATACTAAAGAATCTTCTTGAGTAAAATATGGACTCAGGTCCTTCTCTCGATTTCTGTAGAAACTGGTTGATGTACCTGGAGCCAGCAAATTTTTTTCACGAAGTCTAGAGGCTAGAAGTTCTGAGGCATCTTTGGGAAGATTTAAGTCCCTTATTAAATCGTTTAATTCCATTTGAATAAATAGTTGTGGTTCTTCTTCTGCTTCAAAAGTAACGTCGGGATCTGTGGACTCAAATGCAGACTGTTCCAAATCAGACGATAACACATTCTCTAACTCCTTCGGTGGAATAGGTATGGGTAAATCAGGGCCATGAGAAATAGGCCTAATAGCAGATTTTAGGTTCGGGTATAAAATACTTTTTTATTCTTACAATTAAATCCTTTTAAATCGCAGGAGCAAAAGTAGCAATCATCAGAATGGTTTTGTGGCTCACGCTTCAACTTTTTCAAGCTCAACTTCTTAAAGCTTCTACACAAACTTTACATACAATATGTGGTGCCCAAGATTTGTCTTGTTCTCCTATTTTCACTCCAAAATAGGCATGATATGTATTACGAACAAATAAGATTATGTTATGTCTTTGTTTTGCAACCACAAAACTGCCACAAATATAACAAAAGCAGTCTGCATTATTAACACAATGTCTCCTTTCCATAGCTCGAAAAAAGAATAGAATAATAAATAAATAGCACTAATTCGAAACACAGCGATAAATCTCCTCGAACTGCTAAAAACAAACAACGGCTTTTGATGCGTTTATTTACGACTGGGAGAGGTGCAGCTGCGGTATTGCACTAGCTGACTAATTTTACAGTGTTGCCACAATTCAGAATTTTATTAAAATATTTTTGGACAACTGTTTGTGCCATATATATTTACACTAAAAACCGTTTTTCCAATTTTATATGTAAACTTTTCGTACAATCAGGGAATTTTTATAAGAACTTGATTTGCGAAAAATTGGAAGGTGATAGAAAAAAACTAATGCCAGTTTCGGATTCAGGTCAAAATTACCTATCAAAGGATGTTTATTTTAAAACATTAAATTCATTGTTGGCCTGTGTTATCAAAGTAATAGTTTAAAGAACCTAGAATCGGTATTAAAGAGTAATGGGAAAAAATATAAAGATGCATGCATTAGGGCGGGATTGATGAAGTATAAGGAAGCGAGTGGTGTGCTTTATGACAGAAAGATTCCAATGATACTGAAATTAAAATTCTATAAAGCTGCCGTAAGACCGGATATGATGTACAGAACTGAATATTGGGCAGTTAAAAAGAAGTAGGAACAGCGATGTATGTTGCGGAAATGAGAATAAGTCGGGTGATAAAAAAAAGATAAAATTAAAAGTAAGTATAGTGGTTGCATCAAAATGCCAAAATGATAGAGTACAATTGGAACACGCTGAAGAACATAATGAAGCAAAGGCCCTTATTTAAGTCATCATACCTCAGAAACCTTCAACTACTTTTTAAGGGAGAACAGCTTTGACACAGATTTTTAAGCGGACCGCAGAGATTCTCTACCAAAAATGAGAAAATTCCATAAGAAAAGCAACCTGTAAGTTCCTTCCCAAAAAAATATTGTCGTGGAAAAAGATGTAAAGCTGCTGTAATGTGTAGCAAAAAAGTAATTATCCCCAAGAACTACCCGGACAAAATGGTATTCGAAATTAAAATAGACCCCATAAAAGATGTTGTATAAATAAAATAATAAAACACATTGATGCATATGAAGGATATCGACTCATGGACATGAACATTGAAGTAATCTGCACCGAGGAAGAGTTCTTTAATACCACAAGGGGATATCGTAGAGGAAAAACAAAATAAAATACGACAAATACTCTAAATCAAAACGTGCACCTTGCAGAGACAAGTGTGGAGATCCAAATATTACATTAGCTAGCCTTGGTAAACACAATAACGGGCTCAAGAAGGAGCGTTGCACGAATAGGCTAGAAGTCCTATGAATAGCTCATCATTTTTGGTTTTCCGACGTTGGATGAAAGAAAATCTACGTAAGATGGGAACACTAATGAAGCAAAACTTGCAACAATACATTCCACGCAGGAAACCAAAGGCAAATCCATCCAGACAAAAGAAATATCTTGAGAATAATAATTCGACTCTTCAAAAGATCGACTGACCAAATTTTAGGAGATGGGAACTAACTATGGATATATCAGACGCAATTGGAAATTGTGACTTCTACATACCTGCGCAGCTAAGATAAATCCTGAAACTCCTCATTAGAAAGTTAATGGCTTTTATTTAGAGCACACGATGTCTTGGTGGCATTTAATAAAAAGGCAGGGTTTGGTACAAAGTCCCACAAACAAGGTAGAGACAAAATGAGGTTTTTAAAAACAATCTATTAAAATTAATAAGATAAAATCAGAAACAGGCAGTATTGATAGAAATAATTTAAATAATGTATATAACTTTACAAAATTACAGCAAATTAAAAACATATATGGATCAGAATCTGTTTATACAAATAAAAACTAAGCAAAAAGAAACAGAAATATGAAGTTAAGGTAGCAACACAAAAAGTTTCTGCAATGAAAATATCTTTAAGAGAATAAAGTAAAGAAATATAAAGGAAATATATGTTTTGAACTGTATAGAATGATCAACATTTAGCTGCTATACTTTTAATTCATTTATTATCAACCTATTTTAAGGCAGATATACTATGATAGCAATCGAGTTCAATGTGACTATATCTGGACAATGGCAAAGAAAGAAACCTGTAAAAACTGAATCCAATAGATTTGCATTTAACGACAGACCATTATCTTATACCTGAAAGGAATTCTTCTCATTGCACATCCAATATTTATGTAGTGATTGTGATTGTCTAAACATATAACCTTCTTTTAAAGTTGTACAAAAAGTTAACCCAATAATCACATATGAAAGCGAACTTTGATCTTAAAGAAAGGGGAAACAAGACACACACATTTAAAAGAATAAGGATTCAGCAAAAACATTATATATAGTAACTGATTTAAAAAAAAATACAACAAGAAAATTTATTTAAAAAAGAATTATAGTTTCAATACAAAACTACTATAATGACAACTTGATAGAATGGTACATTACGGTATGTATGAATGGTACATAAAATGTTATGAATTCGCTGATTTACATAAGTAAATACCTTATACAACAGGTTTGGATGCACATATAAAAAAACATAAACATAGGAGCAATAAAATAAATAATATGTCATATATTACGGAAGAAACATTTTCTGATAAACCTACAAACACTTCGAAGCAGTTTGGAACTTAAAACAGTATATTAAGAACTGGCAATGCACAATAAAGTAACTTTGTTACGGGTACCACAAACTACTGGTAATGAGATTGCTGATAGTCTGGCTAAAGTAGGAGATACTGAGTCTAGAAACTTTGGTATCCCAGAAAACCTCGAAGTGGAAGATATCCTGAATCCAATCCCTAGCTATGGGTAAACAAAAAAGCTATTAGAACCTTCGCCTTTCTGCCCAAGAATATTTATAGAGTTTCAGAAACTTAAACTCAGAGTAATCACAGGCGTCTTCATTGGACACTGCTTACCTATAAATGGGACAAAGTGAGCAGAGCAACATAAAGATTCTGCAAATTTGTAACTGCAGGGTAATTGTTCGCTAACTCTATAAATACTTGGGGCACGCCTTTTTTGAACCTGATAATATAACAATCTTATCAATCACATGGCCCCTAGTCTACGACGGACCTTTAATGGTGGGAGGCTGCTAAGAATCCCCTCGAGGAGGAGGCGGCACCTGAATGTGGCAAATAATTATATAGAGAACAAATCCTTTTTAAATTACGAGATAGGGAATGTGAGGAGCTTGTTCGAACAAGGAACGACGGACAACACGATTCAGGAAATGAATAGACCGAACCTAGAAATATTAGGCATAAGCGAAATGCGCTGGCCGTGTTCCAGTAAAACACTGGTCATAGATCAAACGATATATTACTCGGAAATGACACCCGTGATCATCTATACGGAGTTGAAATAATTATTTTCAGGAAAATCCAAACAGCCGTTGTAAATTTCGTTGCCTTTTAGAGAATACTGTTATAACAAATACAGGGTAAACCAGCGAACATTAATATGGTGCAAGTGTATGGTGCAAATAAGTCAGAAGCTAAAATAGAAAATTTTTGCGAACAACTCAAACAACTTTTACAATACACTAAAAAGGAAAAAATTACAATAATAATAGACAATTTAAATGCAAAGATAGAAAAAGGTCGAGTGGACAATATAATAGGTGATTATGGTTTAGGAACAAAAAATATTAGAGGCAACATATTTGCTCAATTTTGTCGAAAAGAAAACTTATGAAGATTATGAACACATGGTTTTGATTACCACAACATAGACTGTATACCTAGAGGTCACCATAGGATAATAAACAAAATTGTATTAGAAATCAGATCGATTTTTTATTAACCAATTTAAGATTTATAAATTTCATTAAAAGCGTTAAGACTCTACCTGAAGCAGATGTCCCATCATACCATAACCTCCTTGTCTCAAAAATGAAACTTAAGGTAAAAAAGGTGAAAAAACCAAAAAGTTCTAAAAATAAAAGTTCAAAACTACAAAAGAAAGAAGAAAGACAAAAACCTTAGAAGAAATACTGGAAATCATGGAACAAAGAAGAAAATATAGAAACAAAAACCTAGATAAATACAAAGAAAACATACATTAATAAGAAACAAAATAAGAGAGGATAACGAAAAATTAATGATAAAAACATGCATTGAAATTGAGGAATTTCAGAAAAAATATAATCATTAAAATTTACATAAAAAAGTCAGAATCACGAACAAACACACCTAACCGATTAATTGACAAAAACAATAAACCTATTAATAACATACAGTCATTAACTGGAAAATACCTGCAGACGCTAGTAAACACAATTTGTGATACTGGGGAACAGTTTGATTTAACAATAAACATAAAGAACAGAAAAACCATGCTTATCAGTCTTCTTCTTCTTCTAGTGCCGAATCCACTAATGAAGATGACCATTGCTTGACTATTGAAAATTAGTCTCTATTCTGCTTTTCTTAAAAGCATCTGTGTAATTAACCCGGTCCAGTAGCGAATAGTTTCTAGTCAAGATATTTAGCGCCTACCAGGACCCCTTTTTCGTTCGATTTTACCCTTCATAGGATTTCAGCTACGACAACTCGTACTTCTTATTTCTAAGTATGTGACCCAAATATGCTGTCTTGCTCTTTTAAATGGTGGTCAAGGGTTTTAATGGTTCTCAGTAAGAGGAGTAAAGTCATAACAAGGATCTAGATAAAAAATTAAGATATTGAACAAGTCGACAAAATGAAGTACTTAGAGTCTGGATTACTAAAGACTTAAATCTGAAATCCAAAATTCAATAAAATATCCCCTCTATTCTTCTTTATGGTTCGGAAGCTTGCACTGTTAATGTTGACTTAATGAGAAAACTGGAAGCTTTTGAGACGTGACTTTTTTGGACAATTTTGAAAATACCATGGACCAATCATATTATGGACCAATTCGGATTTCGAAATGAATTGCGAACATGAGAAGCTCTTTTTGACTTAAATGTGTTAACACAACGATGCAAAGAAATAAATGTAAAAGTATTTGTATGTTTTATTGATTATCGAAAAGTATTTGACTGCGTTAACCATCAAAAGACGATCGAAATTCTGAGAACAACTGGAATTGACGAACAACTCTTGCGAATTATCTCAGAACTATATTGACATCAGACGGCAACAATTAAAATAAAGAACACAGCATCCGAAGATATACGAATCCGACGAGGAGTGCGACAGGGTTGCGTATTATCACCGCTATTATTTAATCTGTATTTGGAATCTATATTCAGAAAAGCATTAGACGAGGTTTAAGGTGGAATCAAGATTAACGGAACCAGCATAAACAATATCAGGTGTGCTGATGATACCGTCCTATTAGCAAGCAGCGGACAAGAGCTACAAAATATAAGAAATGCAGTAGTTCGTAATAGCGAAATGTTCGATTTACATCTAAATGTTTTCAAAACTAAAATTCTAGTATTTTTAAAGATACCAACAAACGTACATTTGTACGCCAAGGGACAAATAATAGAACAGGTAACTTCCATAAAATATTTGGGAGCAAATATCAACAGCCACTGTAATCCAAAAAAGGAAATTCTTATCATGAAAACATTTTTTAAAAGATCAGACCTTAGCTTAGAGCTCAAAATTCGAATGATCAAATGTTACGTTTACTCTGTTTTGCTATATGGCTGTGAAACTTGGACAATGGACTCTGAAACAAAAAAAAATAGATGCCTTTGAAATGTATATATACACGGATGCTGAGAATTCCATGGATACAAAAAGTTATCAATGGTGAGGTACTTCGGGGCATAAGTAAACAAAAAAATACTCAGCATAATTAAAGAGAGAAAATTACAAAACTTGGGTCATGTGTTGAGAGGTGAAAGATATGAATTACTTCAAATCATATTGAAAGGTAAAGTGCAGGGCAAAATATCAGTTGGAAGACGCCGGAACTCGTGGCTAAAAGATCTAAGGAGATGGTTTGACCATTCATCCACAGAAATCTTTCGTGCAGCAGTTTTCAAAGTTACAATTGCCATTTGGATCGCCCACCATCGAAAGAAGATGGCCTAATAAGAAGAAGAATCATATCACGAACAAAATAATGTTGCACATAATGGGAAGAGACAAAGAACTTTTGACCCCTATTAAAAGGAGAAAGACAGCATATTTGGGGCACACAGAAAGAAGACAGTTACAAAGTGAAAGGGACATTGACCCACAAACCATTCGGGCACTCAATAAAGATATATCGAAAGCTGTGAGAAAAGATATTAGGAAATTTAAACATGAAAAAATCGTATAGATATTAGAGCAAAACAGGAGCATGAAGGTAATAAGACGAAAAATGGCGACAAGTAGAAAAGAAATTTCCCAGCTTAGGAATAAAGAGGGTGAAGTAACAACAGACAGACAGAAAATACTTGAAATAGTCGAAGAATTCTACACTGTATTATACACAAACCAAATTAACAATAACTTAAATGAAGACGGTAGAGAAAAGGTTCAAAACCAGGGATCTGAGGACATTCCAGAAATTACTCAAGATGAGATACAATATGCACTCAAAAAAATGAAAAACAACAAGGCGCCAGGAGATGATGGAATAGTTACAGAAGCTGTAAAACTCGGCGGAACTTCTCTTCTGAAAAAAATACGAGACCTCTTAAATCTCTGCTTGTATAGTCAAAAAATTCCTATAGCTTGGAATAACTCCATTACAATTCTTCTGGATAAAAAGGGTGACAACATGAACCTAGAGAATTACAGACCAGTTTCTCTACTCAACTATTTATACAAACTGTACACCAGAATAATAACCAATCGATTGGAAGCAAAATTTGAGCTATATCAGCCAAGAGAACAGGCTGGTTTTCGCCCCAACTACGGTACAAATGACCACCTACAGTGCATAAAAGTCTTGATTAAAAAATCAATTAAATACAATAGACCTCTAGTTCTAACATTTATATACTTCCATAAAGCGTTTGATACTATCGAACTACCCGCACTTCTAAAGACATTGGAAGAGTGTCGAATTGATCATAGGTACACCAATATTATAGAAAATATATACAGAAATGCTACAACAACTATAAATCTGCACGGTCCTACCAATAAGATACATATCAGGAGAGGTATTCGACAGGGAGATACTATGTCGCCTAAGTTGTTCATTACTGTACTTGAACATGCTTTGAAGTTGCTGGAATGAAACAGTAAAGGAATAAATATTGATGGTGGAATGCTTAGTCATCTACGATTCGCAGATGATATTGTTCTGATTTCAGATTACCTAAAGGCTGCCAGTGATATGTTGAATGAACTCAGCGATGCAGCACGTAAAGTAGGTCTAAATATTAACTACCAAAAGACAAAAATGATGACTAATTTAGTTCCGAGCCATCCTTTAAGGGTAGAAGACGTCGAAATTGAAATTGTTGACAGCTACATATACCTTGGACATACGGTAACAATTACCAGAGATAATCAAACTGCTGAGCTGCTAAGAAGAATAACACTGGGATGGCTGTCCCTGACTGACTGGCTTAAAAAGAAGAGCCTTTAATCAGTGTGTCCTGCCTGTCCTTACATGTGGCGCAAAGACACTTACCCTAACAAGGACATCTACACGAAAACTATAAGTGACGCAACGTAGAATGGAAAGATCATTGTTAGGCATAACGTTGCGAGGTAGGATAAGAAACGAAGAAATCCGTAAAAGTGGTGTAGGAGACATTATAAAACACATAGCCAAAATTAAATGGAGGTGGGCAGGACACGTCGCTAGAATGAAGGAAGGTGGACCAAAAAAATCTTGGAGTGGAGACCGAGAGCTGATAGACGAAACCCGGGAAGACCACCCACAAGATGGACTGACGACATAAAGAGGATTTGTACCAACTGGATTGCAGCAGCGCAAGATAGGTCTGAATGGAGATTTTTCGAGGAGGCCTATGTTCAGCAGTGGACGACTATAGGATGATGGCGATGATGATGATGATGACTTAGATATGAGAAGTACGAGTTGTTGCAGCTGATTATGAAGGGTCAAATCGAAGGAAAAAGGGGTCGTGGTAGACGACAAATATCCTGGGTAAAAAACACACAGATGCTTTTAAGAAAAGCAGAAGATAGAGGCGAATTTGCAATGGTTATAGCCAACCTTTTTTAGTGGAGTTGGCACTAGACGAAGAAGAAGAATAAGCAATTAAGTAACTACTATATTAAGAAATAAACATTTTAAGGTAACTATATAACACGATTCGCTAAGTAAAGTAACTCCTTACACTATAAATATACATATAATACTGTACCTGCAATATACGATTGCTTGATATGTTTCATTTAAACATGATACAATATAGCCAGAAGAAGATGGATTTTGACAAATAGAAAACCAATATTTTTTAGTGTATATGTTATGAGCAAAGCCCGAAATTGGACAATCTTAGCATTGTACGGAAATTATTGTCCACTTCTAGCATTGTACACATAAACTGTACAATGTCTGAAATGATCAAAATTAAAAATGATTATTGAAACGCTCATCGATTCGTCTTGATTATTATTGACAAGCGCCACACCAAATCAAAAATCGAACATTTCTTATTAATTATTTGATATTTTTATATTTTCTATTTATGTATAGAGTTCTTCTTTTTCGAATCGTCAATGTGATAAAAGGCTGTGACAAACTAAAATATAAATAATAAGAATTTGTTCTGCAATAGAGTAATAATGTGAGTGAAACATTATAAAGCTTCAAGAGATAGGTACAACACTATACTATAATATAGGGAAGATGTTTGTGAATCGATATCTGTCATATCATCCCAAACTTTGACGAATGACTACTTATTGAAATTCGAACATTGTACAGCAGTTCTTTTATATCAAGTCCGACGATTATGTCTATTTCGGAGATTGTACAGTAAAGGGGTACAATGCTAGAAGTGGACAAGATTTTCCGTACAATGCTAGGATTGTCCAATTTCGGACATTGCTCGTAACATATAGACAAAAAATATAATTAGAAATATCATATTCAAAGAAAAATTACTAATAACTCCAATAGTAGTAGACAAAATCACAACAAATTTGAATCGCAATATTTTATAAACGTAAGGTTGATGGAAAAGGTAGATTCAACAAACCTTTTTTTCTACAAATATAATAAGCATTACGATCAGAATACATGAAAATTAAAGTAATACAATAATACAAGAAAAAGGAAATATCTGACAGCTATCAGGTATGGGAAACCCGGAAAAAGGGTAAGTAAAGCCGGCAAACTTATCCAACTTTTTAATCCGAACAGCAAAAAATAAATACTACTCGTATATTGTTTAATAAACACATTAAAGTAATAAATTGTGTAGCACTTTTTCTGAAAATACACAAGTCTACCGTGTCTATTGTAAATTCTAAACATTGGCTTGTTAATTTGTTACAGTTGCTTCTAAAAATAATAGTTTATTTCCTACTCCATTAGTTTTCTTAACTACATAAACGTTTAAGAAAACGTTAAAACTTGCAAATAAACAAGAAAATAATGTGGTGTACTTACCGTTAACTAAATGGTTATATGTTTGATGATCTGCACGAGAAAAATATCCCAACAAAAAAACACTTAATTCGCGACATACCTAATGTTCCCATCATTGATGGATAATAGGTATAATGTTATCCAATCAATCGAATACTCGCTAAATATATTTCCGGATGTAACGGTGGATTCTCATTGTCAAATCCATGGGTTTTGTTCCCATTGATAACAAAACACTGTGGCCGGTAAAAAAGACATCTAAAGATTCGCGTAGGTCGTCAAGTTAAAGTAACTGCGAATAACGCAAATTACTAAATTGCTAGTAAAGACATTCTCTCTCTTTTGAGTATGACGTGGAGGGGAATTGTCAATTAAAAGTGTTGTGTATGTCCCGTAAGTGTTCACAAAATTGCCGTACGTGTATTAATACGACTGACGATTTACTTCTAACAAAAGTAGAATGGTCTCTCAAAGATTAACTGTATTTAGTTTCTCCTGCTAGTAATACAGGTGGTGGTCGCGTCTTAAAAATACCTGTACCGTGGTAGGGTCAAAATCTCTCAATTTGTAATCATAGTAGCTGATGGTGACCTTGAACACGTGGGAACTTGAGCCTCAATCAACATTCTTCATTTAATTTTGCGAAAATATACAGGGGAAATCAACTTCATTTATTTATTTATAGTTTATTGTAGGTATTTTTTATTGTATATAACTATTATAGTTCCTGAGTTTTGGTGTTGATAAAAAGTTATTATTGAATAGTTTTAACGTAACATTTGTTTATGTTATACATATCCCTATTAGGCCTTTAAATATGTTTAAATAATACCATAATTATATGGTTATAAAGACGAACGGAGTCAATAAAATTAAACTGTGGAATGATACAGTAGAAAGACTATCCGTATAATTATTTATTCAGTCGTTGTAGCATGTCAAGAAACAAGATAGAACAAGTTGATATTACTTGAATAATTTAAGGTATGCTAATACAAATGAATACAAAAACAGATCTAAAATGAATACTTGATGAATTAAATTCTTCTTATTGCGCCGTCTCATTTCGAAGTTCCTACCGATCTTTTGCCCTGTACTTATACCTTTCAATATGATTTGGAATAATGCATATCTTTCACCTTTCAACACATGACCAAAGTATTATATTTTCCTCTCTTTGATAATATTTACTAATTCTTTTTGTTTACACATCGTTCGCACCTTTTGTACCCATGGATTTTTCAGCATCCATTTGTTATTGTTTATATACATCTCGAAGGCATCTATTATTTTTTCTGTTTCAAGGTCCATTGTCTAACTTTCACAGCCATACAGCAAGACAGAAAGCGTAACATCTGATCATAAGGATTTTGAGCTCTAGACTAAGGTCTGATCTTGTAAAAAATGTTTTCATTTTCATGAGTGTTTTCCTTGCTTATTCGATTCTTGATTATAGTTTATGGAAGTTACCTGCTTTATTATTTGTCCTTTGGCATAGCAATGTACGTTTATTAGTATCTTTTAAGTATCGATCAGGCAGGGTGACTAGAGTACTGAGATTATTGTGACAGTTGATATAAATAATGTATATACATAAGGGTAAGAAGAACGAAAATCGCAAGATTAAAAAGGAAACACACAAAAATACGGAAACACATCCCCGGGTGGAAATCCACACCTCTGATAGAGGGAGCCCCATCAGATACGGAGGGGGGGGGGGCAATGTTGCGAAGAGTTCGGAAGACCCAGTCTTATCAAAGATCAACCAAAAATCGAAACGAAGAAAAGATAGAACATTCATATGTGCAACATGGAATATACAAGGATGGAACAAAAAGGCGACGGAAGTGATCAAAGAGTTTAAAGAAAGCAACATCGACATACTAGTAACAACAAAAACCAAAAAGAAAGGAAATGGAACGGAAGCAATAGAAGACCATATCCACTGCTGGAGCGGAGTTAATAAAGAATGTAGAGCAAAGGCAGGAGTGGGAATACTAATCAAAAATAAGTGGAAGAACAGGGTTAGAACATGGGAACCAATCAACGAGAGAATAATTAAAATGCATATAGACATATACGGTAAAGAGACAGTGATACTCGGAGTATATGCACCAACAGACGATTCTCCGAGAGTAGAAAAAGAACATTTCACGGAACAACTCCAAAATCAAATAGAGCTAATTAAAAATAACGTGGAGATAATTATAACAGGAGACCTTAACGGCAGAACTGGAAGAAAAGAAAACGATAAAGTAGTGGGGAGATTTGGAGAGGATGAAAAAAACGATAACGGAGAACGCCTGATTGAATTATGCGAACTAAACAACCTAAAAATCACCAACGGATTTTTCAGACATAAAAATATTCATAAATATACATGGACGCAAGAAACACGAAAGCTGAAATCGATAATAGACTACATAATAATCAAACAAGATACCACAATAAAGATCAAAGATGTGCGAGTCAAAAGAGGAGCAGAATGCGGAACGGACAATAAACTACTGACAGCAAAAATGAGCATTAATTGGAAACATAACAAGACCCCCTCCACAGGAGAATCGTTGAACACTATAAGAGAAAAACAATACAATATAGAACTACTCCAAGAACAATCAATAAGAGAACTATACCAACAACGTCTAGACCAAAAATTAATAGAATTCAGATACGGCAACATCGAAGAAATATACGAGCATATAAAGGCGAGTATAAAGCAAGCAGCATTCGAAGCCCTTGGGGAAAAAGAACATATAACAAATAAACAGCACTATTATGAAATAAATGAACCAACAAAAAGAATAATTCAAGAAAAAAAGCAACTATACAGAAAATGGCTGACTACAAACAACGATGAAGTTTATAAAGAATATAGAGAAAAAGATAGAGAAGTGAAAAAACAAATAACACAGCAAAAGAATGAAGAATGGGAAAGAATCTGCTTAAATATTGAAACATATATAGGAGGTACAAGAACTTCGGAGTCATGGAAAGTACTGAGAGGATTGAAACAAAACTCAAAAGAAAAAATTAAATTGGGAAATATACAGGACAAAGAATGGAAGGACTACTACAAGGAACTATTAACAAAACAAAGACCACAATTCATTGGAAAAGAAAACAGGCGAAGACAAAGCAGATTCCCACAACAAGAAATAGAAATAACAGATAGGGAAATGAGAACGGCCATAAAAGCAATCAAAAATAAGAAAGCACCGGGACCTGGAGGCATCTCACCTGAGCTTATAAAATACGGATCAAAAAAATTACACCGGATGATACAATGGATATTTCAGAAAGCCATAAATGGAGAACAGCTCCCAAAGGAATGGACGGCGGCATATATGACATCTATATTTAAGAAAGGAGATAGAAAACGATGCGAAAACTACAGAGGAATAAGCGTGATATCATCAATAGGAATATTATATGGGAAGATACTACGAGAAAAGATAGAGCAAGCGATAAAAGGCAAAATCGGAGAGGATCAGGCAGGCTTCACGGCAGGAAGATCATGCATAGACCACATATACACACTGGAACAACTGTTGGAAAAGAAAAAAGCAAAAAATAGAGATATACACTTGGCATTTGTGGACCTGAGAAAGGCGTATGACTCTGTACCAAGGTCAGAACTATGGGAGGCAATGTACAAATTAGAAATACAGACGGAACTCATAGAAGCTACAAAAGCTCTGTATAAAGAAAATAAAGTGTCCATTAAAATGGGAACAAGAATCATAGGAGACTTCACCACAACAAAAGGGCTCCTGCAGGGTTGTTCCACATCTCCAACCCTATTCAAAATATACTTAGAGAAAGCCTTGACTTCATGGAAAAGAAAATGCGAAGGCATGGGAGTACCGGTACGGAACGAATACCTATATACATTAAGTTTTGCAGACGATCAAGTAGTGATTGCACAAGACCAAGACGACCTCAGTTACATGATGAAAAAACTACAAGAAGAATATACCAAGGCTGGCCTAGATATTAACCTCGCGAAAACAGAGTACCTATCTACAAGTGAAGAAGACATAGAAGATCTACAGATTGATGACAACGTAACAATCAAAGGAAAGGATAAATTCAAATACCTGTGGTTTATAATCACGAAAAAGGCAACAACAGAGGAAGAAATTACACAAAGATTAGGACAAACAAGAACAGCAATCCGACAACTTAACTCAGTATGGTGGGATAGACACCTAAATATGAAGACAAAAACGCAGATTTATAAAACATTAGTGCGAAGTATTATGACATATGGGGCTGAAAATTGGATCATAAACAAGAAAACCAGCAGTAAGATAGTAGCAACAGAGATGGAATGCCTGCGAAGATGCTGCAGAGTAACAAGAATGGATAGGAGAAGTAATGACGAAATAAAGCAAAGAACATCAATAGAAACAGACATACTAACATATATAGAACAAAAAAGACTAAAGTGGTATGGACATGTAAGAAGAACTAGCGACAGCAGATGGATAAAGAAAATAACCGAATGGAGCCCCATAGGAAGGAGGAAAAGAGGACGACCCCGAAAATCCTGGAGGAACGAAGTAGACGACGCCATGAGTAAGAGAGGACTGAACGATGGAGAATGGAACAACAGAGAGAGATGGAAACGGTTGAGCGAGGGAAGCAGTGAATACTGTAGAATCCCTAAATATATATATATACATAAGTTTATAATACTTATGTGTATTACAATGTATGTTTTAGAACTTTTGAAGTAATTGACAGTCTTTAAGATAAGAAAATATTTTTTGAGTATCTGTATTTTTTTCTAGGGCATCTTTTGTAACAATTTTATATTGCTTATTGGGGGATAATGTGAGAACTGAACAATCACTGGGATTGAAAGTAGGGTAAGCAAATACATTGAAACGTTTGCGAACGGCTACTCGTATCTTGGTTGGAGAGCAAGGTTGTGGATAAGGATTCCTTTTTTTGGGAAGGACTGGGAGAACTAACTACGAAAAAGAAATCAAGAAATACTTACAGATATCTGGGCAATACTAAACAAGAAGATTTCTAAACTATTTAAAATTAGGACGCCGTTGTAAAAAATCCTCTTGTTGCCTAGAAGGAAAGGTTTGTCTTTCCCAAAAAATTTAAAGGGTGAATATGTTTTTAAGGTCATTCCTTCGAAAGAACGACCTTCACTCCAACAAAAGTCGATCATAGACTATATAATAATGAAAAAGAAATCAAAATTTAAGTGCCAAGACTGCAGAGTAAAAAGAGGATCTAACTGTGGGACAGATCACTACTTTGTTTTAGCTAATCTTTTGTGCCACTTTAAACAATACTACAAACAGAACACCGAAAGTGAAATAAACAATACTACACAGTACAAAACGGAGAGATATAAATTGCACCTTTTATTCCAACCCAGCATTAATCAACTTTTTTAATCTAGATTAGAAAAGGAACTAAATGAGATGGAAAGAAATATGGATGTAGAACAAGAATACAACAACCTCAAAACGATAATAAAAAAGTTGCTTATGAAGTATTAGGAACAGAGAACAACGACAAAAAACACCACGAACCACCATTGATGACAGAAAACGTAAAAGAAATGATACAAGAAAAAAAACAAAATATATGAGAAATGATTAACACATAAACATCCAGCAATAGGGTAACATATCAAAGGAAAAACGGAGAAGTACGCAATCAAATAAAAGACGCAAAAACTAATTTCTAAGAAGAAAAATGTGTCCAAGTTGAAAATTTAATTGGTGGTTCTCAGACTACGGAAGCTTATAGAATTATCACTAATCTAAAGAAAAACACCCATAACTTCTTAAGCAACTTAATTACTATAGAAAAGTGGGAAAATCACTATAAAAATCTACTCCAAGAGTCTAGATTGGAATATATGGGAGAGGAATACAGTATGGAGAGACAAATAGTAACATTAATACTACTAACAACGAGGTCCGTACTGCGTTAATTAAAATGAAAAACGGGCGATCTCCAAGACCTGGAAATATAGCTGTGGAGTTACTTAAAGCCGGAGGTCCACGCCTAATAAAACGAATTACTTTTCTAATGAATCAATGATGCCAACAAATTAAAGTACCATCTGAATGGAAAACCGCTCACCAAGTGTCCATCTTTAAAAAGGGTAATCGAAAAGATCCTATCTGCTTCAGAGGATTAAGTGTCCTACCTACTTTCGGGAGATTGTTTGGAAAGATAATAAATGGAAAAATACAAGATGATGTAGGACATCTAATTAGCGAAGACCAAAGTGGATTTACGCCTGGTAGATCTTGCATTGATACTCCAACTTGTTTATACTCCAACAAGGAGTAGTCCATCGTCTATACAGAGAATATGTAAAATGGGGGTTACAAGTCAGCATGAAGAAAACAGAATATTTAGTTATCAATTCGGATGCAAGATTTCCCCATAGACGAGGACGTGGAAATCAAACAAGTGGAAAAATTTAAATATTTAGGTGCACTCATTGATAAGAACGGCTTGAGAGAAACCGAAATTAAATACCGAATTAATCAGGGACGTAAAATTATAAGATGTCTGAACTCCTTATGGTGGGATCGCAACATTTCCAAAAGGAACAAAAAAGAATAGGGCAAACCATGGTTGAATCAGTTTTTTCTTACGGTTCTGAAGTATGGACAATTAATGCAGACCTGAAGAGAAGATTGTTGGCAGTTGAAATGGATTATTTGAGAAGAAGTGCTAGAACATCAAGGTTGGAACGAAAGACCAATGAATCTATAAGAAATAACATGAATGCTACAGAAACGGTCCTTGACAGAATAGAAAGAAGAGGTTTAAAATGGTTTGGACACCTATTAAGAATTCCTGACGAACGTTGGTCTCAAAACTTCACAGATGGAAGTCTCCTGGAAGAAGAAGAAGAGGTAGACCTCGACGCTCATGGAATGAAGGAATTAGAAGAGCGATGGAATTGAGAGGTTTGGAGGAGGAGCATACCTTGGACCGGGAGGATTGGCGGAGGAGAACGGGAATACGGCGATAGCCGTCTCCAAAATGTATTGTATTTACAAGTTGGATCTTGTAATATATATAATATGTTTTTAAAAGAAATAATTTGTTACGCTTCTAGTTTAAGAGAAAAATTACATATTTATTTTTGTTGTACATAATCAGTTATTACAAAAATATCTAAATTTATCAGCAAACATTACATTGAGTTGAACCTTCTAACAAAACAGAATTAAAAGTATGGTTATATACCAAATGACAGAAAAGATGTACTAACTGTGATATGAAATGAAACTACTCAATTTTTCTGAATTATTAATTAATTTATCAAAGGTTAATTTTATTTAAAAGAAAAGTAAAATATGACAATTAACTGATATATAAAACTTACATATTTATTTAAAAACTTTTAAATTGACATGAGAGCATTTCTTATTCTATTAACAGTTAATGTTAATTTAGAAGTTGTTGTAGAAGTAGGATGTTGTTGCTTATTTCCTGCGTAAATATCTAGACGGAACCAAGACTAATCGAAAGAGCAATTTGTTTATTATAAACAGACTCGAAAATGTTTATATTATCAATCTCAGAGACGCAGAAGATTAAGAATCTTTTTCGGTGTTTTATGATTAGTCCATTCGTCAGAGATTTGACCCCTAAAAATCATACAAACAAGCTGTATTTTGCCGAGAATATCAATTTTGGGACCCAAAAAAGATGCAAACAAGTTTACCACTAGCTGAGATAATTTTGTACAAAAATGTTTATTAGCACTTTTTGCGTAAAATAAACCGTTATGACGGAACATATTCTCAAACAAATGAAATTGTCTGTTTTTAAGAAAATTTGAAATATATTTTAATATGTTACCCCTTATTATACCCCGTATACCAGTGCTGTTTTATTGAGAATATTTCATGAATTGTCAACAAGATTGTCTAAAGTTGAGCGATGTTTACGGAAACTTATATTGTTCTGGTATAGTTAATTGGCTTGATTCTAAATACCACATAAGTTTATTACCTTTTCTAATATTTTACCTATATTACATGTGAGTGATATCGGTTGGTATGTTTGGGGATCTGATTTCGGTTTAGTTGGTTTTGGAATATGTATTATGATTGAATTTTTACATGATTTAGGAAGAAGGTGGATAGGATTGTATTATACGTTTTAACATCAAGTTAGAATCATCGAGTTAGATTCTAACTCAATAGGTTTTAAGCATATACTTATTCTTTAGATTGGGGATCTAAATTTTTAAGAAATATAAACGATACATTGTAGGGTCCAACACAGTAAGTGTTCTTACAATTCCGAATTACATTTTCAAATGCTTCCTCTGATATTGGTATATTTAGATCATTATAGTTTTGATAATAATATTATATAGGTTTTTCTTTCTCTTCTATTTTGATACCTGAAGAAATTGGGGGTATATTTTAAATTACTTCAGTTAGATTCATAAGTAGATGCTAGTGTATTGGATATCTCTTCTGGACTTTTATAAATAGTGTTTTATAAAAGTTAGACGTTTTACCATATAGTTGTTATAGGAGTTGAACTATGTATTGTGGTCACGTTTCATATTTTTAATAGTATACCTAGCTACTGCTCTTAATTTTTAAAATTCTGTAGTTTTCTTGAGTTTTGTATCGTTTGAATTTATTAAAAGCTTTTTTCCACCAAGGTATTGACTGATGTTTGTGATCCTTCTAAATTGTTCAAACGTACTTATTTGCTTATTATGTAATTAGGCTTGTTAGAGAGTGTATTGTTTTGTTTCATTTATATTTTGCACACTGTGTTTACCGTAATTTTAAAACTCGGTCCAATTTTCACCTTTTAAATCCAATTTTGGTTGTTGCGGGATAGTTGATTACAGTTCATTTCTTGATAATCGGACAGTGACAACTGTCATATAGATCTGTTAACACATCCCAAAAAAGAATATGTGTAATTGATGGTTCACAAATACATAGATCAATACTAGAGCCTTCACCTGCTCTTATGTCAGAGCGCGTACGTTGTCCGTCGTTAAGGATATTTAAATTGACTTCTTTTATTATTTTTCCATTTTTCGACCTAGAAATGTTAGTTTTGCTGAACACCATAACGGGTTATGTACATTGATTTTAAACACATATTCGTCGAATTTCTCATAGATCTACTATTAGTGTCTTTGAAAATACTAAAACTTAGTATTTAGTTAGTTTTGGAAACTACCGAATTCATCATCTCTTGTAGTTTTTGTGCGGTGCTTGCTATTAGGATTTGCGATCAGGCTATGTTGGTCCCGTTAATTTTAATTCCACTTTGGACTTCGTCTAATGCTTCGATGAAATAGATTCCGAATACAGATTAAAAAATAGCGGTGATAAAATGCATCCCTACCTCACTCCTCGTCAGATTTGTATATCTTCGGATGTTGTGTGCTGTATTTCAATTGTTGCCGTTTGGTGCCAATATAGCTCTGAGATAATTCGAAAGTCTTATTCGTCAATTAAAGTTTTTCTCAGAATTTTGATCGTCGTTTATCGCAGTCAAATGCTTTTTGATAATCAATCATCATCATAAGTGGCTCGACAATCCGTTGTGGATCTTGGCCTGCTCACAAAGAAGTCGCCACTCCTGTCGATTCCTGGCAACTTTCCTCCATCTTCTAACCCCTAGAATCTGTAGGTCTTCTTCCACATCATCAATCCATCTCATTCGTGGTTGTCCTTCGTGTATTCGTGATCTGACATCCTAGCAATGTGTCCAGCCCATCTAAGTCTCTGCACTTTAACGAATTTCACAATATCTGGATCGGTGTATAACTGATACAGTTCAAAGTTGTATCTTCGACGCCATAGCCCATTTTCATTTACGGCCCCAAAAATCTTTCTAAGAATTTTTCTCTCAAAAATACCAAGAAGTCTTTTATCATTTTGAGATAAGATCCACGTTTCAGCCCCATATATCAAAACTGGTCTTATTAAGGTCCTGTATATATTAAGCTTTAGTGCACGTTTTATATTTTTATTTTTTAAATGTCTCTGGAGGCCGTGAACAGTTCTGTTTGCTATTGCTATGCGTCTTTTTATTTCGTCGCTTGTCGTGTTTGTTGCGTTTACTAGCGATCCAAGATATGTAAATTCTTTGACTTGCTCAAAGGTATGGTTGTTAATTTGAATTCTTTGTTGGATATTTCGACGGTTTTTAGAAACCAACATATATTTGGTTTTTTCCTCGTTTCCTCAGCGAATGCGAGAATTTGCGTCGATCTATTAAAAATAGTTCCATTCATTCTAATATTTAATTGTCTGATTGCCTTTTCCAAGGCAATATTAAAGAGGAGACACGCCAACGCGTACCCCTGTCTTAGACCATTATTAATGTCAAAGAACGTAGAGTTTTCTCCTTCAATTCTAACGCATGAGCTTACGTTTTGCATTGTTAGTTTGTTACAACTTAACTAACTTAGGTGGGATCCCAAAGTCTATCATTGCATTATATAATGCAGTTCTTTTCACACTGTCATAGGCTGCTTTGACGTCAATGAAGAGATGGTGTGTTTCTATGTTATATTCTAATGACTTTTCTAGAATCTGCCTATGTGCTTGAATTTGATGTGTAGTTGACTTTCCAGCAGTAAATCCGCATTGATATTGACCAACAATATCCTTTGTAAAATGTTTAAGTCTTTCAGATAATACATTGCCGAAGATCTTATACGCAGATGCTAACAGAGTAATGCCTCTATAGTTCTTACACTCCAGTTGATCCCCCTTTTTATGCAATGGACATATTATTCCCTTCAGCCACTCTTCTGGTACCCATTCATTCTGCCATATAAGTACTATTAGTTTATGGATTGCTGCAAAAAGTTGATCACCACCTTTTTTATACATTTCCGAACAGATGTCATCGATTCCTGGGGCTTTATTGTCTTTGAGTTTTAGGATCGCATCTGACACTTCTCTTCTTGTTGGGTCTTCACTGTGTAGTTGACGTTGTATATTTTGTTCATTTTCTATATTGTACTCTCCTTCAATATCGTTTATATTTAGATGTTCGCTGAAATGTTGTGCCCATCTGTTAAGAACTGAGTTTTTATCATGTAGAATTTCACCGTTAGTGTCTTTACAAATTTTTAATCGTGGTTTAAATTCTCGACGGCTAATATTTAAGGATTTGTAGTATTTCCTCGTTTCATTTTTATCGAATAAACTTTGTATCTCACTGAGAGTGTTCTGTTCGTATTCCCTCTTCTTACGTCGATGGATACGTTTTTCCTCTCTTCTAAGACGTCTATACTCTTCTTTTTTTCTCCGTGTACAACCTGCGTCAATGGTTTTTTGATATGCTGCGTTCTTTCTATTTGTGGCCATTTCGTACTCATGATCAAACCAATGATTTCTTTTTTCTGACTTGGTTTTGCCCAATATTTCAACGGATTTCTGTAACACAATATCTCGTATATTTGCCCATAGTTGGTTAATATCTTCTTCTTCTTCTAAGTTTTTTGTCCTTATTTGGTCTTCTATTTGCTGTCTGTATACATTTGCAATGTCGGGATCTTTTAGTTTATTAATGTCGATTTTTTCTCTCCTTCTTCCCATCTCCTTTTTTAAATTGGATATTCTCTCTTTAAATCGTGTTTTAACTAGATAATGATCACTATCTATGTTTGCTCCTCTAAAAGACCTAACATCTAATAAGTTAGAGCAGTGTCTTGCATCGATGATTATATGATCTATTTGGTTAATCGTTTCATTATCAGGAGATTTCCAAGTTCCCTTATGTATATCTTTAGGGGAAATCTTGTCCCAGCTATAACCATGTTCTTAGACATCGCAAAGTTTATGATTCTGAGACCGTTATCATTAGATTCTACGTGTAGGCTCTCTTTTCCGATGGTGGGCGAACATATATTCTCTCTTCCGACTTTGGCATTAAAGTCTCCTGCTATTATTTTGATGTCATTTTTTGGGCACTGATCGTACTCTCGGTCTAGTGCCTCATAGAACATGTCTTTTTCATTATCCTCTTTTTCTTCCGTTGGAGCATGGATGCTAATAATGCTAATATTAGCGAACTTCCCTTTAAGTCTTATTCGACATATCCTATGATCAATAGCTTTGAAATCGATTACACTATGTTTGACCTTGCTGCTTACAATAAATCCGGTACCAAATTCGTGTCGGGTAGGATGTCCACTGTAGTAAATATTGCAGTTATTTTTTTCCAGGATGCCTGAACTAATCCACCTCATTTCCTGTAAAGCAATGATATCTGCTTTGGCATTATTCATTTCTTGTATGAGCAGAGCAGTGGCTCCAGGCTGATAAAGGCTTCTTACGTTCCAGGTGCAAATCTTTAAATCATCTTTCGGATGTTGTGTGCTGTATTTCAATTGTTGCCGTTTGGTGCCAATATAGCTCTGAGATAATTCGAAAGTCTTATTCGTCAATTAAAGTTTTTCTCAGAATTTTGATTGTCGTTTATCGCAGTCAAATGCTTTTTGATAATCAATAAAAAGCATATATATCTAGATTCGTGTATCTGCAACGTTGTGTTAACACATTTAAGCAAACAGAGCTGTTCGTGTTCACTCATCTGAAATTCACACTTCTGGTAAATTCGTGTATGGATGATTCTGAGAAAAATTTTAAGGACGTGGGACATTACCAGTAATGGTCACCAAAATCAAAAATCAGTACTCCAAAAAATAAAAAAAAAAGAAAAATCAGTTGCACCAGATGATATTCCTGGGAAAGTGTGGACAGCATTACGAGAGACAAAAACAAGTTGGCTAACAGATATATTTGTGAGTTCTCTTAGCTGAATATTAATGAGTCTCTTAGAAATATGGTGGTACTAAACTTACATTTTTGGAATGCTGTTAATATAAATTCTTTTTACTATGGAAATAATCTAAACTTGCTATTTTGACCAGACTGTAATTTTCATCTTATTGAATATTTTTAAAATATTTATATCCTAAAATGTTTTCCAAATAATACAAATTCTTTATGCTATACAAATAACCTAATCAATATGTTTTGACCATTCTTTAATTCCCATCTAATTTGAATAATATTAAACTATTTCTACTTATAAAGCCTTATAAAACATTTTCCAAATTTACAGGTACCTAATAAATATAAATCTTGTAACAATAATAGCGCGAGCTGTCTGGACCATCCTTTACTAGTAGCTAATTAATGTATAGTACTACCATATTTTTAAGAGACTCTTTAATATTCAGCTCAGAGGGGTGCTCTTGCTCGTGGTATCAAATTCCATAAACCTGTTTTATGAAATGATCCGTTGTTTATATAATTTCACACCTCGAACAATAGCACTCCACTGATCTGAATATGAATGAGTCTCTTAGAAATATGGTAGTACTATAATAGAGGTAATAAAATTATTGCAATTTGAATATTTCTTACCTGGTAATCGTCCTGTGAAATTTCTTAACAATTATATTCTATTTACAAAAACTGAACTTTATTTCAATAATTTTATATTCATAAAAGGGACTCATGATTCGATTTCGCTTGGCTATGTGCTCACGACTCGATTCCGAGTGAATTGTTTAAAACAGTTCAAATTTATAATTTTTGTATTATAGCGCTTTATTTAATATATTATGTATGTATTTGATTTACGCACCGATATTTAAACATTTAAAAATATATATTGGCTAGCACAAAGTAACATTTCCGCATGCTTTTCAATTAGGGTAGTTGAGGTAAAAATATAGTAAAAATTTAGCAATTTTTGTATTTCCAAAAATTATTTTGCATTCTGCTAGCGTGAATGTGTGGCTGGTGAAATGTTAACTGTGGCCTAGGGGTTAAAAATTATGAGGGTGGTTAAAATTCTGTAAAAACTTGGCAGACTTTTAGTTACAAGTACAGTACAGTACGATTGTAAAAATAGATTTTGTATCATCTTAAATTTTAACCTAGCACAATTATTGACTTCTCATGAAGGGTAGTTAAAGGATAAAAAATTACCATGGTGGTAATAAGTTAGTACAAATCTAGCAGAACACTATGATATTTAATTTTTTTTTTTGAAATTCGAAACAGAAAAGTTGACTTCCCACAAGGGTTAGTTGTATGGTGAAAATTACTAGGGTGATAATGCATTCATAAAAATCTAGCAAAACACTGGTATTTCAATTATTTTTTTTAATCCGCTGGCTCGAATATTAAGCTCGCGGGAACGTTTCCAAATAAGATTGATTTAGGGGTGGAAAATTATCAGATTGGACAAAGTTTAGTAAAAACTAACCAGAACACTTTTTTTATTTTAGTTATAAGTAGAGTACAGCGAAATTGTAAAAAAGTTTATTTTTACCTTCAATTTTAACCTAACAAAATTATTGACTTTCCACGAGGGGTAGTTGAGGGGTAAACAATTACAAGGGTGGTAATAAATTCGTAAACACCTATCAAAATACTGCGGTATATTATAAATATATATGTTTTAATTTTGCTAGCTTGAATATTAAACTAGCGGAATCGCTCCTATTAGGGGTATGTTTGAAGGTGAAAAATTATTGGGTTGATAATAAATTAGTGAAAAATAGGCGAAAAATACGCCATAGGTAAAAGATTTTTTTTTAATCCTGCTAGATGGAACTTTAATTCAACAGAATCGCTACCCTTAAGTGTGTTTTGAGGTGAAAAATTATCAGGATGGTAATAAATTAGTGAAAAATGGGAGAAAAAATGAGCTATAGGTGTAGGGATAAAAAATGATTAGGATGGTAATAAATTATTGAGAAATTAGTGAACAAATATGGCGTAGATTAAATTTAATTCCGCTCATGTGTCCCCGCCAGCTTAAGGTTTCTGATTCTGTGTGAAATGCCCACTATGGGCACTCAATAAGAAAGGAGTCCCTGGTGAATATGCAAAGATTAAAAGAGGCAGAGGATATAGAAATACGTAGAGGAGTACGACAGGGTTGTATATTGTCACCGCTCTTGTTTAATATCTACAGCGAACAAATATGCCAAGAAGCTCTCTCACATGCAAACGAAGGGATAAGAGAGGGAGAGAAGTTATCAATAACATTCGATATGCTGACGATACTGTGATAATTGCAACAAACGCGGAAGATCTACAACATCTAGTTGAAAGTATAAATGAGATATGTAATAACTACGGCATAAGGATGAACGTCAAAAAACCAAATATATGACCTTCAGTAAGAATCCAATACATGACACTAGTATCGCAATAAACGGTACCCAACTCGAAAAAGTAAACAAATACAAATACTTGGGAACCCTCGTCAATGAAACAGGTGACCAAAATCACGAGATAAAAAGACGTATTGATATTAGCATTCAGCTACGAACTAGAATGTTAAAATGCTATGTATTCAGTACTTTGCTTTACGGTGTTGAGGCATGGATTCTTAAACAGAAGAAGGTTAAAAATCTTGAAAGCTTTGAGATGTGGTGCTACCGCCGTATACTAAAAATAAGTTGGGTGGATAAAATTACAAATGAAGAGGTAATACGCAGAATAAATAACGATTCAGAAGTTATACTGAATATAAAAAAGAGAAAACTTGAATATTTTGGCCACCTGATGAGAGGACAAAAGTACACATTCCTACAAAATATAATGCAAGGAAAAATTCAAGAACGCAGAAATCCAGGCAGTAGAAGAATGTCCTGGATGAGAAATTTAAGAGAGTGGTTTGGCTGTACCACTAACGAATTATTCAAAACAGCAGTAAATAAAATTAGAATCGCCCTATTGATATCCAATCTCCGATAGGAGAGGCACTCAAAGAAGAAGAAGAAGTCGAGACATGTATGTAGGAGTAATAACTAGTGTTTGGACAGATGACTACAGGGTAACTTTTCCTGGTACTTCATGTATGCTGACGATAGGAGTATTAGTGTTAGCAGGAAGTAGCCACAGCGACAAAATTGGAACTGTGAACACAAGCTTTTGAGGAAAAAGGTTTAAAACTTTTAAAGGAACAAAACTAAGTATTTAGCATGTTTTAATGAATTATAATTTATTGAATTTAAAAATGGGTTTACTAAAAATAAAATGATATCTTTGGAAGGTGAAACGATTGTGAAAAGTAATAGTTTTAAGTACCTATGAACCGTATTGCAGAGTAATGGACAAATATATGGAGATTTATGCAGTAGATTTAGGGTTGGATGGGTGAAGAGGAAGGAAGCGAGTGATGTGTTCTGCGACAAAAAATTCCAATGAAGCCGAAGGGAAAATTATATAAAACAGCTATAAGACCAGCTATGATGTACGAAACTGTATTTTGGTCAATTAAAAAAAAAAAAAAAGAAACCTAGGCATGATATGTTGGTAAAGAGACTAGAAAGAAAGTAAAGTAATTAGACTAGTAAAGAAATTAGAAAAGCCAAACCCCGTGTAGGAATAAAGGTAAAGCGAATATTGATAACTAGACTTCGGCAAATATGCATATTGCATATTTTGCATATTGTGCATATTTTATGCAAATATTTCATATTTTGGCATATTTGTATAAAAGTTTGCATAAAGTACATAAAAGTTCAGATTTTTATACTGTATTTGAAAATTTTTAAACATACCAATTTATTTCAATTCTTGTATAAAATTTTGTAGTCATTTTAATCAAGAAATGATCTAAGTACGTAATCTCTACAGGTACAAAACATTTACAATTTCAAAGAAGATCAATTTAAGTAGCCCTCAACATTCTTAGAAAGTCTCGGTCACTGAGGCATTCAGTTATTGGATAATCGCTAAGGGTTCGCTCATTTGCATTTTATGATCTAATCCCCAAATCTATCTACAATTTATTGTATCTTAACAGCAGGTAAACGGCTAATAGTTTTGTTCCTAATTTAGGGATTTTCCAAAATCTCCCAGTTTATTGAATTAGGTACCTAAACATTTCTAATTTGATGCTCAGATTTGTAAATCATTTTTGTTTTGATATTCAAAGCGTAAACACTCGTTGTGCGTAACAAAAAGGAAGATTGTGATTTTATAATGCCTAAAACAACCAGTGCTTTAACTTGGATTAAACCTTATAAAGAGCTGTCTATGGATATGGGAAAAATCTACTGTTCAGTCTGTGGCAAAATTGTAAGTATCTAATATTTTCTATTAAATATCTAATATTTCATACATACAGGGTGTTTCCAAATGACACTTACAACGTTTGACTGTAGATACTTCTCGAAAAATTGAACAAAACGATATAGTTAATGAGGGGTCAAACTTATTTACTTTTCGAGATACAGGGTGTTAAAATTAAAAAAAATTAAATTCTTTTAGTTCATAACAACAATAACTTTAAAACCAATAAACGTATTTACTTGAAATTTAGTACTCGTAGGTTGTTTTTAAATGAAAAATAGCTTCCTTTAGTGAGAAAAAATTGTCCATCGTACAATACAATGGTGTGTATTTAGAAAAATTTTTCACCTTTACTTTTTTTTATGAAGTCAGCTATTCTAAAACACAATTATTTTTATTGTAATTGAATTAACAAAAAAAAACTTTTGTTGAATTTTAAAATAAGTTATATGATGTAATAATGGTTAGTAACAAAAACTAATTTGTGGATTAATACTGCATTTAAAACACTTAGCGAGTGTTTTTTTTTTCCAAACCAGTTATTTGATTAACCAAAAACACCTTGTATATTTTTATATTTTAAAGGTTGGGTTAAAATAAAGGTTTTTATTTTTATTTATAGATAGCATGTGAGAAGAAATTTCAGATAGACCAACATGTGAGAACTGCTTCACACATTGCAAAAAAAGGAAAAATAGAAGGAAAACATCAAACTTCAATGGCTAAATGTTTCCAATCTACTTCAAAAAAATTAGATGAGCAAGAAACTTTTAATGAAGACTTGTGTCGCGCATTAGTGTCTGCAAACATACCGCTTTCAAAATTAGCAAATGTAAATTTTAGTTCGTTTCTAAAAAAATATTGCAAACTTAATGTTCCAAGTGATCGGTCTCTAAGAAGAAATAATGTGAACGGGCTGTACTCGTCGGTGTTAATATTAAGGAAGAAATTGCAGATAATTATTTTTACATATCTGTAGACGAAACCACTGATTCCTCAGGAAAGTATATTGCTCATTTATTGATTGGTGTTCTTAAAGAAGATACCTTACCAAAATCTCATCTTATTTCATGCCAGAAACTTGAGAAAACAAATGCTTTAACAATTTCGCGTTTTTATACAAGAAACATTAGCAACTTTTTTTCTTCCGACAACTATTCCTTCTAATAAATTACTGCTTATTTTATCGGATGCTGCTCCTTATATGGTGAAAGCAGGACAAAATTTAAAAATATTTTTCCCAGATTTAATACATGTTACTTGTGTAGCGCATGGATTAAACAGAGTTGCAGAGGAAATACGAAAAAAGTTTCCTCTTGTAAATACCATGATATCCAGTGTCAAAAAAGGATTTCTTAAATCTCCTATAAGAATTCAACTTTATAAAGAAATGCTACCTAACATTCCTCTTCCACCACAACCTATTTTAACGCGATGGGGAAGATGGTTAGAAGCAGCTAATTTTTATGCAGATCATTTTGTTAAAATAAAGAACATAATTGATACGTTAACAGATGAAAGTTCCCAATCTCTTTTGGATTCTAAACAAACTTTTCAGAGTAACTTGCTTCAACAAGAACTTTCATTTATAAAATCAAATTTTAGTTTTGTTCAAAAAACAATTACTAAGTTAGAATCACCAAAACTGTCATTGTTCAAAAGTACAGCATTAATAAAAGAATTTGCGTCATGTTGTCGGAACGTTAGAGGTAATATTGGAAAAGATATTTTAAAAAAATTTGAAGCTACTATGGAAAAAAATAAAGGTTACCATATTCTTTCTGAAGTAGTCAGTGTTCTAGCTGGAAATATTTCGGAAACAATTAATTTAGAACCAAAGGTTTTGGTTAGTTTGAAAAATGCTCCCGTTACATCAGTTGATGTTGAACGAAGTTTTTCCATTTATAAATATATGTACTCAGACAGAAGCCACAAGTTTTTGTTAGAAAATTTTGAACACCACTTGGTCATTTATTGTTACCATAATTCTAAATAAGTTTATTCATACTTAAAAATGATGTAGTTACTTAAAATAAATGTAAATCTTAATGAATAGTAGGAAATATTTAGTTATGTACACTTTTTTTTTTTAAATAAAATTGTTACTATTTTACGATTTTTTTATTTATTTGTATGCATATTTTGTAAAATATTTGCATATTTTCGGGTAAACACGTGCATATTTATGCGCATATTTTCTACATTTTTATTTGCATATTTGCCGAAGTCTATTGATAACTTATTGCAGTCGGTAAGCTGAGCGATGAATAATTAATTCTAATTTATCGACGAATTAATAAAACTGAAGTCCTAACTTATGGTGTTAATGTATTGTATTAAACAAATAATGCACTAGCTTAACAGGCTACAGGATATCCAACTCTGTTCTGATTTCATACTAAGCACGTAAACAAACTCAGTTATTTTGAAATATTTGGAATAGTAACATCTATATTGTAAGCTTTGGCGCAGTTCCGGTGTTGGCTTCAATATAACTACATTAATTTTTGTTTATAGATTAGTAATTTCTTAAATATATATAATTTAGAAATTTTTCCAAACATTCAATGGTTCTAATATATACGATAATTTTATGCTTTTGTGTTTTTAATAATTATATTGTTAAACCTGTGGACACAAAATAAATTATGTAGGTAGTTTATATATTATAAAAGCTGCCAATAAATAAAGTAAACATTTTAAATAGGTAATCATATTTTTAAAACATGTAGATGTTTTTCGTTATTGTTTTTTCGTCTCATACCGGCTACTTTAATATAATTTACTATCTTATTTGCATACTTAAAACTAACAAAAACTTGTATTTATCATAAATTAAATACAATGAATATAAGCCGTAATAGGGGAAACCCATTGATATAAAAAACAAACAATGGAAGAATCATGTTCATACAATTAAACAGTTTTTGTTAGGTATAAAAATCTAATGTAATAAAAATTCCTTAATTTAGATATGAATATTGATAGCAACACTGTTTACAAAATTTCCTCATGATGTATTTATACTCCTACAGACCATTTTTGATGTACATTCAAGGGATGTACATTCACCAAATTATCTAGAAAAACTAACTAGTTTATGTAATATATATATATATATATATATATATATATATATATATATATATATATATATATATATATATATATATATATTATATATATATATATATATATAAATATATATATATATATATAATATATACTTATATATATATATATATATATATATATATAATATATATACTTATATATATATATATATATATATATTTATGTATATATATATATATATATAATATATTAATATATACTAACCTAGAGCTAAGATTAATACTATTACAGGAATTAAGTCAGTCTTTCGGATTGAACCGCATTGATTATCATTGCGCCGAGCTTTCGACATCCTCTTCGATATCTACTTCAGGACTTCCGAGGTCTTAGTCTGGCGGGAATCGGCGGGAATATTTTTAGCAGTAGAATTTTGACTGACGGGTGGATCGGTTAAGACAATTTGGAAACAGAGGAGGTTCCCGTCATTCACCAAGAGAAAGGTATGCCCACTCTCCTTAAGTCTCTAGATAGAAAAAGCAAAATTCATTACCTCTTCCTTACAATTATTCATCTTCCAAAATATGGCGAATACCTAATGGATTCAGAGGGAGGTCAAATCTCTATCAACAAACCATACAAGAAGTAAAGAAAATAGAAGTCTAAAGAAAAGATAAAAATTGATTAATATTAAATTCGACATACCTCTTATATTAATTAGAAGAAAAAACATTTATTAAAAGCCTATAATTTTTATTCACAAGAAACATATCTAAAATATTGTCACTATTAAGAATATTAGCTTAAGAGTTATATATCTAATATAAAAACTGAATAAAAGATATTACCTAACAATTATTTAGGCCTCGCACCTTCCAGCGAACATTCGTAATATGAGGTTGAACACTTCTACGACGATATCTTCCGAGCCCTGCAAGGCAAAAAATAACACTACCAAATACTCATAGAGTACTTTAATGCTAAAATCAAAAATAAAGAAGACGACGAAAAGACGTTAATAGGTCCTAACGGACTGGAACACCGAAACGAAAGAGAATGTACATTCCTCAATTACCTACATGGACATAATAAGTATGCATTAACACGTTCTTTGAAAAAAAGTATAATAGAACGTAAAACTGATTAAGCCCAGATGAAATCCCCCATGGGAGATTTTTAATGGGTCATTTGACCCAGCATGAATCACATATAAAACAATACTACAATATGTAATATCAGCTTTGGAAACTATGCTGTCAGTTCTTATCGGTACAGGTGAGTGACAGGGTACAGGGAACATAAACTTACCACCCAACAAATTGGACATACGGTATTAAACTCTGGGGATGCACCAAGCCATTAAATACCAAGATACTAAAAACATTGCAGCCCAAAACTGTAAGCACTATGATAAACGCACCCTGGTTCATCTCCAACATAACAATATATGAAGATTTATTTAAAAATCACATTCAAAAATGATTAAATTTGATAAGGTGCAGAAAAGTTCAAAAATAGGATGTTACTCCTGAAAACTAATTAGTACGTAAACTATTCAACCCTCAGAGAGGGAAAAGGAAAGTTAAAAAAAACTGGCCAGATAATCTCACTAGATAACTACTGGTGAACTGCCATTGGACAGTTGACCTCTTAAGACAAAAACTTTTACCACATTTACTTATTACTTTATATATTTTAAGAAGTAGATTGCAAATTTTTATTCAATAAAAAAAAAATAATTAAAGACCTGATTAGTACCGAAATGCTACCCAATTTAGATTAAGAAATAAGGCTGCGGACGAAAAATCGATATATCCTGGATTTAAAATATCTCCTATTTGTTCACAGTTAACACTTTAAAAGTATTTTCAAATCCTGACATCCAATTCGGTTTGTATTTTAGACTTTAAAACAATAACTTCGCCTTTCTACAGGAAAGTTATGAACGTTAAAGCGACAATAAAAATAGAAAATTTAAAATTACATATGTTTTACTAAAACTCAAACTTTAAATCGTTACCTACTAAAAAAAGAGAGGAATGCAAACGCGAGTTACCGATAACGCGATACTTTCTAAGATCTTAAAAGTTTGGAAAACTGCAAAAACTAAATAACATACATATAAGTTAAGTATTATACTCAATAAGGGACATATCCTTTAACAGCTAGTGACACCCCAACGACAGCTAGCAAAAATATATATGTACGTATATGATAAGATTGTGAGAAAAAAAAAACAAACCCGGAGTAATTATTACTGAACCATTTCACAATTAAAATTTGTCTATGGTTAAGTTACTGTCCCTATTCTTCCCATTCGTTCCAGGCGGCTATCTTATTTATATACGTATTTGAAATATGTTTTTTTATGTACCTATCTTGTATACCAAAAAACGAAAAAACAGGTTTCGATTTAGTTCGAACAGTTTCGAAAAATATTAGAAAGCTATATGAAACTATAATATATATTATATATTTTAATGAAATGTAGGTATATCGGTCTTTTTTTTTTAATTGTTAATAAAATTGAGAAAGCTACAGATATTATTAACCAATTAATCATTAACCAATTCAGTGAAGACAGCTTTTAAGTTAATAAAACCACATTGACAATAACGATTTTAAGATTTCTCCATAACATCCAGTTTTTTACTCTCCTGTAACATTTTGAATTTGGTTTTTTGCGAACTTACAATTTTAGTTCCTCGATTAAACTGTGAAAAATGGATATTTTCATAGATGCGGCATCTATCGTCGGTTCTGAATAGTACATCAACATAAATAATAGAAAACTGTAAAAATGAGGTCGTTTGTATACACGAAACAAATATAAAAATGCAGATGGCACTGAATAATTTTTCTTTAAAATATTCAATTTTTGATTTTAAATAATTTTTTTAACAAAGGAAATGGGTATAAAGCAAGATAACAATTGGGAGCAGTTATTACTTTTGTTACCTGTTGTCTTCTTCCTGCCCTCTACCGTTCTAATCCCTTATAGAAATGTGATGAAATAATCATTTTTTATAATTTTTTATAATTCCCTTCCATCCTTCTCTGTCCTAGGCCAGAAAGTAATTAATTTTAGTTAATTCGGGTAAGATCACGAATAACTCGTCAAGTTACCCACAGGTGTCATATTTTTTTTCTAAAAATTACATATTGGTACCAACACTGGTATCATACTAAACTCTGCCGCTAATGTATTGTAGCTGTTATTGTAGTCAAAGAGGAGAAACATCGTATTGTAGTCAAAGGGGAGAAACATTGGAACATGTGTTCGGTCTTGACTGAAGACAGGGTTGCCAGAGTTGTATCAAAGAATATAGACGCTTAAGCGTCTATCTTCTTTGGTTGTATGCTGGGAAAATATCCAGAATTCGTCATCTTACTCCCCTTTCCCCTACCTATTTGAAATATGCTTTTCTATGTACCTACGTTGTATATACCAAAACATTAAAAATATGTTTCGATTTACTTGAAAATATTAGAAAGCAATATAAACTTCATTTATATATATTTTAATGAAATGTACGTATATCCGTCTTTTTTTAGTTTTTAATAAAATTGAGAAAGCATACAGAAATTTTGCTTTCCTGTAACATTTTGAGTTTGATTATTAGCGAACTTTTAATATTGTAGATGATTGTAGTTCCTCGATTAAATTATTGTGAAAAATAATAATATTAAACATATTTAGATATTTTCCTAGTTGCGGCATATATAGTCGGTTCTGAATAGTGCATTAACATGAATTATAGAAACTGTAACACTGAGGTCGTTCGTATACACAAAACAAACATAAAAATGCAGAAGGCGCTGAATAATTTTTCTTTAAAATATCCTACTCTTGATTTTAAATAATTTAAAAAAAAAAAGGAAATAGGTATAAAGTAAGACAACTGTTGTCTTCCTCCCCACCTCAACAGTTCTACTCCCTTATAGAAATGTGATGACATAATCAAATTTTTATAATTTTTTATAATTAGCTTCCATCCTCCCCTGTCCTAGGCCAGTTGTTCGGCTTCGTGTAACGTTCGCCTAATCAGTATATTTAATATCTTCCACCGAGCCTTAAAATTCCATAAAATATTTGGGAACAAATATCAATAGTCAGTGTAATCCAAAAAAAAGAAATCCTATCAAGAATCGAACAAGCAAGGAAAACATTCATGAGCATGAAAACATTTTTTACAAGATCAGACCTTAGTCTACAGCTTAGAATCCGAATGATCCGAAGATATACGAATCCGACGAGAAGTGCGACAAGGTTGCGTCTTATCACCGCTATTATTTAATCTGTACTCGGAATCTATATTCAGAAAAGCATTAGAAGAGGTTCAAGGTGGAATCAAAATTAACAGAACCAGCATAGACAACGTCAGGATACCGTCCTAATAGCAAGCAACGCACAAGAACTACAAAATATAATAAATGCGGTATTTGTATGCATTTGAATTCAAGGGACAAATAATAGAACAGGTAACTTTCATAAAATATTTGGGAGCAAATATCAACAGCCAGTGTAATCCAAAAAAAGAAATCCTATCAGGAATCGAGCAAGCGAAGAAAACATTCATGAACATGAAAATATTCTTTAGACCTTAGTCAGCAGCTTAGAATCCGAATGATCAGATGTTACGTTTTTTCTGTCTTACTGTATGGCTGTGAAAGTTGGACAATGGATTCTGAAATAGAAAAAAGAATAGATGCCTTTGATATGTATATATACAGACGAATGTTGAGGATTCCATGGGTACAAAGAGTTACTAATGTTGAGGTACTTCGTCGCATGTATAAACAAAAAGAATTACTAGGAATAATCAAAGAGAGGAAAATGCAATACTTGGTCATGTGTTGAGAAGCGAAAGATATGAATTACTTCAAGTTATACTGGAAGGAAAAGTACAGGGCAAAAGATCAGTAATAAGACGCCAGAACTCGTGGCTGAAAGACCTGAGGAGATGGTTCGACCGCTTATCCGCAGAGATCTTTCGCGCAGCAGTTTCCAAAACTACAATTGCCATTTGGATCGCCAACCTTCGAAAGGAGACGGCGAAATGAGAAGAAGAAGAGCATTTTTCCTTCAACTCTACTCTCGTATCTACCCCATCATCATCATCATCATCCAGCCTCAAGAGTCCACTGCTGAACATAGACCTCTTCCTCATGTTTTCAACCCCGTCTATCTTGCGCCGCTCTCATCCAGTTTTTATTGAGTCTTCTTAAATCGTCAGTCCATCTTGTAGGTGGTCGACCGACGCTTCTCTTGTCTTCCCTTGGCCTCCATTCCAATAACCTCTTTGTCCATCGCCCATCTGTCATTCTGGCTATGTGTACTGCCCATCTCCATTTTAGTCTGGCTATCTTCTCGATGATGTCAGTCACTCCGGTTCTTCTCCTGATGTCTTCGTTGGTTATTCTGTCTCGCAGAGTTATTCCTAACATGGACCGCTCCATTCTTCTCTGCGTGACTCTCAGTTTGGTAGCTGCTGCTTTTGTTAAGGTAAGTGTTTCTGCTCCGTACGTCAAGACTGGGAGGACGCACTGATCAAATGCCTTTCTCTTTAGGCATGTAGGCAGCTCACTTTTAAAAGTTTCTCTCAGTTTTCCAAATGCTGCCCACCCAAGGCCGATTCTTCTCTTCAGTTCATGAGTCTGGTTATCCCTGCCAATCATAATTTCATGTCCCAGGTATTTATATCTATCTACGAGGTCTATTTCTTTTCCACCAATACTGATGTTCTGGTTGGGTACCAAATTGGTCATGATTTTTGTTTTCGAGATATTTATATTTAAACCTACACTTTCTGTAGCCACAACGAGTTCCTGTACCATCTCTCTTGCCATACCTAGATCTTCAGCTATTATAAGTATATCATCGGCGAAACGTAAGTTGTTTAGATATTCTCCATCTATTTTTATTCCCTTTGTCTTCCAATCCAAATTCTTAAAAGCATGTTCTAGCACCGTAGTAAAAAGTTTAGGTGACATTGGGTCTCCTTGTCTAACCCCCCGTTCTATTTTTATGCGATTACTGTTAGTATGTAATCTGACAGTGGTTGTTGCCTGCAGGTATATTTTGTATAATAATTTAGTATATCTATAACCTAGGCTGCATTCTTTAAGCGCCTGTAATATTTTGCTTAGCTCAACTTTGTCAAAGGCTTTGTGAAAATCGATAAATATTAGAACTAGAGGTTTATTGTATTCCACTGCTTTCTCTATTAGGGTTTTTATACTTTGTAGATGGTCATTTGTTCCGTAACTTTTTCGAAATCCTGCCTGTTCCCTTGGTTGATAAGTCTCTAATTTTCTTTCCATTCTCTTAACTAGTATTCGCGTAAACAACTTATATATATGGCTGAGGAGGCTAATCGGTCTGTAATTCTCTAAATTTGCTTTGTCTCCTGCTTTGTGTAATAGAATCTACCCTAGATTAGGGTATCTACCCCACAGACCACTAATCTAAGTGGTAATAATACTAAGGTAGGTGATCTGTGATTTACCCTGTTCTTCTGCCAATGTGTCCAAAATACTGCAAATATTCTGTTGTTATATTTGCTATAATAGGTATATCTTTTACTTTGAGTTGTTCTATTGTCTACGTTTACTAATTAAGTAAATATTTATGCTCTTCCTTAGTCTAAAAATTTAGTAAATATTTATAAAAATGACGAAAAATATAATTACATATAAAGGAAAATAAATGTCTGAGTTTGATATTTACGTCAATTTGACAGTAATACTAATGGTACAAACTGTCATTACGGGAACAATGTTAAAATTATTTTAAATTTACTTTTATTTAATATAAATTTAGATTTTTTTTTAAAATGGAAGATGAGGAAGAAATTGAAGGTAAGAAGAAAGTCCACTAAATACTTACAAAGTTTTATTTTTATATAATACAATGCGATAGCAAAAATGTCTGTAAATACCTAATTAGCAATAAATATGTAATTGGATATACCTGTTCCAATCAATTTCTCATATCAATATTGTTAACAGCATATCTTGTTTCATTTGTGAAATCATTTTTGGATGGGTATGACCCAAATAATTTACGTAAATTTAAAGTAAAATTGAATTTTAATCTCCTTGCTCTACTCCTGATCAATTTACAATAAGAAATGACAAATACTCATTTTTATTTTTCAAAATAGTCTTCCTTTAGGTTAACACATTTACTTATTTATGTTTTTAACATTTTTGTAACGTTTCTCAAAAAATTGTTTGAGTTTTGCAAAACTCTGCTTTACATTAAATTTGGCATCGTTTAATAAAGAAAATCTTTCGCCAAGCAAATGTTCTCGAAAATTTAGAAGCATTCGGTAATCGCTGTGGACTGAATCTGGAGAGCCTCTGGAATTGCAAACGCTTAATCAATTCTTTGTGAACGATTAGCATGATCTTTGAACTAAAAGATTTGAGGTTTTCTTACATACATTTGTATTATTGTGTATTGAAATCGGTAGACAATAAAGTGCCTAGTGCTTAATGCAAGAATAGTAATTGTTTAAAATATTGAAAAAATAAATCATTTACTAAATGTTTTATTATTCGTACAACGATTAAAAAATATTTTTCTGCTTACACTTTTTTTTTTTATCATTTTTATTTTAAATAATAACTTTTATTTTATCCAATTTTTGGCTAAATTTGACACTGCCTTTATGGTACTAATATACTTTTATTTTATCAGTACCCATAGAAAATGATTTAGAACGAAGAATCGCCGACGCATTTTCTGTTTTCGACCAATACCAAACTAAAACGATTGACCTAAAAGATGTAGCTAGTATTATTAGAGGACTAGGTTGCTGCCCTACTGAAGCAGATATACAAGATATTATTTCTGGTCTTAAAAACGCCAAGTGGCCTGGATGTGTCCATTTGGTAAACTTTTTACCTAAGGCTTTTACTTTGATTTCAGACCACAAGTAGGTATTAAAAAAATTAATTTAAGATCAAAATTTATTTTAAAACAAATATTTTTCTTTTTCTTTATTTCTTTTTCTTTCTTCTTTGCTTTACGCAAATCGCCTGCTTAAACTTCATCCTAAAGGTCCAAAACATGCTCCTCCTCCAAACCTCTCGATTCCATCGCTCTTCTAATTCCTTGAGTCCATGAGCGTCGAGGTCTACTGATTCAACCATGGTTTGCCCTATTATTTTTTTGTTCCTTTTGGAAATGTTGCGATCCCACCATAAGGAGTTCAGATATCCTACAATTTTACGTCCCTAATAAATTTGGTGTTTAATTTCGGTTTCTCCCAAGCCGTTCTTATCAATGAGTGCACCTAAATATTTAAATTGTTCCACTTGTTTGATTTCCACGTCCTCGTCTATCAACACTTCAAACCTTGCATCTGAATTGATAACTAAATATTCTGTTTTCTTTATGCTGACTTGTAACCCTTATTTTACATATTCTCTGTATAGACGCTTTATCATAAATTCTAGATCATAAGAATCTTGAGCTAGGGCGACTTGGTCATCCGCAAAGTTCAGGGAAAACAGTACGTCATTTCCTTTGGATTACCATTCCCTGGCAGTGGTTTTTACAATTTTGGAGGGCTGCCTCAATATATAAATTAAACAGTAAGGGTGACATACTGCATCCTTGTCTGAGTCCTTTAGTTACTTTTATTGGCTCTGATAGTCGATTTCCGATTTTTTAGGTAAGTAGTGTTATTCCTGTATACTTCTGTGATTATTCGTAAAAGGTATGGACTAATGCCGAGTTGTTGTAAATCTTGCCACAATTTAAGTTTTCTAACTGTATCATACGCCTTTTCTAGGTCGATGAAGGCTAGATGTACTTCGGTACCAACCGGTATTCTTTTTTCTATTAATTGTTGGAGTATAAACAAGTTATCAGTGCAAGATCTACCAGACGTAAATTCACTTTGGTCTTCGCTAATTAGATGTCCTACATCATCTTGTATTTTTCCATTATTATCTTTCCAAACAATCTCCCGAAATTAGGTAGGACACTTAAGCCTATGTAGCAGTTAGGATCTTTTCGATTACCCTTTTTAAAGAATGACACTTGGTGAGCGGTTTTCCATTCAGATGGTACTTTATGTTGTTGGCAGCATTGATTCATTAGAAAAGTTATTCGTTCTATTAGGAGTGCTATATTAGAGAGTATATTATCAGGTCCTGGAGATCGCCCGTTTTTCATTTTAACTAACGCAGTACGGACCTCGTTTCGCCCAAAATTTCTTTTAGTTTTTTATATATTCCTTTACCACTTCCTTTCTTGATTTCTCTCCAATGCTTTTTCTTTCCAATTCTCAATATAACTTTTTTGTATATCTTCATATACGCTGTCTTTCCACCTTGTTCTTGGTCTATCCTTTTTTTATTGACTTTCGTGATAGAACCATTTTCGGCATTCTTTCCTTTCCCATTCTCTCAATGTGTCCTATATATCTTACTCTCTATGCTTTAATTACGGTCGCTATTTTTGGTTCATTATATAGTTCTTTAAGTTCTTTATTATTCCTTCTTTTCCATTGACCATCTATTTTCACACCTCAATATATTGAGACATATTTGGATTTCATTAATAATCGTAATGCTCCATACTTTTTGTTTCCTTTTGCTATTGTTACTTTTCCCTTCCCCATGCCCCTTTTCATCTAGCTTTACACTCAGGTAAGTAAATTCTGGAGCTCTTTTTATTTCCCTGTTTTTTATCTGTCTCTCCTATCATCATGTATTTGGTCTTATCCTTGTTTATTAGCAGCCCAAATATATTTGCCTCTTTTATTATATTGTTCATTAATCTTTTATGTTCTTTTTTATTTGTTGTTACTATTGTTAGATCGTCTGCAAATGCTATACATTAATGGCCATTCTTAAAGATTGTTTTCTGCATATTTATTTTGCGTTTTCTGATTATTCCTTTCAGTATCAGATTAAAAAGAGTCGTTGATATTGAGTCCCCTAGTCGCAATCTTTCTTTTGTTTTAAAATTGTTTGATAAAAGACCCTGCTATTATATTTCGGTTGTTGTGTTATCCATAGTCAGTTTTACCATCCTGACGATTTTACTTAGTAGGCCCAACTTTTTCATTATTTTGTATATCTGTTGTCTCTTTACCCTTTCTTCAAGAATTGTTTCCCTTTTTTCTTTGATTTTTTTTAACAGTTGTATAAAATAAGTTTGCCAATTTCTTATTATTTCTCCAGGTTCATTTATGAATGTCCCTTCATTATTCTTTATGAATAGGTTATTTTTCTGATATACTCCTTGCATTTTCCTTTTTTCCTGGTAAAACAATCTCATTTCCTTCTTTAGTCCATCTCTTTGAGTTTGTTTTCATTGTAGTTTCTTTTTTTGTTTTTGTATGTGTTCTTCACTACAAGTCTTACTAGACCGAGTGAGAACTGTGAGCGTAACATACGGACTAGACTTTAATATTAAGAAAACTAAATTCATGATTGTCAGCCGAGCAAATTTAGACCCCGGGGCACTAATGGCAGGTAGCGAAGAGATCCAGAGAGTCGACAGGTCTACATTTATCAAGTTGAGATCCTTGTTGTGCTGCAGTGATCTCAGTTTGGGAACTAAGATGAAAAGCGGATTAAAGCCTTCGAGATGTGGATCTACAGGAGGATACTAAAAATATCGTACATGGATCATGTCACCAATGTTGAGGTCCTACAGCGCATGACAAAAGAAAAAGAAGTACTTAATTTACTGAAACAACGTAAGTTTGAGTACCTCGGCCACGTGATACGAAACGAAGAAAAATATCGAATTTTTAAACTCGTTATGCAGGGTAAAAGTATTTGTCAGGAGAGGATCGGGACGTCGTCGTATCTAGTGGTTGAAAAACCTAGGACAATGGTTTGGGATTACCTCCGCGGAGTTGTTTCGCAGAGTAGTCAACAAAACCATGATAGCCTTGATGATCGCCGACATCCGGACCGGATAAGGCACTGAAGAAGAAGAATGTGTTCTTCATAATTCTCCTCAATTCCCTGTATTCTTGTCGGCTACTATCACCATTATTTGTTAAATTTTCTATTGTTTTTTTTTCTTATTTTTTAAATTTTTTCTGCAATTTTTTGGCATTTCTCATCATACCATTCTTTTGTTTTGTGTTTTGTAAGAGTTTTCATTAGGGTTTCTTTATGTGTAAAACTGCTTCTTTTATGCTTTTACGCTTTTTTTGGAGCTACTGTTTCTGATTCTTCATCTAGTCTACTGGTTATTCGCACTTCGTGCTTCTTTTGTGTAGTATTTCATTATATTAAAGTTCATTTTATACCCTGCTCTTACCAAAAAGTGGTCCGAGTTACATTTCGCACCTTTCGTGCTTTGTATATTTATTATATTACGGGCGTATTTCTTCTCTGTTAATATGTGTCAAAAACAACGAACAGAAAGGAATGGACATATCTAAGGAAGGCTTATACCCTACAATAAATGTAATAGCTATTGATAATAATGATGATAAAGAGAGACTGACAAGATGATTTAGAGTTTAAAAACCGATCCCAGGTGAACAGTTGGTAGACTGCCGAAACGATGGTATGAACACTGAGCGTGAGAGTCAATTAAATCGATTTTTAATTTGAATGTTAGGTACTATATTTGCTTTACTGACTATCTAAAAACTTGAAGTATCAATGCCAACATGTCCCACAGCCCTTCGACACACTACAATATCCTTTTAGAAAGCCAAGCAACTTTAAACACTGTGAAGGTAACGCTGGTTTTAGACCATAAATAATTTAATCTTAAGATGACTGAAATTAACAAGATAACTTTGATTAGGAAGCCAGGTCGTAAATGGATTGGGAGAAATATTATTGCTAACAAGTTGGCAAAACAAAAAGCAGACTCAGTTTTTATAGAGTTAGGAAATCTTGTGTGGTTAACCAAAAGCAAGGCAAAAAGGAAATTCGTCGCCTAAGACAAAAAAAATTGCGACCTCATTTGTTTAATACTATAGAAATGAGGCAAGTAAAAAGGTTTAATTATTGAAATTACTCAAAAAGGCTTTTTTACGAAAATAACAAAGAAACGGCGACTGTTTGAATGGCGACGTATAGCATTTTTTTACAAATGGCAGTTCCTAAAATGGAAGTCACATAAACACATTCAGAAATAACGAACCTACTCCCTAGAGAGCTAATAAAAAGCGAAATTGATATCTTAGAGTTTAAATAAATTAATAATTTGTCAACATAATAATGAACAAAAGATCTTGTTAGGTTAATTTACAATGTATTTTCGACTTAAAGATATAGATGACTAAAATGAGTTTTGTACTAGTATTTTTGATATTCTTCTAGGTTTTTCTAAATTATATATTTCTTTTATATGGTATTAAAACATTCAAAATTTTAAGATATGAACCTGCATCCCCTGAGCATCTTCTAGAAGCTTTTCGTTCCTTAGATCCAAAAGGTTTAGGATACCTGACAAAAGACGAAATGGCAGAAATAATGTTTACAGATGGAGAACCGTTTACTCAAGATGAACTGGATGAAATGTTTGAGATTGCTGTTGATCCATTAACGAACACGATTAATTATGAATATTATATTAATCAACTTATGGTAAGTTTATAACCATACAACTGACCATATTATTAGGGAATTGGCTACTAATAAAAATTTGTTGACATTATTAGAGATCTACAAATATTTTTATACATGCTTGCTATAATTAATTTAGAGAAATAACAAAAAAATTGTAGTATTAAAAGGTATTCAGTATACAAAAAATTGTTAAATAAAAAAAATTGAGTATCTATTATAAGTAAGGTTTTTTTTATCTTTTCATTGCTGGTGGGACATGTCCCACAAAATTTCAAAAAATCTGCTGGTTTCTATTGGTTTCAAAAGCTCATGTTATTTGAATGCATCCGTATTTTATTTATTATCTATTATATCTTTGATGTCTTTGAAGAAAAGATGTCTGTTGTGTTTTTTAATATATTATTCATAATTTAGGTGCCGATTAACACAGTTTAGTGATATGGAATCGTTTATTTTCAATATAATTTCTAAATGGGATTTTATTGATCCAGTAATAATATACACCAGGTGATATTTATCGCCAGACCAATTCGTATTAATTGGTTGCAGATTTACTACAAAAAAGTATCAAGAAGAAATTGACAAGCTCTTAAATATTTTTGAAAATAAAGCCGTGGAAGAACCTTATGCTGCCTCAGGGTCTAATTATGTACGTAGTGACGATTTGGCCTCAGATTCTCATCATACTGACGATTTTGCCTTAGATATCAAGTACCTGATAATGCTGAAGAATGTGAAGCTGTAAAAAAGATCACTACTTCCAACGAAGAAAATTCTTACAACAAGTACATTTCTGAAGATGAGTCTGAAAGAGATAATTTGACTGCACTATGGAATATACTCAATACAGACTTTTGTCCGAAAACAGAAATTTCTACCCAAAGAGAAGAGACAATTCTAAATATTGATAGAAGCTCCTGTTCCTGTAAATATTTTTCTAAAATTAGTTCCATGTAGATTATTTATGCATATTACTTCCTGCACAAACCAAAGAATAGAAGCACTTGCAAGAAGAAGAAATTAATGAGAAGTTGGAGGCGAAAGAGACAGATATGTATCTGGTTGTGTATTGGTGGTATCTTAGCTGTATTCTGGTTGCTACCACGTGTTACAATAAAGTACCATATATCTCATACTCTTCCTCATTAACTCTTGAGGACTTGTTAGGCTGTGGTGACACAAATATTATTAGCTTGCTGTATCTACTGGCTGCAATTGGTTCTATGTTCTGTCCAGGACACGCGTAGAATTCTTCTATAGACCCACTTTTCGAAGGTTTCGATCTTACTCCTATCGGTGTTTTTGAGAGCCCATGTTTTAGCTGAGTATGTGACATTGACCAACCTGAGCTTAGTATTCCTTGTTATTGTTCAGTCTTTCCATATTTTAACCAATTTAGCTCTTAAGGTTCAGGCCATTGCTAGTCTATGCTTGATTTCTAGCATTCTTCGCGTCAGCATTGAACAAGTAATGGATTAAGTAAAAAAGGCAAATATATCGGCAGGATGTCCAAACCACACTACACGACGAAACCGAGATATTCACGCTGAGATGAAATTAATAATTTATACAGCCAGTTTAAGACCATGTGTATCAGAAACAATACTCGACACAGCCTCAAAACAATAGCTATTAGAAAGGGCTGAGATAAAAATACTGAGAAGAATTACAATGATGTATCACACAGGGTCCTAAACACAAAAAAAATAATCACATAAGTACAATGGAGGAGACAAGAGTGGCGAAAATAACAAGAGATTGTATACATATGTGAATTTAAAATAAAAGAAATTTGTTGACATAAGAATTTAAGTGTTCGAAGGTCATTGGCACCAGTTAATAGATCGCCACACATAAGTGAAATAAACATCGTTTGGTTAGATATGGAGCATCAGCAGTGCCATATGTGACTGTTCTTAACTGCAGAACCTGAAGTTCTCTCTAAATTATCACTCCAAATAATTATTTGTAGTTTTAACTGATTAAAACAGGATATATATTATTTTGGATCTTAGGATCCACATATTGTATATCATTATGAGACAAACCACTGGTAGTTTTACAGCTTCCATCGAAAACTACTCTTAGTTTAGTAGTGAGACTGGATTCTTTATATACATTTTGTAATTTTGTATCAACAGTCCTTGTACCATTGAATAAATGATTAAGTTCTTGATATTCATCAATAAATTGCTTGTATAAGTATTTTAACTTTGGACTGGTTGTGTCTGTTTTCAAGAGAATATAAACGGTTTACTGTAGTATCAAAAGAATTGCCTAATATTTTTGGATTGGAGGTAATTAAATGGCAATTTAACAATGAATTGCCCATTGGGAGCTCTAGATGGAGTGTTTAAGAATAATTGTTCACATTCAATATCACTTTGTGATAAAATGTTACTTTCAGGAAATTCTTCTAATTCCCAAAACCTTTTTAATTGTTCATCTAAACTTTAAATAATGGAAAAATTGAAAAAAGTCACGAACTCCAATTAGTATATCAATGCATACTGGCTCAAAGAAAGATGGATTTGAAAGTTCATTATTTTCAGTAATATTCCATAAAAAATCGTTTACTGCATGTGATGGAGTTGAATTGCTAATACTTGGTACTACTAGACAGTTCAAAATTGTAGAATGTTGGTTGATGATATGAAATTACACTAATGCTACATTTTTAATGAATATTGCTTTTAGATTGATTAATACCGTTAGTTGAAAAATGTGTATTGAGCAATAGAATCTAAATTTTTTGACCAAATTGCTCAGCGATTAAATTTGATTGTGCACCACTGTCTAAAATTGCTCTAGCTTTACGAAAATTGTATTTATTCTTAGCTTGAAATATCATAGTAGATAGTCTGGAATCCTATTTTTAAATAGTAAATTTCTTTGACTAGTAGCTGGCTCTGCAATTGTGGTTTTAATTTGAGAATGAATGTGCAACAAAGTACTATGCTTTTTTGATAATTTTTTAGAGTTACCTAGCCTACACTTATCTTTGAAATGGCCCATTTTCAAACAATTAGTATATAGTTTTAATTTTTTAATATGATCAAATCTATTATTTGGTGAAAGATCTAAAAAGTTTCTACAAGTATATATTGTATGTTCTCCTAGACAAAAGTTACATTTTAATTAATGTACAGATAAGTTACATTTAACTGGATATCTTTGATTGAATGGTTTTTATTAGATACATAACTAGAGTTTTTTAAATTAGAATCTAACTTAGATGCGACTAAATAGATTAAATACGTATCAGAACTTTCTTCTGGGCTTAATTTAAGATTCTTTAAAGGTGTCAAATTAGTTGCTGTTTCATCTAACAGCATGTTTGTGCAGATTCTTTAACGATTAATTCTGTTATTTTTCTGTCTGAAAAATAGATTTTTATATGATTATCTGCAATAATTCTATTTTTACCAAATCTAAAAACACCACAAAGTAAATTCCATCTATGATTTATTTAGCATAGCCTTCTAGTGAGGTACGTAAACAAATTGTCTTTGTTGACTTTGTTAATTGCAGGATTGTTATAAACAATGGATAAAAAGTTAGTATTGAAATTTAACCACCTCTAAATAATAATAGTCACCTTTAAATAAAGGCAGTTTTATCTTTGGTAAAAAGTTATTTTGTGTATAGTCAAAAGATAGATTTGAATTGGGAAGAGTTGGACTATTATAGTAGCATTCATTGCATTTTTGTTTACATTGTTTCTTAAAATTTCCATAGTATCAAAAAATGATGTTTCAAATTACTTTCGTGTTTCATAATGAATCTCTAAATCTGTCTCATCACATTTCTTCTCTATAGTTACCTGGAATTGATCAAAATCTTGTAATAAATCATTGTAACAAGTTAACTTCTACATCTGCAATAGTAGGCAAATTGGTATCTACATCTGTAGAAAATTAAGTTACCATTACTAGTTTTTGAGTCAATGTATTTCTGTTTCTTATTAATTGTTTGATATACATTTTAATAATTAAAATGGAGATATGGGTTAAATAGATATTGTAATCTAGCAATGGTTTGACAAAAATATAACTAGACATGTGACAATTGTATTTGTATTGTTATAGAAGTACTTCTTCTTAGTCGTTGACCTGATGCAGGTATCGTGATATCATGAAGCTATTAGCTAAATTTCCCAATGTTCCTCCACGTTTTTCTATCTTCTGCCATTCTAGCACATTCTGACAATGGAGTGCCAATGGTAGCAACAATATGGTCCGTGTATCGTGTGGGAGATCTACCTCTATTTCTTTTGCCTTCTACTTTTCCCTGAATGGTAAGCTTTTCAAGACCATTTCTTCGAAGCACATGTCCAAAATAGCTTATTATTTGTTCTGATATTTGTGTTCTTAGTCTTTTCTTTATGTTTAGCTGGTCCAGTATGGATTCATTTGTTCTTCGGTCCACCCATGGTATTCTCAGCATTCGTCTCCAGCAGTACATCTCAAATATATCTATGTTCTTTTTGTCTTTCTCAGTAAGGGTCCAGCATTCCGATGCATAAGTGAAAACTGGAAAAACTAGACTTCTTACTAGTCTCATTTTTGTATCGGTAGTTATTTCATGGCTTTTCCAAATTTTAGTTAATTTTGCCATAGCGCTTTTTGCGATTGCTGACCGCCGCTTTATTTCTTCAGTACAGCCTCCTTTGTTGGTTATTAATGAGCCCAGATACACAAATTTATCTACAACAGCGATATTGTTTATCATGACCAGATGATTTTGATTGTTGTTAGCTCTGTCAATTATCATGATTCTCGTTTTATCTCTGTTTATTTTAAGGCCCATCGTTAAGTTTACGTCTTCTATCCGTTGTAGCAGGTGAATCAATTCAGCTTCAGAACTAGCGAGGATAGTAGTATCATCTGCATATCTCAAGTTGCAAATCTTCTTCCCGCCAATGGTGATGCCACCGTTCAAGTCCTCAGTAGCTTTCCGCATTATCCATTCACCATAGATGTTAAATAGAATTGGGCTTAGTATGCAGCCTTGTCTCACGCCCTTTGTGACCCTGAAACTATCGGTTAGTTCCCCATTTATTCTAACTCTGGCATTATTGTTATTGTACAGGCTTTTAATTAGCAGTATCAGATGATTGGGGACTCCCATTTCAGAAAAAACCTGCCACATTTTACTCCAGTTGACCAAATCGAAAGCTTTACTATAATCTATGAAGCACAAATATGTTGTGATGTTGAATTCTCTGGATTTTTCTACAATCTGCCGTACGTTTAAAATTTGTTCTCTAGTACCACGTCCGGGGACGAAACCTGCTTGTTCCTCCGCAATGTTAGGTAGTAAAAAGGGCTTTATCCTCTCGAGAATTATGTGTAAGAGTATCTTACTGCAATGTGCAATTAGAGCAATTGTGCGATAGTTGCTACATAAATCTTTCGCTCCCTTTTTATGTATGGGAATATATAGTGATTGTGTCTAGTCCTCAGGCCATTTACCTGTCTCCCACACTCTTTGACAAATTTGATGTATTATATCCACTCCAACGTCATCTAGGGCCCAAATCATTTCAATAGGTATGTTATCTGGACCGGCAGCTTTCTGATTTTTTTGCCTTATAATTGCTGCTTCAACTTCACTTTTGAGTACGTCAGGTTCCGTCACAAAACTGGCATCTTCTTGTTGTGATGGGGCTAGAAGTACTATAGAATGGTAAATTAGTAATGGATTTAAAATTAATGGACATTAGATATGGAAATAATGGAAAGAAATGCAATATTGATCTAGAAATGTACACCAAGGTTAAATGGAATTAGTTTCGAGTTCTAATTGTCTGGAACCTGTTACTAAATGTAAATTTTAGAAAAATATTCACAGAGTTAAATAACATTAAAATAGTCGTTTTAAGGTTGTAAAAAAGTAGTAATCAAAATAATGTAAAACCACAAACCCTTAATTACAGTAATAGGATCAGAAAATAGTTTAAACGGGTATATACGAGTTATAAAAAAACCATTTTTCTGAACTGTAATTTATAGTTGACCAATTCGTTTTTAGATTAAATATCACCTCTTTGTGTACGAATTCCTCCAAAATAGTTTAGTCCTTGACTGGACCACTGCTACTATAGGCTTCGCTAATATCTTCTTTTTCAACATATTGTTGCAATGGATTTTCAAAATATCCGGCTCGAAGGACCGAGTAATATGTATAAATGTGTGTATATGTGTATGTGTGTGCGTGTGTGTGTATGTGTGTATGTATGTGTATGTGTATGGACTGTAGTTATTGTGGTTCAAATAACTAAAATTATCTCACTCTACTTAAAGATGTTTATTATATTTTAAAATACAAAATGGTTTTTAGACGATGGTGTACATCACAAAATTGAATTTATTGTATCTGACAGCTGACAATCTATAACTTAAAATAGCAATATTTTACATTGTTATCTGGCTGGATATTTATTAATTTAGTTTTTAACAGAAATAAATCACCAAACGGTAGAAGTATCGGCCGACCGCTAGAAGTGTTAGTCCGCTAATGATTAAATAGAATTACTTATATCGGGGAGAAACAAGTAGATATTCATTATTTATTATACATTTGAATACATCTTTATTTTTCTCAATATTATACAATGTTCGTCTAAACTCCGTAGTATATTTTGTAAATCTATTGATAGAGATTAGAATTGATTAAACGTTTCGGTAATTGGACTAATTTTGGTAAGAAATGCCAGTTCAAACTTATTATTTTAACGTAAGTCTTCAGGAATTATGTAGGAGTGGAGTGACTTAAAACGGACTTTACTGTATATTGGAAAAACGTTAACACGAATTATTTTAAATATTAATTAGTTATTTTTTAGTATGAACCCGTTGGAGAAAACAGTGTCTACACTCTTGCAGATCGAATTGAGGCTGAAAAACCACCTCCACCACCGCCACAACGAACAATGTCTGATTATTTTAGAAGAGTTGCTAGTCAAATGAATTTATAAATCTGAAAATTTTATTGATTAATATATTGTTTAAACTATTTTCATTTGTTTTTGGTACTAAAACATTATATTTTGATAATGTAAAATGTAATTATTCAGCAATAACTTTCAATAGCTAAACAGTAATTTACCTACAGAACCACAGCTATTAAGAATAAAATCACATTAATGTAAAATTAAACTTATTAACGTTCCATTTTCACTTTTAAATCAAAAGCTCTTGTTGGAATATTTTCTTTGGATTTTTTCTTCTCTGTTTTTTAATGAAAATTAAAGGTTATCGTAAATTATTTGTTTATTAGGTCTTTCCCAGAATGCTAAGCTAATCAAAAATTTTGATCACTTAACAACTGAAGATTTAGACAAAATTAACGAATTTATTAATGAAAACTACGACATTTTTGAAAATTAACGAATTTATTAATGAAAATGAAAACTACTACATTTTTGTATTAGAAAAATCTACAGGGTGTACTAGTTTAGTTCAACATAGAATTTATACTGGAATTCATCGAATTCTTCGATGACATCTTGATCATTCTAGATTTGTCTAATACTTTTTCTTTTTTGTCAATGGATTTTTTTATATGCAAAAAATTGTTACGGAACTGCAGTAATATCGGAGAGCCTTTTGAACGACTTGCAGTGGATATTCTCGGACCACTTCCGACGACAGAGAGAGGAAACAAGTACTTAATAGTCGTAATGGATTATTTTTTAAAATGGCTTGAAGTTGCACCTCTTTCTAATCAAGAAGCGACTACGTTAGCAGAAGCATCCATAAAATACGTTGTATCAAGACAAGAACTCCCTTTAGAGTAACATTTAAATCATGGATGAAATTTTGAATCAGAATTATAGCAAGTAATAATAAAACCTTGGGTTTTAAGCAAACTCACACTACACCTCTCCATCCGCAATTAAAAAGAATGATTAAAAGACATAATTGAACTATTTGTTAACATATTTCAACGTTTGTCGCTAATAATCAAAACGATTGGGATACTTTAATTTCTCTATTCCTGTTAGCCTATAGAAGTTCCGAACATAAAGCAACCGGTTATTCTCCATTAATGATGATCACAGCAAGAGAAATGAAGCTTCCTAAGATCATATTTTTGGAAGATTGTCTCCCTACAAAGAAGTACGTTGATCTTAACGTACATCGAAAATTTATAAGAAAAATTGGAAAAAGTCTACGAATTTTCTCATAAAAGTTTAAAGTCTTAAATTGATAAAGTCAAGACAAGGCTTGACATGCATGCTACTGGTACAACTTTCGAAAGATGAGACTCAGTATGGTTATACAATCCCACACGTAAGAAAGGATTTTGTCTGAAACTTGAACGAAACTAGGAAGGCCCTTACACCGTCCTGCAGAAAATAAACGATCCAATCTACCGTTTTCAGTTTTCAGCTAGAAGTAAACCCAAAGTAGTAAATATCGAGAGATTAGCTCCATGCCATGAAACTGAATCATCCTGTTGGCTTCTATCGATCCCTGACAGACCAGTTATTCAAGGCGAATAACTATAAGGGATAGAGCAGTGTTACGACAGTTCCGTGAGATTTATGTCATTATAGTAAAAGTCCCTTGACGAAAAGGAGGAGGTAATAAAGAAATCTTGAATGATCAAGATGTCACTGAAAAATCCCAAAATTTCTATGGTTTGTTTTTTAACCAGGAGGACTCATTCAAATTTACCGCGCCGTAATGCTTGTTTGTAATTGGTCCAACCGCAGGCAAGTTTACTCCACTAAATTATGACATTTTGACACTAATGGCATTTATAAAATTTTAAAATTCAAAATTTATATCGACGATTTTTTGTATTTTTTGCGTTATTACTTTACTTTTTACATTTTTCGTTTGTATTTATACAAAAAACAGTTCTTTTCAGAACTATTTAGCTATGCATTAGTGTTATTAAGATAACAATATTGATTCAGTGCCAAGTACTAGTGGTAATTATCCTTCTCCACCTAAAAAACGCCGAGTAGATTTGAGTAATGGCTGGAACAACACATCCAAGAATACCAAAGATTAACAATTTCTTCTAGAACGGCATAAAGTAGATATATGCACCATATCAATAACTAAGAAAAAAGGTAAAGGGAATATAAGACACCAAAATCCTATACTAATGCACAGTGGAGTTGAGAAAGATCCCCAGCATCGTACAATATAATAGGCGAGTCTTCTACAGCTGGCGCCGTTTCTCGCATCCTAATTTCCAGCGTTTTCTTTCGAAGTAATCTTTAGTTTTTAAATCTTTGGCGGTCATTGCATCTTCGACATCTTCTCTTCATGACCGTTTTGATCTACCTTGTTTTCTTCTAGTGGGCTGAGTCAATTTTTCTTATTTTTTGACCATCTATTTTCAGGCATTGTTTGCAGGTATCCATACTAGTTTAGTCTTTTGGCTTAGATAGTATCATTACTGGTTAATTTCAATTTCTCCCCTAATGTCTACGTTCCTCACCCTATCAAGTCTAGTGTGCCCGCAACATCATATCCAATAGTCAATTTCCATTGCCTTGATTTTTAATTTGTTTTTTTTTGATTGATTTTCCAAAATTCTGCGCTGTACAGCCCACTATTTTCTATTATTGTTTTATAAATTCTTCTTTTATTTTTTTTTGTTATTTTATTATTCCACAATAGCCCATGTAGCTGTCTAATGCCTGATATTGCTTAAAGGTGTCAGTTAATTTTATAGTTCTCATTTCAATTTATAAGCTTTCTGGTTTTTATCTTGTAACTTAATAATCGGGTTTTTAAATATTAATTCTAAAGCCCGACTTAGTGTATTCCTCCAGTTTTCTAAGCAATAGTCTATATCGTTCTTGTCTTCAGCTAGAATGGCTTGGTCGTTAGCAAAGTGTATCGTGTACAATCTCTCGTCTTTGATTGGAATGCCCATATTGCAGCATTTTCTTCTCCACGCTGAGATCGCTTTATTTAGATATATTTTAAAGAGTGTAGGTGTTATGCAGTAGCCTTGATTAAGACTCTGACTAATAGGAATTTCTCTAGTTAATTTGTGTCCAGTTTTAACGTTTACCGTCATATTTTTGTAAAGCTATTGTACTGCTTTTATATATATATATATATATATATATATATATATATATATATATATATATATATTTTTTTTTATTTATTCATTGGTTTTTTCATTGCTACCCAGAGCATTGAAAGTGGTAAACTACCTTTGTCAGATCTATAAAGACTACATGAGTTGAAAGGTTGTGGGCTAATCTTTTTTCAATAATTTGCTTTAGACAAAATATGCTGTCTATACAGGATCTACCTGCACAAAAGCTTCTATATCTGTCATCTCTTTTTCAATTTTATTTTTTATTATTTTTCCACAGAGTCTTGAGAGTGAATTTATGACACTTAGCCCACTGTAGTTTAAACAATTCTTTCTATCTTCTTCTTCTTTGATGTGCTTTTATCTACTCCGGTGGTAAGTCGTGTCCTTTATAGAATAAGGTGAAGCCATACGCCAGTAATTCCCGCAATACTTGTGGGCTGTGTTTTAATAATTCATTCGGTATACCTTGTGGTCCGCACGCTTTTCAATTTTTTAGAATTTGTATTGCATCTTCGATTTCCTGTAGTGTTATTTTATCGTCTTAATCGTATTCCACTTCATATGTCGTTATAATTGCGGTCTTGTTTTAATTAGAAGTTGTGAGATGTTCGATCCAAGATCTTTCTTCTATTAAATACATTCTACTCACTTCTTTTGTTTGTTCTCAGGTTTCTTACTATTTTCCATGATTCTCCTGATCTTGTTGACCCTATATATTTGTTGAGCTCTTCGCATTTCCTGTCTCACAAAAACATTTTTTGCTTTAGTTAGTAGATTTTTTACCTCTCTGTTTGATCTTGTGTATGTTCCGTCTATCATCTGGGTCATTGGTTTGCAGCCAGTTCTGATATGCTGGTTTCTTGTTTCTGTAGGGCTGATAATATCGTCTAGCTATAGGGCTGTCTAGCTGTAGGGCCTGATAATATCGAAGCTGAATTTTTTAAACTCTTGGAGGAAGAAGGAATAAATTGGCTCACGGCTGTCTTCAATAAAATATACAATACAGGAATCATCCCTGATAAATGGCTAGAATCAGAATTCATAGCGATACCTAAAAAACAGGGGGCTAAAAAGTGCGATGAATATCGAACAACCAGCCTAATGAGACACATGTTGAAACTGTTTCTTAGAGTCATCCATGGAAGAATTTATAAGAAGTGCGAGGAACAAATATCGGACAGACAGTTCGGCTTCATTAACGCAAAAGATGATAAACATTTTAAAAGAAGCAGACCTGGATGACAAAGACCTCAGAATAATTTCAGAACTATACTGGAATCAGACCGCATACATGAAAATTAACGGAAAAGCAACAGATCACATAAAAATACTACGTGGAGTTAGACAGGGATGTATCCTATCGCCGTTGATATTTAATATGTACTCAGAGAAAATTTTTAACGAGGCTCTTTACGGAATAGACGAAGGCATCCTTCTAAATGGTGAAAGAGTAAACAATGTTAGATATGCCGACGACACCATGGTGATAGCAGATAGTTTAGAGGGACTTCAGAGGCTAATGGACAGAATAAACGGGTACAGTCAACAGTACGGACTAAACATTAATACCCACAAAACGAAACAAATGATTATCAGCAAGGAGAATATAAATGGGGCTCATCTATACATTAATGGGACGCAGATAGAGCGAGCAAAGTATTGCTACCTGAGAACTATTATAAACGAACAGTGGAGCAATGTACAGGAAATAAAGTGCCGCATAGGAAAGGCAAGAACGGTCTTTAACAAAATGAGCGCCATCTTCAAAAGTCACAACATCCCTAGATACAAAAATGATACATTTGAGATGCTATGTTTTCTCTGTGTTGTTGTACGGGGCGGAGGCATGGACGCTCACAGACACCACTATTAAAAAACTTGAAGCATTTGAGATGTGGCTTTATAGAAGAATGGTGAGAATATCATGGACAGCAAGGATCACGAACAAGGAAGTTCTAGAAAAAATGAAGAAGGAACCAGAGATTGTGTTTACGATCAAACGCATAAAATTGCAATATCTGGGACACGTTATGAGAAATCAGCACCGTTACCCTCTGCTGCAGTCTATATTGCAAGGTAAAGTCAAAGGCAAGGTCATGATTGCCAATATGATTTGCAACATCCGCAACGGATAGGAACCAGAAGAAGAAGAAGGTTTCTTGTTGTGTACTGTCCACCACAATGGAGTATCATTTTTGTTCCTTTGGATCGTACCGAGTGCTTCATAAGCTGCTTTATTGACTTTATTTATTATCTCTTGGTAGGTATTCTGGGTTGAAGAATGGATCAGGTTTATTAATTTTTGGCTAAGTCGTTACTTATATAAAAATTATGTTGAGTGGTTTTGCAGTGCATCAATATTGTATTTGGGTGGATTCATTTCTAGTGGTTTTGATTGTACGGGTTGGTTGTTATTTCGATGTAGCGATTGCGGTCTATGCTGTAGGTAATATTTTGATTTTACCATATAGTGATCAGTTCCGTACTCCGCCTCTCTTAACACTCTTACGTCTTTTACTTGTATGTATGTTTCTTATTTTGTGATAACAATCTATAATTGACTTGGTGTTTCTCGTTGGTTGGGTCCACGTAAACTTATGTATATTTGTATGATGGTAGAATCCGTTTAGAACTTCCAGTGAGTGCTGTCCGCAGAATTGGATTAAATGTTCCCCTTTTTCATTTATTTTTGCATCCCCTTATTTACCTACGACTTTGTCATTTGCTATTTTTCCTGTTCAGGCAAAAAAATCTACCAACAGTTCAATTTCTTTGCGGCTATTTTTTTAATGAGTTCTGATAAGGTTTCGTAGAATATTTGTTTATCTGTTTTGATGCACTTTTTGATGGCGTATATAAAACAGAATCAAAGAAGTTAAATATATAAATCAAATTGTAATGCAGGTTATAATAAATGTCGCAAATGGAAAGCTCCATTTTATAAGCATCTATTCTTTGACGATCTACAGGACATACTAGGCAAAATTATAATCGGGACAGTGTATTTCTAATGAGCGATTTCAGTTCAAAAATTGGGAATACCACCATATCATTATGCAAAGTGTAAACGAAGAACAAACAAGTGGAAACGGAGAAATCTGATAAACCTGTGCGCACGTAGTGAATTACGTGTACACAATACATACTATGATCAAGCCACATCATAAATATACATCTAATGGTATCAACAATAAAACTCTAAGCTATTTACTTCCAATCTGTCTATTGGAATATTTTCAGTTTCATTCAGTCTTTTTTCACCAACTATTTCTGGAGCGAGAAAATATTATTTATATTATAATTAATATTTATAAGAGTATAAGTTAACGCTTATTCTTATATTTTAGTATTTTTTACTACCGTACCATTCAAATTCTCGTACGCCCTCCCCCTGAAATACTCATTTACTCCTTAGAAACCGCAAGGGCCAGGGGTCGCAATCACCACAACACCATGTCACACTTCTCCAATAGTCCGACTTCAAGTAAGAAGGGGTCAATGTAGTATCAAACACCCTACACTCGGCATCGATTGTTCCGAAGTCTCTTTACCGGAACGGACTGTTGGATTGCATTCTACTTTTGGTGGTCTTCTCTTCGTTTACTTTGTTGTTGACCAACGAAAGCCGCGTATAGCACGTGTCGCGGAGAATACAAAACTTACAAAATAGGGTTTTTTTATTGGAAGAAATTACTGATAATTAAAAAACAAAATTTATCGGGAAAAAATAACAAACTAAATGTAAAACTTATTGAGTGTTGTAACACGTGTTGTGTAAATCTGTTGGATGATAAAAAGTGAGAGTTGTAAACTGTTTTTCCGGTTGAAGATTTATTAATTTTAAGGTAATTATTTTTTAATAATAAATATGTAAACAACTTATTAAGACATTATTTTAATAAAATATTTTTATAGACAATATTTTCAAAAGACGGAATTTAAAATTTTTGTACAAATAATATTAAAATTATAATTTATGTAATATTTACGGTATTATTTACTATCTTTAATGGAAATTAATCACAATTTCCGTTGCAAATACGTAACGGAAATCGAAACGATAAAATAAGCATATTCTCAACTGAAATTGTGGGTAATTGCCAATAAAGATAGTAAATAGCATTAAAATGCCCCAATAGCTTCTTAACAATTTACCGCGTAAGTTATGGAAGCCAAAGAGACAATATAAATATTTTTTAAAATTACTTATACAAACAATGTAATCAAATAAATATGGCCTATACATAATATAAACTTTTATTATTAATAAATTAAAAAAATAAATAAAGCGGTTAATTATGACTGACAGACCCTCTTTCTTACAAGACAGATTTTTTAAAATAAAAAACATGTGTCATTTCATTATTAAAATTTTATTCATGCAAAATCTAGTCAAATTTACAACTAACCTAAAGATATTTAAGATATTAAGACCTAACAACGTTAAAAACAATTTAATTAAAATATTACAGGAACAGATATTTTCTACTTTTTACACTGCTTCTTCTTCTTCATGTGCCTTGTCCGTTCCGAACGTTGGCAATCAACATGGCTATTCTGACTTTGTTTACGGCAGATCTGAATAGTTCAGCAGATGACAATCCAAACCATTGCCGCAAGTTTTGGAGCCACGAGTGTCTTCTCTTCCCTGGACCCCTTCTGCTGTCTATTTTCCCTTGAACGATCAGTTGTAGTACTCTATATTTATTATGTCTCATAACGTGACCCAAGTATTCCAACTTTCTTTTCTTTATACTTATTCCTACCTCTCTCTCTTTACACCTATCCGGCGTAGTACCTCTTCGTTGGTCACGTGCTCAGTCCAGGATATACGTAATATACGTCGGTAAGCCCACATTTCGAAGGCCTCTACTTTTTTCATCAATGTTGCGGTCATTGTCCACGCCTCCATTCCATATAACAAAACCGGGAATACATAACATTTCAGAAGTCGAATTTTGAGAGGTAGGGTGAGGCTTTTAGAGGTGAAAATTTGCTTCATGCTAGTGAACGATGCTCTTGCCTTTTCTACTCTTATACGTATTTCCTTCGCTTGATCCCAATTTAAGTTAACTGTTGTTCCCAAGTAGATGTACGAATTCAAGTATTCAATTCTTTCATTGTCTAATATCAGTTGCTGTGGTGGTTGTTGGGTTTTGATTACTAACATCCATTTGGTTTTTGTGATATTTAGTCCGAGTCCGTATTGTGCACTTGTTTTTTGTATCTTACTCATTAGGCAACTCAGTTCCTCCATGCTACTTGCTAGAATCACAGTGTCATCAGCATACCTTATGTTATTAATTATTTCTCCATTTATCTTTATGCCTTCTGTGCTTTCCTCCAGCGCTGTCTTAAATACTTCTTCTGAGTATATATTAAAGACAATAGGAGACAAGATACAGCCCTGTCGTACCCCTTTCTTGATCTCAATTTTATTGGTCAATGTAGATCCTACTTTCACTTTAGCTGTTTGGCCCCAATAGAGACTTGCTATTGTTTGAATGTCTCTGTAGTCGACTCCGATCTTATGGAGAACTTCAATTATCTTTTCGTGCTTTACGTTATCGAATGCTTTTGCGTAGTCTATAAAACATATGTACACGTCTTTGTTCATATCTCTGCAGCGCTGGATGAGTACCTGTAGACTAAAAAGTGCTTCCGTTGTCCCAAGAGAATTCCGAAACCCAAACTGCGAATCTCCAATGTTATCCTCGCATTTTTTGCTTATTCTGTTGTAAATAACCTTGGTGTATGCTTTCGAAATATGGTTAATTAGACTTATCATCCGATGTTGATCACAAGACTTTGCTTTTGGTTTTTTCGGAATGGCAACAAAAGTTGACTCTAGCCAGTCTTCAGGAAACTCCCCGCTGATATAAATATTGTTAAAGAGTCTGACGAGTGAGTCTAGAAATTGACTGTTTGTTTCGCACAGCATTTTCAATACTTCCCCGTATACGTTATCGTTGCCTGGTCTTTTGTTATTTTTAAGACCCTTTATAGCATTCTCCACTTCTGCTTTTAGAATAGAAGTGCCAGTATCATCATTGCTCAGTGTATACCCACTAGGACGGTCATCATTAAACAGTTGTTCCACATAAGTTTCCCAGATTCTAACTATTTTGTCGGGGTCTAGTTGTAGATTTCCATTATCATCGCATAGCCCTTTCGATAAAATATTGTAGCTTTTCTTTGTTGTGAGTTCCTTTATCTTCTTATGCATATTGTTATAGTCGTATACCTTTTCGCACTGTTCGATTTCTTCGCATCTCTCCGAGAACTGTTTCTCTTTAGTTTTTCTTATCTCAGCTCTAATTCGTCTATGGGTTTCGCGGTATTTGGCAGTATCTTTAGTTTTATATATCCGTCTCTCTTCCATCATGTCAAGGATTTTTGCAGTCATCCAGTCTTTCTTTTTTCTCTTATCAGGTAGTAAAAACTTAGTGCTTGAAGTCCTAATCTCTTCTTTAATTTCACTCCACTTTTCCAGCGGTTCATTGTTATTTTTAAGGATTTTTGATATTTCGGTATTTAAATTCTCCTGCATCTGTTGTTTAATATTATTGTTGGAAAGCTTCCTAATATCTACCGTTTCGGGCCTGTTCTTTACATTTGGCTTTTTTAACTTTACTTCAAACTTTACACTGCTGAATTGTTTAATTACGTGCTCGAAATCTAGCTTGGATGCTATATCGGACGTGTAAACACATCCGACGTTTTACGAACTCATCACTTTATAGCCCCCCAAAAAATTATTAGACCCTCCGAGATATAGTAAACTGATCGCCGGAATCCTTTGGAGATAGGTAATAGGTCATCACCGCAGATAGGTAAACTCATCACCAGCATTTTTGCCTCAAGCCGCTGGTTTCTAATGCAGAAGATTGCCAGTTACCTGTTACTCTTCTCGTTTATGTGGTAATTTATTATAGTCAGAAATTAGTTTAAGAAAATTGCTTTAAAATAGATTAAATATCGATAAAATAGATATTAATATCGATTTTTTTACGGTGTTTCCTATTCGACGTATCTGCCAATCTAAACAGTTTTGAGATCTGAAAATTCAGTTGCATAGGTTTTCGATAGTAACTTTATAATGAAAATATTTATGAATATATGCTGTTTCTGTTTATATCGGAAATAGTCCTCAACTTATTAACTAATTAGAAATCTGCGAAAATGGTTGCGTTTCGATTTATTTGAGCTTCTTACCACTCCCTGACACGTGTTTCTGGGTCTTCCCGTCATCAGAGAGAGCTTGTAAGAAAACTCAAACTAAACCAAAACGCACCGGCTACTCGGCAATTATAGACAAAATAATCTATTTATTATGACATAATGAATCAAAATGCTTAAGTACAGTCTCCTGGCTTTTATAAACGTCAAAGTCTACTTGAAGAAACATTATCCTGTGAAAACAGGACAGGTACATGTAAACTATGCAGTTTTATGTACACCATTGTTTAGTACTGTAGAAGCGTAGATACAAAAGTGAGGATATTGGGATGAGAAAGGTATAAATGGTTGGAATAATGAGAATGAAAGATTCTCATGGATTTGTGATGAAATGTATATGGCTAGACTGGGATGCCCAAACAGTTAGAGAGAAAAGAGACACATTACTTACGTAGTTCTCTACCATATAATCGGCCATTTTTATAAATGAAGGCAGGTTAGGGATATCCGCATGAAATCGTTGACCAAACAATCGCCGACTCGTTCTGGGTCAAAAAATGGCCAGCCAAATAAGTGGTGCAGTCACTAGCCGTTGGAATCTCCCCTCTTGTAAGTGGTTACCAAATCAAGTTTTTGGATTTTGCGGAACTAACTCTGAGTCAAGTGAAATAAACACCCAATTCGGTTCACAGATGGTCGAACGGCAATTACGAAATCAGCCACAAGTCTTAAAGGATTTAAAATGTCACCAACTTCTTGGGAGCAACAAATTAATTAAGTAATGCCCATTTAATAATCTATGAATGGTAAATAATTGCAAGAAAAATTTTGGAGCGTATTGAAATGTACTATCCCATTAATATGTCTCTGCTTTCGCCGAGTATCGTAAATTCTCAAGAATGTCAAAAATAATAATATTTTGTTACGAATCGTTATCCAACACAAAACATTTATCGAGGTCCGTCTTTAGATTCATCTGTTGGATTGCTTGATGCACTTTCCCATTGTCTTAGAGGGTTTTCAGACGAGGATACTGTATGCGAGATACAGAATTTGCGATGGCTGCTGTATCGGATTCACGGGGATGCTCGTCAGTATGAAAATAGTGGTAGTGCAGTGCGGTTATATTTTTAGATTATGGATGTAGAAGAGTGTGTTATGCTATGGTACATATTAAATAAAAAGAAAAAGAAACTAAAAAGACGACGTAATTTGTGGGTTCATCCTATTGTAGAATTAAGAGAAACCAAGAGAACGTATAATTTGCTCTATCAAGATTTATTGCAAGATCCATCGAAGTTTTTTAATTATTTTCGAATGTCTGTGAAGTCGTTTGAAGAACTTCATAAAATTTTGGAAATTCAATTGAGTAAAAAAGACACAACTATTTTTTTTTTTTTTAACATCCAATGTTTATTGCAATCTGTCTCATTATAAACAATAAGCAATATGTATAATATATGTACAATAACATAGTGGGAAGCTGCCCAGGGGCGAGCACCCAGGTAAAAGATAACATAAATATAATCTATGATATATCAACTAATTTAAACTTTCACTTAACAAACAGAGTTTAATACAGGTAAACATCACTGACACACATATGAGAATTACAAGGCAAAAACACAAATTAAGGAAAGATTTAGAAAACACCTGAATAGTAACTTGTTATTTCACCGCACCATGACACTATATTCTATTTTTCCTGATTTACTAGAGGTCCAAAGGGTCTGGTCGTTTTAATCTTCTTACGTGTGAAATGTTGAGCAGATCCGTGGCCAGCGGATTTGGATGGCAGGATAGTCTGTTCTTGTATACAGAGTTTACAGCAGAGTAAAAAAGACACAACTATGCGTAAAAGTATTTCATCAAAAGAACGGCTTTATATGACTTTAAGTTAAAGTTAAAGTCTATGAATTAAATTTAAAATAAATCTGTGTACTTATCTCCAATTTGTAAATTGTTTCATCAATCAGCCAATCCCGTCCACTGCTGGACATAGGCCTCCCTCAGTTCTTTCCAGTGTTCTCTACACTGGGCCGCTTGTAGCCAGTTTCCCGCTACTCTTTTTATGTCGTCGGTCCATCTAGTCGGTGGTCGTCCTCGGCTTCTTTTATAATTTCTGGGCCTCCATTCCATAATTCGTCTTGTCCATCGTCCATCGTAAATTGTTTACCTCGCCCTAAATAAAAAATGACCGTATTCCTTACACATTAATGTAGTTTTATATTCGTTAAATAATCAAAATTCCAATTAGCAAAATTTTAAAACTAAATTCACTAAAGTCACTAAATTTATGCAAATGTTTAAGAGCAATGCTCAAATGGACTTGTACAGATTGCCGTAGTTTGCTTACCACATTAGCATGCGATTAAAAATTCTAAACTAAGCATTTCATTTACTACTGAATCAAAATCACTGAGAGTGTTTGATTGATCTGTTTGATTTTTCAAACTTTCTTTGCATCCTACAACCTCATCAAATTAAAATAGTATGGACTTAACTGCCTTGATTATGCTTTCCCATCTCGTGCTCGATATAGGCTTCATGGTAAGTTTTAATTTGTCTTGGACCAATTCCCAGCGTTTCCCGGAACCTGAAAAGAGCAAATAAATTTTTTGGATAAAATATAAAAATGTTTTTGCCATCACCGAAGAATTAGTGGCCTGTACCAACAGTAGATTCCAGCTATGGCAATCGCAAGGTGTAATTTGTGCCATTGTCGTATCCTTGGCCACGGCAATTTTGATTATCTAAGCCATTTTTTTTCTAGTTCGACTAGTATGGCATGACTTAAATACTCTCCTGTTGTCTCACCTACATAGATAGACACAAGAAATCCAATAAAGTGTTCTTCTATTGTGCCCGTTAATGTATTACAAAATCTTAAGGTCACAGACATTTGTTCTATTTACTACAGTCTCTAGTGCAGTCAAGCAAAAAAAATAATGTTTTTTAATAAAATTAATTAATGATCTTTTCAGAACGATTTCCAGAGTAGAAATCGAAACGCCAAATTTTTAGGTAAAATGTAGTTGTCATGACAATCAATTGTGGCTTATTCTCATATAAACATAGTATTTAAATGAATCTCAGGACACGAAAAATACATCCACGAAGACTATATTAGGTGGAATTTGTAGCTGAAATTGTGCAGTTTCGAAAAACGTACTTACGCAATCGAAAAAAGGGAGTTTCAACATTTTAGACCATTTGTAATGTGAAAGTTTAAGTTCAGCGTTTTTAAACATATTTCAAATAGCTCATATTTCTTGCCAAAACTCAAAATCGAAATTTTAAGCTATAGGTTTTGGAGATTGGGCTCTTACAATAAAATTGCCATAGTAATCGCTCAATGGAAGTAAAACATTTGATTGATATTATGAGAATCTTAAAATATGGCAAAAATTGAGCAACTTTTATGTATTTAACACCTTTATAATCGTAGAAACCTTTACCTTTAAAAACGCACTATGATTTTTCTCCATAGGATACTCTTATCAAAAGATATCACATTTTTGTTCACAATTATCTCAGCTAAATTTGTTGTTTAACACCTTTATTTCTACGGCGTACAGATTCTTGGTAAATCGATGTTTTTCGTCTCCTCCCCTAAAGGGTTTTAGAGGGAACTCCGGGAGTAGGAGTGCAAACTTTTTTGCAACTTTTTTAGGGTCTTTCGTACGATTTTTATAGGTTTAGAGGCATTTTACTCTCAGACGACTGGAGTACAACGTAAACAAATATGAAAATTTTAGACTAATTACCTAATGAGCAATCACCTAATAATTATGCTTAAAATAAAGTGGAAAATATGTCGGACAATTTAGTTTTTGGGAGGAAGTGGAAATTACTAGCAAAGCAATATTTGGGTTATCTGTTCTATTACAAAAATATAGATATCCACAAAAAATCATAGTATATCATGTCTGTAAAGTTAGTATATCCACTTTATACGGCCAAATTCAGAACAACACAAGGAGTACAAGGAAAAGGAGTACAAAGTTCATCTTGACGGCACATTTAATAGCTAATTAGTTGCTGTTGATTGATATATTAACCAATCTTCAAAAAATACCTCATCATCCTCCTAACGCAAAACTCATATCTGGAGATATATGACAAAAACGTTGAAACCAGAAAAGTGAACCGCTATGAATTAATTACCAATTTATTAATGAAGTTTTATGCCAAGAAACACGTTATTGCTGTAACCGTTTCCCAACAATAATGATGACTAAACCTATTTTAGCGTCATATTGTATTGATAATTAGATTTTGTTGAATAATGTTCAACTTAATGGCTTAATTGTTTTTATCATCCTTTAATGCAAATCTTATCTCTGGCAAAATAGTGCTGATATAGTTCATAAAAAATAATATATCATTTTATACGCTGGCTATGCTAGCTTTACTGATGAATAAAAATCATACTTCTACTACTCCATACTCTATACTACTCTATACCCAGAGAAAAAATCATCCCGAATTCCAAAGATATACGGCCTTCCAAAAATCCATAAGCCCAATGTTCCCCTAAGACCCATCGTCAGTGCATACAACTGCCCCACTCAGAAATTGGCAAAACATCTCGCTTTATCCTTACAACCATTAGCCGAAAAAGCTTCGTCTTTTGTCAAAAACTCTTTTCATTTTATTGATCTTTTGAAAAATATTTCTATTTCACCCTCAGATATATTAGTTAGTTTTGACATTCTTTCTTTGTTCACCGACATTCCCATCGATGAAACCATTTCTATCTTGGACTCTAAACATCAAATCCCACAAGACACACTATCTCTTATAAATCACTGCATGTCTAATACATACTTTTCATTCCAAAATCATTTCTATCGTCAAATCAAAGGTGCCTCAATGGGATCTCCCCTCTCTCCCGTAATAGCTGATATTTTCATGGAACATTTCGAAACAGCAGCCCTGTCCTCATCAAATCTCAAACCCACCTGCTAGTTACGGTATGTTGATGACACTTTTGTCATTTGGCCTCATGGCAAAGACACGTTAGATCTCTTCCTCTCCCACCTGAATGGAATACATCCTACTATTCAGTTCACGATGGAAGTTGAGTCTAAAGCGTCTTTGCCATTCCTTGATGTTCTTATTCAGAAAAACTTACCTCACAGTTTTTCCTATTCCGTGTACCGGAAACCCACTCATACAAACCGATATCTTAATGCCCAGTCACATCATCATCCCGCACAACTCAAAATTCAATTGTCAACACTCTCATTTCTCGTTCCATAAGACTTAGCGACAACAATCATAGGTCATCCGAAATTAATTCAATAAGGCAAACACTCTTACAAAACGGCTACCACAAAACGCAAATCAATAAGAGCATTCAAAAACATCTAAACCCCATTCCATCCAAAAAAGAAACCTTGCCGCCGGATCAACCCAAAATCTTTCTACCTTTTATTAAAGATGTCACTGACAAGATTAGTAGAACTCTTCTTCCTCTAAATATCAAAACCATCTTCACTACTCACTCCAAGTTGTCCAATCTTGTCATCATCATCATCATATAACGGGGGTCCTACGGCGATTGCCGCTTCCCGCATTTCAGCCTCCATCTTTTCCTATCTCTCCAATCTCCCTCTTCTAAGCCTCTAGATTGCATTGTTTTTGTAATTTCTCTTCTCCAGGAATTTGGTGGTCTTCCCCTTTTCCTTCTTTCTCGCGGAACATACATTAAGGCTTTCTTTGGCCACCGCTCCTGCTCCATTCTTATCACGTGACCATACCATTGTAATTGCCTTCCTTGTATTCTATCTGAAAGAGTATCTCTAATTCCTGTACGGTTTCGTATTTCCTCATTCCTGATTCTTTCCATTCTCGATACTCGACATGACCTTCTAAGATAATCCATTTCCACAACGTATACTTTATCTCGTTCATTCTTTGTCATCGTCCAACATTCGGCACCATATGTGGTAATTGGTTCTACAATTGTAGAATAGAAATAAAGTTTGGTATGCATCTTTATTTTATTAGACCACAGTAATGAATTCAGTATTCGGATGCATTTTTTCCCTTGGGTTATTCGGTTTTGTACATCTATCTTAACTCTGCCATCTGCTGATATGGTGCTTCCTAGATATTTATACTGGTTGCAGCCTTTTATGACTGCGTTTTCAAGCCTCAGATCTGTGGTATTTCCTCAAATTTTTAAATATTCTGTTTTGCTTATGTTTACAGTAAGCCCCATTTGGCATATTCCTCAGTCCAATCTTGTCTGATCCGTAAAAGACCAAATCCCTAATGAAGACCATGGTGTCTACGAGATACCTTTTTCCAGTTGCCCACGTACATACATCGGACAGACAAACCGACGAATCCATAACCGTATTTACGAACATTCTATATCTGTCAAACATTCCGATACTACTTCAGCCCTAGCCCAACATCATATTCAAACAGGCCACAAAACAGATTTCGAAAAAGCAAAAACCATCGCCCCCATCCGCTCCTTAAAATCAAGAATCATTCGTGAAGCTATCGAAATCGAAAAACGGCCTAACAGCTTAAATACGCGCGATGACGCGAAACGATTGCCGGCAACATGGCGACCCCTGCTTCACCGACCTCCCGCCCATACCGCTGTGCCGAGAGACAGTTCTTGTATTTATACAGAACACGATACTGGTACGTCTCGAGTGAGGGAAGTAGGCAGATTGAGACCCCGAACTCGAACGGAACCGTATCACTCTTGATAATGGCTCCAAAATGGGTGCCGAAACGTCGAGTAATAAATTCTCAACGCGGTTCTTCCCGAGAACTAAGTAATTTATCTAGCTTTCGCAAAATTTATTTGCTTCTTCAGGATATGCTAAGCAAATAAATTTTGCGAAAGCTAGATAAAGAACAAAGAGTTTCACTTTCCTGCCCTATTAATGACTGCAACCCCAAAATAAAACTTTATTTTACATAACGTGTCAGTCAATAAGACCTAACTACTATATATATATATATATATATATATATATATATATATATATATATATATATATATGTATATATATGTATATATATATATATATACATATATATATATATATATATATATATATATATATATATATACATATATATATATATATATATATATATATATATATATATATATATATATATATATATATATATATATATATATATATATATTTAGTTCAATTTATAAGTTTACCACTTTACCCCCGGGCTTCCCCCTAAAACACCCCTCGCAGGGTGGTAGAATCTGTACACCGTAGAAAAAAATATTTTAAATAAAAAATGTAGCTGAGATAATTTTAAACAAAAAGCATAAAATGTTTATAAGCATTTTTGTGTAGAATGAACCGTTCTCTTAGAAACAACGCTTGAAGCGACCGTCGTTTTTGCATGTTAGTTACGCGCGCGAAATCAATATTCAATTAAATTTGTATCAGCTCGACGGTAAAAATTCGATATCTTTTGATTTAATTGACCTATCGACAAAAATCAAGATGTGTTTTAAAGGTAAAGAGTTTAGCTTTTGTATGCAGTTTTTTGTATTTTGCTGCAAATAAACTCGCGATTTTTTCCATTTTTTGTGATTCTCACGAGATCAATACAATCTATTCCTTTCATTGATTGACCACTATAAATTGATTACTAGAGCCTAACCTTTAAAAGTTATAGCATGAAATTTTAGTTTTGCGTTTTAACAACAAATGTGAGGCATTTGAAATATGCTTAAAAAACGTTGGATTTAAACTTTCACACAAAAAATGATCTAAAACATTTAAAACGTTTTTTTCAATTTCACTAGTACGTTTTTCAAAAGAACAAAACTACTGCAATAATCTACACCCAAAACAGTCTTCTTAAATGTATTTTCAAATACATTTGTCAAATGACTCATATTTGTTACCACAACTCAAAATTGAAATTTCATGTCATAGGTTTTAAAGATGAATGTCTAAAAATAAAAAGTTTACTACAGCTGGTCAATGAAAAAAAACAATTTTATTGATCTCACAAGAATCGTAAAAAATGACAAAAATCGCGCCACCTTAATTTATTTAACACCTTTATAAAAACTGAGTTTCTTCTAGGCAAAATACAAAAACTGCCTTTAAAACGCCTCTTGATTTTTGTTGATAGGACATTTGAATCAAAAGATATCGAATTGTTACCGTCCAGCTGATGCAAATTTTATTGACCATTGATTTCGCGCACGTAACTGACATGTGAAATCGATGGTCGCTTTAAGCGTTGTTTCTAAGAAAACAGTTCATTTTACACAAAAAAGGGTTATAAACATTTTTGTTTAAAATTATCTCAGCTATATTTTTTATTTGAAACATTTTTTTCTAAGTTGTACAGATTCTTGGTAAATCGATTTTTTCACGTTTTTATCTGTATGCGAGGGGGGTTTTAGGGGGAAGCCAGGAGTTAAAAGTGGTAAACTTTATTGCATCTTTTTGGGGTCCCAAAATTAATATTCTCTGCAACATTCAGCTTGTTCGTATGCTTTTTAGGGGTCAACTCTCTGACGACTGGACTATATATCGAGAACAGAGAGCGTTAGTAAGTACAGAACGGGGCTAATCGGACGAAATACATACAACGAGAAGTCCGCTAGGACGCGTATAAGCCTTTGGAATGTGGATATGTAGAAGACTATTGAAAATACCCCGAACATGTGGACATATCATATACGTAACAAAGAAGTTCTTCAAAATCTGAATAAAGATTTTATTTAAAATAAAAAAAGAGAAAAACTTAATATCAGTGTAAGATAAGAATCACTAGAACAAAATTTTTGAAATTTTTTATAGAAGGGGAAACCCAAGGGAGGACTGGGTAGAAGCAAATATTCGTGGCTAAAAAATTGATATAAGAGCTTAAACTCACATTCACTTTTTCAAGCTGCTGAAGATAGACATTCAAACATTCACAATATGAACCTGTATCATATGTAAAAATATCTAGTCAAAGTGGTTTTGGACTTTTCGGACCCTAAATCTCTCCCAAAAAATAATAATTTTTGTCAGTTTTTTGTTTTAGTAATATTGTATTAATTTTCCCAGTCTTATTTCTATATTTGAAGGCAGCGGACCTACGTCGTGGTTTCAGTGCGGTATATATCAATGTATATACCACGAAAGGTAACGAGGTTGGTCCTGGACCACCCTCGATTAATATAAATAATGATAATTCGAGTTCAATCAATATAGCTCAATATTCAAACCTCAATAATTATGACTTTGATAATAAAATATCAACAAACTGATTTAGGTCTCTCAGGTATTTTTGAAACATACATCCTAACAACCTCCTCTTATGCTTAACCTATGCTTAACCTCTTACTATGCTTAACCTTTCCAATACGAGAAACGGACGTAAATGAGGAATTGCGCAGTTTTATTGTATCTAATATCGTGGAAACTCTGGATACATCATCCTCTGATTCTTTATCGTTTCCTTATAATTCCAGTAAATAATACAAAATTAAGTTAAACGATTTCTGTTAACGAGTATTTGCTTCTTGTACACAGTCTTCGAATTCAATTGAGCTAGATTGAAAATATTGTTCCAAAGGCTCGAGACAATCCTCAATCGGTTCGAATCTATCTAATAACTTAGAAATTAAATTAAACTAAAATTAATTATTGTGGAAATATGACAAAAAACATGAGTTCTTTCTTTATTAAACCGTTTATTTGTTGTCTGTTACATGAGTTCTGTTAAAACTAATACACAGAAAAAGAAAACTCAATGATTTTTTCAATAATTAATATTTTTGTATAATCCAGCAAAAAATAATGAAATGAGTCATACGCGTGATGTTGTAAGTTATCGTATAATTAAGCTGTCCTTATGAGTTTTACCAAGAAGAAGCGTATCAGTAGCGGAGAATTTAGTTTTTATTTACTGTATGGAATATTAAGAACAAATAATTCAAAGCAATATTTTTACAAAAAACATTAAATGGAGTACTACAAACCAACACCTAATATATATCAATATAATCTCAAACCTTTTCGGTCCCATTCAGTAATTCCATCTTCTTAGGTTTTCTTGCTGTTCTGTCAATATATTACCCTCCTTATCACTTCACTTCTTTTGTTTGAATTCTTTTTTGCTTTTGTTCAGTTTCTGGTAAAATTCTCTCGTCTTTATTTGATTACTTAGATCTTGTAGTTCTTGAAGCTCTTTGTTCATAGTTTCTATCTTCTTTCTGCGGTGGATTTTCTTTTGTTCCTTGCGTAGTTATTTATATTATTTCTCTGCTTGTCGGCTTCTGTACCACTGTTGCATCATTAAATTTGCCCTGTTTTTCGCTCTATTTCAATCTGATATTCATCGTTAAAACAGTCATCCATTCTTGTCCTTTATTCACTTTTCATGCCTTGTAATTCTTTATCTGCTTCTTTCATAATGTTTCTGCACCCTTCCCACTCTTTATTTATGTTTTTATGGTTTAGTCTGTTCTCTAGTTTGATGTTTATATTTTGGATATATTCTCTATTTCCTTGTTTTAATGTGTAAAATTCTGGCCCTTACCCTACTTTCGATCCAGTAGTGATCAGAACCTGCATCTGCTCCTCTTCTGGTGCGACCGTTTATTATATTGGATTGGTGTCTTGAGTCTACAATCTATCATGTTTACTGTAAGTTTATCTGGTGATTTCCAGGTGCCTTTGTATATATCTTTTCGAGCGACGTTAAAATTATACCATCGATTAAAAAAAATACTATTAAAAAAAAGTTATTTTTGAAATCAGAGCATCAAAAATATTTAAAATTCGTTTCTTCTCAAGCACCAAATTTTTTATTTTGTTGGACTGTGTTATCATTCCTGTTCCATACCATGTAAGTTAAACGTTTACTTTGTATTCCAGTTCTTCCTTCGACGGAATTTTTAGTTTTTTATTGACGCTTATGAAATGAAAGTATTTGCTTCGTTATGTAGTTGCGGCAATCTGCTGATTCAGCTGTTGATTCATCTGTCGTGTCTTTATTTTGCTGTGTAAAGACATTTGGACATCATAATGCTTGTTCAAACAAGCATCTGCGGTTGCTAACCCTCTTTTTATTGACAGACTAAATAATTGAATATCGTTATGAAATAAAAAGAATATACTAATTTGAGCATTTTACATCTTTAGGTATGTAGTATTCTTCTGCACATCAGCTCAATCTACACATTATGAATGTGAATGAAAACTTATTTTATAAACTAGATCTAATGTATTAGTTTTATTATTATAAGCAGGAATATAATATTCTATTGTTACAATGTAAAGTGATCAGGAAGGAAACATATTTTCGTACGCATTGTCAATGATCAAATTCAAAATTTCCGAGAATGCATCATACACACGTGATTTCGGCTACTTTTGAAAACTTACGACGCGTGATTTGTGATTTATAGTTTCATTTAATATTTGCCTGACTAGCTAATTGTAATACATAAATTAAAAAACAATCTATAAGTAATAAACAAAGATTGCGTTTAAAATTGTTTTTTATGATATCTTCCTCTTAAACGTAGGACCTCTTAAACGTAGATGACAAAAAATAATTTTGTTTTTATTGACCTTATTCGGAAATCTGAATAATATGAATTAATCTGTTATAATATTCATTCTACTTGCTCAAAATAATACCAAAATTGTACTAAACTGTTATTTGGATTAAAGTTCATTAACACTTTAAAGGGGGTGTTTCTATACATCCGACGACAAAACAAATTAGATCAGAAATTTCTGTTGATCGATATTTTCATAAATATCTGAAGTATATAATAGGATTATATACTTCAGATTCCGTATATTATATATCCATTTTATTTTCGATAAATGCTGCGTTCTATTCCTTATAATTCCCCTAATATATATTACTCAGAAAGCTTTTACTTTACAGGTAAATATTTATTCTAGTCACGTTTATTTGCTGTTAGAATAGCTTTAATGTCTGAATCAACCAATATTTTCCGCCCTATTTCTTAACTTTAAAAATATGATATGTTTAGGTACATTATGTTTTATTTTGTATCTCATTTTATTTATTTCTTGTATGTTGTCATACACTTGCTGATAATAATTAGAAAGTGAGAGTTGTGCATTGAATTATTTTATGCCGGTTGAAGAGGTTTGCTTTTTTAGGTTACCATTATTTGTTTTAATTTAATAAGTAGTTATGGATACGAATGGGTGAACATACTTGGATGCTAGTACAAACCACTTTGAGGAAATTAGATATGGGCTTATTATGACATAATAAACATTATTTACATGTGTTTGTGGTAATAAAAATAAAATAAAGCGCATAGTGTAAATAATTTCATCTAAGAAACATTATTTAAGACAATAAATCTTTTTAGTGGAAATTAAACATACTGTAAGAACAATATAATAGACTGGCTACAAAATATCGATGATAAATTGCCATTATATCCGCTAATTACAGAGATAACTGATGGGCAATGAGAAAATTCTATATTCGAAGCAGAACAAAACTTTGATCATAAGATTTTTATACCAATTCCTATCTTTTTATTAAAGTCCACTATAGTCATGTACTCTAGATCTTTTTTACAAGGAGTTTAAGGATTGCCCCTTATTCAATACTTATTTAACAACTATATATTTAACTTATGTGACTAAGTACAAGACGGGACACATACCCACAGAATGGCTTCTCTCAACTTTTGTAACGATTCCAAAAATCACAAATGCTAAAGATTGCAATGACTATCGGACAATTGCATTAATGAGCCACACATTGAAAACCTTCCTTAAAATCATACATAACAGAATCTACATGGAATTAGAAGAAGAAATAAGTGATTCACAGATGGGTTTTAGAAAGGGCCTAGGAACTAGAGAAGCATTATTCGGAGTCAATGTTCTGACACTACGATGTCTGAATATGAATCAGGACATATACGCTTGCTTCATAGATTTTAAAAAAGCTTTTGACAGAGTTCAACATGAAAAGTTTTTAAGTATTCTTAAGACCAAAAACATAGATAGAAGAGATCTACAAATTATATCGAATCTGTATCAAAATCAGAAAGCAAGAATAAGAGTCGAAGGAGAACTGACAGAGGAAGTAAGTATACTTAGAGGAGTTCGACAAGGGTGCATACTTTCACCACTCTTATTCAACGTCTACAGTGAAGTGATATTTCAAGAAGCGTTATTGGATATTGTGGAAGGTATTTTGGTCAACGGAAATAGCATTAATAATATTAGATATGCGAACGATACGGTCATATTTGCAAGTGACATGCAAGATCTACAGTACATAATACAACATGTATCCAATGCATCAATAATACAACGATCGAAAGAGTAACAACATATAAATATTTAGGAACGTGACTAACCGAAGATGGAGATCAAACAAAAGAAATCAGATCTAGAATAGAAATGGCAAGAAACACGTTCATAAAATTGAAGAACTTACTTTGCAACCGTAACCTTAATGTAGAGATCCGCATAAGAATGCTACGTTGTTACGTTTTTTCTACTTTGCTATACGGCATGGAAGCGTGGACAATAAAACAGTCTGAAATCAAAAAATTAAACTCCTTTGAGATGTGGTGCTACAGGAGAATCCACAGAATATCGTGGACTGAAAAAGTAACTAATATAGAGGTGTTACAAAGAATGAAGAAAGAATGCGAAGTCATAAAAACTGTTAAAATTAGAAAGATTCAATATTTGGGTCACATAATGAGGGGCGAGAAGTACGTATTACTTAGGTTAATTATGCAAGGGAAGATACAAGGCAAGAGAAACCCAGGATGACGTAAAATATCCTGGCTAAGAAATTTGAGAGAGTGGTTCGGTTGCAGCTCATTAGAATTATTCAGAAGAGCGGCCAATAAAATTAAAATAGCAATGATGATTTTCAACCTCAGATAGGAGAAGAAACCTGAAGAAAAAACTCAGTATATTAGTTTTTATTTCCTTTTCCTATTTCTTGTACTTTGGTGTTTTCATCTTGACTAAATTATATATGTATATTGAAATAGACGACATACCCCCACTGTAACGTATTAAAAAACCGCCCCGTTACAGTTTATTGATTTTCTTTTTACTTTGCTAAATTTTGTGAAACACCCAGCACAGATTTATATCTTTACTCAATATTTCTCACAATATTATTTTATGACAGCTTCGCTTTTTTAGACTATTCTTGACAACTCTTTTAACCTTTAACTACTCGCACATCAAGTTATAACATAAGTATACGCGTGGCGTACATTATACACCACAAGAGATTACACTTAAAAACAGCAGTTTTGTTTATTCTTTTTTTAAATACGATTAGTTGTTTGTTATAAACCTTATTTATTAACATATTAATAATATTGAACATTTTGAGTAAGTCAGATAGAATGAATTTGTTATCAACAAATTTTTTGAAACCAAAGAGACATAATACTAATACTAAAATATAAAAAATAAGAGTCAAAATGATAAATATTTATTGCACATTCTTTAAGCTCTTATCTTTATTTTGACATTGTGTGCAAGCGTTGATTGAATAACCCAAATTATTTAATCAACGGTGCAAGTAACCACAGCAACAGAATGATCCCTGCAGACTGATCTGAGACAAATGCGCATGTTATTGTTGTAGTCCGGTTTTTCTGTCTACCACAAGAAAAACACCTTCCTCGTAAAAAAACATACAGATGGTAAAACACTTCACCATTGTATTTAGGTATATAAAAAACATGTAGTTAAAACTTTTACAAGTGTCGTCAAAATTTATACAGTACCATAACGTTTTCGGTCTAATCAGATCATCTTCAGTGCCTTATGTACTTGAAGCTAACAATGAATTTGTGGCTATGACATTCATATATGGGTTTACACCTTTCCAAAATTAAATTATATGTTGACTCTAGGTCGATGACATTGGATAAAATTTAATACTTGAGGAGCTACATGTCTCCCTGCTCGGTTTTTAACACGTGGTTCTTGTCAGTTAAGACGACACAGACCAACTGGCTGAGGTGACAGGAATATTATTTAAGAAAACAGCTAAACATGACAAAGTATGGGTGTGTTCCGGACCAATGTAATTTTTTAAAAAATTATAAAATTTTATTTTGTTGTAATAATACCTAATATCTTATTAATGAACCTTTAGTTAAAATTAAATCTGTTTAAATGATAAAAATTTTTTTTCTTAAATCTACAAATCTCTATTATTGAAAAAACAACAAGTGAGTTATTAAATTAGTGGAATTACTGTTTGACGTTGAATCTATGACATCATAAGTGGTATGAAAATTGATAGATGTGGAAAATGAAAGAAATTGATGTAGTACTATCCACATAATAGTGTAAGAATGATATAAAAATAAGTATACAAATAAAAAGATTAAGTTGGAATCCAATAAAATTGAAGTTAAAATTTTTTTTATTTTTGAATTTGGGTAATGGTGGTTGCCTAACAACAGTAAGAGACCTGGTGTGTAAATCTCTGAGAGTTTGAAATTTTTTTTCAGAATTAGTAAAATGAATAAGCTATTAAAATTTTATGAGATAATGATAATATGATAACAGAATATGATATTCTAACTATTATTATATTGTAGTTTTGATAGTGTTAATATAATATTACCATATTGTGAAGTATGTTAAAATGAATATAAATGAAGTTGAGAAAGAATGAATGAGAGTATTAATATAGGAAAGAGGAAATGTAAAATGTTGGTTGAGTAATGTACAGCAGCAAGAATAAATTGGATACTATGTTGTTGTTGTGAACTGCATGGACAAAGTTAGATAATTAAGTATGTACATGGAAAACCAGACAAAATGGTATGTGTGTGAATATGTATTAGAGAAAGAATGAAATAATAGAGACTATATGTTGAGTTAACTGTGAGAAGATTAGATTGACTTGTGTAATATAGGTGGTAATGGGGTCAACAGACTGAAAGTGTCGAATTGATGTGTGAAGATGACTGATGTAGTTTAATTTTAGTGATGAAATTTAAGTTTAAAGATAAAGATGAAGAATTATGATGAAGAAAAGTACAAAAACAAGTAAGGTGACCCCAAGAAATAAGAGGCATGAGGAAATAATATGTGACGAAGTGAGTCATACAAGAACTGGCAGGAGGACCAGAAATAAGAAACTGCCATGGGATAAGATCGTGAAAGAAGAAGGGGTATGATGAATAGAAAGAAAGAAAAAGAGGAGGTGGACAAAATGAGGTATGATATGTGATATTGGGTGATTAGTAAGGAAGTTAAAATGTTAGATGTTAGTGGGCTGGTTGGGAAAAGGAAAATAGAAGCAAAATGAAAAACATGAAATTTAAATGCAATTATTGGAATGGTGATTAAAATTAAGGGAATAGTTGTCGGTGTATGGGAGTAAAAGGTATACACCGACAACTATTCCCTTAATTAAAACTACATGTTTTTTATATACCTAAATACAATGGTGAAGTGTTTTAACTTCTGTATGTTTTTTTAAACGATGGTATACAGCCAACTACTGGGATTTTCCCATTAATTTTTACCTTCCTCGTACTTTTGCTGGTGGTTCGTCATTCTGTTGAGCTAGTTAAGGCCACTTATATGTGTTTAGAAAAAGTCCTATGTTAGATGTGGTATCATCAATGATATTGCAAACGATTTTAAAAAATTTCTTCCAAAGTTGGTTGGACTATTGAAGCGAGCAAAACTATATATTATTTGACTATTTATTCCTGCCACATTAACAGCTGAAAAAATATAACTAAGGGCCACCTTTGCGATAATTATAGTCCATAATAATATTGGACTTTTATGTTTTTTTTTATTGTTCCAACTATTGATGTCTTTTTTTTCCCACAGATCTATTGCTAACTTATAACTGGTGTACCAGATATCACAAGTTTTTTTCGTTCCATTTTTCAACCAATCGTTGTGTAATATAATCTGGCTTATTCGATTTTTTGTAAGGCCCATCTCGTTGTTGCCCACAGTACAACTCGATACCGCTCATATAAAATGTTTCTGAATCACACTATATGAATGCTTTTATCCCATATTTCGCTGGCTTATTTGGGATATACTGTAAAAAGCTGTATCTCCCTCGAAAAGGAATAAGCATTTCGTCAATTGTCAAATGTTCACCTAATGTATAGCTATTATAGGAATTGTCGGAAAAGCGGTCAATCATAAATCGTATAGGGGCAAGTTTGTCAGTAGCTTTTCTTTGAGCTCTTGTATCTTTATTGTCCAACCTAAAAGTACATAAGAGAAATAAAAATCGGTTGCAGTTCATGTAAGCTCTGAAAATTTCTGAGTCCGTTCCGTCAGTTTTCCACTATCCAAAAAAAGGTGTGTGACCTTGTTTTTTAAGCCCAGTTAAAAACAAAAGTCCTATCGTTGCCATAATTTCAGATTTGGTTGTATTTCTGGCGTCTCTTTCGCGATTGTAATTCGGGCGCATTTTTTCTATTTGCATATTGGCACATACCACAATATTTTCAATAATGCCATCAGTACATAGTTTAGCGAAAGCACTTACCTCATTGGTAATATCTTTAGCCTCTTTAGCTGTTTGGGTCTAGGAAGTACTTTTACAATATTAGTTTTGTTAGTTTTACTAAAATTACTTTTCAGAGAATACTTAAACCATTTTTTCCATCCTTGCCTTCATAGAAATCTTCCCACCTTAGTTCATTTTTATTTTCGCTAGAAGTTTCACTTGAATATCCATTCGAATCAGAACTGGGTACTTCGTTAAAAAAAACTTCTTCGTCCGAATTATCAGGATTTCCCCTAATTACTTCTTCGTCTTCTTCTCGAAATAATGCATCAGCAATGCTTGAAGTTCTTTATCAGTAAGTCGATTTGGGATTTCTAACTGGAATTGGTAATAAAAATTTTTATCTACATGAAAAAAAGTATTGCTTATAAAGAAAAATATATTTTGTGCCATATTGACTAAAAAACAATTAAAATATTTACTTATATTACTACACGCGTGGTGTACTTTGTACACCACCGGGAAAAACACATAATAAACAGCTAATTATGGTCTTCTCAAAACGCCGATTCTAAACGAAACTAAAACCAGTTGTAAAGCACGTTCCAGTGATAGATTAGATACATGAACAGGGTTGGTATTTAAATTTTAAAATATATTTGCAGTAGAATTCTAATATCATTCCTAATTACGACTACAATAATTTCTCTTAAAAATTCTATACTGTCGAAGTACGTATCAAGTTTTAGGGTCGCGGCATATTATCGTGCACGTATAGTTTCCGGCACGTAGCGTTTTCAATCCAGCAATCGGACTACACGTTCACATTTTCATACGTAGAACATTTCAGTTTGTTTCAATGAAGATATGATCTCGCTTTTCTCGACAAAAATTATGTGCAATTGCTCTTCTACTTAACGATAAAGAATGAAAAACTGTGTTAAAAAGAAGGTTTGAAGTACATCCAATGCTAAGAGAAAGGAAGAAGGAATGTGAATACTGGACTTTATACAGAGAATTAATTGATGCAGATGAAAAATTTTATGGATATTTTAGGTTGAATAGGATTCAATTTAAATATGTTTTAAATTTAATTTCACCTTCAGTTAAAAAACAAAATACTACATTTAACGAAGCCATACATATCAAACCAAAAAGTATTTTTAAAAAGAAGAGGTATCACTTCCGTACAAAAGTCCTAATTGTTTATCACTTCCGTGATTAATTGTCACAAAGCAATAAAAACACATGCATAAATGACAAAATAGCCTCGAAAATTATTATTTTTTAAATACTATGATGAAAATCAAACAAATACCTAAACAAACAACAAGGGAAAAACGACGGACATCTAATTCACATTATCCTTACCAACCAGTTACGACTCGTTACGTAGCCGTCGGAATCAGTAAAATATTGTTTTCGAATATACTGAACAGAAACGTTAAGTGTCTGAAACGCTATGTTCCGGACAGTGTGCGTTGTTCATATTTAAAACCATTGAAATTATATTTTTCGGAAACTAAACGTTATGTGCTGAAAACGCAACGTGCATGATAATATGTCACGACCTTTAATCCGATTATAGTACAGGCGATATCTGTTTAAAATAACGATTTTTTAGTGTGAAACATATAATATACACGCAGTGTGTTGCATTAATCGCTCCAAAATATTACTACAAATAATAATTTCACCATGCCTGAGTTGTAAAGTGGGTTTAACTTTTTATTAAACAAAAAATATAAAACGAATTAAAAAAATTCGATATTTTTCCTTCTTTTTCGTATACCTTTCAAGAACTGTTGGTTTTAGAATAATACTATATGGGACATAAAAGTTTTGTAATTAAATTTTACATAAGACATTGATAAAACATTGCTAAAACAAATCCTAAGAATTATTAATATTGTGAAGATACTAAAAAACATAAAAAATCAGGTAAAAAAAGGTTATTTTGCGAGTTTATTTCCTATACTAAAATCAAACGTGAGAAAATTATTTGATATGGTTAATCATCATACAAAGTTTCATTAAATTCCATTTAATAGTTTTTGCAATCCATTTTTTTTAATGTATAATTTTCAAAATTATGCAGGTGAAAACATAAAACCTATTAAGTATTCAATATTACAAACCTATTAAAAATTAAAGTTTGTTGATTAAATACCCATGAGAATTTTTTAAAAAATTATTTAAATTTTAGGATTATAAACAATTTAAATAATTTTATCAATTGTTGATTATGTTAATTTTCAAAATGGATATAAAAAGTGCGTCGAAAGCCGCTACAAAAGAAAAGAAAAAATAAGTTGCTCAGTTTATTAGTGCCGGAGTTACGATTCGTCAAAGTTGTGTGCGATTTACAATAAAAGTATAAGGTTCTAAGATCTATTTTTTAAATAAAAACCTTTAATATACACAACACTAATTGGTTACAAATTTACATTGGCTACAGACCACTACATGTGGACTTAAATGTCAATTAAAAATAGTCCTTTCGACAAAAAATTGACGGGAGATCGGAAAAAATTTAAATTTTTTTCATATTTTGTTTAATAAAAAGTAAGTCCACATTTTACAACTCATGCATAGTAAAATTATCATTTGTAGTGATACTTTCGAGCGATTTATACAAAAAACTGTGGTTATAGGCTTCACACCTAACTCAAATCAGATATCGCCTAGACTATTAACCGATTACCCAACCAGTTGTGAGTACAATAATTCATTCATCCATTTTAAAGCAGCCAGGTCAAGCTTTATGTTTCATTACCTTTAAGAAAATCTACCTAATTACCAATCTAATGAGTTTGGATTTAATTACGGGATAGTACTATATGTTTAAAATTTAAATAATACATATTTTATTTTTATTATGCAGTGCTAGTCAAAAGTCCGTTCCCCCCTCGTATCTTTTGAACGGTTATACTTATGATAGTGCAATTTGGAGGGAGGTGTCGTAACTAATAACAAGTGACGTAATAGTGACAGAATTATGTTACAGCGCCACTGTGACATATAATTTTAAATAGGCCCTTACGGCAAGTGATACCTCGTTTGAAAGATATTGAAAATACCTACTTAACTATACTAATTTTATTTGAATTTAAGCTCATTTTGATGAATAAATTAAATAAATACTAAAATTGCAGTTTCGCATTTAATTAATAAATATTAAAACCTCCGCCACTAGTTACTTGTCAAAAAGTTGACGTTTTTCAATTCTCTAATTGTTTTTACGTCAACGTCAACTTTTTTGACAATTCACCAGAGGCGCACATTAGAGTATTTATTAATTAAATGCGAAACTACAACTATTTTAATATACCTATTCAGTCAAACTAATTTTGTTTGGATTTAAGATGATTTTGACGAATAAATTAAATAAATACTAAAATTCTAGTTTGGCATTTAATTAATAAAAATTTTAACGTCCGCCTTTGGTTATTTGTCAAAAAGCGTTTATAGCTTAATATTTAGTTTCTGTTTTTGCTTAGTTTAGTCAATTCTCTAGTTATTTTTAGTTTGCAAACGCGTTTATACCTGAATACTTAGTATCTGTTTCTGCTTAGTCTAGTCAATTCAAATTTAGTGAAGTTGTTTTTAGTTAGTTAAGTTGTTTTTAGTTAGTTAAGTTGTTAAGATAGTTGGTACGTACTGTAGCCGACAAAGTAGCAGCTGTGTTAATAATGTGGTCAATGTGGAAGTAATTTCCATGCAGCGGAACGTCTTTTTAATGAGAGGTACTCCGATCGGCCTACATCAAGAGCTTATTTGAGGAAGCTTCTTCGAAATTTTAAACAAACAGGTAGTGTTCAAGATAACAAACGATCTGGTCCACCAACAATTAGTGATGACAAAAAAAATTACATAATTTCAGAAATGGTAGTATCCTACTTCTTCTACAACCAAGTTGCATCTATCTATGAAATCAGGCAAATGACAGTACACCGAGTGTTGGCTGAAAACAAATTTCACCCAAACAAATTAAAAATTGTGCACCAACTTTCAGATGATGACCCCGACCGAAGACTAGAATTCTGTGAAAATATGTCCAATAAAATTAACCAACAGCCCGATTACATAAAAACAATTTGTTTAAGTGACGAAAGGACTTTTTCTCTCAATGGAAATGATAACACACACAATGTGAGGTATTGGATTGACACAAATCACGTCTTTCGTGAAACACATACTCACTTTAAAAAAAAATGTTTAGGCAGGTATTTTGGGAAACCACATAGTTGGGCCTGTTTTTCTTAATACTAACTAAACCGGTGAAGTGTATCTGGAGATGTTACAAAATGCAATTAAACCGTTAATACTTGAAATTCTGGAGAATAATCCAGATGAATGCGGCAACTTGGAAATACCGTTTCAACAAGATGGTGCTCCTGCACACCATTATTGTGCAGTAAGACGTTACCTAGATGAAGAATATCGTGGTAGATGAATTGGACGACGAGGTATGACAGAATGGCCAGCTCCCGGTCACCGGACCCCACATCATTAGATTTTTATTCTGTGGGGATACTTGAAATCTAAAGTTTACGCTACAGCACCCGACAATATTGACATTTTGAAACAACGAATTGTTAAAGAATGTCAATTTTATTATTAATTTAATTTATTCATTAAAATAAGCTTAAACTCAAACAAAATTATTATGACTAAATAGGTATTTTCAATACCTTTCAAACGAGGAATCACTTGTCATAAGGTTCTATTTAAAATTACCTGTCACAGTGGCCCTGCAACGTCATCTGTCACTATTACGTCACCTTTTGTGATTAGTTGAGAAGCCTACGTCTGTTTTAGAGCAAATATAGAAAGTATTTTAAAATATTTTCGACAATTCTTTTTTATTTATTACGATGTACGCCTGCTATGCAAAACATTGTTTTGGTTTAGGTCCTCCTAAAGGTCCTCGGTGCTGTCACCGACATTACAGCAACACTACCAGATAACAATACTTTTTAATCTAACCGTAAACACGAGAAATAAAAAGAACTTTATTTCCTTTACTCTCTTCTGTGTCAGTATTTAAAATTAATACCATTCAGAATATAAGAAGCAGAATGGGATTTACTAACACCAATAAGTTTCTTAAAAAAGGACAAAAAAGTTATAGACATACTCCCAGTATGGACATAAAAAGATTCATTCTTTATACTGTGTACACTTAATACATCAAATTGTGGTAAGATTCTCCTGAAGTTAAAAATCTAAGAGTAACAGCTATTGATTTTTGTATAGGTATTCCCTTAAACGAGTGTTCTTCTTAGATATTTTATGACCAACTTGACTTATCACCTTGACTAGTATCACTACAACAATACTTATCCCTGAACACAAAGAAAAGCATATCCAAAATCTCCTCTTTTTATTTTCAACTTGTAGGCTAAAACTACACAAGCAGCTACCCCGAGAAATACATCATTTTTGTCAGATATGTTGAAGCAAACTGCGCTATACGGTCAACACAAAAGTTATCAATATGTTATTAAAAACATGTTGCTAACAAGTTTCGGTAACATGTTACTAAGTGAGGACGTTCTTTATAACTCCACATGATAATAAAATCTTATTCAATTCTTGAATATGTTGCCTGTGTGAGTCCATTTCAAACGGGTAAAAAGAAAATACAACCAATTTATTCTACCACCAACGACCAGTTTCGCTTACTATAATTTGGTATGAATCTTCAGGTCAACGGTACATGGGAAGCATGGTAGGCATCATTTAGTTTACTGTGTATTATTGACCTGAAGATGCATAGCACATTATAATATGAGAAACCGGTCGTTGGTGGTAGAATAAATTGATTGTGAGTAAGTCTTATTCTTTATTTCTTTTTATCTATTTAAAATCTTATTACTTTCGCATTCAACGAAAAAATTGTTTAAGTTCTCGAAAGGGATGGTTATGAATTTGATTTTCTAAGGATGACTATTAACAAATCAAACTTCGTTAGAAAAAACATCATAAGAAGAAAAAACTAATTAATAATACTAATAATAAAGCAGTACATTTAAAAACAAAGCGACTAATATGCACTCGACATCTCGATATAATTAAACTTTATAAATTAAAAAGAGGTTATTATTAAATATATAAGGCAGGATAACAATGGAAAGAATATCGTAAAGTAAAAATAACAAATGTTGAATATACCATTCACTAACAGGATTCCATTATTATGTGCTATAGTTTCAAGGGATTATATTACCAGTAATATTTTCCAATTTATTCTAAGTATCTAGTAGAGTTTTAAAATAAACAATAAAAGCTACAAATATTGAAATTATTTATTAAGTAGAGTAACACTATCGTTACAAACACTAAATAATAAACAAATAATTAAAGCTAATACAACATTTAAATGGCCCAAGGTTGACCCACTTACCCTTATTTTCAAATATCAATTTTTATCAAACATTAAACAAAAATCCCAGTATGCTCACGTATACGGCCAAATGAGTAACGCTTCCGGTAGACTAACGAACCATAACGATTTATCTGAAACAAATTGAAGGATGATCTGCTTGTATAATACCTACTATAACGAGTAGATTTTCTAACAGATATGCGATTTGTGAAACAATCTAAAAATCATTTTGAAATTAGTTTTTGAAAATAATTGTTATTTAATTGTATAAATAAAGCTACTAGTTTTTTTTATGTCTTTTTAAATATGAGCAATATTTTATTAAAAAAATATTGTACTTTTTGCTTCATGATCATGATTGTAATCAGCTAATTCACACAAAGTTAAATATAGGTCTCAATTTCTTATAACTTTCTACATTGTGGGTTGCTTGTACCAGTTTCCTCTGTTTTTCTACAAAAATTCCTATATTTTTTCTGGTATGTGTAAAGTCTGATTCAATTTAAACCCTTCTGTTAATAAACATAAGAATTGGACATATAGATATTTTTTATTTATCTTATATAATTGCATATTTACAATTTGCTTAAAATGACCGTATGACCTTCGTACATTTACAGGGTAGAAACTCTTCTGACAAACGAAGACCGGAGATTCCTCAGATAATTTTAAGACAATTCAAACCAATTCACCTAGTCCGAAAATGCTTACTAAGGGAGCTAGAGCTCTTTAAGATGGGCTTGTTATAAGTTTTTTTAAATGTTTCTATTTAGAAGAACGAAAACTGGTACGATTATTTATACTTCAGAGTAAAATCGATTTAATTAATTGCGAATTTGTAATACCGCTCATAGGCGTCCGTTGTAGGTAGTTCATCGGTTATTTTAACGCATAACATTTTTAACTTTATCTTTTAAGCATTTGTGTTACTAGATTACTCAATTTTCAGGTATGGTATTCTAGTACTAAAGCGTACTTCTACTTTAAGTCGGTAGGATACACAGTTTTCTGGAAAAAACAATTTGAAAATTTTTCGTTTTCTCATCGTGAAAGTTAAATTAATATTTTTGCACTAGTTGCCTTTGAACTATCAACAAAAGTATAACCTACGTTTTTCATTGTCAAATTAATGCCAGTTTACGAAGTTTACCTTTCAGTTTTTTACTTTGTGCCATTCAAACGCAACAATTATAATTCAACAAAAATGGTTTTTACTAATGACGAATACGTTGATATGCATTTATTTTATGGCGAAATGAGGTGTAACGCTGGAGCAGCACAACTTAGATACGCAGAAAAATTTGCCAATCGTGAGCATCCTACTCACACAAAATTTACAGCTCTTTATCAACGATCATAAGAAACGGTTTCACTGGTCCCAAAAAATAATAAAACAGGGCGACATCATCAGCAGCACATAAAGGTGTTATTTTAATGGAATTTGAGATTTTACAGCGCTGAGATTTGAGGTACCAGCACTGCTACAAGGAGATTTTCCTGCTCGTGAAAAATTTGCTAGATTCTTGCAAAATCAAAAGATTTCAAATGAAAAACTTTTTAGATACATTTTGTTTCGCAACGGAACTACATTAACAAACAATGAGATTTTTAATGTACGTAATGCACAATATTATTCGTACGTTGGTGAAAATCCCCACGTTGTTAAAGAATTTAAGCATCAGCATAGGTTTAACATAAATATCTGGATGGGAGTAGTTGACAATTATTTACTTGGACCTGTGGAATTGCGTGCTCGTATAAATGGTGCTAATTACTTACATTTCCTGAAAAATGTTTTACCTGATTTGTTAGACGACGTGCCTATAAATATTCGGTATAACCTATTGTTTCTTTATGACGGCTATTCGTTAAGATCGAGAATAGAACAGGCCAGAAAATCTTTCGAAAAAATAAAAAAACTGCTTTGTGAATCTCGAATAAAACTCGAAATTCGACTACGTTTATCAAAATGCTACGTCTGGTCGACTCTTCTATATGCAGTTGAAACGTGGACCCTTAAAACATCAACCGTAAATAAATTGGAGGCCTTTGAAATGTGGAGCTACCGGAGAATACTCAAAATTTCATGAACATCGCATACCTCAAACGAAGAAGTGCTGCATAGAATAGGCAAGGAAAGAGAACTTTTTAACACAGTAAAAGTTAGACAAACATCATACCTAGGCCACATACTGAGAAATAATAAGTACCAATATGCCCAACTTATAGTGAAAGAAAAAATCGAGGGAAAGAGAGGCCTAGGAAGGAAAAGACTATCGTAGCTCAGAAACATCCGACAATGGACAGGGCTAAATTTTGAACAGCTAATAAGAACAGCTGAAGATAGAGAAGAGTTTAAAATTGTAGAAGCCAACCTCCATTGAGGAGAGGGCACTTTAAGAAGAATGACGGCTGTACGGCCCACTTTAGCAGAATTGTACGAGAATTTCTTGATAATAACTAACTAACAAAAGCATTTGTCTATTCCGTTCCGATACAAAATCGTTCACAACTCTGGCTAAGGAAACAAGATGTTTGCAACAAATTTAGAAATAACTTTGGAATTTTTGCAAGAATTCGGCGTTCACTAATCAAAAGGGCAAACTGTATCTTTGCACATGTATGAAATTATTCACGAACTATTTTTAAATTCTGATGTTGAAATTAGGCAGCTTGTCCAACATTAAATAATACATCAGATAAAGACAGTAATATAACAACAGTCTGTGATAAATTCTCATTATTGAACCTGCTTATTGTCAACTTCACAGCGTTGTGGTGTATACAAAAATTATATTCATATTGTTTAATTTTCCATTACACTTTCCTGCCGAGTATATAAATTTTCTTAAAAAGAGTTGTTATAACGACTAACTGTTCGCTTAGTGTTGGATTCCTTGATGTAAGTATAAATTTTGCAGTTAAATTTTCTTACCTTTACTTTGACGTATCATTTTTGAATCTGGCTAAAACTCTGTCTAACGGATCGATATAAAACTTTATTTGTTATCATAAATATCAAACAGAATATTTTTTCAAGGTATTTATTTTTAGAATATGCCTGGAAATACATTAAATTCTCAATCCCAGCAACTCGTGCTGAATTTGTATGAATATTTTGAATTGGAAAAAAGGAAAAAGGAACGGAGGACCCTTATTGGCACCGTTGGCTTCTGTTCGAGAGGTATTGTAATGAATTGTATGGTGTTTATTAAATTACCTATCATGAAATTGCTTTTAATTTAAGAGGGTAGCTGCTGCCTTAAAAATATCACGGCGTACAGTATGTACAATTAAAAAACAAAAAGAAAGCAATCCTGTCCTTTCGAGTCCAGGCAAAAGTAGACGTCTTCGTAAAAGCAAGACAACTGATCTGCCTGAAAGAACTAAAATGGCAATACGAAACACTGTGTACAATATGTACCTACAAAGTAAGTATAAGTTGATATTGTACAAAATAAAAACGATCTGGTTTATACCCCAGCCAATAGATGTTTCACATTAAAATTAACACTTCTAAAATAAAGTTTCACTATTAATTTTTTTTAGAAAAGCATGTTAGTCTACAAAGTTTAAAATGTGAATTAGACGAAAAAGAAGTTGTTACTATGTGAAAAAAATCCTTGAGCATTGTACTGAGAGATATGAGATTTAAATATAAAAAGGATGACAATCGAAGATCACTATTCGAACGAACCAATATTGCTGCTTTGAGCAAAATTCTTTCGTAAGTACTTTGAAAACCTGGAAAGTGTGCATCCAAGAGAACTTGTTTTTTTTGGATGAAACATGGATTTATTTAAAAGGAAATATAACAACTTCTTATCAAGACACTAGTAGCAAAAGTGTACGTAAACCAGAAGGTTTTGATGGTAAACGTTTCATAATTGTTCACGCTGGTTCTTCTAAAGGATTTGTTTCTGAAGCAAGTTTATTGTTTTGTTCTAAGTCTAAACATGTTGATTACCATGAAGAAATAAATAACGACATTTTTACTAAGTATATAAGGACACAAGTAATTCCTAATTTAGAAGAACCATCGTTGATTGTAATGAATAATGCTCCATATCATAGTGTTCTTTTAGAAAAGCAACCTACGACTTTTTCAAAGAAAGATGAAATTGTTACCTGGCTGACAACAAATCACATCCAATTTGACCCAAAATTTACAAAACCTGAATTATTACAAGTTGCAAAAATGAATAAAATAGAAAATGTGTATGTTATTGATGAGTTACTAAGAGAGCATGATCATGAAGTGTTGAGACTACCTCCTTATCATTGCGAATTCAACGCTATTAAATTAATTTGGGCAAATTGCAATTTATATTACAATAAGCATATTGGTATGGACGGCTATTCTGATAGTGCTGTTATAAATATGTGGAAAGAAGCGCTTAATCAATGTAATGGAGACATTTGGGAAAAATGTGTAAGACATACTCATGAAATTATTCAAAAGTGGTGTGTCTGAGATCAAAATATAGTTGATATTGATATTCTACCCATCTTAATAAATCCTGGAGATAGCTCGGATTCTGAAAGTGAAGGAAATATATAATTTTGATATTTTGTTTTTTTTTTTCAATTTATTTTAATAATTTAGTCATTTAGTCATATTTGTGAAAACTACAGAGAAGTTCGATACACAAGTAAAAAAAAATTGATAAAAACCAGCTAGTATAAAAAATAAATACTAAGTCTCTAGGTATGCAACATAAGGAAAGTCATATTATTTTAGCCTAACAGATTGGGCACTAATTTGTAACACCCTTTAAGTTTTCTACAAATTAATGTATTTTTGAAATTTTTCTTTTTCCATTGTTTTTACTGTTTTGTTTTGTAAAGCTCAATTAATTTTTTTTTGTGTTAGTAACTTAGTTCGAAAAGCATGCACAAGAGTTTTTTATCTTTTAGGGCATTTTCTTATGCTTAAGCTTAAGAATTGAATGTCATATGTATACGATGTAAATGTTTAATATTGTATTTTGAATGAAAACTTTTATTTCATCCAGTAACTGGCTTCGGCTGTTGGATGCTTTGGTGGATAAATAAATAAATAAATAAATATGAGAATTAAAGCTGTTTGATCTTGGGTTCATCTTTCTCGAGTACAGTATTTCAAATAAAGCATTTCTTCCAATAATAATAATAATAATAACGTTGAATATGTAGAAAACTCAAAATTACGTTCAAAACAATTCTATAATGAGTTTTTAACATCCAGTATAATAAATAAACAAAAACAATCACCATAAATACGTTTAACGGGATGTTCAACATTTCCTAATTATTTCATGAATCTAGACGAGACTTACGTTTGATTTAAACGCTCTGATTTAATTCGCACAACTATTATGTGCAAAGATACAGCGAACGGAGTGTATATAGACTAATGATCATCAAATCAAACATCTTTTGTAACTATCCACCTTTGATATTTGTTCTTTTGTGTTAGTTTCGTTCCATCTTAATGAATACTGTGTTTTTAAAATTCTTTAAATAAAATTTTGTTTCAATTTGATTTTGTGCTTATTTTTTTAAATTTTTTTTACGAAATGTGTATAATGTATTTATTTAAACAAAAGATAATTTATAAAATGAGTTAATATACCCATTAACTTTACTTTTATGACCAAACAGTTCTACGTGGAACTCTGAGGACCTTATCGTCTATTTTATATATAAATAACTAAAAATCGCCTAATAGAAAAAAAAATTAGAAACAAAGTACCAAAAAAAGGACTATATATTAGAGATTAATACTAGTATTATATTTAGATAAAGATTATATACGAAACAATGACTAATGAGTAAATGAGTAAAATTGTGAGATTGGCGAATGGATTCAGTGTCCGCAGTCATATAAACCCAAAAAAACATCAACTTTTATAAGGAAAAAACTAAAATTCAAATCGATTTTTCTAGAAAAAGTGAATCCTACAGACTTAAAGTAACAGTACCTTTAAGTACTAGAATACCTAAAAATTTAATAATCTAGTATCGCGAATGATTAAAAGTTAAAGAAAAATATTTATGCTTTGAAATAACCGTTGACCTACCCAAAACGGACGCCTATGATCGATACTAGAAATTCACAATTAATGAAATAGATTCAAGTCTGGTGCCTAAATAATCGTACGAGTTTTCGTTTTTCTAAATAAAATCGCTCTGGAGGTATTTAAAAAAACTAATCACGAGGCGCCATCTTTAAAGAGCTCTAGCTCCCTTATGAAGCATTTTCGGACTAGTTAAATTGGGTTAAAAATTGTCTTAAAATTATCTGAGAAATCTAAATTATCTCAGAAATCTTCGGTCTTCGTTTGTCAGAAGAGTTTCTTGATACCCTGTATTACATTATGTACCTAATAGGAGAGAAGTGGATATATGATGGCTACCCATCAACAATAAATTTATAAATATATTATAAGTCAGTAGACCAATGTTACTTCAGTGTCCTTGCTTCTGTCGTCGGTTTGGCGAGTTGACTAATTTATTCGTTTCCATAGTTTTGTACTTTTTGAAAATACGTCGTTGTAATGTTGCTTATTTCTTTTTCTCCCTTAGACATATTTAAGTCAATATTAATGTTTTTGTTGACATACCAGGGGCACTAAATATTATTCTAAGAATTTTGGATAAGAGTTGCTAAATAATTTTTGTATTTGATCGTTATATTATAGTTGAGAGCATTTAATTTCAGTTTAAGCCACTACACGTGCTAGTGATGAGCGATGAATACTTAGAAACACGTGTATAACTGGAGAAAAAATAAACAATATATGCTCTGCAGATGATACCAACAGCCAACTTGATAATAGCCAAGAAGACCTAATTGATCTCATACTGCTGATTGAAAACAAAAAGTTTGGTCTGAAGTTAAGACAAAAATCAGAAATAGGCATTACAACCATTATCCACATATAGCCAAAATTGACCGGTTTGATGTGGTAAGCTCTTACTTTTATCTGGATTATTGATCACAAACACAGGTACACTAATTTAAAATAAAAATTTGTGGAAGATTTGAAAACAAAGTTTTCAGTGTTTTATTGTTACAGGTACACTCCCTGAAAAAGTGTATCTGGTCAACCACATGAAATTCATATAGGTCGGAAATGCGCTGAAGGCTGAAGTTCTGCGGAAGACAAACAGCAATCAGTTGAGAATCATAATAATAGACTTCCTTATTGAATAAGCGCCAGTCAAGGGACATTCACTTAGGCTGTTTCATGGAGACTTAAGCTGCATACTCTGTACAGAGAACCTGAAATAGTCAACAATGTTCTGTTTTTGGTAAATGTGCTAACTCATTAGCATCTAATCAGCAGTCTATAAATTTCTTTTGAATGATGTTTTTAAATAAATAGTAATAACATATACGTATACAATATAGGTAGGGTCCCATTAAATTGTAACATAAAGTACAGTCATTGTTTTGAAAGATGCAACAACACAATTGATTGCTATTGTATTTGTAATAAGAGTTAGCTCAATATTTGCCTGGCTGATTGCTTCCGTTCTAAAACACGCAAGAATATTCAGTATACTTGAAGATTAGTTCTACGAGGGTAATATATTTATTTTTAAATAACATTGTAGAATATTATTTTGTTTCTTATCGTATAACAAGAATATCACGTAAGGTGTTTTCTTTCATATATAGATTATGTTAATATAAACGTTACATTTTATTTAGATATTTAAGCAATTTTCTATTTTAATTCAACTACGTAAAATATTATGAAGTTTGATATTAAAATACATTGACAATCAGTGTATTGAAGTAAATAGGATACGGCTAATACTACTCCATATGGAGACAAAAATCAGACCCTTTACGATTATGGATATTTCCACTATGAAAATGTCTATTTTTGACTTTATTTTCGACCCACCACTATCTCGTGAGTATCAATACGTAGTTTTGAGATTATTTAATTTTCTATCATAGACGGTAGAGTTGTAAAAAGATAATAAATTCGGTATTTCGCATAGCGAAATCTTCGGTTTAAATCTAAATGTTTCCAAACCTAAAATTCAAGTATTTTCGAAGACACCAATTACCGTACTATCAAAAATTTTCGTGTATCGTTCGATAGAAATCGTATTTCTATCAAAAATCGAACAAGCGAGGAAAACACTCATGGACGCACATTAATTCATTTTTACAGCTTAGTCCAGAGCTCAGAATCCGAATGATCAGATGTTATTAGTAGCGCACTATTAAGCACGATCAAAGAGAGGAAAAACAATATTTAGATCATGTGTTGAAAGCTGAAAGATATAAATTATTCTGAATCTTATTATAAGGTAAATCACAGGAAAAAATATCAGTAGGGAGACGCCAGACATCATTGCTGAAGGATCTGAGGAGATGGTTTGATCTCCCATCTACAGAAATCTTTCGTGCAGCAGTTTTGAAAGTTATAATTGGCATTTAAATCGCCAACCTTCGAAAGGAGACGGCCCAATCAGTACAAGATGATAAATAGCGGCTACGTTATCGTTTTCACTCTATAGTGGGAAATATTACTATCTTATTATTTTCAATAGAGCGATACTTGTCATAGTATCTAGTACTAACTAAAATTTTACGAACATAAAGAATAGCCTTAAAAAAGAAAGTGGACGTACCTGAGGTGGTGGATACAAATATGAGAACATTTTACGTTTTAAGGGTAAACTGTTCAAAAAGCGCTTTAAAGCTGTTTATTAAAAAAGGAAATACAAATGTGAACCACAAAAATGATACACAACAAATGTTAAAACTAAAATACCACTATAGTTAGAATTCATTCCTATTAACCGTTTCAGAACTAAATACATTTCGCAGGTATTCAAAACTTTTCAGAAAAAAAAATAACAATAGTCTAATAATGGTGCCCCATGTGATCTATTTTTTTTATATCCTTAAATGCTTTGGTAGGACATGGGACAACTGTATCCCAGTAGTGTTTTATATTGGGACCACTGTGTCTAATCAGTAATACATAAATACATTTTGAAGATAACTTTATTGAAAACACATCGCCAACGTGCTATAGCCTTTTTTATGACTGGGTTGCCAAGGGATTCATTATTTGAATAATAGTCTTTCATGCTCGGTAATTTGTTGTAGCACATAATCATGGTACAACCAAGAATGATCATTATTTCGTAGTGATCAGTTTCTTTATTCTTTTTAGTATTTTGATGTTGTGCAAGTCTTAGATTAGTGCAGCGAGCGAAGTGCATAAATAAAGACCACGGAAACAACATTATAAACACATCCAATTCACTCGAACCTCTTCCAACATCCAAAGTGCTTACTCTTTGCCTTTGATTTGGAATATAAAGTTTTAGTTTGAACTTCGTTTATGGTTGTTTACATATTACGAGACCAGACTGGTCGTCAGCTGGGTCTGACTTCTCCTCCTTCTTCTTTTTCAGAATCTATTCTTTCTAGATCTCTTTTAAAATTATCCCCTTGCGAAAAATGTTCTTGTAGATCTAAACCTTCATGAGACTCTCCGTCAGTGGGTTGATATTCGTCAGAATCTGAGCTAGGAAAAGGTTCGCTCTTCAGCGATATTTTTCAATTCTCTTTGTGTTAAAAAACGTCTGGCCATAATTCAGGAACTGCAAAAAGTGGAACTGTTGTCACTATTTAAAGTCGATTTAAAAAACTGATGGGACACTAATGACCCGAACAAAAAGACTACTGGGACATTGATGTCCCATTACATGAATTGTGCGAAAACAGTGACAAAAAATGGATTTTATAAGAAATTTTACTCATTTTCAACAACAAACGCTTTCAGTATTGCTTTGTAGTAGTATTTGGCTGGCAAAAACACTAAATATGTATCACAGCAACAAAACACAGAACCACATTATACACGAATACCTATTTCTCGAAAATAAGGTTACATAATCGAATAGTTGATTGCATAACTTAACGAAATGTTTAGTAATACGGTTATCTTTGATGAAAGTGAATTTAGGGGACAAATAGGCACCACTAGAACTTTTTTAAATTCCGTGGGACTTATAGGTCCCCACAATACCGAAAGAGTTAACACAGTCTTTATTTCAGATTACTGTCCAATATAAATTGCCATAGTTTTCGTTCACTTTACCGGAAATACTAACTGCTACGGAGTATATTGAAGCTGTCACAGAAGTGTATGTGGAAGTAGCAATACTGTGTCTTGTGTGGCAAGCTATTGTGAGAAATACCAACGACAAATATTGTTAACTTTTCAAACAAAACCACACATTTCGAGGGCAATATAGGGTTATTTTATACTTCTGATCACAACAGTGGAGCAAATAATGGACGGATCAAGAGAGCACTTTTTCTTCTTAGGGTGCCTGTCCGTTCCGAACGTTGGCAATCATTCTGGCTATGATGACTTTGTTGGTTGTTATACGGAATAGCTATATTAAGGTCTTTATATACCATGCTCTCAGGTTAGCAAGTCGGGATATTGTTCATCGTCCTGGGGCCCTTGTTCCTTCAATTTTTCCTTACAAAATGCATTGGAGTAGCTCATATCTGCCTTGATTTTTCATTATATGTCACAAGTACTGCAGCTTATGGCACTTCACGATGTTGACAAAATCCACGGTTGTGTTCATTCTCCGTAGTACTTCTTCATTGTTGACTTGGTTCATGGTATCTTCAGGATCCTTATTTGTAACCATAGCTCACAACCCTGAAGTTTTGATGTAGTCCACCTTGAATGTCCACGTTTCTACTCCGTACAGAAGCACTGAGTACACGTAGCATTTAAGGATCCTTATTTTTGTTTCTAGGGTGAGATCATGGCTCTTAAACACAGAGCTCATAGTCAAGAATGCACTTTTTGCCTTTTCGATGCGACATTTAATCTCTTGGATATTGTCCCACGACTCATTGATTATAGTTCCCAAGTAGTTGTACTCTAGTAGTAGTAGTAGTTCAATTCTCATTTGGTTCACATACAGATTTGCTTCAGTTATGTTTTTCTTGCTGATGATCATTAGCTTGGTTTTGCTGATATTTATATCAAGTCCATATATTCTACTTGTTTCCGTTATTTTGTTTATTAAGTTTTGCAGCCCTATATGGTATTGGAAAATACTATTATATTATCTAACACTATAGTAAAAAATAGACAGTACTGTTTTTAATTAAACTGGTGTAGCAATTATAGTATAGAGTGATGATATTTTAATTTGTATGTATTGTTAAGAAATATTAGTTGTAAGACTACCACAAAACTTAAAATAAAAAGAAAATCAATATCCTATATATGTATACTATGTATGAAATATATATTCATACTATGCATGAAAAAGTTAAATAATTTAATGCTTTCTGATAAAAAATATTTTCATTTTTTTTGCGTTTCATAAATATATACAACGATGATGGTTTTTCGACACGCGAATAATTGTACATGCGCGAAACATGGAAACTCTAAGGTAATTCCGCGACTTTCCATCGGTTGGCTATGTAATTTGTTTATAGTCATTGTAAAAGCCAAAAACACGAGAAATTGTAAAGGTTTAAAATCTAATCGTACGTTCGTTGTAATCATCGGTACACGCAGGATCAGAACATCCTCTCTTTTGTATTTTTTCTTGATGATCGTTGCCTCAATGATATTATTCATTAGACTTTTCACAGTCAGTCTCATTTCATTGCACAGTGGAGGGTGAACTTAATGTTACGCAGCATAATGACAACTAATCTTGTTTTGTACTGTTAGGTGGGAGTCCAGGCAATACAACTTTCCTGGAAGAAAATTTAGAATGGTCGCATTCCCATCATCGACATCTGTATTTTTTGTCGCCAATATTGCTCTTTTAATGGTGGTTTTTGAACTATTAGTGGGCTATATCCGCAACACACGCAAAATAAGCTCTGACCAGAAAATTAATCATAAATTTACTAGAGAATTATACTAAGAAGTTTTACATTTTATCATATTTGAAGGAAGTTATTTCGCAGTAATTGAACGAATATTATTTTGGCTAATAAATATAAAAATAAAGTATACGAAAATATTGCCAAATACTATATACTATGTCCATAGTAGCCATTGAAGCATCCATTGAAGCAATTTATAGTGAAAAGCTTATTCGATTCGGTAACACATTTTGGGTTGTTTGTGGAACTAGCAGATACTGTTTTAATTTTGGGTTTGATTATATGAACAAGAGTAGTAGTATTTGATACGTTAAACTGCATTTCTGAACCTGCAACCTACTGGGTATTTTTTAATAATTTATTTACCAGCAAATATTTATTATTTCATTTACAAAAATATAGATACCGAGCAACAGGGACCATACGGAAAAATAGAGTAGAGAAGTGTCCTATACAAGATACAGAAACTCATGGTAAAAAAACTCGTAGATTTTCGATTTAATTTAAATGGAGAAAAACCTTATGTATAATGGAACATTAATGAGTGTGTTATTACAGCATCTAATTTTGATAATATAGAACCTCTCGCACAAGATGGTATATGGAATTACAAGCTCAAAGGAAAACGTTTATTTCTTAACCGCAAGTGTATATTAAATTCATAGGGGGCATGAAACAATATTATTGATTTGTTACAAAATATGCCACTAAAATCAGAGCTAGGAAGTGTTATTGGCCAATATTTACAAAAAAAGTCAAATATTACTTTATTAGATTTTCGTCAATCGGGAACATCAATATCTAAAGTATTTACGGACATAAAATTTGATGGAAAGAATGCTCCATCGAGGAACGTGAAGCGCAGAATTGATGTCAAGGAGAAAAGTATAAAGCCAAACAACGTATTGTAGAAAATGTACTGTAACAGTATATAAAAATTGTTTCATACAACATCGTTAAACATAAACTGATTTTAATTAGATGAAAATAACAAATTTGAAGTCCCAGAGTCCTATTTATAAGACGGCTCTAAAATGCACAGATTAATCAATCAACTTCATAATTATGTTCATATTTAGAAATAACAGATGACATAAAAAGAGTGACTACTCATTGGATTCAGATGGCGCAAAATCGGACTAAGTGGAAAAGCATGCGAGAGGCCTATGTTCAGCAGTGGACGTTAAAGGCTAGTAGATGATGATGATTACCGAACGTATACAAACGACTGTTAAGAAATGAAAAAATTTACAAAAAACCTAGTATCATGACAAATTTACTTAAGGGACTGAAGATTTCAATATACTTATATTGAAATCTCCTTGAGACCTCACCACCAAGCCCAATTACGTTTCACTCCCATACTATCATGAAAGTCTATCTGGAGATATTCGAAATCTCATCCAACGGTCGGTTGAAAACATCCATGTTTCATTTAAAGTACCCAACAATTTGGGTCAACACATATCTAATTCCAAAGATTCCATCAATTATATGGATCGGAGTGGAGTGTATAGATTAAAATGTTCAGATTGCAATGCCTCTTACATAGGTAGAACATGAAGATCACTATCCTCACGTTCTCTAGAACACATAAAAAGAGAAAATACTTCCACTTTTTCTCAACATCTCAAAGAACACAACCACACCCTTAATATCCCAGAAGACGTTTCACTTATTCACAATATCCCCCAAAAAAATTTCCTTAAATTAGACTTATACGAAGATCTTGAAATTCTCAAAGAAAAACAAAAAAGCCCAAATTGCGTCAATCGTTATGTATCCTTCAATCGAGACTTCCTCCCTCTACATCGTCAACTATTTTCATAACCTTCATCCCCAACTCACTTTTACAAAAATCTTCATTTATCACTATTCGTTCACTCAATACTCATCTTCTTTAGTCCACTCCAAAAACTTTTCTGTCAACACATCACACTCTCAATCAGTCCTTGTCTCTCTCTATTAAACCCTAACTTTTAGTCCGACCCACTATACCTATTGTTGTCCATGCTTCTTGTCGGCACCTCCAAACCTTAGACTATTCTTCATCCCTTTCAAACAAACCTCTCAGTCATCACTTTACTCTTCCACACAACCCCTCCTTAGGGATTGGTTGAGGTTCTCTGGGGATCTCAGCCTTCTGCATTCTTTCCGTATCTCACATTTTTTCCAAAAACAGTATAATTTTCCTTTTTTCACTTAATTTCAACAGAACACCTAAAAACCATTTCATTTTCATAATTAAGGTTTGTTTATATACACCTGCAAATCATCCAACTTATAACTTATCTCTTTACATTTCTCATGTACCTAGTGTTGCTTTATGACAGATAGGTCCTTTCTCAAGTTATAAGTTGAGTACTATACATACAACATACTACAAAACCTTGATCCAACCATCAAATTCTGTTTATTTTATATAATAGCTTAACGAACACCTTAAGACCTTCATATCCATTAGGAATTAAAAACAAATCCCATAACTTAATTACCAGTAAAGCTGACACCATAATTTTTGTTTTACTTAATTTTAACAGAGCCAACCCACAACCATTCCATTTTCACATTTCAGATAATTATACACCTGCAACTCATTCAACTTATAACTTATCCTTTTATATTTCCCATGTACCTAGTAATGTTGCTTATGACAGATAGGGCCTTTCTTAAGTTATAAGTTGAGTACTTTTCTACTAAAATATTACAAAACCATGTCCCAACCATCAAATTTTATTCATTTCACATAATAGTTAATAAAATAAAACTTCCACACCACTTAGTCTGTTAACACCCTATCAAACATTTAATTTTCATGTACTTATAACTTAATAAGTTTTACATTTACCAGGTACCAAATGTTGTTTTTTGACATACAGGGCCTTCTATAATTGAGTTATAAGATAAATCTCACATGACCAATACACTACAAAAGTTTTATTCCATTCACACAAGTACACTTTCATATTTTAAATACATTCATTCTTATTCCACCAATATCAACAAAATATCAACAACTCAACCTTCTACATGTGTCTAGTTTCTATTTTCCAGGTACCAAATGTTGAAGAAACATAAAGGGCCTAATATTAAAATCTCTATTTCACTACACTACAACACACATGTATAGTTGGTTGCCTAACTATAACATCGCAATCATTTCTCCACATTTCATCTCATAGACATAATTTAAAATAACAACATTGATGGTTGATACTGTTATATTAATTTAAAAATTTTTTACTCTAACAATTTTAATTAACGTTGGCTTTTATCTTAAGTAGACACATACAGTTATATTGACTACTCTGTTATGACTTCCGTCCTAACTTGTCAACATTGTCATTTCAATCAGTTGCTTCCATAAAGTCCTCGTAGACATACCGTCTCAAGACTTGCAACTTCAACGTGGAGTCATATGTCGCCATGTTACCTAATCCAACGGTAACTTTAACATCATAAGTATTTATAAGATATAATGTCGAACAAATGTAACTAATTATTTGTTAACGGGTTTTTACCCATATATTTAGTGGCTAAATTCATGTACTCCTAGTAAGTATTAACCACACTTTTCTTTAACCTTGGTCAAAATTTTAACTTCATGTTCTTTTTAATTAAGTGGTTACATATTTTCTAGGACACCGATGATGGAATGATGTATTCCGAAAACGTTCTGTCTAACACAGCCCGTTTGGGTTTTTAAATATATACCTTTTACAAAGGATTTTAATAAATTTTTTTAATATATGGTATACAGCCAAATACAGGAACGTAGATTCCTTGTGGATACTTATATTATTTACCAAGAGTATTCGCCAAAATAAACTGTACCGAATGTGAAAATTGTATTTATTTTTTAATTAACATAATTTACATGTACAAAAATTACACCATTGCGACGATTTGGCCAATTATCCAATATATTTATAAAAACTGGTTACTATGTTTTGTCGTAGTTCTCCAATATCTGCTGGCGGAACTTCTGACTTAAATACTGATTTTTCAACATACCCCAAATGTATGCTTCGGGAGTGGTCAGATCAGGTAAGTGAGCTGAGTCGACGTCTGATCCACAAGAAAATATTTTGATTTCAAGCTTCATGTTGAAACCATTGCCTGTGCATCTATAAATTTGCGTGTGTGGCAAAAATTTCGTAAATCTCTAACAAAAGATATAATAATGTTCTTTCTGTAACGCCCTTGGTTACCAGTAAGTGGATGTTAGTTCACATCTTCAACAAAATAAAGACCAATAATCCTGTACCCAGACACAGCACAAAAAATAGTAACTCGTTAGTTGTGGAGTGGTTTCTCTACAATGATATCTGGATGTTTAAATCAAAGAAACTAATTTGATTATCTATTGATATTACCGTTAAAATAAATCATTCAATTTATGCGCAGTATTAAAAAGGTTTCGTTTTGGAGACTGTACTATCTGATCGAGAACACATCCTTGATTTTTGTTGGTAAGAACTGTTTTTAGACGACTCCAAGAGCTCTAACGCTGACACAACACACTGTTAGTGTTATCAGTGTCATCAAGAATTTTTTAGTGATTTCTAAAATTACACTTTTACTGGAGGTATCCTTGTTAAACACTCGATATTTTTTAGACGCTTGTGTTTCAAACTTAGATCACTATTTCGTCCATTTCCAAATGAGCGGAAATAATGCTCTACTATAAACACTTTCTCCTCAGTTGTAAGAATCACTTTCCTTCACAAGGTTTTAATAATAGAGCATTGTTAATGGGACAGTTAATGACAAATAATTTCAATCCAATAAATACGTATTGCAAGCGCAATTTCACATCCGTCTTAATTTCGGTATTGTATGCATTTTGGCGAATACCGTGTAACATCTATAAATATGTTAATAAGATTTTTTTTTAGATTTTGAATATTGCTTATAACAGGGAACTTATTCTACTCATAGTTATCCAAAGAAAAAAAACTATAGAATTGGCAAACATTGTGTTACCCCAGTACATAAGTAACATTATTTCTTGACCTCATTTCTTAGGCACAATTACTTTTTAAATGCCCTTTGCGACGGAAATAATTTTTGCCGCATACTTGAATATTTCACGGCATATTTCTTGAACCTGCCAAAGAAATATTGAGGTACAATTTTAGTTGGATTAAGGGTAATTGATTAACAAGTGAACCAAATATTCCCTAGTAGTCTTTCCTGTTCCTAGTATTAAATAAATATTAGGAACGATGCTTAAATGTCTTTACCATTACAATTTAATTTTCAAAGAATATAAAAATTGCTGGAAAGTAAGGAATTACACGGACTTAACCCAAATTAGAAACATTTTTTTTCATCTTGATAGCGATCGAGTACGAGTAGCGTTCATATCAAAATTTTTATACAATAATTTCTATAACTTTAGACATAATGGCTCTTTATCAAATTAGTTATGTATTTTCTTTTTTTTTTTGTACAAAATTATATATTTTACAATTACATATGATTCACAATATTGTTTTTATTTTGTTTTTTCTTTCAAAAATATTATTTGACAACTTGTCTATATTTTTAAACATACAGCGTGGGCCACTTAAAGAGTCTACACTGATATTTAGATGATATAGATATCTGTCATTTTCCAACTTCCAGTACCATAAACCTTTATTACATAGGGAATATACCATGTGTGGCGCATCATTAAACATTATTGGGTATATTATTTAGATAATTCAGCTATCCATGATGTTTTTCCATATTAACTCTATTCATGTGAAAAGTATCAGTTTATTGAAACTGTTACATCTCTAAAGCACTAAACGTAGCGCCTATTTTCTGCTAGTGTCAATTTCAAATTTTTACCGTCACGGTTAAAACTCCACTAAAACGAAATTTTTGACATAACGACTGAAATTTTGTAGTATTTCATGGGTTACTCGACTACATTTCGAGTTTGTCTTAGTCTTCTTTGTCTTAGTTCTTTGAAGAAAGCAGGAATGGTATTATAAATCTTGCTTTTTAAATTACTCCATAGTTAGAGGTCCAGGGTAATTAAATCTGTGGATCTTGCCTGCCATTTAATAAAACCTTTTCGTTCAATCCATTGAGTGGGAAGTCGTTAATTAAACTATCTCCTTAGGTTTATGCTATAATGCGGATTTGGGCCGTATTGTTGGAAAAAGCAAATCATCTGCTAAGTATCCGTTATCATTTTTGTAGTTAGCTTATTTATGGGAAATAAGCTATATTTATGGGAAAACTGCTCTCTTATAATCCTAGATATGTTTCTCCTTCCAAATGTTATTGCAAAAAGAATGGTCCAACAGTACGATCCCCATATATTTCTGCTCATACGTTTAGTTACAATGACTGTTGGGCGTGTGTTTTGTGTAGAACTCTGGATAGATTTAATCACTAAAATAGCGTCGTTTTGTCGATTTACAGTACCATTACGAAAAAAAGAACATTAATCTAACAACATAACCCAACTACATTATCGTGCTACAACCTTTTACAACATATATATATATATATATATATATATATATATATATATATATATATATATATATATATATATATATATATATATATATTGTTATGATATGTAAAATCGAGAAAAATATTGGTTTGTTTAAAAATATTTCAAAATTCAATAACATTAAAATAATTCAGATAAGTAGGATAATATCCAACAAACATTTCGAAGAAGGAGAGTTATTAATTTCTTGAATTACCTGTACCAAACAAAAAGTAAGCTTTGCATAAATTATTTCTTTGTTATACTTGAGTGACCCGCATAATTTTAAGTGAAAACAAAAAGACAATTGAACGGGGTTTTCCAAAATACATTAATGCAGTGATTAGGGACAAATAGAAGAGATTTTAGATAGAGGTTTTTGTTAGTTTTTAAGAACTATAGAAAATATTATTTGTAAATAAGTTTTAGGAAATTTTATAATTATAGGTAAAAATTTGTTTGTTATCGAAATGAAAAAATGGGGGAATTGTGACGAGTTTTGATTGGCGGAGATTGAAAAAGGTGGGATAAGTATGTAGGAAAAAGTTTAGCGAGATTGAGGAGGAGAGAGAAAAAGATCAGTTGGTTTCCAAGTCTGTAAGAGGAACAGTGATTGTTCTCTGGCGGTTCCTGAAATGTAGCAAGCAGTAGTGTTGAATGTTAGTGAGTTTTTGTGGAGTTAGTGTATCTGACAGAAGCTGAAGCAGCAAAATATTGTAAGTCATATTTCTCTACTTATATTCCAAGAGTCACTGTTCAGGCCAACGAGAGATTCAGTTTATCGTAAAGAGAAGATATTCCAAGAGTCATTTTTCACTCGGGCCAACGAGAGATTCAGTTTATCGAGAGGAGAAAGGCTATCATAATTTGAATGATTTGTGCTTTTGAAGGAGATCATTAAGGACGATATACTTGCAACAATCTGTGTAAGATTGCTGATTACATAGGGAGCGGTTGAGAGGAGATAATACAGTCTACAAGGAACAAGGATTTGGACCACTCATCATCAGAGAGAGATATTTTTTGTTTTCTGCAGTTTTTTTCTTTTATTGATAACACAATTTTTACACGTAATTTAGAAAGGATATAAATATTTTGATTAGGAGAGTTAGAATAGTTTGGGATTTTGAGATTTCAATTAATATTGTTTGTACCATAAATTTTGATTGTTCACGTAATGAGAACAAAATTTTGGGAATCCTTATATGAGGTTTGTTTATTGAAAACGTTTGAGTGTGAATTATTTCATTATTTTTATTTCAATATATAGTGTTAGATCATATGTGTTTTTTATTATTCCGGTATTTTCTGGACCTTACCTTTCACATGTAATAGCATAGATATTGAAGCACGAATTTAACCCTGAGATAAAAGAATTAAAAATTGTGATAAAGTCATAATCATATCATTTAAATAATTTTAATTAATCAAAAAAAATAATTAGCTAATTATTGCTTGGCGCACCAAGACTATAAATATCACAATAATATATATATATATATATATATACATATATATATACATATACATATATATATATATATATATATATATATATATATATATATATATATATATGTAAAAGATAAAATCTTTTAGCTAAAGCCTCTATCGCTTTATTAAATTAAATGGCCAAATATATGGCCTAGGAAGACAAATTCGTTAAACTTCCCGTGCTCGAATCGGTATCAATAAAGTGTTATGATCATTTCGGCCTATCCCAGCCTCACCAGACACTTGGGCTGATACAAATTCAAACTCGGAAAATCCAACGAATGTCTCCCAAAACTTCACTACAAGAGTAGTTAGCTTACAAAGGCGCCACCTGCTTTGGCGGCCGTGAACGAAAACGATATGATAATATCGTTTTCTGTATCCTTTGCGCTATGCGAAATGTGTAAAAGATAAAATCTTTTAGCGAAAGCCGCTATCGCTTTATTAAATTAAATGGCCAAATATATGGCCTAGGAAGACAAATTTTATCTTTTACACATTTCGCATAGCGCAAAGGATACAGAAAACGATATTATCATATCGTTTTCGTTCACGGCCACCAAAGCAGGTGGCGCCTTTGTAAGCTAACTACTGTTGTAGTGAAGTTTTGGGAGACATTCTTTGGACTTTCCGAGTTTGAATTTGTATCAGCCCAAGTGTCTGATGAGGCTGGGATAGGCCGAAATGATCATAACACTTTATTGATACCGATTCGAGCACGGGAAGTTTAACGAATTTGTCTTCCTAGGCCATATATTTGGCCATTTAATATATATATATATATATATATATATATATATATATATATATATATATACATATATATATATATATATATATATATATATATACATATATATATATACATATATATATATATATATATATATATATATATATATATATATATATATATATATATATATATATATATATAAATGCAAATGTAACTACGTTTAAGGTTTTTGAATATTTTTTACTTCTACTTGTTTTATAAAGTAGATTCTCTACTTTATTTTTCTTAACTATCGATATAAGTAATCCTCTACCTGGTGGTCAACAGCTACGGGTGGAAAAACCGAAGAACTGACTCGTGGCAGGGTACTTTATTGCCCTGGAGCTGAGAAATTGACTTCGAAGACGGAAGAGGTAAATTAGCCAACGGCATTGGGATGTGGTAAGCCACAGAAATTACACATAATACAAAAAGAATAAAGAGATACAGAAAAAAAGAAAACAACGCAATATGTACAGGCATAGTTCTAGACATCAAAGGCTATATTTTGACTACAATTGAAGATCAATTAAGAAAAAGAAAAGAATACATGCAATATTTATTCGAAGATAGAGCAAGAAGGCTGACTGAAATAAACAATCCATACGGCCCAGAAATAACAAACGAAAAAGTAGCTATGGCCATTAAGCGGATTAAAGATGGGAAATCACCTGAAGAAGTACGTGGTGCAATTTAATAGTTTTAGAGGCACACCAAATCATAGCTCTTACGAAGCTTTTCAACAATATGTATAAGACTGGTCACTTATCAAAAGACTGGCTACTATCAATATTCATTCCACTTCCCAAAAAAGGCTATGATAGGAAATGTGAAGAACATAGATTAATTAGTTTGATGAGCCCTATACTTAAAGTACTCCTAACTATTATTCAGTCGCACATATTCACCAAATTAAAAGAACACTTAAATAAAGTTTAATTTGCCACATGGGGAACTTACCGATATACCAAAAACATTAAGACTCGAAATAAGACTAATCTCAAACTTATATCTCCTGACTGTCTGAGATCTTCACAGCCAGAAAAAATGTTAGACAGGGTAGCGTAATAACACCAGCATTAATAACTAAAAAAACTTATAATGAAGTTAAACATTCTTTTTGTAAAATGGTATAAAATTTTTATTAATTTTTTTTTTAAAATATGCAAATTGAATTTATAAATTTTTAGAACGTTTTCAGATCATTATCAGTGAGAAACCTACAAATAAGTATAACCACTTAAAAATGCAAAACAAAAATGTTAAATTTTGACTGTTAAATTGAACATGGGGTTAATTCTTACTTCTATAAATCAGTTGGAATTAGCCACATGTTGAGGTCAGATAACCCTTAAATTAAATAATTTGAGTAACGAATATTATAATTTTTAAGACTCTAGGTCAATGATAAAGGATTACATTTGTTAAGGGAACGTACAATTTCCCAGCTCAAAAAAGGGGATCTTACTCCTTGAGAGGTAACAACCAACTGTTGATAGAAGGAAGTAAAAGTTGTTTTGAAATGACAACACAGTGACAACACAAGACAAGTGATAGGTAGTTTTAAAAAAGTAATCAGATAATATCTGCCCATTAAGAGTGTTATTTGTCTAACTGAGAAATCAGAAGATGGTATGACAAAAAATGGCGAACGTATAAACAATATTAGATATGCAGATGATACCGTTTTGCTGGCAGATAGTTCGCGGGGGCTCTAAAGTATAATGGGTTATGTTCTAGAACTATGTAACAAATAAGGCCTAAAACTAAATTGTGAAAAAACAAAAATTATGATTGTTAGTAAGAACACCAACATAAACGACTAAATTACAATAAACGACACACTGTTAGAAGGAGTAGAGAAAATATGCTATTTGGGCTACAATATTAAGGATATCTGGTCTTCTACTTCTTCCTACTTTATAAATAGGCAAAATGCCTGTTTTACTTCGGTTTTTAGCCTCAATTGACGTTGTCTGACCATCTTTTCCTCGGTCGTTCCAATGATCTTCTTCCATTTGGCGATTTGTCTCTTGCTATTTGTACTATTCTATTTTCTGTCATTCTTTCGATGTGTTGATTCCATTCCACTTTTCTTCTTTTGGTCCACTCGTTTATTTCCTCTATACCACATCTCGCTCTTATTTCCTCACTTCTTACTCTGTCTCTTAAAGTTTGGTTTGTTATTTTTCGTAAGACTTTCATTTCTGTTGTTTCCAGTAGTCTTTGTGTTTTCGCCGTATCTGCTCTTGTTTTCGCTGTGTACGTCATTATCTGTTGATTTATATATCCTGGTTTTCGTTTCCGTTGTGAGGTATTTGTTTCTCCAGATTGTGTTGTTAAGACATCCTGCTGCTCTGTTTGCCATGTTCACTTGTTTTTGTACTTCTTCTTCCACTTTTCCGTAGCTTGACAGTTTTATTCCCAAGTATTCAGTTTCCATCACTTGTTCTATTATTTTGTTATTTACGACTAGTTTACATCTTCTCGGTTCCGCTGATATCACTATCGCTTTAGTTTTCTCTGTTGAGGTCTCCATGTTGTATATGAACGCCGTACCTTCGAATTCTTTAATTAATCTTTGTAGGTCATCTTCATTTTCGGCTGTTATTATGGCGTCGTCGGCGTAGCATATTATCCTTATTTCCTTTTCTCCTATTCTATATCCTCTTCGTTTTTTAACTTTCTTTATGATTTCATCCATTATCAGATTAAATATTAATGGGCTCAGCGAATCTCCTTGTCTAATGCCAGTTTCATATTTGATAGGTTGCGATAGTTGTCCTTTACATCTTACCATAGCTATGTTATCTTTATATTCTCAATGGTTTTTACTAAATCCAGTGATATTCCCCTTTCATATAATAAATGTATCGCGTCCCGAATTATCATTCTATCAAACGCTTTCTTCAAATCTATCAGACACATATATTCTGGTTTGTTGTATTCCAGCGACTTTTCTTTTATTTGTCTTATTACAAAAACTGCATCCGTGCATGATCTTCCTGTCCAAAATCCTTGCTCTTCCTCTTGCAGAAATATTCGTTCGTTTATTTTTGTCGCTATTATTCTTGTTGTCAATTTGAGTGTTGTATTTAATAGATTTATTGCTCGATAATTATTGGGGTCTTTCTTATCTTCTTTTTTGAAGAACATCACCATGATCGCTCTCCTCCATTCATCTGGTATTCTGTTCGTGGTGATTATTTTATTAATAAGAAGTTGCAGTTGTTGTACAAGGCGATCACCTCCATATTTTAAGAGTTCATTTGGTATTTGATCTTCTCCTGGTGACTTTCTGTTTTTAATTTGTTTATTCCTTCTTTCACATTGTTTTGGGAGATTTCGGTCTTTTTCTCAGTTATTATATTTTTCGTTTCTGGTAAAGGTTCTTCGTTTTGTTTTTTAAACAGTTCTGTCAGGAAGGCCACCCATGTATCCTCTTGTATGTGTTCTATTTCAACTAGTTCTTTCATTTCGCTTCTTTGTTGTCTTATGAAGCGCCATAATTGTTTCTGTTGTCCATAGAAATCCATCTCTAGTCCTTTTGTGAATCTTTCCCAGTAGTCTGTTTTTGTTTTTCTTACCATTTGATGAGTTTTAGTTCTTATTCTTTTATATGATTCATTCTGATATGATATCTGGTTTTATAGCTACGAAATAAAAACTTGTATTAAAAAGGAAGCAGCTCTTTGAACGGTCTTAGGAAGATTCTCTGCAACTTATCTCTAAGAATCAATATACGCATAAGAATTCTTAAATGTGTTGTCTTTAATGTCTATCTGTATGGAGGAGAAAGTATGAGTCTTGCAGAAGATGCTATAAAACGATTAGAGGCATTTAAAATGTAGTAGTACTCAGGTATGTTAAGAGACATATATACACCACACAACTAACATAACTAACTAACTAATGTCGTAAATAACAGAAAGTTGGTTTACGTCGGCCATATTATGCGTAATAGTAGATACCGCCTTCTAAAGGCGATTCTACAAGGCAAGATTGAGGGCAAGAGAGGTCCTGGACGTAGAAGTATATCGTGGCTGGCCAATCTTAGGAAATCGATTGGTGTAACGTCAACAGATCTATTTCGAGCTACTGTGAATAGAATAAGTTGGGTCGATGTGGTACTAGTAAATAGGCACCTTCAGAAGAAAATATTCTCATAATCTTTGACACACTTTGAAACTTTGATAGTTCTTTAACAATTATCTCTGTTCGCTAGTATTTTTCTTTATGTAAGATCTGCAGTTATTTTATAATTTTTTTTGGGTTTTAAAGAAACAGTTAACAGTTTTCATTTTATTAAAATTTGACAGTATTTTGTTTATTACTGTTTGAACGATATAGCTTTACGTAAGTCCTTAACAATATTACATGTTATATTTCAATATTTCGACCAACTACTATATTTGGATTCTCTAGTTAGACACCAGATTCTTATCTATAATTTGCTGTAAGCAGTAAGACTTACTGAATATATTATCACGAACATTCTTGTCCTTCGATTAATCCATTCCAACCTCTACAAATATGAATCACCTCTTGCGTGTGATGAAAGAAATAAAACTTCGGAAAATTCTTAGATTTAACCTTGGATAACAAGGAGGTAAAGGACACATTTATATGGAAAACCGTTTAAAAAACTAAAGTAAGTAGCAGAGAATATAAAAATTGTTGATAAATCGCTGTAAATATAAATCTAAATCAACATATAGGAATTAAAGCTTAGCTCATAATCAAATATTTTTCTAATCCATAAAAAATAATGAATAATATTTATGTTTTCCTCACTCAACGTAATTCTAAACAATATCAATTCAGCATATACACTAAATGCTTCACTAGTAGTTATGCAGTAAAATCATTATATTATTATGACAGTTCTGTGAGATTGATTCCATGTGAGATAAAAAAATCTAGTACAGAAATGTCTAGTAATGTCTGGAATGCCAGGAAATGTATATAAACAGAGAACTTTGACACTAGTCCGTCCCTTTTTTCTATTAGAAATAGTAGTAGAGATACGTGTCTAAGAAATAGGTCTCTCACAACTGGGAAACAAAGAAAAATGCCTCCAAATTCGTACTTATACTTTAAAAATGAACAGAATGTATTACTTAAGGGGTATGTTGACAACAAAAAATGCACGTTTAATATTATATTGACGCAATCAGATTTTTTATTCTAACCGGATATCTGAATGGAAAATTACAGCCAACTAAAACAAACTTAGTTTTTGGAATAGCTTCAGATTACACTATTCAAATTCATAAAGAGATAACGGCAACCATACCGATTTGTATCACCTCGATAAAACACCTATTTCTTGTAGCCGATATTAAAGATGAATGCGTTCTTGGGATGGATATTATGCAGAACAAATTTATCATAGATCTTCAAAAAAAAAAAAAATTGTTGAAAAAGTTGTATGAGACGCTAATTTAGATAGCAGGGCATATTTAATAGATCAGTCCAAATTCTAGCATATGCAGACGACGTGGACATTATAACAAGAACTAGAGCGAGAACTGCGGAAATCCTAACCGAGCTAGTAGCAGCAGCAGAACGAATGGGGTTACAGATAAATCAAAATAAAACCAAATTCATGGCGACTAACACAAACACAAGAGCTGGAAATGTTGACACAAATTTAATCATCAATGACCAAAACTTCGAAGCAGTCCAAGAGTTCATATATCTAGGGACATCGGTTAACCCCAATAATAACACATCTGAGGAAATAAAAAGGCGAATAATAATTGCAAACAGGTGTTATCATGGTCTATCAAAGTACTTAGCTAACAAACGTCTGTCTCAAAAAACTCGTATAAGGCTGTATAGAACACTGATAGTCCCCGTTCTCACATATGGATCAGAGGCATGGACGCTAACGAAAACAGATGAATCCGCTCTATCCATTTTTGAAAGAAAGGTGCTACGCAAGATATTCGGAGCGGTCTGTGAGAACGGAGTATGGAGGCGTAGATATAACTTTGAACTGCAGAATATCTACAAGCATACGTTTGGTGGTAAAGATATTACCACTATAATTAAGCGAAACCGCCTGCAGTGGGCAGGACATGTAGCTCGGGCCCCTGAGTCAAACATGATAAAAAAGATTCTAACAGCGCAACCCGTAGGAATGAGAAGACGGGGTAGACCAAAGCTAAGGTGGATGGACGGGGTAACACAAGATGCCGAGAAGATCGGAGTCGGCAACTGGAAAATGCAAGCGTGGGACAGAATAGAATGGCGTAGAGAGCTTGAGAAGGTCGAGGCCCTCTAAGGGCTGTAGCACCAAGATGATGAAATAGTAAGTGAGGATAAAGAAATTCCTCAAAATTCTAAATGTATCGTCGTGGCGAGACTGAATCAAAAACCTTAAGGTCTACATTTCGGCGTAGTGGAAGAAAAACTTGTTAATGAAGGAATTTTGATAGTTAGATACCTCGTTAATGTAGACTAGGTGATTCCAGTAAGGGTTGATAATTTACAGAGGTTCTATTGTAAATATAGCTTAAAAAATACTAGCAATAACGATGCAAGACGCAGTGAATAACAAGACTAATAATGCAGTAGAAGACTAGTCCCTCTGTTTCTGGAGCTAAAAAATAAATAAGTGGTAGATTAAACATTTTTTTAAAAAAGCTGCAAACGGAAAGTCTTGAAAACACATTTACGCAATTTTTATTAATTTAATCTAAGTAGGTTTATAAATTATTTTATGTCATACTAGTTTATTATTGTGTTTTTATTGCTTAGTTATCAACTACATAATAGTATACTTTATGCCCGGGCGGGCATAAAGTGTACTTTGTGGTCCGCACGGGCGTAAAGATACAGTCTGTTCCAAACCCTTCTGTCAGTGCGTCACTAATTTTGATGTCATATAGGATTTTAAGAATGTCGAGAATTATTGCATGACATTTTAGTTAAATCTGACAGTTACAGGATAGTAGTCGGCTAAATGTGAAAAGGTTCTTTTTTTTAAATATATAGTAAAAACTTTACCAATTCAAATTTTTTTTTAATTTATATATTAGAGGCCCCATCCTGTATATAAATTTTTATTGCGCATTATATTGGAATGGCAGTTTGTCATAATTCCTGCTCTATACATTCCAAGGAAAGTGCTTAATTAGCTAAGATTTATTTATGGATTTATTTTTATTTATTACAAACACTATGGAATTGGAATGTTTCTTTATTTAAAATAACGCTTCCTCCTAGAATCTTTTAAGAGTTGACTGCGAGATAAAAAAATTTACTGACAATTGCAAGGCATCAAGGCAAACATTCTTATGATCAAAAAGCATCGATTGAAATCAGTCATATTCGGATAAGTAATTTTCCGATGAGTTTCTGCGGCAGCCAATAGTTTAATTTTGTGAAGATTTATAATTACATAGTGTAAATAGTTTAAATAGTGAAGCAATTGATTTTTGAGTTATTCTACTAGATTTAGTGTGCAAATGAAAGAGTGTTATTAAGTTAAAAAAACAATGTAAATAGTTTAAATAATGAAGCAGTTGATTTTTGAGTTAAGCTACCAGTTCCGGTATGCAGATGAACTAGTGTTAATGGAGTTTAGTTAAAAAACAAGATACCGAATGTTTACCCTCTTTTTTTATGAATAACAAAAATGAATATTATATTTCAAACAATCCACAATCCGATTCAGAATCTGATTCATTAAAATCAATGATTACAGGGGATATGTGACTGTCATCAATTATATCTTACATTACAAGAAAATTTCGTGGTCCTAAAAAGAACCGTTTTGATACATAACGGTAATAGTTTAGGATATTTCCTCAATATAATTCTTAATTCACAATCTGATTCAGTATCTGATTCGTTAAAATCAATAATTATAGGAGATATGTGGCTGGCATCAATTTTTTTGGCTGTCTCCCAGTATTCATTTATGATATTTTCTGCATGTCTTACATATTCCTTCCATTTTTCTGGTGTAACCTTAACTTTAACCACAATTATCTGCGAATTTTAGTATGCTTGAATTACCTGTTTTAATGCTTCTTTCCTAATACTTATTACAGTACTTTCATTTACAGTACCTGCAGAACTTATTTTTGTATCATAATATCTTTTAGAATCTGACCAAACATTCTCAATTGGGTTAAACTGGCAATGAAATGGAGGCATTCTCAATACTCTATGACCATGTTGAAGTGCCAGTACGTCTTATCTGTGAAATAAAATAAATATAATCTTATTTATTAAATATCTCTTAATACATTCTACTAAAGAGTGTTTATTCCAACTTGAATTTGGTATTTTTTCCACTAAACTGGATTTGTAAGGTGCATTGTTCATAATTATTAACGACGGTTCTTCTAAATTAGACAAAAGTTAATATTCCAACCATTTTTCAAAATTTTCTGCATTCATTGAATCATGATAATCTCCACTTTTTTTTTCCACTTTTGAAAATTAGACTGCAATTATCAATGAATCCATTTTTACAATCCGCATGGAGTATCATATATCGTAAACCTTCTCCGGTCCTCGTTCTAACAGCATTATTGCTGCCATCCTGCCATCTCTTGCGGAATCCTCCCTTGCTATATATCCAGGTCTCATCCAAAAAAACTGGTTGTAACGGGTGTAAATCATGTTGATTCTTTTTTGTATTCTTTTAAACATTGTAATCTCTTATATGCCACATGTGATTGTTCTATTAGATAATTTCGATTTGATATATTGCAGTTTAACCATCTGAATTTCATATCTTTTAAAACCATACTACAGTGAACTAGTAGAAATGATAATTTCACTTATGTCGTTCGGTTTTTCTTAAAGGGTATGAAGGGTAACATGTTGGCCTAAAATAAACAAAAAAAAATGTAAAGATGCTAGTGATATTCCAGTAGGTTATGGCAAACTATATTTTGATACAAACCTTCACTAAACATTCTGTATACACTAATTCTAAAAATATGTTCATATTTATTGGTTAATGAAGGTCCTAGATTATCACATACTGAAGTAATCATTGCCACAGAATAGCTAGCATCTGTTTGAATGCCTTCATTTGCCAATAGTCTTACTGTTGGTAACGAAACTCCTAACACCTCGGCAAAACGCTAAAATGTATATTATTTAAAATACTAATAATATTTTTTTAGAATAATTTAAAACTTACTTCGCGAACGGCAGAAACGGTAATAAAGTGTCCCAGCCTCTTTTTCTAATTGAAAATAATTTAATAATTTTAATATTAGTCTTTGCTCTTTCTCGGTATATCTCGGCATATTTAAATATTTTTATGACAATAAATACAAAATTAAATTTTCACTGTAAAATGTCTGAAAATACCATCGAGTTAGAATCTATAAAGAGGGCATCACGTGACTAAAAACGACCTCACTTCGGCCATATTGTTATGATCGTTTTGACAGATCATGTGTGATTGTTTACGTTTGTTGTTTTTCAAATATTACTTAATAATACTTTTATAAAAACTATATTATATTGTGATAGTGCATAATAATGGTTTCTTGTTGTCAACGTAGTTGAAGTAGCAGAAGCAATGTTAATCAAAAATATTCTGGAATAACTTTCCACATATTAGTATACAAATAATATGTAAACAAAGTAATGGCCCGTACTTCAGAGAATAATTAATAGTATTGATAAAAAATCTTATAAGTAAGGTAGATCGTGCTATTCTTGAGAATACTCAAATATCTTCATCCTAAAGATCTTAAAATTTCTTATAAACTACTGCAACAGAGTTATTTCTATTTCTACACAGTATTTCCATTGTGATATTCGGCAGATATTCAATTTTGTTTTTTTTTTAATAATAACTTTTATAACTAATTGAATTTAATTTTTAAGTGTCAGTTAATTTGTAGTTATCAAATATATAAGTTGTAAAACGAACGTATTTCTTTTATTTCATACGATATATTCATTTTACCCTTTAAAATATTATTTGAATTATTATCTCTTTCAGATACAACTTGTTATTTGAATAGAATAGCCCTAATGATATCCAATCTCCGATAGGAGAGGCACTCAAAGAAGAAGAAGAGCGAGATAAATAAATCACAGTTTATTAAAAATGTATTGCACTTTTTTAGATTATGATTAAAGCTTCCGAATAACTAGTCATATTTGTATAGTAGTTCTAATATGATTGAGTCAGGCCCTGATCCCACCGCCATATTGGTATGATCGTTAGCCACACCCACTGACGCCATTTTTAATACACACGTTAGTATACTCATAGCTTCTCTGCCGTAAATTATATTTATGCGCATCATTGATTGGATATCTATTTAGCGTATTCTAAACTCCAACCAATTATACATCCGTAAGTAGAATTTGCTTTAATATGCAAATACCCGTAAACAATACATAATTTTCTAAGTTCTATGTATAATAATCACAGACTCCCGTTTTTTTCTGTTACTTCTAGCTTAATGCGTTAGAGAGAATTCGATCAACTATGACGCACTGAAAGAAGGATTTGGGATGGACTATACAAACAAAAAGATAATAAGATTTCCGTAACGTAGCAACATAACACGAACGATGAAATGAAATCGAATTTTTGGATTTTTGCGAACATATTTATTTGTAGATGCAATAACGAACATAATGACATAAACGTATGACATACAAGTTAACATCGTCGCCCTCTGGGTATAAATATCTATTTAATACCCTGGGTACATAAATAACTATTCTTATGTCATTTCTATAATATGGGCTTCATTTAATGTTTCTGTACTCTTGTTATTAACTCCATTATGCGTCATGAGGAAAAATTAAGAAAAAACTTATATTATTCCAAAGTACTTAACATGATATTTACTATGAAGGGAGTTAATAATGGGTTTTTTGCCTGTTTTTGTCTCATTGTTTTTAATAGAATTACTAACAAAGATCAATTACATTTTATTTTATTAACATATTAGAAGTTTAATAGTATGTTTCACATTAAAGTAAGTTTGTTTGTATTTATAATATGAAAGAGATGTAAGATCCACTGACCAAAGTATCATAACACATATTGGCGTAGTTACCAGTCGGATACGCATATATACAGATGCACGAACACAAAAACTAAAAACGAGACAAATCACAATGGCTGGCGCTGTTAAATGTATAGCTTTCATTACTGTTGACACTATTATGATCAGTTAAGTAGGTCCAAACAATCATATCGTTTCAGTCTCTTTGATTGTTAGTTGTTCAGAAGGTTATAATACCAAGGTGCTAGGATGCACGCGAAGCGCATGATGGTTTCCAATTTTTCCATTCTTTTGTTGACTCTTCTCATGACTTCGTTGTTTGTTACATGCTCGGTCCATGATATCTTTAGGATTCTTCTATACACCCACAGGTCAAATGCTTCCAGCTTTTTAGTAGTCGACGCGTTAAGTGCCATGCTTCTATTCCTTAAAGCAGAGACGAGAAAATATAACACCTTCCATCCAAGGTGCTAGGATGTACTGCGTGTTTTGATTTTGTCTGACGTTTTTATATTTTCCTAACATTAGATTTACTAACCGATCCCAGAACTTCGAGTCATATGACTAAACGGATTTTATTATTACTTTGTATATGAGCAGATTATTGTCGATCAATAATTGTAAGTTTCTTCTCCATAAACTTTCTGTATACAAGTCTCAGTTGAAGTATTTTCGTTCATATAAGTTTGGCTCATGTCAATTATTTGTCCATGTAGTTACCTAAATATTTTACATTATCCTTTTGTGGTAAAGAATATCCGTTAAAGTTATTCTGGGGACATGTACCTCTTCTAAGAGTGAGTGTAATATGTGTAGATTTTGAGGGGTTTACTTTAATTCTACAGAACTTCACCCACTCATTAGTTTTGTCTAAATCGTAATTGCAGTTCGTCTTAGGCTAATATTATGCCGTTTCATCTTAGCCTTGGGAGATTAGGAAAGCAGTATCATCTGCATCTGCAAATATTGCAAGAGTTAGGTTATTCTTCCTCTTCAAGTGCCATCTCCGTGGCGGAGGTCGGCAATCATCATAGTTATTCGGACTTTTGAGACGGCTGCTCTGAAAAGTTCATTTGATGTACATTTGTACCACTCTCTCAGGTTGCGCAGCCATGACATTCTACGCCTCCCTATGCTTCTCTTTCCTTTTATCTTTCCCTGCATAATCAGTTGAAGCAAGGTGTATTTCTTTTCACGTGTATTATGTCAGAGATATTCCAATTTTCTTGTTTTAATTGTATTTAAAATTTTCTATTTCTTCATTCATCCTTCTCAGAACTTCTTTGTTTGTGACGTGTTCTGTACACAATATTTTCAGAATTCTTCTATACACCCACAGCTTGAATGATTATAGTTTTTTCATTGATGTCGCATTCAAGGTTCAAGATTCTATTCCATAAAACATAGTCAAAAAAATATAGCAGCGTGCCAACCTAACTCTTAGTTCCAATTTTATATCCCTTGTACATCAGCACTCTTCTCATTTTGTTGAAATTTTTTCTATTCTGATTTTGATCTCCTGAATGTTATCATTTGTGGAGCTAATCATTGTTCTCAGATATGCATATTTGCCCACTTGTTCGACGTTGGTTCCGTTTATTAGAATATTCTAACCGTTAGGTTATTACTTATTGGTAAATCAGCCATACAGTAGGTTTTTTGTAGACTTCGTTATATTTTACTAAATATCTCCTTTCTGTAGGTATAATTTAAGCAATTCGAAATAAGTATAAGGTAGAATTTTTAAAAATTGTACAGAAGTCTTTTGTGCCCTACCCTATCAAAAGCTTGAGAGGCATCTAAAAAGGCTGCACAGAACAGTATTGTTTGTTTTCGAGACTATGTCTTTGTATATTCTGTACACTTGTTTTTATAATTGATGAATTATGAGGTCCTTTTTGCTCAATATTGGCTTGATTTTTCTAAACAGAACCTTTTCAGAAACCTGAGAAATATTCGGGAGCATTACGTTACCATGAAGTGAATTCTGCTTAAAATATCCTATAAAATTATCAGGAACAGAGTAATATATTTTTATCAACCATTTTCAAAAAAGGTGACAAAAGGTCACCAAATCACTACATAGTGTAATGCCTTCAATAGCAAGAATCTTTTTATCAGTTAACTAACTTTATAAGAAAAACTAGAACAACATATGGACCATTATAGAGAAGAACAAGCCGGATTCCGGAAAGCCAGATCATGTTTAGATAATATATTCATTATGAGACAGGTGATTGAAAAGAACAAAGAAAAAAACATTGAAACACATATGACCTTTATCGACTTAGAGAAAGCATACGATAGCGTGCCCAGGAAACAACTATGGGAAGCAATGAGAAGAATGCGCGTTAGAGAGAAATGGGTGAATATAACACAAAGACTGTATAAAGAAACACAAGTACAAATAAAGTTAGGTAATGAAATAACAAAAACAATCACCGCAACAAAAGGCCTCAAACAGGGATGTGGTCTCTCACCTACACTTTTTAACATATATATATATATATATATATATATATATATATATATATATAGATCAGGCTTTGAAAAGATGGTATAGAAAATGCGGAACAATGGGCATACCAGTACAAGAGAATATATTACATTCACTACTTTTCGCAGATGATCAAGTCATTTTTGCACAAGACAGGGAGGATATGGAATATATGATAAGGAAATTAAAGGAAGAATATATACTTTGGGGACTCAAGATAAATACGTGCAAGACCAAATACAAGAGATATAGAGATATAGAAATGAAAATAGCACGGGGAAAATGAGCCACAAGAGCACTTCATGGAGTGATATGGAACAACACTCTAACCAAAGAAAACAAAAAGAGGATCTTTCAAAGCATAGTGATGAATATTACCCTATATGGAGCGGAACTATGGCCAATGACAACAACAATACGAAATAAAAAAAGAACAGTTGAACTGGACTTTATGAGAAGATGTCTACAAATCACAAGAGCGGATAGAATAAGAACGGAGGAAATATGGAACAAAATGGAAGTAAAATGCTCAATTACAAAAAAGTTGGAAAACAGAGACCCGCAGTGGTACGGGCATGTACAAAAAATGCCAGAGCATAGGTGGCCGAAAAGAATATTAAACTGGGACCCGCCGGGAAGAAGATGGAGAGGAAGACCTGCTACAAGATGGAAAACATACGTCCGAAATGCTATGATAGATAGAGACCTCAGAGAAGGTGACTGGGAGAATAGAGTGCTGTGGAGGACGAAAATGGCAAACTCATAATGGGAAAAGCCGAAGAAGAAGAAGAAGAAGTGTAATATAAAAGCAATTTAATAACATTTAGAGGGTTTTTACCAATATATTTAGCGGCTTCACACATGTATACCTAGTAGCAGCACTAATGATGGAATAGTTATTGTGAAAACGTTCTGGGATGTAGTCCGAAAGGGCCATTTTTAATAAATAAATCTTTTTATAAAAGATTTAAAAAAAATTGATTTTTTAAATGTTTTTCACTGGTGCTCCTGTTACATTATTGTATGTTAATTTGCTAATAACCAACTTAGCTCTCTCCAAGAATTTATTAGGATCTATTTGAAACTCTATATCCTCGTTTATCTAAATATTTTTATTCCAGTGTTACAAATTATTCAATTATTCAATATTTCACTTAAAACTATACATCGATTGTTGCGCCACTGGCCTCCAAGTGTCACACATTTAGCTAAAATTCCTTGGAATACGTGCAATTATCCATTATGCAATGGTTATTGCGACACGACTTTATGCAATAATTCGTCAAAATATGAGTTTATCCTTGCTAAAAAGTGCCTAGTATGATATTTATTAACGTTCCGGAGCATCAAACCTCCGGAAGTCAACACTTTCAAAGTTTCCGGTAAAATAGCGAACAAAAGAACGATACTTATTGTTTTTGAAGTCTACTCGTGCTTGGTAAAATGGGTACACAATAATTTTTAAATTTTAATTAGGCATAAGGTACACGATTATTGTTGCGGAAATTGTCGAATGGAATGCCTATTGTTTAATGGTTATTTTTTTTACATTGGACACACATAAATTATTTAGCAATAATATTAACTGTTGTATATCCCATGTAAATGCTTAATAACTAATATAATCGATAATAATACATTGCTACCAATTACTGAGAACCCATGTACAATTACACAATTCTCAAATTATATATAAAAAAAGTTCTTGTTTCAAAGAACTACCAATCTCTACAAAAGAATTCTTTCAAAAAACAAAATGCCTCAAATTTCAGTGAGTCATTAAGTATTCATTGAGTCATTATTTAAATTATCATAATTCTAGGAAGATAATCTAGTCCAAAAAACTTATAAACATATTGTTTTATCTGTGTACTACTTGAAGATGTAGTAATGATGTACTTATAGGAAACGTCCTATGGGTAACAAATCAGATCAATTGCCAATATCACATACGCGATGTAATTATGTCAATAACTGTAGATTTGTTGGTAGATCCACAAAAACTTACACACTCACCCACATGAAAAACATACGCGTACACATGCCTATCTATAACATGCCCAATTGGCAAATCACCAGAGAGCCACCCCACAACTAACTCATCATACGCTTAAACTTGTGCAGCAATTACTGCGCTCCTCATTCCCATGATTTACGATCATCGTGCCCAGAGTATCCATGGCATAACGGGGAAAATGTTAAGTAAACGATGCTCTAAAAGCTCCAAAAAACATCTACTCTATTATATATTTACATTTACACTTTATACTGAATCATCCGTTAGATGACTAATTTTCATTAGATTTAGTCGTCACCTAGACATCTTCTGTATAGGTGACAAAAACAAAGTCTAGTTTTTAGTTGATATATAATAATCTCTATATTCAAAATTAAAAAAAAATATATCCAAGGAGGACTTAAAATAAATAATGTCATCCTTATCATCATTGAGCCAATCTCGTTCACTGTTGGACATACATCTTTCTGAGTCTCTTCCAAGTTTCCCGCTACTATCTTCACGTCACGAAATAAATATACAAAACACTAAAGCACTAACATAGATCAGAACGAAGATGACCAGAAAATAAAGTAGAGGACAATGGCGAAGCAGTGAAAAATTTTACATATTTTGACGTGAAATATAATAAAAAGAGGTACAGAAGTATCAAAAATTCAAAAAATATTACAGAATAACAAACAAGTAAATTACTCGCTGACTGACATAGTCTTCTCCAAAACCATACGACGGAAATCTGAAATTAAGGTCTATAACAGAATGGATAGGACTAGTAACAAGAATGGATAGGAGAAGTAATGATGAAATAAATAAACATCAATAGAAACAGACATACTAACATATATAGAACAAAAAAGATTAAAGTGGTATGGACATGTAAGAAGAACTAGCGACAGCAGATGGATAAAGAGAATAACCGAATGGAGCCCCATAGAAACGAGGAAAAGAGGACGACCCCGAAAATCCTGGAGGAACGAAGTAGACGACGCCATGAGTAAGAGAGGCCTAAACGATGGAGAATGGAACAACAGAGAGAGATGGAAACAGTTGAGCGAGGGAAGACAGTGAATACTGTAGAATCCCTAAATATATATATATATATATATATATATATATATATATATATATATATATATATATATATATATATATATTGTTATGATGTGTTTTTTTTGTTTGAATGATGAGCAATGAGTATTTTTAATAATATATAGGGTTTTTATCGCGGTTCTCAAAGAATTAGCTTGTAAGTACTTTTTTAAATTATCTTTATTATAACTATTATGAAACACACATATATATCTAACCTAGTCAATGTAAATTTAAAATAAACTATCTTTAAACTGATATTCTTATAAAACTAATTAAATTCTATAGACAATCTAAAATTTAAACAAACTATCTTCAAAATTGAAATTGTTATGACACTAACTAAATTATATTAACAAAATTTTGTACCTTTCTTTCACTGAATGCCTAAATGAACTATTTTCCACTAAGTATATAGATTCTAATCACCACTGAATGTCTTCGTACTTCAGTTATCCTTGTTTTTTGTGAAATTACTTTTTTCAATTATCAGCTTCTACCAATTTAAGATATATTTTTCTTCACCAGCATCTATACACCACCAACCAAACCAGCAAACAGCATTTATATTTATTCTTCTTTTCAATATACCAATATCCAATTATTATAAGTTGATTTATACTAATCTCCAACCATAATATAATTTAATTTCTTCCAATATACCTTTTTTTATCTTCAATAATTATTTGTGTATAATTATAAATGTGCATTAAATTATATGCATAATTTTTAATCTTCATTTAACTCACTATATTAAACTATTGGACTATTTGTACTTGATTCACTGACTATAACTAACTTTCATAATAAACTGCTTGACTTCTGACTAAAAACTTCTAAAAACTTCTTAAAACTCTTCTGACTGCACTATCTAAAACTTTTCTGACTAAAAACTTTCAAAAACTGCCCTCTTGAATCCAAATCACGGGTATTTATATGTTTTGGACATTCTAGAACCATCTCGTAAGAGATCATGTTCCAATTTGTTCTATTTCATACTTGTATGAATTTTCTGGAACAAACCATTTCGCAAACATGGCCATCTCCGGAGATCCAGAGAATTCCATTCTTTTCTATTAATAATTTTGTTTACATTTAGGCTTTTCAGATCAGAATATATAATTAAATTAGTAACTTAACATTCTAATTTAATAAAATACACATTTCAAACAATATATTATTATAACCCACTTATATTCGTAAATATTCTTAAACGTCACTTCAGAGTATAAATATCTGTCAATCTCCGAGAGTATTTTTGGTTGCCTAAGCACATGGCTCACTTATATATATTTACAATATTAAAATACAACTTTTTACAATTATTATATACTAATTTATTAAAAATGCCCTCACATAAATATATTTTTATTAAATTCTCTAGTATATAACTTATTTAAAACAACCAAATATCTAGTATTATGTAGTATATAACTTATAAATTATTTTCTATAAACCCTAATCGTCACAATACCCCAAAAATAATATTTAAAATAAATAATTTACTTATTATTTTTTTAAATATTAATTTTCTCATACCTTATTAAATTTAATAAATTAATAATTCAATTTTTTTTTATTATTTAAAGTGTGTTAAATACATCCCTGTTCGCTGTCTATGTCAAAGCAGAGAATAACGGAGAACAGTTCGTCTATTCTATGGTCAAACTGTCATGTCAAATGGAGAATGGATTTTATCAGAGAATAAAATATAACCTTAATTAAAAATATAATCTATATTGTGTTCTGTTTATTTATAGACAAAATATAGGAATTATTTCCATTCAAAATAACTTCATCAATATAAATTGGTAAGTTTTTTTTTTACTTTATTATATTAGAAAGACATTTTTATAGCAATTATAGTATCAATTTTGTGTCTAACCCCAAATTATGATTTTTAGGGTACAAATTAATTTCCATATATACAAAATTCAACAAGTATGATGTCAAATTGATTCAAAATAATGAAATCTACCATCTACCATTTAACAAATCAAGTCTATTGAATAAAATGGATATATCAGTAAGTTATTAGTGTTATTATATTTGTGTTAAAGGTATAGAAATCATTATTCAATCTCTTCATGATATTGAAAAATGTCGTTGATATGAAATATGCCTCTTAGTCTGTTCTCTGCATCTATTAACACATAACTATTTAGTCCATTCTGATTTTCAATTGTATATGGACCTTCAAACATTGGTTGTAATTTCTTACAACGGTTTTCTTTAACATTACTTTTTCTAAGTGAACGAATTAACACTAGGTCTCCTTTTTGAAATGTGATTGGTTTTTTTATATTTCGATTTTGTCTTCTGATATATTTTTCAGCTTTCCTCCTAATTCGGTTATTCACTTTCTGCATTACTTGTTCTAACATATCCTGATTATATTCACTAATCCACTTTCTGTTTCCTATATGGCCAAACATTAAATATTCTGGTACTTCCTCTGTATTCAAATTATGTGTATTATTTAAAAAATACTCTACTTGTGGTATATGTTGCTGCCAAGTTTCGTGTTGATTTTGGCACAGTATCCTTAAATATTTTATAACTTCTTTAATATATCTTTCTGCAGGATTTGCCTGAGGATGTCTGATACTTGTAAAATGAATGTTGATTCCCTTTTTCTCACAAAATGTCCGAAATTTTTGGTTGTTAAAATATGTAGCATTATCTATTATGCAATTTCTAAATGGTCCTATTTCTTCGAAAAATTGATTAATATATAATTTTAATGTTTTAACATTTGTTCTAGAGCAGGGATATAGTTTAATAAATTTTGTATATAAATCAACTATCACTAGTATATGCTTTTTTCCTGTTGGACTGAGAACTAAATTTGAAATAAAATCCATGGAAACTGTATTTAGTTTTTCATATACAACATTAGATTTATATGTGTTCTGGTTTTTGAAATTCTTTTCTTTGTTTAGTTGACATATTGGGCATTGGTTAGTAATTTCCTTTGCTATACTTATGTCATTCTTTGCAAAATAATTGTCCCTAAATAACATCCATAGCTTTCTTGAACCAATATGCATATAATCGTTATGTAAATTTTTCAATATTTTCTTTGCTAAAGTTCTAGTTATTACATATACTTCTATGCCATTTATTATTTTATAATATACTCCATCTTTCCTAAGGACTTTTTGTTTTTCACTCAAATTGATCTGATCTCTTATAATTTCTTCTTTAGAATATAATCCAGTACTTTCTACTAATTGATTTAATCCAATTTTTATTGTTCGCTGCCCTTTTTGTGATGTATTTTCTAACCTTGATAAAGCATCTGCCACTATATTGGATTTTCCAGAAATGTATTTGATTTCAAAGCAGTATTCACTAAGTATTAGACTCCACCGATGTATTCTACTGTTTCCATATTTGTTATTTAATATAGACGTTAAAGCTTGGTGATCTGTTTCTATTGTAAATTCATTACCCAACAAATAAAATCTTAATTTTGTGACACAGTGTATTATACTTGCTAGTTCTAATTCTGAAACTGAGTAACCCTTTTCATGTGGCTTTGTGATTCTTGAAATGAATTGTATTGGGTATTCGACCCCATCATGTATTTGTAATAATACCCCTGATAATCTCTCTATTGATGCATCTGTTCTTAATATGAATGGCTGTGTATAGTCAGGATAGTATATTTTCAAATTTGACAGAAAAATGTTTTTAATTTCTTGGAATGCTAGTTCTCTTCTCTGATCCCATCTCCATTTTACACCTTTTCTCAGTAGTTCAAGTAATGGAATTTCTTTTATACTTAGATCTGGTATCATCCTTTTATAATAATTAATTATTCCAATAAATCCTCTTAAAGTTCTTAAATTGTGTGGTGTTTTATATTCCTGAATGACTTGTGTCCGTTCTGGATCCATTTCGATTCCCTTAGTGTTAAGTTTATAACCTAGATATATGACTTCTTTTTGAAAAAATGTACATTTTTCTTGATTTATTTTTAGTCCCACTTTGTCTAATCTATTTATTATAATTTTTAGGTGTTTCTCATGATCTTCAGCCGTTTTAGAAAAAATTAATATATCATCAATGTAGTGAATTACAAAATGTTCATATTGATCCAAAATATCATGAAGACATCTACATAGAGCACTGCAAGATGATTGAAGTCCAAATGGTACTACTTTGAATTGATATACTACTCCATCTATCTGAAATCCTGTATACTGTCTACTTTTTCTTTCTAGAGGTATTAACCAAAAGCTATGCTGTAAATCAATTTTAGTGAAAAATGACATTCCTGTAATTCTTCCTAATATTCCATCTATACTCATTGGTGCTTCAAATTGCTTTTCAGTAATCTTGTTAATATTCCTTGCATCCAAACATAACCTGATTTCACCTGATCTTTTTCGTATTACTACTATGGGGTTAATAAAACGTGTGTCTGCTTTCTCAATGATTCCATCTTCTAACATATTATTAATTGTTTTGTTTACTTCTTCTCTGTATTTATATGGTATTGGGTATGATTTTGTTTTAAAATCTTTTTCTTCTTTAACTTTTATACTATGGATATAATTTTGTGCAATTCTATTTTCTTTATTGACAAGTCCCTTGTGTTGCTGCAATATGGAAATGACTATTGATTTATATTCTTCAGGGCAATTTAAAACTTTCATCATATCTTCTTCTTTACAAATAACATTATTCTTCATTATGTACTCATTATTCCTTGCTTCCAATTTTACGCACTCCGCCTCGTAGGCATCCATCTGCTTAAAATTTCCATTCCTTAAATATTCACTACAATAATTATTCTTTACATTCTTTTGGGACATATCCCTATCATCAAAATACATTTCTTCTTCATAAACATCATTATTTTCTTTTAATAATATCCTATCAACTCTTATTCCTTCTTCTACCTCATCTTTCTGCATAAATTTAATTATTTGCCCTTCCAAAGTTACCATTTTTTCTTCAAAATCTATCTTTACTTTCTTCTTTTCCAATTCATCATTTCCCATTAATATATCAACACATAAATCCTTGACAATAAATCCTTGCATATTAATTTCTTTATTAAGAATATTAAATTTAAAATTGGCTAGTTTATCAATTTCACCCAACTTCTTATTATTTGCACCAATAATTTTAATTTTTGGAATCTTTATTATATCTGATAGTTTTAATGTATTAAAAATAAAATTCTCCGAGACTAAAGTACTTTCTGAACCAGTATCTATCATAATTTTAATCATTTTATTTTTGGCCAAAGCATTTATATAAATTAAATTAATAGAGTCAATCATTTTATCCTCATCTAAAGAAATAAATTCAGAAGGTTTTTCATAATAGCAATGGCCTAACTTGTAATTCAGAAAGTTTACTGCACAAAATTTTGATTATTAGAATTGTCAGATTGTATCTGACCACTTGGATCTGATGTCCTATGTCTTTCCCTACTATGACTTCTACTCACATTTTCTTGCCTTGTACTATTTCGTTCCCTGTCTTCGCAGCTTCTATTCCTTCGAACACAATTTACCTGTCTGTTATAGTTAGGTCGCTCTGTATTTCTTCTATTGTTAAAATCTTGTCTATTATTATTAGTACTGTTATTAAAATGTTGTCTATTATAATTAGTATTATTATTAAAATTTTGTCTATTATAACTAGTATTATTATTAAAGTTCTGTCTATTTGGATTAGTGTTAGTATTATTAAAATTTTGTAAATTATCACCATACCTAGTATTATTGTTATATGATTGTCTATATTGTTGATTATCATTTTTATTATATTGAAAAGTATTGTTGTTTTTTCTGTTGTTATTATTACTTGTCATATTGCCTCTTTGTATTCTTTGAATAAAATTAATAAAACTATCTATTGTTTGAATATTTTGTACAGTTACGGTTTGCACAACATCAGCATCAAAATGTCTAGATACATTTAAGACTGTTTCATCCTCTCTAAGTGGTGGTTCTAAATATTTTGCAACTGTTATCAATTTCAATGCATAATCTACCATATTTGATTTTAAATTTTGATTATACTTTCCAAAATATAGAATTTCTCTAAACTTTGCTTGCTCTAATTCACCCCAATAATAATTTAAAAATTTATTTTCAAATGTTTGAAAATTATCTAAATCATTCTCAATACTAGCAAACCAAGTTGCTGCATTGTCATTTAATGTCATTCTAATATAATCTTTAATATCATTAATATTATTCACAAATCTTAATTTATGTTTTAAACTATTTATGTATACTCTAGGATGCAAATTTTTTATATTACCAGAGAATTTAATCCCAGTCTCATTTGTTAAATTTAAGTAAGGTCTCCCTATGTCCCTCATTTGTGAAATATCATCTATTCTCTGTTCCACATTTCTTATTTGATTACAATTTATTTGAATATTTTGTTGTATATCGTCTAATTTTTCTTCTGTGTTTCTCCTGTCTTCGTTAATTTTTACTTCTAAGTTACATTTCTGTAACTCTATTTTCTGTTCTATATCTATCTTATTATCTTGAATAATCCTCTTTACTTCTGTCCTCTCATTGTCTATCCTTTTCTTGTAGTCATTCCGTATACTTTTTATTTCATTTGCTACTTTTTTCTCTGCAGCTTCAAGTTTTTTATCCATTTGTTTTACAATTTTATTATTATTATCTTCTATTTTCTTTTCTAATTTTCTATAATTCTCTTCCAATTTCTGTTCCATTTTTTTCATGTCTTCTTTGACTTCTTTTGAATTCTCTTCCAATTTTTTTATGTCTTCTTTGATTTCTTTTGAATTCTCTTCCATTTTTTTCGTATTCTCTTCCATTTTCTGTTCCATTTTTTTCATGTCTTCTTTGATTTCTTTTGAATTCTCTTCCATTGTCTTGTTCATCTGCATCATTAATGACATCAAAGCTGCCATATTGACATTTTCCTCTCTTTCTGGATTCATTTCTGCAGTATCTTGTGGAACTTGAACTAAACTCTCCTCTTGTATAGGTTGTGTTTCTACTTCCACATCTTCTTCATTCTTTTTGCTTCTTGTACCTTTCTTTCCTTGAGACATTTTGAGACTTTACTTGTTCAAATATAATTAAAAATAAAATCTATAATTTTTTCTTTCTACTGATAATTAATTTAATTATATGAGAGCACTTATCTTCCCAAACTAATTCTTTTAAATAGAGAGCCACCGCGTTGGGTGCCAAATTGTTATGATGTGTTTTTTTTGTTTGAATGATGAGCAATGAGTATTTTTAATAATATATAGGGTTTTTATCGCGGTTCTCAAAGAATTAGCTTGTAAGTACTTTTTTAAATTATCTTTATTATAACTATTATGAAACACACATATATATCTAACCTAGTCAATGTAAATTTAAAATAAACTATCTTTAAACTGATATTCTTATAAAACTAATTAAATTCTATAGACAATCTAAAATTTAAACAAACTATCTTCAAAATTGAAATTGTTATGACACTAACTAAATTATATTAACAAAATTTTGTACCTTTCTTTCACTGAATGCCTAAATGAACTATTTTCCACTAAGTATATAGATTCTAATCACCACTGAATGTCTTCGTACTTCAGTTATCCTTGTTTTTTGTGAAATTACTTTTTTCAATTATCAGCTTCTACCAATTTAAGATATATTTTTCTTCACCAGCATCTATACACCACCAACCAAACCAGCAAACAGCATTTATATTTATTCTTCTTTTCAATATACCAATATCCAATTATTATAAGTTGATTTATACTAATCTCCAACCATAATATAATTTAATTTCTTCCAATATACCTTTTTTTATCTTCAATAATTATTTGTGTATAATTATAAATGTGCATTAAATTATATGCATAATTTTTAATCTTCATTTAACTCACTATATTAAACTATTGGACTATTTGTACTTGATTCACTGACTCTAACTAACTTTCATAATAAACTGCTTGACTTCTGACTAAAAACTTCTAAAAACTTCTTAAAACTCTTCTGACTGCACTATCTAAAACTTTTCTGACTAAAAACTTTCAAAAACTGCCCTCTTGAATCCAAATCACGGGTATTTATATGTTTTGGACATTCTAGAACCATCTCGTAAGAGATCATGTTCCAATTTGTTCTATTTCATACTTGTATGAATTTTCTGGAACAAACCATTTCGCAAACATGGCCATCTCCGGAGATCCAGAGAATTCCATTCTTTTCTATTAATAATTTTGTTTACATTTAGGCTTTTCAGATCAGAATATATAATTAAATTAGTAACTTAACATTCTAATTTAATAAAATACACATTTCAAACAATATATTATTATAACCCACTTATATTCGTAAATATTCTTAAACGTCACTTCAGAGTATAAATATCTGTCAATCTCCGAGAGTATTTTTGGTTGCCTAAGCACATGGCTCACTTATATATATTTACAATATTAAAATACAACTTTTTACAATTATTATATACTAATTTATTAAAAATGCCCTCACATAAATATATTTTTATTAAATTCTCTAGTATATAACTTATTTAAAACAACCAAATATCTAGTATTATGTAGTATATAACTTATAAATTATTTTCTATAAACCCTAATCGTCACAATATATATATATATATATATATATATATATATATATATATATATATATATATATATATATATATATATATATATATATATATATATATATATAGGTCTATAACATCATTAGGCCAAGAGTATTTTGTGGATGATGGCAGAACACATAAAAAAGAGTTTTGGGAATTTATAAGTGTAAGTTTTCGAAAGAAAAAATCGAAAAAAAATCTTTGGAACCATCATCAAAAATGCAATATTGAGATCTAGATATAATCACAAACTTCACGAAATATTTAAAATACCTATCTTCGAATCTTTAGACTCCACACACTTTGATGGGCTGGGTGTGCAGTGAGAATGGATAGTAGCAGATTTTCGGGAAGAGATCTTAATGGCATAATAATATTATGGGCCATTATATGGGTCATATTATAAGGCCATTTAAAAGATGGAAGAGCGAAGTGGCTGAGGATCAGCACAATTTGCTAAACATCAGAAAGGAGGGAGGGGGGGGGGGGTAATTTGGTTAAACATTTTTGTACAGCAACAACAGCTGACAAAAATATTGGTACCAGTGGCAGGGACAATCCTTGATTTTCGGAAAATTTGGACCCCATTTTAGTAAATTTCATACAGTGCGGCATTAATACACATTGTTTTAAATCGTTATTAAGATTACTTTTTTTGCAGTGCCGTACATATCGGAGGGTACAGGAGTGAGAAATCTAGGGTGCAACTCTTGATTTTAACCCCCATTCGTTGAGGTAATTGAAAAATGTACGGAATCAACACCAAATGATTACTTGATGCGTCAAAGAATTTTTGGCAACTATGCCGTCTGAAATTTATGTTCCTTGAAAATGTTTATGAACAGTTATCTGTATTTGGAAATAGAATTGTTGTTTTTTCGGTCAGACAGTTACTTCTTGTACTGTAGCTACTTAAAAAAAAATATAACTAAAATCTATGAAACTAATTCATAGCCGGTTATGATAAATGGTACAAATTAAAAATTTGAAAAAAAAATTTAATATTGAACATATTTTAAAAGTACCTTTCTGGCTTTTAAATAGTGTGGCTGTTATTATATATTTAAAAGTAGACAATTAAAAAAAACAATGCCATACAATTAAAGACTTATTTACAAAAACAACATATCTGTATTTTAAATGTTTTACATAAAATAGAATAAAGTCTGAAAAAAAAATCTGACATGTTTAAATAATTTTGTTTCATTAAGTATTTTTAAAAAATAACAGTTCAGTCCTGTGATATGAAATGGCAGGGAAAGTCGACCAGGGGACTGTAATTTTTACATAAATACTTTATAAAACAATATATAAACAAATCAGATTCAAGAAACAGAGATCTTCTTCTTCTTCCTTTGCCCTATCCGTTTCGGACGTTGGGTATTAACAAGGCCATTTTGACTTTATTTACGGCACCTCTGAACAGTTCGATCGATGTTAGTCCGAACCATTGTCGCAGGTTATGCATCCATAAGTGTCGTCTTCTTCCCGGTCCCCTCCTACTGTCAATTCTTCCTTGGACTATTAACTGTAGCAGCCGGTACTTAGTATGCCTCATGACATGTCCGAAGTACTCAAGCTTCCGTTTCTTTACGGTGAAGATTATTTTTTTGCTTTTGCCTATTCTCTGCATTACTTCCACGTTAGTGATGTGGTCTGTCCAGGATATCCGAAGAATACGGCGATATATCTACAGCCCAAAGGATTCTAGTTTCTTCAGGGTGGCTTCCGTTGTGGTCCATGCCTCTGCTCCATAGAACAAGACCGAAAAGACATAACACTTGACCAGTCTTAATTTTAGTTCCATTGAGATTTTGCTTGTGAACCACTTTTTCATATTGTTGAACGCGTTTCGCGCTTTTTCAATTCGTGATCTTATTTCTGTTGACTGCCATGTTAACTATACTAGGGATATCTTATAGATCTTTAATGCGGTAGTTTCCCGTTGCTTTCCGCATCTCCATGCCGTTGATCAATCTTGATTCCTCCGCCTTTAGAGGTAATTTCTCGCCTCTAGGACAAGGGGTTGCCCTACCACTTGTCAATTCTTCCACCCGAAGCTGTTGACCGACAAGTGGGTGACTACTTATACCGGTAGTCATTCGGTGAAATTTTCGACATATCTGTCTACCCTCACTTAGTTTAGCCTGCAGACCAATGCAGTTGCCCGGGGTGTGGCGCGTGGAGCCATAAGTGAGAGTTAGGTGTCTTATGAGGACCAGTTATCAAGAACCATCTCTCGTCTATGACGCTCGATGTGGTCGTTCCGATAAAAGGTGCTACCTCTATAACACAACCCTACACCCCAAACAGAGATAGTTATTTTAAACAAATTGTCGTTAAAAAAACTCTTAAAATAGTAAAAAAGCTTACCAGGGGACTTTTTACTAACGACTTAGACGATGTGTTCACCAGCAAAGGCAGTAGTAGCACAGTGTATTGCTTTATTAGCAATAGACTGTGGTAGTAGTAGCGGACGTGTACCAACTCATCACTATATAGCCCCCCCATAAAATTGTTAGACCCTCCGAGATATAGTCAACTTATTACCGGAATCATTTGGAGATAGGTAAAATCATCACCGCAGATAGGTAAACTTATCACCAGCATTTTTGTCCTAAGGCCCTGGTTTCTAACGCGGAAGATTGCCTGTTACCTGTTACAATTCTCCTTTATGTGGTAATTTTTTTAACTTCAGAAATTATTTTAAACACATTGCTTTAAAATAAATATTATTATTGGGTTTATAATGAAAATATTTATGAGCTGTTTCCGTTTATATCGGAAATAGTCCCCAACTTATTAACTAATTAGAAATCTACTTATTACGACAGAATGAATCAAAATGCTTAAGTACAGTTTCCTAGCTTTTATAAACAGTCAACGCCTACTTGATAAAACAATATCTTGTGAAAACAGCAAAAAAAATGAAATTAAAAATGTCTTAAAAACTTGAAACATGGAACTGATTTTAAAATTGTTCGCCAATATGAAAATGAAGAAAACTATGCAAATTTGAAACATTACGAAAACTATGTGGGTAGGCAAAATAATATAAATAATATATGTATGTATGTACTAAGAATCAATAAAAAAACTTTCCTAATTTTTTAAGGAGAGAATTGAAAAAAAGGGTTTTGAATTCCATAATAATAATGAGCGTAGAATTTTAAAAAAGTAACAATTTATTTGCACTACTTTTATATGTGACAAACACTTTATTGAATTATAAAAAATGATCCATTTATGGTTAAGTAAAAAAAAAAATATGGATCTTCAGCTGGTATTGCAAAACTTATTATATGACTACAATTGCAACTCTACACAGAAACTTACTTATGGTGATTTTCTAATCCTGGCACTTTGAATATTTATCAACAATATCTAGCAAGAGAAATTAGAGTATTTCTTAACAAACTTTAAGGAACAATATTGACATACATTTGTGTTTAGATTTAAACTTCTAAATATGCAGGATGTTTCCCTCTACCATCGTTCACGAAATATGGAAATTGTGTCAAGCAGGAAAAATAGTGAAGTTCTCTAGAATTAAGTGGTCTATCACCAAAAATTATTTTATGCTATACAAGATGTTGCATGTGGCATGATTTAGGTTGTTTTTAATAGAACAAAATCTTTAATATTACACCGATGCGCACTTATTATTACCGTACTTTTCTCAAATGGATAATGCATAAGTAAAATACATATTTTATATACATACTTTGGTTTGTATCTAACAGTTTTGTAAATATTAATGAACTTATAACAATGTGACCTTAAAAATTTTTCAGAAATCTAAAAATGTAATATCAGAACGGATGATCTACTTAAAGCAACAAAGTTATTTTATTACCTTGTCTACAAGAAACATCTTGTACAGTTGACTTAAAGAACTTACTTGCTGATTTTTTTCTTTTTGATCAGAATGATCCGCCACCAGTACGAAACAAAAATATACTCATCAGTTGTATGACATATAAAAAAAAGTATGATAAGGTCCTTACCATACCTTCAAGAACGTCTTTCTGAAATTATCAGATATATCCTAAAAAGATCTGTTGAGAATATCCACATTTCTTTTAAAGTCCTGAACAATCTAGGACGATGTTTAACCAATTCAAAAGATCGCATCAACTACATGGATTGTAGTGGTGTTTACAAATTACAGTGCTCTGATTGTGATGCTACATATATAGGTAGAACCTGTAGATCACTAACTTCCCCGTTCCCTAGAACACACTAAAAAAGAGAACACTTCCACCTTCTCACAACATCTAGCACAACATAAACATACCCTCAACATCCCAGAAGACGTCTCTTTGTTACATAATATATAATAGTCTCCCGTTTTATACCGCTGTCGCGGCTTTGGGAGTATAGCAGGGTAGTCTGCTATATCTAGGGCCTACGGTATACAAGGAAGGTAACATGGCCAGTACTACGCTTTAACCGTCTATTATTACCCCTGGTTTTACCCAAGGTACTCATTTTTATTCAGGCTGAGTCGACCTGGGGCCTATAGACATTTTTAAAATGTCTAGATGTTCTTGCCGGCGGTGGGATTCGAACCCCGGACCACCGGCTTGCGAGTCAAGCATCCTACCGCTTGCGCTACGCAGGCCCTTGTTACATAATATACCTCAAAAATTTTTCTAAAATTAGATCTATATGAAGACTTGGAAATAGTCAAAGAAAAGCAAAGAAGCCCCAACTGCGTTAATCGCCATGTATCTTTCAACCGTGACTTTCAACCCTTACACCGACAACTCTTCTCATAGCCCACATTTCCCAAATTTGCCTCATCTTCTTTACCTGACCTTCCTCTATAAACGTCAACACCTTAATCATTTTTAACAATTGTTGCTTTTTTAAACAACCATTCTCTTTACATTATTGTCACAACCCTCCCTCCCAATTTTTGCGACCCTATTGTTAACTTCATAACCATTCACATCTATCATACCTCACTATTTCATCATTTTTACACTCTTCACGTTTACATCATATTCCTGTCCATTCTTCTTTCTTTTGCTATTTCTCTGTCATTTCATATATCTACCATCCACTCATTAGTTCTAAACTCAGTAACCATTTAAACATAACCCAACAATTTATCAGAATTCACTATTCCCCACTTTACCAAAATCCTTAAACAACCATTGCTTCCCTCTCTTAGTCAACAACTTAGTACAGCACACTCACAAATAAAATTTCAGGCTTTTATATACCGAATTTAATACAACCAAAATATATTTTGTTCATGGTGCTAGATGCTTTAAGCATGAAGGACCTCTATTATCTCTAATTTGTTGATTTACTCATTTATTTTCCTTTAACCCCCTCCCCTTTATTCTTTAGTCATTTCCTTTACTTTTATTCTTATCAAGTCTCTGAGGATCTCAGCCCTTTCAATTTTAAATTAATTCCATATGTTATAACTTGAATTCCTTCAGCCGGAAGATTTCTAACCCTTTTCTCAATTGATTGGACTCACTTATATTAACCTTTTTACCATACGAGCAGTATTAAACAATTTCATTTAAATACGAAGTCTCACATTAGCTTCAAATATATACTATTCAATTTTACCTTGTCCTAGATGTGAGCAACATAAAAGGACAGTTCCATATATCTAAGCTAATTTGCCACAAATTACACTTTTTAGACCACACTCCATACGACAAAGAGTAATATAAGCTGCCTAATGCATACGTCATTCTCTTAAACATGACATGACTTTTAACAACATCAGTAATTTTACATCTTTTATATCCAATATTAAATAATTAAAAATTTTAAATCCCAACACCTGGATTGCTGTTATCATTTTTAACATCATCAAAGTTTTGAATCTTTTGGCTGTAGTAATGCTATGTTTAACTAATATTGTTTCATGGTACATTGACATTTTGTTTTCGATACCGTTCATGGGTATCTTGTCAATCAGTTACCAGCTGAAGTCCGTTTGAAGAGGTTTACTCTCCGGACACTGGAACTCACTTAAAGCATGGGTGTATGTTACCTGAAGTAAAATTTAATTAAAATATTAAACATCAAATAATATTTTTAACATCATGTATAATCTTTGGTAACTTTATCTATTTTAAAGGGTTTTTACCCTAATATTTTGGTGGCTCAGGCATGGTAACCTGTAAGTATAACCATTTTGCTTTTTTAACCTTAGTCAAAATTTTAAACCACGTTTGCTTTAATTAAATGGTTTATACTTATTTTAGGTATTTTTAACCTGATGATGGAACTGTTGTTCCAAAAACGTTCGTGTTTTTGATGTAGCCCTTTTAAGGGTTTTTATAAAATATACCCATTTACAAAGATTAACTTCTTTTTTTGATACGTGGTATACAGCCAGCTGCAGGAATTATTTTCCTTGTGGATTTTGTATGACATTTACTCTTACACCCTTTCGTCGCACAAGTCCACAAAAGGCAATTCGATTTTAGAGTATTTCGCAATTGAAACTTGAAGTTATTGATATCTATCATTTTTCGTCCAAGTTGGCTCAAAACGTAATCAATTAGCATTTCACTATCCATGTTAAAGAAACAAAGGCAAATGAAGAAAAATTTTTTATTTCGCATAGTTTTAGTTACCTATTAATAGAATTTTGTGGAATTCGCAAATAAAAACCAATGAATTACATTTGCATTTATTACATCTATTTTAGATTTATTCTGTCAAATTACCAAATCTTAGCGGTTTGCAAGGGGTTTCTATACCTGCCATGGGGTGCAGGTAGTCCAGTCACGAGTTTACCAATATCTCGGGGTCTATTTTAAAATCCCTACTTTTATGGCGGTGAGTTTACGTGTACCCGTAGTAGCACTAAACGAAATAGCGGTTGTCGATTTTGTTTTACAACAGAACAAACTTCATACCGATTGCGATCTGTTTCACGATCTAAATGCCCTGCACAAAAATAATATTTGACTGTACGCTGTTTACAAATTTTAATAGGGAAATTATTAGAGGACAACATTTGCACATGGATATTTTGAATAAAATTTTATTTTAAAAATATAATGGTGATGTATAAAGATGCTTACCTTTTTTTTGTGTATTTGACAAAAATAAATACTTATAACAAGTCATGTAATTCTTAAAAAGGGACGTATCAGGGAACTGTATTTTGAGGTGTTTGAGGTTCATTTATTCAAATATTTAATTTTAAATTACCAAATAGTACCTGATATGCCAAGAATACCTAATAATATATCGTCATTGATACAAAAAACTTAAGGCTATTAACATATATTACATAAAATTAGCTTAGGACAGGGATTTTACATTTAGTGGAGAATTGCCCATACTAGATAATGTAAAATATAAAAAGATTTTTTCGGTGGCGTGATGTTTTTTGTGATGTATCGAACCCAGGCCTTCTACATGGAATGCACTGTTTGAAATGCAAATGTTTGGAATATTAATTATATGTAATTAGTTTTTAGTTCATACTGCCAGTTTACAAATGTATACAAATATTTCTTTTGATTATTGTATTTGCAAATATTTATTCTAATGTATAATTTTCGTTTAATGTCCTTTATCCTTTACACACCGGAAGTAATTAAAGTGGTTATTAACACCAAAACTTAAGAATCATTCGAATCTATTTATAATGTTCATTCAAAGGCTTACAATATGTCCTTACAATAAATACCATCAAGGGGAAGTACAAAGAATTTGAAGTTCGGCTATTTATAAAATTTACCTAGTCATAAACTATTAATAACTTCAAGTTTATTGACCTCTTAATTATTGTAGTAGCCCTTCGAAATATTTCCATACGTAACGTTTTTGCTGTAAGGTATTTCACTTCTAAGAAAATTCAAATAAACGAATTAAAAGTTTTGAAAAATCTGTGTTTGTTTTTTTGTTTAATAAAAATGAATCTATAAAGAATATTTTTCGCGTGCAAATATAATGGGACTAACGTATTATGTTTTAAATAAATTACAAATTATTCAATTTGAAGTGAAAAAGATCCTATTTCTTAAGTGGATCAGTCTTTTTTGTTTATCTTATCTTCTTGACAATATCTCTCCACTTTTTCCTGTCTCTAGTTCTTCCTCTCCATTCTCTGACTCCTGCCCTTTGGAGGTCTTCTTCAACTTCTTGCAGCCACTTTGATCTCGGTCTTCCCCTTCTCTTTTTTCCTCCTGGATTCCATTCTATCATTGCGTATGTCACTGCCTCATCGCCTGCTCGCCAAATGTGACCTAACCATCTAACTCTGCATTGCTTTATTTTAGTTACGATGTCTTCCTTAAGTTATTCCTTAATTTCTGCATTTGTTCTCCTTCTATATTCATTTTGCTCTGTTCTGATTGGTCCTAGTATGGTTCTCATAATCTTTCTCTCTGCTATTCTTAAGTCTTCTTCATCTTTTTAACCATCGTCATTGTTTCTCCTGCATATAATAATATTGGCCTTATTATGGTGTTATAAATGCTCATCTTACTTTTTTTAGTCAGTGTTTTGCTTTTAAGTAATCTTTTGTTTGCAAAATAAGCTTTATTCGCTGCTAATATTTTTTCTTTTATTTCGGATTTCCTTTCTTCGGATTTACTTGTTGTAACTCCTAGGTATTTGAAATATTCTACTTCTTCAAACTCAAAACTTTTCTTGATTTAATCTTAGCTCCATTACCTCCCCTTTCTCTCTTATTTCGTCTAGCATTTCTTTCATTATTTTTCTGTTCTTTGCAATAATAGCAATATCGTCTGCATATGCAATTATTTGACCACCTCTTGTTCTGAGATTTCCTTTATTTATATTTCGTAGTACATATTCTAATGCTAGATTAAATAGCGTTGTTGATAAGAACATAATTTACTTTAATACGAATAAATACACGAAAAAAGTACATCCCTTTAGACAAAAATGAAAATCGATATTTTTCAACATCTCATGAATTGTTAAAGATTTTGTAATGAAAATAGACACGTGTCTTTTAGGGTAAGAGCACATGTTTGTAAACGTTGAAACAAGCTCTTAATATAAGATAAATACAGGCCAATTTCTATTATAGATGCTACATATTTTACAAAATATGGGAAAACATTGATTTTATTTTTTAACGTTAAAGGCTTATAGCTTTATTTTTATGCACATTTGTATAAAGGTAATTTAAGTTTCATCGAGATATGTTTGATACCAAAATATGAGGTTTAATTTACGACCTAAAAAATTATTAAAGTAAAGCCTATTGTTGATAATAATGATTACAAAATCAATGTTTCTGGTTACTATGCTGCTTATTCCGGAGAGTTATTACGTTGTAGTGAGAGATTTACGTCTGGCAAACATTTATTTCGCGAATTAAAAAAAAAAACAGAAATTTCATCCCTGTTCTTTTATCCCAGTTTAAAGTTTAAAAGAAAAAGCCTATACTAAAAATATTAGAGTTTGCAGAATTTGTAACGATAAAATGTCAAGAAGATAATGAATTTTTGAATAATATATGGTGTGACCATCAAAATTTACAAAAGACGGAATGTTGAATAGGAACAATTCGCATTACTATAGCAAAATAAATAACCATGGGTACGTGGTTTTTTCTAGAAATCTTATTTCTTATCTTAAGAGATTTTAATGTCTTTTGACCGATCAGAAGCAACCAGGCTAGAGCTCTCCACTTTTACGATGGTAACTTAAACGGTTAGAAATTGCGGTTAAACAATTTTATAATTTTTTATTTTCTAACACTTAACTACTTTTTTAGGTGCAAAATTTTACAATATATGTATTAAAAGAATTAAAAACCAATTTTAAAGAGCCTACATCCTAGAGCTCCTCCTCATTATTCCAAAATGGTAAACAGTGAAACAGTAAACAGTAAAACTTGTACTCAAAAAGAAGATCTCTTAATTAAATTTTATATTTATTATGAAAGCGAATAGCTGAACAAAATGCTGAAAGAATTAAATGAGTTATGATATTGTTACGAGTGTAGTTGAAAGTCCTTTTTTTATTGTAGGTATATCAGATTGACCTTTTATTTACACAGTTTTTCTATTGGCTTCTTTTCTCTTCCGACTGTGCTCTGACCATCTACTACTCGTATTCTTTGATGCTTCACACATCCCTGTTCTTCTCAGCTGGTGAAAGTCTCTTACACACACTAACGCCGATATAGTTTTTCTATGGAAAATAAAATCTAGTTCCACATGTAATATAATTTATTGAACCTAAACCCAAAAAAAATTATATATATATATATATATATATATATATATATATATATATATATATATATATATATATATATATATATATATATATATAGTTCTAGAATTACTAAGAAAAACACAGGGCTTCCAGGAAATCTCTCCAGAGAACTATATTTCTCGTTAGTGTATTGATTTCAAGTATGGATTTTTCCATTCTTTTACCTTTATCCACTATTACTCTCAGGGGCAAAAATGCTATTGAACCTCTAAAAATTATACGAACAAGCTAAATTATGCCGAGAATATCTTTGAATTTCCAAAAAGTTGTAAAAAAGTTTCATTTACGCGCACGAAATCAATGTTAGTTAAATAAGATTTGTATTAACTCGACGGTACAAATTCGATATCTTTTGACTGCAGTATGCCATCGACAAGAATCAAAATGCGTTTTAACGATGAAGAGTGCAGCTCTCGTATGTAATTTTTGTATTTTGACGAAAATGAACTTGGCTTTTATAAAGGTGTTAAATAAATAAACGTAGCCGATTTTTGCCATTTTTTATGATTCTCATGAGATTAAGACAAATAATACTTTCATAAACCAGTTACTATAGAGTTTTTGTTATTAGAGCCTACTCTTCAATACCTATAGCATAAAATTTTCGTTTTGGCAACAAATGTGAGGCATTTGAAATATCCCTAACAAAATTTAACAAAGATATTTGTGAAAGATTCACATTACAAACGGTCCAAAACTGTTTTTTTTTTTAAATTATACTAGTAGGTCAAAGGTCAAAATCGAAAATTAATGTTATAGGTTTTGAGTTGGCGCTAATAATGAAAACTTTACTACGACCGGTCAATAAAAATGATAAATATTATTGATCTCATGAGAATCGTTAAATATTGAATTTTTACCGTCGAGTCGATACAAATTTTATTTAACATTGATTTCGAGCGTGTAACTGACATTTAAAATGCCCGTTTGATTCAAGCGTTGTTTCTGAGAGAAAGGTTCATTCTACACAAAAAGTTCTATTAAACATTTTTGTTCAAAATTATTTCAGCTACATTTTTTATTTAAAACATTTTTTTCTACGGGGTACAAATTTTTAGTAGATCCATTGTTTCCGTTTCCACCCTACGAAAGGGGGTTTTAGAAGGAAGTCCGGGGGTAAAGGTGGTAAACTTTGTTTAATCTTTTTTGAGGTCCGAAAAAAATTGACATTCTCAGCAAAATTCTGAATATTTGTATGATTTTTACAGGTCAAATAAGACCACTGAACTATATTGTCCTTTTCCAAATTTTCTTAGGTCCGTCCACTTTCCGTTGGCCCGAAAGATTCTGTCATCGATGTCATCTGGGGGTCTACGGAGTGTGTGAACCAGCCGTCTTCATTTTGTTTGCCGTATTTGCCTTATGATATTTTCTTGGTTGGTTTGGTTCCGTAAATTTTCATTCAAGATTCGGTTACGCCAAAATACACAAAGAATTTTCCGTAAAGAAAACTTTTTTAGTAAAATTGATGAGAACTTATAATTGGTTCACTATGGATGCTGATATCTTCCACATTTCACAGCCATATATACTCAGTGACATTAGAAGTGTTACACCCACAAGGAATAATTTCTTGAACTTAATTTTTTGGCAACATAATGACTATATTTAAAACATGCTATGATAACAATACTAATATTTTATCTTTTCTACTTTTTGTAAAAATAAAGTTCTATCTTTAAATTTTTTTGTAAAAATCGGTTCGTATAGAAATTTTTAGTTATTATTCCTCAGTCTAATTGTACTCAGTGTAAGAAAATGCCTCGAGTTCGAAGACATCAAAATTACCACCATGTTAGCGATTTTGACAGGGGTAGAATAACTGCGTATAGAGATATGAGTTTGTCATATCACAAAGTTGACCTTCGTGTTAATTGTACGGCAATGACGGTTATGCGTATCTGCTTTATGTGGACAAACGAAAGTAGAGGAACACGAAGAAGACCAACTGGTCAACCGAGGTGTACCACAGAGCGTCAAGATAGGCGCTTTAGATTACTGGCTCTGCGATACCGTTTTGCTACTACGCTTCAAATTGCTGACCAATGGTTTAGAGTAGTAGGTAGACCTGTTAATATGCGTAGATTATATCGTCGCATTCGAGCCTTTGGACTGGTTTCATTCCGCCCACAACTAGTGGTTTCTTTGACTGTGGACCACTGTCATCAACGTTTCAATTGGTACAGAGAACGGCAGAATGGCGTAATATAGCATTCGGTGATGTTGAATAGACAGTTGGAGTAATGGTTTGGGGGGCTGTTGCCTATCGTAGCCGATCGCTACTTGTATTTATTCCAGGCAATATGACAGCTGCGCGTTATGATAATGACATCTTACAAACCACTTTACTGTCTTATCTCGACGGCCGTCAAGACGTTCTTTTTCAGCAAGACAACGCGCGTCCCCATATTGCTCGTGAAACTATGGAATCTCTCCAGAAGCTGGCGTTAATGTTTTGTCGTAGTCGCCCCGTGCTCCGGATTTAAATCCTATCGAACATGTATGGGATATGATGGGAAGGAGACTGTCCACTTTGCACCTTCCTCCACAGACTCTGGCACAGTTAATACATCAAGTTCAAGTTGTTTGGAACGAGATACCACAAGCAGACATCGCTCATCTCATTTTGTCAATGCCTAGACGTATACAGGAGTGTATTTAGCTGCCTGGTCGCCAAACACATTATTAATTTTTCTTTGATTACTTGTTAATAAAAATTCTTAACAACGTTATCGTTTCATTCTTGATGTATATCTACCAAGGTGACTCACAGACAGTAAAGGTACACTATGGAAGGTATAGGTAGAAAGGTAAAATATTTGGCGATTCAACAAAGGTATTTAGCGTTACATCTACACTGAAGTTTAACTCAAAACTTTGTTTGTCTGTATGTGTTTAATAAACTTAAGAACAATTTTATCCACCTCCTACATATTCAATGATAGAAAATAAAGTAGATTAAAAGGGTCTGTATTTTAAATTTACATTACAGGTTTCACAAAGTTCAGTGCTGACTACACCGATTTTATATAAGTGTTAAAGGAATCTTGCATGCCTGAATTTCAGCCTACAAATGGTCACAATATCATTTCTTGTAAAATCATAATATTTGTGCCACAAAACTGTCGAAATACTTGGATGTAACAGTGTGTATCGTATGAGGTTATTAGAGCAATAGTTTTTCCAATGCAGTTCCCATTTTCAACTAAAATTTCTCTTAGCTATCATTAATTATTCTTGAGCTTCGAACTTGTTCTTGATATGCTGTCCAGTTGTAACGCTTTCTTTGGCTAAGGAATCTGCAACTTCATTGCCACAAAGTCCTATATGAGCTTTTACCCAAGTGAATTTTAATTTGTGTTGACATTTTTTTTAATTCATGAATTTTTACTTTTGATTCTCTAATAAAATGATTTATATCTTTAATCTCTATATCTTACATCTCTAATTTTTACATTATAATTTTTATTATTGTAGACAGGAATATTAATTTTTAGTGACTCCAACGTGTCAAAGATCTTTAAATCACTCTTGTAAGTACTTGTATTTCTAAAATCCATACATAATCGAGTAGGTTTTTTTGACTTGTACTTGTTAGTTAAATCGTGGAGTGGTTACTTAATGAGGCCATTGTATCTTAAAGAGTAGGGTTTTAAAGGAAAGATTTAAAGAATAAATTTTTCAGACAACGATTCTCTCCGCAAAAATTATGGTGGTTCTACTGCTTAAATCCAAAGTGGTTCCACAGGCGTTGAACCCATTGCACATATCCTTGAGCCGATATATTATTTAAACTAATATGCACTTGTTTATAAACGAATATGGACTGATATATTTGTATATAGATTGATTAGGGCATACACACATTTACTCGGCAGTCCGAATTTAAAAGTTGATAAAGCAGCAGGTCGAGAATAACGTATCATACGCACCAGAAACATTTACAAATAAAGCAAATAAAAAATACATAGATACCGTAGACGTACTACCCCAATTATCAATAGGACTGAGCACAACTTCTGTTGTAATATTTTTAACCATTTTAGCTTTCCTAATAATCTTCCTAATTAGGAAAAGACAACGAATTTCCAAAATCCCATTTGGAGAAAAATTACATCCTGCCCAGATCCAGATACTGGACGAGCTGATAGCTGAAGTAACCAAAACTTCGACGACGAAGTCCAAACCAATGGAGAGGAGAAATGTAGCCATAAGCTCCCCTACTATTGAGACTCAGCAGATTTCGATGTCCAAAGTTATAAAAAGGAAGAAATCAATATTTTTATTATTATTGTAATTATTATGTTTCAATAGGCAATTTTAAATCATCAAATGTAGTAGTTTGTAAAAGTTTCAAAATTGTAACTTTAATTTTCGAAATAAAGATTTTTTTTGGGAACTCAACGTAGAAGAAACATTTCTATATATATATATATATATATATATATATATATATATATATATATAGAGAGAGAGAGAGAGAGAGAGTATGTTTTACCTGTAGTGGCGGAAATTTCTAGGAACAGTAAAGCCTCACCAAACAAAGCAGTGGCGTTCCAAAAAATACTTATGATTTAAATCAAATAATTCAAGATAGGTACACACAAGTTATTAAACAATGATATTAGATTATATTTTTGGCAATATTGTACTACATTTGAATACATATTATTATAATATATCACATACAAATATTGTCTGTATGTGAAACCATAGATACGTATTACAAATTACAGTATTAATAAATATTAATTACAAAGATTGTTTTAACTGTAAAACCTTTATTATTTATGTTATTACTCACTTAAACATCACAAAGTTAAATAGAAGAATATACAAAATGATTGTAATAAAGTAAAAAAATAATACATACATACAGAACAGTTTGAAAAACATGGTACATCGTAATGTTAAATTATATTATTCACTTTCATTATCAGATGCACTGTCGTCGTCACTAGAATCATTTAAATCAATCCTTAATTCTTCAGTAATTACAACTATGCGACGTTCACTTTCCAAATACGTATCTTCAACCTTGACAACATCTTCACACAGTTTCTTCCAGTTATCTACAGTTACTCTGACAAATTCCTGTTCCACCAACACTTTTACGTCTTCTAACTTAAAATAAACGTTTTGTTTTGCAACTTAATTTTTTGTTTGCGCCCAAACCATTTCTATAGGGTTCACATTCTTGCAACACTTTGTCAACTTTATATTGAATATTATCTTGTTGGTGTCGTTTGATGATTTCATACAATTGCGGTTTTAACATTGACGTTACAAATGGTAAACTTTTTTCTGTCAACCATGATATCATATCCATCTTTTTAGAATTACTGGTGGGTGATTTATTAATTTGTACATTATGATATGAAGCATTATCAATAACAACAACAGATCCAACAGACACATTGAGGATAAACTGTTCTTTCATCCATTTTTCATAATTTTCTGAATTCATATCATTATGATAATCTCCTGTCTTAGCTCTTGACTTAAAAATCAAAAGGGCATTCTGTATAAAACCCATCTCCCCATCACCATGTACGATAACCAACCTACTTCCTTTTGAAATGTTTTTCAACAATCCTTTGCCAGTGTCATCTGCCTAACTATTTGGCGTAGTGTGTCCTGCATGTGTATAGGTTTCATCAACATATACAATTGACTTACCTTCGCTTCTGTAATATTTAATTTTGTCCAAATATTTAATGCGTAGAGCACGAATATCATTCCGTTTAATTAATAAACGTCGATTATCTTTCGTGTTCTTTCATTTAAATCCCAAATCTTTCACAATTCTGTAGAAAGAACTCACACTTTCAGTCCACTCGTACACCTCGTCAAGCATTTTCTGCAAAAGCTTCAATGATACACGACAACGTTGAGTCTCATGAAAACGATGAATGGTATTTCTAATGAACTGTTTGTCGTACTCCCTCAAGTGTGTCACGGTTGCTTTCCTTTAAGCAACTGTTGTAGCTGGAAATTTTAGTGTATTATTTGACTCTGCATTTGTTAACATACTCGCTTGTTGAATGATCCTTTCTACTGTACGTAAAGATACTTTAGTAGCTTCACTCACACGTTGTTTAATACTGGTTCGATTATCTTCAGGAAATGGTATTTCATGTATTTAAATAGATTGTAAACTATTCTTTTGGATTCTAGTATCAATCTGATCTGTTTACTCGTACTACACTTAACCATCTCCATTCTACAAAATAGTTCTAATACGCGTGGTAGCTACTTTCTTGTTGAGACTCGACAACATAATGAGAGTAAATTATGAACTCTTTACGAACGACTTTATAATTACGGTTTTAAGGTAACATATACTAAATTAGAAATTAACTTTTACCAAACTTTATAGAGTATCAATTATTAAAGATGGTATTGTAACAAACAAAAAGTTTGGTATCTATAAAATGATCTGTGTACAATCAAACTCCATTTATTATTTAAGTGAGTAATATTATTGTAATGAGTGCGATTTCAAATAATTTAATTTGTTTAATATTGCAACGCTACTGCGTGGGTCTGATCATAGATATTGTATTGTCTGCGCGATTAACTATTTCGTGGAAGGGCTCGCCACTCGATTTGAAATAAGCTGTATATTAATTTTTAAAATAAGTTAACTAAGTGTGAAATGCAATCTATAGTATCTTTCTCTCTACATAACCTAATCTGACCGTCTGGGTAGATATTGTTACTTTCCATCCACAGTTATCTCCTTTAATTAAGGATTTATTAGAACACAGCAGAGCTGTTTCGATTATCAATTAATAAAAGTTTTAAAAAATGTTAAAAAGTTGGAGAGTTTTAATTCAAAATGGTAATTAAATTGCATTACATATATCACAACCGGTTAATTATTATTGTTATATATTCCATTAAAGTAAACAATATTTACGAGACAATTCATACTTTCTAATAATTTTCTATATGACAATAGTATATAAATTACAATGCCAACTGAATGTCAATGAACTTACATTTCCTGCAAACTAAAATCGACACTAAATAAACAAAAATAATAAAAGGCCTCATCATTTCAATGCCAGTCAGATAGGTCGATAAGGAATACTCGTACAACTCCCATTAAGCAAATTCGATGGGACGAATTAGACCTGCCAAAAATGATGATTATAGTAGTTGAATACTAGTCTGTTGACATTAAATTTATAGAATTAGGAGGTGGAATGTACTATTAAGAATGTTTACATGGTCAAATTAAAATTAGATAAATGGAAACTGAAAGATTTGTTGTAAAGTTGAAATAGTCTACACCTAAAATAATTGGAAAATAATTAAAAAAATATGTTTAGTATTGATACCTAGCAGTCGTAAATGCAGGTCTCGAAAAGCACTTAAAGAAATTAAAATTTACCACAAACAAGTTGGCTACAATTAAGAAAAATAAATATTCAAAAACATTTTTACCAAAATTATACCCACACCAACATTAATTCCAATAAATATTTAATGGACTAGACGCATCAAAGACAGTAGTATTATGACAGTATATAAATAAGAATAAAGAAAAGTAAATACCATGACAAAGCAACACCTATAGAGATGGTAATCTCAAACATAAGTAAAGAAAATAAAACATGGTAATGAAAATATGAAATTGACAAAGAAATTGCCACACTTGTCCTTTGTCACTAACCTTTTGTCAGGTTAGACGAAAAAGGACATAATCTTGCATGGCGAGATACGCCAAATTATATTATTCTAACCATTAGAAGGTATCAATAGTACTGTAGATTAATACATAGTTAGCCGCCATCTTGAATTTAAAGAAGAACTGTTTTTGCACAACATCTGCGCTATTTTCAACTTTTCGACATAAATTCTATGGACTGTAATTGTTGCAAATGCGATTTCCTACAATTTATTCTTTACAATTTTTTTGTAAAGAAGACTAAGTATAATAGTTGAATTAATTCGTTTATTATTATCTTAACGACAAAAATGGCATCATCACAAAGCTCTTTGCGTCCCTTGCTGGATATAGGCCTCGCTCATTTTTGTCCATTGTGCTCTATCTTGAGCATTTTTCATGCAATTTCTTGACATTTTCTTGAGATCGTCCGTCCAACGAGTATAAGGCCTTCCTCTACCTCTTTTGTCCAACCTCGGGCTTAACTCAAGCAATCTCTTCGTCCACCTTTCTCACTGATTCTGGTGATGTATTCGGCCCACTTCTTTGTCTTAAGTCTTCAATTTTTACTCGGTCACGAAGCGATATACTCAGAATTGAACTTTCCATTTTCCTTTGAGCTATTTGCAGCGTTTTAGAAGTTGTAGCTGTCAATGTCTAAGTTTCGGCACCATAGGTCATCACAGGCAACACACATTGCTCAAATGTTTTACGTTTTAAAGCAATTGGTATATCGCTTTTAAAGATTTCTTTGAGTTTTTATAGGCTGCCCATGCTAGGTTTATTCTTCTTCGTAGTTCGTATGTTTGGTTGTCTCTTGTGATCTTTATTTCGTGTCCAAGGTATATGTATTTTTCCACCAGCTCATGTCTCCAATATTGATACACACTGGCACACACTAACTGAAGTTCATGTTGCATTGTTCATATCTCCTTGAGGTTTTTCGAGAACAAAACTATGTTGTCTGCGAATTTCAAGTTTTGTAATTTTCTACCGTCAATGTTCAGGACTTTCCCTTCCCAGTTAAGTTTTTTACAAGCATATTCTAGTACTGCGGTAAACAGTTTAGGAGATCGGATTACCCTATCGGACTCCTCTGCCGATTGGGATATGATCCGTGTTCTTATGTAGTTTCACCGACATAGTTGCGTTCTTGTATGTCAATGTCGTACTCAATGCGGCATGCTTGTAGTGCTTCCAGGATTTTGTCAAATTTTACCGTGTCAAAGGCTTTATGAAAATCTACAAAAGCCAGAACGAGTGGTCGATTGTATTCGATTTCTATTACCGTTTTAATGCTCTGTAGGTGATTATTTGTTCCAAATCTGGTACGAAATCCCGCTTGCTCTATTGGCTGGTAGAAATCAAGTTTTTTCTCTAAACGATTCGTTACTAGTCTTGCAAGGAGATTGTATAGGTGACTAAGAAGACTTATAGGTCTGTAGTTTTCTAATTCATGGGTATCTCTTTTTTTGTACAATAGAGTTACCTTAGCATTGTGTCATTTGTCGGGTATATTGGTGTCCAAAAGGCACATGGTAAAAAGGTTTTTTATTTTCTTCAGTAGACAAGTGCCTCCGATTTTGATTGCATGAGTATGCATCAGTAGAGATTTGTTATTCTTAGCTTTTCTTCTTCTTCTTTAGGTGCCGTCTTCTTAGCGAAGGTTGGCAAAGACCTCTGCAAAGTCTTTCCTATTTTGGGCTTTCCTTATTAAACTTTGAAAGTCTAATCCTGTTCAATCTCTGATGTTACGCAGCCAGGTCATTTGTCGTCTACCCGGGCCTTGTCTGCCTTCTATTTTCCCTTCTATAATAAGCTGAAGGAAGTTATACCTGTCGTGTCTAAATATGTGTTCAAGATAAGACGTTTTACGCTTCTTAACAATTTCTGTGAGTTCACGTTCTCTATTCATACGCCTTAAAACTTCTTCATTTCTAACGCGGTCAGTCCATGGAATTTTCAGCATACGACGAAATACCCACATCTCAAATATCTCTAAACGTCGTAACGAGCTGACTGTTAACGTCCAAGCTTCCACGCCGTGTAATAGTACACTATATACATAACACTTTATCATGCGGTATCGTAGGGACAAATCAAGATTACGATTAGTGAGTAACTGTCACATCTTTAAGAAGATGTTTCTTGCCTGTTCTATTCTACATTTAACCTCTTGTTCTTGGTCTAAGGTGTCATAACAGCCTAAATACTTAAACTTTTCACCTGTTCAACTAGATTGTTGTTGACTAGTATGTTTATAACTGGTGTGTGTTTTTTTGAAATTACCATTGTTTTGGTTTTTTACATTCACCTTAAGGCCGTATAGTTCTTCTTCTAGCACTACTTTAGTTAACAGAATTTGTAGTTCGTCTTCACTGCCAGCAATCAGTACTATATCATCGGCATACCTGATATTGTTCACGATTTTTCCATTGACTTTTATTCCTTCTTGTGCTTCATCTAGAGCATGTGTAAAGATGTCCTCTGAGTACAAGTTGAATAATAATGATGAGAGTATACAACCTTGTCTAACGCCTCTTTGGATGTTTACGGTTTCAGTATCACCCATTTCAGTTCTGACAGAGGCGTTTTGGTTCCAGTAGAGTTCACGTATTGTATTAATGTCGTTTGGATCCAGGTTCTTTTTTTGCAAGCATTCTATTAGCTGATCATGTTTGACTTTGTCAAAAGCCTTTTCATAATCTATAAAGCACAAGTAGACATCTTTTTGTTGATCCCGACACTTTTGCATAAGAACAATGAAACTGAACAAAGCTTCCCGAGTTCCCATACCGTTTCGAAAGCCAAATTGTTCCGGGCCCATATCTTCTTCGCATTTTTTGTAAATTCTGTTATGGATACTTTTTAGAAATAGCTTCAGAATATGACTTATTAATCGAAAGTCGTTACATTTTTTTGCGTAGTTTGATTTGGGTATAGGCAGAAACGTAGACGTTAACCAATCTTGTGGAATTGTACCAGTCTTGTATATACTGTTGAAGAGTCTTGATAATAGTTCTAAATTGTCTTCTTCCAAAAGTTGTATAATTTCACTATGAACGTAGCCAGGTCCAGAGGCTTTTTCGGTTTTTATATTTTTTAAAGCGTATTTTATTTCTGATGTTAAGATGGGCAAGTCGTCATTTTCGATGTTTGTTTGTTTATCAATATTTATGGTTATATCGTCTGAGAATAGGTTTTGTATGTATGTTCGCCATTCAATGCTTATTTCTTCTATTGTGGTGAGGACTCTATCATCCGTGCTTGTTATTTTGCCACACTGCCTAGCGTTTCTGATCCCACACATTTCTTTAATTTTCTTATGGAGAAGTCTATCATCATGTTTATTCTGTAGGTCTTCTATCTCTTCGCAAGTTTCTACAAGTCACTGTGCTTTTACTTCCACTATCTTTTTTCTTATTAGTCTTTGTATTTCTTTATATTTATTTCAGTCTTTGTTCTTGTGTTGTCGTCTCACATTCATCATTTCTAATATTTCATTAGTTATCCATGGTTTCTTGCCTCTTTGACTCGTGTATTTAAGGTGGTCTTCAGCTTTTAGAAATACAGTCTTAAGTTCTTTTCATATTTGGTTTAAGTCGTCGGATTTTTCTGGTACATCATTTTCCTTTTGCCTATTTTTAAGTTCTCGACATTCGTGGTTAAGTTCTTGTGATATCTTCTGTCTCGTTTCTATATCCTTGAGTAAGCTCATGTCTGATTTCTGTTCACTCTTCTTTCTTTTTATACTTTTCAACGTGTTTTTGAATTTGGTGACGAGCAAGGTGTGGTCGGAAGGGACATCTGCACCGGGGCTTTTTTCGCTTTGTATGCTATTTTGGTATCTCTGGTTGATCATGATTTAATCTATTTGGTTTCTGACGCAATTTTCATCATTGTCTTGAGGCGATTTCCATGTATATAGTCTGCGCGCAGGTAATTTGAACCATGTATTCATAATAGTAATATTCTGTTCTTGGCAAAATTGAAACAGCCTATCGCCTCTTTCATTTCGCTGACCTAATCCATGTTCTCCAATGATATTCTCAGATCTACCTTTTTCCACTTTTGCATTGAGGCAAATGCAAATACTCCCAGTATTATCGATATTTCATGCTTTTTTGTAAGCTGCATTAGTCCTTGTAGGTCTCCTTAAAACTCTTCAATTTCAGTGTTGGGTTTATCAGTTGTTGGAGTATATACCTGTATGATATTGATATCGATTGGACTTCCATGTAATTGTAGAAGTAGCATACGATCTGAGTGGTAGACCACGTTTTTAATGCATTTTTCTATACCTGCGCTTACGATGATACCAACTCCATTCCAATGCTGTCTTTGATTGTTACCTGAGTAGTATATTGTCTTGTTGTCAATTTTCATCGTTCCTGAATTAGGCCACCTCATCTCACCGATGCCAAGGATACTAGCTTTTCTTAGACAACAAAAAACTCAATTAAATCCAACCTGAAGATGCTTTGTAAAGTGTAGAAAGCGAAACCGGTATTTTGGTAGTAAAATTAAATTAATTGTAAGTCTTATTTTATTTCTTTTACCTATTTCTTTAAATGTTTAAACTACAATCAACATTTAAGGTCATATGCATAAGACAAGCTTAACGGGATACAAGCGATAACAAACCATAGGCACTGACTTCATCGGCAACAGGCCATAAACAGAAACGAATCTATCTTGAAAACAAATGCTTACTTTGTCGATCGAAGTTCTTCGAAGTAGGCGCATTGCCATCAAAATGGAGCAGTGTTTTGTGTGTGGTGAAGCTACCACCAAGAAATAATGTTACAGTGAAAAACATGGTGTTTCTTTAAGCATCAAGCGTTATTCGTGGCGATGAAGAAGACAAGTTTATGATGGAAAATGTATGTTACTGGAAACATCACGTAAAAAAACGAGCCTGAAACTATCCTGTTGGTAATGTGGAAAAGAGTTTTAAAAATATAATTTTCATATTGCTCTTCACTGTTACTGCAAGTCTGAGACCTTAAATATTGGTTATACCAAAAAAATAAAAGAGATCAAAATTGTACAAAAAATAATTCTTTCCATTTTTGTTAATGTACGTTTATGTCGTATAGGTAACAATAAACGAGATAATTCAATACTTTTGCTTTGTCACTATTTTCCCCTAACTCAGAAAATATCGACCACATGACAAAATTTGCAAAAAATAAATTGTAGGAAATCACAATTGCAAAAATGTCAGTACTTACCAGTTTCGTTAAAAAGTTGAAAATGGCGGAGATATTGGGCAAAAACGCTTCTCCTTTAAATTCAAAGATGCAGTAGCGATTTTAAATTTACACTATTGACCCCTCCCTTAAACGTTACAAAAATAAAATTTGGGGTAGCTTTAAAAGGTTAAATGACATCCTGAGTGGACTAATATAAAATACAATATAATGACATAAGGGGCTTATAGACCGGTATAACATATTGAGTGAATGGGAAATGCTTAAACTCGCTATAAGAGAGTTTCTGGGTTTTATCAAGGCCACAATTGAGTAAGAAGAAAGATATCAAACATCTGGATTGGTTTAGAGTAAATATTAATGAATTGGCAGAAACTAGTAATATTACAACTGTTTCAATGTTATATTGTATTATGAAGGTAAATCTTAAAACGTAGTGCATGTGACAAACATTTTTTGACGTGACAACGTCTTAAATTAGGTTGTGGCTCGGAGTCATTCATGAAAAAGTGTAACGCCCGCTCACGTCTGTTACAGTGAGTCACCGAACGAGAGAGAGGCCCGCCGGACCGGCGAATGCCTTGCGTCTCTCTCCCACTCAAACATGATCGGTCCGCTGCGCGCGCAGCACTAGATAATTAGGCGCGTTGAATCGGTGCGTGCTTCCGTGCTTGTGTCTCTGTCAGTGTTGTTCCGTCTACCGATTTTTCGGTAGATCTACCGAATTTGATTCCTATCTACCGATCTACCGAACTGCCCCTTGAATCTACCTAATTTTAAAACAAATATCACAATGACTTGAAAATAAATTCGGATAATACAATTTATCTTTTTATTTCTGTTACCATCAAAAAACTTTTCAGTGTAACCTAATACTTGGTATTGTTAATACGTTTGTATTAAAATTCATTTGATACTTCCCTATAGTGTTTAAAAATATATTTGCAAAGATGCAAAGAAAGCGAAATACCCCGAGATTCAAGTTCGTAATTTTATACCTAATAATAACATATTGTATAAACATCATTCCGTAATCATAATCATTCACACACGTCTCTTCAATTCTCAAAGAATCTCAAGTATCAAGTGATAAATTATTAGCTAAATGACGGTGTGTGTGCTGTCGGTTTTCTTTGACTGCCGACTTAATCCATTAGCAGATAATGGTTGTTACATCTATTTGAACCAGAACGTTTTAACTTTCTGTAAATATTATGACCTATAACTATTTCTCAAAATATTATTAAACCTTATTTGTATCATAATAGCTGATGTGAGCATTTGGTCCCAATAATTTGATTCTTTATTTATTAAACAAAATTCAATGAATTATGGTTATTTCTAATAATTAGTTCAGCATAATTATTTAAGGTCTTTAACTTTTGAACCATTAAGTCGCCACCATAATGGGAAACTTTTCTATTTTTAGTTTTATGGAAAAAAGTTATTCTTTCTAAAAAGTTCTGAATGATCTAAAACTTAGAATACAATCATCAGATATTAAATTTTTTTAGTAATATAGGCAGTTTATCAAAAAATATGAATTTTATGTTCATATTTTTTGACAAATCTCGTGTATATGGCTCAAAAAATTTAATTGATGATTGATTTTAGGTTTTAGGTCATAAAACTAAAAAAAAATTCCATTATGGTGTTCACTTAATTGGACGCACTGTATTATAATATATATATATATATATATATATATATATATATATATATATATATATATATATATATATATATATATATATATATATATATAATTTACGTCATTGCATATGATCTACCGAAATCTACCGAATTTTGCCGAAGGCATCTCCCGATATTGGATAAGCTCCACGGAACATCACTGGTCTCTGTCTTTCTCGAGCGTTCTTGGCGTTCAAGACACATTACAGCAGAAACACTTCCTTTCATTTCATATTTCTCCTATCATCGTCCTATCCTCAACAAAATCACTCAAAAGAAATTAGTTAAGTTTAAGTTTACATGTACAATGTTTTAGTAAACAAAATATATTTCTATAGTTAAAATTTGTGCAATTCTTATTTTCATTCAATTCCTTGTTCCTATTGTGCAATTTAATAATATTCATATCAATAAATATTCTACCGAGAAAAAGACGTTGTCACGTAAAATCTTCGCCCGTAAAACCGACTTTACAGGCAACCGGTTTCATTAAGATAATAAATTAATAGAATAACGTTATCAAGGCAGGTGGAATACTACTAATGATAGCTGATTCAAGGGGCAGTTCGGTAGATCGGTAGATAGGAATGAAATTCGGTAGATCTACCGAAAAATCGGTAGACGGAACAACACTGACAGAGACACAAGCACGGAAGCACGCACCGATTCAACGCGCCTAATTATCTAGTGCTGCGCGCGCAGCGGACCGATCATGTTTGAGTGGGAGAGAGACGCAAGGCATTCGCCGGTCCGGCGGGCCTCTCTCTCGTTCGGTGACTCACTGTAACAGACGTGAGCGGGCGTTACACTTTTTCATGAATGACTCCGAGCCACAACCTAATTTAAGACGTTGTCACGTTTTGTCATACTGACTGAGAAGTAAGAGGTATTTTAGAACTCATTAGTCATGTTTGAAAAACGAAAAGACAGGTCTGCTATTAGTAGCTATGCCTAATAAATATAAATATTAAGACAAAGAAAATAAAAAAAATCATTGGTTACAAGTTGAACTGACTCTATTTTAATTCTCTAAAACCATTACACAAATTAATATAATTTTACTTGCCATTAAGTCAAAATAAACTTCCCCTTTCTTGTGTTTCTACATGTAGATTCCTCTGGTATACACTCTTTCTTAAGGTTCCAAAGGTAGTCAGCTATCATTAGTAGTATTCCACCTGCCTTGATAACTTTATTCTATTAATTTATTATCTTAATGAAACCTCTTCCCTGTTCTTCGCTGTAATCTTCCAAATTATCGGGAACATAGATGCTTAGAGGCAGCTGCTTTATGTTTTCTAGAAGGTTTTTCGGCATAATACCATTAGTAGATAGAATATATTAGGTATTGTTTTAATTCTTTCCATGTTTCATTGTCTCCTAATTTGTATTTCTAGATCTCTATACCTGGCGATATTTTCGTCGTATTTAACAACCATATTATTGTGTTAAGTATCACAATACATGAATTAGATGTATTGGTCTAGTTAGTTTATTAAATATTATGGCATCCGGTCTATATGGTTGGTCTGTGAGCACAGTGCTTCAAGTTTAGTTCAAGCATTCTGTCAGGAAAGTATTGACAATAAGGTAGATGATCGGTTTGGAGAAGTCCCCCTTTCATTGGCTACTCTTTGGTGAATAATCTTTCCTAGTAAATCATGGAGCTCTTTATAATCAGTTTCAACAAATGCCTGGTAGCCCCAGTAAAATGTTTGTTAGACTTGACTTCCACTTCCACAACTTAATTACATACTCTTACTTATTAGACCTATACGATCTCAAGACTTTAGTTATAGTCTTAACGACACACTAACAAAACTTAACTTAATGATAACGGCTTAAGCAACATTTAATTTTGTCAAAATGTAGAATCAATTTTGAATGACCTTGAGTTTGTCATGACCTATATTGTAACTTATTCCTGCTTCATTTCACTGTATCATTAAATTAATCTATTTATTATTTAAAATCTAATAATCAATCATTTCTGAATGCTTTAATTTAGCTGCACTGAAACTACAAACTACCAATTACTATAATTTCAAAGTATGACGTCAAAGTAATGCAAGGTTACCTATATTTCTACAAAGATACAAAGCAAGTTTATAAGGAGTACTTAAGTATTAAACTGTATCGACTTTTGAGTATATAATTCAGTAATGCGGTAATCGAAATCGACAATCTACCTGGTGGGAAGATACCATCTGAAGTTTTTCTAATACTAACAATTACATCTGACGGTATGCATTAATTCGTCGTGTACAGCAATCATCTGTTATGTTATTTATGAGATAATGAGTTATCATGCAGGACTAACTAGGACTATACTTCAACAAGGTCTAGATTTTTAACAAAAAAAATTGACACGTTATAAACGTGACGTGTTTTTTATTTTTTTTTTTCAAATAATTCTTTTATTACAATTTTTGTGGATTTTATTTATTTGTTAACTTTTTTTTTTGTCCATACATGTTATTAGCATGTATGGATTGTGATACAGAGTTAGAACTTCACAATAGAATATTAACTATAGCAATACATAAATAGAAATAAACCTAGATCTATACACAGTAAAATATTAGGCAATTGCCTCGAGGTTTGTTTTTAATGGTGTTTCTATACTATCAATGCAGTTCTTTATGTATATCGCTAGTCCTCCGCTGGCTATTTTAGCATGTTGTCGATTTTTAAAGATATATATATATATATATATATAAGCGGGGATCCTACAGCTTCTGCCGCTTCCCGCATTTCGATCGCCATCTTTTTCTATCTCTCCAGGTGTCTTCATCAATGGCTCTGTCTTTCATGGTTTCCATAACACCTTGTATCCAAGACTTGGCTGGTCTTCCTCGATTCCTTCTATTACTTGGATTGTATTCCATAGCTCTTTTTGGCCATCTGTTGTCGTCCATCCTCTGTACGTGTCCATACCATATTAGCTGTCTAGTTTCTATTCTTTCAGAAGTTGTATGTACTCTATCTGTTTTTCTTCTAATTTCAGAATTAGGTATACGTTCTACTCTTGATATACGGCAAGCTCTTCTTAGGTAGTCCATTTCAACCGTGTCAACTTTTTTCTTTCCTTTTGCTGTCATTTGCCAACATTCTGCTCCATATGTAAGAATTGGCTCTACAATTACTTTGTAGATAGTCATTTTAGTTTTCATAGTAGCTTTGTTGGACCAAAGTATCGAATTCAGAATTTGAACACTCTTCCTGCCTTGTTGCACTCTATAGTCTATATCTCGTTCCGTTGTTCCTTTACTGCAGATAATACTTCCCAAATATTTGTATTCGTAGCACCTTTTCATTTGTCTAATTTCCAAATCCGGGTCTTCGTCTTCACTGCCTATTCGCATATATTCTGTTTTAGACATATTCATACTCATCCCCCATTTTTCGTATTCATCTTTGAGCTTTCTAAGCATATAATCTGCATCTTCTTCACAGCTTGCAATTAGTACTTGATCATCTGCAAAGAACAGCGTTGTCAGATAATGGTTGTTAAGCTTCAACCCCATTCCCGCACATTTTTGTCTCCACTGGTGCAGTGCTTCTTGGATATATATTTTGAATAGGGTGGGGGAAAGACAACATCCTTGTCTCAAGCCTTTCGTTACTGTAAATACCCTTGAGAAAGTATTTCCTGTTTTTACAGTGCTTTGAGGACATTTATAGATGTTCAGTATTGCTTTTAGATATGTTTTACTAAGGTCTGTTTTCGTCAAGACACTAAATAAGAGTTTTAAAGGAACTGTATCATAAGCCTTCTCCAGATCTATAAATACCAGATGCGTAGGGAGGTTTCGAGCTGTTCGTTTTTCAATTACTTGTTGAAGGGTAAATGTGTTGTCCACGCACGATCTTCCTGCTCTGAAGCCGCTTTGTTCTTCAATTTCTTTATACTCCTCTTCTATTCTTCTTTTCAATATACGACCATATAACCTTCCCAGCGAGCTAGTTACGCTAATGCCTCTATAATTTCCGCATTCTTTTCTGTCTCCCTTTTTATAAATGGGGCTAATGTGGGCCAAATTCCAATCGTCTGGAATCGTTTGGCCTTCAATTAAGCATTTATTAAAAATATTCACTAAGCTTTCCAAAAGAGCATCCGGTCCATGTTTCACCAACTCGATGGGAATGTCTTCAGGCCCGGGTGTTTTTCCATTTTTCATTTGTTTCAATTCTTTTTTCAGTTCTTCTTTGTTTATCTTATGCACCTCTGAGTTTTCTGTCATTGAGATATGGTCAGGTCTTTCCATAAATTCGTGCCTACTTTCTGTTAATAGCGTTTCGTAATATTTTTCCCACTTTTTATTTTGAATCAGGTTTATATTTCCCTCATCTTTTCTTTCTTTTCTAATACTTTTTATGAATTTCCAAGCTTGTGTCACTTTGGTTCCTCCTAAGCATCGGTCCATCTCTTCGCATTTCTCTTCCCACATTTCGTTTTTTCTTTTAGTGACTTCCTTCTTTGCTTCCCTGTTGAGTCTGCTGTAAATTCTGCGGTCTTCTGAGTCTTTCGTGGATAGCCATGTTTGATAAGCTTTTTTTTTGTCTTTAATTAATTTTCCTACTTCTTCGTTCCACCACTCAGGATTTTTTCTTTTGTCAGCTTCTTCGTACCCCAATGCCTCTTTGGCCGCCTGATGAATGCAATTTTTTATATCTTGATATTCTTTTTCGGCTGTTTCATTAAACTGCTGAATACTATTATTATGTTAGTATGTATCTACAGAGGTATCGCTGTCTGCCTCGATATGGAAGTTTGGATCAATTTGTCGAAGAATTTTATTTCTAATTCGGGTGCATCTACTTTTAATTTTTCTTTCATTTAGAGTTTTTTCTGTCATTTTCGGTTTAGAGTAAATTTTTGTCAGTAGATCTGTGACTTCAAAAATTTTATTGGTGTATATTTTTGCGATACTTAGTGGGTCCGAAGATCCTGTACAGTTTTCGAAGAAATCTAGTAGTTGTTCATAGTTTAAGGGATAATTGGAATTTTGGTCGATAAATAGTTCTGCTGTTGGTTTCAGAATTTCCTCTAGCGTCTTTGTTGGTTTCTTTTCTTGGTTTAATTTAGTCTTTTTCTCTTTGTTTTTTGGTAATTCAAAGAGTTGTTCTGATGAAGGAGTTGGGGACGGTGTAGAACGCTCAGAAACTGTGCGTTTTTCTGGTACTGGATCTGTTTCTATTGATTAGTTAGGAGGTTTGTACTTGGTGTTTTATGTTGCACAGTTTGTTCCTTCAGTTGGGTTTGTTTTTGTTGGATGGTACTAGTTACTTCTTTAGCCACCTGATTGTTACTATTATCAATAGGGTTCTGACCGACTTCTATATTGTGAGGTATAGAAGTTGTGTCGCCTGATACAGATACCTTTGCTGAACAGTCTTTTGCTAAGTGCTTGGTGTTTTTGCATATTTGGCAAGTCTGGTTATCTAAAGATAAGTATGTTCTATATGATGTTTCCTCATGAGTAATAACAAAAGAATCGGGTAAGGTATGGTTGGTTAAAGAGGATATGTAGGTTTGCCGCCTGAAGCTTAATATATGCTGGAATTCAGGACTTGAAGTCCCTATCCGTAGAAATGATAGGGGTGACAAAAGTGTGACACCATGTGCTTGCAATTCAGATTCCAAGATTAAGTGTGGAATGGACGGACATAGGTTAGAAAGTACTAGTCGTTGGCTGGGGGTGATTACTCGACGTGCTTGCAAGAATTGTTGATTAATGTTGATTTTTCCGTGGTTGGTAATAAAATCATCGACCAATTTTTCATTTGCTAAGTTGAAGCCTTGCATCCAAGCTGTTGTTGGATAGCCTTGAACAGAAAATAATGTTGATTGGTCGAATTATTAGGATTAAACTGTGAAGGTAATCTTCAATTTTAGTGTTGTCTATTGCATCAAATACGATTGCTTGATATCTTGACGGAAAAACACTAGTAGTTGGTTGTCTGGTAACGGAAGAGTAACTTTTAGGTAGCACAGGTTGTTGGTCTGGTACAGAACTAGGTTGAGTTGACGTAGATGATGATTGCATAATGTAAAAATTAATATCTTGTATGCCAAAATATTAATTATTTAGAGCCATAAAATACTGGCCTATTTATATAGTTGTCGATATTATTTGAAATAAAGGTACCTTACCAATGTTTATCATTAAAATAAAACACTTTCACAAAACGCGTTTTTAACTTTGCAAAAACAGGTAAACGAATAATTAGAATTTAACGTCTTTACTCATTTGCTGTTCTGATAAGACTCCATTTGTTAACTTTTTATTTTGTTCTATTATTTATATTCTAAAAATAGTTGGCCCAACCTTTTATTTACTAAATGTTTGTCTAAATTCTAATTTGCACTTGTTTCTATTCTATTCCATCGACATGTATAGAAGTCTATGATCTGCAAGCGAAAAAAATATATGTGTCAATTGGCAACTCCGTTCTGTCATATCATTCTTTACTTCTAAATAATGGAGGTGGTAATGTTTTTTCCGCATCTTTTATGTACTTACATTAAAATTTCTGCCCATAAATTTATTTATATTCGTAAAATTTCCATTGGTGTGAGTTGACATCTTTATATTTTATATTTCACAAATATTGAATGACTTTTTATAATTTCCTATTTTTGACTTCGTTTTTACACACAACCTCAACCCACGTGTTTCTTTTCTTCTTTAAGTTCCATCTTCTATCGAATGTTGGAAATCATCATGGCTATGTGGACTCTGTTGACTGCCGCTCTAAAAAGTTCTGCACTACTGCATTCAAACCATTCCCTTAAGTTCTTAAGCCAGGATATTCTTCGTTTCCCACATTTCGCTTTCCTCGGATTTTGCCTTGCATAATAAGTTGTAATAATGCGTATTTTTGCTCTCTCATCAAATGTCCTAAGTACTCAAGTTTTCATCTTTTGATAGTTAATATTATTTCTGCCTCATTTCCTATCCTTCTAGTTACTTCCACGTTTGACATTCTTTGAATCCATGATATTCGTAGGATTCTTCTGTAACACCAAAATTCAAAGGCGGCCAACTTATTCAAATGGACTTGTTTTAGTGTCCACGCTTCCAAGCCATAAAGAAGAGTCGAGAACACGTAACATCGAAGCATTCTCAGGCGTAGTTCTAACCTTATATCCCGATAACAAAGAAACATTTTAAGTTTAATGAATGATGTACGTGCTATTTCAACGTGTGTTCTAATTTCTTTGGTTTGGTCTACATCTGATGTAATCCATATTCCTAAGTATTTATAGTTATTAACACTCTCAATTGCAGTATCTTCAATAGTCAATGGATATTTGCATGTGCAGATTTAGTCATGATCATGCATTTAGTTTTCTTTAAATTTATCTTCAGTCCGTACTCATGACAGCGTTCATTAAGGCGTTGCATTCGTTCTGTAAATCATTGTTGTTATCCGTCATTATTACTGTATCGTCTGCAAAACGTAAGTTATTCAAAACTTCTCCATTAATAGATATACCTTCTATTGAGTCTGAGAGCGCTTTTTGAAATACCGCTTCACTGTAGACATTGAAAAGTAGTGGGGACAACACGCAATCCTGGCGGACTCCCCTCTGTATTTTGATATTTTGGGTGTAGTGGTTGTCAACTCTTACCTTGGCAGTTTGATTCCAATATAAATAAGACATAATTTTCATATCACGACTGTCAATATTTTTGCTTTTTAATATATCTACAAGCTTTTTATGTTGAACCTTATCAAATGCCTTTTCAAAGTCTACAAAACATAAGTACTGTGTCCTGATTTATGTCCATGCATCTCTGAGCCAGCACATTCAAGCCGAACAAAGCATCTCTTTTACTCATACCATTTCTAAAGCCACATTGTGTGTCACTAATTTCATATTCAAGAGTTTTAACAATTCTGCTGTGAATTATTTTCAAAAATGTTTTAAGTGGGGACAACACGCAATCCTGGCGGACTCCCCTCTGTATTTTGATATTTTGGGTGTAGTGGTTGTCAACTCTTACCTTGGCAGTTTGATTCCAATATAAATAAGACATAATTTTCATATCACGACTGTCAATATTTTTGCTTTTTAATATATCTACAAGCTTTTTATGTTGAACCTTATCAAATGCCCTTTCAAAGTCTACAAAACATAAGTACTGTGTCCTGATTTATGTCCATGCATCTCTGAGCCAGCACATTCAAGCCGAACAAAGCATCTCTTTTACTCATACCATTTCTAAAGCCACATTGTGTGTCACTAATTTCATATTCAAGAGTTTTAACAATTCTGCTGTGAATTATTTTCAAAAATGTTTTAAGTGTGTGACTCATTAAAGCTATTGTTCTATGATCTGAGCAAGTTGTTGCACTTGGCTTTTTGGGAATTGCTACAAAGGTCGATTGCAGCCATTGTCTGGGGATTGTGTTTCTTTTAACTTTATTAATCGTTTGTATATTCATGTAGGATCTTTATTTAATTTTAAAAGTCGGTTATTTCAAAAGAGATTTTTTGGTGGTCTGAACAAGCTCATTTGACTTGTGCCAGTTTTTTATACCTGCAATCACGAGAGTTGTTACTGCGTGAGTTGTAAATATTTTATATTAATTACCTCCTTCTATTGTGTATTTATAAAGATTTACTTGTTTTGTACGCTTAATATGTGTAAATCATATTCAATCACAAATTATAGTAGTGACTTACCTGTTTCATTGGTGTTTGTAATGGATTCCAACAATCTTGGTGGTAGTTGTTCGAGGTAATTATACAAAAGGTATCCTAATCCGAGAATTCTCTCCTTCATACTTCCTCCATCTGTGATCTTTAGGTTTTCGGTCGATAAAACCCTAAAATGCCCTTTAATATATCATTTATTACACCCTCGGAGATTGTAGTCCTCGAAAATTTAATAGATCGGTTATATATAAATTCTTTACGCACACCCAATAGATCTTTGTTTAAACACATCTAAACTCAGGTTTTTTTATATTAAAACTACAACGAACTTTCTTCCAGCAAGAGTAAATTCTATCGAAACTACCTTACTGTGCTGGATGTTTGCTTGTGACTCATTACTCGATTAGACTCATCGAGATCTCCAATGCTCTCGAAGGATACCTGTAATATGTCTTAAAATTATTAATTTTCAATAAACTGTAAAACTACCGGCTCATGGTTTTGCTTGATTTTTCTACTTTTTAATAACCAGTTGTCTATAGTAAGGCCTATATTTTGCTTTTGTAGATAAATCCTGGTTATCTCTATTCAAATTTATATTCAGCAGTTCGAAAAACACTTGAAAAGCTGAAGGTAAAGACGAAATACCAACCGAATTATTAAAATATTATGGAGCAGCATTGACAGAACAACATAACAACATTAATTAACGACATTATAAAACAAAACAAAAATACCGGAAGAATGAAGAACTAGCAAAATAATTCAACTATTCAAAAAAGGAGATTAACAACAACCAGAAAACTACAGAGGTATAAACTTGTTAAATATTCCTCTTAAACTTACAACTAAAATTTTAAAAGAACAAATGAATCAGAAAATAAATTTAGTAAATGAACAACAGGCTTTTCCTACTGGAAGCTCGTGCACAGATGCAATATTCGTTATAAATCAAAATAATAAAAAAAAACAATAGAGTATAATAACCTAGCATTTCTGTATCTGACTTTGATAGAAGAAACAACTGAAGAAAGCATTTGACAGTAAAACTCAAGAACGTAATACATGTTTTGTATAATAGAGACGTTCCCCTAGATATCACAAAAACTATCCAAAACATCTACAAAAAAAACAAAGTCAGAATAGATAGAAAACTTACAGATCCTATAGACATAGGCAGCGGAATAAGATAAGACTCATGGAGTCCTATGCTCTTTAATTTAATAATATATGAAGTCAACAAAAGTGTTAATACAAAAAGAGGATACAGAATGGGAAACAAAGAAGTAAATTTACTCTGACACGCAGATAACGCAATACCGATAGCCTAAGATAAAGATAGTCAAAGAACCAATCGGTATTAAACGAATAACGGAAATAAAATACCTTGGAATCCAGCCATTGAGACCTGGACAAAGAAGTGAGAGATGTACAAAAAGCAAATACACTGGCAGGATACTGAACTGAGTTTATTTGTCTAATTTATTAATTTTATTTATTATAAAATATTCTAACACTAAGTTTATTAAAGTCTTTATTTGTACAATATTATACTAATTTATTTTACACTATAATTATATAATTTAGTTAAAACATTTATTACAATTTATTTATCCCGTTAATACGCGCGTTACATTTCAAAACTCGATACATTATTCAGACTAACTTCAACAATGAAAATTTCTCTATATATATCAAACCGCCGTTAGCCTGGAATCTCTTAAAGCGGACGGATGTTGACCTGTGCTGACCCTTCTCGAATGAAAAGGAACGTCAGACCGGTTTCATAGCGGCTCGCAGAACCTACGAGAACATACTTGAAAATTTGTATCAGAATAATAACATGTTAATAAATACAGGTAAAATATGATTCATATTTATCGTAACAATACCTTAATAATACTCTGTGGCGTAACCGACACAATACTGTGAGGTGAATTCAACAGTCTATAAGGCCAGTATAGAACCAATATATATGCATAAGAAACAAGACCCAACACAGCCAAAACACAGAAAATGCAGGAAACTGCCGATGAAAATACGTAAAAGAATTACAAGAAATACTCTGAGTGACTAAATGATAAGATACGAACAAAATGTTATGTACAGTGTATAAAGGAATTGATAATAAATAAAAGAAAAATCAGTCGGTAAAAGAAGTATTGGACCATCGCGCAAAAGATGGAGTGACAATCTTTCGTACAGGTACAACCTGCCAATGAATAAGCAGAATTACTTAAAAAAGGAAAAAAAGGCTTTGTATTCGTCAATAGTCAACTCTGTTCCCTCCTCCAGGTATTCCACAGCCCTAACCATACCCATAATACATTTATTGGTGTATTTGTTAGTACGGTTCACTCTCAGGGCCTATGCGCTAAATCTTGTTTTATTGAACTGTAGGGAATTCTTTTCACTTCCACTCATCTACTGCTGATTCCAATTTTTATAGGATGAACTTGATCCTAGCCTGGTTCAGTTAAGTATCACAATGGGGTCTCTGAACCACCGCCATCTTGAGTACTTTTGTGAAGTCGCTGTATGGCTTAGTCTACTCGTTAGTGCTTTTATATTTTTGTAACGACTTTATTATTAGGGATAAAGGGGTTTATAGTATTCGTTCCTTTTTTACCGGCAATAATATTTCTATGATGCAGTAGGTGATGCATATGCGCTAAAACTTAATACTTCGAAGACAAAACGTATGGTTGTCAGAAAAACGTAGTTACAACCATGAACATCAGGCATATGGAATAAAATTAAAAAAAATTAATAATATCACCTATTTAGGCACCAACATTATCGTTAACTGGGATATGAACAAAGCAAATCATAAATCGCATTACTTTATGGTATGGGGAGCTGGATCCTTACATAAAAACTAATGAAAAAATGGGAGGTGTTTGAGATGTAGATCTACTGATGAATAATACGGATAAGTTGAGTTGATCGAATAAGAAATGAATTAGTGTTAGATCGAATAAAAAAGAGCCCAGAAGTAACGAAAAAATAAAAAAATCGAAAGTTTTGGCCATAAAATAAGACATTTAAAAATAAATACATTGCACCTTATAATATAGGACAAGATCACCGGAAGAAAAGCTTTAGGCCGAAGAAGAACATCCTGGCTCCGAGATCTTTAAGAGTGATATCAAGAGAAATCCCCTAATCTATTTCGAGTTGCCGTTAACAATAATTTTCAAGTAACAATAACAATTTCTAGTAATAACAAAGTTGTTATTGCCAATATCATCGTTTTAGTTAGGATCGTGGTAAAGCTATAATCCTCCAGAGTGCGCCATGTCTCTAGGGCATCGCCTAAGCCAATACTTTTTCTCTGTACCATGTATTCCTTAGGTACAATGATTTGTAGATAAATAAATACAAATAAAAATACAAAAAATATTTACCTGGTTTTCCTGCTTTTTGTAAGATATTTTAATGTACGTATATTGAAATAGACTTACTTCACTTAACCTATTTTGATGTATGCTCTAAAATTGCTCATATAAACTTAGAACACATGAATATAACTAGTTTTATAATTATCTATGCAAAATTTTAAAGTTTGTCAAAGCATGTAAATATTGCATGTAATTACTATTTAAATGGGAATAAGCCACAATTAAAGGTTAAAGTACGTTTATTGACGTTTCAATTTTCACTTCGAAAATCGTTCTCAAAATACAAACATTAGTAAATTAAACAAATTTTGTTTTTTTGTTACTTAGTGAAAAATTCTTCTAATTTAATTTTATCTGACTCATCTATATTGACAATTCAGACATACATTATACATTTTAAAGTAGACGACTTTAAAATGATATTGCCAATATTGTTGAGTTGCGTTCCTGGGACGACTTTACTTATAAGATAGTTCATTCGATTACATGAAATCAACTTTAACTTGAGAATATCCGTCAGAAAAGATCATAACATGTAATTCGTCTTTTAAAAAGACAAATACATGCCATGATGACAGTAAAATTCTCCTGTTAGTGATTATATAGTAAATTATGAGGGAAAACCAGGAAAAAAACCTCATAATACTATCCCGACATGGTAAGTATTTGATCGTGCATTTAGTTTACCTTCAATAAACACCAAATTCCGATTTTATATGTTTGTTATTAAAAAAAAAATGTATATATTTATATTTATGGAAGATTTTGAAACCAATATTATTTCTAAACAAAATTTAAAACCCTCAGTATGGTGGAGATATGTAGATGATGTATTCTCAATATGGCCTCATGGATCAGAGTTGTTGGACACATTCCCAAATGATATAAACGGTAAAGAAGAGACAATAACATTTACCATGGAAAAGGAATATAATAACACATTACAGTTCCTGGATGTTTTAATCTCTAAGAACGATAATGGATACGAAACTCAGGTGTATAGAAAACCAACACACACCAACAGATATTTAAATTTCAAATCAAATCACAATATTAATATTAAAAAGGGAATCATTAAATCCTTATACGATAGAGCCAAAATTACTTGTTCTAACGAAAATTCGTTCTTGGAGAAAAAACATTTGTTAACATCTGTTTTATTAAAAATGATTATCCTTTATCGTTTATAAATAAGGAATTTTCACCAATCGATCAAATAGAACAAAACAACTTAGAACGAGATCCTACAGCATATACAAGGAATAATACGAGGAAAATAACAATACCATACATAAAAGGATTATCGGAAAAGCTTAAAAGGATAGGAAATAAATTCAACATTTCAACAACATTCAAAACAACAAACACATTGAGATATATTTTGTCTAAAACCAAACCGAACAATGAACAAGAAAGGACAAGGAATTGCGTTTCTAAAATACCTTGTGAATGTGATCAGTTTTATTTAGCTGAAACATCAAGGCCATTAAATGTTAGAATAAGTGAACATCAATCCTATATTAAAAATAGAGAATTTGATAGATCTCAAATATGTAAACGCGCATGGGATAATGAACATAGGGTTCAATGGAATGATTCAAATATAGTCCTAAAAGAAATGGATGGTAAAAAGAGAAAAATCAAAGAAGCGGCTCTAATTATGCTAAATGAGAACCATTGTGTCGCGAATTCCTCGGCAGAATGTAGTAGGATCTGGTTACCCTTATTGAAAGAGGAAGTTATTAAAAGGAAAATACTAGTATTGGTAAGTCAATAACATATAGAGGATACATCATATAAAATCAGAATTTGGTGTTTATTGAAGGTAAACTAAATGCACGATCAAATACTTACCATGTCGGGATAGTATTATGAGGTTTTTTTCCTGGTTTTCCCTCATAATTTACTATGGAATCACTAACAGGAGAATTTTACTGTCATCATGGCATGTATTTGTCTTTTTAAAGACGAATTACATGTTATGATCTTTTCTGACGGATATTCTCAAGTTAAAGTTGATTTCATGTAATCGAATAAACTATCTTATAAGTAAAGTCGTCCCAGGAACGCAACTCAACAATATTGGCAATATCATTTTAAAGTCGTCTACTTTAAAATGTATAATGTATGTCTGAATTGTCAATATAGATAAGTCAGATAAAATTAAATTAGAAGAATTTTTCACTAAGTAACAAGAAAACAAAATTTGTTTAATTTACTAATGTTTGTATATTGAGAACGATTTCCGAAGTGGAAATTGAAACGTCAATAAACGTACTTTAACCTTTAATTGTGGCTTATTCCCATTTAAATAGTAATTACATTAATCTACAGAAGTGAGTGTTATATTTTAATTTAAGAATATGTAGACATATTATAAAGATATATTTTAAAATTAAAATATTTTATGCACCCGATATTGCAACAAATAATACTACCTCGTTTGAATTTTCTGCTCGTTACTAATAAATTCATGACCTATTTTAAGCAAAATAACGCAACAAAGTCTGCCGCATGCAAATACTGACAATTTGTCTACCCAAAACTGGGTTAATGTTTTTCATAAAAAGTTCCTTGGTCATGGGTTTTCCTCGAAGGAGTTGATTTAAAGTGAAGATAAGCTTCCTTTCTAAGATTGGGTCTATGCGTGTCAGAAAGTTAGTCATCGTTGCTGGATACTTAATTATTTAATTTTATCTTTAACCCAAGGTGGCAATTTTCACAATATACTATCTATGAATAAGAAACATGCCAGTTGAAAAATATGCGTGTATAAGATCGTTACTCTGAAATTTAACCCAAAATAATCTTCATCTTAGATACGTAGCACGTAAATATATTTTGATATTGTTTTTTTGTAAATGATAAAATGTAAGAAAATATAAATAAGTAATAAACACACACACACATAGATATTTATATATATATATATATATATATATATATATATATATATATATATATATATGAGAGAAAAAAGAAATACTTGTGACTCGTTTGGAAAAAATATATAAATATGTTTTGGATGGATTGGAGTCAATAAAAGCGGCTATTAGGTAACTATTTTTTTTATCTCGAGTTTTGAATTGTGTTTACAATAATTTTCAAGAGCTACTAGAAAATACAAAATATCTTACAAAGTGAAACTAGAAAAAAAATTATATTAACTCTAGTTAATATTATATGCTAGTGAGTTAATATAATTTTTTTTTCTAGTTCCACTTTGTAAGATATTTTGTATTTTTTAACAGCTCTTGAAAATGATTGTAAACACAATTGAAAGCTCGAGATAAAAAAATAATTACCTAATAGCCCCTTTTATTGACTACAACCCACCCAAAACATATATATATATATATATATATATATATATATATATATAAATACATATATATATATATATACATATATATATATATACATATATATACATATATACATATATATACATATATATATATATACATATATACAGGGTGAGTTTTTAGTGCGACATCGCACTATTATGGTACAAGATATTCAAAAAATTTATATAGCCAAATTGTAGGCAATGATATTTTCTATACTTGCAAAATATGTGGAATTCTACAAGGTGATTAATAACTACATGGCACACATACAATTTTTTAAATGGGACACCATATATATTTGTTCATATTGATACTCCTCTCGTGATTCTTGTTCTTATAATATTGGGCTTTGCATTACTGTATAGAGTCTTTAACAAGTTATAGCCATTTTTATTTCTAAATCCCTTGGAAATCAACACCATGTATATAAAGATGTAAAGAATAAACAATTATTTATTTTATATAATAGGGTAAACAATATAATGTAGTTTTTAAATTAAGTTTATTTGAAATCATTGACTAAAATTTGTATAAAGGGTGAGCTACAAAACAAAATTCCGATTTTCTCAATTTTTTAAATGGATCACCCTGTATCTTTTTTTTTTAAATATTGTATTTATGATACTCTTTCATTTTTATATAGCATTTCCCATATATATATAAAGTTATTATTTTTCGAGATATTTTTAGTGTCAAATTTCGGGAATACATTCAATTTTTGTAAGTAGAAATAAGTATTAGGCATTGAGTGATAATACAAATTTACAAAATTATTGTTATTCAATAACAAACTAACAAAAAATATAAACCATAATAATATGCAATGAATATATCAATAAATGTGATATTATGGAAATATCTTATTTCCTTAATAAAATACAAGATTTCTAAAATTCCCACAAGATATTTTTGTATAATAATATTATACAAAATACTAAGATATACTAAATATCTAATACTAGATAACTAATTTGACTGATATATCTATTAACAACTAACCTACCTTTATAATTAATTTTCATTAACTAAAAAAGATAACTTTCCCTTGCTTTTCTTAGATACATCTCAATAAGATATAATAATGCATGAACAATAGAATATAATTAAATATAAATCAAAATAATATTTCCCTATACTGGGATTTAATTTCATTCGTTTTCTACCAATGAACCTTAACGACATAAAGATTCATAAGAACTACTGAATTTGTCAGCGCTTGCGTTCTGGCTAAAACAGAACCTCACTTTTAAACTTTCTAAAAATCAAAAATTTAGTTATTGCCGACAATTCAAAGAATTACCTCCTTTTAAATGTAGTTACATTGGGTTTTTCGATTAACCTTGGGTATACCTTTGCGTGTTAAGTTCAAAGCTACCATACATTTCAAACCATAAAAAAAACTTTTTTTTGTACATAGTAACAAAAAACACCACTATGTTACTAGCAAAGTTTTTTAATATTCTAGCTCTACAATTCTAAGTAACGGTAAGATCAATAATGTTTTAATAGATAATATATGGTAGCTAATTATAATTTATTCTCTTTCAGCCCTGAAGAAGCCAAATTAATTCTCTTTGGCAAAAACGTTCGGCGAAACAATTGATACTCATTAGTCTTTCTTGCAGATTTCCCCAATATTTAAGAGTTTACTATTTAACTTATCTGCAAAGATTAAATTTCTTTTCTATATATATATATATACATATATATATATATATATATATATATATATATATATATATATATATATATACATATATGGCTTTGGCTTCAGTTGTTTTCCGGGTTTGACTCCGCGTTAAATAGTTTTGGCTTTTAGAAAAACCATTGTTTTGGCGACGTTTCGGCAAGGTCACACTTGTCATTATCAAGTCAGATTAGTTCTGCTTCTTCTTGATGTTCCAGGCGAACTGAACTGAGTTCTGGAAAATTCTCAAAATACAAAACATTAAATTAAACAACTTTGGTTTTTTGATACTTGGTAAAAAATTCTTCTAATCATTTAATTTTATCTGACTCATTCATATATATATATATATATATATATATATATATATATATATATATATATATATATATATATATATATATATATATATATATATATTATATATTTTAAAGTAGATGACTTGAAAATGCTATTGTCAATATTTTTGAGTTGCATTCCTAGGACGACGGTTTTGAAAGATAGTATTCAATTACATGAAATCAACTTTAACTTCAGAAGAACACCCCTCAGAAAAATCATAGTACGTAATTTGTTTTTAAAAAGATCAGCACATGCTTTTATTTTTCACTCTGAATCTGTTTTTTCTAAAGTAATGTAGGTATCGCCTTGCCATCACTTCTGGAGTATTCCTACAATTATTTTGGTTTCTCTATGACGTCAAATCAACAATCTATGTGTTCACTTCTCGACAGTTTAATATTTCTGATTTTAAAAATATTTAAAACTTTTTATATTTCACATCGCAATAATAATAACATATTTTTAAATCTCAAATCTTATTTTCAGAAAATGTGGCGAACACTTTTACCGACTTTGATTCCAATGCTGGTGAATGCCAAAATGGATTGTTCAAAAACTGAGTATGATAGATGCATACGAATAGCGGATCCTTTGGTTAAAGAAGCCCATTTAGTTTTCCCGGATAATCTAAATGACATAGATTTAGTTTGCAATACGTGGAATCAGTTTGTAGATTGTTTAAAAGAATATACAGATGAATGTTTCACAGACCAACAGAGAAGACAGTTCAATAGGGCTGTGGAGAGTCCAATTGAGAGCGTACATGAAATGTGTACTCAACCTACTTATCAGAAAGGTAAGTAATTTAGTATTTGCTTATTTAATATGTTTAAAATATGTTGTTTAAGGAAACTTTTACATTCTGAATTGGAAAAAAGACAATTTTTAAATATTAAACAAAAAAAAAACTGTTATATTTATGGTCATAATTTTTTCTATTTATTGTTAAGAAGGACTTGAATTTTTTTTTAACACTTAGTTGTTTTTTACTGCCACTGCACCTTTTTGTCCCGGTTTAACTTTTTTTTTTAAATTCCAACGGAATTTTATGAGACTCATGAAACTTAAAACTCATTTTATAGAAAGTTTGAAAAAACGCTTTTTTTTTGGAGTGACCCCGGGGGTTTACCCCGATTCTAATAAGGTGGAGTGTTTTCTCTTCACTTTTTTAGGGTTTAGGGTTTTAGAGGTTTATTTAGTAGTCGTATATATAAAGTATAAAAAAAATTCGCTTTACTGAGATTGGTCTGGAAGATTTTGAGAAAAACGTCTTCCAGTTTTGAAGAATGTGATTTTGAGAAAAAAGGCTTTAACGTATTTATTCTGTAATTTTATGGAATAGAATAGCCATATTTATTTTGTTCCTTTAATCAGCAATTCCTGATGCATACTGGCTGCCCTCACTGTTTAGTGAAAGCTGAAAATGGTTAGTTGGCTTGAGCAATATGAGCTGCGTCGATATTTTCTGACCAAGTCGTTGCAATTTCTCCAATTTACCCCAATTTTTATTTTTATCAAACTTTTTTGAGGAATTGAGTAATTCAGAATTGTTTTCTGTAGTAAACTGATTACCTTTTTTTTACCTTGATTACCTGAATTTTCTTTTCATATTATGCTTATTACAATGCTTCCCCTTACTTCAACCGCCTTTTAACTCTTCAGCGGTGACGTACGGTCCACAGTTTCGACTATGAAGTGAATCGTCTTCTACTGCGGTAAATTTCAACAAAGCGCTTTGTGTATGTAACTACATGTACCGAATAAAGTCCTTGTTTATTAAAAAGGTGAGATTTTTATTTCTTTTATCTACGATTAATGTAATATTTGTTAATTATTTTTTAATAAAAATTATAATAGTAATCACTAGCGGACCAACTCGACATCGAGTTTTTTAAGTGAAATTTTTATTTTCTAACCAAACCGGAAGTCGACCTCAAAACCGGAATGCAATTTTTAGTTCATCAAATGTCATGGATATCAATTAGCAGTTATGCATGCTGATCACGAATCCGGTGTCAGATATGTTCTATCTTGACGTTTTATGCGCGTTTCGGGTCACTTCCGGTGTCGGATCGCAACCGGAAGTACATATTTAGATTCGTCTCGACGAGACCTTTCGATCCATATATACATTGTGGGGTCTAAAACTTAAAAAGTAAATTTTAACTTCTGGTCATCTCAAAACCGGAAGTGAATTTTTGTACCAAAAGTATATCTTGACAATCTCATACGTAATACTAATAATATTCCGAAAAAATATTTTAATTATCTAATATGGTTTTTGAGTAAATTGGTGGACAAGAAAAGGGCTTAGTGTTTTAGTATATAAGATTATTTTCTATTAGAAGTTGATCCCATTTACATGCTGTTTTCCTTTTATTATATTATTAGCTAGTCATTGATAAATTATGCATGAATAAAGTATAATTTCTATTCAAACGTAATGACATCAAAACTAAAATTAAAATTATTTCTTTCAGAATATCTTCGATACGCTCCCTGTATCAAAAACACCGTTGTTCAAAGGCTACATTGTGGACCACAATATAGTCTTCTTGTAGATCAGGTAGAACAAGGAGATATAATTTCTAAGTCAACGCTGTGCTGGTAAGTACCACAACAAGGAATACTTATACCTTTTTGATTTATGTTTATTTTTTTTCTTTTCCTAATTGTTTAACGAACATTTCATGCTATTTTTTAATTTTCCATAGGATGCATGGAATAAACTATTTTTAGTACTTTTGCGAGAAACATTATTTATCAATAATACCCGTTTTTGGATACCAATATAATATAACTGGTTGTCTACGATATAAGTTGCTTTTGCTGGGTAAGAATTATAAAAAAAAAACAAAAACATCACAGACGACTAAAAAATATGAATAATTTTTTGCTTTATTAGGTTATGTTTTTATCGTATATTATATATATATATATATATATATATATATATATATATATATATATATATATATATATTAATGTGATATTAAAAGTCTGAGGTGCGCCAAGCAATTAATTAGCTAATTAATTAATTAATTCAATTTATTTAAATGATGCAATTATGATTCTATCACACTATTTAATTTTCTTATCTCAGGGTTATACTCGTGCCTCAATATCTATGCTTTACATATGATAGGTAAGGTCCAAAGAATACCGGAATAATAAAAAAATATATGATACAACATTATAAATTGAAATAAAATTCACACTCAAATATCTTCAATAAAAAATATCTCATATAATGATTATTAAAATTTTGTTTTACGTACGTGAACCTTCTAAAATTAATGGTATATACAATATAAATTAAAATTTCAAATCAAAATTGTTGTTCTAAATCTCCTGACCAAAATATTCCTATCTTTTCTAAAGCAATTGTTAAAAAAATGTGTTGTTAATAAAGAAAAACTGACGAATGGTAAAACTCTCTGATGTCTCTGATGATAAGTTGTCCAAATCCTTGTTCCTTGTAGCCTACACTATCTATTCTTAGCAGTCCCCTAGGTAATCAGCAACCTTACAACAAATTATTGCGAGCCTATCGTCTTTAATGATCTCCTTCAAATGCACGTATCGTTCAAATGATGCTAGCCTCTTCTCCTCTCGATCAACTGAATCTCTCGTTCCGGCCTGAACAGTGACTCTTGGAATATAAGTAGGAAAATATACCTTACAATATTTTACTGGATCAGCTTCCGTCAGATACACTTACTCCAAAAAACTCACAAACATTCACTTCTACTGCTTACTACCTCTGGAGAACCACCAGAGAACAACGACTGTTCGCCTTGAACCCTTGGAAAAACAACTGATTATCTTTTTTCCCTCAAAAATCTAGCTAAACTCTCATTCCTACATACCTATCCCACTTTTTTCAATCTCCTCCAATCAAAGTTTGTCACACTTATCCCCATCTACCATTTAGATAACAAACAACAATTTTACCTACAATTATAAATTTCCTAAAAACTATTAACATGCTAATCGATTTCTACAAATTCTTAAGAACTAACGAAGAATTAAATTTTCTAAATATTTCTATTCTATTGTCTTATTCACTATATATCGACGTACAAGTCTATTTTGAAAACCCGCTCGCATTGTTCACGATTTCACTAAGTTCACTTACGTCACTCGAATATATTTTACAAAGAAAATAATTTATGTATATCTTTAAATTTTGTTTACTACAGGTAATCCAGGATAATGGACTTTCATTTCTTCGAAATATCTTTTATAGTTTATTAGTTGAATTATTTGAATTATTATATTTTGTACTTTGAAATATATTAAAAACAAACCAATATTATTTTCAATTTTACATAGCATAACAATATATATTATATATATATATATATATATATATATATATATATATATATATATATATATATATATATATATATATATATATATATATATATATATATATATATATATATATATATATTGGAATGAACTTTACACATTGCAGTTTTAGATTTAAAAAATAATGATAATAACAATAATAAATAAGAAAACACAAACATAGAACATAGAACTATTGTTTTTATTATTATTATATATATATATATATATATATATATATATATATATATATATATATATATATATATATATATATATATATAATATCGGTAACATATCGGTACTTCAATATATTAAAATAATTTAATAAATTATTACTGCCACCTGCTAAGGTATCAACCAAGTTCCGGTGTATCTGCATAATATGCATTTCGTCTGCATTGTTGCCAACCATACGTTGCTTACTTTTGATAGACCTGTCAACGTCAGACTATATATTAAATTAATAATAAAATATAAATAAACATGATTTGATAGCAAATTTCATTATTATATAAACTAAATGGGATGTTTAAAAATAACTAACTTTAAAAAATTAATACAACGCCAATATAAATAGTTGTGACGTTGACACGATCTATTTCGTGTCGTGACGAACTGTTTTGTATCGTGACGATCCGCTTTGCATTTTACTCTAGAGAAAAATTAACATAACGCCAGTAAAAACCTTCTCTTCAATAATTTAAAAATGATACCTAATTCACTTTGAACCAACAATAAGCAGTTAAGTATTGACTTTATTTTCAAGTTAGGTATGTACCGATTTTATTTTTACCAAATAAAACTGTCAGGGATTAGTATACTTATAAGAAAATGTTAAAATTTTTTGCATAGTACCAACAACTAAAAGTAGATATATAATATTTTATATCAGTTAAAAAAAATTAATAATTTAAACGAAAAATTCCCCCATATTTAGTGTGTTCCATACAAAAAAAAACATAAGTTGGTATCATATTTTTGTAGTGAGACCCCCTAAAATAATTTTTTGTGCGCCACTGAACTCTTCTATAATATATCTATAAAAAGTTCTTATAGAGTTTTTAATTTTTTTTTAATAAAGAAGATATATAACACTGTCGTTTTCGATATTTTTCAATTATCGCCCTATATCTCTCTAATTTTGGGAGCTATTGATGATTTAATTGGACAATCGTTACTTAAACGAAAAAAAAAAGAACTCATGACATCTTGACTACTTTTTTTTATCTCCTCTAGTTTTTGGTATATCCTGCAAAACATACCAATTTGGGACACCCTGTATACGTATTATCAACTATAGTCTTCTGTCTTTATGTCCTATTATTTTTACATCGTATATAATAACTCCTTTTTGGTGGTCAGTTGAGCTTATATTTAAAAAATAACTATATTTAAATTTAATCTAAATTTAGAACGTACACTATTATTTAAAGCTATAGGTTACGACAGAAAGCGCCTACTAAAGTTAAATCGTTAATATATTTTCTAGATGGCATTTAGATAATGAAGGTCTTAAAGCGAACCAAGATATCTCAAACACACATTGTTCCGTGCAAATAGGTATAATAAATTATTATGTGCTGTTTCGGGTCAGATTGATGATTGTAGTGTAGTGTAATGCTGCAAAAAGCGCCACATATATATATATATTATATATATATATATATATATATATATATATATATATATATATATATATATATATATATATTTATATATATATATATATATTTATATATATATATATATATATATATATATATATATATATATATATATATATATATAAATCTCTGTCGGTCATTGCATTTTCGACAGCTTCTCTCCATTACCTTCTTGGTCTAACTCCTTTTCTTCTAGTGGGTGTTGTCTATTTTTAATCTTTTTTGGACATCTATTTACATAAATTCCTTGCAGGTGTTCATACCAGTTTAGTCTTTTTAGACTTCGATAGTATCTATTATTTAGGTCAATTTCTATTTCTCTCCTAATGTCTACGATTCTCAGCCTATCAAGTCTAGTATGCCGGCAACATCGTCTCCAATCCAATACTTTCTATTATTGTTTTATAAATTCTTTTTTTATTTTCTTTTATAATTTTCTTATTCCGTATAGTCCGTGTAGCTGTCTAGTGGCTGAACTTGCTTGGCCAATCCTAGAATTTGTTTCTTCATTATTCCCTGCTTTTTATGTTATTTGGACTCTCAAGTATTTTAAGGTTTTAGTTGATTTTATAGTTTCCATTTCAATTTGTATGCTTTCTGTTTTTTTCCCGTAACTAAATACTCGATTTTTTATATTAATTGTAAGGCCCTACTTGGTGTACTCCACCAATTTTTTAGGCATATAGTCTATATAACTCTCGTCTTTACATAGATGTATTCTAGTCAACAGCTAAATTGGTCCTCAGCAAAATGTATCGTGTACAATCTCTCGTCTTTGATTGGAATGCTGATATTACAGCATTTTCTTCTCCACACTGAAAGCGCCTCATTCAGATATATTTTAAAGAGTGTAAGTGCTAGGCAGTAGCATTGCTTTAGACCCTTACTAATAGGAATTTCTCTAGTTAATTTGTTTCCAGTTTTAATGTTTACCGTTATATTTTTGTAAAGCTGTTTTACTGCGTTAATATATTTTTTTACTTATTCCTTGTTTTTCCATTGCTACCCAGAGCATTGAAAGCGGTACACTATCGTATGCCTTTGTCAGATCTATAAAGACTGCATAAGTTGAAAGATTGTGAGCTAATCTTTTCTCAGTAACCTGCTTTAGAAAAAATATGCTGGTTATACACGATCTGTCTGCATGAACGCCATTTTGTTCTTCTACATTTGTCATCTCTATTTTTATTTTATTTTTTATTATTTTTCCTTGAGAGTGAATTTATGACACTTAACCTTGTAGTTTGAACAATTCTTTTTATCTCCTTTTGTGTAGATATTGTTAATATATGCTTTTGTCCGCTCCAGAGGTAAGTCATGTCCTTTATAGAATAAGGTGGAAACATACGCCAATAATTCCGGCCATACTTGTGCGCTGTGTTTTAATAATTCGTTCGCTATACATTGTGGTCCGCATGCTTTTTGATTTTTTAGATTTCATATTTCATTTTCGATTTCCTGTACTGTTATTTCATCGTCTTCATCGTATTCCACTTCATATGTTGTTGTAATGGTGTTCGTAAATTGCGGTCTTGTATCAGTCACAATTTGTGAGTATTGTTCGATCCAAGATCTTCTTTCTATTAAATCTATTCTAATTACTTCTTTCCTGTTTGTTTTCAGGGTTTTTACAGTTTTCCATGCTTCTCTTGATCGTGTTGACCTTATATATTTGTTGAGCTCTTCGATTATGTATATATATATATATATATATATATATATATATATATATATATATATATATATATATATATATATATATATAGATGTTTTAATTTCTTTTTTATTTTCTTCTTAACGTATTCTAATCATCATTATTATTTTTTCCAGCATATCTGTTTTGTTTCTCTCCTTAACTACAGTAACAATTTTTTCATCATCAGAGACTTCTTCCACCAATTTGCTTTCTTTGTTGTCCCCTTTCCTTTTCTGCATTTTGTTGTGTTTTCTTGTGACCGACATATTTATCAATAATCAACAATAATTTCTTTTGTAAAAGAAACCACAGCAAACCTTTTAAACCGATACATTTTTTCCGAATTGTTATAGGTATCAAACAAATTGTAAAATTATTAAATCCCTTAAAATAATTTTAAATATGTTTGAAAAATTCACAAAAAATCAAGTGATGTAATATGTTTGCCCGCCACGTTCGGACCATAGTTATTATACTATTGAACTTTGAGTAATTAAAAAAAACAATTAGTGATTTTATTCAAGTTCAGTAAATTCATAAAACAAAACGTTAATTGATTTAATTAGTATTCTTTTCCAATATATCTCAAAATTTTTAATTACAGACACCAAATTTTAATTCACTTGTTTAAATGTTATAATTTTCTTAGGGTTCTTAAATACATTTACCTTGTAATAGTGTTAAAATAGGCAGCAGGCGTAAAAGAAAATAAAAGAAATGTCAAATATATTACATAATTAAATGATTTGCAAACATGTTTATTGCACATATAAAACATAATACTAAATGCGTATATCTCTATACCCTATTCTGACAATTTAGAAACTGCGCATTAAAATAGTCATTATCTGTATTCATGTTAATATCAGCTTAGCAACTATTAAATCTTTTTTAAAATAAACAAACTTTCTAAAATAAATTAATTTTTGATAAACAATTTGTAAAGATTTTTTCATTTTTTTTTATGTAACTTATCAATTTTCATAGTTTTATTGTAATTTTTCAGTTCTCATGACAGATTTAAACAATGCGTACAAAGAGAAACGAGAAGACTATGCGATCGAGGTGTTGCCGATGGCCCCGCTACTAGATTTGCAACCCAGATTATAGATAAAGCTTTAAGATTTTTACAAGAACAGTGTATTAACTATATGTAAGTATCTAAGGTATTAATTCAATATTTAAATTTATAATATGATTTAGCAGTATGGTTATTTCTTCTTATTATCTTACGTGTTTTAAGAAAGTACATTCTGGTCCGTAGATACAATCAGTTTTAGTAAATCTTTAAAATCGTTAATTCATTGCATTAGAGCAGCGCTTCCCAAAGTTTTTTGGTCAAGGAGCACTATTCAGGACAGAAATTCTGTAGGGAGCGCTTACCATAGTGCACGTGAAACCTACATAGGTGGGATATTAGTTGGGGTGGGGGATGGGGAGGGATATTAACCATTACCACTTTATTCAATTTTTGTTTTAATCTTAAACATAAGAAAGAAACTTAATTACATATAACGAAAAACAAAAATTAAATGAACACAAAGATCCTATTTCTAAAATCTTAAAAAACGTAATGTTTTCATTTTAATGTGAAGAATGAGGCTGCCTTGATTTGCACAGGTTAGTAGTATCCGGTTGAATTTGGGATAAATGCAATCGAATGTCAGGTTCCGTATTGTCAGGATCTATATTTTGTTTTAGTGGCCACATAGGTAGAGAATGCTGCTTTACATATGTATAGTTGCAAAAGGGAGAAGAATAATTTTTGCTTTACTTGACAAAATTTTAAATTCGTCTTTGAGTTGAAACCAAAAATCTACTAGCAATTTACTTTCAAAATGTTTTTTATCGCAGAATTTGATGTCAAATCTATCAGGTATTCATACTGCTGAGATGTTAAGGAAACTGTTTTTTTTTAGCATTGCAAGGTATGGACCTGCAACCCAGAAGTTTTCTTTAATTTTGTCGAGGAATTCCCCAAGAAAATAATTATGGAAGTTTTCAAGTAAATTTAGCAGATGGAGTGTAGAAATCGTTAAAGACAGCTTCAGGTATATCCGATTCCAGTTCTTCTCTAAATTCTGTGATTATTGGAAAGCTATTCAGATTTTTATTTTTCACTGATTCTGCCCAAAAAATTAATTTCTTCCTATACGCCTGTATTTAATCATTATCGTTAAAGACAGTTATTTCTTTCCCTGAACTAACTTCATTGACCTTGTTAAAAATACCTGCTAAATATGCCAATTTAATTAACCAATGCTCGTTACACAATCGCTCATCCAAGGCAAAATTGCTGTCAATTAGAAAGGTTCTAACTTCTGCTCTCATTTCAAAGAGCCTAGCAAAACATTTACCGCAAGAAAGCCACCTTACTTCCATATAAAGAAATATATACGAATGTGTACTGCCCATGTCATCGCACATCACTCTAAGCAGCCTTGTATTCAGTAGTCGTGATTTGATAAAATTTATTATCTTCACGGTTTCGTCCAAGACCACTTTTAACGAAGGCGGTATTTTTTTCACAGCGAGACTATGGCGGCGGAGAATACTGTGGCTACTGCTGCATTCCTTGGTTTTTTTCTTTATTCTTGAAATGACGCCCGACGTTCTTCCAGTCATCGCCTTCGCGCCGTCTGTGCACACATCGACGCAGTTATCCGAAGAAATGCTTTTCTCCGTGAAAAATCTTTCTATTAACTTGAAAATTTCGGCACCAGTTGTGTTAGTTGTCAATGGTTTAGAAACAAGTAGATCCTCTTGAAAATACTCCAAGTGCTGGTACCGCACAAATGCTATTAAAATTGCCAACCCAGCTACATCTGTTGACTCATGTAGCTATACTGAAGCTCTGCATCCTCTGCAAAGTCTCCGATGCGGCGCGGGATTGTATTATTTGACAAAGGTAACGTGCTTACTAGTTACTTGGCTTTATCGTCCAACATACATTCAATTATGTCCTTGACGCACGGATTAATGAGGTTTTTCGCGATGGTGTCAAGCTTCACCTGCTTGAGCAACGCGGTAACTGATTAAGTAGGACGCCATCAAAGCATTTTCGTTAACTGTTTTTGAATGGTAGGTTATAGTTTTTTGAGCCTGTGTCAGTTCGGTGTGCTTGCTTCTAAAGAAATCAGGGGGCTTTCCATTACATTCTGGATGCACCTCTTTAAAATGACGACGCATTTTAGCTGGAAACATTGAAATGTTTGGCAACACGTAAGTTACGCACTGTGGTTTGTTGTCACCGGTCTCAGCGAATCCAATTTCTTCTTCATCTTTTCCATTTATTTTCAACTAATATTCAATAAAAATAAGTTTTTGGTCACCTATTTCTGATTTTTAATAGTACTGCACACTTTAATTATCATCATCTTGTAATTTCAATTTGACATGCTATCTCACTGTTGCTTTTAGCCATCGATATAGCGGAGCTTTTTTTTTCTAATGTTTAACCGTTTATTATCGTCATATAGCGAAGCACCTGTAGATACTTCGCGGAGAACTCGGTGCAGTTTGGGAAACGCTGCATTAGAGCACCTACTTGTCTATCTGCATTTGTCTCCTCTCTATGGTTTTATTTCTAAGATCATCTTTCTTATTATGCCTCTGATTATCTTACTTAAAAGAATAAACATAGTAATAGAAGCAATCGTATAATATTAGAAGATACAATTTTTCTTAAATAGACGCACACACTAAATGATGTATCCAAAAACAGGTTTAGTTTTGCTAAAGGCATATGATTTTTTTAGTATTATGGCGGCGCTATCAAATCCGTCATCTCTATCTTGTCTAAAAATATTAAAATTACTAATAGCACAATTATATTCCTTTTTTAATAAAGTTTCGCATAAAATAGCTAAAGAAATATTTTTGTCAAACATAAATTTTTGTATGCTTCACTTATTATGAATTATTACAGATCTAGTATCATACTGTAAAACTACGAAAATTGCAATATAAAACTTTGGTTTACATCTATGTTAACTGATTCTAACACATTTTTATCTGGTGAGAATTAAAGTATTTTTATAAAATATTTTTATTTATGTGTAACACAAAATCCATCATTTCTTGATTTATATTTTGTGTCCCTTCAGACTGACATCTATATATTAGTATATTTTTAAATTGTCCAAATTCTACTGCAGTTGATGACCTTTTAATTAGAATAATTTTTGTATGTTCTCCTGAGCATCCTATCTGTTGTTAGTTATTATTTTTAATACGTTGTTTTTTATTTATGACTGCTGTATAGTATGGACTATCTCGCTTATTTTTGGCTACCTTGCGTAGCTGTTTTCATGTTTTCTTAAGCTTCTAGGTATGAAATGTCTTCAGTTACCATAATTTTTTTAACGGATTTTTGCTTTGATTACTGAAGTTTTTTCTATGATTTGATATGCGATTTTTGCCACATGTTTTCCTTTACGTTGGTTGCATATATGGCCAAATCTCAGACATTTCTTACATTGGACGAACCGTGGAATATCAATTTCTACATCCTAAATAAGTTTTTTTATATTTGTCTCAGAAGGTTATTTGTCCTTTAAATTTAACAATAACTGAAAATGTAGGGATTTCTTCTTCCCCATTTTTTCTTTTCATTCTTTGAACACTTACAATTTTAGTTTTAATGGTCTACCTTAATTCCGATTTCGATAAGCCAATATCAAATCCTCTTTCGTCTATCAAATCGTATCCTTTTTCTTTTAACTTTTCTGATTTTAATATTAAATAGCGCGACAGCAAGAATCTAATTTAATTTTGATTTTGTATATATCTAAAACATTCATATTTCTAATATTTTGTTTCAATTTCTGGGACAGCATTTAATGTCAACCTTACTGTTTCAATTCTATGAAGTTTACCAATATTACAAGTACCTACAGTATTCTGTACGAAGACATAATATAAACCAGCATCTGATAAAGAATAACAATTGATCGGCCTTTTGAAAAAATAATATTTGGCAACAATACTGTCACAAGTCGAAATTCAGTGTTTTTTTTTATTTTTGTTGCATTAAATGGGTAGTTTGTTAAACTTTCGTTATCATCACTGTCGAAAAGATATTGGGTCATATAAGCGCTAGATTGCGACTTATGTCTATTATATCCATAACTATTTTTGTAGAACTTTATTTAGCAACTGTGTAACAACTCACTTATGACAGTGTTGCAGTAATATTTAGATATATATTTTTTTCCAAATTAAGTGTGCTATACTACTATTATTTAGTAATAGAAGAAGGTCTTGACAATAACACTGTCACATTATTCTTAAAGCCTCGTTGTGTATGTTTTCTGCTTGTAAAAAATGTGTTTTTTGTGAATTTATCGTAGAAAAATTACTGATAGATCACAATACATCTATCGAGATAGCTGTCAGAAAATAGGTGACATCTATAGAGATTATAAAACAATTTGTATAAAAGAAAATAAATGTTATTGGAATGTCACCATGTTCTCACGAATTTTTAGAAATAAATTTAATATCTCATTTTTCCATCCTAAGAGTGATCAGATCCATAACAATATATTAAAAGAAAAAAGAATACCAAACAACTAGAAGGAATCCGTAACCATTAGCCTACACAAGAAAGGGGATAAAGTAGATATAAAAAACTACCATCCTATAACACTCCTCAATGTAATGTATAAACTCCTAACAAAAATTTTAACCAATAGATTGACGATAAAACTCGATGGATACCAGTCGAAAGAACAAGCTGGTTTTAAAAAGGGATTCAGCATAAGTGACCATTTACTAAGTATGAAAATACTTATAGAACGAGCAAATGAATACCACATTCCTCTATATATAGCGTTCATAGATTTCGAAAAGGCTTTTGATAGTGTCGAACATTGGGCATGAAAAGTTCTTTGATTAACGGCTTAACGGCAGAATTGACCGCAGATATACGGAACTAATAGCCAATATATATAAGGAAGCCAAAACAACAATTAAAGTATATGAAGAAACAAAATCAATACAAATATATAGAGGCGTGAGACAGGGTGACACAATATTACCGAAACTTTTTAATCAGGCTCTGGAAGATATTTTTAAAAGATTAGAATGGGAAGAAAAAGGTATAAAAATTTGTAGACAATGCTTGAACCATCTAAGTTACGCTGATGATATCGCATTGATAACCGACAAAAAAGAAGAATTATTTGAAATGATGAAAGAACTGGGCGTAGAAGCTGGAAAGATAGGCCTTAATATGAATTACGGCAAAACCAAAATAATAACAAATACAGATGAAGATATCACAATGAGGATCGGACAAGATGAAATAAAACAAGTTCAGGATTATATATATCTGGGTCAAACTATAAAACTTAACAAAGAAAACCAAACAGCAGAGATAAAAAGATGAGTTAGACTGGCATGAGCGGCATTTGACAAACTAAGCTACATTCTTAAAAACAAAAGATATCCACAGCATCTTAAGACCAAAGTATACAATCAATGCGTACTCCCTGTTCTCACTTATGGTTCCCACACGTGGACATTTACAAAAGCAAACATGGAAAAAATCATAATAATCTAAAGAGCAATGGAAAGATAAATGTTGCACATAAGACTAATGGATAAAAAGAGAAACGAGTGGATAAGAGAGAAAACAGAAGTGAGGGATGTTAGACAAGAAGTTGCAAAATTCTTATAAGTTGGAGAATGTGGGAATATAAACGAAGTAGATAAAGGCTCCAAATGAGATGAGCAGATGATATCAAGAAGCACGTGGGCTCTAGGTGGATGACTATAGCGACAGACAAAGAAGAATGGAAAAGGATTGGGGAGAGTATAAAAATGCAAAGAGTAAGGTCCATTTAAAGGAAAAAAATATGTCACGAATTAAGACAGATAAAGATGAGCAAAGAAGGGAAGCATGTGAGTGTACTGTCTCTTTTGATTTATAGGCAGTACTCCAGACACCTTGTGGGGACATCAACTCCTTTTACTATAAATCAAAGTTAAGTACGTATAATTTTACTATATTTGACTTAGGATAATTAAATGGTTTCTGCTACGTTTGACATGAAGGAGAAGGTAACCGTGGATCTAACGATATAGGATCATGTTTATAAAAATTTCTTAAAAATGAATGCCTTCCTGTTGTGTTATACTGCGACAATTGCTATGGTCAAAACAAAAACAAATTTATAAACTAATTACTTATTTATACAGTAAGCAGACTCAATATTCCTTCGAACACTTTAAAGTTTTTGGTTGTTGGTCATACGCAAAATGAAGGGGACAACATGCACTCGTTCATTGAAAAACAGAAGAAACATCTGCTAAGATCTGGTCCCATTTACACTCCTTCGCAGTAGATTCTTGTAAATTCTTTTGCAAAAAAACTGGTACATGCAAAATTATAGAAATGAACTTTACAGATTTTTTTGATATAAAACATTTGAAGCAGAAACTGGGAACGAATTTTGTTTTAAATTCTTTTTGTTTAAAAAGTTTTGTGGTCCGCTATTTTAACATTAAAAGTATTTAAAGATGAACTGTTTACCGTGTATTATAAAACTTCTTACAGTGATAGCAACTTTAAAAAAAATTTAAATTCGGAAAATAAACAGCAGAAATTCCATTTACTTAACTCATAATAATATTGAATTAAAACAGATCTATAACGCACCACTGAAACTTGCCCAAAATAAATTAGATGCGTTGAGCTTTTTATGCAACAAAAATCGATGACTTGACATCACTTTTATCGATCTTTACAATGCAAAATAGACCCTACTCTCAAATTGTACAAGAGAAACATGCAACATTCATCAAAGAAAGGCATGCAAAACCAGTAGTTAGGCATGAAAAACCAGTAGTTAGTTTAAAATTAATGTTAAAAATCTAAATAGGTAGATATTTCTTACGAATATTATTTTGTAATAGATCAAAAGCAATTTTGCTTTATGTTCTTATGCAATTACTTTTATGTGGTATATTTTTTTATTAAATGTATTAAAATGTATTAATAATTATTGTAATCTATCACAATTTTCATGTTGAACCTATTTCTAACTACTATGATCAGCGACAGTGGTATATTGCTATAATCCATATTTGGGTTTTCAGCAACAGAGACACATTTGTTAATAATTAATATGTTAGTTTTAAATTTCTACAATATAGAATACTAATTGATAAAAAAATCTAACTTAATCTTATTAAAGTAAAAATAACAACAAGTAACAACAATAACAACAAATATCATTCAATTTATAGAAATAATCGAATGTTAAATAGTAGTAAGGATAATCTTCATACCCGATTTACTCAAAATGGCAACTTTTGACTTATGACAGTGTTGTTGAGGTACGATATATCTCTTTCAATATTAATTTATTTGTGTTAATTATCTGTGTCTACCTGATTAATCAAACGTGATCTTTTGTTAATACTTTCCTAGTATGTACCCAATTGTTCCTGTACAGTACTGATCTATATTTTTTTTTCTCTATCTGGTGGATCACTTTTAATACTTTAACAAATTTTTTTAAAGAAGCCGATTAACAAAAGCTTTTTATAAATACCTTATATAAGCTTGTTCGGTATACAAATTCACCTAAATCACTTGAAAGACCGTACTCGAATAATAATTAACTGAAATTTAACTATTAAATAATCTGCATAGAATTATTAAAAACTAATAGGACAACTTTTAATTATAAAGTTTAACTTTGACAGTTATTTGTCAGTTAAAAATTAAAAGGTATTTACGTAACTTTCACTAATATAAGTTTGTTTTATTACTATTTATAGCCCTAATTCTGGAGACTGCACTATTCCCGGTTCTGAGCCGTATGCAGACAGAACAGATTCTATGATAATATCAACTTCATCGAGTGAAAGCCAACCTTGGAGCACATTTCAGAATTTAAGACCTAAAGAAGATCTTCCTGTCAACATAGGCCCATCCAAACTTCCTTTTAGTCCATCTAGGGTACCGTTTACATCCTCCAATTTCCCTTCAACTTACCCCTGGAGCTTTTCTTCTAGTGTTCCTACTGGTAGAAGTTTTTCGTCAAGTACAAACGATTTTTTAGGATCTAGGACTCGTCCAGGTTCATACGGAAGGGCAAGTTGGAGTGATTCAAATTCAGCATTAACCGGAAATACATTACAAATGTTCCCAGAGTCCTCTTCAACGAGGTCTAGCATACCAACAAGACCTGATTGGCAATCGAGTTCAGGTTGGAGTGCAAGACAATCAACTACGACTCCGAGTAAGTTTTGAATATTGTTTTAAAGCTGTTTTCTTGGCATTTTAAAGTAATTAATATTTAAATGGGAATAAGCCACAATTAAAGGTCAAAGTACGTTTATTGACGTTTCAATTTCCACTTCGGAAATCGTTCTCAAAATACAAACATTGTTTTAAGTTTTGAATATACTTTTATATTCAGTTTATAAACACATTATAATTTGAAAATGGATTTAAACAATCAACTATCAATCTTGTTTTTAAATATGTTATTATTTTAAATATAATATTATTTTTTTCTTTTTAACAATTGAACAACTAGATGTACTAAAATAGATAAATTATAGGAAAAAGTTTTTGCTTAAAATTCTAAATGGTTTTAATGTTTTATCCAGTTATTTGCTATTAGACAAGGCACAAAGCTCGGATTCGTTCGGAAAAATATTCCCATGGAATTTTTTTACATAATCTGTTTCATTAGATAGCCCAAATAAGGTTTAAAAAAGTTGCCCAGACAAAAAGTTGTTTAAATTTTTTTAAACAACTTTGTTTAAACAAATTGTAACAATCAACTTTTTCTCCACGACATTTTTTTTTAAATTGTTGGATCATTGTTAAGAAAATAGGTCTTTTGTATTTCTTCTGTAAACTTGATTATTTTTGAGTTATAAACAATATAAAACTGAAAAAAACCCTTTATTACGATTTTCAAGGCTCTAAAACACAAGTAAAAAGTATTATTAATTCGCCAAGAACCTAAATTCAAGCTCAAACCTCGGTTTATCTTTTTCCGATAAGTATTTTAGGCTTATTTCATTTTAAAATATTGTTTTTTAATCGTATATCATAAGAGAGAAAATTTTGCCGACAATATTTTTGACTGGTATGTTGTTGATGTATGAAGTTTGTTGCCTGGCAATTTTCGCTAATTAAATTAAAGGGGACTGACAGTTAAATTACAAGACGTCAGTCGAGTGATTTTATCAAAATTTCATAAGCGAAAATTGCCAAAAGGCAACAAACTTAAAAAAAAACAGAAGAAAGTTTTGCCAGTAAATAGATTTCTCTCGAATGATATTCGACAAAACTATTTCACGAGACAATTAATGCACCATATCAACGAAACATAATCTTTATTATTTATTTGTTAACAATTTGAAATGTGCAATTATTATAAGTTATAGTAGTTTGCCCATTCTTTTCGACCAAATCATGATTTTGTGTATTATTGACCTGTAGCATTTGGGAACTCGAAGGTCCAGCTTTATTTGTTGTTCTGAGATTTTCAATCAACTTCTGGTAGTGACTGGAATCCAGCTGCAGATATTGTTTTAGAGAGCTTGCATTTGAGTGCCTCGTTAATTTAATTAACTCCTGTTCAGAAACACCTTACTTGAACAAGGCTGACAGCTGAAGATCGATGAGAATGGTTTGTTATTTTTAGTTTTTTTGTGTCTATTCCAATTTATTCAGCTGACATTTTTGTCCACTTAGATACGGTGTTGATGCTAAGTGGACAGTTTTTGAACCAAGATCCATCCTTCCAGATGGGGTTAACGGTAAGAAAGAGTCTGTCTGATAAAATCTTTGGTCCCCTTTTTCCATTAATTTAAAAAATAATCTAACTGGGCATACATTTTGGTTTAATGAATTTCTTACCAGCCATTTGCTGCTTGCCAAACTTTTCGAACCGCCTTGATTTGTTTTGGAAAAAATACTGTTGTATTCAATTCGGCCCGGAAATTTTCCCATATCATCAAATTCCTTCTGGAAAAAGTGAATCTTGCAGTTTACGGCCTCATTGCCTCTCTAAGCAAGTTCAAATGAGCAAAGGTGAAAAAACTTTTTTTTTTCTATTAAGGTTTTCTTTTTTCTTGAACACTTTGAAGCTGGCTCCGCTGGATATCTCTAGCCAATATTGCACATTTGAAAGATATACCTGTGAAAGGGTCGACTCTTTTACAGACGTTTACGTTTACAGACGACTCTTTATAGCCTTCGCCATTGCCTTTTTTATGTCAGAGGCATAATCTTCTAGAATTTTTGTTAGTTCCGTTATGGTAGTAGTTCATCTTTCAAGCGTAAAATTTCTTACCCATAGGAACTTCGAAATTGGGTCCAAATAGAATTTCCGGACGATTTCTTTACCTGACTGGTATCCGTATCTTGATTTTTTGTCTGGATTTATTAGATCTGTCCAAAATTGATTACGCCTCAATGACGTTTGTCAAACTGACAACAATAGAATTACCAGACACCTTCGTGACGGATCTTTCCTAATTTTGTCGCTAAGAAGTCACGGACCGGAAGGAGTTTTGTCAGTAGGAAACGTGGCGTTGCTACTAGTCTAGTGAAATAGTCGTTAATAAAGCATTTATGACAGGACGGGAGCTCGGGCTGCAGGCTGTGTATAAGAGAGAAAAATAAGATTTATGGCACTAGTTATTGCTGGTTGATGCAACCCAACTCCAAAAAAGATTAACTTTAGAGAAAACTTACAACAGACTTTTTTTGTTCTTAATGATTCAACAAATCTAAAAAAATTACCCGGGCCGAAAAAAATTTATTGTCAAAATTTGTATAAGAAAAAAATGTTTACAAACAAATTTGAACAACTTTTCGCCTGGGCGACCTCTTAAATTTTATTTTGGGGTATCTCATGAAAGTGATTATGCAAAAAAATCACATGGGAATATTTTTCCAAACGAACCTGAGCTTTTCGCCTTGCCTAAATAGAATTCGCTTAATTTCACTAAGGTAATCTCTAATATTTTGTTACTTAAGATATATTTGCATAGATTTCTTTGGCTATTTAAATATGAGTTTGGTTTATATTGCCAAAAAAAAAGCGAAAAATAAAAATTGCAGTTGGTACCTTTCTCAAATAAAACGAAAACATTTTTTCTCGTGGAATCGGTTTGATTTCATCGTTTAAATATTAAACAATAAGTTGTTTTTTTTATAAAATACCATAATTAAAACAAATTCTGGTTTATAGATTAAAGAGTTATTGAAGACTTTACCAAAATATGTTCATATGAAGCTTGCAATTCAATTTTTTTTCAACTTTTGTAGGTCATTTAAAAATTTCTTGATACAATGAAAAATAAGTTGGGTTTATCATTTTGAATGAAGAAATTTAACGAAAAAAAGTCGATTTTTTTCTCGAGGCATTTCTTTCTAATGGGCCGGGTTTATCGACCACGTGACCTTCCCATTGGTCATTTGGGTCACGTGGTCGATAAACCCGGCCCATTAGAAAGAGATGCCTCGAGAAAAAAATCGACTTTTTTTCATCAAATTTGTTCATTTTAGTAAACACCGATTAAATTAATATATAAAATAATATTTTCGGCGATAAAAAATTTGTTTCAAAATGAGCTTAACTTTTGCCACTTTTTATTTATGACGTAATTATATTTTCTGCACAAATACCCTTTATTTTGAACATTAAAAAATGTATCTTAACGTATACTCTCTTATTTTGGCATCAAAGGGTGCCAGACCTAGACTTTTCCTAATAATCTCATTCTTTAATTTTATCCAATTTTGTCCCTCTACTCATCCATTTCTTCTTAGCCTTCTATCGTCTATTTTTAGACATAGGATTCTCCCAACTACTTTCATCGATCTCTATCTTGAGCAAAATACTTCAAATTTGTTCCAACTGTTCTTTTTATGTCATCTGCCCATACCATCTATGGTCCTTCTTTGGTTGTCTACCTTTGTAAGGTCGCGAATGTTGTATTGTATTTCATCCATTTAAGTATTCTAATTTCCGCCGCATGCATTCGTTGTTACTCTTCTCTTTAATTGCTCAAAAGTCAGCTCCATGCCTCATAGATGATCTTAGGGCAGTTTTATAGAATTTTTATTTCAGTTCCATTGGAATATTTCTGTCAAACACACCACTCGCTTCCTTCCACTTTATCCATCTTACCCTAACCTGCACTGAACTATTACTTTTTACAATAGGTTTACCATCTAAAGATATCATTTTTATTTGTAGGGGTTAAATGAACATTTCAAATATTCTGTTGTCTTTCTAAGTTTGAAAACTTTTTCTTAAACAGCTTGCCTCCATGGTTCCAATTTTTTTCTAAATCTCTTTCAGTATGCCCTACTAATACTACATCATCAGAAACATTAAACAACAGGCAATTTTATCCTGTAGTTTTCCCGATATAGTTAAATGAGCATAAATAAGGAGTAAGCACTGAGCCCTGATGCCATCCTACTTTGAAATGATTTTTGTTTTTGCCCTGAATAGACCTTTTTTCTCATCTTTTAACACTAAAAATTTGGTTGATGTGGTGCTACCCAATATTTTGGTATTGTTTCGCTCTTTATTTCCTCCAGCACAACGAACTGATGTTGTTGGCTTACAGTCTCACTAACTAGAAATAATTTATTTAAGGGTGATTTTATTCACTTTTGTATGTGATAAGTTGACATTCTCTTAACAATCGCCATATCGAATGCTATTGGTAATTATAGCATATCATCTCCCGCTTGATTTCTAGTTCCAAACCATAGTCATTGATATATTGCTTTATATTCGTTCTTAAATTAAATTCACCTCCTATGATGACTTTCTTCTCTGATGGAATATCTATATCTACTTCCTTAATGAAATTGATTATAGAAAGCTTTTTTTCTATCTCATCTATCCAAACTTGAAGATCATATAGTATCAACATTAAATACTTGTTTATTATTGTAAATTAATACCGTAATTTAATACACTTCGTGAATTTAAGTTTTGTATGCAAATTCTATTTATATACATTTTCATTTTATAACATTTAATATTGTAACTTCAATTTAATTTAGAAATGTTATATTGTAGGTATATCGGGAAGTACAAGAGATCCATTAAGAAGTTTCTCACCGTCTTGGAGTACTCAAGAATCAACATCCGAAACGTGGTATCCTGCTGCAGGAAACCAGATCAACAATGAAGTTGACGAACCCAACCAACTTGGTTTACAGAAACCTAAAAATTCTGCTGGAGTTTTACAATCTGTGGGTTTATTATTGTTAGTTTTAGCAGTTGCCTTAGTGACCATTACTTAAATATATTTTTTTATTATTGTTTATTTTATTTCTTAAAATGTAATTGATTTAAGTGTTTTTGAAATTTGGTATAACTAATATTAATATTAATACGAAAGAAACATTAATACAATTGGTAGTTTTTAATTGAATTTTTAATAAATTAACTTTGCAATCTTCCTAATTTAAATACAAAGATAAATAAAGTACATACCAAAAAGTGCCTTTAACTAGAATTTGCACAATTATTAGTTTAAAAAGATTTCAAATAATTCTATTTAATTCTGGAAAGTAAATCTTAGTTTTAAGATTTCCTAATAATTCGATTAAACTTCCACTAAATATAAATTCGAAATAGTCATTAAAAAGACCTTTATTTAGGTTTTTTAAGTGTAATCGCTCGTTTGGTATGAATCTATGGAGTGAGTTACATCGACCCGCAAGCCCCCATCTGTTGCCATATTGCTTATCTATAGGTCGATCCGGTACACCAGCATATTCTAGACAAAGTAGCAGATTCATTAAGAATTTTAAACTACTACGTTAGCCTTTGGTTTTCTGTTCTGGGTCTGAACCATCGATCACTAGATTATTTACAATGAAGTGAATGCGATTGGTTCACCTTGCTCGATATGATATATGACCGGCATTTTGAGAATATCTTTTAATATTCTATGTAACACGCAATGAGATCAATAGTGACGTATATGATACTCTTATTTGAGATTAGGATGCTTGCTTTCTTGGTATATTTTTAATATAGGTATAGATTATGTACTCTCCAAACAAGAATCTGACACAAAAATCATACAATGGATGTTATTCACAAGCCTTAGCAATCTAATATATAAGATACAAGAAGACACAAGAAGACGACATCAGTTCACGAAATACAACAGAAAACAAGAATGGATAACACAAGAGATTATGGACCTCATGGATGTAAGACGAAACATAAAACAAACCCAATAGAATACAAACGAGTCAATAAAATCATAAGAAAAAAGTGCAGAGAAGCTAAAGAAAGCTGGATGTCAAACAAATCCCTTGAAATTGAACATCTTCAGAAAAGATGCGACACCTTTAATGTCCCTAAAAAAGTTACAGAAATAGATACAGAAGGTAGACATAGGCAGACACAGAAAGGGACAAGAAACAATATTAAGAAATAATAATAACGAGATAATGAACGACATAAATTTAGAAACAGTAAGCGAATACATCTACCTGGGACAGATAATGAAAATTAACAAAGAAAATCAAACTGCCGAAATTACCAGAAGAATAAGGTTAGCGTGGGCAGGATTTGGAAAACTAAGTTAGATCTTGAAAAGCACTAAAATAGAACAGTATTTGAAAACCAGAATTTACGATCAGTGTATCCTCCCTATACACATGTATGGTTCACAGACGTGGACACTCACCAAGTCCAATATGGATAAAATAGTAAATACACAAAGAGCGATGGAAAGATCAATGCTCGGGGTGAGACTTATAGACAAAAAAACAAACAAATGGATAATAAGCAAAACCAAAGTAAAAGACGCAGGAGAACATGCTGCCAAATTAAAATGCAGCTTCGCAGGACCCAATGCCCGTCTGAAGGATAAGAGATGGAACCACGAAATACAACAGTGGAGGCCATGGTTAGGAAAGAGAAGCAGAGGAAGACCACAAATTAGATGGGCTGATGACATTAAGAAGATCGGAGCACACAACTGGAAGCAAGTGGCGCAAAATAGAAGACACTGGATTGATTTAAGGGAGGTCTATGTCTAAAGTTGGATTACTTAAGGCTGAAGAAGAAGAAGAATAACGAGATAATTATAGGTACAAAAGACAAACTTCAGAATAGGAATATATTCAGGAAAGGAATGTATTCAGGAAAGAATACATTCATATACTTTTTGACGATGATAAACCTTGTTCTCCACTATCCACGGATGATCGAATAAATGAAAAAGGTACAAAAATAACAAAAGTTATTTATGCAGTTAAAGCTCAGAAGACCGGAACAGCCATCGGTCCAGACAATATCGATGTCAATCAAAATACTTAAATTAATTGCAGTCAACAAAAGTAAAATCCTCAAATTAATAACAGCACTATTTAATAAGATATATGATACAGATAAAATACCATCATACTGGCTAAAACCAACATACGTAACATTGCCAAAAAAATCCAATGCCTCACACTGCGGTGACTATCGAATATTAAGCATGATGTCTCACGTCCTTAAAACTTTTCTCAAAATCATTCATACACGAATTTACAAGAAGTGTGAGTTTCAGATGAGTGATTTAATTCGGATTTCGAAATGGATTGTGGAGACGATAAGCTCTTTTTGCCTTAAATCTGTTAACACAACGATGCAGAGACATGGATGTAGATGTCTATGCCTGTTTTATTGGTTATCGAAAAGCGTTTAACCGCGTTAACCATCAAAACATGATTGAAATTATGAGAACAACTGGAATTGGCGAACAAGACTTTCGAATTATCTCTGAACTATATTGGCACCAAACAGCAACAATTAAAATAGAGCACACAACATGCGAAGATATACGAATCCGACGAGGAGTGCGACAAGGTTGCGTCTTATTACCGATATTATTTAATCTGTTTTCGGAATCTATATTCAATAAAGCATTAGACGAAGTTCAAGGTGGAATCAAGATTAACGGAACCAGCATAGACAACATCAGGTACGCTGATGATACCGTTCTAATAGCAAGCAACGCACAAGAACTACAAAATATATTAAATGCGGTAGTTCGACATAGCGAAATGTTTGGTTTACATCTAAATGTTTCCTAAACTAAAATTCTAGTATTTGTAAATACCAACAAACGTGCATTTGTATGTAAGGGACAAATAATAGAATAAGTAACTTCCATAAAATATTTGGGAGTTAATATCAACAGGCAGTGTAACCCTATCAAGAATCGAACAAGCGAGTAAAACACTCATGAACATGAAAACAGTTGTTAAGTTTTCTCTGTTTTGCTGTATGGATGTGAAAGTTGGACAATGGAATCTGAAACAGAAAAAAGAGTAGATGGCTTTGAAATGTATATATTATGGACGGATGCTGAGAATTCCATGGATACAAAAAGTTACCAATTATGAGGTACTTCGGCGCATGAGTAAACAAAAAGAATTACTCAACATAATCAAAGAGAGAAAAATGCAATACTTGGGTCATGTGTTGAGAGGTGAAAGATATAAATTACTCAAAATCATATTTGAAGGTAAAGTGCAGGGCAAAAGATCAGTTGGAAGACGCCAGAACTCGTGGCTGAAAGATCTGAGGAGATGATTTAACCGCCCATCCGCAGAAATATTTCGTGCAGCAGTTTCCAAAGCTAAAATTGCCATTTTGATCGCCAAACTTTGACAGGAGACGGCGCAATAAGAAGAAAGAGCGATCTAAAATACGCCAATGATATGTGCTTCTTAGGGCAAAGTTTTCAAGATGTGGCAGCACGTTCCACTGAAGTCAGTAAAATAGGTTTGAAAGACAAAGATCCGAATATTCCAGTCGAATGTCAAGTCTAATCTACTCTACGGACATAAAACCTGGAAAGTAGGACAAACACTTATGGACAAACTCTAGATCTTTGTTACCAAGTATCTACGAAGAACTGTTCGTTCTTTTTGACCTAACACTATCAAAAACGAAGATCTTTTACTTTTTTATAAAATAAAGTCCAGAAAGTGGTGTTGGATCGGTCACATACTTCGCAAAAATAGCTTCTGTTTTGCAAAGACTGTCTGGAAGTAGAATCCGCAAGAGAGATAATGAGGGTTCAAGGAAAGTCTTGAAACGAGGTGTAGGCCTTAGCTCAAGATCGGACCCGATGACGCGTTTTCACCGAAGTTCTCTATCTCTGCCCCTCTTTCTCTTTTTCTCTCTCTCTTTCTCTCTCTCTCTCTCTCTCTCTATATATATATATATATATATATATATATATATATATATATATATATATATATATATATATTAATATTCTGTAACAGTTCTATTTCTGCAAACAAAATGTATTAGCTAATTCGAAAAGCAATACATTTGTTTCACATTATTTTCACATACATATTATAGTAATACAAGTGCCTTATTTTTAATGAGATTTACATTATATGGAGCAATTTTATTAATGTTTCTATTCTAAAGAAAATAAGTAAAATAAAACAGTAATAAAACCTATTATTCTAAATAAATAGGTACAATACTACTTTTGTATTATGCTAAAACATAAAATGTGTGATATTGGAAATACAACACCCATTAAGCATAAAAATATTTATTAATTAAAAATAAAAGGGCTTGGCGATGTCAGCGCTCAACTTCCAGAGTTAAGTAACCATTACACAAGGGAAGAAAAATAACTTAATAATCACCAAGGAGTCTGGTAGTGATTGTTGTTGTGTAGCAATCACGTGTAAATTTTCCCTATTAAATACATCCTCGGCGAACCCTTCTTTGTGCTTCTTGAGCTCATATATAAAAACGAGACTCGTCTATAGTCTATAAATAGATTATTACATTTTTTAATTCCTGGGCTTACTGGATATGCTATTATCTATGCTCAACTGATCTACAGTGTAAGGTGTAAGACATATGAAGAGCTATCCGGAAACTAGAAAACAACAAAACCCTAAGAAACGATACTATAGCCGCAAAATGATTAAAAAATAAAGGAGAAAATTTCGGACATGCTTTCGAGGATTCCAATAAACTCCAACTGAAGACAAAGAAGAGGATGGTCAAAGATCAATTATATGACGAAATAAAGTCCATATACGACAGATTCCCCAGAAAAGACATCAAGATAATATTTGGAGATCTTAATCCAAAAATAGGGAAGGAAAATATATACAGTCCATACATTGGAAAATGCAGTACTCATGATATCACCAACGAAAATAGAAATAGAATAATAGGATTTGCAACTTCCAAGGAAGTACCTACATCCCCCACAAGAATATCCATAAAGTAACATGGACTTGCCTGATGGAACAACAAAAAATCAAAATAGATCAAATCCTAATAGAAACCAGTCACTTCTCTAATCTAAAAGCACTCGCTATAATTTAAAACTCTTGAAAGAGTCCCGTACACTAGAAAGGTATCAAAATAACCTTCAAAATGAAAACACAATAGGTGAGAATTTAAAAGCTAGCAAGCAATGGGATATATGTAAAAGAACAACTAAGAAGGAGGCAGATGACGTGATAGGATCAAAAAAACCCACTTCACGCAACGGTTGGTTCGATGATGAGTGTGAAGATATTACTAAAAGAAAAATTTATAAGTATAAACTTATGAAACAAAGAAGAACATGGGATAAGAAACAATCCTACAAAAGAACACAGAAAGCAGGAAAAACATGTGCACAAAAGAAAAAAGCCGGACCTTAGAAAACCAGACTATGCAAGAACTTTAATTATTAAAGAAAAAAATTAAACTAGAAAGTTCTACTACATACTAAATAAGTCAAGAAAAGAATTTAAACTACCTCGAGTATTTTGATGCAAAACTTACAGTAAATCTTTAATTACCAAATTACCGAAAATAAGTAAATTTATTGATATGTGGCAACACTGATCCGGAAGCGATCATTTGCGTATTAATTGCAGTTCATGGTCTTAAAATATCCCAGGCAGTAAATATCAATTTATACAAATTTATGGATAAATTTTTAATTGGGCGTAAGTGAGCATACGATTCAACAAGTGCTTAGGCGAGAGTGGTTTCAAAAATAAAATCAAGCAAATATTTTTAAGAATACCTACTTAAATTTTGAGTTTACCTTTACTGAAGTAAATGAAGAAAAAAGGACACTGTGTATCATTTGCTTAAAAATTTTAGCAGCCGATAGCATGAAACCTAATAAACTTAAAAGACATTTGGAAAAGCATCATAATGAGGTACATTAACAAACATCGCGAATTCTTCGAGTGAAAGTTAAAATCACACAAAAAGCAAAAATCATTTAAAAAAAAACTTTGACTGTGAATGAAAACTTTACTTGCCTCTTATAAAGTCTCATATCAAATAGCCAGATGTAAAAAGCCTCACACTATTGTCGAAGAGCTTATTTTGCTAGCTGCAGTTGAAATTGTAGAAACTATGTTTAGAGATCATTTTAACAAAAGATTGGAATCTATACCTCTATCAAATGATGCTGTTGCTCGTCGAATCGGTGATATAGCTGAAGATATGCAGGATTAGCTACTAAGGAAGTAGAGCGAAGATGCTCATGTTATTGCCTACGTTCGATTTTGTGATGACATATCAGTGGTAGAAGGTCTACTTCTCTGCAAACCAATAGAACTGAAAACGACATTGCTTAAGGTAGCATTATGTGCTATTTTAAATGATTATATAAACGAAGCAAAAATATAGTGGAAGACTTGCGTCGGAATATGCACCGATAGTGCTAGGGCAATGTCCTGAAAATTTCAGATTCTACAAGCGCTTGTAAAGCAAAAGTCTCCCTTGTGTATATGGATTCCAGAACACTAGAAATTCCGGAACACAAGAACATTGGATTCCTGACAGATAATCAGGGAAACATAGTACTGGAAATAGAGCATAAAAGAGATATTTGGATTAAATACGTAGAAAAAACTTTTGAAGATATACGAAGTAACACTGGTATTACAACAAACACCAATTGCGAATCTGGACCACCATTTACAGTCGAAGAAGTAAAATATGCCATCAAAAGCACCAAAGATGGTAAAGCAGTAGGCCCTGATAATTTTCACTCAGAATTCTTAAAACTTATGGACTATGATGGCATAAAATGGTTGACAAATATATTTAACAGTATATATGATACGGGCGTGGTTCCCCAAGAGTGGTTAGTGTCAACTTTTATAAATATTCCAAAAAAACCCAATGCGAGAAAGTGCGAAGACTATAGAATTATAAGCCTTATAAGCCATTTACTTAAAACATTTCTAAAGGTCATTCACAAAAAAATATATACAAAATGTGAGGAACAACTAACAAGAACACAATTCCGATTTCCTGATGCTCTGGGAACACGGGAGGCCCTTTTTTCTGTACAGGTGCTATTTCAGAGATGCAGGGATGTAAATTGTGACATATACGTATGCTTTATAGATTACCAGAAGGCATTTGACAGAGTAAAACATGACAAATTAATGACTCTATTGCAAGAAATTGGAATTGACAACAAAGATCTTAGAATTATCAGAAACGTTTACTACAATCAAACGGCCAAAATCAAAATAGAAGACCAGTTAACCGATAAAATTGCAATAGAACGTGGAGTACGACAGGGCTGTATTTTGTCTCCATTGTTGTTCAACATTTATTCTGAATGGGTATTTAAGGAAGCTTTAGACGGTTGTGCGAAAGGAATACTAATAAACGGTGAATAGTTGAATAACATTAGATATGCAGATGACACTATAGTTTTTGCCAATAATCTGAATGACTTACAGATATTAACAAATCGCATAACAGAAGTCAGCAACAGATACGGACTAGCTCTTAACATAAAGAAAACCAAATTTATGACAATTAGTAAAAAACCAATACTAAACGCTCAACTTACAATCAACCAACAGAATATCGAAAGAGTCGAGCAATATACATATCTAGGCATCAATTTAAGTAGCCAATGGGACCACTCAACAGAAATTAAACAGCGAATAATAAAAGCAAAAGCAGCATTCGTTAGAATGAGAACCATTTTTAACAGTCGAGACATATCATTAAAAACAAAATGCCGTCTATTGAACTGCTACATATTCACAGTTCTGCTCTACGGAATGGAAGCATGGACACTGACTGTTGCATCTATGAATCGGCTCGAAGCTTTCGAAATGTGGTGTTATAGGCGCATCTTACGTATATCCTGGGTTGACAGAGTTATTAATATGGAGGTCCTGCGTAGAATGGGGAAAGAACGTGATATTCTCATGACCGTCAAAACTAAAAAGTTGGAATATCTAGGACATGTAATGAGAAATCAAGAACGTTATGGCCTTCTCCAGCTGATTCTCCAAGGGAAAGTAAATGGTAAGAGAGGACCGGGAAGAAGACGCATTTCCTGGCTTCAAAATTTACGAAAGTGGTACAACACGACTACCACTGAACTGTTTCGCGCTGCCATAAATAAAGTAACGATAGCCGTGATGATCGCCAACATCCGGAACGGATAGGCACGTTAAGAAGAAGAAGTGTATATGGACACACTGTGTAATCTAGAGAAGCTTTGGCTTCCAAATAAATGTCTCCCGGCCTTAATATTGTGCTAACTACGCTTGTAACAGTAGGTAATTACATACAAAGACCTTTGAAAACTAGAATCTTTTCTACACTATGTAAAGACATGGGTGCAGTACATTTAGCGTTATTATTTTATTGTAAGGCAATATGCAGAAATTGAAAGCAAAAAAAAAACTAGAAAAGTTTGTAAATGTGGATGAATGTATTAAACATTACAACGTTGAAGAACAACACCTAAAAGTTGTTTTTGTAAACGTTGAAAATCATTTAGCGATGCTGTCAAAAAATTTTAAAAGATATTTTTCTGCCGAAGACAAATTAATACTTAGTTACGAGTGGGTTAGAAATCCGTGTCAAATAACACCCGAAGAGCTCTCTAATGCTAAAAAAGAAAACTACATAGACTTCACGCCAAATGCCGAAATCAACAAACAGTTTAATAATAAATCCCTCTTTGAATTTTGGGTAGGGGGAAGTGCAGTTTTCTGCACTGAAAACCAGAGCGTTCCGTATACTATTACCGTTTTCAACATCCTACCTTTGCAAAACAGGATTTTCCGCAATGGCTGTTTTGAAGACCAAATATAGATCGCAGCTAAATATAGAAAAAGAGCTGAGGTCTATTTTTATTATTACACCCTGTTTCGATAAACTTTGCTCTGCAAAACAGGCCCAAGGAAGTCACTAAAATATTATTCAACTTGTTCATAATTTACTATTTGATAAGTTCATGTGTAGTATTAATACAGTGCTCTTAATTTTGTTTTGCCTTGATTTAAGAAAATGAGTCAATGTTCTTGGTCCCTTTCCCCCATTAGTAATAGACCCTTTCCTCTAGAGGACCGCGCCCCACAGGTTGAGACCCACTATTAATTTGTTAATATTTTATTCCACCATTGCTTTATTTTTGACTTTCACAAAACCAACTATAATCTTTTAAATTGTCTCAAGCCTGGTAGATCGAGCCTGTCTAAAGCTAAAACTACTTTTAATCCTGTTTTCTATTTTGTTCCTAACAAATCGTCGTGATTCTCTACAAAAGGCTCACCGCTCAGCGCTGCTTCGCAGACGTGATATTGGCAGACAAGAATTTGCAAATACTATCGGTTGTCTTATTTTTTTAAAACGAAGCTTCCATTTTGCTGTTGTATTACATTTTTTTTGTAGTAAAATGCTGAGGAGAGCTTCACGGAACTAGCGCCACAAGATGGCGTCATCACGGGTAGTGTCATAAATAGCGGTTCTTCATATTGTTTCACTACTCTCAAGTAATTCGTTTCTAGTCATCACTTACTTATTACAAGCAGCTCTGTCAGAATGTCAGAAGTAAACAAAGTATGCTTTATCAATATGTCAACAGGTGCCTTTAGGAGCAAACATAATAATTCATTGAATTATTGGAATATAATATAATTTTTTTAAAGCATAAATAATAAATAAATAATAAAAATATTTTATTTAATATAAAAAATAATATTTGAAAAAAAAAGAAAATATAGTATAAAGCTTCGCGCTAGTCTAGTGTACCGCGTACTGTAACAACTTTTTTTAAATATCCTTACGAGCTGGTATTCACATTAAGGTAACTCTGTTCGATATGTTTCCATAAGTAAATAAATTAGCAAAATCTCAAAAAAGAGGTTTCGATTAACGATATCGATAGAGAAAGCGACTATTTAAATCTTGAAGAATCTATGTTTTCTATTTTTTTCTGGTATGTTATCGAAGAATGGATTCTGAGCTTATTACTTTAACACGATATGAATAAAAAAGGATATAAAATTGAATAAAATGACTATTTTAAACAATCGAATGAAAAACAACCAAATTTCCTTGGAATACAAAAAAATTACGAAAGGAAACGGCATTCATATGTTGCCTCAGAATTTTAACGTCTGCAAAATATTCGCCCAAATGTTGACTACAGTAGTTAACAAAGCAGGAGGTTTATAACGATATCTAATGTTCAAATGGTAATTTGGTACTACAAGACGACGAAGGCATTGGATTGTTGCTATTATTATATATTCAGATTTTGTTTTACCTTATGTACCTTAAGTGTACAATATTTTAGAGAAACTTATAGAAATAAAAATGTAAATTATAGAAATAAACTATATAAATCCGAAACACGTACTTAAGGTAAAGAAAGGTAGATATATTAAACATTTTTAGGACATACGTCTGTGGATAAGACTTAAAATAACATGGATTTAATATAGTGGATGCCCCAAACAGATTAAAACTTGAATTTCTTAAAATAAATAGTATTATTATTGTTTAAACAATGGTATTATTGTAGTTTAACTGGAACTCTGTACGTGTTTATAGCAGTTTTTTGTATTCCAAGAAATTGAACTTTAGTAGCAGAATACCGTTATACCAAAAAAAATATCTATATACCAAATAAAAAATATAATATTTTGACATAAAATAAATGTATTCAGGTATTGGTAATTTACTTGTTTATAATTAAGATCAACGTTTTTTGTATGTTCTACTGTAGGTAAAGACCAAACCAAAAAGATATTTTAGCGATAAGGCTTATTTATAAATTTTGTAGATAAAGAATATAATTATTAATATTATAAATTAATAGTTCTGCACTAGTCAAAACAATATTAGTCAATCTACAGTTACTAATGTAATTAATAATATAAATGTATAAATGTAAAATTGTTTATCCATTAATAAAAATCTGTATTTTATATTGGTTTTTCGTTTTACAACCAGTAAATAAAAAAAAAACGTCGAGGTTTTATTCATTCAAATGTTTTTTACTAATAATACCTTGTAAAAAACATACTTACAAATCATACAAGTATATATTCCAAGAAGTAAGTATTAAACGGTGATGAACGGAGGTAAAAATCAACTATTACCTCCGATTTCGGTGAACCTCCATCGATTTGCATGAAAATTTAGGATTGGGTATATTTTACCCTCAACTTCAAAACTGACATATGCTCAACTTGCGCTTTTTGCATTTGAGGGGTGAAATCCACCCCTTTTGTTAGAAATGGTAAAAAATGCAGATTTAAGCATTCAGGCATAAGCAATCTCGATTAATTAAATAAAATAAATATTTTTCAATTATTTATAAGTATGATGTATGATTTTAATTAATTTTTCAACCCTTTTAGCAACTATCCCTTAAATCGAAAATCATGAAAAAATCATTTTTTATATTTCTGAAATATATAATATAAATATATATATATATAATTTTTGATTGACTGTGAAATTTCAACCCTTAAAAACCACCCCTTAAAGCAGAATTATTGAAAAAATTCATTTCAAGAAACTTTAATTAATTATTGCGTAATTTTGCACCCTTAAAATCTACCCCTTGTCATAAAAATAATGAAAAATGTTTTTTTATTAGCTTTAATAGCTGTAATCATTTAGAAACTTTTTTATTGGTTATGATAAACTTTATTAATATATTCCAAACTTTATTAATATTATTCTTTCCACATTTCCTGAACTATTTTTTCAGTGCTTATGTGACTTATACCAATTTAATTTGTTAGTTGAGGAAAACGTATTAAAATAAATATTAAAATATATGAAAAGTTCATTCATTTTTTATTTAAGTAATGTTTCATAAATTAATCAAATATTAATAGTACTTTAATTGTTAATTTTTCACTTTTCATCAGTGCTCTCTTCACCAATTTCTCCTTTTTAATTAATTAAAGGGCTATTTTGGCAATTGTTCCCACTGCATGATCCGCAGACTGCATTGCAAAATAACCCTACTCTTCGACACCCGCAAGAAGCGCCGCACCCGTTTTTGCAGTTGCAAAAAATCATTTTTAACAATTCTTCTGGAGCAGGTGAATTAGGATTTTAGTTGAAAACAAAGACTCTTTAAGTAATTACTATTTAATGGGAATAAGCCACAATTAAAGGTTAAAGTACGTTTATTGACGTTTCAATTTCCACTTCAGAAATCGTTCTCCTTCGAGAACGATTTCCGAATTCTTCCGAGATCTTGAATTTGCGGATGACATCTGCCTACAACTTGAACATCGAAGCCATAAAAACAAAAATTAACAAGTTGGCACAGAACTATGACACGATTGGACTCTGAATAAACAAAGAGAAAACCAAACTCTTAAAAAATAATAACCACCAAAATAATAAGATATATAATTCTCTCTCTCTTGTCGTTTCCTCATTGCTGAGGATCGTGATTTCCTACAATGCGGGCTGTCAATTCTCTCCATCTCTTGCGATTTTGAGCTGCTCTCATGGACTCGGAAAACATCTCTCCAGTGCTTTCTGTACTTGATCTGACCATCGGATAGGTGAGCGTCCTCTGCCTCTACGTCCTTCTACGTTTCCGCACACAATTAGTCTTTCTAAGTTGTCATTGTCTCTTCTCGCAATGTGGCCAAAAAACTTTAAAACATTTGCAAGACACTGAGAGGAGAGTCTGGTCTGAATGTTTAGCTCTTCGAGAATCGACTGATTGGATCTGTGCTCCGTCCACGAGACGCGTAGCATTCGTCTCCAGCACCACATTTCGAATGCGTCAATCCTTTTCCTATCCTCTGATTTTATTGTCCATGTTTCGGCACCGTAACTGAAGATTGAAAAAATGAGTGTCCGTACCAGTCTTATTTTGAGTTTTTTGGATAAAGAGCGGTCCTTCCATATTTTTGACAGTCCACTCAAGATATATAATTATAAACGGTAAAATAGTAGAAGAGGTAGAGAAGTTCACATATTCGGGATCAGTTATGTAAAGGAAAAGGGGATGTAAAAAGTATATTCAGACGAGAATAATAAATTATAATAATAAGCATGCATTCAACGTTTTAAATAAAATTTGGCAAAGCAACGAAATATCAGACACAACAAATTAAAATATTTAATAGTTGTAGCAAAAGTATACTACTTTACGGAGCAGAAATATAGAAACAGGACCACACCACAACTAAAAAACTTCAAAATTGTATAAAGAAATTTGTAATAAAAATCCTGAAAATATTCTGGACCAACAAAATAACTAATACAAAACTATAGAAAAGCAAACTAACATATCTATTAGACTCAAGGGAAAAAAATGCAAATGGTTTGGACATACTGTGAGGAAAGATGAAACATAACGAGACAAGCACTTGAATACGAGAGAATACAAAAAAATTGGTAAGATGGGATGAAATTAAAAACGGAACAAGAAATAGAAGAGAATGGAACGAACTAGTACACAGTTTATCCAGAGAATAAGCCTATTTTAAGAGAGTTTATACAGATAATAAGAGATTGAGCCAGAGCAAGATAGAGATGCCATCTCGGGTTTGGAAACCTGCACAGCATGGTATTATTTTATATTTATTTAGACTGCAGACTCTACAGAAGAGCACTTGCAATAATCAGTTATGTCTTCCATAATCCGTAATCCACTAGATCTAGACCAAGTTGGTAAAGGGTTCTAGGATTCTGGTATCGTAATATGTATTGACTTAAAAACGGCTTCAGAAAAAAACAGGGTACACACTCCTTAAAACTATTATTACCTTCTTTCTAAAACAATCTGTATTGTCTTGAGATTATTACCAAATTATTAGTTCCTACTGTTAATTTATTTTCTATTTAGAAACAGAAATTGTTATAATTCATCATCATCATCATAAGTGGCTCGACAATCCGTTGTGGATCTTGGCCTGCTCACAAAGAAGTCGCCACTCCTGTCGATTCCTGGCAACTTCCCTCCATCTTCTAACCCCTAGAATCTGTAGGTCTTCTTCCACATCATCAATCCATCTCATTCGTGGTCGTCCTCTGCTTCTTGTGCCCTCTGGTTTTGAAAATGTTAATCTCTTCGTGTATTCGTGATCTGACATCCTAGCAATGTGTCCAGCCCATCTAAGTCTCTGCACTTTAACGAATTTCACAATATCTGGATCGGTGTATAACTGATACAGTTCAAAGTTGTATCTTCGACGCCATAGCCCATTTTCATTTACGGCCCCAAATTGTTATAATTACCTATGCTTTAAATCCGTGTTATCTTAAATGTAAGTCATAAAAATTCTTTTGTAAGAGTTCACATGTTTTCTACATCCAATTTTTAAATATTGTTTTCTGTAAACTTTTAAACACTTTTCTTTAGATTCATGTTATATTTTATGTACCTTAACGAAAACTATTTTCCCCAAAGTAATTCGACTTCTAGTTTTCGGCTTTTTCGATGAAAATTGCTAATACCCGTAAAAGTTCTAACTTTATCAAGTTGCCGCGCCAAGTAGAGATTTGACCGGGTGTTTTACTTTCGAGCACAAAACCTTAACGGTTATTTAAGTTTTCCTTTTTTTATAACATAAGCATCCAAGTCATTATTTCGCCCTGCAGATCAAGTCTAGGATGAATTTAAAAATATTAAATAAAATTATATATATATATATATATATATATATATATATATATATATATATATATATATACTGAGCAGCAATATTACAGCACAACCTTATAATTGGGACACTTTTGATGTTTCGAATTTTCTAAACCTGTTGTCCGATTTAAGTGATATTTTTAATTTTTTATAGCCTTATTCTTAAAGAATATTATTGTTATAATATTGTTGCTAGAAACATAACTGCCATTGTATACCGGGGGTAAGAACCATACTGTGTTTTTTTCTTAAAGTTTGGAACACCATGTGGAATGTTCTAGCATTTATAAAATAATAATATTAAAACTCGTTTGTAGTCTTAGGCTTTCCTAACATTTTGTTTTATGATTTATTCGCTTATGTTTGATAATAAAAGATTTGCACTTTTATAATACAACACGTTTTTATTAGTATAACGTAACAAGTACAGGTTATAACATTATTAAAGAGTAACAAAAATAAATCAATACAATACGCGTAGTAGCGCGTGTTTACGCCTCTACTTCAGATAACGGTTTCACATTGACAAGACATACTCGAAATAAGGTTTGCTATTTGGTCTTGGTCAATATCATTCCAAATCTCGAGAGTTATTGTTTCTACCTCTTGTAAGGTTCTAGGAGGTTGCAAACACTGTCGTAGTCTTGTGCCAATTATGTCCCACAAATGTTTAAAGACGTATCATACAGTTCCAAGACTTAAATTGTGGCAAGCTTTACAACAACTCGGCATTAGTCCATACCTTTTAGAAATAATTACAGACATATACAGGGATAACATTACTTACCTAAAAATCGGTAATAGACTATCAGAGCTAATAAAAGTAACTAAACGATTAAGACAAGGGTGCAGTATGTCACCCTTACTGTTTAATTTATACATTGAGGTAGCTCTCCAAAATTGGAAAAACCACTATCAGGGAATCCCCATAGAAAATGACTTACCGTTATTTCTAAACTTTGCGGATGACCAAGTCATCCTAGCTCAAGATTCTTATGATCTAGAATTTATGATAAAGCGTCTATACAGAGAATATGTAAAATGAGGGTTACCAGTCAGCATAAAGAAAACAGAATATTTAGTTATAAATTCAGATGCAAGGTTTGAAGTGTTGATTGAAGAGGACGTGGAAATCAAACAAGTGAAAAAATTTAAATATTTAGGTGCACTTATTGATAAGAACGGCTTGGGAGAAACCGAAATTAAACACCGAATTAATCAGGGACGTCAAATTGTATAATATCTAAACTCCTTATGGTGGAATCGCAACATTTTCAAAAGGAACAAAAAAAGAATAGGGCAAACCATGGTTGAATCAGTTCTTTGTTATGGCTCTGAAGTATGGACAATTAATGCAGACCTGAAGAGAAGATTGTTGGCAGTTGAAATGGATTATTTGAGAAGAAGTGCTAAATATCAAGGATGGAAAGGAAGACCAATGAATCTATAAGAAATAACATGAACGCTACAGAAACGGTCATTGACAGAATAGAAAGAAGAGGTTTAAAATGGTTTGGACACCTATTGAGAATGCCTGACGAACGTTGGCGCCAAAAACTTTACAGATGGAAGCCCCCTGGAAGAAGAAAAAGAGGAAGACCTCGACGCTTATGGACTGAAGGATAGAAGAGCGATGGAATCGAGAAGTTTGGAAGAGAAGCATGCCTTGAACCGGGATAATAATTGGCGGGGGAGAACGGGAATACGGAGATAGCCGTCTCCAAAATATATTGTTATTTACAAGTTGGATGCTGTACTATATATATATATATATATATATATATATATATATATATATATATATATATATATATATATATATAACATCTTTTAAAAATTATATAATTTGTTTTAAAATTAAGATATAAATACGGATAATTTTGTACTGCAGTGAAAAGTGCATTATAGTATTTAAGGTAATTACAAGAACTGTCAATCCTCAACAGATTTAAAAGGACAAAATATAGGTGTAAGAGTTTTACGAAACAATGAACATTGAAAATTTAAAATACGGTTTTGGGCATTTTGTTCTGATTTTAAAATTTATTTGTAAGCGATTGTACCCAGAGATAAGTAGTAAAGATTAGGATTTTAGTAAGAAATATTTGCATAAATTGTTTAGAATAAGAAAATGGGTAAATTGTTTTTCTATGCAGTTAACCACAATAGATTTCGATATTGGTTATTTAAAATGAGCTAGGGTGACGTAGATTTTTTGTCAACAAGAAACTGGTAGATATTTTGTTTGTTTAATAGGATTTTGAGGAATGGGTACGAGTGAAGACCGAGTATTGTTTAAAAAAAACACAGGAGTTCGGTAAGAGATTTGAAAAAGAAAAGGTGTTTTTGGTTTCTTTGTAAAATTATAAAAAAAAATTAATATTGTTGTTTTTTGAGAGTTAGACGCAGCAGCAGATTTGGAAATTTTCGATAAGAAATAGTTTCTTTGCGCAAAGGTCAATTTGGTAGAAGAGTAGCTCAACCAGAAGGAGAGGGTAGCATAGAAGAAGAAGTTCCAATTTATAAATTTTTTTTTTTTAATTTTCAAGAGACAGTTACAGGGAGTTTGGAGTGGATTAAAAATATTTTATATATATATATATATATATATATATATATATATATATATATATATATATATATATATATATATATATATATATATATATATATATATATATATATATAGGGTGCGCCAAACCCTTGGCTTTTATGACGCCTAAATTATGGAGTATATAAAAAATGTTTATAACGAAACTGATAATAAAAGACGTCTATAATTTAAAATTATTTTCGATTATATAGGGTCATTCAGATCAACGGAATGAACCACAGTTGTATTTTTTTAATGGAGCACTCTATATATTAAAGTATTTTTAAATATATTTTTTAAAAATATATAGAATTTGTATGACGTTTTATGTTTGTTTAGAGTTAACAATTATTTTCGAAATATTTACACTTTTATTGAGAAAAATGCTAATATTTAAAGGGGTGTAGATTAGGTTTTCAAGGTAATGAAAATGTAAACGATATGTCAAATCTTTTTTGATGTGGTGTTATTTTTAAAGAATTTTATGGAAATAAAATTCATATTTTTTTACAACCCGCTTATATGACTGAAACAATTTAATATCTGATGGTTTAAGATTATTCATATTTATTTTTATAAAGAATAACTTTTGTTCATAAAATTCAAAAAGTTTTCCGTGTGGTGAAATCTCTATTTGACCGTATTGGAAACTTTTTTAAGTTTTTTATAAAAAGTTCTGTATGATTAGCCCATTGAAATGTTACATTTTTTAGACCTTAACGTGCACAGCTTAGAGGACGCAATTTAGTTTTTTTTATGTATTGGGAAGGTAAGTATAAGCTTGTGGGGTAACGACCCTTATCCCCTGGCAGCCAATTCGGAAAAAGGGCAGCAAAGGGCTTTCACGCTGTATCTCGTCAAATAAGAACCATACAGAAAATTATATGGAATAATATTTGTGGCAAATTAAATTGTCTACAACTTTATTTTTATTACATTTAATCGTAAAATGAAAAATAAGATAGTTACAAACAAAAATTTTTTAAATTTTTGAACAAATTTTTTTGGGACTGATAACTTTTTTCTTTCAATTTTACCATTAAATGACATAGGAGCAATGTTATAGAAGGTTTTTTAAAGAATAATTTTTACTACAAATTTGTTTAATTTTATTAATTTCTCTGAATTATAGTACTCCTAAGTTGACCAGGTTCTTGAAGACTCGCCATCTTGAAATAACGAGTGCAAAGAATTTTCGCGCTGATTCTTGTAAACTGGCAATACTACAGAAAATTTTATAACACATTGTTTGTAGTAAATTATATAGTCTACAACTTTATTTTTATTACTTTTTATCGTAAAATGAAAAATAAAAATGTTATTAACAAAAATAACTAAATTTTTTAACAAATTTTCTTTTAAAATCTATAACTTTTTTTTCTAGTTATTTTACAATAAAATAACATCAGAGCAATACTATAGAAGGTTTTTTAAAGAATAATTTTCACTACAAAGGATACCGGCACTTTTCTTAGGTAAAAGTGTTTCAAATAAATTGACTGAAACTTTGTATAGAGTAGTCTTCGTCATGCTGATCAAAAGTTATTGTGCCAAGACTCAGAAATCAATTGTTTCTGAGTTACAGATATTCAAAATATCGGTTTTAAGTCCTTTAAAATAGTACATATTTGTAAAATATAAAGAGTTTTAGTAAATAAGTGTAACTAATTTCGGGGAGTAATTCTGCATGAAAAATAATGAAAGTTTGCTATATAAACGTATGTCCGCAAATGCTTCTTTTTCCAAAATACGGGGTAATTTTTTTCACAAACTAACGATTTGTCTATTGCCCTGAAACTGGTTGAGTTATGCAAATGAAATTTGCTATGTTTGTAGGAGGTGTTTAATGTGCATTTGTTGATATACAATTAGGAATTTTATATTCATCATTGGCGCGCATGAGGGTAATGCTCTCATTTTTTTTTAAGAAAAAAACTGGTACCTCACTGAGATTTTTCAAAACAAAAATCAGTTTTGAATTCTTCATTTAATTTTTGTCCAAAAGTTTTACATCTTCTTTTATATGGAACGCCATTTTTATCAAAAAAAAAAACAAAAATAAGACATCTTAATGTGTCATTCGTACTTTACATTCTTTCTTAAGGACAGAGCCGTTCCTAGGGAGTCGGCCGCCCGCGTTCGTAGAGCTAAGGTGCCGCCCCCTTCTGGACTGTGTTTCATATTTTTTTTAATATTAATGATGACGTAACTCTTTTAACCGCCTAAGAATAAAAAACCCAAACACCAATAAAAATGCCAGTTATAGTTGAAAAGCAAAAGTTTAGTTTTTGATCAGTGAAAAAATACAAGATTCTAAAAAACAAAAATAAAATCTTTTACATAAAAATAGATATTTTATAATTACAAATACAAAACAACAGTATTCATTCAGAAAATAAAATCTAATAAAAAGAGTCTCTCTTCAATCCTGACCCCCAGGAGGGACGGTAGTGGTCATCGCAATGTTGTGTATTGTCTGTCTCCAAAGATCTCTGTCTCTGGTCATTTGTTTTAACTCGTGAATAGGTCTTTTGTATATTCCTGTATACACAAAAACGTAAGCAGCCAAATACCCTGTATAATGTCAACGGAAACATAATAAAAGAACTAGAAGAACAGTTGAAGACATGGAAAAACTATATTGAAGAACTCTTTGCAGATGATAGACAACAACCTGAGCTAAGTAACATACAAGGAGACGAAGGTCCAGAAATAACGGAAGAGGAAGTAATGTACGCACTAAAAAGAATGAAAAATGGTAAAGCCCAAGGTTCAGATGAAATACCAACGGAAATCCTTAAACTAATAAAAAAAGACTCACATTCACATTTTAGTGGAACTTTTCCATAGCATTTACACATCAGGAAAAATACCACAAGAATGGCTTTTATCCACCTTTGTTATTATACCAAAAAAGATAAATGCCAAATGTAGTGATTACCGTACAATCAGTCTGATGAGCCATGTACTGAAAATATTCCTGAAAATTCTACACTCTAGAGTACACAGAAAACTGGAAATGGACATCAATAATACCCAGTTTGGATTCCTAAATGGACTTGGAACAAGAGAGGCGTTGTTTGCACTGAAAGTTATGTCTCAAAGATGTCTTGACATAAATCAAGATGTATTCATGTGTTTCATAGATTACAACAAGGCCTTTGATAAAGTGCGGCATGATCACCTAATCAGACTACTGACAGAAAAAAATTTAGGTAAACGAGACATCCGACTAATAGCAAATATGTACTACAATCAGAAAGCAGTAGTGAGAGTAGAGAATAATACCACTGAAGAAATTGAAATAAAGCGAGGTGTGAGACAAGGGTGTATACTGTCACCAACCCTGTTTAATCTCAATTCCGAAGACGTAATGAATAGAACACTCTCTAAGCAATCCGTAGGTATTAAAATAAATGGTGTTAGATTAAACAATCTGAGATTTGCCGACGACACCGTTCTTATCGCAGAAACACTTGAAGAGCTACAGACATTGGTGAATAAGATAGCAGACTGCAGCAAAGAATATGGACTATCTTTAAATATAAAGAAAACTAAATTTATGGTAATATCAAAATCAACACAAAATGTCCAAAATTTATATTTTCACAATGAAATTATCGATCGAGTTAGCAAATACAAATATTTAGGCACTTTTATAAATGAAGACAACGATAGCTCAGCAGAAATCAAAATAAGAATAGAAAAAGCCAGATCCATATTCACTAAAATAAAGAGAGTGTTCTGCGGAAGAGATTTGAGCCTTGAAATGAAATGAGATTCGCCTGATGAGATGTTACGTACTTTCTGTGCTGTTCTACGGAATGAAGTCATGGACGTTGAAAAATATTGATATCAAAAAATTATAGGCATTTGAACTGTGCATGTATCACAGAATCCTGAGAATATCATGGACCGAGAGAGTCACAAATGTCGAGAAGAAGAGTCTTGAGAAGAATGAATAAAGAAAAGGAAGTCATATTTACGATCAAAAAACGAAAACTGCAATACTTGGGACACATTACTAAAGGCGAAAGATATGAACTGCTTTGAATAATTATGCAAGGGAAAATAGCAGGAAAAAGGTCCATAGGAAGAAGAGGAAACTCCTGGCTAAAGAATCTACGGGAATGGTATAGCTGTAGCAACAACGAATTGTTTCGGTCAGCAGTTTCGAAAATACGTATAGCCCTGATGATCGCCAAACTTCGGAACGAAGATGGCACTTGAAGAAGAAGATATTCCTATAATTTAATCGATTTATCTTGTTGGGGATCTTCCTCGTGATTTTCGACTTTCTATCTTTCCTTGGATAATAAGTCTTTCCATATTTTCTGTGCCTGCTCTCATAAAATGTCTTACGTATTTTAATTATCAGGGATGGACTTTGCTGGATAGTTGTCTGTTGACTTTTAGCTTATTTAGAACTTAATTATTTGTCCTGTGGTAAATCCACTGAATTCGTAAAATTCTTCTTTAACAGAGCATTTCAGTGGCATCTATATTCTTTCCGCTTGTCGTAGGATCCAAGATTCATATCCGTATGTCAGTATTGGAAATATTAAGCAGTTGATCAATCTCATTTTTAGCTTTTGGAGTTTCATGAAATTTAAAAGTCCTTCCATATTTTGTCCATCTTTTCTACGGCGGCTTTGGCTAGATTACATCTACGTTTTATTTTAACCTATAGTAACCCTGTGTTTGTAATCAATGATTCCTGATATAAATATGAGCTCACAACCTTACATCGACATTTATCGACATCTACGACACATTCGTGAAGACGACCGAATGCTCACGAATAATTATGATAAGTACAAAACAACGAAAAGAAAAGTTTGATATATAGATGATCAGCTAATGATACGAAACCCATACGAAACTGCACGATCTTTCATAGACGTCAACATAGTATAAAAATCAGAAAAATGTAATCATTACTATATTGGGAATTATAGAATTATATTGATTAAATAACCAAAAACATTTGTTATTATTAATAATATAAATTTTATTAAATAACTCTTTAAGTCTAATATTCCACAAAATAATAATTTTAATTAAATAGATAAGACAATTGTGTGCAACTGATACGGGAATACTTCAAATTTTAATGACATTTCAGCGTGTGGCAAAATTGTTTAAAGTGTTTCCGCTTTTTAGAGTAAGAATTTTGTTTATGTTTTGATTTCTTACACAATTTGATCATAATATATTATATATTAATAAATTGTATTTATAAATACATATTAAATTTAGATTAATAGCTTTAAAAACTAATTATTGTTGTGTATTGTGATTGTGCTATGCCAAAACAACTAAATAGTCTGTAGAAAGCTGATAAACTTTCATATAAGATAAATTATTTTGAACAAGAAATAATGGCGGGACGTTTTTACTATTAACACCGAACCTATTAATGCTCTAAAATGGGTAAGTTTAAAATTTAGAATATATTATTTTGTATTAAAATGTTTTCTTATGTATTTTCGTGTGGTGCAGTAGTCTGAAAACTAAGTGCATTTACTGTTAATATAACAGTCTGACAAATAGTTGACATTTTAAAAATTTCTCATTTACTAAGTATTCTGATGTTTTGACAACGCTGTGGGGTTCTGACGTCGTAAATCTTGAATGACGTGAAATCATTTTTATACGAAAAATTCTATACATTGTGATAATGAGATACTATATCACCTATAAATGGAAAAACTTATCGAACTGTTAATAATTCGTATATTTCCAAGTTACCAAAACGAAAAACTTTGTTTTAAAAGTAAGCATCTTTAGGTATACATGAAATTATGTTTTAATATGTTGTTACACATATAACATAAATACAATGCACATTTCACATTAAGAAAAGTGGTTCTTAGTAATTAGCAAATAGGCAAGCAAGTACAAGATGGATATTAAGTTAAATTAGTTTTGAACGAACACGAAGAAAATCTTATAATTTACGAATCTACGAATTCATACATTAAAGCAGAATACACCTTACTTGCCTAACATAGAGCCAAGAATACATACACTTCAGTGACTCGGAATCTGCATAGACGGTATTAGTGAAAGAGTATTATTAATTGCTCTGAGTTTGTTTTATTTTAATGCTGTATTGCATGTTTTTAATAAAAAAAAATTTCATCAATTACTGAAAATTATTAGTAGGGGTTACAACAAAAATTACTATTATTTACAATAATCACAATTTTTTAGAAAGTATACAATTTAAATTTATTATTTTAAATATTGTAAAATTAAGTTTTTTAAAATATTTCCGTACACAGTGTACTGGCAACCTTGTAGATCCTTCATGCTCATAGTCATGCTGTTTTTTCTTCTTTCGTTGATGATTGCTTGGTATTCAAAAGGGATATGTTTAATTGGGATGGTGCAGTTGTGGTAGAAAGAGGTTATTCCTTTTTTATTAGATGGATGTGTTGCTCGTTGGTATAGTATATTCTAATACCAATCGAGTTATGATAAACTTGTATGCACATTATTGGGATAAAATATTTTTAGATTGGTAGTTTGAGCATTTCAAGTTTAAAAAAAATACCCATTTGGGTTTAATTAAAGAGTTAGTGATTAATCCGTTGTGTGATATATAAAGAGATGTTGTTATGGGTAGTTGAAGGAAGAAAATTAAAAACAACATTGAAGAAGCAGCAACAGAAGCTCTAGGAAAACGCAAAGTCATACTGAACAAAAGAAACAACAACAATACACCATGGTTCAGAAAAAAAATAAAAGAAAAATGTAAAGGGAAACGAGAGGCCTACACGAAGTACAAAACATCAAATACCCCAGAATCTCAAAACACCTATAGCAGAATACGAAATTAAACAAAGCAGTTGGTAAGAGGAACAAAAAATGAACACTGGGAACAGTATACAAAAAAGATGGAAAGCGACTTCTACGGTACACAAAAACAAATATGGAGATTCATAAGAAACCAACGGAAAGAAATGGCAGAATTAAAGGGATACAATAACATACCAGCAAATGAATGGGAAAGATACCTAATGGAACTGTTTAAAGCAAAGGAAAGTAATAATCAACACAATAACGTACCTGAATTAAGACACGGAGTAGAAATAAGTTTTCAGGAACAAGAAAATTCACTCAAAAATAGAAATTCACCAGGACCAGACGGAATAACCAACGATCTTCTAAAACACGGAGGAGAAAGTATAAAACTAGAGATGATAAAACTTATAAAAAAACTAATATTGCACTGCAAGATACCATACGCATGAAGAAACAGCATAATGATACCAATGTTTAAGAACAAAGATAAAGAAGACTCCAAATATAGAGGTATAAATCTACTGAACACCGCACTTAAGCGCACCACAAAGATCCTAACCAACAAAATCAATAAAATAACAACTTTATCAGATGAACAACAAGAATTCAGATCCGAAAGATCCTGCGTAGACGCCGTATTTGTACTAAGACAAATCACACAAAAGGCCATCGAGTACAATAAACCAGCATATCTATGTTTAATTGACCTGGCAAAGGCTTGCGATCGCATCCAAGTCGAAAATGTCTTACACCTACTGTATAAAAGAAACATACCAATCAATATTTTACAAACCATCGAAAACATCTACTTCCTTTATCGAATACAGGCAAAAATAAATGGAAAACTGACACAGTGTATACCAGTAGACGGAGTTAGACAAGGTGACTCGTTAAGCCCACTTCTCTTTAATATAATAATGGACGAAAGAATACAAGCAGTACATAAAGGTCATGGCTACAGAATCGGAAACAAGGAAATCCAAATATTATATTATACACATGACGCCGCATTAATCGCCGAGACAGAAGACGAGCTCCAAAGATTAACACACACCTTCAATATAACAGCCAAGAAATACAATATGATAATATCAGCAGAAAAAACCAAATGTATGATAACATCTAAATACCCACTATGATGTAAAATCGAAATTGATGGGAAAATAGTAAAGCAGGAAGCAAGGTTTAGACATGTTGAAGAAGAAAGTTATGTTGAAGAAGAAGTACGACAACAAAGCTTAAAAGCAAGTAAAGCGGCAGCATCTCTTAATGACACAATCTGGAAGAACAAACACCTAAGACAAGACACAAAAACAAGAATTTATAAAACAGCAATTAGACTTATATTAACATACACGGCGAAGACAAGACTTGACACATTTAAAACGAGACGACAGAACTATTACTAAAAACAACAGAGATGAAAATACTCCGACGAATATCAGGGAAAAGTCTGTTGGATAGGAAGAGAAGCGAAAATATAAGAAGAGCATGCAATATAGAAGAGATAAATGGATAGGTGACAAAACGGAAACAGGAGTGGACCGAACACATCAGTAGAATGGCAGAGGATAGGATAGTACGAATAGCATGAGATAAGTCACCAAATGGACGAAGAAGTATTTGCAGACCAAGAAAAGATGGTGCGACAGTTTAAACAATTTAGGAGGCTAATATTGAAGAAAAAACAGGCTTTAAAGCCTACATACAAGAAGGAAGAAGAAGAAGAAGTTATGTGTAGTTAATTATTAGTACTAATTACTTTGTAACAGTCGTCGGTAATAGTCGATCGGATAGCCAAGCGGGCTGGGCGGCTGGCTTCTCCTTCGCTTCACTGCGAGAGATGTCAGTTCAATCCCCAGCTCAGTGTACAGAAAAACAAAAAGGCTAACGCAGCAGTTTAAAATTCTAAATGAATCTGCGGCTTAGTCTAGAATATGCTGGTATCTGATCGGCCTATGGTGGAGCAGTACGGCAAGAGATAAGGGCTTGCGGCTTGGTGATACTCCTAAATAGATCCCTACCGGAAGGGTGTGTGCCGCCAAAATACCGGGTATATATATATATATATATATATATATATATATATATATATATATATATATATATATATTGTTATGATGTATTGTTTGTTTGAATGATGAGCAATGAGTATTTTTTAATAATATAGGGTTTTTATCGCGGTTCTCAAAGAATTAGTTTGTAAGTACTTTTTTAAATTATCTTTATTATATCTATTATGAAACACACATATATATCTAACCTAGCCAATGTAAATTTAAAATAAACTATCTTTAAATTGAAATTCTTATGAAACTAATTAAATTCTATAGACAATGTAAAATTTAAACAAAATATCTTCAAAATTGAAATTGTTATGACACTAACTAAATTATATTAACAAAATTTTGTACCTTTCTGTCACTGAATGCCTAAATGAACTGTTTTCCACTATATAGATTATAATCACCACTCAAATGTCTTCTTCTCAGCTTCGGTTATCCCTGTTTTTGTGAAATTACTTTTTCCAATTATCAGCTTCCACCAATTTAAGATATTTTTCTTCACAGCATTTATAAATCACCAAGCAAACCAGCAACAGCATTTATTTTTATTCTTCTTTTCAATATATCAATATCCAATCACCAAAATATCATTTAATTTTAATATTCAATTAATACTTCTTCCATTATCATCATTTATACATAACATAATTTTTAATCTTCAATATTATTTTCTTTATACTGTTTCTTAATATTGATTTAACTCACTATATTGAACAATTGTAACTGATTGACTGCCTCTAACTAATTTTCATACTAAAAAAAACTCATAACTAACTGAATCGACTTTCTTACTAAACTTTCTGACTGCTTGACTTAAACTTTCTGACTGCTTTGAATCCAAATCACCGGGTATTTATATCTTTTTGGATGTTCCAGAACCATCTGGTAAGAAATCATGTTCCATTTGTTCTATTAAATACATGTCTGAATTTTCTGGAACAAACCATTTCGCAAACAAAGCCATCTCCGGTGATCTAGAGAATTCCTTACTTATCTATCGAGAATTTTGTTGGCATTTAGGCTTTTCAGATCAGAGTATACATTTAAATCAGTAACTTATATAAATTAAACATTTTAATTTAATAAATTACACATTTTAAACAACATATTATCATTATAACCCCACTTTATATTCGTAATTATTCTTAAACGTCACTTCAGAGTATGTATATCTGGTTGCCTAGTCACATGGCTCACTTAAATATATCTACAACATCATAATTACTAAAAAATACTTTTTATATGCTAATTTCTTAAAAATGCCCTCACATAAATATATTTTTATTAAATTCTCTAGTATATAACTTCTTAAAATAACCAAATACTTGTTATATCTAAAATTATCTAGTATATAACTTATAAATTATTTTCTTTAAACACCAATCATATCAATATATATATATATATATATATATATATATATATATATATATATATATATATATACTTTGTAACACTGTATTTTTCTGTACACTAGGTTACTGCTGTATTTACAATATCGTCTGGTAGGGATAAACACTAACTATTGACCAACGACCTACTCTAACATTGTGAAATACTATTCTAATATGTATGTGTTGATACAATATAATACAATATTGAATCATTATTATTTGTGTGCTCGTATTTATGTTCAGTTACCCGTGACTTACCAATGTTACTATATGGTTATTCGACGTGTGAGATCAAGTTCACAAAAGATTGTGAACTTTATAATAATGAGAATTTTATAATAAACATACATACATACAAAAACATTAATTGATTATTATCTTATAAGTCTTTGCTTTTAATACTTAGGGGTTAAAACCATAGCACAATTATATTTTTCAGTTTGGGAGAAAGTATCACTATAAGTTTCAAGTTTTGCTTGTTAGTTTTAGTTTTTATTATTTGATCTTGTTTTGTTACCTTTAAATTTTTATTTTGAATATGGGCATATTCAGACGTTATTTAAGAGATCATATATTTCGAGAAAATTAAGAATAAAAGGTATTATTTTTGCTTTGATTTTTAATAGAATTAAGAGCTTAAGATATATATTCCAGATTTTGGGCAAGAAGGGTTGGGAAGCTTTTGTTCTTTGTTATTTCAGAAATGCTAGAAAGTCTCCTTTTTTTTCTTCTACTTCTTGGAGATCTTTCGATCTGTTTAATTCTGAAGCTGCCTCCGGTTAATTTCCTGGGAGGTAGATTGCCAACTATCCCTCCATCTTTTAGGGGGTCTTCCTGGAGGTTTTGAACCGGGCAGGTTATTTTCTAGGAAAACTTTTGGGAGTCTATTCTCATTCATTCGTCTTACATGACTGTACCACATCCTTTTATGCTGCCTTCCCCATCTTACAATATCTTGAATTTTGCACTGCTCTTTAACGTTTGTATTTCTCACTCTGTCTCTTCTTGTTTTGCCTACTATTGTTCTTGCTAGAAAGTCGTTGTTTTATTTATGACGAGGTTCTTGCGGTGTGTAATACAATAAGGCATGTAGTTAATTCAATTATATCTGATGAGTAGTCAGGTTAGAAACATGTATTTGTAATTTGTGGAGAGTAAATAGTGGTCAAACTGAAGTCCGTTTCGGATGTTAATGAAGTGGATTTCTCTATAGTAAAAGAGTAGGAAATACTGTAAGTTTTATTCTTACTGTAATGGAGTTTTAGTTTCATCAATATAATCAGTTTACACCATATTTTTATTTCGTGCTTATGAATGGATATCGTATATGCAGTCTCATTTTTTGCGTCCCGGTGTTTTGCATTTTCAGCAGTTTATCTCACCTATAAAAAGTATTGTGTATAGCAAACAGTGTAGTGTCTCTGGGCTCCGCAGACTGAGACCCTAAAAGTCTTCACACAGGATGTCGACCCTGATAATCGACGCGGTTCAACCCACAGATATATTTTATACAAATGTTCGAATTGAGCTCTTTGGATTAATTGACATAATCCAAGACGTCCAATGAATTCTTGGGTTATGTTTGACATCACTGGTGTAATTTGTTGCATTTCAGTACGAAGTCTCGGTTTAAGGTTTACCAAATTGGTAGGTCGATTTACATATACCTAACTTTTCCAATAACCCCGAATAGAAAAGTAATTTACAAAATTTCTAACCACTACAGCATAATGTGGACTTGCTCCATCCTGATGAAATCAAATGATCGAATCTATTGGACCAGGATTATTGATATCTGAAAATGTTCCAGTTAAAATTGGAACTCCGTAGGTTTGCAACATCTTTTAATATCATGGATTTTTCTATTTCGGGTTATTTTAAAAGCAAGGTATATGTATACCGACCTACTGATTTGGTAGACCTCAACCAGAGGATTCGTACTGAAATGCAACAAATTAAACTAGTGATGTTGTCAAACATAACCCAAGCATTCATTGGACACCTTGGATACTGTCAATTAAACCAAGGAGCTCAATTCGAGCATTTGTTATAATTATGTTATTTGATTGTCTTTAATATGAAATGACTTCTTTAATAATTTTCTTTGTAAAATAAATTTCGAAATAAATTTTATGAAATACGAACTGGCTTCTTTTACACTCTGATGAGTTTGGTATAGTTGTACTCAGAAAAATATGGATTTTTCAGCTCTAGGTCAACACCATCTTCTACAGGTCACAAAATTGATTTTGAAAACTCCAGAACCATAGTCCTAATTCGCTTTTATAAACCAAGAATTATCCGTGAGGTTATATAAATAGAAAAACGGACAAATTCTCTCAATAAAAGAGATGACGGCATACGGTTACCTTTGACTTGGAAACCTCTCTTAAAGAAAATATCCTCCGCTCCACCCGTCAATCAAAATCTTGACGTCAGAAATGTTCACGTCAACCCCAGCGCCAATCAACATGTAAACCTCCACCCAAACCACGTCACCATCGACGGTATAAATGAACCGTCCGCTGTTCCCAGTAGCAGTAATGCATTAATTAGTGATCAGTGTAGTAGTGTGTGAAAGCTCGGAAGACTCAGACCTCGGAAACCCTGAAGAAGACATCAGAGAGGATGTAGAAAGTTCGGCACGGTTTTACCCGGAAGCCTGTTAAGTTTAATAATAGTCCTTGTAATTTAATATATATATATATATATATATATATATATATATATATATATATAATATATGTATATACATATATATATATATATCTATATATATATATATATATATATATATACATTAATTGTAAAATGTAATATTTATAAAATATAATTAATAAAGTGCTGTAAATATATATATATATATATATATATATATATATATATTCCTTGGGTATATAAATATAAAAAAGTAATAGTTTCTACCCCCAATATGTGTTAGAAATCATTTTAAAAAGGTTTATTTTTGGCAGGACAGGATATCTTGTTGAGACAATTAGTAGATTTTAGATAACGTTGAATCTCAGTCCCAGAAAGTCAGTTTAAACTAAGAGAGTCATGGTGGGTTTGTTATTGGTTTTATTTTTACTAAAGATAATAAAGCAGGTATTAGAATTATCTATTAGATTATCCGCATATAGATTTGATTTAATGGTAAACCATCCCAGCTGCAATATTATTGGAAGTTAATAAAAGGAAAGGTGGTTTATGTAAATTAAAATTAGGTGAAAATGTAAACAAGAAGGTTAAAAAAAAAAAGAGGAAACAGGCGCTGGAATCTTATATATAAAAAGGGAGACTAAGAATTATTATGTTACTTGTCACTATTGTAGTTTTTAACAAAAATGTTAAAACTTCATTTATATGCAAATGTCTGAGATTATTTAGATATATTTAATATTTTGTATTAGTAAAAAGCTTCGGAAGACCTGCATTTAATTCAGAATACAATATTATTAAAACAAACCATTTTAAAATAAACAGTTTTTCACAAATCGATCAATTATTAGTTTTTAATAGCAGTCCAAAAAAATATTAAAATAGATTTTCAATTACAACTCTAATTTAAATTTACATATTTTGATACTGATATTAAACTGTTTTTATATGATTTTCATTACAACCATATTCAATAAATTTATGTATACAGGGTCGTCCTTTAGTAATTGTACAAAAAGAAACCATAGATTCTACACTTAAAAATATTAGGATTTAAGTCAAATTGCTTTAATAAAATGTTGATATTAAGAAATATACAGGGTGTTAAAGTGGAAATTAAAAATTTTTATTTTCGCTATAACTTTCATGTTTGTAAACATTTATGTATAAAAATTCATAATTGGGTATTATTAATCATCAGAAATAATAATCTGATGCATACTTTAATGTAGCTGATAGAGGGCGCCACATATGCCACATATGCGGCATACATTTGCACTTAACTTTTTTGCTTTTTAAGTTACCTGTGTTTGTGATAAAAAATATTAAAGATACATTATTTTACTAAAAAAAAGGTATACTTGTTAATAACTTTAAAACTCAACAGTTTTCGAGATAATCGCATTTTACAAATCAACTACATATTTCAGATTTAAGGCAATTACTCCAGGCAACGAAAGAAAATTAGACAAAAACATCAATACTTCTGAATTTTGGTATAAAATGCCTTCAATAAAGTTAATAGTTAACGAAATATTAAATGAAATAAATCTATTAGCAGGATAGAATAGTAGGATTTGACAAAATAACAGAATAATTGGATTTTACATCAAACATTTTACGTTTTGTATTAAATTAAAGTCATAATCAAAATATTTTATTAATAAAACAAATTAAGAAATAGTTAAACTTAATAACATTAAACTTTTTGTCAAAGTAAGTGTTCGATATGCCCACCATTTTCTTTAATTTATTTGTCAATACATTCCATTGAAGATCGTTTTATATTAAATTTAAATGGCATCATTGGTTCTAAAGAAACTGCTGCAGTATTTATAAGTATTATAAGTATAATATATAATAAACATAATATAATAATAAAGTATTCGTTTGGGAATTTTATGAATTAAATAATTATATTTCACCACATGACCAAGGAATATGAGTACCACGAACAATCCAACGTTCAGGCAAGTTGTATTTTATTATGTTCTCACTGCACTTTTCTCTATAATGTGGTGGTGTACCAATCAATAAAATCATTTTATAAAAAATGTAAATAAATCTCACCATTCAAAGTACAAGGTAATTCGCATGTCCATAAAAAATAATTACAAATGGTACCAAACCATACGATATGCATTTTAAACATGAATTTTAAATAAACGTATGGTTTGGAACAATATGTAATTATTTTTTACGGACATGCGAATTACCTTGTGATTTGAATGGTGAGATTTATTTACATTTTTTATAACATGATTTTATTTGATTTATTGGAAGAATTGTCATCAAACTTAAGGCGAAATATGTGGTTTATTGAAAATGGTACACCACCACATTCTAGAGAGAGGGCAGTGAGAACATACTTAAATACAACTTTCCTGAACGTTGGATTGTTCGTTGTAGTAATATTCCTTGTTCATGTGGTGAGATATTAATATAATTACTTAATGCATAAAAATCCCAAAAGAATACTTATTATTATACTTATAATACTTATTATAAATACTGTAGCAGTTTCTTTAGAACCAATGATGCTATTTGATATGAGACGATGTTTTATGAAATGTATTGACAAATGAATTAAAAAAAAAATGGTGGACATATCGAACACTTACTTTGACAAAAAGTTTAATGTTGTTTAGTTTAACTATTTCTTAATTTGCTTTATAAATAAAATATTTTTATTATGACTTTAATTTCATACAAAACGTAAAATGTTTGATGTAAAATCCAATTATTCTGTTATTTTGTCAAATCCTACTATTCTATCCTGCTAATATATTTATTTTATTTAATATTTCGTTAACTATTAACTTTATTAAAGGCATTTTATATTAAAATTCAGAAGTATTGATGTTTTTGTCTAATTTTCTTTCGTTGTTTGGAGTAATTGCGTTAAATCTGAATTATGTAGTTGATTTGTAAAATGCGATTATCTCAAAAACTGTTGAGTTTTGAAGTTATTAACAAGTATACCTTTTTTTTGTTAAAATAATGTATCTTTAATATTTTATATCACAAACACCGATTACTTAAAGAGCAAAAAAGTTAAGTGCAAATGTATGCCAGATATGTGGCATATGTGGCGCCCTCTATCAGCTACATTAAAGCGTGCATCAAAATTATAATTTATAATGTTTGATAGTATCCAGGTATAAATTTTAATACATAAATGTTCACAAACCTAAAAGTTATAGCGAAAATTAAAATTTTAAATTTCCACTTTGACACCCTGTATCTTTCTTAATATAAACATTTTATTAAAGCAATTTGGCTTAACTCGTAATATTTTAAAGTGTAGAATCTACGGTTTCTTTTTGTACAATTACTTAAGGACCACCCTGTATAACTTTTATAATATATATATATATATATATATATATATATATATATATATATATATATATATATAAATATAATAAGTTTTAAATTGTGTTTATTTGTATACGTATCTTAAACTAATTTGTTATTCATAATTTTCCGCGTACTTAAAAATACACTTTTAAAGGAAATGATATAATCTAAAATATGCGCTCGTACTTTTGGATTATTTTAATAACACATACAAAGAAGCTATTTGTCCAGAATGTAATAAAACTCATAAACAAAGTCGTTTAAGGTTAATACCGATTTGACAGTGTATAATATATTATTTATATTTATTTATTTACATTTATTAGTATTTGCAAAAGTTTTAAAATATAAGCAAACCTCTTAAAATGACTAACATAAAGAGAATTTACTTTAAAATCGACTTTATGGGTTTCTGTTGTGGTTAACCGGTACTAACCTTTGATAATTAATTTTCTCTACTTACTTTTAATACAGGAAATTAAGTAGGATACCAGAAAGTAAATTGGTGGAAGATCAAGGATAAGGATTTGAAAATAGTCTTTAAGAGTAGAGTACTACAAGAGATTAAGGAAAAAGATAGGGTAAATGACTGGTGGGAAGCCAACAGTTAAGTTGTGATCCAAATTGATACAAATAGGAGGGAAGGTGCTAGGAAAAATATCTGATAAAGGGCTCCTAGAGACAAAAAAACTTGGTGGTGAAAGGATGAAGTGCAACATAAGGTTAGAGAGAAGAAAGAGGCCAAAAAGAGATATGACAGATCTAAAAGAGGGGAAGATAAGGATATATACAAGGTAGCAAAGAGGGAAGTAAAGCACGCTGTAGCGAGTGCTAAGGCAAGATCGTCTGTACGATCGTGTTTGAAAAGTTGGAAATACATTGGGGATGAAAAAATTATACAGCATTGCTAAAGCAAGGAACAAGTCATCAAAGAACTTGACCCACCTACGGCAGATTAAGAGTGCGGATGGAAGATGGAAGAGTCGTAAGAACCGATGTGGAAATAAAGCAAAGATGGTATGAGTACTTTAGAAACTTGCTAAATGAAGAATACCAGAGGAGAGACCGAGGATGAGGGATCCCAAACAAGAATGTAATACCTAGAAAAGCAAGAGATAAAATTGTCGAGGCTTTAAATAGCATGAAGAATGGTAAAGTAGTAGGACCTGATGGTATACTTGTGGAGGTTCAGAAGGCTCTAGGAGAGAAAGGGGTTGATATATTGTGGCAAATAATGAGTAGGATATAAGAGGAAGAAATGATGCCCAATGCATTAAGATAGAGAGTGCGTGATGGTATTATGGTATAAAGATAAAAGGGGATATTTAAGACTATAGGAACTATAAAGGGATAAAGTTTATGTCACATAAAATGAAAATTGGGAATGGATGCTTATATAACAGTTTATGTTTATGCCAGAAAGGAGACCAAAGGATGCTTTGCTTACTTTAAGAAAGTTGATAGAGAAATACAGCGAGAAGAGCTACATTTGATATTTATAGATCTTGTGAAGGCGTACGAAACAGTTCTAAGACAAGAGCTCTGGAGATGTATGAGAGAAAAATTGGTTTTTGAGATGTACGTAAAGCTCGTGAAGGATATGTATGAGAAAGCGTACACTAAAATAAGGACTGCTGTCAGATTGACCGAAAGTTTTGCAGTTACGGTTGGTTTGCATCTAAGCTCCTAAGAGTCCTTACTTGTTTAATCTTGTTATGGATGTACTGACAGAAAAAGTAAGGGGGAGGGCTCCTTGGTCAATACTCTTTGCTGATGATATCGTGTTAGAAAAGGAGAGCAAAAATCTGTTGGAGGAGAAGTTGGAGTGTTGAATGTGTGGTCGGACGCTGCCAGTCACTGACCACACAGCACCTCTCAGATGGGAAAAATTTACCGATTTTCTCCCTGGCTCGGAAAGTCCAAAAACGTGTCATAATCTTGTGATCACTGCAATATTATGCAGCAGTAAGTGTGCCTAAAAAAATTGTATTCATCAACCTCTAGCTAGTTATGTGATATATAATAAAGTCATAAATCGTGTTAGTTATACCATTTATAACTCAAGAAAGGCTGTACCGATATTAATAATATTGGTACAGCCTAATAAAATAACCTAAAGTATTGTAAAAGTTTTTGGTTATTCAATAAAAAATCTACAGGCTATAGTAAGTTATTTTAAAATAATCTTTTTGAAAATGATTTCCGGCGTGGAAATAGAAACGACAAAAAAGTAAAATGTAACTTTAATTGTCATCTAATTCAATAAAAATAAAAATTTTAAAGTTGTTTATATAATAATTTTAGCACTTTAATAATTAACACTTAAATAGTAATAGTAACACAAAATAGTTAATAAAATAAAATAATAAAAACAAAATAGTTAATTATCTTAAGATATTTATTTATTTCAGTTTACCTATAATAAATTTCCAAAAGTTGTTAACCGGTAATAGCACATTAATGTTTTTGATTAAATTATAACCTTTGTACTTTTTTTTTATAAAGATGGACTAAAATTGTAAAAATGATGCGAAGTACATGGATGACATTTAAGATGACATTTTACATTGCATTCGTGTCAGTTTAAGAAATCCCAATCTATAGGTGAATAAGGACATATAGTACGTCCACTCTATCTTTTCCCATGCATGAAATTATTGACGTATTACTTTTTATACTAGGTCTCTTTTATACTCACAGAAACTAGTATTGCAAAATTAAGCCGCTTATCCATAGAAATCACAATAAGTTAAACAAGGATCAACAATATGGCATGTCTTTGATACCTCGTTTACTGTAAATTATGACGGTTATAATTTTACTTGACAGTGACATTAGCTGATTTGTCATGTTTATTGATTTATTTAAATTTATTTTTTTTGGATTTTCAAATTATTTACCTTGTAGTCTTTGGGTATGTCATTTGAATTATATATTTTCAAGCATAACTATTGTCTAATCTACAAATTGTCATTATAGTACATTAGTCTGGCTATAGTTCCGTCGAACGGAAACTTATTTGTATATTTTCGAGATTACTTATTATCATTATTTTTAAGATATGCCTGGAAAACGCTAAATTCCCAAGCGCAGCAACTTGTGTTAAATCTATATGAATATTTTGAGTTAGAAAAAAGTAATGGAGGACCTATGGCGCCTCTTACATCTGTTCAAGAGGTAAAATATCAAATGCATGTTTGTAAGTCAGTTTCTATTGAATAAATATTTTTTAAGAGAGTTGCCGCTGCTTTAAAAATATCGCGGCGGACAATATACTCGATAAAAAAAGGAAAGAAATTCTTTCAAACCAGACAAAAATAGTCGTCGTCTTAAAAGTAAGACGACTGATATGCCCGAGGCATTAAAAATGGCAGTACAGAATACATTGTATGATATGTACCAACAAAGTAAGTATTGCATTCTTCAGTGTGAATTTTATGATAAACAAGAACCTGGGTAGGTACTTAAATTCTCATAAAATTTTCTATCTAGTTATTTTTGGCTCTAAAAGACGATGTAGATATAGATAGAAGATAATGAATTCTTTTTTTTTTCAAGAAATAAAAACAAATTCTTGACAAGACAATAGTGCCAAAAGTGTTCGAAAATTAGGAGGTTACGATGGTAAACGTTTTGTAATTGTTTACGCTGGTTCACGCAAAGGATTTGTTTCGGGAGGAAGTTTATTGTTTTGTTCAAATATAGCCTGTGCACCCGTAATGAAGCCATTTTCATTACCAGCATGAAGAATAATATATCTATAAAAAAATATTTCAACGCCTTCATGTTTTCAATATGATTACGGTTATACACTGTGTGTCAGTCAAATGGAATAAATTAGCTAATAAATAAATGAGGGAGTATTCGAACACGTCGATTAGTATTTATAGCTGCGCATTTTTTCCATAAAAACTTTTTATACGGAGTGTATTAGATAACTGTGGTCAATACCAACTTGCTTATTATAAATAGAACACCCTGTATATTAATTAATATTTAGATTTCTTAGATTATTTTAGACATTTTTTAAATACAATGTCCTATACCTATCTTTGACTGTTTCGGAAATATTAAGTAAAATGAAAAAATTCACATTTTGCAAAGAAAGTTATCTATTTGCCAAAAGTCGCTACAACATATTCAAAAACTTCTAAATAATACAAATCTAAACAATATTGTCAATGTAGGAGATGTTCAAAATACTCCCCATGAACGTCTTGGCAACACCCTAACCGTGAATAGAAATTTCTTCTAACGCTACTCAACATCTCAGATGTGATCAATCTAATCGCAAGAGTTATTCGTCTTCGTAAGTCAGCTAAGTCAGTGGGTTTAGTTTTGTATCCCTTCTCATATCCCCATAAGAAAAAGTCTAATGGCGCCAAATCAGAGGATCCTGGTGGCTATTCCATCGATCCTCGCCTCCCTATCTACCGATTTGGAAATATTTGGTTGAGGTACTGCCGGACATGGATTTGGTAGTGGGGCGGTGCTCCATCTTGTTGAAACCATACCATATTCGCTGGCAGTTGTGAGTTTCCTGGATCAGGATACAAGTTGGCCAACGTTGGCACTACATTATTTTGGAGCAATGCTAAATAATTGTCGCCATTCAAATTGACATCTATGAAAAAGAGACCTATGATCTGACCTTCAATAATTCCTGCCCACACGTTAACCTTCTCAGGGTATTGACTATTGCCTTCTCTCATCCAGTGGGGATTTTCCCTGGACCACTAGCGGCAATTTTGGCGATTAGCATGACCGTGAAGAGTAAAGGTGCGCTCATCAGAAAACAAAACATGTTCTAACTGGATCACATTGCTGTCTAACATTGCTATCATTTGTTCACAAAAATACGTTTTGTCAAAATCATCTTCCATGAGCTTCTGCGTGTGTATAATTTTATAGGGATGCATTTTGTTTTCTTGTAATATTCCAATAACCGATGAATAGCTAATATCGAGTACTGGGGCAGCTTTTCGAACAGATGTATGTGGGTGTTCCTCAAACTCTAGCATAACAGCCAATTTGGTATACTTACTTATTGCATTGACAGCTTCTTTTTATACCTTCCTAACATGGCTCAGCTCGTGGAATTGCTTCTCTATTTTACCAATTACCCTTGAGATATGTGCGGCAAATCAGGAAATGCTTCGTGAAATAAACGAGCTACTCTCATTTGCGTCCGTGTCTTATCTCCATAGCCAATCATCTGTATAATTGTAATTTTGTGCATTTCTGTTAAATGAACCATTTTTCTGGCTTGCGGTTAATGAAATTCAAACGACTATAGAACTGGCAACTACTTCTGTCATGGAACAATAAAACATTAGTGTTTTAAACCAAAGTAAAATTTTTTTTGTTTTTTTTAACATCAATAAAAAAGAATGCTTAAATAGTTTTTGCTTATTTATAATTACCAGGACCTAAATGGGCAAGAAGTATTAAGACATTGGTAGCGACTTTCGACAAATAAATAATTTTCTTTTCTAAATGTAAATTTTTGCATTTTACTTAATATTGTATTCAAAAAAATGTCTAAAATGATCTGAAGAATCTAAAAATTAATTAATATACAGAGTGTTCTATTTAAAATAAGCAAGTTGGTATTGGCCACCGTTATCTGAAACACCCCGTATAAAAAGTTTTTATGGAAAAAAATGCGCAACTATAAATACTAATCGACGTGTTCGACCGTTTTTTCGAATACTCCCTCATTTATTTATAAGCTAATTTATTCCATTTGGCTGACACACAGTGTATATTACGGTAAATATAAATATATTACGGTTTTCCATCAGGTTTAATAGGTTTTACAGGTTTTAAGTGACATACGATAACCACAAAAACAAGATCTTTTTTCTTCAATTGAATCCATAAATGAGTCAAAGTCACATCAGTGACAAAGATTTGCAATTCTGACTTTTGGGTCCCCAGACAAAGACGAGTATTAGTAAGATTGTAGTGTTAATAACTCAATTTGTGAAAAATTTGCACTTATGTCACTGTGTCCCTAAAGGTGCGATATATTAAAAATATTAATTGCTTTTCATGTAATTCACTCGATAGTTTTGTATTTCTCAACATTAGGTAATATTAAATCTTCTTAATAATATTAACTTTGTTTTTGAGACTATTTATAAATTTATTTATTTATTAACGTTCTATATTTATGTTTATACTAGTAATAGTCGGTATGAGGTGTAAGCTGTTTAATGTTAAGTCCATTAATCTCCTCAATAGTGAAAAAGAATAAACACTTCAATAAAAAAAAGAGTGTGTGTACTTAGTACGCACGTAAGAAGTTAAACTTCTATTATATGATTTCAACGAAATAATAACAGTTTATTTGTATTTTTTTAATACATAGTACTACTTATTTACTTACCCATTTTTAAAGTCTTTAACCACAGCTACTTGATTCCGTAGCGGTCACCCATCCAAATATAACCGCGTTCTACATTGCTGCTATGTTACAATAATAGAATAAAATTGATACAAAATTAATTTTTTTGGCAGATTGTACAAATAATATTAAGATTACTTTTAAATCTTCTTTTCATCATATTTTATTAATCCTATTTCCGACGAATACTAATCCAAATACACAAAAATTATAATAAATAATATATTTACTAAATTTAACTTTGTAAAATGCATCCACCAGGATAATAGCCATTTGGTAATTATTACATTGAAAGTAGTAGGTATCAATGATAATTATCTACACATCGACGTACGTTTCATTTGATATTTTGATTTAACTTGTTTGAAAATGAATCATGACGCACGGGAAAAGATAGAGTGGACCACGGCCTTGCTTTGGATCGAAGACATGTATTACATTATGTGCAGCAGTCAATTGAGAGATCTTTTAAATAGAGAATTGGAACGTGAAAGTGAATATGATCGAGATGAATGAAACCTATTATTTGATGAGATGTATTATTGTTAAACCCATAATAGAAGGAATGAAAACCCATAATAAGTGACAAGACAAGTAAGTTGCATTGTTAAACGATGTTTCGATATTTTGATATTTCGATCTTTCGATGAATTGTTGACATTTCGTGTCAACGGATAACTAGCTCATTAATACTATTTTTCCCAAACATTATTGCTAACTACAAAAATCACAGTTGGTTGGTTAAATGAACAATTTAAGTAGCTAAGAATAAAGATATACGAGTAGATGACTTCTTCTTCTTCTACGGCACTACAGCCCAAAATGAGCCTTGGCCTCCTTTATTTTTTGCCTCCACCCTTGTCTGTCTGTGGCTGCTCTTCTCCATACACGGACTCCTAAAAGTGCTTGTGCGTCGCTGCTTACTGTGTCTTCCCAGCGCTTTCTTGGCTTTCCAACTGGTCTCTTTCCCTGCATTCTGGCGTTCAGTGCTCGTTTTGGTAGCCTATCCTCTCCCATTCGTATCACATGTCCGGCCCATTGCAATCTTTGTATTCTAATGAAGTCTGACAGGGGTGTTTCCTTATACAGTTGATAGAGCTCGTTGTTATATCGAATTCTGAAGATTCCGTTTTCCCTCACAGGTCCTAGTATTCTCCTCAGTACTTTTCTTTCGAATGTGTCGAGTTTGTTTTTGGATGTTTCTTTCAGGACCCATGCTTCTCTGCCATAACATGCTATTGGCCGAATTAAAGTTTTATAGATTCTCATCTTTGTATTTCGGTGGACACTTTTAGACCGAAATATATGGGAGAGGGCAAAATAAGCTTTGTTTGCCTGCGTTATCCTTTTTCGTATTTCTCCATCCTCTGCTCCATCGGCATATATTTCTACTCCCAGGTATGTAAACTTTCCAACCGTTTCAATGTCATCTTCATGCATAATGTTTTGTGGGATTATATTTCTTCTCGTCTGTACCATTATTTTTGTTTTTTCTGTGTTAATTTCCAGACCTAGCCTTTTCGTTTGTGTTTTTAACTCTGCGTATGCTTCCTGTGCTCCTGTTGATGTTCTACTCATAATATTAATATCATCGGCGTAGGCAGCCAGTTGAACCGTTTTATTGGTCAGTAGGTTTTCTCGTCCAGTTTGCATTTGCCTAACCGCATACTCCAGTGCCAGGTTAAACAATGTTGGTGCCAGCCCATCTCCCTGCTTTAGTCCCTGCGAGATTTTGAAAAAGTCTGTCCGGTTGTTTTGTATTCGTACACATGCCTGAGTTTCATCCATTGTGGCTTTAATGAGTCTAATCAGCTTATGTGGTATTGCTAATTCTGCCAATATATAGTAGTAGATGACTTAAACATGATTATTCAAAATCGTTATTTTACTACATTCCTTCAAATCTATCGACTGTATAACAAACTAAAACCTCTACTTAGCTTACCACAGTAACATTTACAACCAAAGGTCGGCACGGTTGTCATCATAATTGTAAATCTCAACAAACTAAATCTATCTAACAGGACACGTTTGGTAGTGTGAAAACTCATGGGCAATATTCGACAATATAAAGAAAATTTAAGGATAAGGAAGTTTTCTGCCTCTGAGAATTACGATGATACTAATCGATGACCTTTTCGAATTTGAACGAATTTAATATCCGATTCGTCTTGAATTTGTCAGGACGATAAACAAATCACAGAACCAATCTGTGAATGTTTGTGGACTTAATAAATCTAGAAAATAAATATTGTTTCGCTTATGATCAATCCTACGTAGTATGTTGACGTGTAGTCAAATCATCGAGTTTGTTTATTCTCGCGCCTGGTAACACAACATAAAATATAGTATATCACAAGGTCCTTCAAAGAAAATAATCGACACAAGTGCAAGCCATTCAGGAAATAATTATTTTGTTATCTCGTGAATTGGTATTTTTTTGAACTTTGACTGAACTTTTAATTTAATCTTAATGTAAAAAGTCAATATAATGCTAAAAAGTTAATATAAGTTAACAGACTATTTACTATTCTCAGACGGTAATAAATTATATAGCCAAATCGGCTAGTGTAAATAAATAGAACTCTTATTTGGTCCTACGAAATCCAGGATTTTTTTATTAAAGTAACTTCTTAAACTTCTGGTAGCAACAATACGCCATTTTTATATGACACCATTACGATGGTCAATATTCGACCTACTTGATGAACATTGTCTGTAAATGAAGTAAATTATTAAATTTGTAACGTTATAAATGTCACTTCTTTATTAATTTATATTTAAATAATTGTTTTATTTTAATTTCTTTATTAATTTATTGATTCCTTAACCTTCAGTTTCTTTTTTACTATTTTTACTTCACAAAATAGTTGGCTACCTCTCTTTTTCTTTTAGGTAGATTAAATGTTGTGTTCTTTTTGACAGAAAAGCTAATTCAAACATAGATATATGTTCTATGGCATCTGTGCTATACTTCATTGTAGTCACTCCCCACTATTTCAGTCAATCAGCTTTTCTAACGTGGTGAGATATTTTTTTTTTGTGTGTAGTTAAAATTTATAAAAAAGGAAATATAAAATAAGGTTCATTTTATGGTCTGCAGAAATCTCTTGGGGTGAGTATTTTTATTGTAACCTATATTTTATAATTCTGACAGTATTTTCAATATTCATAACTTCATTTCTTTCAAAACCACATTTTCGATTTTATGCATGGATGAATCTTACAAAACTCTTAACAAGAATTCTTACTTTATCCCTGCCCTCTGCTATTGGTTTAATTGTGATTTTTTAAAATAATTGGCAAGGAAGTTAACACCCTTTGATGTCTCTCTCTAATACACCCTGTGTTATATTCTAGTTTATGGAATAATTTATTAAATAAGACGATGGATTAACCACATCCAACCAACTAAGAGTGCAGCTGTTTTCAAGATCACTCGAATGGCAAACACCTAAGACCTACCCACGTAACCTGGAGGGAACAACATTCTATACAGAAGCAAGCAACCCATCGATGCCATAAGTATCATTTCATTTTATTGTAAAGCTATAGGCTTGTGCAAATTAAGTATCATTATTTTGTTATATGCTAAATAAATATGATTAGTTAATTTATTATTTTATTTGTTACCAACTGAATTTTCATTGTTTAATTCATAGTTTAAAACAAGACGGATTTAAACTTGAGAGACTGAGCTAGACGAAGCATAGACGATAAGCTCCCATAGTTGATTGAGGTATTATTTTATAATAGTATTCTTATTATCTCTGGTAGTCTTATCGTTACAAATTAGCAATAATTTTTTTATTCCTCTGATATAACTCACTATTTTCAGTATGAACATTATCTGAAATTCAGTACACTGCTTAATTTTTAATTACACTTTCAGCAAAAACGTAAATGTTTAACTTTTTATAAGCTGTTTATTTTGAGTTTAACCTTTCAATAACTCAGCTTCTGCAAATAACGCTTATACAAAATATATTCTACTTACAATAGCGACGTTTTTTCCATTCTATCTTTCTAAACCGCTTAAAAGGAATTTTACCCCAATTTATTCGTCCCCAAGGGAGTCGTGTTACCGTGACATTTGGTTAATAATGTATGAAAACAGAAATTTTAATTTTAACATTAAATTTATGTATTTAGGATCTGATATAAAAAGTCAATTAATCTTCACTCTAATAGGGTTGCCAACAATATTAAGGAATGAACTGGATAACAAGGGATCATTTTCTAATTTGTAGAACAATTTTTGTTTAATAATAATTAGGTTTCTAAATGAATCGAAATAACTTTTAGGTTTTATAAGTATTTATAATAAGTGGATTTTTATACTTGTACTATAATATTATACGCAAATTCTAATAATATAAATATAGAGATATCAATTCCTAAAGTTTCAAAACTGTTTTCTTATGGCATGTCTACGTTAAATATTATATTTATATGAAATTAAGCCATAATTAATTGTAATGAAAATTACATTTTTAAAAAAGATTATTGTAAAAATTGTCCGAAAAATATTACCGAACAGTTGTTAAAGGGGTTATGTTTTTCAAAACTGCCGGGTGACTTACTTGTACTCAATCTTGTAGGTAGGATAGCACGTTCTAATAGCCACGCTTTTAGTTGAAAAAACCTGAGGGTGGTGCTGTTCCTGAATTATTTGATTAATTTCATGTCGCATTACTTTCTGCTCTCTTCGCATTTCTTTTGTATTACTCTTCATCTCTTGCATTTATTTACTCATTTCATTCATCAACTCGAATAGTTAGTCGATTTTTTCATCTTTGTTTTGTTTTACTGGTGTTTTTGCTTATTTCGAAATACTCTCTTTCTTTTCCATCCTGATTTCTCGTCCTTTTATTAAAACTGTTCAGTCATTATCCATGTTAGATTCAATTTAATTTTATCGAATTAAAGTAATAATTTTAATAAATTTTACAATGCATTAGTGCGGTTCTGTTAACTCTTACTTTCTATCGATAAAACTCTCACAAAAACTTTCACAAAAAGAAGTCGGATCTAGTCGGACTAGTCTATCAGAATTTAAACATATTGCACTTTTTTTTGTAATATATTTAAGTTTAATATATAACAGTTACCCGATTATATTATATGCTTGGGTCAACTATTAACAGCAGAATCACTTAACACTAAAACTTTTGTAATACAGTTGTAGCATTTCTATTTCCTTTCGTACATATTAAAACACCAAAAAATATTTTACATCTTTTTACGTCACTGATATTGATAATATAAACATTCGAAGTTTGTTTGTGTAACCTAGATGGGTATTTCTTTTGATGTTGATGCCGCCTATATCATATTTTGCGCAATAAATAAACAGGAGTATTTCCGTTTATGCTTAGTTTATACCTAGTTGGGCGAATTATGTCTTTCGACGATGAAACGCCCAAGCATTTGGTTTTATTGTTTGAGTTCGGATTAAAAAAAAATCGTTATTGTTTTTCGTGATTAGTTTTCGTTATCGAAAATAGTGAAGTCTGGTAGCATGTAGCAGTTAAAGTGACAGTTAAGTTTGGATTGAGATTCGGAAGAACAGCTTGCGGGTGTAGTCATCAAAGCTGGCAATTTTTTTTAATTTGAAAGGTGAATCTGTACTCGAAATGCGATCTGGTAGTTTTTGATGAGTTAATCACCGACTTGTTCCTGCTGTGTTTTATCTGAGAAATTTGTAAGACGGCGTTTCCAATCATTTGAGAGGTCCATATGGTTTTAAGAAAAAATGGCCGAGTTTTAAAGATTGCAGTTAACAGTCATCCAGGATAATCCGAAGCCCGAACCAGTGTCCAAATAATTGTCTATTTGTGGTCCCTGGTCACTTCAGACCAATTTGCAGCTTGTGTGGGACACAATTGTGTTTGTTTGCATACTTTTAACAGTCACTAGATGAATTAAATTTAACTTTAAAATTTAAGTGCGACAGTAAAAAAAATTTTAAATTTGTTATAAAAAAATTATTAATAGTTTAATATTTAAATAAAACATCTCTCTTGCATTCAACAAACAATAACATATACCTTACTCCTACATCATCTGTTAACATCCCTCCCCTCAAGAAACTTCCTCCTTAATTGTCAGACAGTTACAACATTGACCGAAGATCACCCATTATCAGCAATACGGGATAGTTTGAACTATGTATCACCAATCATTACATAAAAACTTTTGTACCGGAATGTAAGTAGTATTTTGTTTATTTCTAATTTATTACAATTCAACAGATTATCTCTTACCAATTTGTGGGTTGTTACTTTGTCTGCTAAAGCAATTTTATGCATATTAATAAACACAGACGTGTAATATTGGCATAATTACTATAACTTTTTTAATCTATATCTTTATAAGACAGCACCCTAATATGGGCTTTTTATAATTTCAGCATTTAATTTACTTTGTACCACTGACCTGATGATGCTTTGCAAATTTTAGAAAGCGAAACCGGTCGTTTTGGGTAGTAAAATTAAACTGATTGTGAGTAAGTTTAATTTATTTTTTTTACCTCTTTTTTAAAATTTACTCACACAAGCAACACATTCATGATTTCAGTACAAATTATTTTAACAACAAGAAAATCTACATGTCCACAAGTTTCTATTAATAATACTTCCATTCCCATAAAACCAGTTGTCAAATACTTCATCTGGATAAAAAAAAACTTACGATTGTAAACATGCAATGTAAAAATAAAAAAAAATAACCCAAAAAATATTGACCCTATAGAAGGGGTGGCGTTCCCCCTCCCCCTAGTAAAAGCAACCCTGAGCTTGAGTCCAAAAGTAAAGTAGAGTTTAACAGGAACCTATATCCAAATTTTAAAGCAAATCCGTCGTAACCAGGAAAATTACAGTCATTTACTGGCGTATAAAAAATTACCTCGCAGGAAAATATACAAACGATTTATTCCCTAGTTACTGTAACTTTCTTATACTCTTTCGTAAAAGACATTTGCACCTTTGCATTAAACATTGCACTTGCATTAAACACTTTTTAAAATAAATCTTTTATTTTTAAACAGATGTTTTAGAAATCACAATAATAAAAATATAAGTTTGTTAAGTTTTATTCATTTTTAATATCAAACAGTATATACCACACAAAACTATTTTATAACAGAATGTTAGAATAAAATAAAACTCTTAATCAATGTTCGATAAAAATGTGCAAACAAAAATGTTTAACGTCGAAATTTAATATGAATTAATTAACCTAAATCACTCTAATTCAACTAATGTAGTTTAAATATCCTTTAGTGGACAACAAGAACTATTTGTAACGGTTGTATACAAAGGACTAGAAACTACCATTTAATTGGTACTGTTTTAGTTCATCCAGGAAATTGGAAAACTTTATAAAGTCAAACATCAAATAATAGTTCCTACTCCAACCAGCTTTGTTAGTTTTGACTTGTGTTTTTGTTGGTAATTTTCCAAAATAAAGCAACAGACCGTCGAGGACATGCCGGCTGGCGCAGTGATCCTGAAATTTTCGGGATCGTGAGTTTCAGCGTTTTCAGTACACGCGTTTCATTTGTCCCAAAAGCACGCAAACACGAGTCGGCGGTAAAAAGCGCGGCAAATCAATCTTGCGAACTTTTCGAAGTTTTTTGATAAGTTCCTTTCAAAGGGTGTTATTGAAGTGTGGGAGAAATGCCAATGGGATTGAAAATACCGTGAAAGTTTTGGTATTTGTAAGTTTTTTTGAAATTTAATATTGAAAGATTCCAGTTATGTAGTAAAACAGTATAAACAAATGACAATAAATTATATTATGTAGACAATAAATTTTAAATTTTACCAGTATTAAATAAATTTAGATTAATTTTTTTAATTAGCTATTTTTTTCCAATAAAAATATTTTCCTATTTGTGAAATATTATTTTCTGGTAATATTTCAGCTTTTTTCAAATATCTCCAAAAACATAAATTTTATAGATTGAGAATTAATATTCTTCTTCGAGTGCTTTATACTTTACTAAAGATTAAATATACAGTTAGTAAAGCTTTCTCTTTCTTGTTATTAAAGTATACATTTGTTTCTGTTAGTAAACAGGGCCCAACTTTTTTTATCAATTTTATCTTCTATAATTGAAGGCTGAATGAAGTTTATACTACAGTTAAATGCTTTTGAGAAAATTTAGTTAAATCTGTTTTTTTTGCAGATAACTTTATTAAGACCAAATTTACGGAATCTTTAAGTTTAAAATTAAAATTTTCACTAACTAATGTCATTAAAAAATATTTTATTAATGAAAAAAATATTAGATTTGGATTTCTAACTAAGCCAGTAAGAATATCTCTTCTAAAAAACTATTATATTAAGATTTCCTTTCCATGGTGTGTTTGTTTACTGCTTAAAATTTTATTTTTCTCATCATATTTCTATTGATATTTCTATTAATTTTTAGTTTTTAGAAATGCTAGTCTAAAAGTTTATATACCTCTGGTATAAATATGAACTTTTGTTTTAAATCGTAAATTTTTTAAGAGACGAGGCGTTTGTTTTCTTCTTTATTACTTGTATGATAAATATTAATTTTCTTTATGCCGTCTGATGTTTTTAATATACATAACTCAGAATGAAGATGTATGGATCAAGTTTAATTCTGAAAAAATATTCACTATATTATTCAACACCAATATATTTTATCCCATCCCTAAAATTTATTTTTACCATTGAATTTTTTATGTTTAGTAGGTTCAACTTATTAACCTTTAAATATTGGTTATTTATTATTATTATCTCGAAATCTCTATCGGAATCTAGAAATAAAAAATGTTCTGCCTTTGAAAACATATAAATTGTAATATCAACAAAAAATTTTAAAATAAGGTGCTGATTAAAAATTGAAATTCCTTTTCTCAACAGACCAAGAAATAGGCAAAATATACAAAATGCGGCCGATAAACGTCCAATTATAAATATCTCGAAAATTTGATCTCGAATCATAAAAATTGGAATAAAGGGGGTTTAAAAAGTGAACTGTTTAATGAACATATTTTCATCTATTTTCCAGTTGTATTGGAAGTTGCTTATAACTTGTTTTTAATGGGACACCCTGTATATTTTTTAATTTTAAAAACATTCACGTCATTCTCAATATATTTTTCTTATACTTTTCTATAACTATTGTGAACCATTCTTGAGTTATAATGGTTTTTATATGAAAATTACACTTTTGTACCAAGCATATACAGTTTAATATCCTCTAATTTAATTTAAACAATAGTTCAAATTCTTAGGGAACTTATTAGAGCAAAAATAGAACAATCAATAGCACCCTTTTTGACGTTGAAAAAATATCTGAGTATCCAAAGACTCAATCTGTAAATCTGATATCAGATGGTAAAAATGTTATATCCACATCATTCTTCTTTATGGTGTCGAAGCTTGGACTGTTAATGTTAACTTAATGAGAGAGCTGGAAGCTTTTGAGATGTGGATTTTTAAAAAAAATTTGAAACTACCATACACCGATCATATTGTGCCATACCGAACGAAATGGTTTTACACAGAATGGGAAGAGACAGAGAACTTTTGACCACCATTAAAAGGAGAAAGACAGCATATTTGGGACACGTACTTAGACATGAAAAGTACGAGTTGTTGCAGCTGATTATGAAGGGTAAAATCAAAGGAAAAAAGGTTCTGGTAGATGCCAAATTTTCTGACAAAAAAAAAACATTCGCGGCTGAAGCAGGTTGACCACAGCGATATTTTGAAGAAAAGCAGCAGATAGAGTGGCGTCAGTACTAAAAGAAAGAGAAGAAGGAACTTATTACCCACATACAGTTGTAACGTTTACAGTTTAAAGTGGTCTTTTTCAATATACAGGGTACTGTCAAATTCACCTAATTTCTTTGTTTCTTCAAATCTCTGTATGTGATTTATTATTTTAGAAGAATATGTTTCTCACTATCGATCCATGTTACTATTCCCTATACATATCTCTTACAATTTTCAAATAAATGAACTTTATACATTTTTGTAACAAAAAATTTATTTATGCTCCTTGGGCCCAAACATGAATTTTGGTGATTTTTTTGTTGCCAATCAAAAGAATGTTACAATTTGGGATTACCAATCATAAAAAACAAAAAATAAAAAAAACCCTTTTGGTTTTTTTAAAATTTGTAGTATCACTAGTGATACTTTGGGTCTGGACTGACAATAAAAAAAATAATATTCACTTATCATTTTTATTGATAAAATTTAGTAAAACAATTTATATTGACACTACAACATAAAAAAAAACTTCCACCCAGCACATTTGACAAACGTCAGGTTGTGGCATCCAGGATACCTGCATTTTGATCTTGATTTTTGGATTTCATTAACGAATTCTGGAAGGTGTTTAGCTTCCTTTGACCATAAGCGTTTATTAGGGATTGGTGCAGTCTTTCTTCTTTTTCTGGTTACATCTTCATTTTCTTCGTCACTTTCGTCGGATGTGGGTTCACTTCTGTACTTGGAGTACAAGGGCGACTTAGCAAGCGAAAACTTAAATAACAGGTAATCTTGAATATGTTTTCTGGAAGTTTCTACATCTAAAAAATCTTTCTTGTATTGTAGCCATCTAGCACAAAAATCAATAATGACGTAAATACGTCGCATTGTCCATTTATTTGTTCTACTGCTCATAGGATACTTTGACATAATTTTATCTAGCAAATCTACTCTACCCATACTTTCACTGTAGGCCTTAATCACTGCTGAACGATTTATTTTTATGTTTTTTTTTTATCTTTTACTGACGCCTACAAAATCCCAAGGGTTCAGCTCCAAATGCTGATGAATCCATATAGATTGGTTTGAAATCAGACTATTTTGTGACAGCTATTTTGTTTTCTTTGTTAACGAGCACATCGTGGGAACCTCTTCCTGATTTTCTTAGATCTTTATCTGTCTTAAATATCACACAGTTTTTGGTATTCTATTTTTCATTAGTGTTCCTGTTACATAAAGCTTCCGTGAATGTAATGCATCAATCAATATTTTTGACATAAAATATCTGTCAACAAAAATAGATACTCCTACTAGCAGAGTATCTGTAAGTTTTAAAACATCCCTTCCCACGATATCCAGCCGTTCTGGTGTAAGTACCAAGCTGGATTCAATAAATCTGCCTTTACCTTCATATATATGAAAATCCAGTGGAATCCCCCCCGTAGTCATCATGACAAAATTCTTCAATCCTACAGGATTAGGTTTTCCTCTCACAAAATGTCTCAATAATTTTTTTCCATGAAAGGGAATCATTTGCTCATCGATTGACACTTTTTCAGTTCTTTCATTATTCAGACAAGCCCTTTAAATTTTATCGAACAATGGTCTTAATTTCCAGAATCTATCATTTTCTTTAGTCTCCTTGGTTACAGAATCATCGTCAACAATTTTGAGTCGTGTTCGAATGGCAAAAAAAAACGATTTCTTGGCATGTTGTCTGAAACTATTGGTACCCTGGTATCCATTTGCCAAAATATTCAGATTCGTGGTAAATTATAAACGCCAATATGCAAGCAGCATGCAATAAACGTTTTTAATTCTTTTACAGAAGTCTCCAAAGATTTTCCAGTCTTTTTTACTTTCTTCATATTTGTGTACAATGCTATGAATTCAAAAAAAAATTGTTGTCGATGTATTTATTAAAGTAGTCAATAGGTTTTAAAATATTTTCGGGATTCAAGGGATCTTGCGCAGAGGGTTGATATTGGGCAAATTGTGGTGTAAAATGTGTTCTCTTCCATTCTTTCATGTCTTTTTTAGGAATAGAATTTGCCGTGTTACTCTCCTTTAAAAGCCGGGTTGTCAAGAGCATGTCATCATCCTTATTGTCGTCTGATATGTCACTGATTTCAGCGTGATCGTCACTCCTTTTTTCCTCACTTTCAATAATTATTTCATTCTCATCCAGATTTCTAGGTTCATCCCATTCATCTCCATCATCATCACTGTCAAGAAAAAAAAAAGATCCAAATCAGAGTCACCTACATCCACATTATCTGCGATTTCCTGAAGTCGCAGTCAGCGGCCCTAAAAATAAAAAAAATATTTTAAAATACACTACCGTTTAGGACCCAAGGAATTATCAATGATAGTTTGTGTTTAGGGCCAAAGAACTATTGTACCTATCATCAGTTTATCACAATTTCAATTTAGTACCTTTTTTTAACACTAAAATGCACTGATCATACACAGAAACATGCTAAATATTATGTACTTACTTTTATTATTGATGATTTTTTTAGCATCTGCCATGACGTATTTACTTACTCACAACAAAAGTCTGACTAACACATTTCAATCGAGAAGTATGCCACGGCGCAATTTTCTACGCATAGTAGATGCTTACCACCGGCGCGGCGATACTTAAGGGTAGAATAACTGCGTTTGCCGTCGAATGCGAAAAATAATTTCTTGAACTGTACTATCATATACGGTGTGTCTGTAAAGTATGGAATAAATTCGATATTTCCTAAATGAAAAGACTTTTTAAAAAAATCTAGAACACGTCGATTTTTAAATTTAATGTTCTACATTTTACAATAAAATTTCTTTATACAAGGTGATACACATTACAGTGATGACGTCATCGGCTCTTTTTTTTTTTAATGTAACACCCTGTATTTTAGGACATTTTTAGATCGATAAAAATGAGCTGATTTCAAAAAAGTTTAATACTGGGGTCTAACGGATATAATTTGAAAGATATGCGCTTAGAAAGTTAATTACTTAAAAGTAATATTGCTGTAGGCCGTAAGGTGACAGTTATAATAATAACTTGCCAGTTGACAGTTATAATAAGTTTCTTGACAAAATAATAATGGGTTATTTAGGCATTATTAATAACGATTTTGGATACGGCAAATAATGATTTCTCAAATTTGATTATAATTTATGGTGAGTGTAACAGAATAGTATCCAGAACTTGCCGTGTTTTTGTTGAGAGATATTCTGAGAAGCCTCGACCAAATCATAAAACTGAAAAAAGTTTGTTAAACAACTTTTCCCATTTTGGTCAGTTTATAAGTAAAAGGAACAAGCTTATGACCCACGTCGATAATGAATTCTTACAAATAGATATCCTGGGATATTTTGCAGGTAATTTTATTGGTATTTTGGTAGTTTGTTACAGGTATCGACTAGAATAATTCACATAATTTTAATAAAACATCATTAGACCCCTTATTCGTATACACTAGCTCAACATTTATATCCTGGAGATTATGTAAGAGGTGTAGAATTTTGTTAATGAGTTTTAATGATTATTAATGATTAAGATTTTACAAAAAAGAAATATTGACGTGTTAAATCGAAGTTTACAAAAAACGGTATGTTTAACCGCCATAACAGTCGCTTCTGGAGTAACAAAAATTCTTAGCTCACGTTTGATAGTAAATTTTAAGCGCCTTTTTCGTTTTATGTTTTTTGTGTTGCCAAAAATAATAAGATATTCGCTGTCATGATTTATGACGAAAATTTAAACAAAGAGCGTTACTGCAACATTTTACGGCAAGTAATTTTATCAGCACTTCACGCTTTACATATTAATGAACCTAACGAGGCTTGATTTCAACGAGATGGAGCACCGGCCCACAATATTCAAGGAGTTAGCATATTGCTTAATAAAACATTAAGCGATAGATATATAGCTAATAAAGGTCCGTTTCTCTTGTTACCAAGATTCCCACAATTGTCACCGTTAGATTAATATATTTGGGGATATGTTAAAAATAAGTTATTCTCCAAATCTTTCAGTACTAAGTTAGATATGATAAATAAAGTTCTTCAAGTTTTTAACGAAATAGATGGAGAATCAATATCAAGAGCTACTAATGAAAATCTGAATTAAAGAGTTCATAAATGTTTGGCAGTTGATGTACAATATGTTAAGCTAGTGCGTAATTTCTTTGATAGCATATTCTTAATAGTTTAATATTTAACTTAAAATATAATAATATTAAGTTGTAAATTAACACAACATAGTCTATTAAAAAAATAAATTTTTTGTGACAAAAATGTATAAAGTTAATTTATTTAAAAACTGCAAAAGACAGGTATAGAAAATACTAAAACAGATCGATAGTGAGAAACGTATTCTCTTAAAATAATAAATCGCATACAGGGTATCCCATTTGACAAAAAGGAATTAAGAGAAAATTAAGGTGTCGGATTTATGCTAATTTTAATAGCACTGTACAATGAAAAAGGCAACTTTGTACTGTAAACGATAAAGCTGGATATGGTTAATAAATTCTTAAGAAATTTAAACTTTTATTCAAATTAAATTAGAGGATACTGAACTTAAAAAAATTATAGAAAAGTGTAATTTTCTTATAAAAACCATTAAAACTCAAAAACGGTTTGCAATAGTTATAGGGAAGTATAAGAAAAGAATGGTCAGAATAACGTGAATATTTCTAAAATTTAAAGAATATACAGGATAAAATTTTATTAAAAAAAAAAGAAGTTATCTAGCCGGAAGCAGCAAATATCTCAAAATATTTTCATTAAAACAGTTCACTTTTCAAAACCCCTTCATTTTAATTTTCAGTTACCTTTAGTTTTTGAGATATTTCTAATAAATTGGTTGCTTATCTGGCGCAACCTGTATAGGTGCTCAATTTCAATGTTTCTACATAGTAAGAGTTGGAGAAGCGCGTGAAAACGTTAAACACGTTAAAGATCAGTTCAAGTTAAAAAGGTATATTAGGTTATTAGGCTACTATAACTTATTAGGGTCAGTCCAGGATAGATGGCTACGAAGAAACATCGTTGATAATAGTTGTTTAACTATCACAACGACAAAAATGTTTAGGTAGGTATATTGTAATATAATACTTTGTTTACAAAATAAATAAAATATAATAAATATACAATTAAAAGTGTACACCATCTCTCCCAAATAAGATAGTTAGCCACAGTAAGATATGCTTAAAAACCATATAAATAAAATAAGTACAAAATTAAATCTAGATTACAAATGTTCGCAGAAGATCTCCAACTATTCATTTCACAACATTTTTCAAACATATCCCACTTCTGTGACACAAATCTATATATTTTGTACATGACTCATGTAGTCACAACTCACAAGGTACACAACAAATCCAATCATCTTTTTTTTTTTGTTGTAAAATTATAATCCTCACCAAAACCAACGCATTCTTTTTCACCAAAATCTTCGTTTTCAGATGCACTACTAAAAATTTTTGGGAGGCCAGTAAATGAACGTGAAATACTGCGATACCCTATAATTTTCCGTGTAACCACCGAATTGCATGACAATTTGAATTTAGATTCTACTTACCCTCCACTGTACTTTTAAACTTGTGCCGTTGTTTGGTTGATTTTTCTTTTTTTTTTTTGTGAAAACTACCCTCATTAGAAAAAAGTTGTATACTTGTAAATTAAAGCAGGTAATTAATTAAAATTATCTTTTACTAATTTTTAAAATTTTAAACTAATTTTTTTTAACCCCTATTTTTAAAATTGATGCAGTTAAAAGGGCTAGAACTAGTCACTAATCACGAGTGTATGCAAACTTTAAATCTTTAAAAAGCAAAAACCTATATTTTTTTAACTCCTTCAAGATTTTTCGTATCAATAATACTGTTTAATACTGTCGTGCGTTACCACCATTATTGTAGAGCTCAATGCAAGTTGATTAGTTCGTTGTGAATTATTATTTTTAAGATTTTTAATGGCTTGTTCAACCTCTTCAATGGTAGGTGGTTTTTCGTTTGGGTTAAAGAGATTTCAACCATTTTACGATCACCGTCTGTTTCAAATCTGACTCAATCGCATCATTCAGGGTACTAAATACTGTGGCTGTTCTCAAAGACTTATACTGTACAATAGTTAAAGGAAGACGTACCAGTACTACCAGTGTAGAACTGACTACTGCCAGATATATAAAAATTCATTCAAAATTCAATTTTATTACAATTCTCTCTTTCAATACCAAGCAAAGCGCAAGATCATTTTCTATATATAAATTTTATGGATATGATACAATCAAACATTTTTATAACGAACTGCAAAGAATTATAAAATAATTTCAAACACCAATTCTATCTAAACGTATATTTATATATTTGCTTTTGCGAAAATAAATTGAAAATTGAATTGTTTTATATCGTATATCGATTTCAACGACAGTGTAGTAGAATATAAGTGAGATTCAAATACAAATTTATTTCAAGTTTTCTTGAGTTTTCAATAGAACACCGACGAACACTCGCATGCAAATATATTTATATAGCCCTGAAAATACAATGAATTAAAAAATTACATATAATAAATCATGTGATACAAAAAATAATACTATAACGTCAAATTTAGATGACATGTATCTTTAAAAATGACCGTTAATAGAACAACGAAAAAATATATCCAACGGAACATGAGAATCAATCACAAAATAGCATATCGTTGAACATGACAAACTTTTTTTTATAAATACATTTTTAAATTTTTATCCGTCAGGATGGATTTGAGGTCGTCTGAAATTCTATACATTCTTCTTTGATTGTGGAAACATGGGCAGTCAAGCAGGAAGTGCTTAACTGTCAATGAAGTGGAGCAGTTATTGCAAATTGGTGGTGGATCTTTACTCATTAAAAATTTGTGTGTGACAGCAGTATGACCAATTCTTAAATGGTTTATAATTACTTGATATCGTCTACTTGTGGGGTTACTCAAGGAGCTGTTTACATTTGGGCATATTGGGTTTAATTTGGTTACTGAATTTTCCCAGTAATTTTGCCAAATGTTATTGCAATGATCTTTAATCAGATGTTTCATGTCAGTATGAGGATATTTTGTAATTTTTGTAGTATCTTCTAAGTTGATACGGCTTGTAATTGCTAGTTGATCTGCTTTTTCATTTCCCCAGATTTCAGTGTGCGATGGTACCCAAATGAAAGCTGTGTCCTTTCCCATTGAATAAAGTGTTTCTAATTTATTTTATTTTGCTTGCATAATGGGATTTGTTGTATAAATTTGCTTTAATTTTAATAACGCATTAAGTGAATCTGTAATGATTAAATATAATAATAATAAATATAATAATAATAATAGTAAATTTGACATTAGATTTCCGATTGGGATTGCGGTTTATCGGACTCTTGAATTGAAGATGTTTTATTGGGGTTTAGTTTCTTCTTTAAACGGGTGATATTGTTTTTTAGTTTTGAATTAAGAATATCGATTAGTTCAGTAGGTTCAATGGAATAATTTTTGGAGATTAATTCGGGATGTTGGGCATATAAGGTGTTTTCTAGGAAATTGCATCTCATTTTAATTCGAAATAAATGCAGGATATCTGTTCTTTATTTTATCCTTTATTGAGTCCAGAGAAAGAGTGAGTTCTTCGCGGGAAGTTTTATCTGATTTTTTGGATTTTTTCTTTGTTATATGAGAGTAGAAGGCATAAAAAGTTGTGTGTTAGTTTGAGCATTGTTTTCAACAATGTCTGGAGAGGACGATATTTGTGTTTTAACTTAATTGATTTTACTCGCAATGTTTATAGAAGGTGTAGATGTTTCCTCTGCTAAATTTTTGGTTAAATTGTTTGAGACTGATGATGTATTGAGAGAAGGGTTTTGGGTAGTGTTGGTTATAGGTGTTACTAAAATAGAGTCGGTTTCCATTGTTAAATTTGTTTGCTCATTAGATTCCTGAACTGTTGTTCTGAGTTGGATAGGTGCTAGGGAAGGGTTTAATGGGATGAGATTAGTTCTGTGAGGACATTCTGCTTCTTTGTGACCAATAGTTTTACAATTTGAGCAGTTATATCCATCTTTGGAAAGGTACAGACGATACAGGATGTTGTCATGTGATATATTAAAAGAATCGGGGATATATACCTGTTTTCTAGGGGAGTGATACATATTTGCCTTCTAAAACTGAGAACATGGCTGGATTCTGTTTCTGGCATACCTATTCTTAAGATAGTCATCTTAGACACAGCAATGATACCCATCTTTTGTAGTTCTGCTTCTATAATGTTGTTAGGAATTGTAGGGCATGCATTAGACACTTGTAGGAGTGGAGAAGTGAGTCGACAGTGCTTTTCGAGGAAAGATAAATACAAATTCGGTTGTTAGAAATTCTAGATGCGAAGATGATATAACGTGGTCCTACTAGTGATCCTACTGCTATGATGTAGTCGTGAATTTTGGTATCTTCCATACTAGACAGGACAATAGCCTGTTCTTTTGTTGAATGTTTAAAAGAATTTACTACACTGAAATATGAGTTTAAAGATGAGCTTTGTGTTTGATTCATCTTGATTAAGGTAGTGTTATTTTAAGTAATATCGTTTGAAGTCATGATACTTTAAGATGCCGCAAGTCCGGCCCTTTCCCCAGTTCAAAAACTGGTCGTCGTTCTGGATCCAGACCCAAACTTGTTTTATCTTTCTGTATTTTGCAGGTTATATTTCTAAAAATATTGTTTATAATAGTGTAATTTCGAGTACTCACGTCAGTCTATATTGGTGAGCACTAGTGTAGCACTATAACTTTATGCACAGACGAAACAACAATTTTTGAAAGGTAATTTACCATTCAAAATAATTTTATTTTTGGACGGCATTAAACGTGGTATATTGTACCTCAGTCAGGACCGTACTCCATGACAAACTTTATTATAATAGATATCAGACATCGAAATCTAATTTAACAAATAAATGCATCTAATGAGGGGCCAATTGGGAATTTTTCAGTTTTAGTCATAATTGCCCTTACATTTTGAATATGCTGTACTATGATACGCCTATACTATCGTGTAGACTGTTTATATTGAGTCTAACTACGCAGTATTTTTAAGTTTCCATATAATTAATTTCGTCTGTGTTCCGTCAATGTAAAAAATGCCTGTTAAAAAATGTTTACATTAACATATAGTTCTAAGTAGTCTGACTCTAAGGTATAAATAATACCTATGCAGACGTCATGATTTAGGCAGAGTATTTTTGGTATCCGATATAGACACGTATTAGGAAAGATACTGATAACTCATTTTAGCTGTAAGTTCTTTTATTTTTTGTCCCTCTTTATTTGATCATGAAAATACAGAAAGAATTTCATCATGGAGATCGCATTTAAAAGCTGCCTTTTCAAGTCATCACCTCTCCTATTTTATCGGTTATTTGGGTCGACCAGATAAGAGTGGCGTACCTGCGTTTTAAAAATCGTGCCTACTTTTTTTGTAAGAGGCTTGCTTCAAGACACACGGCCGAAGGGTGAGCTTTGACCTGGTAATTTTGAGTTAAGTATTTTAACGTCGAGTAAGTTGGGTATAAATTTGGGTAACATAAAAATTGACCTCAGCGGGCCTTTATTCTTTAAACTGAAAGAGAAATGAAGAGTTTCAAGTTCAAGTACGTTTACTTTTCAAACTGGCATTAGGTGTTTTGGACCAGGCTGTTCATCAGGGTCATCAGAGTAGGGAAGGTATGGTATTTCCACACCTACCATAAAAATTTAAATAATATTAAGGTTATATCATATGTTAGCTTTATCTTTTAAGAATTTCCTTGAAAACCTCAGTATCTAACAAAGCTAAAGTCTAAAGGTAAAATAAAACACTAAAATAAAATATTATTATATCATAAAAATTTTTACATGATTATGAGAGTTTTTTTTTATTAAACTTAAACAACATACTCCAAAAAAAAACTATAAATAAGTCCTACACATTTTTTTTAAATCAAAATATAATTTACTCTTTTAGATTTACGATATATCAAGAAACTTATATATAAAATTGAATCGTATGTAATATACATATTCTCCCTTTCTACACTATGCAGGTGGTTTTGGAGTCGGAAATCCTGCTGAATTTACTACCAGTTTATATCTTTACACAAGGCAAAGCCAAATTCGTCGATGCAACAGCTACGAGATATAGCTTTGACAATAAATTCAAAATTAATATACCGAGCAGGAAAGACTAGGAGGAAGGTACCTGGTACACTAATGGCTCAAAAAGATCGACAGGTGTAGAAGAAGTATACTAGGGTCAACAATAGATACATTTCCTGGTAAGTCTATCTAAGAAAATTACAATTTTCCAGGATTGTGGTATTCATATATTATCATTGTCTTTAAAAGGAATTAACAAGGAGGTGTGAAGCTCGAAATTATCAGAGAAAGTAACATGTATTTAACGGCGGAGCTTAGGATGTGAAAATATTCTTTACCTAAAATGCCTGCTTTAAGTAAGGACATGGAGGTTATTTGAAGACCAAGAATCTTCACTGCATTTTTGGCAGTTCATGAGAAATGTAAGCAGATATGTTGGAAATTAATATTCTTTTTGTTGGGTAAACAAGTTTTCGAATATTTACAATAAACAGTGTCGATTATAGAAAGGCCTTTGACCGCATCAAACACGGAAAATTGATCGATGTGCTAAAAGGAGTAGGGTTGGACGGACACGACATAGCTATCATAAGTAACACATACTGGAACCACACAGGATGCGTTCGAACAGAGAACGGAAACACCAAGTACATCAACATAGAACAAGGAGTGCGTCAAGGGTGCATTTTATCCCTCCTATTATTTAATTTATATGCCGAACATATAATCAGAGCTTCTCTTGAAGATCGCCCTGAAGGTGCCAGAGCCAATGGAACTAAAATTCTGGTATTCCACAAAAACCCCCATGAACAAGTTACACCTAATATACAAATAAATGGTATCATCCTTCAGAGTTCCCTAAGTTTCATATACCTGGGCAGAGAACTAAATAGTCAACTAGACCACTCAAAAGAAATTAGAAGACGCATTGAAATAGCAAGATCTGGTTTCATGGAATATGCGTAAAATGCTCTGTAACTCCAAGCTATCAGTCTCAATAAGATTGAGAACACTAAAGTGTTATGTGTGGTCTCTATTACTATATGGCTGTGAGACCTGGACATTAAAACAGTTTGACGTCAACAAATTGAATTCATTTGAAATGTGGATGTACCGCCTAATGCTAAGAATAAGCTGGACCAGCAGAACTAAGAATGAAGAGATACTGAGAGCAATGAACATACGCCCTCATCTGGTCAATACTATCAAAATTAGAAAGACGTCATATGTAGGACACATAATGCGCCATAGGGAATTTGAGCAGCTCCAAGTAATATTAGTAGGCAATACTTAAGGTAAAAGGGGCATAGGATGAAAGAAAAAATCTTGGCTACGAAACATCAGAGATTGGACCCACACAAAAGGAAATGAATTAATTCATCAAACCCAGAATACTGAGAAATTTGCCATATTGATCGCCAACCTCAACAGAGAAGGCACTTAGGAGGAGGATAATAAACGGTCCGATTTGGAAAATTGGGTAGGATTTCAGAAGTTGATCGACGAGCTTTGAGTTCGCTAGATATATGCACATCCTATTGTTAGAGATTCTGAATTCAAAGGAAATATTTTGTGGTCCGATGATATCATAATGGCTTTAACGTAGTCTAGAACTACTTGGTTTTCTTCTGCGTGAAAAACTATCGCCTGTTCTTTTTTGAAAAATATGGTTTCAGTGTAGATTTTAAAGCGGTTACGTATAAAAGAGATCTAGTGGCTGGAATGTTGTTTGTAACACTGTTGAAGGGCGATGGTTAAGGTAGAAACTGTATGAGTATTCCTTATATTTGTACTGCTCATATAGACACAGACAATAACATGGTGTTATATCTCTTCTTTAACTGGTTTTGCTATCAGAATTGTATTTAAAACCATTGAGTTAGATGGCCAGCAAGAACTAACAGACTGGTAAAATTAGTCTTTGATATGCACTTTGTATAAATTAAATATAATTTATAATTTAATAATATAATGAAAGCAATTAGGGAAGGCGAAAAGCTTCGGTTCGTTCGAAAAAATATTCCCATACGATTTTTTTACATATTTACTTTCATAGAGATACTCCAAAATAAGGTTCAAGAGGTCGACCATGCAAAAAGTTGTTCAAATTTGTTTAAACAATTTTTTTAAACAAATTGTAACAATGAATTTTTTTGGACCATATAAGTTTTTTTAAATTTTTTCGAGTTTTTGGACAAAAATAGGTTTTTCATAGTTTTTCTGAAATTTTGGTCGTTTTCTAGTTAATAATAATTTAAAAATTCAAATCTACGATTTTCAAGGCTTAAAAATACAAGTAAAAACATTATTTTTGAAGGAAACACAGTTAAGACTTGATTTCACGTATAGTGCCTCGGTATATCCGCTATATCATCCTAAAAGGAATCTTCGGAGCGGCTATTTACAGATGCTCTGAACGTGAAAACAATCTTTCCTGTCGTAATAGAAGCAACGCTAAAATGGCTTCGATATGGACGCAATAGCGACATCTGATAATAAATCACCACACGAAATCCTAAAATTTCTAATTGTCAAAACCAAATTCAGATTTTTGCTTTAATCTGTGCCTTCTAAGAATTACAAGGCAAACAGACGTTGATAAAGATGTAATTAGAGAAATTGGGAATCTAAAATTGCATTTCACAACATATCTCCTCAACTAAGCAAAAATCCTTGGCGCATTGGTTTCCAAATAAAAGAAAAGACATTTAAGATTTGATTTCACGTATAGTGCCTCTGTATCCGCTTATACGTATTTCATCCTAAATTCTTTTTCTATCATTTCCCGATAAGTATTTTGGGCTTATTTAATTTTAAAATATTGTTTTTCTATCGTTAAAAGGGCGTTTATGACATAACGGGCGCTTAGGCTGTGGCGTGTATAAATTAAAAAAAAGGTCAAAGGCCCTAATTTTTGCTGGTTTAAATGCTTATTATACAAATGAACGCCCTCTTGGCGATACGCACTTTATTATAAATTAAAAAATAATGGTTTAATAGTTATTTATTCACCAAGGGTGTTATTAAGATGATTACATCTGGAGAGCAACATAACCCAGCCAGAGGACCTCTGGCCTGAAAAATTAATATTATGTATATGGCCTAGAGAATAAAGAAATAGAAATTTTAAATAAAAATAGAAAATAGACATTTTAAATATAATTAAAACAAGAAAATTGGAATATATCGGACATATTACACGTGGAGAGAAATATACCTTGTCAAACTGATTATGCAGGGAAAGATCCAAGGAGAGAGAAGCATAGGGAGGCTTAGAATGTCATAGTTGCGCAAGCTGAGAGAGTGGTACGGATGTACATAAAATGAACTTTTCAGAGCAGCCGTCTCAAAAGTCCGAATAGCTATGATGATTACCGACTGACGATTGTCTAGTCAGTAAATCCTTAACATGCGTCTATAGCTCCATAAGTCGAATGCTTCGAGTCATTACAGTGATGCATCAATTAAAGTCCATAACCCCACTTCATATAGAAGAAGGGAGAATACTTAGCATTTTAGTTAACGAACTTTTATTTCCAATTTTATATCGTGATTGTTAGATTTTTTCATTTTGACGAAATCTGATCTTGGCTTTTTAATTATTATCTTAATTTCCATCGAGTGTTCCCACTGTTTGTTCAAATTTGCACCCAAATAACAAAAATTGGTGACTTGTAATATAGGTTGTTGATTAACTAATAATAATTGTCCCGCTGTTATCCTATTTTTGCTTATAATTATGTATTTAATTTTTTTAGATTTAAATTAAGCCCAAATCTGCTATTTACTTCTTGCCATCTTGGAGAAAAGCGTCTGCAGAACTCCCAGACTATCTGCAAAAATGGCAGTATCATCTGCGTATCTTATGATGTTCAGTTGTTCTCCATATATAAATATTTCCTCTTTTATATTAATTAGCGCTAGGTTCATAATGTGCTCTGAATATAATATTAAATAATAATGGGAAAAGTATACATTCCTGTCGCACACCTCTTTTTATCTTTATGTCATCTGTTAAATAATCCCTAACTCTAACATCTGTAGTTTGTTTGCAAAAGATATTATTTATTATATGGCGATATCTGCGGTCTATTTATATTTATTCTATCGAAAGCTTTCTGATAATCAACAAAAGGGAACTTATAGTGCAAAAAGTATCTCTCGAGTACTCAATTCTTTCATGAAGCCGAATTGTGTGTTTATCATGTGTTTTTTATACTTAATGGGCCACAGGATCTTTTATTTTTCATGGTTTTTTATAAGTTTGACAATTAGGTCGTTTCTATGTAGGTACCGCTGCAGTGATTAAATAGTTTACACTCCTACACATCTAGTTGTCGATTTTTTTTAAGTTTTACCTGATTTAAACGCCCATTTTACGTCAAAGTAACGTTACCAGTATCGAACTCGGAGAGAATAGTATGATTAAAATTAAAAACGGAAGTAAAGTAAATCTACTTAACAAAATGTAACAAAATAGAAATTGTAGAAAGAAGTTTTTGCTGTTTTTCGAGTTTGGCAATTGCTTTTGTTTGTTGCCCGTGATTCAAATGCAAAGGCATTTTAAACGCGTTTAGTAGCTTTTTATTTCATTCTTTAATACGTGCAAAATTTTTGACAAGCATTTTGACATTTTGCAAATTCGTACGACACTGCGATTTTACAGTATTACAATATAAAAATCAGGGTGTAGACCGCAGCTGCCACACTATAAATAAAATAATTATATCTCAAACATAAATTACACCTCAATTTTACTCACAAACAATGTTGGCATTACTGATGATTTACTTTAAAATAATATTGCCTAAACAAGCTCTACGTTAGTAATACGAATGGAGGGATTTAATCAGAACTATTTTCCATACAAACTGATCTATGTAGAAGAGAAATGTCGAGTTGGAACATAAATATTAAATTCAAAATATTAGCAGTTAAATAATAAAATATGAAATTACTGTTATTTCTTTTTATTGACAATTCAACAGTTTGGATATAGGTACAAATAAAAATCAAATTATTTAAAATATCAAACCGTTGTAGAAAATACTTAACTTTAACAACGTATTGAGTTTTCCTAGTTTTTTTAGCATTTTCGGGTTCTAGATCTTTGTCCGCAATAAGCCCTAAACCGCTTTGTAGAGCAACTAATTTGTTTTCTAGCCCTCTTCTTACTGCTGTCCTATCCTTCTGTTTTTTATTTATGAGCTGGAAGGGTAATTTGTTTTTAAAGACGGTTAAATGGGTTGTATTTTTCACACCCAGCCAAAGAGTCATTTAAAATAGTTTGGTGCAAATTAAATTCTGATTGTATACAATTAAAAATATGAGGTGATAGAGGTAAATATATTTTGATGTTGATCGAGGTTTTTAGTGTATGTAGTGAAAAAATAACAAAAAAATATTTTCACGATATTTAATCTTCACAATCTAAAAGTTATCACATGAGACAACAATAATTGTCTAGGAACTTACTAATTACGTCGTCTAAATATTAAGACGGAACGTCAATATTAAGACAAATTATCTTCTTATAGGGTCGTCTAAAATTACCCATCGTTGAAAGTTAGCGTCAACCTTGCTATATAATCCGAACAATTCTTGTTTGTTTACTATTAGGACAAATATTAAATTACATATTAATTATTCATAATTTTTATTTATTCAGATCTACTTTCTCGAAATTATCTTTTACGAAAATTACTTTGTTCTTTTTACAAAAAAAAACTATTTGGAGTTGGATTTATTGGAAGATTTGGAGATCACAAAGGAAACAAATGGAAACTCTCACTGTCTTAATACCCAAATTAATTTAAATTGTACTAAATTTAAACCTATTTTTAAAAATTTTATTGCAGCTTCACCTCGTAGTGGACCCAGCTCGGCTGTTTAGACTTCCTGCACTGAGTATACCCATTAAAAATTTATTAATTTCATACTTTGTTCAACATTACTATTTTATTCTTCAATAATTTACAAAACTATCTTGCTTAGGTTCAATTGATCTATAGTTGGCGTTAATTACACTGTCCATACCTCTGCGTAATTTAGATATACCACAGTTTATTTAGATATCTCCACAGTTGTATATTTCAACATCTCCCACTGTTGGTCAGTTGATCTTGAGTAACGCTTTTACATATTAATTTTGTAGTTCTCCCATTGATTGGGGGTTTAACTGAACTGCCTGGTAGACCCTTTTATTGTAGTCAACCACCCACTCTCTAATATATTGTTTAGTCTATTTCTTGCATTCATACTTTACGTCCACTTCAATTGCTCTCAAACTAACACCCTAATTATTATAGACAGGTTTAAGTGTGAGATCTGGATTATGCAATCTAGTTAAAATATTCTGTATGTCATATTTCATCAGTTGATTTCCTAGAGTAATGTCAGTTGGATCTTTGGTCAATGCTTAGTTACATAGAATTTTGAAATGTGCAGATCACATCTACATGATTGTGACTGCCCATCTAAGCTGTCATATGTCACATGTTACCTAAACATTTCCGTTAATACCAGGAGCCATTCTCTCTCCTGTTGCCAACCAGATTGTAGCTTCGACTCTTAAACAATTTTAAACTGTTTGTCCTTGTTTGGTGTAGTGTTATGTTCAACTTTATGTTTAGTTTTATGTGTATGATATTCTGCAATTGTTGGATAGCCCAAAATTGACGAAGTAAGTCTAAAACGTAAATCACAAAAAACTTTTTATCATCCATTAACTTCGAGTTTTTATCGAGGTTAATCAATTTCTTCATTTAAAAAACGTGTTTTGGCTTATTTCAGATGCCACTGAAGATGCTCTAGGGAGCGAAAGTACTTGGGCAAGATTTAATTAATAAAACTGTGTTCGATATCTGCCTTTAATTTTTAAAGTTTATTTTAATAAAGTTGTATTTAGTTCGGTCTAAGAAATAATTAATTTTAGTTTAAGATATCTTTTTTTACCTTCCAGTTGCTACTAGAAATTCTCTTTTGTATCTCATACATCTAAAAACTTCGTTGTATGTTTGTTTCATACATATTCTATTCAGTGGTCTCTTAAACCTCTAGTTTAGACGTATCAATTCTGTTTATTGTGCTGATTTTTAAGGTCCATGTTTTCAATCGCAAGATAGGGCTCTTTTAAAAAAAAAAAAAATTAAGAACTTTAATTAATTGTTAAAAAGGTCGTCCAACAATCTCAATATTATATTAAAAAAGAAGGATTCATTAAAAAAATTAAGAAAATTGTGTTAAAGAGTAAAAGAAATGTGTATACTGGTTTGGATACTTAGGGTAATGTTTATTTTCAAAACAATTTATTTCATAATTGAAGTGAGTTGAGAGCAGTTGTCGAAAGTTAATTAGTGTAACAGAAGAGGAAAGTTTCCTCTTCTTCCTTAGTTTCTAGTAGTAGATGTTAACGTCCAATATAAAAAGGAGGTTTGTTGGCTTTAATATAAGTATTATTTGCTGGACTAGATCTGGAAGTGGTCCTTCGAGTCGGATATATTATAGAGAGTACAAAAATCGATTTCATTTATTGAAGCTCCTAATAACTACCGAATTAGTTAACCGTCAAATCAATCGAAGCAAGCAGTTTAAAACTAGTTCTAAGGCAACCTGCCAAATTCGGCTACTTATACACTGGAGGGTAGCAAAATCGTTGCGATGAAGGACAAAGATTGTAAGAATTCACATTCTATCAGTTTTAAGATCTGGATACGGATCCAGGTGCTATTTAAATTAGAGATTAAAAATATTGCTGTTTTATTAGGACTTTTAAAAGGTACTAATCAAAAATCTAGTGGTCGAAAGAAATCCAAAGTGAGCACACATTTCTTATGTTTTTCTATGCCGTTATTATTTAATTTAAATGACTTTCGTATTTCTTTATATTTTTGTATTAAATACTTCTAAACTGTCAGATTTAAATGAATTATGTAAAAAGCAATAATTTAAGACGCTTGTTAAATTCAACCTCATACTTGGTCCAGAAAAAAATTATTGGCAAATAGGTCTACAAATAATTACCACTACAAATAAGGCACATATCCCATTGTTTTACCAACCGATGTATACCCACCTTAAAGAATTCTAGTAGCTGTTGGTCGAAGAATTCTTTTATGGTATTTTATATTTCTTCGTCCGACTGAAAACGACTACCTTTTAAGGCATTTTTCAGTGGCCCAAAAATGTGAAAATACCACGACGATATATCAGGACTATAGAGTGGATGCTCTAATATCTTCATTTCTTTTGTTGTAGATTGTGCTTTACTACTTTGAAAACATGAGGCCAAACATAGTCGTGCAGAAAATGACATCACGTGAAAGCTACCTTGGACGTTTTCATATTGCCTTATGGAGCTGGTTTAAAATTTCATTATGGAGGTTACCGATAATATGTACACTGGGTTCTATATACTCTATGATCAAGGGTTGTGCATGGCCATGGCCTGCAGTAGGTTAAATTTTAAAATTCTTTGGTAGAGCAAAGTTTGCGTGTTTCCATTGTATCAATGATAGCATACTAGATTGTTTAAAATATTGACACCAAAATTCGTTGCCAGAAAATATTGATGAAAAAAATACCGTTTTGCCTGTATTCTGTGATATGTTGCAAAATTAAAACCACTGGCAAGCTTTTCTGTTCCTCTGACAAAAGGCGAGGGATCCATTGTGCACAAACTTTGCTGTAACCTACTTTATATACGGTACTATAGACAGATTCTATACTCATACCAATATTTTTTGGAAATGCTCTGACTTAAATTTGGACGTCTAATCAAGCCTTCCACACATGCCACATTCCTGACTGTTGATAAAATACTCAATGTATCTGGAATCGGCATATCGTTAGGCTCTTCTGCTCCAACTCACTTTCACGACTCTCTCCATGACTTTAAGCATTAAACCACAATGCTTAAAGTCGCAGTAAAATACAATTGATAGAAATTGATCAGTGTGATGTTTACAATCATAACTGACATTGCAGAATGTCAGTTGAGTAATTATTACCATTCACAAGAAAAATAAATTTTTTGTTGTGGGCTGTATACCATAAATCACAAAAACATAACCCTTTCGGGCTACATCGCAGAACGTTTTCTGAATGAATATTCCATTATCAGTGCTTTTACTAGGTATACATGAGTAAAACCGCTAAATATACAGGTAAAAACCCCTTAAATATAGTTAAATTATTATGAAGTTAGATTGTGGTTAATCATATTCTAGAATGTTTAAGTTTAAGCCAAAATTTACTTCACAGTAACATAAGACTCTTAAACTGAGACGAAGTGCCTACTGAAACTTGTAGGTAACAACTCATATATACCTAATAAAAGCACTGATGGTGCAATAATCTTTCAGAAAACATTCCAAACGCGTTCTTTTATATTAATATACCTTTTATAAAAAAACATTTAAATAAAAATATTTTGATTACAATTGCTTTCAAGGCTAACCTGACCAAAGATGAAATTCAATTCAACAAGCGTATATGAACAAATTTTAAAAAAGTATTTGCAAAATTTCGATTCAAATGACGATGTTAATAATCAGATATAAACTATTGTTTAAATAAAACAGTAAACTTAATGAATGAATTTGAGTTAATTTACGAAAAAAATTATTATTGTCAGCAATTCTGTTAGTCAGAAGAATGAACTTTTCAAAGAAACTTTTGAAAATACTTATCATTCTACAAGGTCTAAGACTAAATTAATGATTCTAGTTTCTAATAGTGAATTTACCAGTTCAAAATAAGTCATAAAGAAATTCAAACTATAAATAAATTGCCCACTATTAAATTTTGTAACTGAATTGTTGAATAACCACTATTTCGTGACGCTATCCGTGACCCCTTCTCGGGGCGCTAGTTCCGTGACGCTCGCCTAAGCATTTTACTATAGAGAAAAAATCCATACAACGCTAGTATAAAAGTTTTGCTTCAAAAAGTAATACACGGCCAGTATAAAAGCTTCACTTAAAATAATCGTCCCACTTCTTGTTTATTAGAAGATCCTTCCGACTTAAATTATTTGATTTCAACTCAGTTTCTGCTTGGTCGGTTTTTTCAAAGCCGAGTAAAATTTAGCCATCAGAATTTTCTTAATAATTATTAGAGTTTGCAGGCTTTTGAAACACACTTTTGGAAGAGGTGGTCCATTGAATATTATTTTCAATTGCAATAGCGTTATAAGTAGAAACTGCATTGTTAAAATATTAAATTAAGTATATTAGTGGAGATAAAGAGTAAGCCATTTACTTTAAAAAATTGGCTCCTTGAGCATGTCGAAATAAAAAAAGCGGTAAAGTGTAGGATGGTGGTTTTTGACAAAACACCGGTTTTCGGTTATACCGGTTTTTTTTTGCTTACGGTTTAACCTGGCGGTTATAACCGGCCAAAAAAACCGGTTTTTTCCAAAAACCGGTTTTCGGTTTTTTTAATCCAATAGGTTACAAGTTTGCACTTTCAATTTGCTTCTGTATTTATAAAATAAAATAAAATTTGAATTATGGTTTTGTTTGGAATAATTACTTGACAATAATAATTATGATTGGGATCCAAAATAATACCTAATCTAATCCTAATCACCGTAAAAACCTTATAACCGGTTTTTACTTTAAAATAAAAAACCGGTTATAACCGGGACAAAAAAACAACCGATAAAACCGGTTATTGCGAAGTAAAAAAACCGGTTTTCGGTTAAAACCGGTAGGTTTTTCCCATCCCTAGTAAAGTGGCGAAGCAACAAAAAATGACAACAATCTAGAAGCACTCACAAGAAGGGATTCAAAGATGACAACAATACCATATTAAACAGGCTTATCTGAAAAATTAAAAAGGATAGGAAATAAGTACAATATTATAACATTTAAATAACCAACACACTGAGATCTATCAGATCTAATACCAAACCCCTCAATACACAAGAAAGATCAAAGAACTGCATCTATAAAATACCCTGTAAATGCAAAAATTTTTTTATGGGAGAAATCACAAGTGTCAGCATATAGGAGCATGAAACATACATCAAGATCAGATAGATATGTCAACATGCTTGGGATAACGAGCACAGAGTACAATAAAAAGATGCACCAATAGTCATGAAAGAAATAGACATGAAAATAGAAAAATCAAAGATGCAGCTCCTACGTAATGGAGAAAATAATTTAAAAACCCATTAACGGAATGTGGCAGACTTTGGTTGCCAGTACTAAAAGCAAAAGTCAACAACAAAAACATGGAAAAGGGTGTCATAAATGGCATACTTTTTATTTGAGATATTTTTTTGCAGATACCTTTCGAGATATTGAACTGAAACAATGTAACACACTCCTTTAAATACGTTTTATTTATATACTTAAATAAAAAAACATCTCATCTCTATAAAAAACTTATGAAAACATGCAACAAACAATTATTACGCGGTTGTAAAATGACATATATGCTCACAACAAATGACAAAAATAATAACAACAGGAAAAGATAAAAATATAGGTAGGTAAATTAACAAACAAGCAACTAGTCTTGGTAAAGCTCACACATAAACTTTTTTACTTTTGCAGACACTCCAGCACATTCATAATGTGCTCAATTATTACATTTTATGCAACTAATCCAACACTCCTTGGACTGAGAATTTATAAATAAATCATTGCAGTAAAGACAAGCCACTTTTTCGCTTTCTGTCTGTGCAGTGAAACTTGGTTGACTTAAAATTTTCCTGTTAAATCGATGAACATTCTCATGTCTTTTCTTTTCTTCCTTTTGCTTGAGTTCTTCCAAATTAGTAGTTGTTAAAACTCCGAATATTGTTTGTCTAGACTTTCTTTTTCTAGATCAACTTATTACAGGTACTGGAGAAGTTTCGTGCAGTGTATTTTTTTAAAGTAGAGTTTCTTTCGTATTGTTATTTTTCTGATCACCTCTGGTCTAATTTTCTTTATTGTGAGTGTTATTTTGCTCTTGTTGCGGCGTTTTTAAATAATACAACTTTCTTCGATTTCTTTTTTATACGATTTTTCTGGTAGACTTGACGTATTTTCTTCTGTGCTGCTGGTTTCTAATATTCTATTTGTGGTCTTAGCTGGTTCCAAAAACTCGTCTAGGAAATTCCTGGGGTTAAGTGGGTAAATGCTCGTTTTCAAAAAGCTGCTTGTAGTATTTTTATTGTTGCTGCTTTTTCGTAAGCAAAATTAAAAAGCTCGCCGAATTTTTAACCATAATACACATTTCTGGTTATAAAATCTTTTCAGGGGACCAAAGAAGCAAACATCAAACGGCTGGATACAATGTGTGTTGTGAGCAGGAAGTATAAAAGAATTATGTCCTTTTTTTGGCAACTGTTAATGTATTCAGTAATTTATGACAAGCGTGTCCATCCTGAAGCAATAAAACTTTGAATTCGAAAGATATTCGAAAGAGCCTTAACCAAATTCTGGAAATGCTCTAACCACAAAAGGAAGGTATCAGCTGTCATCCGTATAGTTTCGTGAAATAATTCAAAGGACCCAGGAAGTAAAGCATTTAGAAGTTATTACACATGTTACATGCTAATCAACGATCGAACTTGCTTTCTTCCAGTTCTTACAAAAATTTCTTTAGGCCTATGTCCAGCGCTGCGATCTTTAGATCTATTTGAAATGCCATTTAAGCGGCAAATTTAAATGCAAGTTTTTTTATGTTTCTAGTAGTTATCCCAAACAATCTAGTCTCTAATAACAGTATGTACCCAACAAATTCTTTTTATTCATCGTCACTAAATGTGGTTGAAAAAGTACCACAATTTTTGCGCACCCTTTAGCTCTGTTGTTTATATCGTTTGTTTTTCGTCTTAACGTCACTTAGGGGGACATTGAAGAATTTGCTTGCTTTTAACAATCCCATTTGACCACTTTGTACAGCCTTAATAGCATTCTACACTGCTACTTCATCCCACGATTATCTGATTAATGTTCTCTCGCGTTAACGCCTATAATGTAACTAAAAAAATAACAAAATGATAGTCATTACCTTTATAAATGGGTATGTTGTTTTATCAGCAACAACACGTGGTTCTTTTTTCTTACCGAAATATTTTATCTGATATTCAACGACAATTAGAAGTATGTGCATCTGTAGTATATACTTATACTTATTTCCTAGCGTTAGTTTCACTCTAAAACAAATAGTATTTTCTAGTAAAAACTAATTTATAGCAGAACACATTAAAACTTTTACAGCAGTAAAAATAATTTTTTGAGCTCAACTTTGATGTATCATAGTTACAAACCAAATGGATGGCCAACATGTAATTTTTAACATAAGCCAACAAGTTGCTCTTTGCCACATTAAACCATACCTGTTCACTAGATGGTGCCGGTACTTTTAAAATAAGTAACGACATGTCATTTAACAGGCTACGCCATTTTAAGACATCTTCCCCTATCAACAATAGCGAATTAAAGGAAGTGGCAGACATCATCTACAATTATACACAATATCGCCCAATCTACGTTAAACACACTTTATACAAAGAAATAAAACACAAAATAGTCAGAATTTGATATTACGAGACTAAAAGCACCACTCTTAGATTTCTTGTCAACCAAAAGCGTCAACAGCCAATTTTTGAAAAACATAACCCAACTTATCAACCTGTTTGGTTATACTTTTTGCAAAATTCTTTAAATTTCTTTTTGAGAACGATTTCCGGAGTAGAAATCAATATTTCAAAAATTATTAAGAATGTAATTTTAATTACAATCCATTCTGGCTTAACCCCATCTAAACATAATATTTACTATAAAACAAAGATGGACATAAAATATTTATTCTATACTATTTAAATGGAGAAATAAGAAACATTTGCCATATTCCAGGACACAGTAATAATAGAAACTGTTATTAGCATATTTGAGAATGAGAAATATTATTTTCTAATTGAAAGTCTCAGGGGTTCATCTTTATATCAGTCATATTTAAAATTAACGTATTTATCGTGTTAATTTAGTTTGGTATAATTTCATTGTTTTTGTAATTACACTGGAAACTTAATAATAGTAGACTCTAAGTGTCTACGTTAAGCACGATATAAGCTTAACGAAACATATTCAATTTTAAATATAGTTTTATTTTGGAACTACAGTTGTTAGAATGATGAGATAACTACATCGTTTTGTATTTATGTTTTTAATAAATCAATATATTTAGTAGTTCTTGTTATAATTAGTCATATCATAAAAGACAGATGATTCCAAAGAATTCATAAATATCCTCAAAAATGTTACAATAATTTTGTATTTTAAATTCTAAATAATGCAATCGAACATTTTTTACAATTTATTATTTAAAAAGTTTAAAGTTTAAAATATCAAGCAATAAAACACTAAAACCTTGTTTTCAATACTTTTACAAAATTTATTATAATTCATTATCACTACAGCTGTTTCGGCAGAGTGTATTTCTCAAGTGAGCTGTTTTTGTTATGAGTCTAACATGTTATAGTCTTTAACTGAATAAATTGAGAAAGGAAGAACTGTTTGTCTTACGTTGGTCATTCAGAATTATATCTGTATTTTTAATTTATTAATTACCACAAGTTCTAAGATGAAGTGTGTACGTAGAATCTGTCTTTATACTATTAAAAGCCCTTTTGTGTTCTGCTATCTTTTGTTAAAGGTTCTACCTGTTTGACCGATGTAAGGTTTTAATAAATCGCTACATGTAAGTTTGTATAAACCACTAAGTAAGTGCTATTTCTTTTGGCTCTTGTTGTTTTATTACATTTGTTTAAGTTGCTGTTTTTCTGACAGCTGGCGATATTCCGTTATTTTTATGTGTTTGGCTATTTTTGTTGATGTCTGGCCTGTATATGTAATCGAACAAAAAGCACATGGTTTTTTCTTTGTTGGTGCAAACGTGCGGTTTTTGATTTAAAATTTTATTTATCCTCTGTTCTTTGTAGCCATTGTTTACTGCTATTTGTCTAATGATATTCAAGTTTGTTTCCAGGTTGTTTTTTGACATGGGAATTTTTATAAATCTATGCTGTGAAAGGCTGCCAATTTATGTTGTATAGGATGGGATGATGAATTGTGTACAGTCGTGTCAGTAGTAGAATAAGATAAAAATTGACCAAGTCATCTATAATTGACACGAATATAGACAATTCATCTTACCATCCTATACAACATAAATTGACATCATTTCACAGCATGTTACATAGATTAATAGAAATTTCCAGTCTTAAAATCAAACAAAATATAATGTTAAGTACAATGTTAAGGTTATATTAAGGTGTGATAATAATAATTAGACATGTTATAATGTATTAATAATAAAATTTTATGTAACTATATATATTTAAATAAAATATTTGTAATTAATGTAAAATGAGCAAAAACGGATAAACTAGCGAATGGAACCTAAGGCCCGTAGTCATGCAAACCCAAGACAAAAAACAAGTTTTAAACCAAAAACTGCATAAGAAAGCCCTAAAATTAGTCTTTTCACCAACACAGAAAAGACACAATACTTTCTGTTCGAATACATAGACAGACAAGATATCAACAACAATCGAAAAACACATAAACAAAAAGGAATAACGCCAGCTTTTAGAACAAACAAAAACTTAAGGAAATGTATTAAAAACAACAAGAGCCAAAAGAAATAGCACTTACACAGTGGTGCATACAAACTTAAATCTGGCGACTGCCCAAAAACTTATATCCGTCAAACGGGTAGAATCTTTAACAAACGGATAGTCGAACACAAAAGGGCTTTTAATAATAGAAAAACAAAATCTACATACTTACACCACCTTCTACATCTTCATCATTCTTTTAATAATCAATTTTAAATTCTTTATATTCAAAATAAAGGCCTGTTATTATTAGAATGTATAGAAAATAACAAATTAAAAAATACAGATATCATTCTGAATGACCAACTTAAGACTAACAGTTCTCTCCTTCTCAACTTATAGACTCATAACAAAAATAGCCCATTTGAGAAAGGCACTCTATCGAAAGCGCTGTAATGATAATAAATAATAATAAATTTTGTGAAAATTTTCAAAACAAAAATTTTCATAAAATGAACTTCCATCGTGGAATGGTCGTATCTATCACAAGTTTAAAATATTGTTATCCAGTGTTTTACTAGGCTTTATAAAAGGTACTAATAAACTCATAGTTGATAAGGAACATTTCTAGGTAAGAGTTCATTCATTGATCTCTTTAGCATCTTCTAGATACATACTTCTTCAGCCCCAATGCTTGTAACGATTTTCCTTAGTGAGTAATTTTTACTTCCAAAAAGCTTAGATAGCCAGTTAATCACACAGTTTACCACACGTTATACCTGACCATAAATTATTTACTAATATGATTTACACCCATGAATGTCTCCGTGAATGATTTCAACATTCTGAGAATACTTAAGGGTTTGTATTTTCAAGTTAGGGTTTATCCGTTTATCTCTTTAGTATCTTCCAGTTCGAATCTTACTTCTTCAGCGTCAATGATATAGAAATTTTTTCTAAGAAGTAATTTTCGCTGCTAAAAAACTTAGATAGCTAGTTTATGCAGTTTACCATACCTTGCCCGCAGCCATTCATGACTTGCTAATACGATTTAAACCGTGGAGGCTTCTGTGGATGGTTTCCACTCCGTATAAGATTCCATAGCAAGGATCAGTGTAAAAATTACAGAGGAATTGCGGTAAACAGTACAATAAGTAGGATGTATGGGAAACTTATTAAGAACAAAATAGAAAATGACTATAGAGATTACGAAGCAGATGGGCAAGCTGGTTTTAGAGCTGGACGATCCACAGTAGACTACTTGTACACTATTACGCAAGTTACGGAGAAAAAAAACAGCCGTCAATAAAGAAGTTCACATGGTGTACATAGACTTACAAAAAAGCATATGACAGTGTACCCCTCAGTAAACTATGGTCAACCCTACAGCAAACCAACATTAAGCATGGTCTTATCAAAGCAGTCCAAAGTCTGTATAATGGAACGACTGCAAAAATTAAAACTAGATCAAGGATATCTGAGGGATTTTAGGTCACGAAAAAACTAAAGCAGGGTTGCTATATTTCGCCTACCCTTTTCAAAATTTATCTGGAACAAGCACTCAAGCTGTGGAAAAGAAAATTTAATGGCATGGGAATCCCTCTCAACGACGAGACTACACTGTACACCTTATACTTTGCTGATGACCAAATACTGATTGCTCAGGGTCATGACGACTTGAGTTTCATGACTCGGAAGCTAATAGAAGAATATAACAAATAGGGTCACAAAGTCAACATTAAGAAAACTGAAACCATGTGTATTGGAGGGACAAAGCAGTCCATTATATTAGACGATGGGGTAGAAATTAGACACTGTGATGAATACAAGTACCTGGGTATGAAGATGACTCAAGATGGAACACTCGATGCTGCTATAAAAGACAGAAACATACAGGGTAGAAAAGCCATATCCATGATGAACGGCATTCTAAGGGACCAAACAATATCTAAAGCAAACAAACAACTCATATACAACACCATACTTAAAAAGTGTAATCACATAATATGGCAGTGAAGTTTGGCCAATGAAACAAAGAACAGAGAAACTGTTACTAGCAACAGAAATGGACTTCTGGAGAAGAGCAGCAGGCAAATCAAGAAAAAATCGGATACCAAATGAGAGAATACGAGAAATGATGGGTGTCAAGCATACAATAGTTGATGACATAAAAACAAAACAGTTAATATGGTACGGCCATGTACAGAGAATACCAGATGACAGGATTCCGAAACAGATTTTGACGTGAACACCACAAGGAAGAAGAAAAAGAGGAAGGCCGAGAAGAAGCTGGAGAGAGGGAATTGAAAAAGAACTAGAGGAAAGAGAAATCCCTCCAGGCCTATGGTTAAATAGAGAAGAATGGCGGTTAGGAGTCGAAAGGCATCGGAGAACGCTGTGAACCGATAGTAGTAGTAGTAGTAGTAGTAGTAGTATAAGATGCCATAGATTCGGATAAGAATATGATTTTGCTGACAAGTAACACAGATTGAGCCTTTTTAATGCTGATTACCTTAGTATTCCTACCTAAAGGTACTAAGAAAATTAGTAAGTAAGCAGAAGAAAATTTAAGGTGTTCTACTTGGAATAACTAAGAGAAACAATAATGTGACTAAAAATAGAAATTGTTTAAAACAATAATAAAACTGTATTTAATACCAATAACCGTAAATTCGTATATTAAAATCTATATCGTATCTACTTAACCCTATGTTATAAAAATAATTCCATATAATATTTACGTGTAATATTCGGGTGGTAGATGATAAGTTGGTATATAAAATAGATAATAAGCTTGGTGAGCTTTTAAGATAAAAGGTAATCTGAAAAACACACGATGATTAATCATGTTTACATTTATGTACAAAAATAGAAAACATTTTTGATTAATTACAGTCTAGTTTTGACTGGAATATTCTGAATCAATGTAGACGACTTTTTAATTCAGTAAAAAAGTTCATGCATGTATTCATATTGTACTCTTTTATTATTGATAGCACTAGATATTGGAAACTAAAAGACACATCTATTATAAAAGCATTAACTATTATGTTAGTGCTCGTTATGTTCTATGTACAGAGAAAATGAAAAAAAAATGCAATTTATTGAGGATGTCTGTGAAATAAGCTATCCTTCAATTTGTACGTCAGTTACGCTTATAGAAGAATTTATAATAAATATAAGAACTTTAAACTAAACATACAATACGAACTTGAAGAAAAGGAATTTAAAACTAACTTAAACACATTTTCTTGTTTTTTGTTATTTTAGTACATCTAAGAGAGTTAGTTGTTTGTAAGAAATGTAATTAATAAAGCTTAAAAACTATGTTATTCAAAGATTAGATTTTCACAAGAAAAACGATTAGAAACGATTAAATATTTTAGATTTTTGGTAACAGAATAATAAGCAAATACACCGAAATCTAATTTCAAGTTAGATAACCTAATAGTCGAAAGATGACAAGTCACTGGAAATGCTGGTTCAAGTTCTGTTTTGTTTGTTGTAGTAAAAAGTTTGTGTGTTTAAAATTGAATAGACATGATTTCCAAGACGTTTTGTAGCTTCGTGTAAAGTTTAAATCTCACTTTAGAAGAAGTAGCTGTTTAGTGTTTTTATTTTATTAGTTTTTAATTATAACATTTAAAAGAAAAACATCCAATAATAAATAATCTCGATTGGGTAAAATCAAAATATAATAAAAAATATGCATACAAGCATATATTTTATTGTCCTTAGAGAAACTTTTAAAACAGATACTTAATCTAAAAACAAGATACATAGTATAAAAATATGAAATGAACCTACTAGGAGTACTGATATTTTTTTATGAAAATAATATATTGTGCAATTCGAAAAGATAAGCTCTATATGTCTCATAAAAATTTAGAAATTTATGTTATACAGGGTGGTCCTTAAGTAACTGTACCAAAAGAAACATTAGAATCTACAAATTAAAATATAACGATTTCAGCTAATTTGATTTAAAAAATGTTGATATTAAGAGAGATACAGGCTATAATGTGGCATAAATATGTGCTTAACTTTTTGGCTTTTTAAGTTATCGCTATTTGTGTCAAAAAATTTTCAATTATTTCAACGAAAAACGATATATCTGTTAATAACTTCAAATCTCAACAGTTTTTAAGATAATGCCATTTTACAAATCATCTGCATAATAATTCCTAGTTGTGATTTGTGCATTAAACTGAATACTTATGGATAAGCATAATATAATTAATAGTTTATTTGTTTAGTTCTTATAAAAACTGCTCATGAATGGTTAAGTAATAACACAAAATGCTTTGTCACGGGTGTTAAATGTTTTATTTGAAGCCAGTTTTCATGTCATCATTAGACAACCCAGTAATATTTAATTCAATAAGGGAAATCTTAACATAATAGTCTTATGTCACGAATGCTTTTGAAAACTAAAAATTGTCTTATTTCGATTAATTAGTTACTTTTGTAATATCTAGTTTACTTTGGTTAATTAAAGAAAAGCAGCAAATGCCGAGGACTTATAACTTTTCTAATATCAATGTGAGAAATATGATTGCTATTTATTGTCAACAATATTTTAACACGTGCATCGAAAAGGTTATATTTAAGAAGATAACCAAAAACGCTGAAACAATCTTCAAACCTTTAAATATCTACTTCGGAATTTAGGCAAAAGTGGTTTATTTCATCGTAAAAGTGACAACTTAGACCGACCAAAAATCATTACGGCTAATCAAGAAGATGAAGTAAAGCGGGAGATACACATGCCTGTTACTAGCATAATGGCATACCGGTCCCTAGCAAGCACCAGCTACTTTTTCAATTTTCATATTTATTGTGTTGGTGATAAGAAATAATCATTTTTTTTTAAACTTGTTAATTTAAAAAATGTTTCGTTGGGGTGATAAAAAAAACCATCAAATTTATTGCTATATATAGAGAATTGGAGTGTCTTTTGATTTCTAAATCATCTCTATATAAAAATAAAATAACCCGTGACAATGCTTACACAAAAATTCAAGAAGAAATGGGTGAAGGTATTACTATAAAGGAGATAAAGGCCAAAATAAAAAATTGCCCCAAGCTTTTCTCGTTCTTCAATCCAATTTCTCACCCAATATTTTCTCTTTTTTGAGTTCCGCTTCGGATTCATTATTAAATTTCTAACAATATCTGTGGTCATCAGCAATACTTGTTTGTTGAGTTTATTCCGAATGCCTTCCATAGATCCCCTTTTTTTTGTTGGAAACTCAAAAATTTTTAATTACAAAACAAATACTTTAGTTTCAGATGAAAACCATTCGAAGCAAGGTAGATAAAATCTACCCTGCTTTTTCGCTTTGCCAGTATAGGCAAGCGAGCTACTGGCATGCCAATTAATAGCAAATGTGTTTTGTGCTTGCCAGTTCCTGGCCTATGCCAGCAACTAGCATGTCAGCTAATTTCCCAATTTACTGGCATGTTTGTACCTGGCTTTATGGTTCGCGTTGACGATGATTTTTAAGTATAGCAGGTTATCCCTCTATTATATCCAAAATTGTTTCTGTTTTTCTCATTTGAGATATAGTATCCTCATTTATTATATTCCCAAGTATTAGGATACTCGTATTGTACCTATCTTAGATAGCCCATCTTAATGGCACTTAATCGTTGTTTCATTTCTGCAATAATGTTTTGATTCTCACTTTTATCACAGACCACTCATTTTGCTAGTATTTATCTTACAGGTTTCTTATTTTTAATTGAGATATTTTTATGTCCTTAAAATAACTTTACACCTATTGATCTTAAAGTACCGAACAAAACTATTAGTATTTTATTTTAGAAAAGAACACAGCTAAACAAGTTCACTGTACTTATCCAAGAGAGTCTAAACTGCTGAAAAATAAGCTAATGATAATATATTTTTTCTTCCTAGTGCTACCTTAAATTATCAAGTTTCTCATAGACAAGGCCAAAAGCTCAGGTTCGTTTGGACAAATATTTCGATGAGAGTTTTTGCTTAATATCTTTCGTAAGATACACCAAAATAAAATTCATGAGGTCGCCCAAGCGAAAAGTTGTTCAAAATTTTTTTGAACAAAAAAACAATTTTTTATTTAAACAAATTCTATCACTCAATTTTTTACTCCTAGACAAATTTGTTTTTAAATTTATTGGATTATTCTTACCAAATAGGCCTCTTGTAATGGTTAAAAATAATAAAAAAGTATACTAAAAAATATTATTTTAAATCAAGTACCTAAATTTTAGTCCAAACCTTCTTCTGTCAGCTCTCGATTAAAATTTTGGACTTATGTTATTTTAAAACATTTAAATTTATGTTGTTTTAAACCAGCAAAAAATTATACCATAGATTGATCTTGTTTCTCTTTCTTAAACACGCGGCAGCCCAACCGCTCAAACTATCATAAGCGCTTGATAAACGATTAAAAAACAATATTTTAAAACAAAATAGGCCCAAAATACTAATCAGAAAATGATAAAATAAGGTTTGAACTTAAGTTTAGGTCCTTGACGAATTCAATAATAATATTTTTTACTTGTGTTTTTGAGCCTTTAAAATCGTAATTTTGCGTTTCTGCGTTTTTAATTGTTTATAATAATTAGACTTAGGCAAATATGCAAATTGCATATTTTGCATATATTGCATAAAAAATGCAAAAATGTCCAATTTTGCATATTTTTATAAAAGTGAGCATAAAGTGCATATAATTTGAAAATTTGGTGTTAACTATATATTTTTATATTCAAACTTACAGATAGCATGAAAATGCAAATATTTAATTTTGTTTTCGACATCAGTTGATGTCAAAAGAAGTTTTTCTATTTACAAATATATGTATTCAGATAGAAGCTATAAGTTTTTATTAGAAAATTTTGAACATCATTCAATAATCTATTGTTACCACAATTCAAAATAATATTAATATGTTAAAATATTTGTATATGTTATGTATTTATAATATTTAAGTATTTTGTAAATAAAAAAATATTGTAAATATTTTTTATTACATGCATATTTTCTAGATAAATATGCATATTTTGCATAAAACACTGCATATTTTTGCATAAAATACTGCATATTTATGCGCATATTTCATACTTTTTTATTTGCATATTTGCCTAAGTCTAATAATAATGAACCTATCTGAACCTTATTTTAGGGTATCCCATGAAAATGATTATGAAAAAAATCTTATGGGAATATTTTTACGAACGAACCAAAACTTTTGAAGTGTGTTAGCACGTTAAAAGAGCAGCAAATAACGTTAGAATAGATTTATTAACAGATAATTATAAAATTTATTATGAAAATAATATCTTGGTGGTTAGAATTGAAGTAAAATTGTAAAATAAACATGTAGAAAAACAACCAAAAGGATATCTATTACATAAACGGTTCAATATGGCCACACTCATTAAATGGTGTATATTTGTATATCGATATAAAATAGTAGTTGAATGCGGAAGTAAACATTTTTATGAAGACTTATTTCAAAGTTGTTGTGCGGACATTTGCATTTGTCAAACACAGTAACCAGAATTTAGCCTATTTATTACTAGAATCTTTACCAATGTTAGTTAAAATGGGCCACTATATTTCATTTTACAAAAGCTTATGGTCTGAAATAAGTAACTCTACTAAAATAGACATACTTATATTATAGTAGAGGAAAACTAAAAACAATAAGTAAACTTATAATAAAGTAATTTTTAAAATGGTTTTAGCTATTATGTTTGACGAGTAATTGTACTTTTCTAATATTTTCTAAAGTGGAAGTCAAAACTTTATTCTAATAAAACTGTGAACGTTCAGCGTGAAATTTTTAATCCATTAAATTTGACTTTAGAGTAAAATTTTAACGTTTTAACTAAACTATAGAGAAATATTTTAAGTTAAATTTTTACTATGTGTGTACCATCAACGAAATATACGTCATTTTGATAAAACAGTAAGTATTTGAAAAGTTATTTCTCTATTCAGTACAGTTGTTAGAGTCGTCTAATAGTGCATTTATTTCTGCTGCTATATTGAATTTCGGAACGTGAGTCCGCACGCTATACAAGTTGTCATAAATCTTCAGGTAAGATTAATATTTAAAATGTTTTTTTTTTGGGGTAAATAAAAATATTTATATTTGTTAAAAAAATCTGTATATTTGATTGATATAAATTTATTTTTTTTACAGATTTTTAAAGTATGAGCTTTGAAAAGCAACAAGTATATCTTGAACAGCTTCATGCGGAATTTCTCTCTGATTCTGAGCCAGAAGTTGAACCTGACGATGACGATGCTAGTTTGGAAGGAGATTTCTTAGAGATACAGGACCACTATACTGACATGTAAGAAGATGACTCTGAACCAATCTCAGAGGTCTTGTATGTTCCACAAAGAGTGCCGCATTGCATTGGTAAGGATTAAACAACTAAATGAAAGAAACATGTGGCAAACCGCCGGATACAAACTCGCAGTTACAATAAGAATATCTGAAGTAACTAGAAACGTACGACATATGAAAAGCGCATTAAAGATTTGGAGTTGTTTTTTGCTGAAAAGATTTTAAAAATTATTGTAAATAACACGAATATTTTTATTGAACTGTGTTCTTACAATCTTAGTAATAAATCTGCAAAAATACAGATATTTTGGAACTTAGTACACCATTGGGTCTTTCATATATAGCTGGGATAACCAAAAATAACCAGAGAAATGCAAAAGATCTCTTTAAAACAAACGGCTTATCACCAGAGATTTTTATATTTACAATGTCCCTTGCATGGTTTAAGTTTTTGCTCAAACACATCTGATTTGATGATAAACGAACATGATTAAAGAGGTAAAGATATGACAAATTGACAGCTGTGACAGAATTCTTCGATTTGTTTAATTCAAAATTACCTAAACATTTTTCATTCTCAGCAGATACAACGGTAGATGAAAAAAGTGGAAGCTTTTCGTGGCAAGTGTGGCTTTATGGTATAATGTTAAATAAACCTAATAAAAACGGCATAAAAATCTACGCATTAGAAGACGCTAAGTTTCCTTATACCGCATATCTAGAGGTGTACAGGGGACAACAGTCACCTGACCCATATAAAGTTGATACGAGCAATATTCCCCTTGTTCCTTGCCTCTGCAGTCCTATATCTGGTTCTCACAGAAATGTAACAATAGACAATTTTTTTAAGAGCCTCAGCTTGGTCGATCTTCCTTTAAACGAACATCATTTGACTAGGATAGGTATTATAAGAAAAACAAAAGAGAGCTTTCACTTTAATTTACTGATCCTAAACACTGAGAACAAAAACATGTTTGCTATTAAAGAAAAAAATACGATTGTGTCGTATATGCCCAAAAAAAAGGTTATTCTAATCTCAACGATGCGCCATGACAATTTGCTAGATGAACTAACAGACTAGCCACAAATCATCATTGACTATAATAAATCCAAATGAGGAATAGATCTAGTTGATAAAATGTGTGTCGCCTACAATTGCGCTCGAGCCACTGGCCGATAGCCTATGGTCATTTTTATTCTGCAATGAATGTAGCCGGTATCAATTCATTTGTAGTAAACAAATATAAATCTAATGAAATAGATAAAATGTCCAGAAGACATTATCTAGAAGCTCTTGGTATGAAATTAGTAAACGATAATCTGTAACGTCGATTTTTGAATAAATCTATTCCTAGATTAATTAGGAGAAGAATAAAATAATACGGAACGAATACCTATATACGTTAAGTTTTGCAGACGATCAAGTAGTGATTGCACAAGACCAAGACGACCTCAGCTACATGATGAAGAAACTACAAGAAGAATATACCAAGGCTGGCCTAGATATTAACCTCGCGAAAACAGAGTACCTATCTACAAGTGAAGAAGACATAGAAGATCTACAGATTGATGACAACGTAACAATCAAAGGAAAGGATAAATTCAAATACCTGGGGTTTATAATCACGAAAAAGGCAACAACAGAGGAAGAAATTACACAAAGATTAGGACAAACAAGAACAGCAATGCGACAACTTAACTCAGTATGGTGGGATAGACACCTAAATATGAAGACAAAAACGCAGATTTATAAAACATTAGTGCGAAGTATTATGACATATGGGGCCGAAAATTGGATCATAAACAAGAAAAACAGCAGTAAGATAATAGCAACAGAGATGGAATGCCTGCGAAGATGCTGCAGAGTAACAAGAATGGATAGGAGAAGTAATGACGAAATAAAGCAAAGAACATCAATAGAAACAGACATACTAACATATAGAGAACAAAAAAGACTAAAGTGGTATGGACATGTAAGAAGAGCTAGCGACAGCAGATGGATAAAGAGAATAACCGAATGGAGCCCCATAGGAAGGAGGAAAAGAGGACGACCCCGAAAATCCTGGAGGAACGAAGTAGACGACGCCATGAGTAAGAGAGGACTAAACGATGGAGAATGGAACAACAGAGAGAGATGGAAACGGTTGAGCGAGGGAAGGCAGTGAATACTGTAGAATCCCTAAATATATATATAATAAAATAATTTTCCGTATTGAAGAAGAAATTGTTCCAGCTCCAAATCCACAACCTAATCGTCGAGGTCGTTGTTTTTACTGTAGTAGAAAAAATAGGCCAACTAGAAATAGCTCTCAAAAATAACAAAAATGTGTATGCTTAGAACATGCAAAATGCATTTACTCCGACTGCCTACAAAGTGGTATTTCCGAAGACAGCAGCGATGATTGACTTATTTTCGTTTATTCATGCATCTACTTTGCGCATCTCAAAAAAACATTTGTTTTTTATTTAGTCTTTGCTTAGTTACTTAAAAATAGTTGTTTTATATTTGTTTAATTTGGGCTGTTGTGTTTTATAGTAACTAAAATGTGAAAAAGATATATATCTGTTAACTTTTATTTTCAAAACATAAATTTAAATACAAGTTATAATAAATTTGTATGCAAATTATATATTTAAAGAATCGACAAGTTCTCAGATTTTCGTTTTTCCGGAAATATTTGTTTTTTTCAACTTTTCTAGATTTGTGGACTGCTTAATCACGTTATCCTTAAAAGGTTAAATAAAGATATTAAGGTGCTTGGTTAGTTAATTTCCTGATTTGGATAACTTACCAATGGGGGAACAATAGGAGACCAACTTCCTTATCACTTACATTCAAAACCAGTTTGATGATTATGTACGCATATGCTCGCATTTATATTGTCTTTGAATAATATACATTATAATTTAATATAATATACTAGCCCATACAGGCCACTGTAGGAAAAACTATGATTAGTAGTTAAACTACAATGCACGTTATTTATTTGTTTTTGTGTGAAAATTCGAGAAAACTCCAATAATTGAGTATGTACTTTACTATAGGACCTGTATATTACGGTGTTTGTCGGTTTAGAGGGGCGCCTGATGGATTATGTAATTAGGCTGGTAATTAAAAGATAAAAATTTAACGAAGAATCTGTTAGCTGTTTTAATTTATAGTAGGGTATATGAAAGCATCTGTTTTATAATGCTTGTCTTTGTTAAACCATTCTATTTTTGCAATGTGGTATTCAAAAATATTTCTGCATTCCATGAAGAACTCATTAGTATAAGTTGATTTTATTTATTAGTAAACAAAATTAGTAAACAAAAACATTTAGTAAATTCAAGACAATCCCATTTACCGACACAAAAATGCTCATTATATTTCATTTTTTGAAGTTATACTTCTATACGCGCGCTCCACGTTGGAAATTTGTACGGGAGTGAATCGGTGAAATCATTACATATGTAAGATAATTACATAAGTAATAGAGACAGAAGATATATTTTCTCTCGAGAATAAAAATGTTCCTTTTGTGTATATATTTAATATTATATATATTATATATATAATATTATATATATATATATATATATATATATATATATATATATAATATTTATTAATATTATTATTTATGTGATATGTTTTGTATTATTTATTAAATATTCATAATTATTTTAGACTTTTGTATTTCAAAATAATAATTTCAATAAATCACTGTATGACCGAGAACTGTCAATTATAAAATACGTTTGTGTCATGTCTCATTGGCAAATATTTTACGTGTTTGGTTTATACGCTGGTGTATGTGAGTTCGAATCCCAATATGAATTTCCCTTTTTTTATTTTTGAAATATTTAAAAACCCCACGTTAATTTTATTTAATATATGTAATATACGCAAAAATGCTAAATTTTAAAATAAAATGAAAATTTACAACATAATCCGAGTTTTTGAAGGTATACTTCTAGACGCGCATTCGACTTTGGAAATTTGCACGGGAGTAACAAGCCTCGTTAGGCATGTTAAATTATAAATTTAAGTTTGTAAATATGTCAAGAAAGTTCAAATGTGTACTTATATACACACCAAACAACAATTAAATATTGTATTTATCAATGTCAGATAAATTGACAGTTGTATCACCAAACAATATTTTTTTTTATTAATATTGTTATCATGGTAAATTAAACATACAGATTGAACGAATTTAAAACGGAACATACAATTTAATATATGTCTGTTTGAACTGCATTTGAAATAGTGGACCAATATAAAACTTGGACAAAAATAAATCCATACCCGGTGATAGACATTGTATAAAATATCGTTCAACTATCTGTCTCCTTTTAGGACGCCCAAAGTCATTGTTGTCAATCTCCGTGTAATAATCCGATTTGTGGATCTTTTTGAGAGTTATATCTTCTTCGTATTTTTAAATAAATCGAATATTTGCCTATATTTTTCATTGTATTTACCAATCTACTACAACAGACTAATAACAAAAATAAACTTAATGGTTTGTAGTTATTTCCTTTCTTTCCTGTAAATATTTTATATTCATTCATTTTATATTCATTCATTTATATATTCATTGTAACTGGTTTAAGACTTTGCCTTACTGGCGGACGCCCCTCGTGGTACAGGGGGTGGCTATACAGGGATGAAATTGTAATTTTTTTTTAGGCTATGATTTTTTTAAAATTGTCAAACGATTTTTGGAAAAAAATCATGGTATAACTGACAGAAAATCGAAAGGATTCTACAAATTAGATTTTACCTTAAAAAATTACGAAAATTTTTATTTACGGAAATTTTTTTGGAAAATTTTGAGGAAAACTCTACTTGACGCTTTTCAGAATAGTAACAAAAGTGAGCATACAAATTTTCAAATCAATCGGTATAAAAATATCATAATAAAATCAGTTTGAAAATTGTTACCGAGACCTAAAATGCGCAGGCAAGTGGTACATTTGACCCTGTTTTATGGCTCTCTGTACCAACGCAGCTGTCCGCCCTTTTGGATTTAGAGTTTTTAAGGGCTAAATAATGAGTCATGAAAATGGCGGACATATTACTTATCGTTAATTTTCCCCCAAAAAATTGCAACTTCACCCCTGTCCGCCACCCCTTATGTATCCACTCCCGCGTCCGCCCTTTGGGATTTCGTCTAGTTATACCAAGATCTTACTCAGGGCAAATTTTTAAGCCATATTATCGATCGTTAATTTTTTCGAAAAAAATTACAACTTCATCCCTGTATAGCCACCCCCTGTACCACGAGGGGCGTCCGCCTGTAAGGCAAAGTCTTAACCCAGATGCAATGAATATATTCCAATAGAGAAATGTCATATTCCTGATCCGTTCAAAATTTCGGCTCTATCTCTTGGACTATAAGGAAGCGATAGGTGGTTTGACAGCATAATAACTGCTTGTTTAGTTTAGTTTTCACAGTGATTCTAGGTAACCTATTTGGGTGGAGTTTTGACTTGTTCTTGAATGAGTTCAGAATCCAGCAGCCCGCTGAAGTATTGGATTTTTATAATATAATTATTTGAAAACCTTTTGTTGGCCAACCACCTAGAGCGGAGTTAAGCCGAAATATATTGATTTCGTATGTTCCGTTTTAAATTCGTTCAATCTGTATACGTAAGTAAGTTACGTATATTGTCATTTTTAAATACTTATGAACATTTTATTTTAATTAAATTTGTATTAATATTATTATCATGGTAAATTAAACATATGAGTAAGTAATTTATGTATACCTATTGTCATTTTTAAATACTGATGAATATTATTTATTTAATATATTAGCATTTTTAGAATCGGAAATATTTATTTGTTATTATTTCCACTGATTGATTACTTTATTTTTAATTATTAGCGTACTTATATATATAAAATGGTATATTAAATTAATATTAAGTACATTGTTTCTGTTGTAAACAACTGACCTAAATTTTGTTTTAATGGAATCTTAGGTTAGAGTTTTAAAATATTCGAACTATAATCGTAATACACATCGCCTTATTAGCCGTGATTTTCTTTAGTTTAGATTAGTTTCTTTTCTTTTGTTAAAAATATTAATTACTGTGTTTAAAACAATAAAATGTATTTTGAACAAATTTTTACAAACAGGTGTATATAAAAAATACTTTAACCCGCTCCAAAAAAAATTTGTTTTGAAAAAAATTATTGTTGGAAACGAAAAATTCGATAATAGAGTAGGATTAAAAATGATACTTTAGTTTATCTATATAAAAATAACGATTTTATAAATATTTAATGGAGTTTACAATAAAAATTTTACAACAGCGATTCATTGCTTAGTTTTTGAAATTATATGCGTATATTAAACATATGCGTAAGTAAGTTATGTATATTGTCATTTTTAAATACTTATGACTATTGCATTTTAATTTGTATTGTGTTATTATATTGAATTATGTTGAAGTGTATTGTATTGTATTTTTATATTAATAACAAAATAAACAATGAATTTTACTGCAGAGTATTTGTAAAAAATATTTTTTTTGCATTCAACTCCTTTCATACATATATTATCTTTATCTTGTTTACTAGTAGCAGATTTTTTGCATTTTTTATTTTATTAAGAATAACTTTCACGTTCATTATGATAAATTCAAATCACTGATCATAAGTTTTCAAATCGTGTTAGTATTACTCCTGAACATGATGCAAAAGTTGTGGCATTACATGAAGATCGTCGTAGTATACGTTATATTGCAATTCGTTTGAATATTGCTAAGAGTAGTGCTCTTACAAAGTATCGCCAGATAGCCAGGAGAATACACTAGAAGACCAGAATGTGGCAGAAAAAGGTGCAGAGTTCAGCGTGATGAACGTTTTTTTAAAGGTTTCTGCATTACGGAACCGCTCTTTAACGTAAAACGTTCTCGCTAGTCGTTTGTTAGAAGCCTGAGGAACTTATAATATGTATGTGCATTCATATTATGTCTGCACAAATTGTAAAAAGAGTTTTGCATAAAAGTGGTTTATGTTGTTATACGCCATTAGCAAGGTATAAATCAACACTAGCTCATCGAGCTAACAGGATGAGATTAGCTCATACTGTATTTCACCCAGAACGCCGTTTGGTGGCGGAGGTGTTATGTTATGGACGGGTATTTCCTTCAATGGACGCATCGAATTAATTTCCATCGAACATGGAAGTCTTATAGCAAACGTATACATACGACAGTATCTGGGGGACAATATCGTCCCCTGTACCCCTTTCGTTGGGGATAAATTTTTATTTATGCAGGAAAACGTGCATCCTCATACTGCGCCAATCGTCATGGACTACCTAAATGCTGTCGGAATTCACGTTTTGGATTGACCCGATTGTAGTCCTGACATGGATTTATTAGAACATTTATGAGATATTTTAATAAAAAAAAAGAGGCAACAATTGCCAGAAATGATTCAAGAGTTAAAAATTGCGTTGACGGGTGAATTATAGGAACGTATTCAGCTACAACAGATTCGGCAACTTATTGCAGTATGCCTAGGCATATTGAAATCTTTCGCAGATAGTAAGAAAAGCAAATCTCGATACTAAACCTAAAGAACAGCCAACTGTGGAAAATTAAATTTTCTTTTTTCTTTTGTTCAATTTTTTGAATAAAGTTTATTTTTTTTGTGCGTTTCCTACTACCTTCTTTTAGATTACTACGTATTTTTACTATTATTACTTTTTAAGTATTTTAAATAAACGATTTCTATTATTAATGTTTACTTCTGCTCCGTTTATATCACCTAACACCTACATATTAAAAAAAATACATAAAAGATGCAAGTGGCGGATTTTTTTGACGAGGAGTGTACAGTTTGGCTACACTAATCATAGGTCGGACACACGGATCATAAAAACTAAAAAATCGAATCTTTTTTAAGTTTTATTTCAATCGTCACAATTAAAAATCATCATTGGTACATTTTTAACATGTACTTACTTACTCATACGACCTTCGGAACATTAAAACTTATTAGATAAAATACGTCGCAAGCGAGTGGCGCGGATTTATTATAAAGTCCCATTTCTGTTCTAATCGAAAATGGATCATTCGTGAATCGAATTTGAAACGATGAATTTAATATAAATTTTCAAAAAGAAATGATTGAGTGCACACTTGGGTTTGAGTTAACGTTTAGAATAAAATAAAAGAAAATAACAAGCTGGTTGCTTCTTTTTATGTAGATAAATAAGTTAGGGATATTGCCAATATAATGGTAATGGTACTTCATTATGTTTCAATTATTTGTAAGTAAACAATTAAAAATTCTTATAGTCTTTAAAAAACATGAAAAATTGAGATCTTATAAAGATAATAAAACCAAAAAAAAAACAAGTATTGACAAAGCACCTGTACAGTCATCTGACAATGACCTTTGTTCTCTCAAATGGGATAAACAAATATAATTGTTTAAAAACTACTTGACGGAATATGCCAATCTTTCGCAAATGTAATAACTACATAAAAACTCACATTATGAAATTTGTTTTAATAGTTTGTATTGTTTTATTTTATTAATTATAAACAATTGAAAAACAAGTTTACTTTCGGGTTTAGTTTGCAATAATTTTTTTTATTTATAAACATTTTTTAATTTAGAAAATCTCATTTTAAATAGAAAGTATTTTTAAGACAGTCGTCTGTTGAACGTTTTTATCTAGAATGTGTTGTTTTTTTACAATATTGAAATAAATGAAAAATGTCCCTTTTTTGCGGAAATTTCATGACGCAGTAAAAGTTTCGTTAACCAAGAAATAATACGCCCTTTCTATCGACATCCTAGTAATTTTTTCATGTTTCAAGTGATTTTTCCGCTTCGTTTCATGGGATGAGAAACTATAAACAACTAATAAATTTAATTTAATTTAAATATTTATTTCTTTGATTAAAAAAATCAAAAAATTAGTGTTAATTGTTGATATAGATAACTGACTTGGATAAGTTAAAAAATTGATATCGTTTTGTACAACGGACGTCTGTATATCGCCCAACAAAACCAAATAGAATAAGGTATAGTTTCATTGTGAAAGTTTAAATGATTAACAAACGTTCTTACTATGTACTGCAATAATTTGTTTCAAACGTAATCGTTTTTCGTATTAACAGCCAAAACATCTGAAAAAAAAATGGATTTGGAAGTGTAGATTGCAAATTTTAAGTGGAATTTTTAGTCTTGTAAACCGTATAGACATAAACGGTTTGAAGTGCAACTAACAATTTTTATGTGAAATATAAAAATAATACACATTTTTGCTATTGAAAAATGATGCTTCAATTTCGTATAGATACATGTAGATAGTTAGAACAGCACAAACTTTACCCACGATATAGAATGACCCCAGCTTTAATATTGTCCTTCTTTTATGGCAGCGGTATTGGCGAACTTGGCGAACATTGAGAATAAAATTCTCAATGTTCGCTTAGAGAATAAATATTCTTTACATTTATTTTAAATAGAGGTAAAAATGTGGTAAAAATATATTTTTAAAACAAGGATATTTTTTATGAATTAATTTATCGTAATTAAAAATGTATTACAATATTTATATTATATATTGCATTTTATCACTCAGTTACTCCTTGGCACTAACACCTTTAAAGGACAGAGTTTAATTCTACGTAGCCCTTCTACTCCTGTCATCTTCATTTGTCACTTAGCTATGATCTTTAATCTTCTTACTTTACTCTCAAGCAACTCATCCATGACCTGAATTTATTGCTACTGAAGATTCATTTACAGGCATCTAAGATAAGTACTCTCAATCTCTAATATGTTGGATATATATTTATATTCGTATAAAAAAATACAGAAATACAGATACCATTTTATTCTGACTCAATAGCGATTATTCTTTTAGACAGTTCCCTATATGTTTCTTAGCGGACGTGCATTAACTCGTCCGCGGGATTAAATTAACCAATTTGTTTAATCTACTACCTGACGAAACAGACATAAATTCATGCCGGAGAATAGCAGGCAAATAAAAACAAATTTAGTTCAGTTTAAAACGTTCTCCTACATCTTTCGATACCCAGTTGCCACTCCTCTCGATTCATCCATAAGTCTTCTTCTATGTGTCTCTGTCTTTTATTTCTGTATTGGTACCTTCTCTTCTCTCCAACTTAGGCGGGGTTTTCCTATTAAGAATACAAACATTAGTAAATTGACTAATGTTTGTATTTTGAGAACGATTTCCGATGTGGAAATTGAAACGTCAATGAACGTACTTTAACCTTTAATTGTGGCTTATTCCCATTTAAATAGATGTTTGATATTAAGTTAAATATGTAAATAAACCTTTATGAGTATAGCTGATAGTGAAAGTATGTGACAAGCACTCTTGAAGTAAATGACATCTATAACTAATAAGTATATTTTTGTACAGTTAACGTAATAATTAATTAACCTGATTTTTTGGCGTTATTAATTTGGCGTAATTAATCAAATTTTTTGGTATATCTGCATGTTTTTTAAGATTTTTTATATTACTCGTTCCGTAAAAGAAATGTATGTAAATATTTTTGTTTAAAAGAACTAATATTGTTGTGATATGCAAAATTGAAGAGAATAAAAATATTAAATGTACGATGAAATCAATATTTCAGAGATTATAGAAAATAAAAATACTCCGAGCTGCCTGGAATTAACCAAAGGTAATCTTATTCATAAATAATCTTTTGTATAAATATAACAAGTGGATAGTGCGGGTACAATGAATAGAAGTTAACGATGGTTTTTTCCCATAAGCCATAAAGTGTTCCGTAATCCGGGTTTGTACCATGAACAGGACAATAAAAATAGTTAATAAGTAAATGATTTTTCGGAATCTGTAAATATCCAGTAGAAATTAAGTGTCCTTGTAGAAATAATATGAATTAGGAAAGTTTGTAGGTATTTCTGATTTTATGTGGGGAGTGGTATGCAAATTTCTGATTGGCCGAGAATTTGGAAAGTGGTGATATGGGTGTGTATAATGAGAGGTTGGATGGATCGATAGATGCGATGAGAGAGTTAGTTAGTTCCAGTTTCTTAAAGTGAATGGTTTAATGGTAAATATATATATATATATATATATATATATATATATATATATATATATATGTAACTAATATATATATACATATATATATATATATATATATATATATATATATATATATATATATATATATATATATATATATATATATATTGTGACAATTGGGGTTTATAGAAAATAATTTATAAGTTATATACTACATAATATTAGATATAAAAAAGTATTTGATTATTTTAAATAAGTTATATACTAGAGAATTTTATAAAAATATATTTATGTGAGGGCATTTTTAATAAATTAGCATATAATAAGTGTAAAAAGTTGTATTTTAATGTTGTAAATATATTTAAGTGAGCCATGTGCATAGGCAACCAACTATACAGTAAATTGACAGATAGAAATTAATCATAATACGAATATAAGTGGGGTTATAATAATAATGTTAGTTTAAAATGTTTAATTTATATATATTTAATGATTTAAATGTTTATTCTGATCTGAAAAGCCTAAATGTCAACAAAATTATTAATAGAAAAGAATGGAATTCTCTGGATCACCGGAGATGGCCATGTTTGCGAAATGGTTTGTTCCAGAAAATTCAGACATGTATTTAATAGAACAAATTGGAACATGATCTCTTACCAGATGGTTCTAGAATATCCAAAAAGATATAAATACCCGTGATTTGGATTCAAGATGGCAGTTTTTAGTCAGAAGTCAGGCCAGTTCATTATGAAAGTTAGTAGACACATTTAGTTAGTGAAGTAAATTGTTCAGAATTTTCAAGAAGTCAGTCAGAAAAGTTTAGTAAGAAATATGAAAGTTAGTTTGAGTCAGTGAATCAAGTACAAATAGTCCAATTGTTTAATATAGTGAGTTAAATGAAGATTAAAAATTATGCATATAATTTAATGCACATTTATAATTATACACAAATAATTATTGAAGATTAAAAAAAGTATATTGGAAGAAATTAAATTATATTATGGTTGGAGATTAGTATAAATCAACTTATAATAATTGGATATTGGTATATTGAAAAGAAGAATAAATATAAATGGTGTTTGCTGGTTTGCTTGGTGGTGTATAAATGCTGGTGAAGAAAACTATATCTTAAATTGGTAGAAGCTGATAATTGGAAAAAGTAATTTCACAAAAACAAGGATAACCGAAGTACGAAGACATTCAGTGATGATTAGAATCTATATAGTGGAAAACAGTTCATTTAGGCATTCAGTGAAAGAAAGGTACAAAATTTTGTTAATATAATTTAGTTAGTGTCATAACAATTTCAATTTTGAAGATAGTTTGTTTAAATTTTACATTGTCTATAGAATTTAATTAGTTTTATAAGAATATCAATTTAAAGATGTAACTAATTTTGTAAAATCCAAAATACTACCATGAATAATACAGGTCACAGTGACGAACATTAGCACTTAAATAATTTACGTTAGCACTGACAGATTAATAATAATATGAATAAAATAATTATTGAAAGTTTGGAATTTAAATTACATGTAAATAATGCAAATAGTAAAGCTTTTGGAAAACACTCGAAATTGTATATAACATATTATAAAGCACGATTAGTATTTGTGATACATTATCATAAATGACATACATTACGTTCGATTATTTCATATAATATCATAATTTAAATAGTTATAATAGAGAACAGTACATTACAAACATAGAGTGATAAGCATTAGTAAATATTATACTACAGTGGACCCCTGATAACACTCGGCAAAGAACATATAAGTTTTTATCGCAAAAGTTTTATTGATTGATTCTTATAGTACTTTTTAGACTGGATACAAAAATTTTTATCACGTATAGTTTTCTTGTGATAGTTAAATATGAATAATACATTTTTTTGCCTATTTACAGCTACACAAATTTGAGTTTACTTCATTATACGGTGATTTTGAGGAATTTTCTTGAGTAATTTGCTTCTGTTACATATCTTTTAAGTGTCCAGTACAGTAGTTGTCCAGTATTTTCGAAATCTTTTTCTGTCGTCTTTTTAGTTTCCCAAAAAGTTTTTAACCACATTTTAGAAATAGCTTTTTATATCATTAAGTCTGCTTTCAACATTGTTCTTGATCTTTAATCAAATCTAGTTTTTGTGGACCTACAAAAATGCTTTGTTTGATTTTCGCATTACTTAGTTCAAAAAACTTCTCTTCTAAGTACAAAACACCTTGTCAATTCTTGTCTACAGCTTTGACAAAGTTTTTTATTAATCTTGAGTTGATATAGTTCAGCGGCTACCACAAAACGACAATCTCGTATGTCATAACTTTTTTCCTTATCTAGTTCAGGATTTGTACTCTTACTAATTTCTGTGGATGTTGGAGGAGGCATTATTGGTAGGAGGACAAGTTGAAATATTTTAAAGCATGTTTTGACTTACTTGTTATCCCTGTTGTATTTGTTACGAAAAAGTAACAGTCTGAAGTATATTGACTCATCGGTTCTATCTACACTATTGGAACTTCTTTTTACATCTTTAAAGCGAAGAAGGAAATCTGCATACAGGCAAAGTTGCTAGTACCCTAACGAAGTTGTGCCAGGACGGGATGTCCAAGGCGGTTAGACCTTTGACACTTCGTTCCGTCACTACCTCGAGTAAATCGGCGTCTAACTAAAAACCTTTCCTTTTTCACGCCAGACATTAGGACGGAAGGGCTGGTTAAGGCAAAATATCTTTACTGATGCGCTGCTCTCACCCAATTTCTGTTTTCTCCCACATATTCATCGGGAAAACCACACCCACATGAACCAACAAAGAATTTTAACGTTGTTTTAAAGAGAGCAGCTCCTTAAGAAATTTGTAGATCCGTGTCTACCACCACTCATCCCTCATCATTCTCTCCACCATTTCTCTCACGGAATCAAATATTCTGCAGTTACACTCCCTTTCATCCACCCAAAGCTTAGACTCCAACATCATGTGTGTTGCAGTATCCGAAAGATCACAGTAAAGGTACTGATTGAACTGTATCCTCCTAATCCTAAAATGGAAGCTTCTGAAGCAGCCATCGCATGTGAGCATTTGCGTCAGGTAATAATTCAGCTGCCTATGCCTACAGTCCACCCAGCTTTGAAGGTTTGGCATAATTGATATTGTCCATTCCGCCAAATCACGTGTTACCTCCCACTCTTTCTGCCAGTGGCCGATTGAAATTACGGACAGCCTTATCTCACTTACCTCTTGCTCCCCAATATTTTGCCATTCATGACTATGAATCCTGGCTATTTCACCTGCCGGCACATATAAGGAAACACAACCAGTGATCACCCATAGAGCGGCAATTTACACAGTCCTATAGGCACATGCTACTCGCAGCAGACTGGTTCTGTCAACATGTACCATGAACCTCGTTTAAGTTGATATTTCTACCGCCTCACTCCAGACTGGGGCCGCGTAGAGAACAACAGCCTGCACAATACCGTGGAGCGCCGTCATCCTTTTCAATTTAAGTTCACCGCTATTGAGCATTATCTTCCCCAGTGTAGCCATCGTTTGAATAGCTCTGCCTGTCACCCCACTCAAATGTTAACCCCAACTCCCACTCTGGTGGAGAGTAACTCCCAGATACTTAACGTACTTCGGGAGCGTTACTCATGCTTTTGAACACTCAAATACAACACTGTCTCTCTTTCTGTAACCTCTGAGTACTACAACCTATGTCTTAACCTTTGCGAGAGAAATATCATGCTGGCTTATCCATCTTCAACGAGGACACACGCACGCGCAATCCGAAGAAAGAGATTCTTCCTATCTTCTGCCGCCACCAGCGTAGCCAAGTCGTCCAACATACGAAGGGGGTAACAAACTTTCCATATTCGCAGTTTATTACCTCGTCATATGCCAGGTTCCGCAGCATCGGACACAGGACAAAACCTCAATCGTCACCTCTACCATCACACCATTCTTCACTTTAATCTTCCTGATCGGATATAAACGCTTGTAATCGTGAATGCGCACTAGCTGACCCGGGACGCAAGTACCAGAGCGAGCATGTCGCAACGTGTCTATGACCTTGTCTGCGGGCAGAGAGGCAAGGCTCCTTATAATAACATTTAATGTCATCTATATACATATGTATATAATAACACTTGAATTTAAAAAACTTTAACATCGAAGTGAAAATTTCTGTTGTAATTGGTGTATATTTATATTTAAATTAATATATTTCATAAATAAACTAAATAAAATACCAGTTTACATGAAAAACAGAGTTAGTGAGGGACCTGTAATAGCACTTAATATGTTTCATCAGCAAATGATGCGCCTATGTGTAAACATTGGTTTTCTGCCAAAATGTCAATTTCTGGAAATGGGTGACTTAATATGTTTCATAAATATAACTAATGCACTTGAGAAAGGCAATCAGCCGAAATAGCTGTGGTGATAAAAATTTAAAATAAATTTTGTGAAAGTTTTGAAAACAAAGTTTTCAGTGTTTTATTGTTACATAAAATGAATTTCCATCAAGTAACGGTCGAATCCATCAATTATAACTAATTCACTTACTGTTATAGTAGAGTTTTTTGAGAAAATAGTCATAATAATTTTCCAAATGTAGAAATGCGGGATACGGTTTGTGTTTATGCACAAGCAAATTATACAGGGCGTGCTGCTGCTCAAAAATATTTACAATTATTTTCTTAAGACAATATCCTCATCACAGGACTTTTCTATTTACGACCGGTTGGCGGAAATCAGTCAATTCGATCCAAATCGAGATCTAGGATGTCCAATAATAATTGCAGTGAATCACAAGGATGATGCGTTAGTAAGAATTTCGAATAAACATTAGTTCAGTACCAGACATAACTGAAATAAGTGTGCTTCAGTTTTCAGAATATTAAAAAAAAAAGACAAAAGGAATTTGCACAATTTGTTATGGATAAAACAAATTCAAATAACAATTTCGTTAGCAAGACTCTTTTTACTGATGACGCCCTTTCACACGTAGTGAGGTTTATAACTGAAAAAATTGTCATATTTGGAGTAACGAAAATCCACATGCCTTTAGAGAAGCACGACGAACTGAGAATAAATGTTTGATGTGGAATTTTTAGAAATAATTTAGATAATTTAATAAAGAAGAGATATGTAGTTTATACAAGATGGCTCTCCACCACATCTTCGATTGGTGGTTCGAAATTTTTTGAACAATGAGTTTCCTCATAGATCGACAGAGCGAGGAAGTGAGTTTCCATGGCCTGTTCGGAGTCCTGATTTTAAACCCTTAGAGTTTTATTTTTAGAAAGACATATGTAGACACTTATGTATGCTCAATCATATAGAGAATGACGCAAATTTTATTAGAAATCAACCGAACATATTTCTAAAGGTTAGGAGAAATTTTTTTGATAGAATTCAAAAATGTATTGAAGTGAATGGATGCCACTTTAAAAATTTATTAATTTTATTTAATAAATTTTTTTTTAAAGTTTTGTTCTATATAGCTCTCATTTTATTAACAAGCGCAATATATTTTTGATTTCATGTTTGAATTTTACCAATAAAAATACATAAGCATTAGTGGAAATATGGAAATATATGAAAAGAACATGTGTTTTCCAGTGTAATCAGACAAATGTTTTGCATGGCTATGTCAGACAAGTGAATTTGTGGATAATAGAATATATTGCTTAAGACATTCTCTAGTCCGAAATTTTTTGAAAAATAATTATTATAAGGCGATATATTACAAATCAAAGAATCTGTTTGAACTGCAAATTATACTACATATGTAATTAAGTAGTATATAATATGTACGATAAATTTAGTAAAACAAAAGTAACAGAAAGCGCTATTACTTATTTTATCATTCATTTTTATATTATTATTTATTTTATAACATTTATTTATCACATTTATTGATTTTATTCATTAGTGCTATAGAAATTACAAAACATAATATGTAAGCTTATTTACGGAAATAATTACATTCAATCAAATGTACACATTATGTACTAAAAATGTAAATATTTCAAAGGATACTACGAATTATTACAATCCATTTATTTTATGAAGCATTAAAATATTCATTTATTTTTTTATAGTTGTTTTATTTAAAGTACGAGATCAAAGAAAGCTTTTTCCCTTAGTCTTCTCAAAAGTAAAAGTTCGTTGTAGAATACATTTTCCCGAGCCCATCACAAACTCAGGTCACATACGTTGATTGCATCTTGTGCGGAGTAGTTACAATTGGAGTAGTTGTCACCAACTTCTTGATTTATCGTTGTACAACTACAAACGTGATTTATAATCTCTTTGTCACACATTAAATAAGAAAATTTGTTCTTTTTATCTATTTTATGGCACCAGATTTCCTAATCTTTTGAAGTTATCTTTACTTCGGCAGCAACTTGCTCAATTATTTCAGAAGTAACACGAATTTGTGAATCATTATTATGAGTGGTGACAATATCTAGCCACATAATGTGGGCTATGATGTATCGTTTACGTAAATAATAATTACATACAAGTGTAAAATTAAGATAACGTACATCAGATTACAGTTTTCAAAACATAATGTGTAAAAAGGGTATGATGTATCATTAGCCCAGTCTGGTTATACAAAAATCATCGATTTCACGACAAAATGTTTCGCAGATATCTGAAGCTTTTAAGACATATGTGGGGGTTACTAGATGACGAATAGATAAAAAGATACTCCTATTTTTACCTTGAGTTTTTTTTAAACAATAATTTATGGTCAGAATTTGATTTTTATCTAGAAGTTTTTTTCCTTATAATTTAAATAAACAATATTTTACTATTTTTTTATATCAAGAATATCTTTATTTTCCCGTTTTTTAAATTAAAATTGATAAATAATTTACGGAGATATTTGCAAAAAAGCAGTTTTTTGGCACTAATTTATAAATTTTATTAATTTTTTTATTAACAAAATAAAATATTATTAATACATTTCAACATTGAGAAATTACCGTTCTTTAAATTTGTGCGAAATTTCCCCCCGATCGGTCAAATAGTTTAAAAGTTATTCAATTTGTTTATCCCTGGGACTAATTATTTAAACCATTGAACTTGCCCTATGAATGATGCTAGATACATTTAAAAAATTTCATAGGATTCTTTAAGACTTATACTATCTCAGAAGTTAAATGAATATTGAGTTTTCATCGAAATTATTTACAAAATAAACGATTGAAAAAGAGGTATGTTTTTTACTTATAAACAATTGTAATAACTTCTATATTTTTCAAGCTACAGACTTGTACGTACAACCATTAGATAGCTGGTAAAAAAACTCACATTTAACAAAAAAATAAACCATCTATGAATAATAGGAACGAAGTTAGCGACAATTTTTTTGTTAATTATATCTCCATTGTTTATAAACATTAAGAGATAAAATTGGCACAAATTTTGAATAAAAATCTAAACTTTATGTTGAATTTTATAGCTATAAAATTCATTCAATTTTTCGAAACTTAAAACCTTTCGAAACGAAGTTACTTTCGAAAGATCGACATAGGAAAGTGGAGGGGAAACTGTTTTAGCTCCTCGCTGCAAAATTTAATATTATGGTTACGGATTTATCATTCAAAAGCTTCAACAGTTCTGTAGGAATTTCATCGGGTCCATTTGCTTTTCCACTTTTAGCGATTCTTATTGCGTATTCTACTTCTTCTTTCAATATGTCTGGCCCAGTTGCATTGATTATCTGAGTTAAGTTGTTTCTATCGTCTTCAAATAATTCATTCAGGTATTCTGTCCATCTTTTTATTTTATTCTCTAGATCTACAATAAGATTTTCATCTTTGTCTTTAAGTTTACCTATTTGGCATTTCTTTTTGCTTCCTGTTATCTCTTTTACTTTTTTGTGCATATTGAACGCATCGTACTTTTTCTCATAGGTTTCCATTTCTTCACATTGTTCTTTAATCCACTCCTCTTTGGCTTCTTTTATTCTCTTTTTTATGTGTTTATTTTTTTCTTTGTATGTGTCTGGGTAATTCTTCATCTTTCTTCTTTGTTCCATCAAGTTTAGTATATCTTGTGTCATCCACCCCTTATTCTTTGTTGTTGTTTTTGTAAGATGTTTCTTTCCTGCTGTTTGTATAGCTGTATTTATGTACTTTAATTTTTGGTTAACGTTGTTTGTATCGTTAATTTGTTGCTGCACTGAACGAAGGTTTTCATTTATTTCTTCTCCTGTTTCTTGTTGTATATTTTTGTTTCTAAGTTTATTTAAATCTAGTGCCTTTCTGTGTGGTCTTCTAATCTTTTTTGGTCTCGCATCTATCACAATAACTACCGGGTTATGATCTAAGCCTATATCAGCTCCTGGGTACATCTTAGTACATTTAACAGCATTATGATACCTCCTTGCTATCATAATGTAGTCTATTTGATTTTTCACTTTTTTTTCTTTGGTATGTTGTGGAGATGTCCATGTATATAACCGCCGAGGAGGTAATTTGAAAGGTATTTGTTATTACGAAGTCTTCACTTTGGCAAAATTGAATCAATCGATCTCCTCTGTCATTTCTGTTTCCAAGCTCATATTTTCCTACTTGTTCTCCTACCTTACCTTGACCCACCTTGGCATTAAGATCGCCCATTAACATGTTATTGTATGGAAAAACTGACTTAATAAGTGAAGACAAACAACCTGCAACAAAAAGGTTCAGACCTGACAGTGAAGTCGAATAAATGAACCAAATTTTAACTTTTAAACCAATGTATGTAAAGAAAATAAAAAAGGTAAAGTTCAATAAACATTGCAAAATTTAATAAGGCAAGTGATGAAAAAATCGACTTATTTTATCAAAGCAGTAAGGCAGATTAGATTAATATTGTATATCATATTTGTAAGAAAAATAGAATAAAAATCAATATTGTTAATTATAAAAATACAAACAATTATAATTAATATAAGGAATATAATAATATAATGTGTAAAAAATTACCTGAAATTTAATTTATAAAATATATAAGTATTATTACATCATTGATATAAAATGAAAAAACATATGTTGATTTTCCGGGATTTTCCGAGATTTATGGGGGGTGAAAATTATGTCATAATATATATTATATACATATATATTATACATATATTAAGTAAGTATTTATGGTGAATTTCAAATGGACTCAATTTTTCCGAGTTTTCCCATATTTTCCGGAAAGTGAAAACTATGTAGTTATTCATATTTCGACGAGCTACCCAGAATAAAAAAAAGAGGCTTGCAGCTGCGAAGGAAGCCGAGATAATGTAAATTTTTCGTACGTGTTGCAATTTGAAGTTCCGATGCCGAAAAAAAAACGGAGCTGAAACAGATATCCTCTCCACTTTCCTATGTCGATCTTTCGAAAGTACAGTCGTTTCGAAAAATTAGATAAATTTTATAGCTATAAGTTTCAATATAAGGTTTAGATTTTCATTCAAAATTTGTGCAAATTTTACTTCTTAATGTTTATAAACAATGGAGATATGATTTTTTTAAAAATAGTCACTAACTTCGTTCCTATTGGTCATAGAAGGTTTTTTATTTTTTAATGTGAGCTAAAGTCTGTAGTTTGAAAAATATAGAAGTTATTAATTGTTTATAAGTAAAAAACATACCCCTTTTTCAAACGTTTATTTTGTAAATAATTTCGATGAAAACTCAATATGCATTCAACTTCTGAGATAGTCTAAGTCTTAAAGAATCCTATCAAATTTGCTGAATGTGTCTAGCATCATGCATAGGGCAAGCTCAATAGTTTAAATAATTAGCCTCAGGGATAAACAAATTAAATAACTTATAAAATATTTGACTGATCGGTGGAAAATTTCGCACAAATCTAAAAGCTGGTAATTCCTTGATGTTTAAATGTATTAATACCATTTTATTTTGTTAATAAAAAAATTAATAAAATTTATAAATTAGTGCAAAAAAACTGCTTTTTGCAAATATCTCTGTAAATTATTGATCAATTTTAATTAAAAAAAACGGGAAAATAAAGATATTCTTGACATAAAAAAATGACATAAATATTGTTTATTTAAAATATAAGGGAAAAAATTTATAGACAAAAAATCAAATTGTAACCATAAATTATTGCTTAAAAAAACGCAAGGTAAAACTAGGAGTATCTTTTCATCTATTCATCATCTAGTATCCCCCACCCATGTCTTAAAAGCTTCAGATATCTGCGAAACATTTTTCCACCTTTTTTTTAACCAGACTGGGCTACATATCCTGCATTCTATGTGTAAAATGACCAACCCATCGCAGAAAATTACATGTCATTTACAGTTCTGTTGTATTGTGAACATTTGTCAGTTCATTTAAATAAACCTATGTGTTAGTTTTATTTGTTTGTGTTTATATTTAAAAAAAATGGATTTTGTAAATCTGTTAGTACTCAATGAACTGAATAATGTTACAGAAAGAAATTATTTAAATATAGAGCGACGTCAGTTACGAGACACCAGCAACCAACTTAAAATGGACGACCAAATTTTCATATACTTAGAAGGTATTTCAGTGTACCAAAAAATATTGCTAGTCAAGTTGTAGAAACTGCGACCTGTAATAGATGAAAAGCAAAGGGCTACAAAAATTGCAATTGTTTGCTTTGATCTGCCAATCAGCACTATTTTGTGATTTTTTAGGAAATCCAACGTCAATTTTAATTATTTCCTTGTCGTTTTTTAATTGAAGTCATTATGCTTTTATAATAAAAACTGCAAAAAATGAACTTAAATATTTAAAGCCCGCTAACACAAAAAAAGTAGGTAGAGGTAATGGATTTTAACAAGAGTTAACATCGGCATGAGTCATGCCGATGCAGTACACAAGTTTACCTGTTATTTACAAGGTCATAGCTCTTGTCAAAATCCATTACCTATAGTCTAACAAATAAAATAATATAACATAACGTAATTAAGCGCGAAAACGACATGTAATTTTAATTATTAGAGGTTAAAAAGTACAAAATCGTAGACTAATTTTCGAAACCAAATTCAGAATTTTGCTTTAATCTGTGCCTTCTAAGAATTGCAAGGCAAAACAGAAGTTAATAAAGATGTTAAGAGAGACATGGGGAATCTAAAAATTGCATTCCACAACATATCTCCTCAACTAAGCAAAATTCTTAGCGAATTGGTTTCTAGTACTCGTACAGAGTATATCGAAATAAAAAGGAAAAGACAGTCAAGATTTGATTTCACGTACAGGGCGCTTGCTCATCCGCTTATACGTATTTCGGCCCAATAGGTCTCATCAGAACGGCTTTCGCAATCGCTCTGAACTTGAAATAATAATCTTAACATCTTTATCAACGTCTGTTTTGCCTTGCAATTCTTAGAAGGCACAGATTAAAGCAAAATTCTGATCATGAATGTGTTGCTTGTGTGAGTACATTTCAAAAGGTAAAAGAAATAATAAATTAGACTTACTCACAATCAATTTAATTTAACTAATCAGACGACCGGTTTCGCTTTCTACAATATGCAAAGCATCTTCAGGTCACGATACAAAGTTAAATAAATGCTGAAAATAATAAACCCATATTAGGGTGTTGTCTAATAAAGATAAAACAAAGATAGGTGATATAAATTATATAAATTACAGTAATTATGCCAATATTACATGTCTGTGGTTTTTTAAAATGAATAAAATGTTTAAGCAGACAAGGTAAGACCCCCAAATTGGTAAAATAGTCTATTAAACTGTAATGAATTAATAAATAAACAAATAAATAAAACATTACTTACATGCCGGTACTCTATTAATTGATGGTTAAAAGAACATGGTTTAAACTATCTTGTATTGTTGATTGGAGAACTCAAGTCAACTATTGTAATTGTTTAACAGTAAACGGGGAAGTTCTTGAGGAGACAGATTTTATCCAATGAAGTAGAGATAGGTAAATGTAATTGTTTGTTTGATGAAAGTAATGTTCTATACCATTAAGTTCTTTAAAGTTATTTATATTTATTCTGGAGATATATTTATGAAATTTGTGTTATTTATTGAGATTTTTATTTTTGTTTTAAAAGATGACAGTTGTGAGACAATGAATAAGAATAGATGTACAAATTGTGTGGGTGTGCAATTGTATCAGCTTGTAATTATCAAATTTCTTTGATAAAGTTATGTTGCAATATGTGGCAAATGGTTGTAAAGTCCAATATATAAAGTTAAAAATTAAAATTGAGACCCTTTAAGACACACAGAAAACACTTAAAAAACGGGGGGACGAAACAGACATTAAATTTAAAAAGGGGAGGATTTTAAAAGAACTACATCTCTTACTTGAAGACAATGAGTTTTTTATGTTATATATCACATTTTAAAAGTAAACTTGACAAATGTAGGTTAAAGTGTGACAGTTCTTCTTCTATTTTAAATGCTGTAAGTTAAGCTGTAAGTTAAGTTATCTAGTTTTATGAAATAAGCTGATATTAATAAATGTCTAAAAATTTTTAATTTTAGATATCAAAGTTATTTGATGTGTTAATATTGGCATACTTTAACAAACTTTAAATAATTAGATTTCAATGTAACAATATAAATAATTGTAATACATCTTCTATGATAACTAACTCAGCTTAGTCAAAGTTACAGAACAAACTTAAGTGATGTTAACAGAGATGAAAATAATCCTACGAATATCAAGGAAAAGTCTGTTGGATAGAAAGACAAGCAAAAACATAAGAAGAGCATGCAATATAGAAGACATAAATAGATGGGTGACAATATTAATGAACACATTAGTAGAATGGCAGAGGATTGGATAGTACGAATAGCACGAGATAAGTCACCAAATGGGCAAAGAAGTATTGATAGACCAAGAAAAAGATGGTGCGATAACTTAAAAACAATTTGGAAGGCTTATACTCGTATTAAAGAAGAAACAGGCTTTAAAACCTGCATGCAAGAAGGAAGAAAAAGAACCTCAATGTGTAGAATTTAAGTTATATGTAACAAATGTTTTTTAGGTATTACAGGACAAAAAAAGCCCTAATTCATCTACATTATTTACCTGTGATTTATTAAGATTTCCATCGTTCTTCTTCACGTGCCATATCAGAGTTATTTGACGTTGGCGATGGTCTTAATGGGCGCAGACCATACTTTGGCGTGTATAACTTTCAAGATTACCTTGACTTTTTCTTCTTCTTGTGGTGCTTATCTGTTTTGGATGTTGGCGACCATCATGGCAATATGTATTTTGCAAACTGCGACTCTGGGAAGATTTGTGGTTGTTGTGTTAAACCACGTACGTAGATTTCTTAACCAGAAAATCTTTAGCCTTTCTGGTCCTCGCTTTTTTTCTACTTTTTCTTGTCAAATTAATTGCAGCAACCCACATCTTTCGCTATTCCTCATGATGTGACCAAGGTATTCGATTTTGGCTGTTTTATTGTGGTTAACAATTCTTTTTCTATCTGCATTCTTAATAGTACATCCTGGTTAGTAACGTGGTCGATACATGATAACTTCAAGATTCGACGATAAAGCCACATTTCCAAAGCCTCAATTTTGTGAGAGTGAGAGATTGTGAGACTGTATCTCTCAACGACTACCACCACTCAACTCCGTAAAACAGTATAGGAAAAATATAACATCGTAGTAACCTAATTTTTATGGATACTGATAAATCATAGTATTTAAATCTCATTATTTAAATGTATACTTAATTATTTTATTTTGATTGACGTGCAAGTGCCTTTCAAAAAGAATGCGTTTTAAAACCTCTGACAGCGACAGAATGTGGACAATATAATTCCATAAAACTGTTTATTTATTATTAAAGCTAATTATATTTTTAGTATATCTACTACACTACAAATACGCACATTTTCTTCAAACCATTTGCTTATTAAATTTGGCATCGTTAGTCATAAGAGCCTGTACGCCAAAGTCAAGGTGAGACGGACCATAGATATATACATGCGACTAGAGATTTAAAATTTTCGGAAAAACTGGGTGCAGAAAAAAACCTGTTGTTTAAAAAAAAAGAAAAAAAATGAAAAATACAAAAAAATTTAAATTTGATATGTACACGATAAACGTGTTTTGGTGAATAAATTTTTCATTAATACAAATCAAAGAAAAGTACTTAAAATTCTTTTTTATAAATAATTTGAATCAAATTCTCAAGCCATGGATCTGGAGAATTAGTTCTCGGTAAATAAAATACCCGTCGATTTTCGGTGAATCCTCAACACTACAGCTTTCGGTTAATTTCAGAGACTCTTCCATAATGATCCTTTTTGTTTATTTTTAAGCACATATTTTAGTTTAGCCTTATTTGCAGTAAATGAATATTGGAAAGTAAAACTTTGCTCTAATAATTAAGTGTGTTTGTTTTAAAGATTGTTAGTTGTTTCTGTTAAGTGAATATTTTATTAAATTCGGAATAGTTTTAAGTGTTTTGAAAGTGAGATTTCAGTTTCTTTGCATATTTTTATTACTATTACTAATTTTGAAAATTCAATAATAATAATTATTATCTGTATACTCATTAAATTACAAGAATTTGATCAGTTGTTGAAGTGCAACAAGATATTACATATATACTTTTTCCTTGTTGCCAAACAATATTCGGCGTTGTTCACAGCGCCAATATTCCAACAGACTGGAACAACGCTACTATGATTCTATTACACAAAGTAGGAGACAAAGCAAATCTAGAGAATTACAGACAGATTATCCTCCTCAGCCATATATATAAGTTGTTTACGCGAATACTAGTTAAGAGAATGAAACGAAAATTAGAGACTTATCAACCAAGGGAACAGGCAGGATTCCGAAAAAGTTACGGAACAAATGACCATCTACAAAGTATAAAAACTCTAATAGAGATAGCAGTGGAATACAATAAACCTCTAGTTATAATATTTATCGATTTTCACAAAGCCTTTGACACAGTGGAGCTAAGCAAAATATTACAGGCGCTTAAAGAATGCTGGCTAGATTATAGATATACTAAATTATTATAAAAAATATACCTGCAGGCAACAACCATTGTCAGATTACATACTAACAGTAATCGCATAAAAATAGAACGGGGGGTTAGACAAGGAGACTTAATGTCACCTAAACTTTTAAATACGGTGCTAGAACATGCTTTTAAGAATTTGGATTGGATGACAAAGGGAATAAAAATAGATGGAGAATATCTAAACAACTTACGTTTCGCCGATGATATACTTATAATAGCTGAATATCTAGGTATGGCAAGAGAGATGGTACAGGAACTCGTTGTGGCTACAGAAAGTGTAGGTTTAAATATAAATATCTCGAAAACAAAAATCATGACCAATTTGGTGCCCAACCAGAACATCAGTATTGGTGGGAAAGAAATAGAACTCGTAGATAGATTTAAATAACTGGGACATGAAATTATGATTGGCAGGGATAACCAGACTCATGAACTCAAGAGAAGAATCGGCCTTGGGTAGGCAGCATTTGGAAAACCGAGAGAAACTTTTAAAAGTGAGCTGCCCACATGCCTAAAGAGAAAGGTATTTGATCAGTGCGTCCTCCCAGTCTTGACGTACGGAGCAGAAACACTTACCTTAACAAAAGCAGCAGCTACCAAACTGAGAGTCACGCAAAGAAGAATTGAGCGGTCCATGTTAGGAATAACTCTGCAAGACAGAATAACCAACGAAGACATCAGGAGAAGAACCGGAGTGACTGACATCATCGAGAAGATAGCCAGACTAAAATGGAGATGGGCAGGACACATAGCCAGAATGACAGATGGGCGATGGACAAAGAGGTTATTGGAATGGAGGCCAAGGGAAGACAAGAGAAGCGTCGGTCGACCACCTACAAGATGGACTGACGATTTAAGATGACTCAATAAAAACTGGATGAGAGCGGCGCAAGATAGACGGGGTTGGAAACATGAGGAAGAGGCCCATGTTCAGCAGTGGACTCTTGAGGCTGGATGATGATGATGATGAAACAATATGGTTTGAACTTCTACAGATATTTGGCAATTATTTAATATTCAAAAAATAGATAAAAATCCAAGGCTGTGTGTAAGTATTGTTGTTTTAAATACACCTTTCCAAACGCAACTCACATAACGAATCATACATTAAACCAATGTTTTTTTTTGGGTTTTTTTGGTCAAGGGAACAGTTTTTAAAATGTTAAGACCGTCATACCAAATACCTAGCCCTTATGCCCTGTCAACAAACTTACTTAGGCCTAATATGAACGTGTATAGATAAACCGAAGTCAAAAGTTTTCTAAATCTGATAGTTTATCAATAGTAACAGATGGTTGGACAAATGTAGTTGAAGATGGATTAATCAATACTGTTATATGCACGCCTATACCTTTATTTTACAAAACTGTTTATAGTGGCTCTGCAAAAGAAACGGGAACGTATGTAAGTAATGAACTTATCAAAGTTATTTAAGAAATAAGGCCACAATTTTTTTTAATAGTGACTGACAATGCGAGAAATATAAAAGCTGCTTGACATATTATAAATACAACATATCCTCATATATCTTGTCTTGGTTGTGAAGTTCACACTCTTAATTTACTACTAAAGGACTTTATAAAAGAAAATTTCTTTGAAAACTAAACTAAACAGAAGAAAAATTATCCAACACTTACAAGAGGGTAATATACCAAATAAAATTATAATAATGATAAAAATGACAATGCAAGATTCCCAAGCAACAATAGACACCAAAAGAGAAACAACAGAAATAATAAAAATAAAAAATTACAAACGCAGGAACTATGGAATAGGATATGCGGACGATATAACCATAGTAGCAACAGATTAAAAAGAGCATTAAAGAAAACCTTCTAAGAAATAGAAAACAAAACCAAACTGAAAAAACTGGAAATAAATGAAAATAAAACAAAATACGTAAGCCTAAGCAAGAAAAAAAGACACAAATGACACAACTGACAATAGATGCACACACGACAATAGATGTAGTATACGCTGCAGAAACATTCACATTAACAGCAAGAGAAGAAGAGTAAATGAAAGTTTTTAAAAAGAAGATTATCAGAAAAATACTGGTACCAAAGAGGGAAAACAAAGAGGTTACAAGACAGTAGATAAATCACGAAATATAAGAATGGATGGGTCTAGAGAACATAGTTATTGCAATAAAAGCACAAAGAATTAGATGGTATGGATACATAATGAGAAGAGGTAAGAGCAATCCGTTAAGAGTTATAACGAAATGTATACCACAAAGTAAAAGAACCAGAGGCAGACCTAAACTGAGATAGAGACAATAAGTGGAAAATACTTAAGGAGCATGGAAATTAGAAATATAAAAAGGATAACCAAAGAGAGAGAAGGATACAAAAAAAATAGTGGAAACAGCGAAGTCACAGCAGAAACTGTAAAACCAAATCCAGAATGGGACGATCCTCCACACAAAAAGGATCTTTCAGTAAAAGCAGCTTCAGCTTCTTTGGGAACGTATAGCTTGTATATACGTAGTGCTGCTTTTAAAGAAGCACTGGCCGAAAAATACCCAAAAAATAAGTAATTTCCCTCAGATTACCTGCAAAAACAAGATGGGGTTCTTTGTTTATAAGTGTGGATTCGTTTTTAATAGAAGGAAGGAAGTATCGATAATCGATAAATTTCATAGTATCGGATAGATCTATATTATCAGAAGTGCTTTTTGTCTTTAAGTATACAAAATATGCAATAATAAATATTTCCCAACAAGTTGAGTTGGGAAATATTAAATATTCCCCAATAACAGACTAGTTCTCTTCTCGAAAGCTTGCTAAAATATAAACGAAAGTTAAGAACGCTACGAAATTTGTTTTAAGCCAATTTACTTTGCAGCCAATTTTCGTTATAAAGGAGCATAATTAAATAAATACTAACTAATGGAAACTATAGATTTCATTTCTGAAATGACTCGATAACAAAATCTAGATGTGTGAAAGGTGGTGGCAAATCTAGCCAATTTAGAACAAAAACTGGATTTTTTAGTCGAAATTATTTATGAGATAGTGCAAATTGTACTCGTATTGTATATAGTGGCAAGGTTTGTGTACATCGCAGCCGCTTATACCAATTGCATCCAGAATTTTAAATCTACCTTCATCTTCCGCCTCTTCAGAAAAAAACTAGTCTTTACGCGGCCTCATACATGCAAACAAAAGAAATAGATTACCACAGGATAAAATTCAGAAACCTGGAAAATTATTAAAAAATGTATCCTATAAGAAAGGGTAAAAGCACTAGCAAATGAAAAGAAACAAGCTTGCCTAACATTCAAAGGAGTGATGACACCGGAGGCACGAGAAGACTACGTGAGAATCAGGAATAGAGTAAACCAATAAATAGATAATATCAAAAAAGAACACTGGGAGAAATTTACCAAAGATATGGAATACGACCTCCATTGATCCCAAAAAAAGGTGTGGAAGATGATAAGGAGACAAAAAACAGAAATGAATGAATTTGTACACATAGATAACATTACGGAGGAACAATGGACTGAGCATTTCACGAAATTATATTGAAAAAGAGAAGAAGAGAGCCGAGAAATAATCATTAACATAACTCACGATAGAGTACTAATATCAGAAGAAGAGCTACCAAGAACGAATAAAAAAATTAAAAAACAGAAAATCACCTTGTCCTGATAAGATAAACAAATATGGAGGAACAACACTACGCAAATGGCTCCTAAAATTATTCGTCGATATAATAAATACCGGAGTACTACCAGCGGAGTGGAAGGAAAGTCTTGTGCTACCGATACTTAAAAAGGGAGACTCGAGAAATCCTGAAAATTATAGAGGAATTAGTCTGATGAATAGTACATTAAAATTGTTAAAGGCAGTCATAAAAGATAAAATCGAGGAAAAAGCGAACTGGCAGATGAACAAGGCTTCCGGAAGAACCGCAGCACAATAAACGCAATTTTTATTATCAGACAAATAATAGAGAAGTCTATTGAATATGGAAAACCAGCATACATGTGCTTTGTAGATTTAAAAAGTTCTTTTGACAGGGTAAAGGACAATTAATGAAATTAACAAGAACAACAAGACCAGAGTTATAATGCCAACATGGAAAAAGAATACATAGAACTAAAAGGAGGAATCCGCCAAAGAGACATGGTGATGAATCAAATAATTCACGAAGTAAGAAAACGACACGGATACTACATGGGAGCGCATAAAATTACGATACTATGCTATGCTGATGATGCAGTACTAATTGCTGATAACAAAGATAACCTACAAAAGCAGCTCCACACCTTTAATATGAGAATGCACAGCACAACACAACAGCACAACACAGTAAACAAACTTAATATGAGAATATCAGTAGAAAAAACTAAATGTATAGCGATAAGTAAAGAGCCGCGTAGATGCAAACTAGAAATAGAGTATAAGTAATGAAATTCAATTACCTAGGAGTAGAGCTCACTAGTGACAGGGATATAAGAACAGAGACCACAAGGCAAGCATCAAAAGCGGCAAGAGTAAGTGGTTGCCTCCGAGAAACCATATGGAGAAATAAATATCTGACCATAGAAAGCAAAATAAAAGTATACAAGACAACAGTAAGACCAATCCTATTATATGCAGCGGAGACAAGGACCGATACAAAAAAGACGAAACAACAAATCAACAATATCGAAATGAAAGTATTAAGATCAATAGCGGGCATATCATTAAGAGACAGACAAACCAACAGAAGTATACGCGAACAATGCAAAATTCAAAATAATAAAAGGTGGATAAAAACAAGAAAAAAAACTGGAACGAACATGTAAACCGAATGGGACCAGATAGATTAGCGAATATCTATAAAAACAACAAGCTGTATAGCAGAAGACCCGTTGGAAGGCCGCCAAAAAGATGGAAAGATAAGGTACAGTCAACAACGACTGAAACAGAATAAGAGGCAGACAAATAGGAGTAATCCTAGTCGCGTGAAGAAGAAGATAACATTGAGAAGCTGGTTGCTATTTATTTATTCGATGCTAAACCAGATCCATTTTTACAAGAGACTGACAAAAATCATGTTGTTTTGTCCATCCAGGATGATGAAGCGGAGATCAAGTCTGAATCAAACACTTGATCTGAAGATTCAGATTCAGGGTCAGATGAAAATATAAAACTGAGCGCTTTGGTTAAATAATGTTATCATACTTATAATGCTTGACGCTATATACATGTATGTACTTTTATATCTTAGATAATAAATAGATATTATCAAAGTATTTATTTTTACAAAATATATTTAAACGAATTTAAAAGTAGTATTTTTTATGTTTCAAGTCCTAATTACAAAATATTTATTTAATATTAATTTATTAAATATTTAGTATTTATTGATTTAAATTTTTCCAATGGTCTGGAAAAAAACAGAAAAAACCTGTTTTTTTCTAATTTTTTCGTTTTTTTTTCAATATGTTATATCTCTATATGTCAACATAACTAATTAACGGTAAACAACAACCACATTTTTCTCAAGAAAATAGTTGTGATAGCAGGAGTTAAAAAAAATCTTGTTATTAATTTAATCTGCACAGAACAAATAAAATTAGTTTTTCATTGAGGTATGTCTGATATTAACTGCCACCGCACATAAAAAAAGTATAAAAGACTTGTGATATATGGAAGAATCAAACTGCGCATAAATCAAAGAACATCAAAATATTTATTGACTTCGAACCACAACGGGAACTACAAAAGAATTTATTTTAGATTGTATTTATATCACGTTGGTAATAAAGCAACAAAAATACAAAAATAAAATTCATTTAATTCAGTTCATTCAATAGATATATCATTATACACTAAACGAAAACAATTTATATAAAAGGATACGCTGAATAAATATAAAACTCAATGGGATTTACATTGATATTCCTAGCTACAATGATGATATTGATTAAATAGTTAACAGTTTACCAGAGCTTTAATTTCTCATGGATTACATTGTAAGGCATTCAAAAAGATCTTTCCTCCATTCCCCCAAATCCAAGAGTGAACCAATGACATTCTTAAAGACAAAAAATTGGAATCCAAAATTCATACATATCTGACTGAAACATCCAAAATACTAGTAACAGTGCGTCAAAGTATCATAGAACAACTTTAAAATGATGCACATTTCTTCCAATACGTTGTATACTTTACAAGTCAACAACATATTCTCACCCTCAGTCAAACAATACAAGTAGTCGTTGAACGTTTGTGCTGGAATTCCTGAAAATTATGTCATGGGACCCTACGTTTTCGAGGATCAGGTAAACAGAGAAATATATCTACATTTCTGGAAAACGAATTGCCGAAATTCTTGGAAGTTAAACACACGTCAGAAAATATGGATATTACAAGTCGCCGCTCTAGTACATTACAATTCTTTAGTTACTGAGCATTTAGATGATAATTTTCCTGAAAGATAAATTGGAAGAGGATAAGCCAAAACGTGGGCTTCATGATCTTCAGACTTAAACAACCTAGACATTTTTCTGGGGCTCTATAAAAGATAAGATGTAAAAAACACCAGCTACAACCGAACTCTCGGCAAAAGATATGTCCTATAAACCATAAAAAGCTCTAACATCAGAGCAAAGGAGGTCCTTAAAACATCAGGCATCCCGGAAAGGAAGTTTTCTTCCTCCCAACCAAATTTTTTAATTTAGCTGGTAAGGAACTTCGTGATAAGTATTTCAACACCCTAGAAGCGACGCCTTTATGATATCGCAGATTCTAACAATCTGCAAGCCAAAAATGTTAAACCGAAAGAGCCGTTCCCAAATGTATAGCTGGTAACACTCGAAGGTACCACACAGTGCGGCATGGCTAAAAACCTTTCTCACCATAAACGACACAACGACACTCACACTAACTACTGCTTTTTAGTAAGCCACTCGTCTTCCCAATCTCCCCTTCACCAACACAAACTGATTTCGCAAACTGACTTCTGTTCTTGTAAAATCTCTCCCTAATAAGGAAGCCCACACCTTGAAGAGGCGCTCCGTCTAAACGAGATATAAACAATTTTTCACACACAAGAAATCGGCATCTGTTGATCACCGGACCTTGGCCGGTTTAGGTCGTTAGCGACCTGCTAGGGCTCCCATGCCAGGAGTCCCCGGTCCTTACGGGCTTAATGCTTTACATTTAACTCTGTGCTACCATTGTACTTTCAAATCGGGAAGTTTTATTTATTAACCTCAATTCATTGCAAAGGGGAAAACACACTTCAAATAATAATAGTAAAACCTTACATAGTAAACAAAGGAACGCCTTTGTTAACGCCATATCATCAAATTAAGGACTTAGAAACGCCCTGAGGTGACACCACTCCGAACCATTCTGAGAAAATTAAACAAACGCATGTTTCCTCCATTGGCCATTCCTTTACGCTCAATAAACTAGAAGAACGTCATTTAGTAGATGTTGTTATAACAAGTGCAAAATATGTTGCTCCTTTAACATGCTTTTTCTTCTTAACGTGCCATATCAAGTCCCCTTGACGTTGGCGATTAACATGGAGAAACTGTCTCTGTCTTGAGCTATTCTAAAGAGTTGCTCAGCTTTCCTCATTCCTGTCCACTCCCTCATATTCTTCAACCAAGAGGCCTGCTTTCTACCAATTCCTCTGCGTCCTTCGATTTTACCCATCATAATAAGTTGAAGAATATTATATCGGTGTCTCCTTACTACGTGTCCAAAATAGGCCATCTTTCTACATTTGATGTTATCAAGCAGGTCGCGAGCAGCATTTGCTCTCTCAAGGACTGCCACATTTGTCAGCATAGCCGTCCATGGAATTTTTAATATACGTCTGTGCAGCCACATTTCAAAGGCCTCCAGACGATTAATAGTGGATATTTTTAATGTCCATGCTTCGACACCGTATAAGAGGACTGACCAAATGTAGCATTTAACCATGCGCTTTCCAAGTTGAAGTTGCAAGTTATCATTACAGAAGAATGACTTCATTTTTAAAAATGTAGTGCGGGCTATCTCGATTCTACGTTTTATCTCTTGATCTGAATCTAGTTGTTCAGTAATATGGCAATTAAGATAATTAAAACTGGACACTCTTTGAATTATATGACCATCAACATATAATCGTGCATCTTGATGTGCTAAACGGCTAAACACCATGTGTTTTGTTTTTAAACAGTTTATGTTTAGGCCAAACTCTCTTCCCACTGTATCAATGGCATTTAAAAGGCATTGTAATCCATTCATGTCATCACTTAAAGTAACTGTATCGTCTGTATATCTGATTGTATTTATCAGAATTCCATTAACTTTCACGCCCCATTCCAAATTATGCAGCGCTTCTTTAAATATTCTATGTGAATATAAATTAAACTTAAATTTAAATTAAATTAACATGCTTAGAGATTAGAATGCTGGTCAAAGAATATTTAGTTCAACAACCTTTCTAGTTTTGACTCGGTCAAGGCTTTTTTGTCACGACATAAGCACATTTTAACTAAAAGGCATGGCCAAAACGTTAAACGATTAAGAGGAGCCAACACTGAAGAAATCAGAGAGGGATATACAATAATTTAAAAATAATACTTGAAAACCTCGAACCTCAAAATATTTTAAATTATGACGAAATAAATCTGTCAGATGACCCTGGTACCCAAAAATGTATATTTCGGCGTGGGATAAAATACCCGGAAAGATACATGAATGCCACATAAAGCGCAGTGTCTCTAATGGTTGCAGCTACTGCAAACTTGTCCTCACATGTAAATATTGAGATAAGAAGGGCTTGTCAAAAGACAAATATAAGGTTTGAATTTCTGCCATCAAATTCTACAGGGCTTACATAACCACTAGATGTTGGATTTAAAGATCCTTACTGATTTAAAAACTAGTCAACCTAACTTACATTCAGTTAAAAAAACACCTTTCCTCAATTGCTAACAAAACTAATAGACGCGATTGAACAAAATTTTCAAAATTCATTTCGCGCAACTGGAAGTTATCTCTTGACCCACATAAATGGCTACAAATGGTAGGCTAGAATGGGAGATTTATGAAAAGAGTAAGCTCTGAAATTGATATTGCATTATTAAATACAACAAAAAAAGAAAGGGGATAACATTAAAAAAGGAAAAAAATTTGCTGAATACTGAACCCGGCCAAGCAGTTTAATTTAAAGAATTTGACCAGAATCCAGAGGAAAAAAGGATTTATAAGCAGAAATAGAGCTGGAGACGAATGACGACGAAAATTTACCAGAAGAAATGGAGATGAAGAAGGCAGATAAATTACATGAGAAAGAGCAGGATGAAATAGTTGAAAATAGCGAGTCTGATAAAAATATCGACGTAGATGAAAATAAACTAAAAATTGGTACCTTTGTCGTGGTCTAGTTTCTTACAAAAAAAAAACATTTCTTCGTGATTATAGCAGAAATAAACGACGAGAATACATACTACACCGTAAACTTTTTAAGAAAAAATATAAATGGTTCTGTTTATCTAAACACATTAGACATATTGGACGTCATATATAAAAAAATATTATAGGAACCTTCCAAAAGTAGAAAAAAATATTTTTTGTTTCAAGAAAATTTAAATAGTTTTCAGTTATTCTTGTATTTTTTTAATAAAAGTTTTTTAATAAAAAGCTCTGTAAAATAGAACTTGTTTTGTTCTAGCTTGTATTAAAAATTAAAAATCACGTATGTCGTGGGCAAAATAGTCCTATTACGTTTCCAGTGAATTTAAAATAGGTGGACAATCTTGAACTTTTCCGGCACAACTTTGCCATCTTGTATTTAGTTTTTTATTTTCGTCTGTGTTAAAGATTTTGATAAAAAATGATAAGTACACTCTCTGTTAATATTTCACGACTTCTCAAAATAATTTTTGTATTTATTTATATGTGCTATAAGAAATACAAATATTTAAATACAACTAAAATTTGCTGGAAAAGTAGGCCATGTATACGGTATCTTACCTAACATTAACAAATTAACTTTCCGCCTGGACTACTCGTATTATGTGTATATATTTTTTTCCAAAAATTATTTTCAATTGGATATTTTCACGGCCAAACTAATAAAAGTTCACCTAATTTTTATTGCAATTAATGTTTGTCTCAAAGAATCACATATAGCAAATTAATGAGAAAATATAAAATTTTGTAGTAGATGTGTCAGTATGGGTATAGAATAAAATACATATAATTAAGACCCTCTGTTACAATAACATAATAAAAGATGGGAGACGAGATCTTTATTGGGAATTAATGCAATATCAGTTAAAAATACCTTTATTTTGACCTTAATTCACATTAAAGATAGTATATGACATAAAAAAGCAATAAGAAAATAGAACCATTTAATTATTAGTACAATTAAAAGTGTAGCTATATATAGCAATAATTGTTCATCTGATACGTAATAAATAAAATAAAAACCAAGAAATCTTACCGAGGTTGGCGAAAATCCCATAATAAAACATAATACAATAGCAAAGGAGTCGAGGGGTTATGGAGAAAGTTACAAACACGTTTGCGACGACGTAAAATTCCGAGATTTTCATCTATATTTACCTAGTATTCTTTATTTTGAATAGTATTATTATATTTTTTAAATATTTAAAGCCATATTTTAGGCTTTTTTGTGTTTACTCCCCGTGGATCTCGGTGGCTGAAGTGAACATTTTTTAACAAGAAACGCCATGTACCAAAGGTGGACACAATCCGAATTTGTGAGTGTTGTAGCATTTTGTTAGACAGTAGAGCTACAGTATATTACTAAAGAATAGCATTAAATTGTGGCAGAGATCTTATCCAAACTTATCCAATCTAATTGTGTCACAACTAGCAAATAGTTTACTTTGATACCGATCGCAAGTACCGCATGTATCACTTCTCGGTAAGCCAAATTTAAGGTTAAATTTGGTATGAAATATATTCGATATTTAATAAGAAGACTTTACACCGGGATGTTCTGCTATGAATATTTTATACATCTTTTTCACAGATAGCGTCTCAAAAAGGTAGTAGGTATTCGGATTTTTTCTTCTTGAATAATGAGACTGTCGGTTTTTAAAAGATTTGAAATGGCTCTTAATAAAAGTCAATGTATTATTTGCCCTTTTATTTGGTCGGTTTGAATGCTTGCCTCGTTTATCCTTTGGTGCTGATCCACTATTAAAGACATGTATTTGTAGCCTTTGAACCCTTTCATATGTTATTACATGAAGACAAAAGCCTTTACATATACTGGTTCTTCTCTATTTCCCAACTTTATTTTATAATTATAGGCAGCAGAATGTTGGTCTTTGAGCGTTTGCGGAACATTACCTTGGCTTGGCGCATTCTGTTAGTAAAACATCCCCAATTTCAGCGGTTTTTTTTCGGCTTCTCTTTGCTTTGGAATATGATAAGATATTAGCCCTACAATGAAATATAGTTGTTAATATTTTAATTGTTTAAATAAAGCGATTAATTTTACCTGTCAAATAACTATATTGCTCGCTTTTAGTTTTTAAAGCATAAAAGTGAACGAAAACTCGAGTTTTCTCTTCACCAATAATTTTAGAATAACATTGAAACCATGAACATCTAAAAGGAATATAAATGTTTCACTCATCATTTTACCTTCTTTTTCTTTTTTAAAGGCACATTTTCACTTGAACTTTGTAGTTCGAGTTCATTGTTACTTGTATTTATTATAAAACTCATTTTACTAAATTTGTTTATGATGTTTACTTATATAATCACACAACACAACTATTCGAAGGAACATTAACCTATAAAAACCTACTGACAGCCAAGCGATAAAGTTTCCTACAAAAACAGCAATAGTCATTAACAACTGTGGCTTTTGCAGGAAATTGCTCTTGATATATGAGGTTTATGCGGAATCGCCTATATTCTTGTCACTTATATCTTGGATTACGGTGGTTTTAATGAGAGAGTGGTTTGGCTGTACCACTTATGAACTCTTTAGGTCAGCTGTAAACAAGGTCAGGATAGTCTTGATGATTTCCAATTTCCGATAGTAGTGGCACAAGGCGAAGAAGGTTTTAATGGAATTTTCTTACGCAAGAAACGTAGGTAATGTAGTCCTTCAATCCATAGATGGCGTTAGTCCATTTCCGGAAAAAACTGACATATGAGGTTTTCTTACAGGTAGCGTATATGAAAGTCCACGACTCAACTCCTTACAACAGCATAGGAAAGATATCACATCGTCTTCTTCTTCCTATGCCGTCCCCATTAACGGAGGTTGGCGACCACATTTTTAATCCACACATCGACCAGCGACCACATCACATCGTAGTAACCTGATATTTACGGGTACTGATAAATCATGACATTTGAATAGCTTAGCCATTTTTTTAAATGAAGCGTGTAAAAGAAAAACCAGACATTTGACATTTTTTAAAAAATTAATGAAATAAATTAAAAAATTAACAGTTAAAATTTAGAATTAGATGCAAAAGCAGACATTTGTGTACACTTGTTAGGTGCAGAGACAGACATTTGCCTTTAAATCAATCCGGATGCGACTTCTTAGTCATGTGCTGTCGTGTTTGCGCTGTTTCGTATTGTCACTCGTATTTCGTTAATATTTTGTACTCACATTGAGACCAAACGTGGTAAATATACGTTATGAATTAGTGCTCATGAAAACAAACAATAATTATACATTGTAAACATGAATCACATTATTATTGAACTAAGTCCAGCTGGTAAAGGGCGAAAACCATTAGTAAATAAGGATCAGTGGAAACGAGAAATAGCAAAAAACAATGTTATGATCACATTTAAGTTTTTGTTTAACAACTGATCGGATTATATCATTTTACTTTCTCATGTGTTCTCGGCGGTGCCTTCCTGAATTTCCCAGGTGTGCTCATAACACTAAAGTTCATCAATATTTCAAAGCTTTTATAGCAAACCACCATCGAAATCCTATCAAGACATGTTTGTATTGAAGCATTGCGTGACAAATAATCCAAAAAGACCTGGAACGAAAATTAAAGAGAACGTTCTAAATAAACTAAAAAGTCAGTGTGAAGTACATCATCAGTACGTCAAGAGGATCAATTCCTGTTTGTAAAAAAACATTCGTAACGATACTGGGTATTGAAAAAAACCGAATTGAAATGATATTAAAGGAGTATCCTAAAACGGGAGTTTTTCCAGCAGAAAGAAGAGGAAGTGAGAGAACTTCACAAAAATCAATTTGTAAAAACTAAGCTATAACACATTTCATTGAATCTATTACTTGCTGCGAAACTAATTAAGCCAGAAATAGAACAGTTGTTAGACGATATTTGCCTTGTAAACTAAATATATGTATAATTCTACAACACAGGAACATCTAAAAGTAAGACAGTGCTTCTTTAGAAATATTTTTGTACGACAATACAACATTGATTTTGGATCACCAGAAGTTGCTGTATGTTCACAATGTCTCCAATTTTTAGAAAAAATAAAAAAAATCACAAACCCACAAGAAAAAATAAAGATAATGACAGAACAGCGCGTACACAAACTGCGTACAATCGCACAGTAGCAATATTTTCCTTCGATTGCCAAAAGAATCTACCAGTACCAAAGATACTACCAAAGATACCAGATTAGGCCTGCTATTTTAGTATGCAAATAAATTTGTACAATTTTGCAGGTGTAGCTGGAAATTGAAAGTCCCCACTTAATCCTGAATCAGTAAAATCGTTTATATGGACAGAGAATGATCGCCAGAGGAGTTTTCGCTGTTTATTACACATTGACAAACTTTTATTTTGATAAAGGGATAAAGAAAGTGCTTTTAGTGACTAATGGTTGTTGAGGCCAGAATAAGAATATCCCATATATCCCATAGTAGATCAATCTTTCCTTTCACCTGATCGACTATTTGCTCAAATTTAAAGAAAAGTTTAGAAATGTGCCACCATAATTGATCCAGAAACATATATTAATTTTATTAAAGATTATTCTACAGTGCTGAAGATGGGAGAAGATTACACAGTTTTTGACTGGAAAGGTGAGGTGCAAAAGTTTTTAAAAGTTATGGATCCTGGAATTTTCGTTTTCAACCATCTAAACGATGATAACTTTCAAAAAACAAGAAAGGGTATGTTTATGTCACAGGCAAACCGTTTTATAAAAATGTGCTTTTTAGCCCAAGAGCATCTGCAAGAAAGGGAAGAATATTTTCAACCATTGAGTGTAGGGAGACGTTTAAAACCAGATAAAATAAAAAGCATATCAACGTTGTTGTTAACAAATGGAATGAATTGGGCGGCTGATATCATGGGCACGCTATCATTTCTTTACAAAAGCTTTTAACTACTTGGAAAACCCTAACCAGGCGGAAAAAATCATCCTGAGGATACGAAACATCATCCTGAAGGTACAGAAGACGAAAGTATGATCAATTCATCTGAAACTGAAGATATTAACTTAATAATTAAGTTTTTGTTTATATATTCGATAAAATCAATATTTTTCAAATTTAGATTTATTTTATTACGACCCTTTTTTGTTAGTATCACACAAAAGGCTATCAATGTTATAAAAAATACAAAAACAATTGAGGTTCATTTAGATGCGTAAGCAGACATGTGCAACTCTCACGTGCAAAACAAGACATGTCTAATTTTTAAACCAAAATATCTTTTTACTAACAAGTCTAATTTATGTTTTGATTAGTAGTAACTATATTTATCAAAGATAAAAAATTTTGATTTAAACACAATGTTCATTGGTGTTAAATTACGATTTTGGTAGGTTCTGGTTTTGCATTTATACGCTTCAAATGCAGATCTTGCTTTCTCTGTCCTACATTTTATTTCTTGGAAATGGTCCTAATTTTCATTGTCGTTCGTACCAAGGTAGCTGTATTTTTTTACTCTTTCTATTGGTGACCATTCACACTGATTTTCAATTTAATTTATTGTTTCTTCTTAGAGATCATCATACATTTTGTTTTCTTCGTGCTTCATACAGGTTCAGTGAAAGTCCATATCTCTGACTAACTTCTGTGATTCTATTCATTAACTCCTGGAGGGCTTCTTAATATTCAGCGAATAGCACCGTGTCATCCGTGTTTCTGATATGATTGATACATTTTCCGTTAACTCAAATTCCTGCTTTAACACCCTCTACTGCTTTTTGAAAGATTTACTCAAGGTATATGTTAAACTGTAAGGTAAATAGTATACATCCCCGTCGGATGCATAGTTTAATTTTGATATCATCGGATTCTCCTGCCTCTCTGTACGGATAGACGATGTTTCTAACATTTAACATTTGTTAATATTTTCAAGTCGTTCAGATAGCCAAGCGGGCTGGGCGGCCGGTTCTCATTCGCTTCACTGCACGTGGTTCAGTGGTTCGATCCCCAGCTTGGTGTACAGAAAACAAAAAGGCTAACTTAGCAGTTTAAAATTCTAAATGAATCTGTGGCTTAAAGTATGCTAGTGTCTGATCGGCCTATGGTGGAGCAGTACGGCAAGAGATAAGGGCTTGCGGCTCAGTGATATTCCTCCATAGATCCCTACCGGAAGGGCGAGGCGCCTAAATACCGGTATATATATATATATATATATATATATATATATATATATATATATATATATATATATATATATATGTATATATATATATATATATATATATATATATATATATATATATATATATATATATATATATATATATCGCACCCTCAGTGCAAGACTGCAGTAAGTCAGAATAAGTAAGTTTCGAGATAAAGACGATTTTGTTTATTTTCGTGCTAATATCGGTGAAATAAGACACAAGTTTTAAGAAAAATTAACATTTAATTATGATTTTGCATGCTTTTCAGCCTATATTACATTAACTAAAAATAGAAATTTAAATAAAATAATATTAATGCTAAAAAAATTAGGAATTTCAAAGTTACAACACTTTTGCACGGAGAAAATTGTTAATCACTACACATTTAGTATTAGAATTTTAAAGTTACAACACTTTTGCACGGAGAAAATTGTAAAAAGTGTAGACATATTTTCTGTTAGTTGTTGTCCTCTTCTCGTATATCATCTTGGGCCAAAATATTTTTATAAAAACTATGGTGGGCTTCTGGTATCATACCCGAATGGCATATGTATACCAAATCTTTCTTTTTGGCCATTTGAATTTTGCAATATTTTTATTTAAATTCAAAACAAAAGGACTATAATAAAAATATGCAAATTAGGCTACCTTGAGTACAGTGATTAACAAAAGGATTGAAATTCACTACCTTACTAAAAGTTGGGAATTACGGCGGGACAATATGATAAGACAATCGCCCCGGAAGGTTACATGACGATTTAATACAATTTGGGATTTAGTTTTTATAGAACAAGTTTTCTGAGAATAGATATTTTTAACCTGTCAATATTGTTAATACACAAGTTTTAAGATAACTGTTTTTCCTTTCATAAGAAAAAATACTTTTTGGCTGTAAATAATTAGTCTTAATTTATGTGTTTTTAATCCAATCTAATACATAAATGGTCAAACGACTTCGCACCCATTTTATGGAAAATATAATGTCACATAAAGGACATAAAACTTACATGAATAGATTGGTCTCGTAAATCTTTCTTTATTGTCTCGGCCGTTAATGGATTGGGTACACGTAAACTCATCACCAATTACCATAAATACCCTCGTACATAGTACAAACTCATCACCGCCATAAAAGCAGGATTTTTAAAATAGACCCTAAGAGATTGGTAAACTGATCACTGGCCTACCTGCACCCCGGATCAGGTATAGACCATAAAATCCAAGCAAACGGCTAGTTTTTGGTAATTTCACAGAATAATCCAAATCCAGATGTCTTAAATGCAACTGCAATTTATTGGTTTTTATTTGGGAATTCCACAAAATTCTATTGATAGCTACCTAAAATCATGCGAAAAGAAAAATTTCTCTTTATTTGCCCTTGTTTCTTCAAGATGGATAGTGAACTGCTAATTGATTACGTCAAGCCAACGCGGACAAAAAATGATGGTTATCAATAATTTCAAATTTCAATTGCGAAAATTTCTAAAAAAATCGAATTGCCGTTTGTGGACTTGTGTGATGAAAGAATGTAAGGCTAAATGTCATACAACTGGTAAGAAGAAATTTTATACCGTTTTTGTTTATTCGTTTCGCACTGGTTTTCGCGAATCATCCTGATCAATCAGAAAAAAATCAGCGTAATTAAGCTCTTTAAGTTAACTGTATAAGATGTTTCTTATAGGCAAGACATAATATTACTTTGTTGCTGTAGATTACTCTTTCCGATATTACATTTTGAGCTTTCTAATTAAATTGTTAAAGTCACATTGTTTTTTATGTATATATATATATATATATATATATATATATATATATATATATATATATATATATATATATATATATATAGGGTATCCAATTAAGTCGGCAACCATATGTGAAACCTTTTTATTTTTAGTTTTATGATTTTTGTTATATAAAATAATTATGTTACATAAAAAGTTTTGAATGATCTAAAACCTAGAATACAATGATCAGATATTAAATTTTTTTTAGTTGTATACCCGGTTTGTCAAAAAAAAATTAATTGTGGATATTCTCAAGTCTTAATAAAATTCATGTTTTTTAACGAACCGCGTAAATGACTGAAGAATACTAATATCTGATTCTGATGATTGAAGTTCTAGATCATTCAGAACTAGAGAATAAATTTTTTTTCATAAAACTAAAAATAAAAAAAAATTCCACATGGTACCGACTTGGACTCCTTATATACATATTATATACTGAAAAAGCGATCAACGCTTGTAGTCAACGCTGATCAGTTATTATAGACTACAAAATACAACTACATATTTGGGTATGCAGCCGAAGATAGGACAAAGAAGTACTCCTTTTAGTCTACCAAGCTTTTGCAAATCTTTATTTGCATCATCAGGGTGCTACAATAAACAAAATTAGTACAAAATACAGAAAAAGAATTATATTGCATCTTACACTAATTGAGGTTAGTTGTCATGATGTTTATAAAATGAAATGAACAATTCATCTAACTCCTACAAATAATGACGAAAACTAACCCAAAAATGTAAAAAAATTGCTTTTAAAAGCACTCTAATTGTCTGATCTTTGTACAAGTCATTGAAAGATAAAGTACAGGAAACTGTACTTAAGCTGTTTGATGCATTCTGTCACAATAAATGCATTGCTGATTACTTTAAATTTAAAAATTTCTGCCAATAAGCCATAAAATGTAAAGCTTTGCACGTGTAAAAAATTAAGTTTCCTTCGACTTCTATGCACTAAATAGCACACTCAAGATTTTAGCTTTTCCTATTTTTCAGATATTTTATATTTACTAACTGTCCAAAATCGTCTATTATTTTCAAGATAGTCAAATAACGCCAAAACGGTAAGACTTAGACCGAATGTATGCTTAACAAATTATCTCGAGAATTCAATGATAAATATAAAAATGCAATGAAAATCAAATAACGAAGTTGGGACTACTTCCGATATAAACAAAAATAGCACATATTGACAAATATTTTCATTTTAAAGTTCACTATCGAAATACTATGCAACTAAGTTTTTAAATCTCATATTAATATCTCAGTTAAATTTTAAAGCAACTTGTTTAAAATAATTTCTGAATTTATTAAATTATCACATAAACGAGAAATATAACAGATAAGAGGCAACCTTTCGCATTAGAAACCAGGCAAAAATCCCGGTGATGAGTTTACCTATCTGCGGTGATGAGTTTACCAATCTCCAAAGGATGCCGGTGATCAGTTTACTATATCTCCGAGGGTCTAATAATTTTATGGGGGGCTATATAGTGATGAGTTCGTACACGTCCAATGGATTACGTAGACACGCTGTATATTAAAATTAAACACCACAGATATATATATTAAAATAACAAATATTTTATTTTTGTCGTGCCTTTCATTGCTTTTTATCAAAACCATTGCAATGTTCCGTGCAAAACTGTTGTAACTCTATTACATTAGAATTACAACAGTTTTGCACGGAACTTATGTACAAAAACGCAAAATAGTTAAACTGTTGTTGTTGTAATATTTAGCCGGTTAAGTATTTGAAAGTTACTAAAGTTTTACAGGGGATAGATATGCATGTTTACAGTCGAATTCCATGATTACTTCATTTTCATAAAATTTTGAGTTACTGCAGTCTTGCACTGAGGGTGCGATATATATATATATAATATCTTCATGACGCTAATAGTAACAGATAACCTAGCAAATTTACAGTTGTTGATGGAAAACATAAACACCCATACCAAAAAATATGGTCTAAAACTGAACATCAAAAAGACTAAATTCATGGTTGTAACAAAGAAGCTATACACCAATGTGAATTTACCCATAAATAATCAACCGGTTGAAAGAGTTACGTCCTACAAATATTTAGGGGTTTGCTTCACTGATACTAATAACCAGACAAGAGAAATCAAGAGGCGAATAGAGATAGCGAGACAATCGTTTGTCAAAATGAAAAAGTTCCTATGCAGCCGGGACATAAATATAAACTTAAGAACGAGAATGTTAAGGTGCTATGTTTTCTCCGTTCTGCTGTACGACATGGAAGCCTGGACACTGAAAAAGATAAACATTAAAAACATTAAGGCATTCGAGATGTGGTGTTACAGAAGAATGTGGAAAATACCATGGACAGAAAGAGTAACAAATCAAGATGTTCTGCTGAAGATGGGAAAGGAATGCGAAGTCATAAAAACCATACAAACGAAAAAACTGGAATATCTGGGCCACATAATGAGAGGAGAAAAGTACTCTCTGTACTGATTAGACTCATAATCCAAGGAAAAATCAAATCTCGGGAAAGAGAAATGTCGGAAGGAGGATTTCCTGGTTGCGAAATTTAAGGGAGTGGTATGGGTGCAGTTCAATACAGTTGTTCAGAGCTGCAGCTAACAAAGTGAATATTGCTGTGATGGTAGCCAACCTCCGATAGGAGACGGTACTGCAAGAAGAAGAATATCTTCATCAGCTTGTCGTGTTTTAGTGTATCGAACGCTTTATGGTATATGCATAAATATCGCAACTCATATCTCTATATTATTGAAATAGCACTTGTATGCTAAAGAGAGCCTCTCTCGTAGCCACTGCGTTTCGAAAACCAAACTGTATACGGCTTTCATACGTCAAATCCTTTGACGTATGATTTTTAAAGATAACTTTAAAATGTGGCTTGATAGAGCAATAAACGTTGACTTTAGCCATGACCTTGGTATTACTCCGTTTAAATACATGTCATTGAATATTTTGGTAGTCATTGAGTACCGTCAGTGTTAAATAGCTTTATGAGTTCAGCATATGCGTTGTCAGTCCCAGGAACTTTGCCATTTTTTAGTTGTGATATTGCTTTTTTCACTTCATCTGGTGTGATTGGTATGTGGTCATTATATATGTAGGACTGAGATTGTTCGGACATATTATCATCAAAGAGTTCTTGTATGTATTTGGTTCATACGCATATTTCTTGATTTTTATTTGTGATCATGTTTTCCTCTTTCTTCCATGAGTTGCAGTATATAGTCATTCATCCAACTTTACCTCTTCTATTTATTTTATATCAGATGTGCTTCTTGGATCTTATGAAAAGTTTCACATATATTTTGGAATAATTCTTCTGGATCATATGTTTGCTCCATGTTACTCTGAAAGAATTCGCGTGACTTTCTCTTTTGTTTCCTTATCTTTTAGTCTTCTCACATCATATTTTTTGTTACTGTTCTTTTTTGTAACCATTGTAAATATAAACCTAAATTTACCAATAACAGGAATATGATCTGATGATACGTCAGCAGCAGGGTAACTTTTAACTGATAGGCATCCATTACGAAATCTCTTGTTCATCATTATGTAATCAATTTGATTCCTTATTATGTTTCCCGGTTAATCTTGCGGAGAGACCCAAGTACAGCTTAGTCGATTAATCGAGTTTATCCACACCTGCCATAAATTTATTATATTGCGATAACGTAAATGAACTTTAAAATTTCACATGGAAATAATATCCTTCTAACATCGCACATGTTCAAGGGAAATTACATTCATATTATTTGTTAACAATTTTACGTACTTATCAATGGTGTCTCTAAAATTTGTTTTTTTATGAAATCTTTGATCATATGAACCTCATCTTTTTCATTCCAGCATTACTTCTTATAATTCTCAGCTAGTAGCTATTAAAATTTCGGTTGAGTATATATTACTTTCATTTCATTTTGATTTTGTATATGACAAGTTCCTTAAAAAAATTTTAAGTTTTTTTTTAATTTGCGGCATTGTGTCCAAAAGTGGGCAAATTTTAAACATTTTGTTCCATTTCTTCATGTACGAGAACAAAGAATTGTCATTTAAATTCGTTGTATTGGAAAATTGATCGTTTTATTATCAAAAAACAGTTTCTTGCAATTTATTATTCGTTGCATACTTATATCGTCATCACAAATATATTATTTTGTGACTAAGAATGATAACTAGATAGCAATCAAATTCTTATAAATTTTTTATCGGCAGTAAAATTCAGATCATGACGCTTTTCTAGATAGCAATATAACTTTCCGATACAATAAATTCTAAGGGCTCTTCACTTACCAGTTCTTTAAATATTTGAACCAATATTTCATATTTGATGTTTGCTCTATACGAGTATGCCCCGATGATATACTTGAGAAAAATCTGCATCGATTTTATACGACTATTTATTATATATGATAGTATATATAATATGTGTAGCAAGTAACTGAGTACCTATAGTTAATTGAAATAAAGGAACCAAAATACAAATACCTATTTAAAAAAAAATCTTGTGAGCAAAAAAATCGACTCACTCGATGAATTGGATTTTATGCTTAAGAATTTTATGTTGTGTTACTTTGAATTAAAACAACTAATACAAAAAAATATTATCTATTATAGAGCTTCCGAAAAATAATTGTTTTATGTAAAGTGGCAACGTGTTCTAAAATATGCCTACTTCTGTATGGTGCAGGGAATGCAGCAAACATTGTAATGGGCATGTTCTACTAGGCAATGTAGACCTCTATCAGTTTGTCAGTGATCATTTCATTCGTTTTTAAAACGTTGACGTGTGTGTACTTCAAAGTGCAATAAGTCAATATTTTACAAATGGATACTTCACAAGTGAAGGCGGCCCAGGCAAATATAATATTACGAGAGTGCCATAGTCAGAGGATCACCGGTCGCCTACTTATGACGTAGTCTGCAGTTTCAAGGGCCTAATATCGATACCAGGAGACCGGTAGCTACAACCAGGTTCGGGTAAGCTACGGCGATGTGTAACGACAGAGAGGAAAGATTGATTCATTGTCCTGAGTGCCTTTCGGAATAGGACACATGAATTGAGCTTTAACAATCCTAGAGGAATGTACGAGGTATCACTGTTACTTAGTGGACCTAATGAGACGACTTAAGGCTGCCTCTTTAACTCTCAGATGAGCTAACGTCAGGGAGCAGGATTACAACAAAGAAACCACATTTTGCCCGTTTTAGTCAAAAATAGAAACTCCTTAATTGAGAATAAGAAAAAACTAACACGATTGAAATAATACATCCAAGAGCTGTTCGAAGACAAAAGGGGCAAATAGAGCAAATATCGTTTAAAGAAAGAGAGGAAGGTGCAGAAATTTCAAAGGAAGAAATACTACCTGCGCTTAAGGCCATCCACAATTAGAAAAGTCCTGGGCCAGACAAATAACCTATTCAAATTATTAAAATGATAGAAACGAAACACGTGGACAGTTTCTCAATATGGAAGTTTTTCAATATGATATATCAATTTTTTGTGGCGTTTAGCTTCAATACTTATTCATCACACGACCTATTAATTAGATGTTAAAGTTCTTCGTAACTATTAACACTGTGTCAAATTAACCACTATCCAATGCTTTATTGAAAACAAACTTTGAATGGATGTTAAATTTTGGTGGGAACAAAATGCAACACTGTCTTATTTCTCTTCGGATTTGAAGCCATTTAAAATTATTATTCTGGCCAATCCTGATGTTTGCACGTTCATGTCAGTAAAGATTTTTAATGATACGTAGGTCTTTACCATTAGTACCTACCTGTTAAAGAATGATCTATCATTTCAGTATGTTTTACTCGATCAAAGTTGTTCTCAAAAACCATAAAACACATATAAACTGGATGGTTGACATCTCTGTACCATAATTTGAATACTACAGAATGATTTTTTTGTTCCAAGGTTATTATTAAGTCCAAACTACGTGTCACTTCTTCTTCTTAAAGTGCCTATCCGTTCCGGACGTTGGCGATCATCACGGCTATCTTCACTTTGCTTATTGCAGCGCGGAACAGTTCAGTGGTAGTCGTGTTATACCACTTTCGCAAATTTTAAAGCCAGGAAATGCGTCTTCTTCCCGGTCCTCTCTTACCATTTACTTTCCCTTGGAGAATCAGCTGGAGAAGGCCGTAACGTTCTTGATTTCTCATTACATGACCTAGATATTCCAACTTTTTAGTTTTGACGGTCATGAGAATTTCACATTCTTTCCCCATTCTACGCAGGACCTCCACATTAGTAACTCTGTCAACCCAGGATATACGTAAGATGCGCCTATACCACCACATTTCGAAAGCTTCGAGCCGATTCATAGATGCAACAGTCAGTGTCCATGCTTCCATTCCGTAGAGCAGAACTGTGAATATGTAGCAGTTCAATAGACGGCATTTTGTTTTAATGATATGTCTCGACTGTTGAAAATAGTTCTCATTCTAACGAATGCTGCTTTTGCTTTTATTATTCGCTGTTTAATTTCTGTTGAGTGGTCCCATTGGCTATTTAAATTGGTGCCTAGATATGTATATTGCTCGACTCTTTCGATATTCTGTTGGTTGATTGTAAGTTGAGCGTTTAGTATTGGTTTTTTACTAATTGTCATAAATTTGGTTTTCTTTATGTTAAGAGCTAGTCCGTATCTGTTGCTGACTTCTGTTATGCGATTTGTTAATATCTGTAAGTCATTCAGATTATCGGCAAAAACTATAGTGTCATCTGCATATCTAATGTTATTCAACCATTCACCGTTTATTAGTATTCCTTTCGCACAACCGTCTAAAGCTTCCTTAAATACCCATTCAGAATAAATATTGAACAACAATGGAGACAAAATACAGCCCTGTCGTACTCCACGTTCTATTGCAATTTTATCAGTTAACTGGTCTTCTATTTTGATTTTGGCCGTTTGATTGTAGTAAATGTTTCTGATAATTCTAAGATCTTTGTTGTCAATTCCAATTTCTTGCATTAGAGTCATTAATTTGTCATGTTTTACTCTGTCAAATGCCTTCTGGTAATCTATAAAGCATACGTATATATCACAATTCACATCCCTGCATCTCTGAAATAGCACCTGTACAGCAAAAAGGGCCTCCCGTGTTCCCAGAGCATCACGAAATCCGAATTGTGTTCTTGTTAGTTGTTTCTCACATTTTGTATATATTATTTTGTGGATGACCTTTAGAAATGTTTTAAGTAAATGGCTCATAAGGCTTATAATTCTATAGTCTTCGCACTTTCTCGCATTGGGTTTTTTTGGAAGATTTATAAAAGTTGACACTAACCACTCTTGGGGAACCACGCCCGTATCATATATACTGTTAAATATATTTGTCAACCATTTTATGCCATCATAGTCCATAAGTTTTAAGAATTCTGAGTGAAAATTATCAGGGCCTACTGCTTTACCATCTTTGGTGCTTTTGATGGCATATTTTACTTCTTCGACTGTAAATGGTGGTCCAGATTCGCAATTGGTGTTTGTTGTAATACCAGTGTTACTTCGTATATCTTCAAAAGTTTTTTCCACGTATTTGATCCAAATATCTATACGTGTCACTAATTTGTTCTTTTATTAATATCTTAGAACAAGTAGAGAATAAAACTAACTTGGCACCAGAATCAATTATTCACAGGTATGATTACTACAAAGAGATTAGAGTGCACATAGAGAAAGCATATACAAAATTTTAACACACTTAAGTAGATGCTTTGCACAAGGTGGAGTTCTGGAGTCTAAAGCTGGAGTTCTGGAGTATGAAGCTGGAGTTTACAAATAGATTTGCAAAGTGTTGTTATATTTTCTCGACACCACTATATGGAAAGTAGACTTACAGGCCCATAAGTCTACTTTCACATATTTATAAACTATTTACAAAAATAATTACGAAACGACTAGAAAATAAATTGGAATTTTATCAGCCCATAGAACAGCGGGTTTTAGAAAAGGCTATGGAACAAACGATCACCTACTGGTAATAAAAAATCTTATAGAAAAATGCACAGAATATAATAAACCACTAGCTTTAATATTTGTCGACTATGAACAGGCATTCGACACCGTAAATCAAAAAAATGTTGGAAGCCTTGACAGAATGCCGAATTGACTATCGGTATATAAATATAATTAAACACATATACAAAAACGCAACAGCCAGTGTTAGAGTGGGTGATCGTCAAACCCAGAAATTCCGATACAACGTGGAGTACGCCAGGGGGACACCATATCGCCGAAACTGTTCACTACGCTTTTGGAATATATATGTAAAAGGGCAAAACTGACCGACAAGGGCATAAACATAAACGGAGAAAAGCTTAACCATCTAAGGTTTGCAGATGATATTGTACTAATAGCTGATAGGATAGATGAGGCCAAAGAACTTTTAAATCAGCTCTACCTTTCCTCGCTAGAAGGGGGACTGAAAATAAATATATCTAAAACCCAGATGATGACAAATCTTGTAGTCAGCGAAGATATATGCGTAGGAACAAGATCCATAGAACAGGTAATCGCCTATAAATACCTAGGTCATGAGATCCGCATAGGAAAAGATAACCAAACCGTTGAGCTTCTCCGTCGTATTAGACTGACTTGGGCAGCCTTCGGCAAGCTGAACCATATTTTTAAATCGTCTAATATACCAATATGCCTTAAAAGAAAAACGTTTAATCAGTGTGTTTTGCCAGTGTTAACTTACGGTGCGGAAACGTTGACCATGACAAGGAGAACAGTTCAAAAGATCCGTGTGTGTCAAAGGGCGATGGAGCGTGCTATGTTGAGCGATCCACTACGAGACAAGATCGCAAATCGCCAGCTACGACAAAGAACAGGAGTGGCTGATGCAGTAGAGAGAGTAGCAACACTGAAATGGAGCTGGGCAGGTCACGTGGCTCAAATGACAGATAATAGATGGACAAATCGGATACTGGAATGGAGACCAAGGGATGATGCCTACCGAAGCAGAGGTCGTCCACCAACACGTTGGACTGACGATCTAAAACGTTGTCATAGGAATTGGATGCAAGAGGCACAAGATCTAAATAGATGGAAAATTATGAGGGAGATCTATGTCCAGCAGTGGATAAGCGAAGATTGAATGATGACTATATGGAAAGAAGGCGTGGACTCTGAACGTGTCGATAATTAAAAAGCTGGAAGCATTTGAATTGTGGATATTCAGGAGAATACCATAGATTAATCAGTGTATTTATTAGAAGAATGCATAAGAGTACGGAACTAATAGAAACGATCAAAATCAGAAAGCTGCAGTATCTGGGTCATGTTATACGTCGCGCCTAAATTCCAGGGAAGTAGTAGTGTGAAGAGGAGAAGAATCTTATGGAAATGCAAATTGCGGAAATGGTATAGATGCTCATGTATCAAACTTTTAGGGCATCCGCATCCTAACTCAGAATATAGGTAGCCATGATGGCTGCTAGTCTACGAAGATAACTCAATAAACTAGTTAGCACGATACATTTACTTACTTTTATTTAAAAAACAGTTTTCCGGAATATGCAATCAACGCATGTCAAACTGAATTGAACCAAAACTTATGACAATCATTGATCTATACTGATATTCTTTTTTATGTAGAATGCAATCTCTAAAAGTAACGATTCTTAGATGACGCAATAGATGTCAATTAATCGAATATGCTGAAAAAGGTAATCTTTAAAATTATGAATTGCAAGAGATAAAAAATATAAACGATGAAAAAATCGTCACTTGTAAACATCGTGGTCACTAATGATTTAAATTACAGACAAAACAATAGTGGTTGCGTAAAAGCGTGTTCCAGTGTGTACCGGGATATCGGAAAGCCCATATGATTTAATATGGTCAATGATTGGTGACATAATTATTTCCCTAAAAAATATATAAAGGTAATTGAAAAACACTTAAATCCCCAAACAAAAGACAAAACAGAACTCTTAATTTTTTTCCATGCCTTACATATTTATAATTTCTTTCATTGTGAATTTAAATTATGGATTTGTGATAACTAAGAAATAGAAAACTATTCAGAACTTTTACATTAAACATAGGTATTAAAAGTCCATGTGTGCCAATAAGGAATATATTTATGTTTATTTTAATTAAAGTAATATAACGATACTAAAACTATTATTCAAATTAACACAAATTAATAAATTATGAACAATATTAAAATGAACCTGATAGTTTTTTCTTGTTTAATAATCTGAATAGGTTTTTGATATGTTATTTCTCTCCAGCTCAACGAAGCAAAACACGATAGAACGGTATATATATTTTGTAAATGATCATTTTCAACTCAATGCTTTTAGCTAAAATTGGGTTCTTCGAGCATCTTATTTTACCAAATCTTACTTAATTTTATCAAATTTTCTGCTATTTCGTTTTGGGAGTTAAACACCATTGGAAATGATTACTTTATTGATGGCAAAATTGTTTCACTTAGGATTTAAGAGGATTCCAAAATAGTTTATGTTTTCTTGAATTTAAACATATTCATAGTGTGTTTTTCTTGTGTAGTGCTGTGGGTAGAATAGGTCAGTCTTATCAATTATCTAGGGTAGTATAAAAGTTTCGAGAAAGAAATGTGGGTAGTGGGTAGGAACTCCTTTGGAGTACCTTGGATTCTATTGGATAGTCCTATCAGGGAAAATGAATCAATCCCTGCCCTCGTCAGATTCCAGGAGCTTCTTGGCCCAGGAAGCTAACACCTGTTAAGATCCCTTGTCCAGGGTCACGAAAGAAGTCCAGAACGGCATCCAAGGCGTCGAAGAATACTTTAGATACGGCGAAGATGTTGGAGTTGGCAACCCCTGATTTTAGGGGTAGTATAGGATCACAAACCAAGAAGCATCTGACCCGGAGCAGGCGGCTTCAAACGGCGTCAGTACTGACAATGAGCGGCTGAATTAAAAACTCACTAACCCGCCTTGCAAGCGTGGTGTTTTAAGACAAATACCTCCCAACAAAATGTCAGATTTTAAAACAAAAACGGATGTACCCAAGGTGAGTATAGCGAGAAATCTAAAGTCTCACACTGATTTATCAGTCTCTTCCAAGGATTCTGAGGAGGACAAAAAACTGACGACGAGAAAGACGAAAAAACCTTTAACACACTTTATCTGTACCTACAATACCAGAATATTATATATCCAAAGAAAAAGTCACCGAAATTGAAATCGAGATAATAAAAGTAAAATTAGATATCATTGGAGTCAGTGAAGTAAGGCGGCATGGAGAAAACCTGACAACACTAAAATCATAGTATCATATTATCATCGAGAGGCTCAAGTAAAATTCTGTCCTAAAAGACGTCAAAACGAAAAAGTAACCATTGCAACAAAGCAACTAATGAAAACTAGAAGAGAAATCAAAGAAAACGAAATCATTGAGGAAGAAAAACTACGAAAAATAAATAAATAAGTATTAAAAGCTATAAGAAAAGATTTTAAAAAATTTAAGAATGCAAAGGTCCACCGAACTATAGAAGAGAATAAAAGTCTGAAAGTTCTGAGAAGACGGCTAGACAATGAAAAATGTGAAATGCACAAACTAAAAAACAAAGAAGTAGTCTCCATATCAAATAGAGAACTACTACATATAATTAAAAACTTCTATCAAGAACTTATACACAAGTCAAAGAGAAGACCAAACAAATTTGGAAGCTGCCGCGTCACGCAAAATCATCAACCAGGGTTCAGAGTTCATGTCAGAAATCACACTAAGCAAAATCCACGATGCACTAAAAAAAATAAAAAACAACAAAGCACCAGGAGAAGATGGAGTCGTTATAGAAGCTATAAAGATGGATGAACGTGCCCTTCTCAACCAAATAAAAATTTTGTTTACCCTTTGTGTAACAGATTGTTGCATACTGGAAACATGGAACAATGCAGTAACAACTTCTACTATACAAGAAAGGAGACAAGGTGCACCTTGAAAACTATAGACCGAACTATATTGAACCACATTTATAAAATGTTTACCCGAATAATTACGAAAAGACTAGAAAAAAAGTTGGATTTATACCAGCCTCGAGAACAAGCTGGCTTCCGCTTAAAATTCGGAATAAACGGTCACCTACAAACAGTAAAAGCCTTAATAGAAAAGTCGATGGAATATAACAGATCACTGGTATTTATTTTCGTAGACTTTCACAAAGCCTTCAATACCGTGGAATTAGACAGCATTATAACTGCTTTAAACAATAGTAGCATAGACTACCGGCTTACAAAGTTAGTAAAAACATTGTACCAAAACGCTACAATGCATTTAAAACTACATGATATCACCAAACAAATTAAGATAAGGCGAGGTGTGAGACAGGACGAAACTCTCTCATCTAAATTATTAATAGCGGCCCTCGAATACGCCTTTAAAATGCTAAAGTGGAAAAATAGGGAAATAAAAATAGTCAGGGAAATGCGCAATCATCTGCCTTTTTCCGACAATATAGTACTTATTACCGAAAATCTGCGTGAACACAAAAAATGCTACAAGAATTAGAAAACGTATCTTCAACAATGGGTCTAAAAATGAACATCAGTCAGAATAAATTTATGACAAATTTGGTTCCCAGCGAACACCTAACTATCCAAAATCAAATGGTAGAATTATCAAAATACTAAATATATCTCGGTCATGAAATCAGAATAAGAATGGATAATCAGACCTGTAAATTTCAATGACAAATAACACTTGCTTGGGCGGCATATGGTTCACTAAGAGACATCTTTAAGAGCAACATCCCGATAGGGAAGACAATTGACCAATGCCTTCTTCCCATTATGACATACGGAGTAGAAACTCTCACTCTCACCAAAACAACAGCACTAAAAATGCGAGTGGCACAAAGGCGCATGGAAAGATCGATTCTCAGCTTGACAAAAAAAGACAAAATAAGAAACCTAAGAAAAATAACAGGTATCACTGATGTCATCGAATGTATACCCTAGCTGAAATGGAATTGGCAGGTCACATAGCGAGACTAAAAGACTCAAAGGCCAAAACACGCATAAGCGCGCAATACTCCACAAGGAAGGATGGAACTAGAGACAAAGAAAAGTTTGTCAGCAGTAGTGTCTGGTGATAATTTTGTTCAGGAGGCGCTGATTCGAAAAGACAAATAAATACATAGATACTTACCAAAAGCGTACTTTTTAAAATAAAACTCAATCCTTTTGTTTTTATCGGTGATGATCCTTTCCGATTAAAGTTTTTTGATGGACAACATGCTCAGCGTTGTAGTTTTTCTTCCCATATTCTGTTTTTTAGAAAGGTCTTAATAAATTTTAAAGAGTCTTAATAAATCTTCTAGTTTCTATAGTTGTTATTGGCGACATTATTAAAATATTTAAAACTTTACTTATTTCACAAAATGTTTTGTAGCGAGAATTCGATCATTTTAACTAAGTGGTAAACTTTATATGTATAATAGAATTTTTTCAGCAGCCTTCTGTGTGTGTTCATTACATCATACACGAAGTTTAGGTCGGCTAGTATAAGTCCCGTAATTTCTTATAGTCCTCTTCCATATTTCTGGAGTTGGGAATTTTGCTGGTGCATGACTTACCAGGTCTGATCCCAGCTTGTTGTGGTACGAGATTTTGGTCTACTATGTTTCCTATGCGATCTAGGATACATGGCATAGAAGAAAGATTGGTCGGTAGTTCCTGTATGATTCCGGATCCTTGCCTGGCTTTAAAACTGCTATTATTTTAGCTTTTCTTCGCTTTTTCGGGATTCTATATGTCTTCCGGCAGTTTTTAAGGATCTTTAAGATCCAGTTCTTGGAGACTGGGACCAAGTTATTTTTTTTTATTCCACACATATTGGTTAGGTTAGGGTAGGTTTATTTTAATTGAGAGCTTAACCACCCTTCTACTCGTCCTACGAGGTCTATTGGAGCTTATCCCTAGTTTAAAGGTTAAACTTCAGCCTTCACCATTTTAACAAAGTCTATTATGGTCTTAAGTGACACTTTCACGAAGTCGTAATGATCTACTTGATAATGCTTAAATATATTGAGCCTTGTCCCATCCAACCCTGGGCAGTAGCACAAAACGTGTTTCGCCGTCTAGTCATCAACTTGACAGATTTTGCAATTCGCTCTTTCTGTCAGTTTGATGTTGCTCATGTGCCCTTGAGGCCACAGTGTGCTATTAGGAGACCTAAGATAATATGCAAATCACTCCTACTTATACAGAGTAGATCATTGGATCTATTTTAGAATAAAATAAACTCCCTTTCTAACAAGGTGCCACACGACCCCCTTTGTTATTTAAAATTTTCCAGGGGGTGCTTATAATTCAAAGGGGTGCTGGAAGGGGATAATATTTTCAAAATGTTAATTATCAATTTAAGAATAAAAATCTACCTGTTGCAGATTTTTTTCAGATAGTACATAAAAACGCCAAAAATGAATTTATTCCATACATACGGACTGCATGGTATATACACTTGCATATATTTCGCTTTCTACTTACAACAAATCAACATTTAGAATGGCTACCAATAGCTGAGATAGCCATATTGACTATCAATCTCCTATAAAGCGTTTCACGGAAAGAAAATAACATTAGGCTTATGGAGATTAGTCTTGCCGAAACTCTCAGGAATGCGGTTTACTAGATTGTCGATATATTTTTCGAATTTCCATTTTCAATTAACATTTAATTCCAAAGTCAGAATAACAACTGAAGAACCACAAAGCCTTATTATCATTAGGTAGTCTTAGAGAACGACATAAAATCGCTGACATACGCACACCGTATTATTTTAAGTTGCAATAAGTAATTAGATATATGCATTCCAAGCGATCCGTTTCTTCTTCAAGTGCCATCTTCGTTCCGAAGGTTGGCAATCATCAGGGCTATACGTATTTTCGAAACTACTGACCAAAACAATTCGTTGCTGCTACAGCTAAAGGTCCGTTTATTTGCTTTTAAATCTTTAATATCCGGTAAAGTGCATGATTTAACTAAGAAATATTTTCTACCGATTTCTATGATTCATGGTATATGATATTCTTACCGAAAAATAAATAAACTGTCGTTACTATAATTAAAATAAGATAAAATAAAATTATCTTTTATAAATACTATTTATTTAATTAAAATCATTTTCCCTACTTTTCATCTCTTGTTTCGAATGGACACTTTTGGTCAATTACGTTAAAAAATGTTAATTTAATTTATGTCTGTGAAAACGAAAATACAAATTATACAACCCTGAATCGTGCTTGCGTTCATCGTGGCATCGCTGCGCTTCTATCGTCCATAAGAAATACATGGCCCTATCTCCGCAATGTTATTTTCTTAACGTGGAACGCTGTATAGGAGGACATGGAACGTGAAAAATTATGGTCCATAATATAAATCAAATCATCACTGCAGTAAAACAGATAAAAAGTAATAGAATAAGTAGTACTCATATTCATATTTTAAAATAAAAGTTCAATTCAATTTATTTACTGAACTAAGAAAAGTTAACAAATTTGCTGTAAAACACAGCATGTAGAGGTCGGTTTTATTTAATCTTAGAATTATCGTATTTGAAAATAATTTTTGATACCGGAATTTAAAAAAATAGAAGAGTATTGCTACAGGCGCATCCTGGTTTGTGTTGGCCATCGTTTATACTTTAAAACTTTTGCTTTGCTTGCTATTTGTTGGAAATTACATATCCACTCAGAGATGTCTTTGTTTCTAACTAGTTCTATAACTGTAACTATTGCTCACTTTGTAAGTTTGAGTGTGTAACTTAATTTACGTTTCAGAAGTTTTAACATATATCTTAAGACTAAAAGCTTTACTACAACTTTTAAAATTGATTCTTTGATATATGAAATATTGAAAATTATTGTTTTCGAGTGTAATAGATGTTTCAAGTATGACTAGTTTTTACTAAAATTTGCGTGATTTTATGCAACTTTAATTAAATTACATATTTTGCTTAAAATCAAGCTTCAGTGCATATATTTCGTTTTTGTACATAAAACAATTTTTGTATTTTTTACGTTAAGTTTATAAATAAATGAACAATCATAAAAAGTATAAACAAATTTTTAAATTCCATGACTTGTTTAACTTTTGGATGACTAACGGGGCCAATTTTGAACCCAATGTATGTTTTTCTGTAATAAATTCAGAAATATTTTCAATTTGTACCTACCAATTTTCCCTATATTTCATTTCATCTATTCATTCCCTACATTTCATGAAGAAAAAATATTTTCTAAATTTGAAGTCAAAAATGGCCCCCCTTGGCCTCCCATGTTGTAACCTCAAAAACCTTTTTTGGATGGTGCTAGAAAGGTGACCAATGGAGACACTGCGAACGGCAGCCAGATGGTTGGTGGAGAGCGAGTCGTGGGTTCGAAACTAGCTTTTGGAACCGGGAATGGGTCCAACGGACGAAATAAGTAAAGATAGGGTAAGAATATTGGAAAAGATACAGAAATAAACAAAAAGATAGATGGGTAAAATTACCAAAGATACGATAAGATAGAAACAGGGCGCCATTTAATGTTTTTGGGGTTTAAGGAGGAAATTAAAAAACCTAAGAAAAGAAAGAGATAAAGAAAGATATTTTGGTTCTGAGACCAAATCCAAGGAAAGATACTAACAGTTAATTATTAAATAAATTTGGTCAACACACTATATAAACAAATAATTAACATATTAGGTGGACTCCGTCCATCTACTTACCTACGAAACTTAATCGGCCTGATCTTTCTACTGGTCAAAGGTATAGTAGTACTTAAAGCTAAAAAGCAAATATATAGAGTTATGGTTATATCAGGAAACTTGTTAGGAGTCGACAAATAAAATACATACATAAAACAAAAACAATATATTCAACAACACAATGATGTCGGTAGCTGAATGTACATACAAGTAATAAAAATACACCATCAATTATAAAATGGTGGTGTAAACATAAAAATAAGCAGTAATATGAATAATAAGTACCTTTACAAATACAGCAATATAATAATGCAAAGGTTCAATTATCAGCGAAGAGAGATTTTTCTCACTTATTATCAGCCTGATAATAAGTGAGAAAAAAATTCAACCAAGGTTGATTAAAGAAGGTTTCTCTTTGCTATTTAATGGCATGTCTCGAGACACTGGGGTAAAAATGCATAACAATTATAGCAGTTAACAAAAATTAATCCAATCTAAATGTACAAGAATACAAAAAGGTTACCGAAATAAAAATTTAACCAACCCGCACTTGGTTAAGTTGATTATCTATCTCGCACTGTTATTTAATGATTGAGAACTAAATGTTCGTAATTATTATTTATTGAAATTTCTTAGTAGCTGATTGAAAATTTGTAAAAAAATATTGAATGTAAAAATCAGTAGTTACTCTCAACTACAGGTGAAGACATAGATGAACTTAGATTCGCCCAGATGATTGAAAAAAAAATATGATAGAATACCATATTATTCTCCCAGATAAGTGGAGATAGTAAGATTATGGTAACTTACAGTAATTCCTGATGACTGCTGCACTATTTCACTGAAGTTAATTTAATGTACTATAATACTTTACTTATATCAAGCACTGAAGTTAATTAAAATTAAAGGTAGTCTATACCAATATTTAATCTAATATGATATTAGATCAAAAAACTCAAATACACAAGTGTATACACACATAGAAAGAAAATGCACAGAGAAGGTAACACAGAGACGATAATATGAGCGAAGCGCCTTACAAAAAGTGAGTCTTTTTTCAACGAGTGCCTTTCTGTAAAAATTTACCAAACTACCCAAGAAAAAGGTGGGGAAAATGACAATCAGCCTATTTCTAAAAAGACAAAAAGATTCTAACGAACATCGAAACTAACGGTACCCTTCTAGCTAGGAACGTGATGAAATATAAAATCCCCGGAATTACGTTCTCTTCAGAAAAATTACGACAACGTTACTTCGGCGATATTTAACAAATTTATTATAAAGGAACCCGGCCTTAGAGCTGGAATGATTTAACCGACGATTACCTAAACCGTCGTTTTTAATACGTTGGTTATTCCGTATTTTGAGGTAGTCTCCGAATAACATTTACCAACCCATTTTTGAATACGACCATCGGCGTATCATCCACAGGGATAAAGGGATTAGAAATAATTTAAAATATTAACTATAAAAAATGTTACAAATTATCTCTCTCTATTTTATGGCAACGTTGATGTACTATTCCTTTCTACTGGTCCTAAGAACACCGTCGTTTTTAAATAAGTAGGTAGATTGTTCCGTAATATTTCGGTAATTTTCAATTAAATTTTCTAATAGTCAACCGACCAACCGCGTATATATTATTTGCAAATACGGCCATCGGCGTCTTAGCAACGGGGTAAAAGGATTAGAAATAGTTTATTATATTAACTATAAAAAAATCGGTTGCCTGTAAAGTCGGTTTTACGGGCGAAGATTTTACGTGACAACGTCTTTTTCTCGGTAGAATATTTATTGATATGAATATTATTAAATTGCACAATAGTTGTTTGCAGTTGAAACGCGCTGTTTCTTCTCAACCGACTGAATTACGATTGATTGCAGAGTGATTTAAACTAATAATTTACTTAACACTATCAACATTTGTCAATAGTATGACATAACCTATAAACTCAGTTTCTCAACTTTTGTGTCAATCTAACAATTAATCAATCAATCATAGTTTACGATAATGAAATATTAGTGTACAATTATTTACCTTTATTGTTGTAGTTGTTGTAAATGACGAATCTAAGCACTCCACATTTTCACTACAGACACAGCTGACGATACTTTAACCACACGTGTGAACTTGTATTATGGCGCTTTCTCGGTTTTCCAACGCCAAGAACGCTCGAGAAAGACAGAGACACAAGCACGCACCGATTCAACGCGCCTAATTCTCTAATGCTGCGCGCGCAGCGGACCGATCATGTTTGAGTGGGAGAGAGACGCAAGGCATTCGCCGGTCCGGCGGGCCTCTCTCTCGTTCGGTGACTCATCGTAACAGACGTGAGCGGGCGTTACACTTTTTCATGAGTGACTCCGAGCCACAACCTAATTTAAGACGTTGTTACGTCAAAAAATGTTACAATGCCACAATTTTATAATATGTAAATACTGTGTATTGTGTGTAATTCCTAGTAATATTGCACTGCGCATTATCAAAATCTATTTTTAGACTTGTTGCGATTCGTGACGTTACTGCCTGCTTCAGTTAGTCATTATTATCATGTCCTGACGTTATACCTATATAGTTTCTTAGTGTTTTGTGTATGAGATATGGACGCAAATCTCTAACTTCTTATTCTTCTTCAGTGCCTTATCCGGTCCGGATGTTGGCGAACATCAAGGCTATCATGGTTTTGTTGACTGCTCTGCGAAACAACTCCGCTGAGGTCATCCCAAACCATTGTCGGAGATTTTTCAACCACGAGATACGACGGCGTCCCGGTCCTCCTCTGCCAAATACTTTACCCTGCATAACAAGTTGAAGAATTCGATATTTTTCTTCGTTCCGCATCACGTGGCCGAGGTACTCAAGCTTACGTTGTTTAATTAAATTAAGCACTTCTTTTTCTTTTGTCATGCGCTGTAGGACCTCAACGTTGGTGACATGGTCCACATAAGATATTTTTAGTATCCTTCTGTATATCCACATCTCGAAGGCTTCGATTCGTTTTTCAGTGGCTTGCATCAGTGTCCAGGCTTCAACTCCATATAGTAACACTGGAAGAACGTAGCACCTCACTATCCGCATCTTGGTTCCCAAACTGAGATCACTGCAGCACAGCAAGGATCTCAACTTAATAAATGTAGACCGTGCCATTTCAATTCTGGATCTAATCTCTTGAGCGTAGTCCCATTGTACGTTGAGGGTAGTTCCGAGGTAAGTGAATCTGTCGACTCTCTGGATCTCTTCGCTACCTGCCATTAGTGCCCCGGGATCTAAATTTGTACGGCTGACAACCATGAATTTATTTTTCTTAATATTGAGGTTCAGTCCGTATGTTACGCTCACAGTTCGCACTCGGTCTAGTAAGGCCTGCAGATCGTTTAGGCTGGTTGCTAGTAACACAGTGTCATCGGCGTAGCGGATATTATTGATGTATTCACCGTTCACTCGGATTCCCATGTCTAGGTTTGTGAGGGCTTCATTAAAAATCTCCTTAGAGTATATATTGAAAAGAGTCGGCGATAGAACACATCCTTACCTTACTCCTCGCATGATCTTCACTTGGTCGGTCAGCTGGTCTTCGACCTTGACTTGAGTACGCTGGTTCCAGTATAAATTCATGATGATCCGAATGTCCTTCTCATCCAATCCTACTCTTTGTAGTGCGGTGACCATCTTCTGGTGCTGACAACGGTCAAATGCCTTGGCGTAGTCAATAAAACAAATATAGACATCACAACTGACATCGCGGCATCTCTGAAGTAGGACTTGTAAGGTGAAAAGTGCTTCACGTGTACCCATAGAATTGCGGAATCCGAATTGCATTTCATCGACATTTTCTTCGCATTTCTTGTAAATTCTGGCATGTATGATTTTAAGAAAAATTTTAAGTGCAAGACTGATAGTTCGGAAATCTTCGCACGTTTTCGCAGATCTTTTTTTTGGTAGCGTTACAAATGTTGACAATAGCCATTCCGCTGGGATATTACCTGAATCGTATATGGCGTTGAACAGTTCAGTTAACTCCTTCGTGCTCACTTCACTCATCACCTTAAGTTCAACGGGTATTTCGTCCGGACCTGTAGCCTTACCATTCTTAGACTGTTTTAAAGCAGCCTTTACCTCGCTTTCTAGAATTGACGGCCCTGTCATGCAATTTATTTCCGGAACGTTGCCGCGGTCGTCCCAGAAAAGTTCTTTGATATATATTTTCCATGTAACCAACTTTTCATTCACTGTCGTCGCCAGATTACCGTCTTTATTTATGAGGAAGTGTGTGTTTCTCCTCTTGTATTGACCAGTGGCTTCACGAATCCTTCGGTGGATATTTATATGATCGTGTTTCTCTTGGAGCTCCTCGATTAGTTTACATTTTTCTTGCATCCATGTCTCCTTGGCTCTTCGTATTTCTTTTTTAATTGTCTGGTTGGTTTCTTGGTATTTCTTCGTGCCCCTGTTTTTCAGTAATCTTCTTTGTTCCATCATCTGCAGAATGTCATCAGTCATCCATTCTTTATTTTTTACTCTTTTTTTCTTTCCCAGATGTTCTTTTCCCGCATTCAGCATGACGTCTTTGATATAACTCCATTTTTGTTCTACACTCTGTTCTTGTTGTTGAGCCGTTTCTAGTTTTTGTCTCTAATTAAATCTCTAACTACGGCTGAGTTATGGCAGCTAGTTACTGCGATTCTATTATGACATAGAAGATGAAATAATATCAGAAAATGGGAGTGTATTGTTAGAGAAAGATTTGAATGCAGTTCGACAGACAACGGAGAAGAAAGTGATGACAATTCAAACCAAGGGGAATATATTTTGGCAAAAGATGGAACATTGTGGAATTGACAAAAACCTAAAAGCTCTAAACATTTAGAAAGGAACATCATAGGTAACAGGCTTGATTGAAACTAGTACAGCTTAAATTTTACTACGAAGACTGAAGCTTTTTAAACTTTTTTTCTGATAAAGTTCAAGACATTGTCATTTGTGAAACTAATATTCGCGTACGTGAAGTACAAAAAACCCAGCGTTTCAGAGACACGTTTTCTGTTCAACATTGTTCCGTAACAGACTGAAGTCATTTGCTTCGATTTCTAAAGTTTAATGACCTCAAAACACGCCCAAAATAATGCGCTTTGGATAAGTTACCTCCACCATTGTGGTTCACACTTTTTCTGATACCCATGCCATGTAAGAAATATCTTGTCTTTTTTAATACTAGATACCGAATACAACCATTTTTACAAGTCCATCTCAGTAAATGGACTTGGGTAGAGGATTCTTTGACTGCATTATTTGAAGCTCTCTACAGAGCGTACAGAGGCTTTGAAGGTGCATAGATCCTTAAAAATCCCACCGAGACGACAATACAAGTCACAAAATTAATTTTTAAATCTCCAGAACTATGGCCCCATCAGTTTCTATAAACCAAGAACTATCCGAGAAGCCATAGAAATTGAAAAAAGGCCAAATTGTCTCAATTAAAGAGATGAAGGTATCCGGTTACCTTCGACATAAAGACCTATCATAAATAAAATATTGTTCGCTTCACCTTCCAATCAAAATTTCGTTGTCAGAAATGTCCGCGCAAACACCCACGGCAACCCTTACCCAAACAATGTCACCATCGACGATATAAATGAACCGTCCGCTGTTTACTGTAGCAGTAGAGCAGTGATCAATGTCGTAGTGTCAATGGGTTGAGTAGACTGAGGTCTCGGTAGCCCTGAAGAAGACATCAGAGAGGATGTTGAAAGCTCGGCGCAGTAATAATCGATGCGGTTTAACCTGGAAGCCTAGTATTAATCTTAGCTTTAGGTTCAAGTCTACTAAACGCGAAAATCTTTTTGAACATATACACACACACACACACATACATATATATATATATATATATATACACGTATATATATATATATAATATATACATATATATATATATATAATATATATATATATATATATATATATATATATATATATATATATATATATATATATATATATATATAGTTTTTTTCTGTAGTGTGTTTACCTCCTCAGACCCCTCCTTCATTTTCCGATTGAGCTTGGCACCAGAAACGGTGCTTCCTAAACTACTTATTCCATCTAGGTAACACTTTAAGCAAATGTTTGAAAAAGTTTTAATGTCTACACTGTTGGTTATTTAAGATTGTACACCGAGAACAAGAAATCAAATTTGAAATAAAATACACCAGAAATATCTTCTGAATACTGAAACAATTTCTCAGGATATGAAAACTTGATTAAACTGATGACTATAATTACATTTACAAACCAAATTATTTTCTCTATCTAACTAAGCAAAGCTGACAATTACCGTTGACTTGATTGCTAACCAAATTAAAATGTTTATTGATTTCGGTAGTTTCGAATGAACAAATATCTTACTGTCTCTTACGGATGACAAAACAACACAACAGTTATTTACTTTATAATTACAGCCACTTCAAAATAGCAACTTAAATCCTTACCAGTTGTCATTCAACGTATGATGGTTTTGTAAGTCTATATCGTCCACACCTCAAACTTAAGTTTTTTTGTGAAATGATGCTACGTTATTTAAGTAATTTAATTTTGACCCTAGTTTCATAGTATATATAGGTTCTTAATATATATATTATGACTTTTGTGGCATGTTGAATCCACAAATGATAATATCCTAATATAAAAAGTCGCTGAGTATTAAGTTCTCCAATGAGTGCGGATGGAAGAGAAAGAAAAATTGTCGAAAATAAAACTGCTTTGACACAGAGGTAAAAAATAGTAAAAAAAACATAGGTAAAAAGATATAGAGAGTGAATAAATTTGGTATTCAATTCAAAGTTATGATGAAAGTTAAAAAGATATATGAAAAACTAAAGTTATTTTACGCCTAAACCTTTAAAATTATTAAACTGATAGTTTCTTTTTAAAAACTCCGCCTAGGATGGTGCATGAGTGGATTGAATAGATCATTGATTATATAGGGATGAGACTAACAACCCGCTTCGGTAAACTCATACCTAAACTCGGTTCGCTATTCCCAGTCTTCTTCTTCTTCTTTTGTTTCTATGGCTTTCACGTCATGGTGATACGCCAGCTCAATTTGCTGGTGACCCCGATAAAGTCTGGCTCTAAACCAACTCGAGGCCACTTACTTGTGCCTGTGCCAAATAATTTTGTAGGAAAAAAAATTCATTAATAGTTAATTAATAGCTTATGTTAGTAAACACTACAAAAAGTATTGAGCATTGTCGATTACAAATTTAATTTATTAATTGAAAGGAATTTTATCAAAATGCTGACTGATTCTTCAGTAAGTTTATTTAATATAGAATATATAGTAATTGGTGAATTATAATTCATATAAATGAATTTTGTGTATAGGTCAAAACTCGGAATGATCCTTATCGGGCATTCAAAAAATATATGATTTAGGTTCTCTATTAGGCCACACTCACAGTAAGGGTTGTCCACCAAATTCAGTTTGAAAAGATGTTGACTTGTTAAACAATGACCGGTCTGCATTCTTATAATAGTTGTAATGTGTCTCCTATCTTTATATGAAAAGTTTTGAAACCATGTCTTATTAGGAAAAATATTTTGTACTCTGTAATACTGATACGATTTTTTGCTAATTAAAGTTTTCCAAGTGTTTTTAAATTTGTTTTTAATTTTATTCTTAATTATGGGTAACACGTCTTGAGAATCTAATTTCATATTTAAAGGAACATTAAGATCTCTCCCTATTTTGGCCAGTGTGTCAGCTTGTAGGTTGCCCGGTATATCGCAATGACCCGGTATCCATGAGATAAGTATTTCAAATCCGTTTCTATTTGCAGATGTAATAAGATTTTTTGTTTTAAGGCACCAATAATCTACCGAAGCAGAAATATTGCTATTAATAATTTTAGAAATTGCACTAAGAGAATCAGAAAATATAATAACTTTATTGATCTGTCTATTAATGGATAAATTAACTGCTTGGTATATAGCCATGTTTTCTGCTTTGCATATGCACAGTTCATCAGGTAGTCTGGATGAAAATTTGTAATTGATACTAGGAATATAAATGCCAAAACCTACTTTGTTACAATTTTTTGAGGCATCCGTATAAATGAACGTGACATCATTGATATATTTTTCAGTAAATATTGCAAATTTTTCTCTAATCATATATTCATTCTTTGTTATTTCGCAATTTAGTGATTTTACTGGACTGACTAATGTATCAAAATCCATCTCATAACATGGAAAATTATTACCTTTATATATTTTGTTAAAATATGGAAAAAAGTATTCTAGTGTTAAAACTAAGTAAGGACAGTTATCTTCATTATAAAAATTAGGTTTGATTATAAGTTTATTCCGTAAGTTAACAAGAGACAAAATCAAAGGATGGTTTTTGATATTAACGATCTTACTTAAAAATTTAGTAGCTAATATTAAACTTCTATGTTTTAAATCAAATTGCGCCGATTCTGCTAGCAAGGCCAAGTGAGGGGTAGATTTCATACAACCTAAAGAAATTCTTAGCCCTTCAAAAAATATTGTGTTAAGTTTATTAATATATTTCTGAGATATAGGTCTGAATAAGAATGAACCATAGTCTAAGTGAGATCTTATTAAAGCATTAAAGCCTATTAAAAGAGTCCTAGGGTCTGCCCCCCACCACACTCTGCAAATTGCACGTAAAATATTAATATTTTTCTTTGTTTTAACTAATATATTATCAACATGTTTGTCCCACTTGAGATGATTTTGAAAAATTATGCCTAAAAATTTAACTTGATCTTTTAATGGTATAATTGTGTTACTAAGTTTGATTTCTGGGGTAAAATTTTTGCGTTTTCCCTTCGAAAACCATACAGCTTCACATTTGTCTATAGAAAGAGATAGATCATGTATCATGTAGATCATGTAGATCATGTTGATATACAACCATTCTTGTACATTGTACAATGCCATATTGACTTTATTAACCATTTGTTGGATAACTGATCCTTTAACATATAAAACCAAATCGTCAGCATACCCATTAATATTTATATCTTCAGGAAGAATGGAAAATAGATCCAATATGTATATATTAAATAAAATTGTGCTTAAAGGTGAACCCTGGGGAAAACCTTTAGTTACTACAGTCGGGCCCAAAAAGTCACCGTTATTGGATCTAGTATATAAAAGCCTGTTTTGCAAAATTTTAAAAATAATATTAATTATAGGACAAGGGACATTTAAATTTTGTAATTTATTGTAAAGTTTATATATATTCACATTATCATATGCTGATTTAATATCAATGAAGACGGCATGGACTGAATGGGAAGATTCAAAGGCTTCTAAAATGAAGGTATGAAGGAGCGCTAAGTTGTTGGCAGTTCCTCTACCTCTTCTGAAACCTGCTTGAGTATTTTTAAAAACGAGATTATGTTCTAAAAACCAATCTAATCTATTTTTTAAAATGATTTCTAAAGTTTTTAGTATGCAAGAGGATAAAACAATTGGTCTAAAACTAGTTGGAAGAAGTGGGTCCTTTAAGGGTTTTAAGATGTTAAGAATATTAAATTTTTTCCAATCGCTAGGTAAGGGTTCTCCTTTAAGACATTCATTGTATATATTTAGGAGGATTTTTTTGGCTTTTAGAGGGAGATGTTTTATCATTGAGTAAGAAATATCATCAATTCCCGGGGCAGAATTTCTTTTATTGAACAATGCAGTGTCAATTTCTGAAATTGAAATAAGTTCAAATCTTGGTTAGCGTGAAGTAAACGAAATTCAGGATCAATAGAAATTGATGACATATTATATAATATTTCACTTTTAATGTTATCTGAAGGATTATAAAAATTTTTGCAATTATTATGGTTTGAAAATTTTTTTACTTTATTCCATACGTATGTTATATTGGATCCTCTATTTAATGTTTCACAAAATTGTTTAAATTTATTTTTCTTTTTTAATCTAAAGTTACGCTTGGTTTGTGCAACTATATGTTTCACATACAAATAATTTTCTAGTGATGGTGACGAGTCAAATATGTGCAAAGCTTCCTTACGTTTCTTTACCCATAATGTACATTCATCATCCCACCAAGGATTGAATGGTTTACCCTGTATCCTACAATTTTTATAAGGAATCGAAACATCTGCTGCTTTATTGATAACTGACATGAATTGTTTGTAATTTATTTTATTTATTGAGAAATTTACTAGGTTGTTTAATATTTCATCATAAAAAAGATCCCAATCAGCTCTTGAAGAATTTCTTATTTTATAATTTTTAACAAAAGTTGTATCTGATAGTTCAATGTCGTTGATTTTTATGTATGTGGGAAAATGGTTACTATTGCCGCAGTCTTTAATAATTCCCCATTTGGTACATAAAGCCAGATTACTACTCACGATTGTTAAATCAACAGCACTGATATTATTGTTGGGAAGCTGAAACAAGGCTGCTGAACTACCAACTATTAGTCAACTATTTTTTTACCACCTTTATTAATTAAACATTTATCCCAAATTGGATGATGAGAATTCATATCGCCCATAATGATTAATTTTTTTATATCTAGGTTTTCTAACATGGAATTTAAAAATGGCACTGATATTTCATTATTTGAACTTGAATAGATATTTATTAGGAATATGTCATCAATTATTGTTATAATATATTGGACTTTGCCCGAATTATATTTTTTAATAGTCTGAAATAAAATAGAATTTTTAATACAGGTAGCTACCCCACCATAGCCATCATCCCTATCTTGTCTAATAATGTGATAAAATTTTAGAGTAAAATTGAAATCTTCTTTAAGCCAAGTTTCATTAATAACTACTATATCTGGGTCCTCTTTAGAGACTAAATCAGTCAGAGTATCCCTATTTGAATTGATACTTCTGATGTTCCATTGAATGATTTTTATTTTTGTTTTTAGGATCATTCTAAGTTTTAACCTATTAATCACTATCTGAATAATTGTCTAAGTCCATATAGGACTTAAGGTTAGAATGGGAAAGAACAAGTTTTTTAACCATATTTAAATTATCTGGTGAAATATTAATAAAGTTCATACATGATTTTAGGAAATCTTGTGAAGGTATTGTATCGAAATTATAATTACTATGCGATGCACTGGCATTCCAGGCTGAATTTGGATTTACGTTATATAAATTAGAAGATTTTGGTTCCGATTGAGAGGGTATTGGAGATTTAGATTGAGATAAGGCAGTTAAAGAGGAGTAATTCTCTGGTCTACCATTTGGAACATAAAGACATTCATCATGTGCATTTCTGTCATAAGTTTGTTGGATTACTCTTCTTTTATTATTTGTATTTGATACTACTTGCTGAAATGTCCTTTTCGAAGATTTGAAATTGTGTGTTCTTCTTTCTGATGGTGAAACGGTATTGTGCTGAATCGTTTTATTATTAAGGGGTTTTACTTTAGTACTATTACTCGGAAGGGACGGAAAATCTTTTGAATTGAAAATAAATTTGTCTTTTTCTATGTAATTTTTGGGAATGTATTCACTAGCTTCAAAAAAAGTTAAATTTTCGTAAGACATGAGTTCTTTAATATTTTTTTGACGTAAATATTCCGGACACGTACGCGCTGTTGAAACATGTGGACCTTTGCAAAAGAAACATTTCATAGTACAATCATCGGTATGTTTAAGTTCACCACAATTCATACATTTTTCTTTTGCTTTACAATTTGTTTTGGTGTGTCCAAATCTTAAACAATTGTAACATTGTGTTACTGGGGGAATGTACACATTAACCAATTTTGGTAGATCGTAAAAATTTATTGTTTGAGGCATTAAAACACCACTGAATGTGAACAAAACTGTACCTGTAGGTTCGTATGTAGTTGTATCCCCTTTGACTACTCTCCTGTTTAGCCTTTTAGCATTCAAAATTTTAATATCGCTGTTAGTAGAACAACATTCAATAAGTTCATTTTCATTTATTTCAACATCTATTTGATGTACAATACCTTTACAAGATATATAATTAAAAGGTATATAAATTTTATAACCTTGATCTAAATAAATTTTTGTTATTTAGGAATGTATTTGCAGATTGATAATTATTAAACTCTACAGAAATTCTGTTTGAACCTTTGCTTCTAATTTTATTAATATTATTTAATTTTAAATTAAAAATATATCTTGCAATTTTTATATTATTAAAAGAACCAACTCTAATATTATTTATATTTGTTGACTCTATAAACACAAAAAACGGACCAACATCTTTTTCAGAATACATATTGACAGTGACAGTTGAATTTAATTTTTTATTTACATTGGGATCAGGGGGGGTAACCCCCCCCTCCACCTTATTCATAAAGAATCAGTCAGAAATGTCAAATTTTTGGTCACAAAAAATGAATAAAAAATTATTTTGATCAAACAAAAATTTAAAATAATATTACAGCAAAGTACAATGCTCAAAATACCTGTTCAATTTACAAGGATAGGTTTGATTCTGTTCTATTTGGCACAAACACGCACCTCTTTTCTTCGTTGACAGTAAGTAGCTCTTTACTGCACTAACGACGACAGGGGAATGCTATTCCCAGTCCGAACTGTCTAGTGCATTTAGTAATTATTTTTTTGCCAAGTTAATTACTTTTTGACAGACTAAAAGTGGCTGGAGATTACTATACAACTAAGCACACGTACTCGTAGCCAATATTAATAGTAAATAAAATAGAACTTTGCGAATTACCGACAGTCAATATTTATTTATCTGCACCATATAATAAATAGTTATGTTAAATTATAACAACTAAAATATATTTTTTAAATATATACTACCCAAAATTTGATGGGTTTAGTTTACACTTCCACTATTTAGAATAATTCTTCTTTTTTTATCTGTCTGCAATAGTAGCATACTTGAGCTATTAATACGGAGAAGTAGGAATTGTTGTGTTGTAGGTTTCCGACAATGAATCTGTCAAAATAATGGAGTTTAGTAGCTCACAGAACTGGCATATCAGCTTTGGAATTTGGACAGATTAATGATAACGACAAGGCATGAAAATAAAAAAAAACAGAATATTATAATAGGCTATTGATTATGTGCTTTAGAAAGAAACTGCAACGTTAAAGGGGTTTTATTGTTAAATGTGAGTAAACTAACGGAGACAAAAGCAGAGCAGAGTTGACAAATGACAAATAACGTTTATCGACTGAAGTGGGCCAGAGAAATCATCTCATATAATATAATATAGTCTGAATAAAGGAATTAGAATATTTAGTGAAAAAATAAATTGGAATTTAGATGACAGAATATTTAGTAAATAGAAAGTTAATCAAAAGATTAAATTAAGCTCCAACTTAGAATAAAAATAGTAAAATGAAAGACAAAGTTAGTAGATGATTAAAATTAAAAGAAATTAAAATAAAATAATTATTAAAAGAAAAATAACAAACATGTGATGTTTATAATATCGCATGTTTGTTATTTTTCTCTTGTTCTTTTAAATATTATATATTTTATATAATATGTAGATGCACCATAGCTCCAAGAAAATAATGGATGCTTAAACAAGACAACACATATGCCGAAACGAAATTTAAAATAAATGAAAAATTAAGGAAACTTAAAGAAGATAATGCAGAAACTTTAACTATTGACCAAAAATAGAACAATAGCTTTAATGAGTCACACAATTTAAACATTTTTGAAAATAATACACAGCAGAATTTGTTAAAACTCTTGAATATGAAATTAGTGACACACAATTTGGCTTTAGAAATGGTATGGGCACAAAAGATGCTTTGTTCGGCTGGAATGTGCTGGCCCAAAAATGCATGGATATGACTCAGAACATGTACATATGTTTTGTAGATTTTGAAAAGGCATTTGATAAGGTTAAACATAAAAAACTTGTAGACATATTAAAAAGCAAAAATATTGACAGTCGTGATATGAAAATTATATCTAATCTAATCTTTATTGGAATCAAACTGCCAAGGTATGAGTTGACAACCAGACCACCCGAAATAATAAAATACAGAGAGGAGTCCGCCAGGGTTGCGTGCTGTCATCACTACTCTTCAATGTTTATATTGAAGCGGTATTTAAAGAAGCGCTCTCAGAATGAATAGAAGGTGTATCTATCAATGGAGAAGTTTTTAATAACTTGCGTTTTGCAGACAATGCAGTAATAATGTCGGATATCTACAATGATTTACAAAACGTAATGCAACGACTTAATGAATGCTGTCATGAATATGGACTAAGGATGAATTTGAAAAAAACTAAATGCATAATCATGACTACATCAGCAGAAACATCCAATTTATTGTTGGGAATACTGTAATAATTGAGAGTGTGAATACCTACAAATACTTAGGAACATGGATAACATCAAATGTAGATCAAACCAAAGAAATTAAGACACGTATTGAAATAGTACGTGCATCATTCATATCATACATAAAAAGTTTCTTTGTTGTCGGGATACAAGATTGCAACTACGCCTAAGAATACTTCGTTGTTACGTATTCACTACCCTCCTTTATGGCTTGGAAGCATAGACATTAAAACAAGTGCACCTAAAAAAGTTGGCCGCCTCCGAATTTTAGTGTTACAAAAGAATCCTACGAATATCATGGAATCAAAGAATATCAAACGTGGAAGTTACTGTAAGAATAGGAAATGGAGCTGAAATAATAGTGACTATCAAAAGAAGAAAACTTGAGGCCATGTTATGAGAGGGCAAAGGTACTTATTATTGAAGCTTATTATGCAAGACAAAATTTAAAGAAAGCGGAATGGTTTGAATGCAGTAGAGCAGAACTATTTAGAGCGAGAGTAAACAGGGTCACATCCTCCGTTATACTCAACACACAAGTAAACCCTCCATAAAATACAGGTGCTATGAAAGTTAGCTCTGATTCCCACTCACTGACTAACAATATTCCTAATATATCTTTTGTATCACTTCCATTTATTAAGGACGTCTCTCCCAAATTGACCAGAATTTTTGCTCAATACCTACCAAATGTAAAAATTGCTTATAAGCACTCTAGTTGTGGGATCTTTGTACAAGTCATTAAAAGATAAAGTACCAAACTTAGATAAAAGTGATGTTGTCTACAAACTTAATTGTTTGGGCTGTGAAGGTTCTTATATAGGTCACACCTCCCAAAAAGTTTCTAGCTAAAAAGAAACTATTAACAAAAAGACAGATACCAATAATTTAAGCAACTTATATTCATTATTATTAACTTTAAATAAACACGAATCTACTAATACAGACAATTCATCATCAACAATATAAGTTTCATTATATATGAGATATACAATACCTCTCCTACTTCTTCTAAAATAAGTCTTTTTACCTTTTCTGTTTCAAGAAGTTCAGCGTCTATCAGGTATACTATTACCTTTACATTGTTATCATTAAGATTTAACGTTCTATTGTTTTAAGTTGGCAGTAACGAATTCACAACTAATTCTTTTGTTTCTGATAAGAATGTTTATAACCTAAATTTTATTTTATGACATGTTCTGTAATTATTTTAACATAATTTTATTTAGGTGTTCATGTATATGTGTTTTAAAGTGTCTTAAATATGTATTTGTTAAAGAACATTTTTTTTTAAAAACAATTTTGGATAGTTTTCGCCATCATTTGTAGGGGTCAAATGAGTTGCTCATTTCATTTGATAAACATCACGACAACTAACCTCAATTAGTGTAAGATGCAAAATAATTCTTTTTCTGTATTTTGTACTAATTTTGTTTATTGTAGCACCCTGATGATGGAAATAAAGATTTGCGAAAGCTTGGTTTACTAAAAAGAGTACTTTGTCCTATCTTCCGCTGCACACCCAAATATTTGAGTTTTGTATTCTATTTGATCAGCGTTGATGACAAGCGTTTATCGCTTTTTAAGTATATATATATATATATATATATATATATATATATATATATATATATATATATATATATATTACAAATTAAATAACACTATTTCATCGTACAAGGATTAAATAGCAACGCAGCTACCGAAGGAAGGAGGAGACGGATTACGAAAAACAATACATGAGCTGACAAAAAAAGATATGATTGAATAAGCAGTTATCAGTGGATTGGAATAGCAGAATTATTGAACCATTACATAAAAAACGAGACCAGTTATAATGTGGAAACTACCGTAAAATCACGCTGTTGAACGCAGCATACAAAATACTGTGCAACGTCATTTATGAAAGGTTTAGACCACAAGCTGAAAAAATAGTTTGCAAATACCAATGCAGCTTCTGCAGACAAAAGTTAACAATAGATTAGATTAATGTTTTACAACAAACAAATGTATATAACATCTCAAAAAACAAGTAAATATAATATAGACACACATCACCCTTTATTGACATCGAAAGCGCCTACGACAATATAAACTGAGAATTTCTAATACAAACAATGAAAGAATTTAAGATATCAACACAGCTATAGTATTGATAAAAAAATCCAAAAGTAGAAAGTCAAATCCAGATACAAAACGAATTAAAAGACAAAATAAATCTAAAAAAGGATTTCGTCAAGAAGACGGTCTATTATGCATATTGTTCAACATCATGCTTGAAAAAAAAAATATAAGAGACATAACAGTCAATACACGAGGAATAATTTAATGATAAAAGGGTGCAAATACTAGCGTTTGCGGATGATGTTGCAGCACAAAATAGTGGCCTTAAAATGAATCAGCCCAAAATATATTCATGTAAGTAAAAACGCAAAAATAAGGCAACTACAAAATCGTACAATAGGAGAATACAACATTGAGGGGTTAAAAAGTTTTACATTCTTAGGATGTCGAAATACGTCTGATAATAACGTGGAAGAGGAAGTGAAGAGGCGAATATTAATTACCAATGAATGTTCTTCTTCTTCTTTTTCAGCCTCAAGTAATCCAACTTTGGACATAGGCCTCCCCCTAATCAATCCAGTGTCTTCTATTTTGCACCACTTGCTTCCAGTTTTGTCCTCCGATCTTCTTAATGTCATCAGCTTATCTCATTTGTGGTCTTCCTCTGCATCTCTTTCCTAACCATGATCTCCACTGTTGTATTTCGTGGTTCCATCTCCAGTCGGGCATTGTGTCCTGCGAAGCTCCATTTTAATATGGCAGCATGTGCTCCTGCGTCTTTTACTTTGGTTTTGCTTCTGGTACAAAAGCTTAATTCGGCAACCAAGATCAGATAATGTTACAAGAAAAACAAAATGACAAAAGTCTATGTTAAGTCTACAAAACCTTAATAAGACAGGTTCTCACATATGGATCAGAAACCTGGACATTCTCTAAAAGTGAGAAAAGACTATTAGCTAACTTTGAAAGAAAAATCTTACGACACATATACAAAGAAGCACAAAAGAAAATAAAATTTGGCAAAGAAGATACAACTTTGAACTATACAAAATATACCAGGATCCAGATTCGTAACATTCAATGAAATTGACGTTATACGTTTCATGTGGAAAGAATGTCAAAAAGGGTTGTCAAGCCGGTAATGATGATGATATGACTTAATACATTGAGCCAATATTGCAAACTTTCACAAGTTTAACAGGTCATACAGAGGGTCTTCATAAACATGAGAAAATTCTTCTGCAATAGAGATATAAGGATCCCTCTCCGATTAAGAATCCTAAGGGGCTACGTATTCAACACGCTATTATACGGTGTAGAGGCCTGGAATCTCAAGCAGAACAATATAAAAAATATTGAAAGTTTCGAGATGTGGTGCTACCGTCGAATGCTGAAGATAAGTTGGGTTGAAAGAGTCACAAACTTTGAAGTAATGCGAAGGATAGGAAAAGATCCAGAAATTATGTCAACGATCAAACGAAGAAAACTCGAATATTTGGGTCACGTCATGAGAGAACATAAATACGCATTACTTCAAAATATAATTTAAGGAAAAATAGAAGGAAAACGGAATCCATGTCGTAGAAGAATGTCATGGCTGCGTAATTTGAGAGAGTGGTTTGGCTGTACCACTAATGAACTCTTTAGGTCAGCTGTAAACAAGGTCAGGATAGCTTTGATATTTTCCAATCTCCGATAGGAGTGGCACAAGAAGAAGAAGAAGACAGAGGGTCTTCCATAACGGATAATTATCTCTGGGAAAAATTCTGAACTATAACTTGAGAAATAATTCAAAAGTTCAAAAAATCATTTTTTTTAATCTGTTAAACAATTATTCTTAATTTTGTTCACGGAATAAAAACAAGCGACAGTATTAAAATTTTGTAATTTCTGGCAGTTAACCAATTTCTGGAATTATACATGCAATCAATATATTACGTACGTCATTTCATATACTAGTTTATAATAATTGTTTAGATTTACTTTAATTTTTGAATATTAATTTATGAAACTGCTAAAATTAGTAGACACTTAAACAAATAAAAATCGTTATTCTTTTAGCGCCTCTAATCGGAATTCCTCGGAAACGCATTACCCTCTTTTAAAAATATTTATTCCATCTTTCAACCGTTTCTCTTAATTTAAAAGCAATTCTATTTCAAATGGATTTTGTATTTTATAAACACATTAGATCGAGCATAAAAACAGGAAGCTTAGTAAATCACATTAACTTTTTTACTCTCGCTTATTTTCACAGTTCATTTAACATTATTGCGAGGTTTAGCAGCTGATTTTTAACGTTTTATTTATTTAGAGCAAGCGACACTTTCGATATTTAGTGAAAGAATGGTATAAAATAAAAAGTTTTAAGAGCCTGGTATTTTGTTACTTTCTGTTGATCACTCAAAGATGACGATAATGAAGATGTTTACTAAATTGTAGAAAGTAATCGAAAAAGCAAATTGTTGGTAAGTATTAAAGGTTTATGTTTATACTAATACATAATAAAACAAGCCACCTCAAAACTACCAATAATTGAACAAAAATTTAACATAGGCCAACTATGTGACCACTCCTCGAAAAAAAATTATATCAGTCTCAATTGGAATAAAACTACAACAACAAAAAATTATACAGAAAGACAATATATAAGTTCGTTGAAAAAGAATTAAAAACTATATAAAACTAGAACCGAAAAGGTCATTTCGGAAAAACAAATAAATAACACTTAAAAAATAAAACCACACAAAGCCTTAATTCGGGTAACACCCGGCGTTTACGGGACGTATAAGTGTGCCTATTTTCTAGTTACAATAAAAAAAGCAGAACGACGTGAAAAATTATATACATAAATGGAACACAAATTTTATAGATTACAAAAAGAGATATAAGACAATAAAAAAGAGAATAAAACGGAAATGAAAGCCTTGAAAGAAGCGAAAGCTATTACCAAATATGAAGGGACAGTATATCTTAAACACAGGAACAAATATATGCAAGTAAATGAACGTCAAATACGGCGATACCGTGTAATTTTCTGTGTCACCACCGAATTTTATGAAAATTTAGATTTAGGTTCTATTTACTTCACTCCACTTTCACTACTATCTCACTTTTGGACTTTAGTGCCGTTAGTTGCTTTTTATTTTTTAGGGGTGAAAACTACCCCAATTAGAAACAATCGTATAATTCAAAATTAAAGGGGGTATTTAATTTAAATCATCTTTAAATAAAGTGAATGTATGTCAATTACCAACAAACAACATACTTTAAAGTTTTATCATAGCTTAACCCGTACATCTCACCCCATAGAATAGTTATAATTAAAACAGTGGCATTTGTTGTTGTTTTCACTCATTTGCATGTAAATTTGGATTTGGATTATAATTACCCTCCATTTCAAAATTGGACTTATGCCGTTGAGAGCCTTTTATTTTTTAGAGGCGAAAGCTACCCCTATTAGAAAAAATTATATAATTGTAAATTCAAGTTTGGAATTATTTAATTATACAATGATAATAAATTTGAATTTCTTTACTGTTTAAATTTTTTACCACATAATTTCCATATATGTAAAAACCAAACCTTTTACAAACGTGGCATTACCAGACGTTTTGAGTTTTACGTCATTTTTTTTTGAATTCCCCTCCCCAAATAATATGTAAAATATAGTACTATATGCATATATATATATATATATATATATATATATATATATATATATATATATATATATATAAATATATATATTTTATAATACAAAATAAAAAAATAAAATACACAATCTATTGTAAAATTTAAATATTTAAATGACAAATTACATAATAAAACCTTAAGAACTAATAAGTTTAAGTTGCTGCATGTGATACCCAAATATATAAAAAAAATACTTTAGTTACTTGTACATAAAGGAACTGTAATTTCATAGCTATTCATTAAGAAACTCTTCTATTGCATAATATGGTCTTTCAGATAGATAGACTTTTGTCATTTTACGGAACATAACGAAAAAAGTTGCAAAGAGAGATGGTTGTATAATCTTTTTGCCGAATATAATATAGATTTCTTTACTGACTCAATGGACGGGATCGGTAAATACACATCAAAGTTGAATTTCTGGTGGAGTATTCATGATTAGGTCTTGGAAATGGACATGGAAAAACATGTAGATGTGTACGAATTAAGCAAACAGTTTCTAAAATATATAATGAAGGAGTTAAAATCACGAACACAAATGAGAAGAAGGCTAAATTTGACTTCGAAAACATCAAAATTTTAAAAATTGAACAAAACGTAAAGAAGAGGGAGATATACGAATCAACAAAAATAAAAATAAATACCAACGCAATCAATGACAAGAAATATACACAGAACCTAAATAAAATATATTTCAATCTGATTTAAATAATAATAAATATAACACTATAAAAAACCCTAAAAAAGGGTTTTTATAGTTCTGCAAGACAGATCGATAACTATAATATCGTATTCAGTGTGGGCTCCGAATATTTTAACATTAACAAAGTTTAATATAAATTAGATATAAATTGTAAATCTCAGTGATATATTGAAATAAACTGTAAGTGTACAAACTATTTATATAATATCCAGTTAAATTAGCATTAAAGTCAGCAAATTGCAATTATTTCTTATTGTTGTCAATAAATAAATCCAGTTTTACCAGCAAAATAACCGCTTTTAGTAAATTCCGATATACCTGTTTTAGCAGGTGTACAGGCTCAGACTTAATGTTCACTTAACCTTTATCGAAATGAATTCAAACATGGAATCATACAACATATATTTAGTATTTCTTGGGTTTCGCTTCAATAAGTAATATTAAATTTGGAACTAGATTTGATTGTCCATTATAATCAACGTTTCGGCAGGAAACCCTTGCCTTTGTCAAGATTCTAAAATGTGCAAGATTAGGAACAAAAAGTTATTTTAAAATATATAAAAAACTTACCAAAACGTAAAACGGGACACTGACATTATTCAATATATAATTATATATATGAAATAAAATTGTTATCTTATATCTCATGGTTTACTTGCTCATATTAATGAGTGTCTATAGTGTCTAAGTTCCATCTTCTACTTCTAACTGTGGACTTCCATGGAAAAATGTCACTTTAGATGGTTCTGAGTTTTGAATTAGAGTCATTCCACTCCCGATTTCACGCACTTAACACCTTATTTTTTTAATAAACTTGTGCCTGCGACACTCCGATACTCTGTTTCTGATACGTCACTGGTAATAGCGTTACGCGCACTAGTACCTGCTTCTTCATTCCCTTCTATGCCCATATGAGATAGTATCCACAGGAAGTGGATTCTTAAATTTTAATGTTGGCTTCATTGAGATGTGTCACTTTCCGCGTCCGATGCCTGACTGCCAAGATAATTTTGGATTTTTTTCCTTGTGGACTTGAATTTACATTTTATGGATCTTTCCTTTAAATGGGAGTAAACTTGACTGAGCATATGGGACAAAGCTGATAGGTCTGTGATACATTCTTGAATTGTGGTTATAGGATCCCGTGATATTCATTAGGAGCATGTTAAGTTGATTAAAGTTTAGAGGGAAAGGTAGAGGGTGATTTTCTATGAAGTTTTTAGCAGGGTCAAGTAAGAGAGAAAATGAGCATTTAGAAGTGCTTGCCGAACTAATTTTAGATTTTGCTTGGACTTTAGGTGGTGGACAAATGTTACATTCTTTTGAAGATGGATCTGCTTCAGGTGAAATAATTTCATCAAAGTTACGTTTTGGTTGATTAGTTATGTGACTGTCCTTATTTGATGCATCTACTTTATTCGGTATCTCCGGGATATTAGATATAGACATTTGTTCACACTGAGAAGGGTTTGTGTCATTGGGTGCTTGCAAGGATATATTTGTTGAGCTGGATACCGATGCTTCATTGTTTTGGTTGGGGTTTAGTTGAGTTAGTGGGTTGAAGCACTGTGAAGCAATATGACCTGGCTTCTTGCAACTAAAGCAAACTAAACTGTCTCGAGAACTAAATATTCTATATATTGTGTCAAAAACAAGAGTAAATCTGTGGTAGTGTTAGACTGTGAGGATTGATATAGATTTGTCTTCGAAAACTAAGGATGTGATTTTACTCAGGCATAGAAGCACTAATTTTAAGGATTGTCATGGAGAAGACAGGAACTATGCCGATTTTTTGTAACTCATTGATTAGCATGTCGCGCGGTATTCAAGGGCATACGCCGGAGAGCACAAGTCGTTACGCTGGTGTAACTAACCTTCTTACTCTGACAATTTCACCTTGTATTTCTATTTGACCATGATTATTCATAAAATCCTCTACTACTTGTTTATTGGATAAATACATATATATGCGATGATAAGATAATCTAGAAGATAAGATTATATTTTTCGGTTGAATTATATTTCCAAGTGGGAGAAGGTAGTCTTGAAGTTTGGTATTTTCTAAGGCACTAAAGATAATTGCTTGGGACTTTAAAGGCAATTGCACTCTCGACGCTACCAAAGAGTATGACTATGATGCGTTTATTTGACTTTGATGGTCTTGTATTGTAGAACTGTTGTATGATTCCATGTTTGAATTCATTTCGATAAACGTTAAGTGAACAGTAAGTTAGACCCTGTACACCTGCTAAAACAGGTATATCGGTATTTACTAAAAGCGGTTATTTTGCTGGTAAAACTGGATTTGTTTATTGACAACAATAACAAATAGTTACAATTTTCTGACTTTAATACTAATTTAACTGGAGAGTTTGTACACAGTTTATTTCAATATATCACCGAGATTCACAATTTATATCTAATTATATTAAACTTTCTTAATGTTAAAATATTCGGAGCCCACATTGAATACAATATTATAGTTATCGATTTGTCTTGCTTTTTTTAAGGGTTTTTTATGGTGTTATATTTATTATTATTTAAATCAGATTGAAATATATTTTTTTTTAGTTTCTGTGTATATTTTTTGTCATTGATTGCGTTGGTATTTCTTTTTATTTCTATTGATTCGTATATCTCCCTCTTATTTCTGTTTTGTTCGATTTATAAAATTGTGATGTTTTCGAAGTCAAATTTATGCTTGTTCTCATTTTCATGTTTTGTGAGCGCAGTTGTTCTTGTCCTATTTGTGAAAACGAATTCTGAATTGAAGTAGTTGACTGTTTTGCCTGATATAGACACTTTCACAGTTAATACATAAAAAACACGTGAATATTTGAGTTTTAGAGTTTGTGTTATTAATTTAGTGAAGTATTTGCATCTTTCAAAATAACATAGTTTGTTTTTTCGAGTCTCATCTTCACTATGGTCTCCCTTTTTGGATAACACAATGCAGAACCTACTTAAAAATCACGGAATTTTAACTCTTCTCTCTTTATATATTTTAGAAACTGTTTGCTTAATTCGTACACCTCTACATGTTTTTCCACGTCCATTTCCAAGACCTAATCATGACTACTCCACCAGAAATTCAACCTTTGATGTGTATTTACCGATCCCGTCCACTGAGTTCCACAAAAAGATTATACAACCATTTCCCTTTGCAACTTTTTTCCTTAAGTTCCGTAAAATGACAAAAACCTATCTATCTGAAAGACCATAATATGCAATAGAAGAGTTTCTTAACGAATAGCTAAGAAATTACAGTTTCTTTATGTACAACTAACCAAAGTATTTTTTATATATTTGGGTATCACATGCAGCAACTTAAACTTATTAATTCGTAAGGTTTTATTATGCAATTTGTAATTTAAATATTTAAATTTTACAATAGATTGTGTATTTTATTTTTTTTTATTTTGTAATATTGACGACTTATATAAATTTTTATTCTTATTTTCCTAGCTTTTTGTAAGCTTTGTCCATAAAATTGTATAATTTTCAATGACAATAAAGCATATTTCTATTCTATTCCATAAAATCGAAACGTCAAAAATTAATTTAAACTTTAAGTGTGGCTTATTTTTAATAAAAATGGTAATTATAAAAAGTATATAACATACTGTTAAGTTTATGTATATTATGAAACAAAAAATTTTACATACAAGCCTACGTAGCATTGGAATACCTTAGCTCTATCATGGCATAAACAATATCAAGTTGGTTTTCACTTGGAATTTCCAAATAATCTAGTGAACGATAGGAAATATCGACGTCTTTATTGGCCGATAGATGACCTCGAGAATAGAAAGCAGTTTCTTATTGTATTGTAACAAAGATGTTACACTGCGTCCTTTAAATGAAGCTTAAATGAAGATTGAACCAATTTTGTAACATTTGCACATTTTGATTAACACCTTTTTCACGTTACCAAAAAATTCTTCTGCTAGGAATGAGATATAACTACTCAATATCAAAAAGCTTTGACTACACACTTCCAAAATTCTTGTTGGTGATTCTTCTAGGTAGCAGATCGATAAGTTTTTGACGTTGTAAGTTCCTTATTAAAGACAAGTGAAAACCGTTCAAGAGGACTCTGAGAATCATGTTCTGAAAGTTTTTCATACTATAATAGTCGTATGAAGGGAACAGAAAAAAATCAGTAGGTACTGGAATTTACTTCTGTTTGATTTAGTTAAACTAAAATGCGAGTTCTGACTGAAAAGGTAAGTAGCAACTGCGAATTACAAATGGCGATATCTCTCACGTTCCTTTTTTTGTAAAGTATCTGATCAATCCTTTATTTTAGAATAAAAGTTAAGTTAATTAATACTTTTTTGTATTTCCCGAGCTTGTTGATATTTTAATTTAACCACAAACTTTTAAAAATAGTATCCAGTCAAGTGCACATGCAAACATTTTATTTATTTTTTATAAACCGAAAACATGTTTATTATTTTTGAAAAATGCTACACACGCTTTAAGTTTTTGCGCTTCTATTAAAAATTAATTGAAATTTGCTTCTTTTGAACTAAACTTCATTAATGATTTATGAAACATAATTACTGGCGCATAATTGGCTCCAACACCTTATATTTCCCGATTACTTAGCTATTTAACAAGAATACCTTATAAACATGAAGACTACTTGATTAAAAATTAATTTCTGGTCAAAATTAAGGCATTAACATTATTTTTTAATAGTATTGCTCAAATGTTAAAAAATTATAAAATGTGTACAACGTTTCGATTTATTGTTTCTTACTGCTGAGAAGCAATTCCACTGGAGATATTAGTATTATGACGTCTGCATAACAAAATATTTGAAGTAGTATTCTTACTTTTTTTCTAATATTTCATCCATGATCAGGTTGAACAATAAAAGATTAAGAGAATCGTTCTGTCTTATATTATTGTTATACTTAATTGTATTTGTTAGTTCTTTGTCTGCTTTTACTTTTGTTGTATTGTTTTGGTATATATTTTTAATGGTATTAATTCTTCCTAGAGTTATATGTCTTGCGTACCACAAGTCGATAAAATTTTTGAATTTAATCATGTCAAATGCCTTTTTCAGTTTCTGAAACATAAATTTGTCGATTTTTTGTATTCTTTTATATTCCAGTAATTTTTCTTGCACTTGCCTCACTATAAATACGGCGTCGGTCTATGATCTTCCCGATCTACAACCTTGTTCTTCTGCTAGTATTTTAATTTTATTCAGTTCATTTGCTATCTTTTTAGTTGTTAATTTTGGTTTTTGGAGTATTTAATAGGATATATGTTTATTTCTGTGTAGTGTTCTAGTTCTGATTTGTTTCCTTTTTTGAAGAGAGGTATTAGGATGCTGGATCTTTATTAATGTGGTATGCTATTTGGTTCTATTATTTTTGATTGGATCTAGTTATCCGTATTTAAGAAAATAGTTCGGTACTCTATCCTTTACCGGTATTTTTTATTCTTCCTAATGCCTTTTTGTCTCTCTTTCCTCAATGTTTATTCTTCGTGTTTTCTTCAGCCAATACTCCATATTTTTTATTGTGGTTAGTAGAAGTCGCGTTTCATCTGTTTTGAAAAACTTTCCCAGTTTTCTCTTTTTATTTTTTTGAATAAGGTATTTGTTTTATTTCGAATTCTTTTACAGTAGTTCTATGCCTATTGAAAAACAAATATGGAAATTCATAACAAACCAACGGAAAGAAATTGCAGAATTGAAGGAATACATTAACATACCAGCAAATGAATGGGAAAGATACCTGACTGAACTGTTTAAAGCAAGGAAAGATAATAATCACCACAATAAGGTACCAATTCAGGTATTTCTATTTCTATTTCGTGTCTTAATCAGTTTTCAGGAAGTAGAAATAGCCATAAATTCACTTAAAAATAAAAAGTCACCAGGACCAGACCGAATAACCAACGAGCTTCTAAAACACGGAGAGGAAAGTATAACCCTAGAGATGACAAAAGTTATACAAAAACTAATATTACCCTGCAAGATACCAGACGCATGGAGAAACAGTATAATGATGTTCAAGAAAGAAGATAAAGAAAACCCAACAATTATAGAGGTATAAATCTACTGAAGACCTCACTTAAGCTTACCACAAAAGTATTAACCAACAAAATTAATAAACTAACAACTTTATCAGATGAACAAGAAGGATTCAGATATGAAAAACCCTGCGTAGACGTCGTATTCGTACTAAGACAAATCACATAAAAGGTCATCAAGTACAATAAACCAGCATATCTACGTTTTATAGACCTGAAAAAGGCTTTTGATCGCATCCAACTCGCAGACGGCTTACACCTACTGTATAAAAGAAACATACCAATCAATATTATTTAAACCATCGAAACCATCTACTTTCATAATCGAATACAGGCAAAGATAAATGGAAAACTAACACAGTGTATACCAGTACAAAGCGGAGTCAGACAGGGTTAAGCTCACTTCTCTTTCATAGAATAATGAAAGTACTTAATACAAGCAGTACGTAAAGGTCATGGCTACAGAATGAGGAAAAAAGAAATCCGAACATTATGTTATGCAGACGACGCCGCATTAATCTCCAAGACAGAAGACGAGCTCCAAAGATAAGCACACATCTTTAATACAACAGCCAAGAAATACTATATGATAATATCAGCAGAAAAAATCAAATGTATGAACATCTAAATACCCACTACGATGTAAAAGCGGCAATATCTCATAATGACACAATCTGAAAGAACAAACACCTAAGACAAGACACAAAAACAAGAATCTATAAAGCAGCAATTAGACCTATATTAACATACATGGCGGAGACAAGACCTGATGGATATAAAACGAGACAACTACTAAAAATAACAGATATGAAAATACTCCGACGAACATCAGGGAAAAGTCTGTTGGATAGGGAGAGAAGCGAAAACATAAGAAGAGCATGCAATATAGAAGACAAAAATGGACGGGTGACAAAACGAAAATAGGAGTAGAACGAACACATCAGTAGAATGGCAGAGGATAGGATAGTACAAATAGCACGAGATAAGTCACCAAATGGACAAAGAAGTATTGACAGACCAAGGAAAAGATGGTACGACAATTTAAACAATTTAGAAGGCTTATATTGGAGAAGAAACAGAAATTAAATCCTACATACAAGAAGAAAGAAGAAGAAGTATGCCTATTGTGTTTATTTTATTCTGTATTGTAATAGAGATTACTTTTTTTACACTTTGGCTTTACTTCTTCTTAAAACTATGAAATTTTCTACTTAATATATTAGCGTTTGTTACTTTTCTTTGTCCAAGTGCTCCTGTGGCTGCATTGATTATGTTATTTCTGTGTTTTTCAGCTGTCCTCCATGTTATCATTTTTTAACATTTCATTTTTAGCAATCTTCTCTGATATTTTTTTCTTTATAAGTATTTGGTGGATTTTTTTGTTTCTTGTAGAACGTATTTATGTATTTAATGTATTTGTTTTTCGTTCTGTCCTTGGGTTATTTTTTGGTCTCCTGTGTTTGAGCTATCTAATGTTTCTTTTGATAACTCTTATCTTTTTATTTTTTGCTGTGGTCGTCTTCATAATACTAGTCTGGTTTTGGATCAATGTTTCTTTAAGCAGTATTTGTTTTATGATAGGTAGGTTACTTATCTTGCCAATCACCCTTCACAGTATATCCGGGTTTGGGACCGGCTGTTCCAATTGCAGATCCACCCCGCAATTATCCTAAACAGCAGTCAATAAAGAATATAATTATTAAATTTTTTGAATCTTATTTTTTTCAAAAGTTTTTAGTTATTTTGAAGAATATTTAAGAAAAAACTATTTATAAATTGGTCCCTTTTTGTGGTGAATTCTTGTTAAAAAATAAAAATATAATACACCTAGTAGCGCAAATAGTTTTCGAATTAGCTGAACACCATTGTTGATTATTACCAACAGTTTTTTTTCAAAGTTTGTTGATCTTCATTAAGAAGAAATAAACAGAAAAACGTTAATGAGACTTCTACAAAATGGTAATATACACTTTATCTAATGAACACATTTTAAATAAATATGCTATTTTACAAGCTGACAAAATTTAGCTATTTCTTGTAACATCTTATCAAAGAACTATTAATTATTTTAAACTGTTAATTTTCTGTGGCGTCTATTCGAATTTATCGCCGATATTAAATTCTCCTAATATGTTCGTTGTAGCTTCTATTTAGACCAATTATATGTAAGCGACAACGAGAGAATATGGATTACAATAATTTGCATTTGATGTCTATTTTACTTAGTTCACTAGCAAACTAATCTAGTTTAGATATCTTTTTACAACACGCCTCAATGACAGTAAGAAATATGCATAAACTGTATTTATGTTACGAGTAGTGTTTCTTAATTTTTTCCTTAACAAAAACGGCTTATTTTTCGACTCGCAGACGATAATAATTGTCTTAATTTAATATATAACAGTAAAATAGCCCCAAACAGTTTTTTAAAGCAAAGCTTCTATACTGGCGTTGTATTAATTTTTTGCTATAATAAAATATTGAGGCGATAGTCACGAAATTAGTGACACGAAATAGTTGGAAAAGTCGATTTACTCGACGAGGGAGTCCTTATACAACGTGTAAACTTTTTCATTGTTATTAAAATCTATACCAACGGTATAGATTATTAGAAGAATTATTCGATAAATACACATACTTGGGTCATGAAATTAGAATAACCAGAGACAACCAAACTTGCGAGCTAAATAGACGAATCACCTTGGTATGGGCGGCATATGGAAGGATTAGAGACATTTTTAAAACAAATACCCCAATTCACCTGAAAAGGAAGGCATTTAACCAATGCATCTTACCAGTCTTGACCTATGGAGCAGAGACCCTAACTTTAACGAAAGCTACTGCCGAAAAACTGAGGGTAACACAAAGGCCAATGGAGAGATCAATGCTGGGCCTGACCTTGAAAGATCGCGTGAGAAATGGGGAGATACGCCGACGAACTGGCGTAGACGATATTACACTGCGAATCAATAAACAAAAGTGGAGGTGCGCTGGACATGTTGCTAGAATGGAAGACGGAAGATGGACGAATAGATTATTGGAGTTGAGACCAAGAGCCGACAAGCGAAGTCGAGGTAGACCACCCACCCGATGGACCGACGACCTAAAGAGAATAGAAACAAACTGAATTTCAGCAGCTAGAGGTAGAGAGAACTGGAGACGTTTAGAGGAGGCCTATATCCAACAATGGATGTGAAAATGGGGCTGGATGATGATGTTGATATTATAGAAAGTTACCTAACCAACATCTATAGTGAAATTGGTAGTAGCTGTCAATTAAACCATAATTTTTACTCCACATCTTTAACATTTTATTGTATTTACTATAGTCGATCAAAAAGAGGTGGACAAAGGGGCATTACAAAAGGATTCGATCCTTACAACTATATTCAAATTTGTCGACCTACTTAATTCAATTTAAAAATACAGAAAAAATAATATGAAGCTTCACACTAGTCTACAGTACCATCTACTGTATCACTTTTTTTTAAATATATTCATAGTATATTTTTTTTTTAATATAAAAGCTTGTGGTACTTTAATGATACCTTTGATAAAGGATACTTCTTCTTTTTCTTCCTACTTTATAAATAGGCTTAATACCTGTTTTACTTCGGTTTTTAGCCTCAATTGACGTTGTCTGACCATCTTTTCCTCGGTCGTCCCAATGATCTTCTTCCATTTGGCGATTTGTCACTTGCTATTCGTACTATCCTATTTTCTGACATTCTTTCAAAGTGTTGATTCCATTCCACTTTTCTTCTTTTGGTCCACGCGTTTATTTCCTGTATATCACATCTCGCTCATATTTTCTCCCTTCTTACTCTGTCTCTTAGAGTTTTGTTTGTTATTTTTCGTAAGACTTTCATTTCTGTTGTTTCCAGTAGCCTTTGTGTTTTCGCATATCTGCTCTTGTTTCCGCTGTGTACGTCGTTATCGGTCTTATTGTTGATTAATATATCCTGGTTTTCGTTTCCGTTGTGAGGTATTTGTTTCTCCAGATTGTGTTGTTGAGACATCCTGCTGATATGTTTGCCATGTTCGCTTGTTTTTGTACTTCTTCTTCCACCTTTCCATAGCTTGACAGTTTTATTCCCAAGTATTCAGTTTCCATCACTTGTTCTATTATTTTGTTATTTACGACTAGTTTACATCGTCTCGGTTCCGCTGATATCACTATCGCTTTAGTTTTCTCTGTTGAGATCTCCATGTTGTATATGAGTGCCGTTTCTTCGAATTCTTTAATTAATCTTTGTGATAAAGGATACGTGCTGACAAAATGACTAAACGCAAAAGCACCTCGTGGCAATTGCCAGTAGTCACACTAAATGATGAAAAAATAGTCGTGTATAGTGGCGGCGTCTTATGCACTACAAGCATGCATGTCCATTCGTTGATATTAAATGTCTAGTCGTTATTGACATTATGTTTCGCACTTTTGTTTGCGCATATCAGATAGCGGTATAAATCAAAGCAGACCCATCGCATGTCCACTCAAGCAGGGCATTTAATTAAGAATTTCCTGTCATTGTTTCTCTAGTTGTTACGTTAAGTGGGTCTTAAATTGGTACGACCATTTAATAAGGTAAAACATAGATGGAAACGAATTACTAGATTTTTATAGAGAAAGCAACTAACTTTCTGGTAAATACTATGCCGCTCTGGAGCGGTATTGCCAAATCTGTAATTCCTAACACAGGAGCACCGACGAAGTTCCGAAGGGACTTTGGAAATCTTCTAATCTAAATTTAATTAGGAGCCTAATGCTATTTTTCCAATTTTCTGTAAAAAAACAACAAATTTTATGGTAATCGAGAAATCACCCAACATAAAAAATGCTTACGAGATTAGGCGCACGGGATACAATTGTAGCCCAGACGTAAAGATTTACCAATATCTTTGAAACGCATGTGCGTATCTAATAAACTCTCAACAAGTATTGATTATTAATGCTTAACAAGCAGCTATACAAAGCAGCAACAATGCAGCCAAATATTGGCACCAGCAGCAAAAATTTAAAATGCGCTGGGCTACGTATGTAGCCCACACGCCTAACGTAGTGTTAAACATTACTTTATGATTAAATGAAATACCACTGTAGAAGAGGAAGAGTCCAAATAATAATGTACCTGTTTGTATGGGAAAATAAATCCCTTGTTTCTACTATTCTCTTAATAATTTTATCACATTTTCTTACCTATTAGACCTTCCTAGGACTTCAAATAATTATTTTAAAACCAAAATAAGCCAAGTCGATTTATTCGTTTTCGATTTATTATAAAATATGTTAAAAAACATGACATATTGACGTTTGCTAAACGTCATTATATGATATTTTATATGTAGTTATCAAATATCATAAAATGACGTTTAACAAACATATCAAATGTACTAAAGCTGTAGAGGTGAAGTCGTATAAAACATTTTAAATTTATAATTAAAAAAATAAGGGTCATTTATCGAGATAAAAAATATTTTATCTCCCAAGTTGGGCCAATACACTTTCACAAAATTTTATTGCAATAGGTTCAGTGGTTTTTCAGAGTTCACAGTTTTCTTCGCTTTTCATAAGAGTATAATTTAACAGTGACAAAGTCACCGTTTCAACGATTTACATGGCTCATATATTATGACAACATATACGTTAGAGAACTACAATAGTACATAAATTTGTACTCGTAAATTGTAGAAGCGGGTTTTAAACCTGTAACAAATGTCCTAGACAAATATATCTCGAATGATTTATATGTAAAAGTGGTTTGGATCTCATTCGAGACATTCGTTTAAATTAGGGTTTTTAAATATCACGAACTCCTTGGCGTTGCTAACTGTTTTGTTCGATACAGTGTAGAATATAACAAAATAAAATGGAAAATGACAGTGGTTGGCTGCATACCATAGTTAAAAAAAAATTACAAAGAAGTAAATACTTGTAATGTATGATGGTATATTTTATTATTAACATTTTAACATATTTTAACATTTTAAATTGTTTTCAAAAATATTACAAAGAACTTCAAAACGTTTTCGGTTCAGTGGGACCATTATCAGTGAAACATCTTGAGAGTAGTTGGAAATAGCTACCAATCCAGGTGTAAAAACCTTAAGATTACATGAAAATAGATGTTATGGAATATCACTTTAAGAGAACGTATATTTTCCCCGATAGAAATAAGGACAACTTCCCCCCTGGTTAGAATAAGCCACACGTCTCTGAACAGTTGAGGTGGATTGTACCATGGCGCCATTCCCTGAACAAAATAAAAAATATAACTGGAAAAAAGACTAAATTAAAACACTCAGGTTTTAATATTGGTAAAGTTATATTTAAAGAATAATTAACGTAAAAGAGTTATTAAAATAACAAATACCAATTTGTATTGGATTGCAAATAAAGCTTTATAGTCCAGGAACTGATCACCAAAATTAGGTGAATTTAACAATAATAAATAATTCATTAAAAACGAAACGAAACGAAACGATATATTACGAAATATATCTTTTTGTGTGCGATTTTCAGCAAAATTAAAATAAAAGTTAAACGTTAAAAAAATAAAAAAAAGAGTTATTGTTATTAAAATTCAACCAGAAGAAAGTAAAACATGTCAGACAGTGAGACTAGATCTGGTGATGGTAAAAGGAAAAAAAAAAGATGAACCAAAGCAAAAGTAGAAAAATACATCGAATACCAGACAAAAATAAAACAAATAAAATAACTAACCAGAATAAAATGATAGAATTAATGAGGCATCTAGTAGATGATAACAGAAGACAAAATGGGAAACTTAAAGCTTTAAAAAATATAATGGAAAATATAGTAAAGGAAATAAAGGAAATCAGGAAGGAGAATAGTGAGTAGAAACTACAAAGGAACAAGTTAATACAAGAAAATGAAAATCTAAAAAAGGAAATGCCGATCATGAAACAAAAAATGAAGGAAATATAATTAACTATGAAAGTTTGCCAGAAAGATACGAAGAAAAACAACTGAGTAATGAAAGGCTTATATACATTAGATGAACAGCAACTAAAAATTGAAATTAAAAACTTTATCAACAAAGAATTGGGGATAATAAGAAAAATAAACAGAACAAAAAAATAAATAATATGAAGTGTGTCACTGAATCTAATACATTCAAATAAAATTAAAAGTATTAAAAATCAAAGATACACTAACAAGATAAAAAAACACATTTAGTATACATATCAGGATGCCACATATCAGGACGTGACATGACGCTAAAAGAGAAAGAAATACAAAGTAAATGTAGGAACATAGTCGCAACCGAAAGAGTAAATGGAAAAAGAACAAAAACAGATTATAGATTAATAATTATAGAAGAAAGAACATCGAATTGGAACCAAAGAACACACATGAAAAAAACCTATAAACAGTACCATGCAAACTAGTTAAAAAAACTAGAGGAACAAAATACGTGAACTGAACGTGAAATGAAAAAAACCACAGAAAGAGGACACAAGTAAATATAAAGGTAATAAAACATAGAGAGAATAAAGGGGAATATAATGAAAAACAAGAGGAAGATCTTAAACATGAAATGTAAGATGCATAAACGGAAAAGAAATATAATTGGGGAAAGATATAGAAGACAAGAAGGTTGAAGTAGTAGCTATAACACAAATAAAAAGAAAGGAAGAAAAACCACGACTTACGAACTTTTACGGTAAACGAAAACTTACTAATATACAGTGAAGTAAAAAAAAAAGAAAAAGAGAGTTCAGCCAGGCGTAGAATTCATGGTAAAGAAAAATATCAATAACGTTATAATTTGAAAATATTTTAATTAGCGTGTACTTATATTTGATTAAGGGATGGGCACAAAGAAAGCAATTAGAAGCCTGATTATATGCTATAGACCTGACGAAGTCGCAACAACTATTTCTTCACTAAGAAGTAATAAATGATTGCGCAGCAAAAATAGTAATGACAAGAGAAAGAAGTAAAAAAGTAGAACAATGTTATAGGATTATTAGCGGAAAACCATATCAAAAAACAATCAATCATTTTACTTCCCACTAATCGTCTTCTTATTAAGTAACCATCTCTCACCATCTTTACTACTCTTTTCGTTGTCATTCGGCTTATATGATCGTTTCATTCCACTCTTCTATTTCTTATTCAGTTCTCTATGTTCTACATGCTGAGAGAAAAGAAGAGAAAATAACCTAAAAAAATAGAAGAGAATTACAGAAATAAAGAAATAAAAAACCTATATCAAGGTGCTTAAAATAAAAAAAGAGGTTTCCAACAAAAACCCATATTCGTTAAAAACAAAGCAGCAAATAATATAAGCAGTGAAGCAAAAATAGTTGAAAGATGGAAAAAGTATTCTGGTGAATGACTAAATGGCAATAATAAGTCAAACCAAAGAGAATATGTGGAAGCAGAAGCAAGAATTGAACACTTAGAAGACATAAAAGATAATTCTCCCAGCAAAGAACAAATCGAGGAAATCATAAAAAATCTAAAAAACAAAAATAGCCCTGAAAGCAATAACATAACAGCAGAGATGATGAAATATAGTGGAAAACTGCTACAAGATTGGATATACAAGATCATAAAGGAGATACGGATAAAAGATCAAATACCAGAAGATTGGAAGGAAGCAATATTTACCCACTACACAAAAAATGAGACAAAACAGAATGCAGTAATTACAGAGGAGTAGCGTTACTAAATACCGTATATAAAATCCTATCAAAATCCATAAAATATAAGCTAGAAAAAGAAGTTGAAAATATAATAGGCGAATATCAGTGCGGATTTACATGGGAGAGCACAACAGACCAAGTATTCTTAATCAGAGAATTACAAGTAGAAAGCTATAAACACAAATTACCAACGATAGCGCTATTTATCGACTTCCAGCAAGCATACGATAGAATAAAGAGGAAGGAATTAAAAGAGACTCTTGAGGAACTGAGAGTTAGCAGAAAGTTGCCTAACATGATACATCTTACTTAAGAGAATACAGAGTCAAAGTAAACAATCATGCATCGGACAAATGCTGGCAAGAGAAAAAAAAAAGAGCTACAGGCGATAGTACAAAGAATAGTAAAAGCAGCAAAGCAAATGGGACTTTACATAAATGAAACTAAAATTTCATTTTGTTTCAAGTTCAGTTCAGCTACATAATTACATAATTATAAGTTTCAGCCCAAATACGTTAAACTCTTATTTAAATTATAATATATATATATATATATATATATATATATATATATATATATATATATATATATATATATATATATATATATATATATATATATATATATATTCGGATAAATTTCCGCGGTCAGATGAATAAAAATTACTTAGTTCTCGGGAAGAACCGCGTTGAGAATTTATTACTCGACGTTTCGGCACCCATTTTGGAGCCATTATCAAGAGTGATATGGTTCGGTTCGAGTTCGGGGTCTTAATCTGCCTACTCCCCTCACTCGAGACGTACCAGTATCGTGTTCTGTATTACAAGAACTGTCTCTCGGCAGTGAGGTCTCAATCTGCCTACTCCTCAGTGTCGAGTGACCAAAATGGGTGCCGGTTCTTTCCGAGAACTATGTATTTTCATATATATATATATATATATATATATATATATATATATATATATATATATATAGAAAAGAAATTTAATCTTTGCAGATTAGTTAAATAGTAAACTCTTAAATATTGGGGAAATCTGCAAGAAAGACTCTAATGTGTATCAATTGTTTCGCCGAATTACCTCCTTTTAAATGTAGTTACATTGGGTTTTTCGATTAACCTTGGGTAAGCCTTTACGTGTCAAGTTCAAAGCTACCATACATTTCGAACCTTATAAAAAACTTTTTTTGCACATAGTAACAAAAAACACCACTATGTTACCAGCAAAGTTTTTTAATATTCTAACTCTACAATTCTAAGTTACGGTAAGATCAATAATGTTTTAATAGATAATATATGGTAGCTAATTATAAATTATTCTCTTTCAGCCCTGAAGAAGCCAAATTAATTCTCTTTGGCGAAAACGTTCGGCGAAACAATTGATACACATTAGAGTCTTTCTTGCAGATTTCCCCAATATTTAAGAGTTTACTATATATATATATATATATATATATATATATATGTATATATAAATACGTGTATATGTATATATATATATATATATATATATATATATATATATATATATATATATATTGTCATACTTCTTCTTTCCTAACCAAAGAAAAAAATAAATAAAAAGATCCGTCGGAATAAAATTTTAAGATATCATTATAAACAAAATGTATATAGTAATTTATGATAAGATTTAGTGTAGATAAGAATAGAAATTTGTTTGCAAACGACATTTTCCGTTTCCAACAAAATTATCAAAAAAACCCCTATGTGTAGAATTAGAAGACATTTTACCTGTAAGTTAATCTTGTCATTGTTTGTGTATTAAATGACCATATTCTAATCTTTGGAAAAAGATATAGATTGTATATTAACAGACTGAGGATAGAAAAATCAATTTTTATTTATTCTTTCTCTGAAACAGTAATTTGGTCTTCCCAAATGATACACAGAATTTTTAGAATAAACATTAACAGTATTAAACAAGATTTGAGCTTTTGATTGAGTAGTCGTTTTTGAATGGTAATGGGGTTAGCCTGATAAGAAGACGGGGAGAGGCAGTTGTAATTTGGCCATCGAAGGAAACAGTCGTTTGTTAGAAGATAGGATGTGGTTCGTGAGTTGGATACCGGCATTGTGAAAAGAAGTGAATAGTTTTTCAGAAGAAGATAACAAGTAGATTAAAAGAGGTCCTTGTATCTACCGTGGGCATTTTGTGAAGTATATGTGAAAGTAGTTTTACGGCATCAAGTTGACAAAAGGAGCTCCTTGTGTCATAAATAAGTAGCTGAGTTTTGGAGAAGTGAATCAGGTGTTTTTGTGTAGTCTGCAGGAGGTTTGCAGAGACGTTATTAAGGAGCCGAGGTGCCAATGAGTAGAGATCACATCGTTGAGGAGACTGGACTTTTCTGGGTATGTGCCAACATACAATTCAATGAGAAAAAAAAACTGTAAGTGTTTTGTACAATTGAAATTGGTATCTGTGAAGGATCTGTGTTGACATCATGGTCATTATCATTCAAATTTAAAGAATTGAGTTTTATTTGACCAATTAAAAGTTACAGTTTTGTTGTTTTTTGTTTCAAGTAAAGTTTAAGTAAAATTGGTTTTCACTTATAAATTTATGTAGATTTAAAATCTTATTATTATAAAAATTTCATTTATTTTTATTTATGCTGATTGATAACATAACGACAGAATTTGAAAATTGTTTTATTCCTTTTGTATATAAAATAAAGAATACTTAATTTTTGTAATATACTTTTTTCTTTTATTATTATCCTTCTCTATCTCGATAAAGGACAACTAGAAAATCTTTGAATCCATCGAACACAGGTAATATAAGGAATCTTATTTTATATTTGATAACAATTAAATTCTAATTTTTTATTGGCTTAATAAATTAAAATCAAAGTAAAAATAAACAATCATAACAATATATATATATATATATATATATATATATATATATATATATATATATAAATATATATATATGTATATATATATATATAAATATATATATATATATATATATATATATATAAATATATATATATATATATATATATATATATATATATATATATATATATCATGAATGTGTTGCTTGTGAGTCCATTTCAGTTGTATCCAGAAAATAATTTTATCCTCCAACAAGATAATTATTCTATTCACAGGGAAAATATAACAAACTAGTGGCTCCGGAATAACAACTTCGAAACTTGACCATGGCCCAGCTACAGACCAGATTTAAAACCAATCGAGAATGTATTATAAAACGGTTGTATCGGCTTAATTTTATACCTCAAAAAGCTGAAGAGCTGTGGCACGGTATACAACAGGTTTGGGAAGAGCTTTCTAAAAAAGACAGTTTCATAGTTATTTTCACGCAGATAGACCGAAGACTACAAGCTGTTATCAATGCTGACGAAGATATTATAAAATATTGATTTTATTTTTACATACCTAAATTTAGTATAGTTTTGGTCTTTCAGCCCCTTACTTTCTTTTGAAAGTTTTTTGGTTCCCTTCATTTTTTATTTATAGAAAAACTGTGGTTCTGCTTATGTTAAAATGTTTTGCTGCCTCTGATAGTGCCCAGTTATCTTTTAATTTGATTACAATTCTTGCTTTGATATATTGTTGAGTTAAGTCGTTTGTTTTGTGCCTAAACATAACAACAACAAACATAATAACAACAACCCTATATTACGTAAAAACTATCATTTATATACTCTTTATAAAATGCATTAATTAAAAATAATATCAAAATTTAGACCTTAATACTTATTATAATTTATGAATAAACATATTTAATCAATTTTTTGTTGTTTGTCTGTTATAATATTTGTTTGTTATATAATTATTTGTCTGTCATAATAAATATAATATAATGTCAGACCAATCAAATATACTGCTAAAAATGATCAAATCTTACTAAGAGTCGTATCAGTTTTTTTAGGAACCAGTTGTACATAATGTTGAAATACTATTGAAATATTTTCTAATTATAGCTATAATTATGGTAACTCTTTAGGTCTATTATAGGCGATGGTTTATAAATGAAATGGTTATAAATTTAAAATAAAACGGTTTTTGAAACCACATTTTACCCATTGTAATATAAACTCTCCCTGAGAATTAGAATAAGTTAAATTTACTGTACCTACTAGACAATTTCGATTTCTACTAGCTAATAGCTAGTGTGGAACGAAGCACATTATTGGTGGAACTTGTAATAAGCCAAATCCGCGTTGCAGCTTGGATGATTAGTTAGCGAAAACGTAATCGATTACAGTTTGAAATGAAGCATTTACCCAACTTAGAAATACCGGTAGTAAACTGTGTCTGTTACGGTGGTGAGAATGTGAGAAGGAACGTGTATTCAGTGTCAAAATAAAAGAGAAAATGAGTACAGTTTGTTTAAATAATAATAAATAAACATATAATATTAAATTTTACTGCTAAATAGCTGGGTATATACCATATTAAAACAAAAGAGATCAGCAATATTTTTAGCCATCTATTAACTTACAAAGTAATTTTTAATTAAAAAATATTATCATTTACTTATCATTTTTTAAATAAAAAAGGTATATTTTCTTAATTTTAAAATTAATTTTTTATTTTGCCTCCTTGTGGTATCAAAATCAATTATAACAAAAGTCATTTAACTTTACTTTCTGTATATGAATGTCTTAAGGCTTAAACTAAAACCAAAGATTGGGATCAATCAATCAATCAATATTCTTTATTTCATCGAACTTTCATAAGTATTGAAATGAGTCAATTACAATCTATGATCAGTAAAAAATATAAGTATATAAAAACATATAAAATATACACAAAAACATACATATAATTAAAAAGATGCCTGCAAGTATTCCTCTAACGAATAGAAAGTGTTTACCAGAAGTATGTCCTTAACTGATCTCTTAAATACTTAAATATTTGACTCTTTAACATAATTAGGTAATTTATTATACAAACGAGTGCATTTGGGAAAGGACATTTGCCCACAACGGTCAAGTGACGAACAGGGGTCACCAAATCATTTCAATATACAGCGAAATTACAGTTAAAATATTTAATTGTTGAAAAACTGCTCTACAGAAATCCAAGCGCCTTCTAAACGTCATGAAACGAATAATTTTTTTTTTAAGAACAAGCACCTCATAAATTTATGAGGTGCTAGGAGATAAATTCCCCAACAAACTAAGTAATATTGCAAAATGTACTGTACATGAGCAAAATAGTAAAATTTTAAGATATCTAGGGAGACAAAATTCCTAAGTTGCCATAAAACATAACAGTGCACAGACAATCTTCCTACTACATAATCAACGTAAGAGCTCCAAGACAAATTAGAATCCAGGTAAATACCTAACAACATAGTGGATAGGTTAGGTTATGTTAGGTTAGGTTATCTCAACTAAAACACCCTCGTATTATTGGAGGAGATATGAACGCACATAATTCCCTGTATGGTTTATTGAAAAATACTAAAATAGGCCATTAAATTGTGGAGACAATTCAAAAGCTAGCATATGTTGTAATGAATATTGGAGAACCAACTTGCCAAAATAGACCAAGAAACACAGATTCCATAACTAATAATACATTTTTTTCACCTTCTCTTTTTAATAAAACTTTGTGATCTGTAGATCTTGATACTTTAGGATAAAATCACTTCGTTATAAGGGTTGTAATCGATATCTTGGTAACTAATACTAATATCATTTATCTCATTATTTCTTTATTGACTGTATTAATTTAGCTTTTAAACAATCTATTTGCCAATATTTATCATTTAAATGTAAACGGACTCCTCTTCAATGATGAGATTCAGAATGTGATCAATCCGTTGCGTAAAAAAAATCATTAGAAAACAACAAAAAATCCTTCTTCTGAAAATTTTTGTAAATTTAAAGAAGTGAATGCTCATATCAAAAAATTCCTAAAATTAAAGGCCAAACAAAGTTGGGTTGAATTGTGTTCAAAATTACATAAACAAACTCCACCTAGTTTTATTTGGAACCAAGTAAAAAAATAAAAAATATAAATAACCAGGTAAATGTAATGACATCTAAAAGGCTCCCATCTGATTAGAATCATTTTCTCTTAACACCTTTTTCAAGAACTGAATTAGAGTTTGCTCTTGATAATCGTGTTAGTGCCTCACCAGGATATAATACTGTCAAATACTCTATGAAACAAAAATTAACAGATAACGCAAAAAATAATTACTTTTAAATATATTTAACGAGATTATTATTAGGAGCAACAGTAAAATAGATTTTAAGCGTATTATATTCGTCCCTATTCTCAAACCGGAAAAAAACCGTAAATTTGCTAAAGCTCATCAACCTATATCATTATTATCATGTATATTGAAGACCCTGTAACAGATGATTAAGATTAGGTTCGATTAAGCTAAGGGATCAAAATACATTACTTGCTAACAACATGGTTTTAAGAAAGGTTATGGATCTTTAGATTCCTTAACAACTCTTTTTGTAGATATTTAGAACGATTTTTTAAGGAACATTTATGTACCTGCTTTATTTTTATACATCGAAGGTGCTTACGATTTGGTCTGTCTCACAATTCTCCTAAAAAAAATAAATAAATTTTTACACAGAACAAAAAAATATCAGCAATCTATTGAAAACCTGAATATTATAGTTTCCATCAAAAATGGTTTACAGAAAATTGAATTAAATTATCTTGCAATAAATCACAAGTTTTTTTATTTACCAGAGCTAATTTTCTTAATGCCAGTCAGTACAATCAACTTGGGTGGGCACCGATTTTCCTTTAAAAATAAAATTAAATATCTGGGAATGATGCTTCACTAGAATTGAACTGAAAGGTACATGTTGAACAGGTGCAATAAGGGATTAAACTTTCCTAAATCAAATGTTTTATTAAAAAATCTGTTATAATAGGTATATACTTAAAAATACCCTTTCGGACTACATCACAAAAGAATTTGGGACTAAAAAGTGTATCTCTATCTTCAGTTCTGACCCCCCCCCCCGTGATGTTGTGTATTGTACGTCTCCAAATATCAAAAGTCACCTCAAAGAGCAATGTTTTGAAATATTTTTTTTTATTGCTAATACCTTGACTTCTTTGTAATTCATTATGTAATCGTTTTGGTTAACGTGCATAGCTAAGCTACACCTATCGAGATATTTCTTGGATTCACTCTTGTGGAAGGTAATACGGTCCTTTAATTACCTTGAGGAATGGCCAATGTATTGCAAATTACAATTTGTGCAAGGAATACTATACTATAACCACGTTAAATATGTCTGAAGAAATTTATTCAAGTGTTGCTACGCCACTGTTAGCAAACAATTTCAAATTTCATAAGATCTACCGAAGTAATTTTCTCCTAGCAGATTCCAAAGAAATCGCTGGTATAAAGCATTTAAAAGCTGTTTCTAACCATTGAAAACTGGTACCTAGAAACTTTCCGGTTAGCAATCATTCAAAAGAGAGTTTAAGCTACCTCATAGAAATTTCTAAGGAATATTTCCTGATCCCTGATAGGTGAGGCAGTGATAATTTAAAAGTAGTTACGAAGTCAGCATCACATTGTATCCCAGCTTAGCTGGTCGCGTCTTGGTTAGAGTTTTCAACTCTTGCATATAAGTCAGTGTCAGTTTAGTATTCGATCAAAGAGTTCTACGCATTTCTGGTTTAAGAGTTTTAGACTCTCGCGTATTGAGTATACCCTGTTATTGTTATATAGCTTATAATTTAAAGGCTAGATATTTTACAAACGCTTACTATTAATCAATAATAATAATACTGACGAAAACATCCTTGGTTCGTGTGAAAATTTTATTAGTAACATATTTAAACAGTACTCTCGTGTGGAGTTTCGCGGACTCGTGTAAATTGAATCGGTGAGATGAAAAAGGTACACATTCCAAAAAATGCGAATTTAAACTGAGATAGCCATTTTGTTTCTAAGATCAAGTTCCATCTATGGAGTTGAAAAAGGTACACATTACATTACAAAATATTACTTATGCAGAGGTCAAAATATTCCGTTGAGTTGAAGAAGGAACACATTCCTGGAATGTGTCCCTTCTTCAACTCGACGCGTGTCACACAGCGCAAGTGTAGTGGGAGTCCGCACAGTTATCGTTTGCGCATATCCGGCTTCTACACATAAACGGCCAGTCATTTATCTGTTGTTGTTTAGTTAGTGTGGAGCTGTGTTATAACGTAAACAGTTAGCAGTGAATAGTTATAGTGTGTTATTTGCGATGTCGAGTTCAGACAGTGAAAATGTAGAGCCACGCCGGAAGAAGGGAAAGTTAAATAAAGAATTACATGTCAGAGAGATGGAAAAAATTGCTAGACGCAAGGCTGAAGAGTTTGTTACGTCATCAGGTAAACTAGTTGAAGCTAAACAAACTGGCCCTGACTGTCAGTGTAAGAAACAGTGTATGTCTAAGCTATTAGATGAAGACAAAAAACGTATTTTAGAAAAACTTTATGCTGGCCAATCAAAAAATGAACAAGACACCTTTTTAATGGGGTGTATTGAAAGATTCGATGTCAAACGGCACAGACCAACAGTTGATCATTCAAAACAAATCAATGCCTCATTTAAGTATTATGTGATCGTGTCTGGAAATCGTTCAGAAGTATGTCGCAAAGCATTCATAAGTTTGTATGCAATTTCACACAAAATAGTTATCAGACTCACAAATCTCTTGGCGAAGGGAATGTCTCCTCTTGACATGAGAGGCAAGCATTTAAATCGTGTTAATACTATTCCAACCACTATAACTACCAAAATACATGAACATATCGATTCATATCCTAAATATTTAACCCATTACACTAAGCAACCTATAACCTATTTGGATGCTAAGTTAGATGTACTGAAAATGTATGATATGTTTCTTCAAAAACACCCTGACCTTGGAACAAAAGTAAAGTACGAGTTTTTTCTAAAATACTTCAAAGAAAATTTTGGATATAGATTTGGGAAGCCACAAGTCGACGTATGTTCAACTTGCGAAGACCTTCAAACTAAACTAAAATCCACTACATTGAATGATAACGCTAAACGTACCGCTGCTGCAGAGCTAATAGTGCATAAGAGACGTGCAAAAAAATTTTACACTAAGCTCAATGAAGTGAAAGAGTTGAGTAAAACTAGACCTAATGTAATGGGGATAGTTTTTGACTACATGCAAAACTTACCGCTACCCAGTTTGCCCGTACAAGAAATGTTTTTTCTGAGAAAGTTATGGTACTATGTATTTAATGTTTATGATTTTAAAAACGATAGGGCAGTATTCTACACATACCCCGAAGGTGTTGCAAACAAAGGACCAGATGAAGTCACCTCTTTTGTATTAGATTTTCTTCAAAATGAAATCCCTGCAGAGATTACGGAACTCCACATTTTCAGTGACGCATGTGGCGGCCAAAACCGCAACCACACTATGGTGAGGGTACTTTCAGCCCTAACTATGACCGGTAGATTTACATCAATCCATCAATATTACCCGGTAAGAGGGCATAGCTTTTTGCCATGCGATAGAACCTTTGCAGTTATTAAGAGAGCAGTACGAAAATATGATCGCATTTATTCTCCAGACCAATACAAGGCCATCATAGAAAACGCCAAAAAGATTCAACCAACTTACAAAGTAAAAGAAGTAAAAAATGAAGATGTACTAGCCTGTAAGAAGTGGTGGCCTCTTTACTTTGTTAAATTACCAAAAAGCCTTGAAGATAAAAGAATATCTTTTGCCATAAGCAAATATAGTTATCTGATTCACAGAAGTGACCGGAAAGGATACGTGGTAGCGTCATCGTTCATTGGTGGTTTTCTCTCACACACCTTTAAACTTACAAAATCCAATGATGTAGTGCTTCCTTCAAGCAAGGCTTACGATTATGGAAAGGTACCTATTAAGGCAAGCAAGATCAATGACGTCATGAAACTCATCAAATACATTCCAGAGGAATACTTGCCCTTTTATGATGAACGTCGTACTTGGCCAACGACAGAAGCTGAGACCCCTGATGAAAATGATGAAAATTAACTTTCCATTATTGTGCTGTAAACTTTTTTTATAAATCATGTATGTATTTTAATATTACATTGCTATATTTCAAATTATTTTGTTTCATGTTGCCTTAAAATCTCATTTGCAAGATATTGAGTGTAAAAAGGGACACATTCCATTATCTAAAATGCTAATAACTCAGACATAGTATTAAAAAAACCAAAATAACCATAACAGTTGAATGTCTTCCATTTACTTGTGAAACTTCATAATGGAACCATTTTCTGTAACATATTTAGTTTTGCAGATAAACAGTTTTTTTTAGTTCCTGAAAAATAGCCATTTTGGAATGTGTACCTTTTTCAACTCACCGATTCAATTGGACAGTGATCGGCGGTTTAGATATAAAAACTTTGCGCTAAAACTTTGGCTAAAGATTAAATTAGTTGTAGTAATAAAGTTATTTATTAAATTAGGTATTGTTTAATGCTTGTGTTATTATTTTCCACACTAGTTGGTGGTCCTTCGAATTGAAATTAATTACATTACTTAGTACGGTCTAAATGGTAGTAAGATCGTCATGAAATCCTAATTTGTAGAACACATCTTCCGTTTATTTCTACCATTGTCGTTTAATGTTTTACCTTTGAATTTAGAGAAGACTGAATTTATTGTTCTAATTTGTTCTATTCTGTTTTATTTGTAAACTTAACACCAACAGAATTGAATATTTGTGACAGTTTTGGTGTGACATTTAAAAATATGTTAATGTGTATTTTTTTTTAAATAGGTGTAGTAACTCAGACACAAAATATTGTTTCTTGAGATGGGTTTTATTTTCAAAAAAGAGAAAACCATAAAAAATAATTTAGCCGTTTAATGGAGATTTACTCACATTTGCTGTTTTTAGATCAATAGTTCAATGAAAAAAGAAAACAATATCAAAATAATGTAAATTTTAATGTAGAAATACAAAAGTTCTGATTTTCTATTTTCTATAAAAGTTCTGAAAATAAATTCAACTGGTTAAAAATAAAGGCGAAATCCAGTTATAAATAAATAGGAAACGAACTGTCTCATTAGGTTATTGTCAACTTTTGCTTGTTGTATCATGGAAAAGATATCTGAATGCCCCAATTCAATGCACTACCAATTTCTGTTTTACTAAAAAACCTTTTTGTAACAAAGTTCACGTTGTACATAGCAATGAAGCTTCGAAGTTTTTAATATTAAAATAATGAAGGCTTTTTTTAACGCGTCCTGTGAAAATGTTATTGTGATTCATTCGTTGAATAAATGTTTGTTTTTTTTTTAAGAAATTATAACTCCATTTAAAATGATGCTATATTTGTTTTATTCTTAGATTTTTTACGTACTATTTTAATCTAATGGCCGTAATCTTAAATTTTTAAGGTAAATATTTACTTATTATACATAATGTAACTCATTATAAACTTTTTAGCTATTCCTATTGATGGAAATATATTTAATTATTGAAAAAATACTGCTTACCCATTAATCTCTTCTTTTGTTTATATATATATATATATATATATATATATATATATATATATATATATATATATATATATATAATCTTTGCAGATAAGTTAGATGAAACTCTTAAATATTGCAGATTTCCCCAATCTTCAAGAGTTTACTATATATATATATATATATATATATATATATATATATATATAGTAAACTATAAATATATATATATATATATATATATATATATATATATATATATATATATATATATATATATATATATATCAATATATACTCAATTTGGTTTCCGTAATGGCGTAGGTACCCGTGAAGCTCTATTTGCATTCAACGTACTAATCCAGAGAGGCTTGGATGTGAACCAAGATATGTACGTCTGTTTCATAGACTACAACAAAGCTTTCGACAAAGTCCGTCACAAAGAGCTAATGGACATCCTCAAAGCAAAACAAATACAACACAATGACCTTCGAATTATAACAAATCTATATTATAAACAGCAGGCACACGTACGTATTAATGAACACACATCAGAAGAGTTTGAAGTTTAAAGAAGAGTGCGACAGGGGTGTGTATTGTCACCACTACTATTCAATGCATACTCTGAAGAAATTATGAAAAGAGCTCTTGAGGGAGAAACAACAGGAATCAAGGTCAATGGAACACCAATTAACAACATTAGATATGCGGACGATACTATCATAATAACAGACAACCTCCGAGACCTCCAAAAGCTAATGAACAAGATTGAAGTATGGAGAGGAATATGGATTATCAATAAACACCAAGAAAACCAAATTTATGAGGATATCAAAAACCCAAAATAATGGTGAAAGCCTGACAGTTAACGGTAGTGCTTTAGAACAAGTTGAAAACTACCTCTATCTTGGCACAATAATTAATCACACAAACGATTACTCCAAAGAAATCAAAGTTCGAATAGAGAAAGCACGTACAAACTTCAATAAAATGAGAAAGGTACTTTGTGCAAGAGAACTAAAATTGGACTTGAGGGTTAGGCTGGCAAGGTGCTATATTTTCTCGACTCTGCTTTATGGGATAGAAGCATGGACACTTAACGCGTCGACTGCTAAAAAGTTGGAAGCATTTGAAATGTGGGTGTATAGAAGAATCCTGAAGATATTATGGACCGAGCATGTAACAAACAACGAAGTCATGAGAAGAATCAACAAAATAATGGAAGTATTGGAAACCATCAAGACACGAAAGCTGCAATACCTGGGGCATGTTATGCGTAATGAGAGATAAAACCTACTTCAATTGATTATACAAGGGAAAATCCAGCGCAAGAGAAGTGTAGGAAGAAGAAGAATCTCATGGTTGCGTAACTTGAGGGAATGGTACGGATGCACATCAATAGAACTATTCAGAGCAGCAGCATCTAAGATCAGAATAGCTATGATGATTGCCAACCTCCGTCGCGGAGATGGCACGTGAAGAAGAAGAAGATGACACTCAACAATAATAATACACATATAAATGACACTCAACATTAATAACCCACATGTGTGTTATTAATGTTGAGTGTCATAGCTTTATATAAATAATCTCAACGACTAGTAAGTTGCACTGACAATTTGTGATATTTTGTAAATATTTACACCTTGTTCTAATTATAGTGTCTTGAAAAAGGAATAAAACAATTCCAAAAGCTAGACCAAAAGTCAAAAGAGTGTTTCTGTATGGCCGGGAGTGATCCCGGTGAAACTTTCTGACTGCAGCCCTAATAAACTGTGTTGTTTGTTTATATCGACAGTCACTAATATCCAGTATTTCTTATATACATATATATATATATATATATATATATATATATATATATATATATATATATATATATATATGTATATATATCGAGAAAAGGAGTATAACCGTCAATCCAATATAAATTAAGGAACACTCGAAGAGTGGTGGGTTTTTCGGTCAAAGTGGTGAAATAAAAGGCAAAGAAGGGTAAATAGACTAACACATCCGGTTAATCGAAGGTAATCCCTTCAATTACTTAAAAATATTCTGATTGGGAATTTCTATCCATTAATAAATACCTTTCCTTACAAAGCTATGGTTCCTCTTTAAATGCCATACCCAATGGTGACGAACTTGGAACAATATTAAATAATTTCATTAATAACACTGTTCTGCCTAATACTGTACTTGGGACTCCAACTACCCATTACACATCTCTACCTTATTTTCCTCAAAGATGTTCTCTATTGAAAAACTCGTTAAACTGTACAAACAGAATAATGTACCTGTTAAAATTGCAGTTAAGAATTCTAAGACTGTCAGAGTTCACTGAGAGGACGTCTTACGACACACCGCAGTGATATCAACTTATCTAAGCATAGTTGTGCTCTTGCCCAGCATGCTACTAACTCTAAAGACAGTTCTTGGAAATGTGTTCAATACTAAAACACCCTAATGCTCTTAATAAGAGAACTGACATTAGTAACTTGAGGCTGTTGTTTACTTTAAATTGTCCCCTAAGGTGTTTTTTTATCATTTTTTCATATTTAGTAATTTCAAATAAAATAAAATAACTTTTTCTTTCTTTCTTTAACTTAGATTCATTCAACTTACATTTTATTAATTATTTTGTCAATATTGCATTTACATATATTAAGTAATTGTTTTTTAATTGACTTGTTTAATAAAAATTTTTAATTGAAACTGATTCATAGAATCTTTTTCATTCTCAGTTTCAAATGCTATGAACCTTGGACTGTGGAAGTTGAATCAATCTTCACCTGTTGGCTAGCTAACCAGTCACGACGTTGATTTTATAATATGATATTTTGGATTGACCTCGCTTGCTTTGTTCATTGGTTTTCTCAACCAATCACTGGGGAAAAATGGTGATCTTAACCACCATTTCCTTTCATTTTTTGGCTTTTTTACTGACAAGTTTTCACCCAAATTTATCATATTCTTTAAATGTACCGCTCTATTGCACTAGAGGTTGGTATTTCGCCTTGCTGTTCTGTTATATTTTGACCTCAAGGCCACTGTCTTTTCACGTTGTTGGCGTGGGTGTTACACCTCTTGCTTTCATTTACCTGCGGCACCTAGTAAGCTAAAGAGTGGTTACTTCATTTTACTTTTAAATATTATATTTCAATCTTAATCTATTCAATAATGTTACCTAAAGTCAAAATTAAATTTAACTAATAATATACTGTTGGAAGTGCATCTTATGATCTTTCTAGTTCTCTACATATTATTATTAATGTTTTTTACTTAAGTTTTTTACAAAAAATTTTTTATACACATGTATGATTATCACATATCTTTTGCTGTGCTAAGTTTGGTAATTTGTAAACTGTACCTAGTTTCAATTAATTGTTTTTTTTATAGCCCTTTTTCTATCCGAATTGTCGAATAAAGGCCTCTCCCATTTCTCGCCATTCATCCCTGTTGTGTGCTAGGCGTTTCCACATTGGTCCTGCGACTCTTTTAATATCGTCGCTCCAGCGCATTTGAGGTCTTCCTCTTGGTCTCTTCGCATCGTACGGTCGCCAGTTTCCGACTTCTTTGTTCCATCTACCATCTTCAAAACGTTCGTTGTGTCCAGCCCATTTCCATTTTAATTTAGCTGCTTGTTTCGCGGCGTCCTTTATTTTTGTTCTGTTCCGGATTGCTTCGTTCGTTTGCCGATCTATTAGTGAGATACCAAGCATCTGTCGTTCCATGGCTCGCTGAGTTTTTCGAATCTTGTCATGTTCTTTTTTGTGAATGTCCAGGTTTGAGCTCCGTAAGTGAGAACGGGAAGGATACAAGAATCGAACACTTTTGTTCGAAGGTTTTTAATTAATTGTTTATACAACTTAATCTCAAAATGTCCATTGTCGTAAGCTTTTTCACACATTTAATATCATTGACTGCTACATGTCTTTTTAAGGTAACACACATGTAATAATTTTTCTATGGATGTTTGGTTTTTCATATTGTTTTTTTACTATTTATACTAAATACACTTTTCCTTTTAAATAATTCATTTTGTTTCGAGAAAGATATTTTTAAGGTATTTTTATGCATTTTACTGCTTCGTTTTCTCATAAAAACATGATATTAATGTTAAAACGAATTCAATAGTATTTCCAATATAACTCTAGTCTTGTGTCTTACAATAAATCGGAAATTTTTATTTTCCTCCGAGGAACAATATTTCCCAATAAATCCTACTCACTTTCTCTTGTCGCTCAAAGGATAAAGATATTGCGAGAAATACCGATTAAATATATTTATTGAAGCTTACGTTTTGAACCTATATTTTATATTATTAAAAAATATTTTTAATATTTTCATCACATAATCAGTAATATAATGACTTTTTTTGTACATTTTAAAATTTTAACATTATATTCCAAAACACGCCTTGCATGTTTGTAGTAATTCACCGGAATAATGTTTACGAGAAATAATAAGGAACAATTTTACGCCAGAATAATAATTTTAACAGAATAATATTTGATGATACAAATAAAAACCATCATCAAATTACCTACAACATAATAGACAAAAGTACTGCTACTACTTACCAGAATCAGATGGAGATTGTGTACATTGGTACAGTTATCTGAGAGATGTATTGTCGGTTACCCTAAGACAGTTACTATTGTTGCCACATCGCCTTTGATAATCTTAAATTTAAGACCGGAACTTCAGGAACAAATAATTTTAGATCACAGTCCGGAAAAGTATGTATCTATAAATTAGGTATATGATGTGAACCTCTACATTTGTTAATATATTAAGTTGTTAATTTTAATTGTCTTGTTTAAACAATACTGTATACTTTAGATTTATAAATAATACTAAATATGTCTACTATTTTATAATTATATTATATATATATATGTATATATATATATATATATATATATATATATATATATATATATATATATATATATTTAATTTCATTTGTCATCCATCTCTTAATATCTATTCTGTCGTATGATTTAAAAAATTTTTGTAGTAATTTTCATGACTGCTTTAATTTTTTTAATGCCTCATCGCTTAGCCTACCTTATCAAGTAGGAACCTAGCTGAGCCATTTAGTTAATTTTAAGCTTAACGCCGAATAAAACTCATTTTGATAAGTTGGGTTACTTAGCTTTCTTTTTCAACTTTTTTCAATTTTTATTATTTTCTTTAGTTGGAATTTGGTTATGGAAATTAAATTAAAACACAGCATTTTTAATGCTTTTAATACTTTTTATAAACTTACCTATTCTTATTATCATTCATAGACTAAAAGGGAAGTTTCCAACTAATTAAATTTTTGGACTTTCCATAACTCATTGCGGATGAATTAGTATTTGTTCTGCGAAGAGCTTTTTACATACAGTTGGTACAGCATAAATCCCGATGCACGTCATTATCTACGTCAGAGATCCAAGTGCCAAACCACAAAAAAATTCGTGAATTCTTTTTAAATTAAATATATAAGTATCACATAATTATTGCAGAATTGGACTATAAAACAAAACAAATTAATATTCAAAGAAAATAAATAAAAAAAATAGAAAAACAAAACAAGAATTAAGTAATAAATAATTAATAATAAATAATTTTTCATTACTTATTTACTTTGAAATGTTTTGTTACAACTAGATTTTTAAATGTTCATCAATCTTTTTTTCAGTTTTAAAAAAATTAAATAAAATTAAATACAATTAAATAAAAATTAATTATAAAAAATTATATATATATATATATATATATATATATATATATATATATATATATATATATATGAAAATTACTGAGTTCTCGGGAAGAACCGCGTTGAGAATTTAAAACTCGACGTTTCGGCACCCATTTTGGAGCCATTATCAAGAGTGATACAGTTCGGTTCGAGTTCAGGGTCTCAATCTGCCTACTCCCCTCACTCGAGACGTACCATATATATATATATATATATATATATATATATATATATATATATATATATATATATATATATATATATATATATATATATATAAGTGTGTGTACAGGGTGATTGATTAGTGTGAGGAAGCTCAGTAGATCTGTTATAGTAAAAATTACAAAAAAAGTTATTGACAAAAATTGTAGGCAGCTTTAAACTCTACATTTTAAAATTGGTTACAATCTTACAGGGTGTTCCATAAGATGGTGGCAGACCAAACTTATGTTTTTTTGAACGGAACACCCTGTATTTTATTTTAAACTTGAAATCTGCTTTACTTCCACATCACAACAATGTAAAGTTTTATTATGTTATACCAGGTATTTAAAAAGTTATAACCAATATTTCCTGAAAATCGTATCAAGTTTAACTCCTTGTATAATTAAAAAGGAGTATGTTCTTTCAAACGACTCTAATAATATCTCTTTATTATTATAAACAACTCTGCTATCAATTTAAAAAGGAGTCAAATTCTCCTACGACAATTTTGTTTTTAAAATTTACGAAAAAATGCATTTCTATTAATGAAAAATAATTTAAATCTTTACTTTTTTTTAATAATGTTGATAAAATAATCAATTTGATAATCTCTGCTTAGAATTACTGTTACTTCGTCATTTTGTGACTTATTTTGCCAAAAAAATTTAATTTGGGATAAACAAATAAAATAACTTAAAACATTTGACTGATCGCTTTGAAATTTAGGTCGTATTTTAAGCACTACAAGGCACATAACTTCCTAAAATATGAAGGTAGTAAATTAATTTTTAAAAAAGTTATTAAAATATTAAAAAAATATTTAAAGAACACCATTTTATAGGTTTTTATATAAGTTATGAGTTTATTACTCTTAAATTTGTTTCAATTGCTTCACTTTTTGCTGATAGACGAAAAAAGTGAAAATTTACCGTTTTTTCACCTTAATTTGTTAATAACTAATAAAGTCCAAAAAATCGAGTAGAGGTTCAAACTACCCAAAACAACTGTCGTGTGCCTGGCCGGTTCAGTGTCACAAACGGGGTACTATTTTTTGCTTATTTTCCTGGCCTAATTTTCCTATTACTTTTTTCTTACTTTTTTAATACTTACTCTACTTGGTTTTTGAGTTGAAATATTTCTTTTTTGCCGTTCAACATCTACTTTTTAGCGCTTCCATGCTTTTGTACTGTTCTATTGGTCAAAAAAAAAATATTCTGTATTTAATGATCGTCCTTCCCGTTTATTTCATAGTTTACTAAGGCATGTTTGGGATTAATATCACTATATAAACAACTTCCTAAATCCCAGCGGCATGTTGCAACATTCACCCACTATTGATAAATCGTTAACAGTGTACGGAATTGTTGATAGCTAAAAAACTAATTTTCGCAGTAAGCTACGAAAATAGCTGCAATAAATTTCAACATAATATCCATTGTCATTGTGTGAGAGAACACACCAAATGCTAAAAGCCATATTTCTGTTTACGTCTAGTAAATTGTTTTACGATCGCAATAAAAGTGATGAGACTATATAGTTGTCGGAATCATGTTTCTAATGTGTTGTATCTATTGACTACCTATTTAAAACAAACTTCTTACAGGATGGATAAGTAAATTTCGGTTTTGTGTGTTTTTTTTTAATCAAACCGTCTTGTATAATGTAAAAAAAACAAAATTAGAAAACTCAGTAAATATGCTTAAAGAGAAAACACAATAATATCTCCTTTTACACCGCTTTTGAGGCTTTGCGATTATAGCAAGGTAATCTGTTATCTATATGTATAGGCAAATAGTATACAAGGAAGGTAATAGTGCCAGTACTATGCTTCAACCGTCTTAACCTTTACCAGTCGCGTCACGAAAAAATATGACAAATTTGTGTTAAAAATAATAGAAATTAGATTACTTGAATGTGAAACGTTTTATTGATAACTTTTATACTAGTCTTAAAGATAAGCTACGTTAAAAGATTAAAAAAATATATTACGTAATTTAATCGCTATCAATAGAGTCGATGCACAAAATCTTATTTACTTATATGAGCTTTAAAAATAAAAGTATTGCATTCACTACATTTAACTGATTAATTGTTATCATTTTTCCTTAAGCACTTTTCAGATCTCTCACGGGACGGTCCAGATACATTAGATTGGAGCACTAGTTGTTCAGATATATTTTGCTGCCGTCGAATACACTTTCGTAATCTTTTTGGAATATATTGAAAAGAACTGTGAGTTACCTGAACATTTTTTATGAGTTCTTGTGACAATTGCACCAAAAATATTCTTATATGAATTGGTATTGTCTTGTTTGTATTTGATTTATATACAGCTAAAGAATTATTGGCACCCATATTTAAGAAGTGGAAGAAAACAGCCAAAATATATCTTTTTGTTCGTCTTCCTACATTATAGTTAGCACAAAGTTGATCACAAATATCTACTCCAGCTTTTGTACAATTGTAAAAAGTTATCAATTCTGGCTTCAAAAGATCATTTGTGGTTCCATCTATTTTATCATACTGATGCATACTTAAAACCAAAATGACACTTTTCGATATTTTAGGCACATACGACATCATAGTCATTTCTTCCGTAAAACCAAAAATGCTACTCCTAGCTTCACTTTTTTTATGTGGCATGAATCCCTTGGGAATCTCCTTTTTATTTTTTTTATGTGTACCTACCATTTTAAATTTATAGTCGGTAAGCAGGGTCCTTACTAAGGATACACTAGTATACCATTGGAGTCTTGGAGTTGCAAAATGGCGGCTATTAGTTTAATAGTCGAGTAATAATGGAATTAAATAAATTGAAAAAGAACGAACTTTGGACATTTTAGTTAATTTTAAGTTACCATTGACAGTGACAAACATTCAGTTAATAAATTATGTAAATAAACTTAGTGATAAAGCTACTAACTTAATAGACAGTGATAAAGAAGACAAATTTCATGACACGAGTGAAAATTTATCTTGTGATTGTGGAAGACTTGGGAAAGATCATGACGTTATTAAAAAAGAACTTGAAATCGTAAGTAGACTTTCTTATCAACTTTAAAAACGAACTCAAGAACAAGAAGATTTAATATTATTGTTAAAACTACAAAATACTCATTCAATTTTGCAACATATACCGCCATCTACCAGTAAAATATCAGATTCTATTTAAACATCAACAACAAATACAAATTCTAGAAAAAGTTACTATAAAATAAACGAGTAAAAAATTGTGTCGGCTAATGAACCTGAACAAAAACCTACTGAACAAAATATGGGAAATATAATAATATAATAATAATAAATATAAATCAAATACAAAACCGGTCGGAAATTCCGAAAGGAATTCCCCGACACAAAATAAAATAAATAAATACAATAAACCGATTTTCGGTAGTAAAATTTCTTCTAATTTTAATACACTTCTTCGACGGGGGCATCTGCACGTTTCACGTGTCGGTGCCGATATGAATTCAAATGATTTGAAGGATTTTTTAAAAGAAACGGTGCCTGAAATAATATGTTTTGATTGTGAGGAATGGAATAGAACTGATAAGCAATCATCTTATAAAGTGTCCTTCCCTTTAGAAAGTCTAGACAATGTATACAACTTATCTATATGGCCAAGTGAATCTGTCGTAAGAAGATTCAAATTCATTAAAAATTTTCGGGAAAGAACGCAGTCAGCAGACAATTTATACCTTTGACTACAGCTACAGATGTGCCTGCAGTAGAGACACGGAAAGGAATTGTATTGTATTGAATCCATTGTAATCTAACATATCGGGAATTTACAAAACTGTAGTGGAAATGCAGCAGTTCGGTAAAATGGAAAAAATCTAGATCGAGAAGTGGGAAGTTTAGAAGTTCCTGAAAAACTAATTCAAAATTTGAAAAGCGAAAGCCTTTTGAGTATGTTCCATGTTAATGTTCAATGTTTAGCAAATAAAGTACAAATGAGAGATTTATTTTTGTTGGAATTTACCTTCGATGTTGTTTGCTTCCCAGAGCACTCACAGAGTGAAGCAGATCTCCGATACATAAACATCGATGGGCATTTACTTGCTAGCAGTTTCTGTAGGAAAAATAAAGAGGACGGTGGTACTGTACTATATTTTAAAAATACTTTAAAATTCGAAGCTCTTAACTGTGATAAATTTAATATAGAACAAACATCTGAATAGGAAACCGACCCTGGCAAGGTATGGTTAAGTTGTACTGATATTGTACTCCTAGTTTTTAATAAAAACAAGAGGTTTTATTAAATAGTTTTTTAAAATTAAAGTATTTATCTACTAGATACTACTACGTAAGTCATCTATACGTAATTATTATTTTATTATTGTGAAAAGAAAACGTCAAATAATAAATATACACTACCGTAAAATCATTTTGTGAGGTTATCTGCTATAACTAGCTTATTAGTAGCATCACAGTATAGATAACAACCAGTATTCTCACTCTACCGCGGTACCTTTGATCTTTTTAGACAAAATTCGGTGACCTTGACGCCATATTTTCTGGACGAAAACCGTGGACTGGCCCTGCACATATGGACGCGACAGAGCCGACTTTGATTTATTTAACAAAATTGATTTTAATTTCAACCAATTTCAAAACTCTTCTTGCTACTCTTTCATTCTTCGAGAAATTAAAAAAAAAACCTAAAATTGTTTTGCGTTGTATTTATGATTTTGTTTTCTAAAGTTTCACAACTATTTGTTACAGAACTGTCTTATACACTATCAAAAAAAATCAAATGGAGAGTTATGCAACAGTTTTTAATAAATATGCTAGTTTTAAAGCTGTATGGTTATAAAGTAGAATAAAATGCAAAGTTTCATTTCAAAATTCAAATACAGAGTTTAAAAATCAGTTAATATATTTTAATTATATCTCACTAAAAACACAAGAGGATGTGAACAAAACTCCTAAATATGTATATTGATTAGTGATTGATCTTACCTGTTCATTGTAATAGACTATTTTGACTTGTTATTTCAATATAAACGATTAAATAATGTGTTATTGATGTTTCCAAATAATCATTTTATTATTTTTTCTTTTAGTTTTGTTTTCATATTTTTGAGTAGGGAAATTTCTGTTATTGAATTTTAATAAATAGTACAAACGTACACGGCTAAATAAAGTTGTACAATATTTGAGTGGACTTTGTTTAAAAGGTGACTAAAAGTTATGGTACTAAGTCGAGAAACATGTTTTAATAATATTCGGCTTTACAGCTAATATGTCAAAATTCTTTTGAAAGAGAATGTCAAGTATACCTACTTATAAAGTCAGCAGAATCGCCAGTAGGGATTTTTAGATTACCAAATGTGTCACCGGTTCTATTTTTATATACATTAACATATTGATATACAGTTTTAGCCGACAAATTAGTTACACTTTTTGAGTAGCTGTCTGGTATATTATTTTTAAATAATATATTAGGGCTGGGTAAACAAAATTTGCTACACAAAACATTTTTGTAAAACTTTTGGCCCCTTGAAGTACATTAAGAGACATCCTGTTTAAACTGATTACTGAATCTTCTACCTCTTGCCTTTTTTCTAGACTGTAAAATTTGAACATTTATGAAATTAGCTAAATTTAACGAAGGACAAAATTTAGATGTAAGTGCCATGTAGTCTTCAATTGTCACATTATCGACACATTTCTTTTCTGTAGAATGTACAGAATGTTTTCTGAATTTTTTATTTAAATAATGGTTTTCCTTCCATAATTTTATAACTGTACTTCATAGCACAATTTTTCTTTGAGTTTTTTCTTACAATCCTTGTTGATGTACATTAGACGTCTAACGGAATCGTACAAAGTGCTAAAAGTAGCGTCATCCTGTTAATGGTAAGAATGTATTTGTGGAAATAAAAAATAAATTTTTAAATGAACTTCATTTATTATTACATGTTGCATTAGATATTACATTTATTTGTTTATTTAATAATAACAAAGGTGACAGACCCACTGTCAAAATTAGACAAAAATACATTGTAGATAAATACAATTACAGATAAAAATCAAATATACATGTATAAAACAAGTACACATTAAGTTTACAAAGTATCATTTTGTAGTTTAAAATTTCAGAAGTTAAACAAATTATATCTCATGAGCACTGGTTTGCATGTATGAGAAGTCAGATCATACCTATATTTGAACCATAATTAGTTCTGCGATGAGATATATGGAAATGTAAATTCTGAAGAAGTGAACAGGAAGGAATATGAAAAGAAATTAGCTAAAGCAATTTAGGAGTATGGATTATTCTATAATTAATTGCTTTTGTTCAAATGTGATTTTGAATGATATTTTACATTTTTGTTTACTTGATCTTGATTAATGTCAATATAATTAATTATTAATTAATTAGAAGAAACACTCTAATACATTTTTATGGAATATGATCAGATATTTTAGTTATATCTCACTAAAAACATAAGATAATGTGAAGAAAACCCCTAAATGGGTATATTAATTATTGATTGATATTATCTGTTCATTGTAATAAAAAAGAGTATTTTGACTTATTATATTGTTATAAACAAGTAAATAATGTTTTATTGATGTTTCCAAATAATCAATTTATTATTTTTTCTTTTGGTTATATTTTCATGTTTTTCAGTCTTGAAATTTCTCTTCATGAATTGTAATGAATATTATAAACATACACAGCTAAATAAAGTTATACAATATTTTATTTTAATAATATTCGGCTTTGCAATTAATATGCCAAAGAAATATGAAAAGAAATTAGCTAAAGGAATTTAGGAGTATGGATTATTCTATAAACAATTGCTTTTGTTCAAATGTGATTTTGAATGATATTTTACATTGTTGTTTACTTGATCTTGATTAATGTCAATATAATTAATTAGAAGTAATACTCAATACATTTTTATGGAATATGATCAGATATTTTAGTTACATCTCACTAAAAACATAAGATAATGTGAAGAAAACCCCTAAATAGGTATATTAATTATTAATCGATATTATCTGATCACTGTAATAAAAAAAGAGTATTTTGACTTTTTATATTGTTATAAATAAGTAAATAATGCTTTATTGATGTTTCCAAATAATCAATTTATTATTTTTTCTTTTGGTTATATTTTCATGTTTTTCAGTTTCGAATTTCTCTTCATGAATTTTAATGAATAGTACAAACATACACAGCTAAATAAAGTTCTACAATATTTTAGTGGAAATTGTTCACAAGGGTGGCTAAAATTTATTGTACTAAATAGAGAAACAAATGTTTTAATAATATTCGGCTGTACAGCTAATATGTCAAAATTCTTGTGAAAGAGACAGTCAAGTATACTAATAAAGTTAATAAAATCACCAGTAGGCATTTTTAGATTACCATATGTCTCACCAGTTCTATTTTCATATCCGTTAAATATGAATATACAATAGTATCTCACAAATTGGTTACACTTTCTGAGTATATGCCACATATTTCACAACTATGGAATTCTTAAACATTTTTTTATTAAATATCCACACAAATAGGTTATAAAATTTCAATTTTTTAATTGTCAATATACTTCTTTTCTGTAGACTGTAACTTCTGAAGTTTATTTTTTAAATAATGGTTTTTCTTCCTTAATTGTATAACTGTACTTCATAATACATTTTTTCGGGGAGTATTTATTGATAATTGTTGTGACACTTGAGTTGAACTTGGTGTTACTGGAAGTGTAGTTACATGTTCAGGTTCTCCATGGAATATGTTGTTTTTACCAGGAGTAATAGTAATATCCTGAAGTACAGTTATAGTGGATGGTTTATGTTTAATACTAACATTTTTCTCTATATCCATAGCTGAACTTTTCACTACTTCTAAAAGAAAAAGAGAAAGCTTACATATGTGTTACATCTTAATTATTTATTTTATTTACCTTCATTAATAGGACATCTTGGAAGACATGTTTTGGACTACTGCAGAATAAGTATGATCAAAAGTTGATGAGCCCTCTGTTAAAGGAAAGTTTGTGAGAACTGCAGAAGGTTGTAATCGATTTCTCATATCATTCAGAAACATCTTATTGTCGAAATGAGTACCATAAAGACGATGACTTCTATGTAAACGTTCTGCCTTATTCAATAAATCTTCTCGTCCACATGCCATTAACCAAATTTTTGCCTAAATACAAACATTTTTTTAATACACGATGAAACGTTAATAAATAATTTAACATCTTAACATCTGTAATACACAATTTTAATCCTAATTTAACACTCACCTATTAACATCTTTTGGAAAGAAAACAATACTTTTCCTAGAATTATTACAACACTTTGTAGCTGCACAAGTGTGGCAAGGCTTTTTGTTTTTATTTTTGTACATATCGACGTACTTATACAACGTAATTGCGAAATAAAAAATGTATAAAGTTTATTTGTATCTATAAATACACAAAAAGTAAACAAATACAATGGCCTCTATATTATTTATCTATGACAAATGACGATGGCCAATGACCAATGAGAGCCGTCAAATTTTTCGGAGTCCAGAGAAAATGGCGTCGCTGTCTGCGCGAGTAAAATGCGCGAACTTTCGCGCCAAAGCGGAGTGGGAATACTGGTTGTTGTCTATACTGTGGTAGCATGCTGTTGGTTTGTCACTTACCAGAGTAGGAGTAAGGCCTTCGCTGCCGCAGCTTAAAATGACTTCACACAATGTAAACACAACAATATGCATCAGCCGCTTCACATTCTTTTCCGAGTAAGACCCAAGCAATTGTATTTAGTTGTATCGATAATGCTAAACTGCAGGATTATCTCATTCCTTTGGGCACAGTCATCAACCCAAAAAATACTATTTTTTCATCTAAATTATCTCATAATAGAATCTGCATTTATTTGGCAAACAAAACCGTAGTAAATAACTTCATGACACAACATGGCTCTATAGAAGTACTCGGTGAAGTTGTAACAGCACGAAGACTTGTCTCTATGGAAGAAAGACTAGCCTTGTCTGGAGTCTGCCCATCAATTTCTCATCAAGTATTAGTTGAAGAATTACAGAATATCGGTTTAAAGCTTATTTCCCCAATAACATTTCTAAAAATTAGCTTAACTCTTCCCGAATATAGTCACATATTGAGCTTTCGGAGAAAAGTTTATATAAGCCCTATAACATCACCAATTCCAGATTCTACTCTAATAAATTTCGACCAAACACCTTACCGCATATTTTTGTCACAAGGTACACTCACCTGTTTTATTTGCAAAAATACAGGTCACATATCATCCCAATGCAATAACAGTTCAATAACGGAATCAACTCATATTGAGTCAAACAATGAAGCACCAAATCAAACAGCTTCAACAAGTATACTACACAAGGTACCAAACATTCAGCAGTCAACAAGTTATCCATTATCAAATCCGAGCATATCACTTACACCAACAAATCTCCATGACCAAGAAATTACTAATACTCCTACTTATAGCAAAACTTTTAAACAACCTAATTCAGCGGCAATATCGTTTTCACAAACTTCGAAAGCAGTATCTTCCAATCTATCAGCTCCTTTTCCATTAGATACAACTTCATAAAATTCTAATAAACCTGATACATCACCACAATTTTCTGAAACAACCATTTCAACCAATCTTACAAATAAAACTTCAAGCTCGACTTCTGTCACGACCAATAAGTTTGCTCCAGTACTTCCAAATGTAATAAAACCACAGCATCTAAGTCAAAACTCTAATAGCAATTGCGAAAACGCAAGTTATTCCATAAAACGCAACATTGGTGAGATCGACACGCTTCCTTCAGACTCAGTAATTTCATTAGAAAATCTGTTTGCAAAACCCAAACCCTCTAAATCAAAAAAACCTCGCTCATCTAAAGTCCCATCTACACGGAAAACTCTTGACAATTTCATTGATAATCATACCCCACCATTCGTTTTAAATTACCAAAAATTATCCCTACTAATTGATAACGTCCAAGGCTCCCCCGACACTATTAGCTTCGTTAAAGAATTTACAACTGATATAGCTGGTTTACTCCACCTTTTACAAAGCAGTTATCAATATGCAAATGATAGATCTACAAAAAGCAAGTTTACAAAACTTCAAAAGAAACTATACAATTATTTAGAGAAATAAATTTCTGACTTAGATAGTGACTCTTCTGTAGACAATTGTTCGGTATCATCTAACTCCGAATCTGTTAACATTCAACTCGATACTTCAATGAAACATTGATGCATTTTTTCATCGTCTCTCTATGCTACAGCTTCTTTTATCTGAATATTCTCCAGATATTATTTGTCTACAGGAGACAAACTTAAAGACCAATCAGTTGTACAATTCAAAATCCAAAGACGGAGTGGGTGCATCAATCGTTTCTTCAGAAACAATCTTCTTGTCCGTTTACCCCCAGCATGTAGCACATATTCAGATGAACTCTACGCCATATAACGTGCTGTGAAATTTCTTAATGAGCTTAAACTCACAAAAGCCCTGATCATAACAGATTCCCTTAGCTCTCTTAACTTGTTAAAACACATTTTTCCCAAAACACCCTTTTGAAAAGATGCTAAAATACCAGCTTTCTCAAGCTCATGAACATAGAACAAGCGTCCAATTTTAATTGGTTCCCTCACATGTCGGAATAACAGGAAATGAAAAAGCTGACAGGACTACACGAGAGGCAGTTTTAAGTGATTTGTCGAAGCTGATAGACAAGTGTGTTTCCAGTGACTTACAAGCTTATTTTAAGAATAAAGGGTTGTGTTTGTGGGTAAAAAGGGGTGTTAAACTAATTCCAATCTAAATAAAATCAAAAATAATGTGTCTCAGTGGTTTCCATCGTCGCGCAATAAACGAGAACAAATTGCGGTTATGCATTTACGTCTAGGACATACCAGATTAACGCACTCCTACCTTTTCACAAAAAAGAATTCACCTATATGTGATCAGTGTAACGACCGATTAACAGTCGAAAACTTTTTTAACAATTTGTAGTAAATATGACCAAGAAAGACAGCGCTACAAGATCCCAAACGCTCTACCACAGGCTCTAGGTCTAAACTGTTCCTGTGACAATATAGTGAATTATATCAGATCCATTAACATTTTGTACAATCTGTACGTGTTTAACTAACACTGTGGTAATATTCTATCTGTTAAACATATTCTCGTATACTGTCCCCACTTTAACAACGAAAGAAAAAATAATCTTTTGAGTCAAAACCTACAAAATATTCTCAGTTCGCCAGATCAATTCCAAAACCTTACTAATTTCCTCTATAAAACCAAGCTTTACCAGGATATTTAGAAGAAGAAACGTAGTTTAGAATTTGATAATTAATAATTGTACCAATATTTAATGTATTTCTTTATTAATTGTAATGTTACTGTATATTCTTGTAATGTAATGTAATAAAATTGTACCTGTGTCAGTGACCTACGCTGTCGAGACACGTAAAGCTAAATAAAAAAAAAAAAAGTTTGTTATTTATATTTTGTTCCGTCGCTAATAACCTTTTGGTGGATGCGACATCTTTTTTTCTAATAAAAAAAACATCTGAATCTTGTGGAACTGTTCTACACACAGCTGTATTGGCAGTGTATAAATCGAGTAAATGTAACGATTTTAAGTCTTTTTTTACAAATTTAGAAAATTTATTAGGTTCCGTTATGAGACCAAATTTAAAAGTAATAATTTTGGGAGATTTTAATATTAATTTTATTGCGAAAACGGCAAATACTAGTGAGCTGACTTCTATAATATCATTAATTGGAATAAATCAAACAATCCATGACTATACTAGAATTACTAATACATCTACCACTTGTATAGACAATATTATGACGAAATGTTGAAGATCAGTTTCGGGCAAATGTTCTTGAACCTTGTTGCTTCGATCATGGCGGCCAGTATATCAGTATAAGTTTAACATTAATTCAGCAAAAGTCAAGTGTTTGCACCAGGGCCTTTACGCAGAAGGGTATCTTAAAAATGCGGAACTTTCTATCCGTGTTAGAATGGAACATTTTTAATGATAATCTTGATGTAAATTACCTAGCAACGTTTCTAATAGATAATTGTAATCTTGCAATGTCGCAATATTTTCCACTAAACAAACTGGTTATCAAAAACCGAAGATGTCCGGTAAACTGGTTCAATGACAACTTAAAAAATATGAGAAATCATTTGCAAGCATATAACATACATTCTGATTCTACTAAAAACCCAGCACATTACAGCGAATATAATATACATAAAAATCATTACAATGCTGAGTTGAAAAGAACAAAAAAGCTATGATCAATTATTGATATCAACCTCAAAGAGTAGATCCAAGATGTGTTGGAAGGTAATTAACTATGAGCGAGATAGAACATATTGTTTACATAATTCAACAACCAACATATTTTGTGACTCTTTCAATAACTTTTTTTGTTGAAATTGCTAAGAATATTATAAAACTCCTTCCAAATACACCAGTTGACACAAATTTGAACTATCAAAAATTTCCAGCTCTATCGAATTCATTATTTCTGTCTCCAACCAATCAATAAGAAGTATCCGCAGTTATAAAACATTAAAAAATTCAAATTATTTGGATATTAATGAGCTAAACGCATCTTTTATCTAAAGCAGTAGTGAAATAATTACTAAACCTTTAACACATCTCATTAATAGTATCCATCTCATTAATAAATCCAATTTCCATAGTTTCGATATTCAGTAAAATAATCGAAAAAATTCTGAAAACAAGTCTTATATCGTACTTCGAAACAAATAACTTTTTACTAGTTCACAATATGGGTTTAGAAAGGATCGTTTCACAACACATTGGACTTTTAAATATGATGAGTGCCATAATCACTCTACCACCATAACGCGTGATCTGTTATAGGCCTTCGACTGTATTTCTCATGATATTTTGCTAAAAAACTGTATTTTTACGGTATAGGAGGTGTACTCCTTTGGAACTAAGTTCATCGTATCTAAAGGATAGATATTAAGCAGTCAAGTACGGAAATTTTTTCTCTGATTTTAAGCAGATCAAGCATGAAGTTCCATAAGGATCAGTTCTGGACCCTTTATAATTTATAATATATGGTGATGACTTGCCCAATTTCATGGCTCCATTTAAAACAGTTTTATTTGCACATGACACTACTTTTGTTTTTTCTGATAAAAATCGTTCAGTTTTAGAAACCACGTCTGAGTATGTAAATTCCAATGCTTAATAATGGTTCCTAGCAAATGAACTTAAACTAAATGATAACAAGGAAAAGACAGTTAAGATTTTATTTCACGTATAGGGAGCTTGCGCATCCGTTTATACGTATTTCAGCCCAATAGGCATCATCAGAACGGCTTTCGCAAGCGCTCTGAACGTGAAATAAATCTTTTCTGTCTTAGGAAGCAACTATAACATGGCTTCATATAGACGCAATGTAGCGACATCTGATAATAAAATCGTATGAATCGTATTTATAAATAAATGATAACAATACTCAAAATTTAATTTTTTCGTCTACCTTCGATGTGAGTGTTGAAACAAATAATCTCAAATTGCTGGGTATAACAGTTGACAACACATTGACTTGGTATCACCATATTGACCATCTCAAAGGTAAACTTTCTAGTACCTTATTTTTATTCGGACAATTAAAACTTGTTACAAGTGTTGATACCTTAAAAATAACGTACTTTCCTCTTTTCCATTCATTTTTAAGCTATGATGGTATTCTGTGGGGAAACTCTTGCAATACCCTAACAATATTTAAATTGCAAAAAAAGCAATAAGAATAATTGCAAAAGTTAGCTACTTGGAATCTTGCAAACCGTTGTTTATTAAATATAAGATAATGTTCTTGCCAAAATTATGGCTATCCAGCGTTAATGTAGAAATATATAAAAGAGCTGATCGTTTAATTAAACACTTTGACTTACATAACTATAGCACAAGAGGTGCAAATAACATCAGTACAGTTAAGTATCGTTTGAGTAAATCACAAAAAAACTCATTGGCTATAATATATATACAATGTCCTACCTAAGGATTTAAAACAACTTTCGACGAATAAATTTAAGGTAAGTCTTGAAAGATTTATTATGAGATTTGCTTTTTAGTCTGTAAGTGAATACTTTGATCACTTCAAGGCAGTAACATGAACATGGATGTACTCACTATATTGGTTTGTGTCTTATTTTGTATTTTTTATATTTTATTTTATGTTATGCGCATTAATGTGTTTTTATCTCCTTTTGTATTTTGTGTATGTTATATATTATCTTTTTTACTTATACATATAATTGACTTGCTACCAACAAATGTAAATTTTGTAAATGTAGTTAAATAAATCTTGAATCTATCAGTTGTCAGTTGTAACATTACGATTTGAATAATTGATTGGTTCAATTAATCGCTTCACAATATCGGAGGGTGAGTTACTGATATCTCAAATGTTTGTAAATAGAAAGTTCTGGTATCAACCATCGCAAATACTTTAATACCATATTTTGTTGCCGAGAGGGGGCATTTGGGCCCGTAGGATCCATCGCCGGCTCTTCGGGCTTCTTCCTATCCCCGGAATTGGATCGGGTATTTACCATCTTTGGTTTGTCGCTGGTAGAAAGGTTAAATACCACCGCTGTTATAAATAACAGTTCCAGTGACAAATATCTGTTATAGGTAACGGTTCCAAGGAACAGTTACAAAGTAACAGAGCAAAAATGGAAAACAGATAGGTAAAAATGATCTAAGTATTCCTTGACTTACGGAAGGAATAACTTAGTAAACAAGTAAATTAAATGGTATAAAAATATAATGCAAAAAAAAGTTTCTAAGTGTTTCTTGACTTACGGAAGAAACAACTTAGGACAGAAATATAGATAAATAAAATATGTAAATGTGAGAGTAAAATATGGAAATATTTCTAAGTGTTTCTTGACTTACGGAAGAAACGACTTAGAGTGGAAAAATAAAATACTCAAAATATAAAACGAGAAATGCAAAAATGAAACAGATTATAGAAATATGTCTAAGTGTTTCTTGACTTACGGAAGAAACAACTTAGAACAGAAAATAAACAAGAGAATCAAATATAGTAAAATAAATGCACAAATATTTATAAGTGTTTCTTGACTTACGGAAGAAACGACTTATAATAGAAAATAAGAAAAATCAAATATAGAAAAGATGTGAAAATATTGCTAAGTGTTTCTTGACTTACGGAAGAAACAGCTTAGCAAAATATGGAAAAATGAAATAGACAAATATATAAGTATTTTCTTACGGAAGAAAATATCTTAGATAAAATATCAGAAATAATAATGCGATATGAAAATATTTCTAAGGGTTCTTTTGACTTACCGGAAAAGAACGACTTAAACACACAATAAAATAACAACTCAGATATCAGAGAAATACTTCTAAGAGCTCTTTGACTTACCGAAAAGAACTACTTAGATACAAAGTACAAAATCAAATATATAAAATAGAAAAGGCAAGATAAATACTCCTAAGTATTCTTAACTTACGGAAGAACAACTTAGACACAAAATACAAGAAAAATAAACAATCAAAATAATCAAATAAAATATCAAACAATCAGTACATGAACAAATATAGATTAATGTAATATTCTAACCTGAAAAGGTCTGAATATACAATAATGCTAAAATAAAAAAATGGTATATAGGAAATCAGAAAATAAAACAATAACTTAGTAGGAACAATAATAGCACCGACTAGGTCTACAGTAGAAGAGGCAAGCTCGACTGATCAATGAGAGAAAATCTGCCTGCTTTTATGTAAAACAAATCCTTTGTTTTACGTAGCAAAATTGGAATTTCCCTGCATCGAATCAATCAGGCATTTGGATTTGGCCAAACTTGGAATTCCCAAGTATTTGGACCGATATCCAAATTCCTTGATGCGTCCGGCACGGCTGTCAGCTCCTGGCTGACACGCCTCCGGAGGACAATTTGCTAGATTTATGTTGTAAGTTCTGCCTGAAAGCGCAATGGCGTTGGAATGGGATAAGCTGTTCTTCGATTGTTACATAGGCGCTAGTGGCATATGAAGAAATCAATTCCACATTGAAACTAAATTCCTGTAGTTGGCTGTATACCACATATCACAAAAAAATATTTAAAAATTCCCTTATAAATGGTATAATAAAAAATAAACACTATCGGGCTACATCACAGAACGTTTCCGGAATAACTATTCCATCGTCAGTGCTATCTGGATGTACATGTTTAGAGCCACTAAATACATACGTAAAAACCCTTTAAATATAATATGATTAACTTTGAGTTATATTTTTGATAATTAAAATTTAGGATTTTTAAGTTAAACAAAAATATATGTTTTCTTTAATGTGACACTCTTCCAGTCATTAAAAACGTGTTATTTTTATTTTTTACCTAACTGAGAAATTTGTGCTTTAAAGAGTTAATTCGAACACTTTCCCTACCAAACTAGTTTGCAAAAATCGATCAAGTTCATCAAATTTATATAATCTTATTTAAACTATAAATACTTCCTAAAATGTGTTTACAAAACGAGAAAATTTTAATTAATCCTGTAAATACTTTACCGAAATCGGTTTAAAAGTGTTAATTTAACTTTGAGAGGAATAACGAAATAACTACGCATATATTTTACTTAATTCCTAGAATGATTTTCAACTGTTGCTGTATTTCCGTATTTTCGCCGACTTCATTTGAAACTGAAAAATGAGTGTTAATTTTCCATCTCTTACGTTTACTCGAGAACGTTTCCACCACATCTGTTAAGATTTAATTAAATTAAATGAATACGTTGAACCGCAAGTGTAATTAGAGTTATTAGATTTCAAGAAAAATTGGTAAAAATTGGTTAAATTACCTTAAAATTACATATCTTTATTTGATTTTTAATTTTGATTCGCCTCAAAAAAGATACATTATTTTATTACATTACATAACATATTTATATTTTATTATTATTGCAATTCTTACCTCAATACAAGTTCAACCCTATGTAACACTTGGTATTTTATTCAGTCATGACGGTATTAAATAAATACATTTTCTCAGTGCCAAATAGTTTCAAAGTAATTGAGTAACTATAGAATGCTGTGATTTTGACACTAATTTGTAAAACTAACAATAGCTTGACGTTTATTGAAAAGTTTTGTAAAATAAATTGTATTAATAACTAAACCTGACTGTTGTTTGATGTGTTTTAAAGGCTCTACAATAATGATGGTTTTTAATAAAAAATAGCATATTGCTATTTTAATGATGAGGGACTAGGGTGATTACGGTGAAAAAGATCTTAAAGTGATGTAACCAACTTGTTCAAGGATACTTTCCCAAACCATTCTCCTATTCACAAGGCGACGGGACTGTAATAAACGCCGTTAATATTTTAACATTCGCGTCTATAATGTTAAGGGAGACTTAACTCTGGGAGCTGAGGCAAGGCTTACTATAGATAAAGTCACGTTGAGATGGCAGTGTACGGATATAGGATAACAGCGTTGCCAATTCTACTGCCATTGTAAGTTTTGCTACTTTTGTAAAATAAGCAGGGCCAAACTCACGGTAAACTAAGATATGTTTAGGTAAGCTAAAGTTGTTAATAGAAAATTCGTGAATGAAATAAATGGTAATAATTCCTAAAATGCTTTTATACATAATACCGCAGTTAATAGGGAAAAAAATATGAAAAATATTCTACAGGTTTTTTAATGTTCTAAACGGTAGATAAGGGATAACTGATGATAATTCCTTGAAGAATTACAGCCAATTTTGCTTTGTTTATTTTTTAAAGAAAGATGAAGTTTGGAAAAAATCATTTTTTTGCCTATTTTGTTCCTCGTGCATTTTAGGGAAAAATGTTTCAAATAAATGTTGCAGATCTTAAACAGTTTTTTAATTTTTTAGTTTGTAAATTAAAATACATAAACAAATGACTGAGATAATTGCAAAAAACCCCTAATTGAGGCCCCTAGAACACAAGGGTGTAAGTGCAGTTGCTTATCACTTAGCAACTGATATCTAACAACAGGCACGTACTTTTGGCTTCAAACTTTCTACATTAACAACAATAACACCATCAAAAATTACATGTCATTGAAAACATGCTGAAAACTGAAAAAGTGCTACCTAGGTTTTTAAATTTATATCGAACTTTGAACAAAGATTTTTCAAAACTTTGTTTTTGGCACTTACACCCCTTGTGTTCTAGGGGCCTCAATTGTGCACTAATTTATTAAATGTTCATAACTTTATTTTTTGCATAATGACGTCTAATATAACTACTTGAAATTATGTCGATTAATGAGTTATTTAAGTGTGCTACATTTCAACCAGATCAACTAAATATTTTATTACCTTTACTGAGAAAAGAATACCCCCGAAAAACAATTTTCAATCATCTTCATTTTCATAATCTAGTTCATCTTCAGAGTCATTGTTTAATGAAATTCTAATAGGTTCAATGTCATCTTGAATGTTGTCTACTGTCCAAAAATTATTCTCCAATTTTATAACATGGTTGACGTAATTTTTCCAATGTCCATTGTTCTGTACTTTATCATAACCTTATAAATCAATGTTTTAACGTCGTTTTGTTTGAAACTTGAATTCTTAGAGGACACGTACCGTTTCACTTCACTCCACACCATTTCTATTGGGTTCAGTTCACAGTGATAAGGCGGAAGTCTTAAGATATGTACATCTACGCGGCATTTTTCGTCACTGTGATTCCTGTATTTTTCACCAATACAATCAATTTTGTATTTGTCATAAATATTTTTAAATACATTAGCAGTTTCCAGAAGTTCATTTTTTAAGTAATATTCTTCAAAATAAATGTCCTTTTCATAGAGCCACTCCTTAATTTGACGTTTCACCCAATATTGTTTGGGAAAATTTAATTTCCTAGAGTGATAAGATGCATTGTCCAAGATAATGACATTCTTTTTATTTTTTGGGAGATTCGGTATTAACATCCCTTCAAACCATTTTTCAAATAGATCTCCGTCCATCTCTTTATGGTAATCTTCAGCACCTTTTTTGGCAAGAAAAGTGATGTCAGCACCTTCAACAAATCCGTCTTTGTTTCCTGCATGGACTAAAACAAATCTTGGTCCTTTTCCGGTCGGAGTTTTAAACCTGTGGTAAGTCCATTTACGAAAGCCTGTCGGCTATTTTTTATTGTTGTATCTTGCCATACTTGCCCATTGGTTATTCCAGTATTAACCCATGATTCGTCCATATAAATGATATTGGCTCCTTCGTTCCTCAGTTTCTTTATTTCCCGGAGATAGTGACGCCTCCAAGCGACTATTTCTTGTTTTTCTATTAATATTGAATTTCTACCTTGTTTGCCATATATAAAACCCATGTCGTGCAATAGTCTTCTCAACGTACTCTTGGAAAAATTCGGAAGATGCTTTATTTGCTTAATTTTTTCTAGTACTACGTCAAGGGTTGGAGGAATATTGTCCATAAAAAAACCGTGCACTACTTGTCTTATTCTAGACCGAGTTGCTTCATCATATCTATTCTCACGACTATTCAAATAACCGGTTCTTTTTTTTCTTATAGGAGTTACGAGTGGACCATTTTTACTTTCACTTCTATATCGGAATATCGTTCGCTCAGAGACTCCAGTCATAGCAGAAACTTCCCGCACTATTGTTGATACACTTTTATCATTATTACTGTTTGATAAATAGTTAAAAACATTTAACACTATTTTTTTGCATTCACTATTTAACAAATTACCGTTTTTGAATTTTATTACACTCGCGGCCATTTTGACACTGACACGACACAAACGTCTGATATCAACTGAAAATTCTTTTAATGACTCTCAAGTATTTACCTGAATTTATAATTGCTGGCATTAGACAATAATTTTGAATTTATAAATAGGTATATTTTTTTAATTCTAAATTATTTTTTAATGTCTGTAACTGTAAATGCAGGTAGAGAAAGTGTGTCATTACAAGGACATTAAGATCAAAAACGGATTATACAAATAATTATTTCATTTCCACGAATTGTAAACAATTTTGAACAGAAGATATAATTCCGAAAAGACCAGATTTCCGAAATATAACTTTCTATTTTTAAAATACCAACAGAAAAATTATATAATTAAAAAAATGTAGTATTTTTCCGTTTCACATTCATAAATATTTCCGAAATTATAATTATTTTATAGGAGCCGGCCCATAACGTACGATTGTAGGTACGATTAAAAACTGACAACAATGTAGTTATTTCTGGCATATAGAAAGTACAGGCCTATCTCTGGAACGCTGCCATCTGAATGTGAATTTATCTATAGTCCAACTAGTCCGAACGGTCGTGATTCCGCCCTCGTGGATTTACAAGAGGGTAGGAAAATTTGGATAAGGGGATGAGAGACGTTCATATACAGGCCCTGTAGAGAGTTAGAGGTTATTGGCTTACGTTAGAAGCCGGAGAGATGTACAAAGCGAAAAAGTGTGTTCTCTTCTAGTCTCTACCTGAAACGGGCCGGGAAAGAACAAAGCCAATTTTCAAACTTACTATATATTAATAAATCGTAAACCTACAACTAATACAAGATATACGAGATAGCTAATTATTGTTTTATCAAATTTTGCGAAGGGAGACGAGAAGAGACTTTACCAAAGAGTATAAAAGGCGGGCAACCTACTATTAATTGTTTTTTCCCATTGGTTAGTATTTCCGTTTCGTTACCTTAGCGTATTCAGGCCCTAGCTAAAGAATACGCCTTGTAGTCTGAACTGGAACTCAGGAACAGTGTGAATGAACTCTGGGAGCATCACGATTTTAAGAGAGACGAAAATTCGATACTATACTCTCTATCTTCCCGTCGGATACAATGCCGCGCTAACTGAGCTGATTCACACCGGGACGGCTGACCGATTAACACCTCCTAGGTCGCCTAGCACCCACTGCTCCGTTGACCGATTTTCTTCGTCTTTATGTACCGCAAAGGCGTAGCCTTGATTACTCGCCACAGTCCGAAGTCAAGCGTCGCGTCTTACCGCTTTCCCCTAGAGTTTTTGCTTATCGTATCATCTGCTCCACGTGTTAAAATGGATCATGCGATACTTTGTTGTATTATTTTCCACGCAGGTCTGAGGTGTCGTAATTTTTCAACATTCGGAGCTTGTGTTAAACTAGGTCGAATTGTTATTCTTTGTTTAATTTAAAATGTATACGTTCAACTGTGTCGAATTTTTTTATTCTTTATTTAATTTGGAGTATATAATGATTATTTAATTAATTATAATTATTTTTTTCTAGGCTAACTACCCCTTATTTTGTTTCTTTTATTTTCTTGCTATGTTGACTTGTTACATACCGGGCTAACTGATTAACGATTGCGTTTGGGGGATGGGGTTGTTTTCCGTGGGTATGTGGTTGTTTTCCGTGGGTATGTGGTTGATACAGTACAAAGAATTATAAAACTCTTTGGAAATTGGACGAGTAAAAACCTGCGCAAATTCGTGATTGCGTAGCGCATTCTTCAGTCTTGCGTATATTACATGAGAATTTATTTTAACCTTACAAAACTCAGTTGTTGCAAAAATTAAATGAAGATGACTACGAGCGTAGATTACAGTTTAGTTAGGTAGTGATGAATAAAATTGTAACTTTCTTCTTTTTTTATGGCTGCTGGCAAATATTCTTTTCTCTCATAGAGATTTATGTATTGTACCTGGCACGTGCTTTGCATTGAAATTCAAGATATCCAAAACGAAGTCAAGAGAAACATAATAAAAATTTTTGAACATAGGTATCGACCTGTTTAATTACTTTATTAATTATAATATATTTAGGAAGACTTTGTGCTTTAAAATTTACAATACCTACATGATTTTGTTGGAACCTTGTGTATTACTGTTTTATCTTCGATATGTTTTTCTACCTTTATATTTATTCTTCTAATCGAAACAACTTTAAACATACAGTGAATATCGTATTGTTTAATTTTATTTTTGAAGTATTCCTCCGAAAATTCTGTATCTATGTCTCTAATTATACTCTGTCTGTGGAGTATAAACTTTGGAACGTATACATCAAAATTGTTGTTTGTAAATAATGAGCAAGTTTTTTGTTTGATTAAAAAGTTGGCTGATTGATAGTCTTTAAATTTAATTTTTATTCTACTCTTGACGATTGAATCAATACTAGTAATTTTGTTATATAAATTAGAAAAATTTGAAAGAATAATATCACTGATTTTGACGGCATTAAACTTACCTTTAAAATTGGGATTATTATTATTTTCTATATCACAGCTCTAATATAGAAAATGTTCTCTTGAATTTTCTGTAGAATTATTACAGTTTTATTATTTATAGTTTCTCCGTTACCTTTGAAGTTACCGTTCCATGTGTTGTTTATATTTGATTATAGTTTATCTATATGAACATCTCCATTCATCAGGATAATCTCTGTCTCCCCGCATGGTCCAGATTGAGTTTTTAATAATTTAAGACTACCACTTCGAATTATCGTACCTAAACGGTAACCCCCAATTGGAGGTAAAATAAATTCAAAAATACACTTAACTTTTATATTTTTCTTAGTCACTGGTAATGAAAAACTATTAATATTAAGGCAGAATGGGTTTTAAAAGACCAAAATATATTATTTCACCAACAAAAGAACAATTTGAGGGGAGCTATTTTTTAGATGACTGTTTTTGACGTTTATAAATGTCAAAGTGAAAACTGACATTAAATCAATATATTGGCAATTGGCATTAATGTAGTTTAAATTTTATACAATTACGGCCAACTGCACTAATGTAAGTAATAGTTTGGTTAAATTTATATTAAATGAATAATTTGCCACCAAATTTTTTTTATGTAATAATTCTAAATGCTTAACAAAAACATGAAACGGTCTTAAATCGGTTGGTTTAAATTAATCTATTTGTTATTTTATTTAACAAACGATGTAAATTAAACATATTTTTTACATCAAACACGTTCTTGCCCGATTCTACGTTTTTGTCGAGTGTATTCATACAAGTTATGTAATTCATTGAAATAAATATTATTTTTTTGTTTAAATGTAACATACATAGAGAGCAGAGAGATACTTTGTTGCCAAAACTATTTATAACGGTCATGGAGTACGCATTTAAACGATTAGAGAGGGACTCAAATGGTATTAACCCATCAAAGCCTTGTGTGACCACTTGGTTACGAAAACACGCCATCATTTAATATTAATTGTAGCTCAAGTTAACGCTAGAAATCTATCCGCAGTTTAACTTTTCGTTACTAGATGTCAGTGTATTCAATTTGTTACAGTGTTACATTCCACAGTTTGGAGCGAAAGAATAGTATAGTTGTGTGAATTCATGCGTATTAACGAATGTGCAAATTATGGAACCGAGATTTGAGTAAGTAGTTTTATTAGTTTACTGTTAAGACTTTTCGGCAATTTAAGTAATTATTGATGTAGTTAAGGAAGTAGGTTATTACATAAAAAATATTGCAGGTAACCTGGCTCATTAACAAAAAATTTACATGAGACTGAATCAGACTGTTACCAAATGGTCATACTAGATTAATAAGAGATCTAATTATTTGTGGTTTTATTCGGACAATGGAGCAGACATTTCCAATAAGATGAGGAAGGATAGAATGCGTCGCGACAGGTTTATCCAAATAATGCGCATCATGCACTGTGCTGATAATACGCAAATGAATTTAAATGATAAAATGTGGAAATTGAGACCAGTAATCAAACAATTACAGAGTACTTTTCTTTTTCTCAAATATTTTCAACCAACTGAAAATATGAATTATAATGAGTCGATGGTGAAATATTACGGCCGCCATAATTGTAAACAATTCATTAGGAGAAAACCGATAAGATTCGGTTATGGTGCCTTAACTCCGAGACTAGTTACCTTGTGAATTTTAAGATCTATCAAGGGAAAAGTACCAATTCCAACGATCTTTACCAACTTGCATTTGGAAAGGCAGCCGCTCCCCTTGTCTCGATGTTGGACATTTTGCCACAACAAAACCTTACCAAATCTATGTAGATAACCTTTTTACTGGATTCAATTTAATGTTGTATTTAAAAGAAAAAGGATATGGTGTCACAGAAACAATAAGAGAGAACACCATACCACAAGATGTTCCACTTGTCAATAAAACAACTATGTCCAAACAAACTCGAGGTTATTTGGTTTCAAAAATTGACAAAGAAGATGGTATTATATTGACAACATGGATGGATAACGCCGTCGTAACAATGGCATCAACTTCATATGTTGTGCATCCTATTCAACAAGTGAAACGTTATTTACATTCTGAAAAAAAAGTCGTCCAAGTTCCACGCCCACATGTTGTTGGAATGTATAACAAGTTTATGGGAGGCACTGATAGAATGGGTGAGGATTTAACAAGATACCGTATAAGTATTGGTAGTAAGCAATGGTATTGGTCTATACTTACATGGTTAATTGATACTGCGGTGCAAAATGCGTGGATACTTTTTAAGTGTTCAGGAAGACCGACAACTAATTTGATTTTTCGATGTGAAATTGCGACTACTTACCTTTTCAAATTAAGAAAACCTTCCCATTAGACCTGGTAGACTAACAACAAGTAGAACTAGTTTATTTCTTAACAGAATCTCTGACAACATTAGGTACGATGGTGTTAACCACCTCATTATACCTGTTCCTAATAATAAATGAAGGCGGCGCGCAGGAGAAGGGTGCTGCTCAGTAGGACGTACGCAGTGTGAGAAATGCGATATTGGACGCTGCATTAAATGCTTTGCCATATTGCATAAAGAGTAAATCTTATAATATTTTTATAGTATTTTGACCTAGTGTTACCCTATGGTCACAGTTTGTAATGTCATATGTTCGATAAACAAATAAAATTTAATACGTTTTTCTGCTTATTTGTATTTTTCCTAAAATAAAACACCAGTTTAAAAAACAAATTAACTCAGGCTTTAATGGGTTAACATCGATGGAAAGAAACTAAATGATCTCCGATATGCCGATAATATTGTATTCATAACGAACGATTTGGGAAAAGCCAGAGTTATATAACAACTACAGCAAGTAAAGCAGCATACAAACTGTATTATTGCTCGACAGTTTTGTTCGACGAACAAGTCTGTTCGAACACAAATGACGTAAAACGGTAGTGTGTAGCTTGAAAAATGTTGTTTTTGTTGGCCTGCAAAAATGATGGAATAATAAGTTTCAGCGTGATTTATGTCTGTCGAACTTGTTCGATAAGCAGCTCAATTCGAGCAAATCTGAAGTATGTGGGTACAATAATTTTAAAAACCGACTATTTATCCATAAACGGCACATTCATTTTTTTTATTTTATTTTTAATTTATTTTGAAAATATCTATTTCAAATTCAATGTGAATTTTTAAATTCATTTCTCAACGAATTAGTTCAATATGACGGATCTTTGTCAAATAAATAGAACATGTTTATTAGAATTTATAGAATTTGATCGTAGTTTTTCGTGTGTGTAAGATTAAAAGTCGCGAGTACAGTGATCGAGTTCAGAACGACAGAGCATATGAAAGTCTATTGGCAAAGTTAAGAGAAGTGGATGCTGATGCAACAAAAGGATCAGAAAAGAAAACGATTGATTAATTAAGAGCAGGCTGTAGAAGGAAGTTCTGTAAATCTGTGGTATTATGATGATCTTTCATTTTTGAAGGACAACAAAACCACACGTTCTACTACATTAAATTTAGAGAATGACGATGATTCTTATTATGGCAATGACAATAATAAGTATACTTCTTCCTATAGGTAATAAGGTGTTTACAAACTATGGCCTTTTATTTTTTTTTACTCTATCATATTCAAAATTGTAAGCGGCAAATACATTTCGCCAAGAAATTGACTAACTAATGGACAACGAATCAATAGCAATAATCACAAAGATATTAAACAACATATACAACTCTGGAGAAATACCAACATAATGGCTAAAATATGAGTCTATTGCACTTCCAACAAACCAGGAGCAAAAAAATGCAAATATTACCGTACTATAATCGTCATGAGTCGTCTCCCAAAATTATTCCTAAAGATAATTCATAAGAGAATCTACATGCTGTGTGAAAGTCAAATTTCCCCCAACCAGTTCGGGTTCACAAATGCTGTTGGTACTAGAGAGGCTTTATTCTCGGTGCAAGTCTTATTCCAGATATACAGAGATGCCAACTGTGACGTATACGCATGTCTGGTTGATTACGAGAAAGGAATTAAGAAAATACAGGAATTGACATCCAAGATCTGAAAATAATTAGAAACCTTCACTAGAATCAGACAGAAAATCTCAGAGTTGAAGGTGAGCACACTGATTATGTGATAATCATGCGTGGAATGAGGCAAAGCTGTATTTTGTTCCTGTAATCTTTAATCTGTACTCTGCAAGAATATTTATCCAAGCTTTGCACGAAACTGAAAAAGGTATTCTACTAAGTGGTTACCGGCTAAACAACATCAGATATGCAGATCACACCATAGTATTTGCGGACAACTTATAAGACCTACAAGTTCTTATGAACAAAATCTCGTATTACAGTCAACAATATGGACTCAATATACAAGTTAAGAAGATAAAGCTTATGATTATTAGCAAGAAAAGGATAACAGAAAGCAGAAAATCAACTCTACGTCAACCAATCCCCTGTAGAAAGAGTGATGCACTACAACTACCTCGGTACCATAATAAATGAAGAATGGACCAACAACCAGGAGATTAGAACCCGCATCGGAAAAGCTAGATCCACCTTTAATCGGATGGGAGCCTTCTTCAAGAGTCACAACCTCTCTCTTGATACAAAAGTAAAAATGCTGCGATGCTACGTCTTCTCTGTCCTTTTTTATGGTGTTGAATAGTAGACCTTGAACGAAGATATGTGCAAAAAACTGGAAGCATTTGAGATGTGGCTATATCGGAGAATGCTTAAGATCCCGTGGACTGACCGAGTCACAAGTGAGGAGATCTTCAGAAGAATAAATATGAACCGAGAGGTACTGACCACCATCAAATCTCGATAGTTACAGTTCTTCGGGCAGATTATGCGAAATGAATCCAGATATGCTTTCCTTTAAGCCATCCTCTAAGGAAAAATATTTGGAAAACAAGGTCCAGGAAGAAGAAGAACATCTTCGTTAAAAAACCTCAGAATCTGGTTCAATAAAACATCTGTGCAGCTTTTCCGCGCTGCTGCAGATAAGATAAAGATTGCCATGATGATCGCCCACATTCTTAACGGATAAGAAGAAGAAATTAACGCACCTTCTTAAAAATGGGTCATTTTTAAATTCTCCAATTTCCTAAACCTGTTGTCCGATTTAAGTGATTTTTTAATATGTTATAGCCTTATTATTTAACAATACTGCTGTTATAATATTTGTACTAGACAGGTAAATTGTGATTATATAACGGGTGTAGCAATCAAACTGTGATTTTTTCTTAAAGTTCGTGGACCCTGTGGAATTTTCTAGCATTTATAAACTACTGAAATTAAAATCTAACTTTAGCCACATGTTTTCTTATTATTCTGTTTTTTTAATTCATTCGCTTATTTTGGATAATAAAAAATTAGGTACTTTAACAACTAGCCTCGTTCTTCGTCGATACAGGGTGTTTTTAAATAAGTAAACTTTAGGGAGAAACTCTGCATGAAAAAGAATGACAGGTTGCTTTATAAACATATCTCCGCAAATGCTTCACTTCCAAAATAGTGGGTTTTGAAATTTTTCTTACAAACAGACGATTTATTTATTAATCGGTTAAAATAATTTAGACAAGAAATGTTTTCCTTACGCCACCACTACTGCATACTACACACATACAAATTCGTTTAATTTTCGGACAAACTACTAAGCAAAACTGAAGGATGTGTGCAACTCGTGTTATGACATTTTTTTCGAACAGACTTGCTCGTCGAATAAAACTGTCTAGCAACAACGCAATTTGTGGGCCGCTTAAAACACAGAGAGTCGGTTTAAAGATAGAGTACGTCCCCAAGATAAACTAAAAATATTTCGTCCCCAATGAGCTCCTAGAAATTGAGAAGTCGCCTATAGAAGATGTGGAAAGATATGTGTATTTGGGCAACAAAACAGATAACGCGAGACAACCAAACTTTTGAGCTATTCAGAAGAGTATCTTTCTTCTTCAAGTGCCATCTTCGTTCCGAAGGTTGGCGATCATCAGGGCTATACGTATTTTCGAAACTGCTGACCGAAACAATTCGTTGCTGCTACAGCTATACCATTCCCGTAGATTCTTTAGCCAGGAGTTTCGTCTTCTTCCTATGGACCTTTTTCCTGCTATTTTCCCTTGCATAATTATTCGAAGCAGTTCATATCTTTCGCCTCTTGTAATGTGTCCCAAGTATTGCAGTTTTCGTTTTTTGATCGTAAATATGACTTCCTTTTCTTTATTCATTCTTCTCAAGACCTCGACATTTGTGACTCTCTCGGTCCATGATATTCTCAGGATTCTGCAATACATCCACAGTTCAAATGCCTCTTATTTTTTGGTATCAATCTTTTTCAACGTCCATGACTCCATTCCGTAGACCAGCACAGAAAGTACGTAACATCTCATCAGGCGAAGTTTCATTTCAAGGCTCAAATCTCTTCCGCAGAACACTCTCTTCATTTTGGTGAATATGGATCTGGCTTTTTCTATTCTTATTTTGATTTCTGCTGAGCTATCGTTGTCTTCATTTATGAAAGTGCCTAAATATTTGTATTTGCTAACTCGATCGATAATTTTATTGTGTAAATATAAATTTTGAACATTTTGTGTTGATTTCGATATTACCATAAATTTGGTTTTCTTTATGTTCAAAGATAGTCCATATTCTTCGCTGCAGTCTGCTATCTTATTCACCAATGTCTGTAGCTCTTCAAGTGTTTCTGCGATCAGAACGGTGTCGTCGGCAAATCTCAGATTGTTTAATCTAATACCATTTATTTTAATACCTACGGATTGCTCAGAGAGTGTTCTATTCATTACGTTTTCGGAATAGAGATTAAACAGGGTTGGTGACAGTATACACCCTTGTCTCACACCTCGCTTTATTTCAATTTCTTCAGTGGTATTATTCTCTACTTTCACTACTGCTTTCTGATTGTAGTACATATTTGCTATTAGTCGGATGTCTCGTTTATCTAAATTCTTTTCTGTCAGGAGTCTGATTAGGTGATCATGCCGCATTTTATCAAAGGCCTTGTTGTAATCTATGAAACACATGAATACATCTTGATTTATGTCAAGACATCTTTGAGACATAACGTTCAGTGCAAACAACGCCTCTCTTGTTCCAAGTCCATTTCGGAATCCAAACTGGGTATTATTGATGTCCATTTCCAGTTTTCTGTGTACTCTAGAGTGTATAATTTTCAGAAATATTTTCAGTACATGGCTCATCAGACTGATTGTACGGTAATCACTGCATTGTTTGGCATTTATCTTTTTTGGTATAGTAACAAAGGTGGATAAAAGCCATTCTTGTGGTATTTTTACTGATGTATAAATGCTATTGAAAAGTTTAACTAAAATGTGAATCGAGTCTTTTTCTATTAGTTTAAGGATTTCCGTTGGTATTTCATCTGGACCTGGGGCTTTACCATTTTTTATTCTTTTTAGTGCGTACATTACTTCTTCTTCCGTTATTTCTGGACCTTCGTCTCCTTGTATGTTACTTAGCTCAGATTGTTGTCTATCATCTGCAAAGAGTTCTTCAATATAGTTTTTCCATGTCTTCTGTCAGAGTATCTTTAGGTTGGATTAAATAGGGAAAAATAAGAAACACGTAACGAATGTCTTAATCCATTTAAAAAGGTAAACTTCCAACCAGTGCGTTCTACTAGTCCTCACATATGGAGCAGAAACCTTAACTCACATAAACATTATCGTAGAAATTGAGGACACAACGTAAAATGGAGAGGTAAATGGTGGAATAAAAATGATAAATAGACTAAAAAACGAGGAAGTTCTAAGACGAACCGGAGTGAAAGACGTTATCGAACATATTACCAATCCAATTGAATAGCAGAGGGCAGAACAGAAATATCTGGAGGAGGCTTTTGTTCAACAATGAACAAATTAGAACTGATTGATGATGATGATCTCATATAAACATCTTTATGTACAACATATTCATATACTTCATTAAAATTACGATATATCTTTGCCGTTCATGTATTGTTTCCCAAAATTAGTCTCGCTGTTATCTTCTGAGATATAATTAGAACATCTCCGGAAGGTTGAATAATTTTGTATACTTAACGTACAATTTATTTGTTTTAATTTTAAATATAATAAAAAAAATGTTATTCGTAATATGTTGACAGCTATTATATATGCAAATAGCATGCCATTTCAGTATTTCTATAACATCAAATAAACGCTTACAGAATATAACTTCTGAAATATATTACCGTACCTCAAGACATTTTTTATATAAGGTTCAGGTATGATAGGCCTTCGTAATATTAAATCGGTATGACATATCCAAGTAATATATTATAGAGGTGACATGGTAAAGAACGTCTTATACATAATTGCAATAAAAGTTGGGGCTTATAAAATATGACTTCACACTGAGTTTTTCAATTAATTTTTAATTTCGCATGGGCACTCGCTTCTATTTCTGCTTCTTTTATGCTATTTTAATTAAGTATGTGAACATAAGACAAACACTAATTAATTATACTCCACCAACTTTATTTGTCATATTGACATGTACTTTGCTAAACAGTTGCTTCCTTATATGGATAATTTCCAATGAATTAAAAAAAGATTATTAAAAGCCAGGTCCGCATTTTTGAGTTGATTAAATTTTAAATTCTCAAAGGTATTTTTTTGTTGTTAAATGATTAGTATATGTGAAATTGTTTCTCACATCGACAAAATTTGCATTTTGTTTAGTGTTACGATTTTTCTAATATTTACTTATTTGAATTGTGTATAAACTTTGTCAGCTGTTTATGGTATAGAACACGATACGTCAGGAAACACTAGAGCCGCAAGGCATTATATTATTTTTGTATTCAGGGATGAGTGCCTTAAGAACCGGCAAAATAACGCAAAAGATAGAAAACATAATACGTTGTGAAATAAAAAGAGATGCAAGTAATAGAGGTGAGAAATTATCGATATAAACCTATAATTTACTTTACATTACATTAGATCTATCGAAAGTTTCCCACCTTTAGACGTTAGCTTATGAGCTGATTGACTTCAGTCATAGTAATACGTATCACGTAATATGAGTAAAAACAGTTTAAGTATGAGTATGTTTTTATCCAAAATTAAAGTATTGATCAATAATAAATTGTGATTTGAGACACATACACTCTTCTCAATACAGAATTATCATAGCTTGTTATTCTGTATTCGTCAACACAGAATTAATTATCAAATTACTACTAATTAAACTGTTTACTTAAGCTTTGCTTTATTGCCTTCAATCAGTTTTTACTTTATGCGAAATTTAAAAAATGTTAATGTTCGACGTCATACTTGTAATATTATGACTGAAGTCAACTAGCTCATAAGCTAACGTCTAAAGGTGGGAAACTATCGATAGTCCTAATGTAATGTAATGTAAATTAGAGGTTTCTCTCGATAATTTCCCACCTCTACTAATTTCATCTCTTTTTATTTCACAACGTATTATGTTTTCTATCTTTTGCGTTATTTTGCCGGTTCTTAATACACTCATCACTGTATAGATATATAGTTAAACAAGCCAAACAATATTATAAATGGTATATAAAGATACACATAATAATTAATGGTAAAACACTATATACAATCATACTTTACAGTAAATACGCTAATATTAATGTGTTTATAAACGTAAAATGTTCTTTTAAAAGTCCAAATTTGAATACTATATAAAATAGGCAGCTAAGTACAATATAAATTCGCAATAAAATGTATATACCAGCAACCGGTACTCAATATAGAAGTGATGTAATTTTGGCAACAAATTATTTTACCCCAATGGAATGATAGCACTAACTACCGAACACGACGTCTTCTTCGATATACAGTAAAACAAAATGAGTGAGGAGTTAGCAAGCTCTATCCCATAACCCAACGTGTCAAACTATACGTCTATGTAGTTTGGCAGGTGAAGCTCGTTTCACTGAGAAACACCGTTGGTTAAAGAAGTGTTGTTTAAAATGTTTACGCTACATGTGGGCGATAATTACCCAAGCGATCTGCAATATAAATGAAAGACATTCATTTCTCTATGGTTCTTTGTTCACAACATTGTATAAATCAACACTCTATTGTTTACCACATTATATCAACAAACGTTTAATTATTTGACAATGTCTGGGTTTTTGTAAGCGAGATCTTGGCTTCCTATACGGGGAGAATAAAAAGTAGCAAAAAGTATGTTAATATTTGAACAACGTTTATATACAGTTGCAAAACTGCCAGCTGCCAAAAACATCCAGTTGATATTTATTATTTTTTTCATTGTCTTCATTGGTTTTATTGTTTTCATCACTGACGTTAAGAACATTCAGGAGTTTTTTAAAATATTTAGACTATCTTTTAATTATTTTATTTTCTTGCATGAGTATTTCTCAATTTTTATCGTTTAGAAATTGGGTATTCGGATATAAGAGCCTCTCTGATATTGTCTTACTACTCTGTAAAATATTTTACTCTGTTTTTATGTTCTCCTTCTACCTTTTTAATTTGTTGTTATAAATATTGTCCCTTTTTTGTCTGAGTATTCTTCTTACTATGTCCCTCTCCTTGTTGCACTGTGTACGTTTTTCATCTCATGTGTTTGACATATTTTCTTTTTTTTTGATATTTTCGGACTATTTGCAGTCTTCTTTAAACAATTTTTTTTGTTCTATCGATATATTTCTCTGCTGCTTCTGTAAAAGTTCTTTTTATGGGGCACCAGTTCGGATCTACATCTTTTTTTTTATTTTTATTTATTTTCAAAACCTGAAACCTATTTCTGGTTGATATTATCTTCTTATATCTTCTTCTTCAAGCTTCGTTACATTCCACCTTTTGATCTTCGTCTGTTCATCTTTTTTTGTATTGAAATTTTGGTTCGAAGCTTGTCCTTAACGAGAAAATGGTCCATGTCGCTATCTGGTCCTCTCATCGTTCTTATTCATATTGTGCTGCTGAAATGCCCTATTTGATGATTTGTTTTTCCATGGATTTATAGTCACGCTGCCTTGTGGATCTTTTTTCTAGGAATCGTGATCTATCGGCACTTATAACTATATTATTATTCTGATTATTTGGTATGTTTATGAATTATTTATATATGCTTTATGCGTTTGGTATATTCTTGTTGTTAACTTTTTCTTTTAGTAATGGCAACCAAAGCCTACTATATTCTGACAATGGGTTTACTACATACTTTTGTAATGTATCAGCCACATACCCAAGGGAAACAATCCCACCCCCAAATGCAATCGTTAATCACTTAGCCCGGTATGTAATAAGTCAACATAGCAAGAAAATAAAAGAAACAAAATAAGGGGTAGTTAGCCTAGAAAAAAATAATTAGAATTAATTAAATAATCATTATATACTCCAAATTAAACAAAGAATAAATTCGACACAGTTTAACGTATATATTTCAAATTAAACAAAGATGAAATTGTTACAATTTTGTTCAATTCTATTTCCTTGTCCTAGATGTGATCAACATAAAAAGGCAATATCATATATCTAAGCTAATCAATCATAAATACATATTTTAGACCACACTCTATACGACAAAGAGTAACATGGGCTGCCTAATGCATACGTCATTCTCTAAAACATGACCTTTACCTCCATCAGTAATTTTACATCCTTCATACCCAAAATTCAAAAATCAACATTTTTAAATGCCAACATTTGGATTGTTGTTATCATTTTAACATCACTGAAGCTTTTGAATCGTTTGGCTGCAGAAATATTATGTATAACCAACGCTGTTCCATGGTGCATTGAGATTCTGTTTTCGAAACCGTTCATGGTACTTTCATAGGTCAATCAGTTACCAGCTGATGTCCGTTTGAAGAGGTTTACTCTTCGGACTCTGGAACTCACGTGAGGCATGGTTATGTGTTGCCTGAAGTTAAATCTAATAAGGTATTAAACACCACTCACTTTTAAACAACAACATGTACATTTTTTGCTAATTACAATTTTTTGTAAAGGGTTGTACCCTAATATTTTGGTGGCTCAAGCATGTTAACCTGTAAGTATAACCATTTTGCTTTTTTAACCTTGGTCAACATTTCAATCACGTTTGTTTTAATTAAATGGTTTATATTTATTTTAGGCTTTTTAACCTGATGATGGAATTATTATTCCGAAAACGTTTGTGTTTTTTGATGTAGCCCTTTTAAGGGTTTTTAAATATACCTACATACAAAGATTAAACCTCTTTTTTATTTATTACCTGACGGACCTTAATAAACCAAATATCGTTTAAATCTTAAGGAAATTGTATATAAAAAATTATCCGCTTATTTGAAAAATAATCTATTAAGCGGTAATATTTTATTAAAACGTGTTGCTATAACGGGATAAATTTATTAAGGAGTAAACGGAAACGTTTCGGAATCTCAAATTTTTATTCCTTAAACTGGCATGTTCCTATAACCGGTATTCTAATAAACGGGTTGCACTTTACGTTCTAATCACAGACCACTAATAACTAATAATAGGTTAGGTGATCGGTGGTTCTAATCAAAATGATATATGTGCTTGTGTTCACGATTGTCCAAAAATAACGAATCCCTATTTCAGTAAATATCTCCAATAATAATAGTTATAATTTATCATAATTTAAATAAAATCAAAACTAGTCTTCTTATGTGTCACTTTAATTTAGATTAGGTTAACGATAATATCATTTACCAGGAAATTTTGTAACTGAAAATGCAATTAATGGCAAAACACCAATAATTGTAACATGTCAGTTTTAATCAAAATTACCTTGTTTTGACTATGAGGTGGTTAAATAAATTAAAGAGGCTTAGAAAGATTTTAAAAAATAGATTGAAGTCATTAAAAAACAGCAAAATGGCAAGTTTTAAGGAACATCGCACAATAAAGTAATATGTTTAAGCTAAAAAAGAGCGGTTCTATTATAACAAAACTTCTAGGTAAAGAAATAATCCAAAGCAACTGTGGAAAACCTAAAAAAATTATTTATTTAATGAAAATGGCAAGAAAATGTAAAACTCTTTAATTTTAAACTGCTACAGGCCCAAACCGTTAACAAATAACGTAGAAATAGCTAGCAGTATTGATCAAAAAAAAATTGTTTAATTTACTAGTATTAATAAGTGTTTTGTTGAAAGCAATAAACGTTTTGTTCAAAGTATTAAGAATTCTAAAACGTACTGTAATGTAAATATTAATCTTTATTTAAATTTTGAAGAATTTCATGAGCGAAAAAAGTGTTGGCAATTTAGATGATAAATTCCAGTTACATGAAACATTAAATTGCACAATATTAAAGGAAATTTTTGAAACCATTTGGCACGTTATGCTGAATTTAATTATTACATCTCCTACTACGGTAGAATTCCTAGTGTATTAAGCATAAGTACTATCACCCCTATCCAAAAAATAGAAAAATAGCCAATACTATCAAAGCTGAAGAATTCCGACCAATCAATATTTTACCTCCTACAGAAAAACTATAGAAGTTGCTGTTTATGAACAATTATTGGAGCATATACCAAAAAATAAAGTTTTAATCAAATTAGTCAGGTTTTCGAAAACAATTCTCTAGTTGATCGGCGTTAAAAGTTACATTATGTCACATAAAGAGTAATTTCTATAAAAATAAGTAGGTAGTCGGTTTATTTCTTTATTTAAAAAGAGCTTTTGAGTCCATGGATAGGACTTTCTATATATTACTTTCTAAACTTAAACAATACGGTATAGGACATATATTAATTGCAAAAAGAAAGTGCGTTTTAAGGACCAATTGTCATCTAATATATACAGTAATGCAGAGATTTCTCAAGGCTGTGTATCAGGAACTTTTTTATTTATTCTTCACAATAACGTTATCAATATTTTTGTAATCTGCCAATTTATTAATCACTATTCCAAAGAATGTAATATTACAGAAACTTATCGATAATAATATTTACACGTTCATAGATAACTTTTTAAATCACCGTAAACTTAAAGTTGCAATAAACGGTAATCGGTCAAATTTTCTCGAACAACTCAATGGTGTACCTTAAGGCTTTGTTTTAAGTCCAACTCTGTTTATTAAATTAGCAATTAATGACATCTCAAAAGAAGTTCGCAAACCGGTAAAAGAAGCTCTACTGTACACTGATAACCTACTTATTGACTGTAGTGGAGCAAGCATATCCAGTACATCAAATCTTATTTAAAATAATGTAAGCAATGTATATTCTACACACGGCATCAAACTTTCTATCTTAAAATTACTAAGATTTACCAAAAAAGCAAAGTGTTCAAAACCCGGAAATATATCTAAACAATGTTCCTTTACCTACAGTAAATCATGATAAAATCTTGGGGCTAATATTTGATCAGAAGTTAAACTGGAAACTACACTTAAAACATCTAAAGGATAAATGTACTGGTAAACTAAACATATTGAAAACACTTGCATATCATCAATGGAGAGCTGAAGAAAATATGTCCTTGAGAATCTATAGAGCTCTTATTTGCTTTAGATTAGATTATGGATGCATGCTCTACATGACTGCCTGTAATACTTATCTTAAATCTCTAAATTCAATACAAACGACCTCCTTACGTATATGTCTAAATGAATTTCGATCTAGCCTCGCCGAAAGCATGTGCATTGAAGCTTTGCTACCTCCTCTTTTCATACGACGTCAGCTTTTACTCTCTTCTGATTTCACTAGAGTTTCTGCCAATCCAAAAAAACCCAGTAATTAAGCTGACTAACATTTACGACGCTGGTGAAAATAGAGACAGATCTGTTTACCCCCTTTCACAATTTGTAAATCCTTTGTTAGCAGCTATAGACCTGAATATAACTACCCCCATTAGTAATTCTAATATACCTCCATGGGCCAAAAAGCTACCTGCTTTCAATACTAGTCTAACTCGACATAAAAAAGAAGACACTCTTAATCACCTCCTTAGACAATTATTTTAAGAAGCAATAAATGCAAAACAGTACAATCGATACCGATGCACCTAAAGATGAAAATAATACTGACTGTGCTGTCTGTACCAAAAACATAACCTTAGCTCTACACCGACTACCAACCACTTGTAGTATTCACACTGCAGAATTATATAGTATCCTTAAAGCTTTTGAAAGGACTTCTCCTAATATAAAATCTCTAGCTATATGCACCGATTCTCTTTCTTCAATTCAGTCCATTGCCAACACATACACGTTAAAGCCGATAGTCTAAAAAATTCAACACACCTGTCGTCAAAACCATAGCAGAAAAACATCAATAACCATTTTTTGGACCCCATCTCATGTGGAGACCAGTGGAAATGAGTCTGCAGACATCGCAGCAAGAAAAGCAAGTTGTTCTGACCTACGCCTAGAAAAAATTCAACTTCTTCAAAATCTAGCATTATCTTTAAACATGTACACCTAGACACTGATAATGGAATATGGATTCCGATAACGTTTTGTTTTTATGATATAGCTCGATTGGGTTTTTTAATTATATAGGTACCTTTTATAAAGGATTTTATTAATTTTTTTTCATAAAACAAAACAAAAACATGGCAAAATCATTGGAATAGACAAAACACAAAACTGCACATAATCAATCCCACTGTATACTTATTTAAGATACCTATAATGACTAGGAGGGACAAACTCATCATTCAGTGGACTGTGTCCAAATATGACACACTCGCTTCACTCATCAATACCTGATTACTTCCGAAAACCCACTAGCCCAGTCTGGTTATACAAAAATCATCGATTTCACGGCAAAATGTTTCGCAGATAATCTGAAGCTTTTAAGACATAGGTGGGGGTTACTAGATGACGAATAGATAAAAAGATACTCCTATTTTTACCTTGCGTTTTTTTTAAACAATAATTTATGGTCAGAATTTGATTTTTTATCTATAAGTTTTTTCCCTTATAATTTAAATAAACAATATTTATACCATTTTTTTATATCAAGAATATCTTTATTTTCCCGTTTTTTCAATTAAAATTGATAAATAATTTACGGAGATATTTGCAAAAAAGCAGTTTTTTTGCACTAATTTATAAATTTAATTAATTTTTTTATTAACAAAATAAAATGTCATTAATACATTTCAACATTGAGGAATTACCGCCCTTTAAATTTGTGTGAAATTTCCCCCCTATCGGTCTAATAGTTTAAAAGTTATTAAATTTGTTTATCCCTGGGACTAATTATTTAAACTATTAAGCTTGCCCTATGCATGATGCTAGACATATTCAGCAAATTTCATAGGATTCTTTAAGACTTAGACTATCTCAGAAGTTAAATGAATATTGAGTTTTCATCGAAATTATTTACAAAATAAACGTTTGAAAAAGGGGTATGTTTTTTACTTATAAACAATTGTAATAACTTCTATATTTTTCAAGCTACAGACTTGTACGTACAACCATTAGATAGCTGGTAAAAAAAACTCACATTTAACAAAAAAAAATAAACCTTCTATGAACAATAGGAACGGAGTTAGCGACAATTTTTTTGTTAATTATATCTCCATTGTTTATAAACATTAAGAAGTAAAATTTGCACAAATTTTGAATGAAAATCTAAACTTTATATTGAATTTTATAGCTATAAAATTCATCCAATTTTTCGAAACTTAAAACCTTTCGAAACGAAGTTACTTTCGAAAGATCGACATAGGAAAGTGGAGGGGAAACTGTTTTAGCTCATCGTTGCAAAATTTAATAATATTGTTACAGATTTATCATTCAAAAGCTTCAACGGTTCTGTAGGAATTTTATCAGGTCCATTTGCTTTTCCATTTATAGCGTTTCTTATTGCGTATTCTACTTCTTCTTTCAATATGTCTGGCCCAGTTGCATTGATTATCTGAGTTAAGTTGTTTCTATCGTCTTCAAATAATTCATTCAGGTATTCTGTCCATCTTTTTATTTTGTTCTCTAGATCTACAATAAGATTTCCATCTTTGTCTTTAAGTTTACATATTTGGCATTTCTTTATGCTTCCTGTTTTCTGTTATCTCTTTTACTTTTTTGTGCATATTGAACGCATCGTACTTGTTCTCATAGGTTTCCATTTCTTCACATTGTTCTTTAATCCACTCCTCTTTGGCTTCTTTTATTCTCTTTTTTATGTGTTTATTTATTTCTTTGTATTTGTCTGGGCAATTCTTCATCTTTCTTCTTTGTTCCATCAAGTCTAGTTCCATCCACCCCTTATTCTTTGTTGTTGTTTTTGTAAGATATTTCTTTCCTGCTGTTTGTATAGCTGTATTTATGTACTTTAATTTTTGGTTAACGTTGTTTGTATCGTTAATTTGTTGCTGCACTGAACGGAGGTTTTCATTTATTTCTTCTCCTGTTTCTTGTCGTATATTTTTGTTTCTAAGTTTATTTAAATCTAGTGCCTTTCTGTGTGGTCTTCTAATCTTTTTTGGTCTCGCCTCTATCACAGTAACTACTGGGTTATGATCTGAGCCTATATCAGCTCCTGGGTACGTCTTAGTACATTTAACAGCATTATGATACCTCCTTGCTATCATAATGTAGTCTATTTGATTTCTTACTATTTTTTCTTTGGTATGTTGTGGAGATGTCCATGTATATAACCGTCGAGGAGGTAATTTGAAAAAGGTATTTGTTATTACGAAGTCTTCACTTTGGCAAAATTGAATCAATCGATCTCCTCTGTCATTTCTGTTTCCAAGCCCATATTTTTCTACTTGTTCTCCTACCTTACCTTGACCCACCTTGGCATTAAGATCGCCCATTAATATGTTAATGTATGGAAAGACTGACTTAATAAGTGAAGACAAACAACCTGCAACAAAAAGTTTCAGACCTGACAGTGAAGTCGAATAAATGAACCAAATTTTAACTTTTAAACCAATGTATGTAAAGAAAATAAAAAAAGTAAAGTTCAATAAACATTGCAAAATTTAATAAGGCAAGTGATGAAAAAATCGACTTATTTTATCAAAGCGGTAAGGCAGATTAGATTAATATTGTATCATATTTGTAAGAAAAATAGAATAAAAATCAATATTGTTAATTATAAAAATACAAACAATTATAATTAATATAAGGAATTTAATAATATAATGTGTAAAAAATTACCTGAAATTTAATTTATAAAATATATAAGTATTATTACATCATTGATATAAAATGAAAAAACATATGTTGATTTTCTGGGATTTTCCGAGATTTTTGGGGGGTGAAAATTATGTCATCATTATTAATACTGCGACAGACTATTCGAGCAAATTAAAAAAAAGTAAGTTTTTTTATTGTGAATTTCAAATGGACTCAATTTTTCCGTGTTTTCCCATATTTTCCGGCCAGTGAAAACTATGTAGTTATTCATATTTCGACGAGCTACCCCAGAATAAAAAAAGAGGCTTGCAGCTGCAAAGGAAGCCAAGATAATGTAAATTTTTCCTACGTGTTGCAATATGAAGTTCCGATGCCGAAAAAAAAAACGGAGCTGAAACAGATATCCTCTCCACTTTCCTATGTCGATCTTTCGAAAGTACCGTCGTTTCGAAAAATTAGATAAATTTTATAGCTATAAGTTTCAATATAAAGTTTAGATTTTCATTCAAAATTTGTGCAAATTTTACTTCTTAATGTTTATAAACAATGGAGATATGATTTTTTTAAAAATAGTCACTAACTTCGTTCCTATTGGTCATAGAAGGTTTTTTATTTTTTAATGTGAGCTTTTTTACCAGCTATCCAATGGTTGTACGTACAAGTCTGTAGCTTGAAAAATATAGAAGTTATTTCAATTGTTTATAAGTAAAAAACATACCCCTTTTTCAAACGTTTATTTTGTAAATAATTTCGATGAAAACTCAATATGCATTTAACTTCTGAGATAGTCTAAGTCTTGAAGAATCCTATGAAAATTGCTGAATGTGTCTAGCATCATGCATAGGGCAAGCTCAATAGTTTAAATAATTAGTTTCAGGGATAAACAAATTAAATAACTTATAACATATTTGACTGATCGGGAAGAAATTTCGCACAAATCTAAAAGATGGTAATTCCTTGATGTTTAAATGTATTAATACCATTTTATTTTGTTAATAAAAAAATTAATAAAATTTATAAAGTAGTGCAAAAAAACTGCTTTTTTGCAAATGTCTCTGTAAATTATTTATCAATTTTAATTAAAAAAATGGGAAAATAAAGATATTCTTGTCGTAAAAAAATGACATAAATATTGTTTATTTAAAATACAAGGGAAAAAATTTATAGACAAAAAATCAAATTGTGACCATAAATTATTGCTTAAAAAAAACGCAAGGTAAAACTAGGAGTATCTTTTCATCTATTCATCATATATTATCCCCCACCTATGTCTTAAAAGCTTCAGATATCTGCGAAACATTTTTCCACCTTTTTTTTTAACCAGACTGGGCTACACCTGCTTGTGAACATTGTGATTCTCATCGCCTTACAGTGGAACACTTGTTCGTTGAGTGCAGTTATAATAGTATGTGCAGTTATATATATATATAAACTGCATATAATAGTATGTGCAGTTATACTATAGACTATATAGACTAGCGCATAATATAACCGGTAACCTGAAACAGATACTTAGCTCGCCAAATGTGTACAGTGCTGTAATTAACTTTTTAAAAGATTGCAGATTATTATTATCGTATACAATAAATATTGTAACATTGTTCGTTTAAAAAAAAAGTTTGTAACACTATATTTGGACCGCGTTATGTAATAACGGTACAAGGGAAGAGAAACCCAGGACGACGCAAAATATCCTGGCTTAGAAATTTGAGAGAGTGGTTCGGTTGCAGCTCATTAGAATTATTTAGAAGCGCGGCCAATAAAATTAAAATAGCGATGATGAGCGGTGATAAGCGGTATTGGTTATTTTATTAAGAAAAATCTCACATTAAGATTTGTAATATCAAATTAAAGCCAAGTTGATTTTAACAAATTAAAAACTCTTACAACAAAAATTGGAATATCAAATCAAGCGCCAATATTTGTACATAATCCATTGTCAAAAACAAAAATCCTTATCTTCTAACTGTAATAACGAATCAAGCGCCACAAATAGTCGGTTAATTCTTTAATACAAAACACAACATATTTATTGTCTAGCTTTCAAAAGATCGAATTACGCGACATCGTTTGTCGGATAATTCGTTATTTAAAAACAAAGTTCAAGCACTTAATGGATCATTGGGCATTGTGCATCAGTCGTCAACCAACTAGCGATAATAGTGTTGTCATTTTTTGCCAGGTTACACGTGCATAATAAAATTAAGTTAGATTTATTTTATTATTCCATAAAAATAAATAATCTAAGCCTAATGAATAAAAGTTCTAGAAGATACAAACTGATGTGTACAGCTATAGAAAATAGTGCCGTTTCTTTTTTCTTAAGGAGGAATGAATATTTATTACCAGAGCCGGAGGTACGTATTATATAATAACATTTATACAGTAAGTCCATTTAATACATCATCTTCTTTAACTGCTGTCTCCTAATCGGAGGTTGAATATCATCATAACTATCTTTATTATATCTACTGCTGCTCTGAAGAGTTCTATAGGACTAGGTACATTTAAACCAGTCCCTTAAATTCTTCAACCAGAACACTTTCTTTCTTTCCATGCTTTTTCCTCCTCTTATCTTTTCCTGTGTCTTAGCAGTTTACATCGTTAAATATTCTTAACATTCTAAACATCCTCCTGTAACACCACATTTCAAAGGACTGTAGCTTGTTGATGTTTCTTGCTTCAGTGTCCAGCTTTCAAGTCCAAACATCTTAGTGTTGTTACTCTCAGTTCTAATCTAATGTCTTTGTTGCAGAGAGTTGCATTGTAGTTTTTACATATTTCTATCCTGGCCCTTATTTCTGGTGTTTGGTCACTATTATCTGAAATCCAGGTTCCTAGGTATTTGTATTTATCAACCCTTTCTATCGGTACATTTTCCAAATGTATTTCTGTTTGTATATTTGTTTTCTTTGTTATTATCATATATTTGGTCATTTTTTTATTCATTTTTGATCACTATTTTTCAAAGAAACTGTTTTTTTCAATTAGCAGTAATTGGAGTTGTTTGTTGCAACAGAATTTGCCATAATCACGGTGTCCTTTGCATATCTTATGTTGTTAATAGATCTTCCGTTAATTTTACTAATTATTTAATACATACTACTTTCCTAAACTGTAACTTTAAGTAACTAGGTACTTTTTAGATCCAAAAAGCATACGAGGCAAGTGAGTTTCTAATGAACACATCAATAAACTCGTCACTATAGCCTGTATATCTGAAAACATTTAATGAGTCCGTATTCTCTTGATATGTTGCATGGGGACAGAAGTTTGAGTGTTGATATGAAAAATAGCAAAAACGTTACTACATCCGAGCAAGTTACCGCCGAAAATTTCCAGTTCAACTTGAAACTTGAAAAAACGTGTGCACAACAAGTGCAAAAAATTATGGACGTAACAAATTTTTTTTGGACGTTACAAAATTTAACAACACACGAAAATAATGAAGACTCCCCAGAAGAATCTAATGGAGAAGGTCATACAGAAACTGCTAGAGAGCAAGAAAATTTAAAGGAATATTTAAATAAAGAAAATGCCAATAGATTAGAAATAAAAAACATGGAGAAATCTAGAAAAGAAAGACCAAAAAAGGGTCGCAAGAGACGAGTTGAAAATCAATCCCGGCAATCTCGAAAATTTTTATATAAAATCAATATGCCGTATGTAACTTAAAAGGGCCAATCCGTAGAAGCTAGACAGTTTACAGATTATTGCTGCAAAGACAAAAGAATTTAACACATTTTGGGCACTTAATAACTATCAATCTAAATGCCTCTATGTATTATCTTCAGTCGTAGTTGTGCCACCAAAAAAAAGAAAAAGAGTTAAACTATCGACTAAAAGAACCCACACAAGAATATACCACCTAGCTGGTAAAGTACTATGTTCAAAAATGTTTATTTAAATTTTCAGAATATCCTCGGCAAGAGTTTAACAATATTTAAAAAAAGCTAATTTAACAGAAGCCATTAAAGATCATAGAGGAGAAAAGACAGCTACCCATTGAAAAATGCCTGAAGATCAAAAACAAAGAATTATTGATCACATCAGCAAATTTCCAAAATATAGGTCGCATTATTGTAGAAACCAAAGTAAACGACTTTTTTATACAGTGATGTAACCCTAGATATATAATGTTTAACTTGTGTAAAGAAGAAAATCAGGATAGTGTTTCTTTTTTTTTCCTACAAACGCATATTTTATGACAGTTTTAATTTGCAAAGGAAACGACTTAAAAACGACACATGCAATAAATGCGATAACTTTGCAGTTAAAATCCAAAGCTCTATATCTGAGCAAGAGAAAAAAGAATTTGAGAGACTTAGATACTCATCAAGATGAGCAAAAGCAGCTAGAATACTTATGAATTCAGATCTCCAAAAAGCTAAAAATGAAGAAAATCTGGACGTATTGACTTTTGATTTGGAAATAACCCTACCTCTACCACGCGTTCCAACGAACATTGTATTTTACAAAAGGCAGCTGTGGCTTTATAACTGCGGTGTACATTCAGGAAAAACTGGGTGAGGCCATTGCTATGTTTGGGTCGAAGGCAGAGCAGGAAAAAAAACACAAGAGGTAGGTTCTGTTTCATTAAAATATTTGCAAGAGAACTTAACACCTCAAGTAAATGAATTGATATTATAGTCTGACAGTTGCGGAGGACAAAACCGCAATAATAAAATTGTGATGCTTTTAAAATCTGCGCTTGAGCTTATATCTTCTTTAAAAAATATAACTATGCACCTTCTAGTATCAGGGCACAGTTTTATGCCCAATGACTCCGAATTTAGCACCGAGTCAGCATTAAGCTCCAAAATCTGTTGTATACTCCAAATGATTATATAAACGTTATCAAAAATTGCAGAAAACGAAACAAATTAAGGGATATAATGGTAAAATAAGAAGAGTTCAAAGGAGTTTGCAATATTTTAAAACATATTAAAAACAGAAAGAAAGTTATAAATGGGAATTCCATGAACTGGCTTCAAACTATAGAAATATTCCTCATGGAAGAAAATCCGTTTAAAATATATTTCAGCAAAACTCACGGCGGAAATTTGCAAGAAGTAGACATAAGTAAAAGAGTCAGAATAAATGCAAGCAGGACTACAGAATTTTTATATTACTCCAAACTGCAAATTTTTGAGGCCTAATGGGAAACTTGTCTTTATTCCAAAGCTTACTTATTTAATTGAGCTTATTTAATTGGATACCAAACAAATCTACAAAAATATCGTAGGGAATAAAGATATTCAAGATAATATTGACGGCTTTAATGGATGATTAGACTTCGATATTGAAGACCTATATAGCATTTTCTGTAAACGAAATAACTTTTTATATGTATTAGAGCTAAGAATTTAATAAAACGGTATTATAAACACGTATTTTTTTATTTTGAAGCATCAGATTAAGCGCCAAATATGTCTTTTAATCCGATATTTCGATCTTAAATCATACATAGCTTAAAAAATGATTAACGAATTAAGCGACATTTGATCGAATAACTTTTAAAAAAATTTAAAAGACATGTTAGAGTTTTTTATATTTGCAATACTCTATCAAAATATAAAACTTGTCAGTACTATAAAACGAAAAACACGATTAAACGTACGAAAAACAAATTTAAAATCTTTAAACCCATTTTTCTCAAAACTACATTTTGGTAGGTACTTAATTCGCTATTACATATCGCGGTCCATTTTTCCAAATCTAATGTAACTTACTTTATTTATCTTATATAATGTAATAGTCTTATATGTATAATGTAATACTCCAGACGTTTTTGTACTCGTGTCAATGGTCATAGATGTCGAGACATGTTGATTTCAATAAAAAAAAATTAATCTTTTTACCGATGATACTATAATTTGTCGTATAATGAAAATTTTGATGTAGCTATTAATAAAATAAATACTATTTTAGAAATTGTTGATAAATATTTAAAAATACACAAACTAAAGTTGAATGTGAAAAAAATAAGTGTAATTTATTTCACTACCAAACATAAATATAGCTTGCTTGATACTGAGAACAGAAATTTAAATATTAAATAAAAAGATTAAAGTAGTTACAACAGTTACATTTTTGGGTTTTTAGCTTGACAGTTTTTAGCTTAGTTTTAGCAATATTTTGTGTTTGATATTCACTTCGAGTACACCCATAAAAATTTTAAAAAAACTAGAATTTTTAAGCAGAATCTTAAAATTTGTCAATGGAGATCAAAATCATTAATTTAATTTTTGTTTAATCTTAACAAACATACCGTGTTGTAAAAATTACAAAATCGGCAAATGAAAATAATTTCTTAAAACAAATAGTTGTAAGCAATTTCACCATGATTTTGGTCTTTAAAATAGCAAATGGCTGATCACCTAAATATCTTCAAAAATTCATTTCTTTGAACAAAAATATTTGTTTTTATAATACCAGAAGTTTAGATGTCATATATACACCTAGAACTATGTATAAAATACGATAAATTTACGCTTTTTTAAAAGTCTTCAGTTTAATCAGTATTATCTGCACCTATAAAAAAATATACTACTCTCAATAATTTTAAAACGTTGCTCAAACAACATATCAAAAATTTATAATGTTCTTTATTGTACCAATATTTTATGTATATTAGGTTTTTTTTTATAAAGATCTATCTATCTATAATTATGATAATAATAATTCGACATCTTATAATATAAATTTAATAAAGTATTTCTGTACATGTGTTCGTTATAGAGACTATTTACGTTTCTAATATTTAGAAAAATATGCTTCTAATTGGCATTCTATCTTTTTGCAATTATTTTGTACGTCAACGATACATTGTAAAATAAGTTATTTATTACTAAAATTTTAATTTTCAAATCAAAAATCATTTAACAAATGCCTGATACACCTGACTGTAGGACCATGGGAATTGTAGAAATGGAAAAACTAATTTCCCACGCGGTGGATGGTCGTATCTATGTCCCTAGGGGCCACGGATTCCATGGAGTTTTTTAATTGTCATACAAACAAATAAGGGATGCATGCCCTAACTAATAATATAATTATTAGTTAGCTGTTTAATACCTAATTCATTCTTATTAGCTTCTTATTATAACTGGTTAGCTCTTGTGTAACTATTTCTCCTTATATAGGTTAATTAAGTTAGTTTTTACTCGACAAAACTGTATAGACGGGACAGTTTGACAGTTGAAGTGTGTAGTATAAAATATTACAAAAAATATTAGGGACATCATCTAGGGATTCACTTTTGCTTATAAGTTCACGTGTCGATTTGGAGATTTGACGTCAACAGACAACTTTTTTAGAACAAAATAGATAAACAAAATAAGATATGCTAAATTAAAATCGGATAATAAAAAAAGTTTTTGTAAAATGAACAACAAAATCGCTATTTTTAAGTATTATTAATAACTTAGTTAAACTTAATAAATTGCACTTTTTAAGCTTATAGACATTTTCAATAACCCCGTAGAATTCAGTTCAAATTAAGTGACCACAAATCTTTGTAAAGCTGGTTAAAAAACACAACTTCTACATAAATAAAAATGTTCTGGTACCCTTAAGAGCCAAGATAGCTCCTTTTTATTAATTGAATCGCTGTAATCAGAAGCAACATATTTCCATTTTTCCGTAAATCTGGTTTTTGGAAGATTGTGAGTATACACACGTAATTACATCGTACTACAGCAAAATAACACATGTCCATATTTAACTTACTACCGTTGACTACTAATCTAATACGCTAATATTCTAGATTTATTTGGTAATCAGCATAAACAACATGAGTCCTGCACATGTATGGTTTCTGATGAGTAAGAGATTAGATGTGCATACGCTTCAACAGCTGTGCAATCGGTTACTTCTACGAGAAATTCAATCCTAATTTACGTAAATAGTCGTTACACGTAGTGTGTTTTAAACTCTTGTTTGAAGTGATTTTTTATTAGAAATAGTGTAAAAAGGAAACGAGTACCGAAGTTACTACCCACAAAAAGAGGAAAGCCGTTTCTGAAAATTACCAATAAAATATTTGAAAAAAGTAACGTACAAAAGGCGAACCTTACAGAAATTGCAAGGGAGATAATATTACTGGTAAACAGTTAGGTCCACCTTGCAGATAATTTTACTTACATGATAATTGCGCGTATGTTAATTTATTGATTTTTCATTTTTTTAAGGTACAAACGAAAATGTCATGCTGGAAATAAACCGAAGTCCATTGCCTTTAAACTACCCAAAAAAGCCAATGCAAAGGAGTGCAATGAACATCGCACCATAGCCTTAATGAGTCATGTCTTGAAATTGTTTTTAAAAGTAATTCACTTTCACATTCACAGTAATTCAATAGAATACATAAGAAATTAGATAAAAGCATAAGTAATACACAAATGGGATTTAGGAAAGGACTGGGAACACGAGATGCACTGTTTGCTGTAACTGTTCTTTCGCAGAGATGCTTAGATATAAATCAGGAAGTATATGCCTGTTTCATTGATTTTGAGAAGGCATTTCACAGAGTGCGGCATAGTCGGCTTAAAGAAATTTTATTAAATAAAGACATAGACAATAGAGACATTAGAATCATATGTAACCTCTATTGGAACCAAACAGCAAAAGTGAAAGTTGAAAATGAACTAACCGAGGATATCCAGATTCGCCGTGGGGTCCGCCAAGAAAACCAAGTTCATGATATTTACAAAAGCACAAAACATCAAAGTTAAGCTAGTACTAGATAATACAGAAATTGAACAAATATCTTCGTACAAATACCTTGGAGCATGGATCACAGAAGATACTGATTAGACAAAAGAAATAAGATGCCGCATTGAAATTGCACGGTCAACTTTTAATAGAATGAGAAAACTCTTTTGTAATCGCGATATCAATATATCGCTCCGAATAAGAATGCTTCGATGTTATATTTTCTCTACCCTTTTCTATGGGGTTGAAGATTGGACACTTAAAAAATCCAACATTAAAAACCTAGAAGTATTCGAAATGTGGTGTTACCGACGTATTTTGAAAATATCATGGATGGATCGCAAAACAAACGAACAAGTTCTCGAAGAACTAGGAAAATAATGCCAAGTTTTAAATTTCATAAAAATCAGGAAATTGGAATACTTGGTGCACATCATGAGAGGTGAAAAATACGAACTACTAAGGAATATAATGCAGGGTAAAATCAAAGGCAGAAGAAGCGTAGGTGGACGTAAAATCTCGTGGGTACGCAATCTCCGTGAATGGTTTGGATGCAGTTCAATTAAACTATTCAGGCGCGTAACCAACAAAACTATAATTGCCAGAATGATTTCCAATCTCCGATAGGAGCGGAACTTTGAGAAGAAGAATTACACGAGATTTTTTAGAGAAAACTTTTCTCTTAGATTTGGTAGACCACAAATTGATATCTGTTCAACTTGTAAGTCATTAAATAATAAGATACAAGACCTTAAATTAAACGAACATGCCAAATGAGCAGCAGTGGCGGAACTTATGGTCCATAAGCGTCGGAGTAAAAAATTTTACACCAAATTGAAAAATAAAATTGATGGTCCCAACAATGGTAACATATTGGTACTAGCATTCGACTTTATGCATAATATTCAGTTACTAAAAACGACTGTAGGGGAGTTCTTTTATTATCAACAATTACTAGTCTCTGTATTTTGTATCCACAATATCAAAGACAATACTGCTAGAATGATTATTTACCATGAAGGAAAAGATAAAAAAAACGGTAGTGAAATTTGTTCGTTTTTTTTTGGATTACCTAAACGAAATTTCAGACAATATAAACGAACTTCGTTTATATAGTAACAACTGCTGGGGACTAAAATAAAAATCACACACTCATTCCTTTTGCATGCTCCTTTTTCTAACGGACAGTGCTAGATTTTTAAAAATTATACACAATTTTTCTGTTAGAAAACAGTCCTTTCCCCCCTATGATAGGGATTTTACAACTGCAAAGAAAAACATGAGAAAATTCGATAGAATTTTTACGATCCATCAACTAATCGAAATAATTATAACTAGCAGTAACATAAGAAAATTTTCTGTAAAAGCAGTAAAAACAGACAATGTGATATAAGGAACAGCTTGCATTAGAGACATATAAAAAAGAAAAGTTTAACTTCCTTGCCATCTTACAAAATTACAATTAAACAAATAGCGTATGGCAAGGATATATCATATAAATATATATCAGAAAGTATATATCAGAAAAAAAAATGTACTTTCGAAAGAAAGTAAGATTACAAATATTGGAAATGCAGCCAGAATTATAGAATAAATATAACAATGGAAGTACTTACCCCAAGAGAATTCGTAGACCATAAAATGAGTATTATAATAATTTTTGCCTTTTTTTTATAAATTTCAAAAAGGCAAAAAATAATGTCCACCACCTTAGAAAAGTTGTTTTGACAGAAAGTGGGAGACTAAATGAAGCACAAATGTCATAGATTGTTGCTATAGATATCATGAAACTAGCTTGTCTGTTAACACGGAACATAATAGTCTGCCAGACAAAAAGAGAGAGGGCGAATATATTTATTCTACGTGACAGAAAGAGAGAAAAGATAAAAACAGAGGAAGAAAAGAAAAACAGAGGGCGCCAACTACTTTTTAAGTAAAAAATAGTAAAAATTAAACTGAAGATAAAGAAATTAATAAATTCATAAAGAAATTAAAATGAAATAATTATTTAAATATAAATTAATAGAGATGTAACGTTTATAACGTTACATCTCAGATAACAACTTAAAAAATGTATTACAGAAACTACAACTTTTATTTGTAAACTAAAACCATTATTTTAAGATGTTAAAAATACCTTTACTTACCATTTTTAACCATTAACTTTACCGAAAATCTATTTTCGTTTACAATATAATGTTTTTGCATCTCCCGAAAATTTGTTTTTTTGACATGTGTTGTTTCTGTATATAGCAATTCAATTACTGTTACGTTAATTAACAAGGGCTGAAATTAACCAAATTTTTATAAGAAATGTCCAAGTTTTTAAGAAAATTTTTAGCAAACAAAATTATTAAAATTAGTTTAAACAGGAGTGTTTTAAACAAATAGTATTTTGCGTTCCGACTAGAGTAAAAGGAGTGAGGGCAACCGACTGAAGTGACAGCCATGCTATTCGAAAAATCCTTCACCTTTTTATTGATACTTTTTTTACTTATTTATTTAAAATATAATCATATTAAATAAATGTTATCCATAAACATTATTGAATTGTTCTTAATGACATTTTTTTTATATTCTTATTAAATTTGGTCAAATCAACTTTTTAATACTAAACAATTAGTTTTAGAACAAAAAATCGTATATATATATTATATAATGAGATATTATAACTATTTAATGTTTAAATTCATTAATTAAAATTAACTTGCGTGTTTATTATAATCCGGGTAGTATGGGCGCACGGGCTAGGAAAAATATTCTTTTTTCATATTTTTGCACAATCTTACTTTATGATGGTCCCCTTATGACAAAAATGCATGTTGCGAAGAGAAAATGATTTCTTTTTAACAAATTGAAAATTAATTTTTTTTGTCCATAACAATCTTTTTTTAGATTAACTGTATAATTCTGAGCAAAAAAGATTTGTAATAACTTTCACTTAAATGTATCGTTTAGATTTTTGAGACTCAATTTAGAGTCTCAAAAAGCGGGAAAATAACTATTTTCAAGACTTGGTAACTTTATTAAGATAACTACGCACTATGGCAGCGGCATGAGCTTGAGCATTATCGTGCATTAACATGAATCTTTCATATCAAATGTAACTAACATATCACAAAACATGATCTTGCAGGATGTTTTAAACTTAAGAGTTACCAGTTATCCGTCCAATCACTTCCACGAGTGCAGTGCGTCCCTCCCAACTAATACCTTCCCAAAGACTTATGCCACCACCTCCAAAACTAACGGTCTAAGCTAGATTGCAGCTGGCGAATCGTTCTCCAACTCTTTTGTAGACGTGGTTTTTACCATCTGGTTTACATAATAGGATTCTGGTCTCATCAGTGAGAAGAACATTTTTCCAGTTATCGATATTTTACGGAATATGTGGTCTTGCAAATTCTAAACGACGAGCTTTATGATTTTGAAGAAGTCGTAGAACTTTAGAGGGGCGTCTGGGCTTTTAGTTTGCTTCTTTTAATCTTTGTCTAACTGTTTCTGAACTTACATTAACTAGTCTTATATTTAATAGCTCATTTCTGAGGTGCATCGATGACAATGAACGATATAGTGTAAAATTAAAAACCAAAAAACGGTCATCAATTGCGGGTGTGCACCATGGACGTCCTTGACCAGGCCTTCGTACAAAATTTCCTGTTTCGCGGTACCTTTTTAAAGTATTCGAAACTGTAGATTGACTTCTCCTGAGACGTCGTGCGATATCTTTTTGTGCATATCCTTCCTCGTACATAGTTGCAATCTGTGCTCCTTGGTCTTCATCCCAGGATCGAATTGGTGGCATACTTGTTTTAAACTTGGTTAAATTAAAGCAATATTTAATTAAACTTAATAAATTCAACGAAAAATAACCGAATTCGTATAATTTTTCCTTTACGAGGAAAAGGTTTTTTTATGATAAAATGTACGAATGACACTAAACGCTGAATAAACGTCAAAATAAACGTCCAAATATTTCAAACCAGTTGAATACGTTGAATACATCAGCCTACTATATGAGTAGTATCAGTGATCTAAAATTATTTTGAAATAATAATGACTACAAAAAAGAATTGGAAAATTCCAAAATATTCAATATTTTTGTCCATGACTGTATTATAAAAATAATACCTCAACCGTGGAAGATTATCTTCTGTGCTTTGCCTAGCTTAGTCTCTCAAGTGTGAATTCGTCTTGTCGTAAACTATGAATTAAACCATAAACCCTTGGCTGATACCAAATAAAACAATTATTTAACTAATCATATTTATTTAAAATAAGAATTTAAATAATAAGTAGGCAAAAACAACCCTGCCAATGTTTTACATTAAATAAATTCGAAAGATACTTATGACATCATGACATCGATTGGCTGCTTGCTGTTAAATATCTATAGCCTCCCAATTAGATAGTTAGGACCTCCTTACAACTGCAGTTAGGTCCTCCAAAGCATGTTATTCCATATATTCTCCAGTATATATTCCATAAAACCAATAAAGCCAATAAACTTCTAGAAATATCCCATAAAGCCAATAAAGTGGCAATACAGCCAATAAACTAGAATACTAAACATTCTGTATTAGAGAAACATCAAAGGAGGTCCAATTTCCTCGCCATTTTACAAAATTACAATTAAACAAATAGTAGATGGCAAGGATAAAATGAAATATAACTATTATTGAACTTAATTAAATTCTGTTGTATTACTACTGCACAAAATTGAAAGCGTGTCTTTTCAAGAAGTAAGCTTACGAATATTGAAAATGCTGTTAGAATTATAGAATATAGATAACAATGAAAGTACTCACCCCAACAGAATTCTGCAGACCATAAAATAAAGCTTATATAATGTTTGCCTTCTTTTATAAATTTTAATTACATACCTATAGAAACAAATTCACATTCTCAAATTATTTCCGAAAATAATACATGCTTGTATAAATAAAAAAACTGGAATAAGGAATAGATGATAGTCAGTTTGGGTTCAGAAACGGACTAGTAATCAGAGCGTTATTTACTTTTAATGTGTTATCTCAAAGATGCATGGATATCAATGTTGATGTGCGTGTTTGTTACGTTGATTTTAAAAAATCTAAATCTTGATGTGCATTTGACAAAGTAAGACAAGAAAAATTAGTCCAAATTCTAAAGACAAAAAACATAGACCATAGGGACGAATAATAAAAAATCTCTGGAAAAAAAAAAAACTACTGGAGTCAAAGAGCACAAATCGTAATAGATAACGAACCCAGTCCAGAAATTGAAATCAGGAGATGAGTTAGGCAGGGACGTATTATGTCCCCATTACTATTTAATGTATATAGTGAAGTCATTTTTAAAGAAGCATTACTATCTCAAAGTAAAGGAATATTAATTAACGGAAAATCTATTAACAACATAAGATATGCAGATAACACCGTGGCCATGGCAAGTGTCGCTGAGCAACTCCAATTACTGCTAAACAAAACAAACAGTTTCTATGAAAAATATGGACTAAAAAAAAAACAAATACATGATAATAACAAAAAAAAACAAATATACCAACAAACATACATTTGGGAAATGTACCGATAGAAGGGGTCGATAAATACAAATACCTAGAAACCTAGATTTTAGACAATAATGATCAAAAAATCAAAATAAAAACCAGGATAGAAATGGCAAGAAATGCGTTTTGTAAAAATGAAAACAATTCTCTGCAACAAAGACCTTAGATTAGAACTGAGAGTAAGAGCACTGAGATGCTACATATTTTCGATACTGCAATATGGACTTGAAAGCTGGACATTAAAGCAAGAACACATAAATAAGTTACAGTCCTTTGAAATGTGGTGTTATATGAGGATGATTAGAATAGGATGGACACAGAAGAAAACTAAGACGGAAGTATTGCGAGAAATGGGCAAAGAATGTGAAACAATAAACCCAATAAAAATAATAAAGTTACAATATCTGGGACACGTAATGAGTGGACAGCAATATGAACTGCTAAGGCTGATAATACAGGGAAAGATAAGAGGGGGAAGGAGTATAGAAAGAAAGAGAGTGTCATGGTTGAAGAATTTAAGGGACTATTTTAAATGCATTTCTATAGAACTCTTCAGAGCAGCAGTAGATATAGTAAAGATAGTGATGATGATATCCAACATCCGATGGAGAGACGGCACTTAAAGAAGAAGAAGAAGTATAACAGGCAAAAAATAATTCCACTACGTTTAGAAAAGTTGATTGACAGAAAGTAAGGAGACTAAAATGAAGTTAGCACAGATGGCATAGGAAGTATTCCTATGTTGGAATTAGCTCTTCTGTCAACATAGAACAGAATATTTAGTCTAACGGACAGAGAGAGAGAAAGAGAGAGAAGGCAAATATTTATTCTATGGGACAAAAAGAGAGAGAAAAGAAAGACAGAGGACGCCAACTACTTTTTAAAGAAAAAAATAGTAAAAAAGAAACTAAAGGTTAAGGAATTAATAAGTTAATAAAGAAATTAAAATAAATTTTTTTAAATATAATTTACTAAAGATGTGACGTTTATAACGTTATAGTTTATAATCTTAAAAAGTGCTATTTATCATTAAATTATTTTGTGTACATAAATGTAATTTATTTGTAACTTTTTTGCCATCGATTATTAGTATACGCCTCAAACAAGAAAATAAACCCCAGACTATTGAAATTCGTTCAGTTAAATTTTCTGGACCAGCCTTAGCTCATTTTTATTCAAGTAGATAAATAAATTCATTTAGATTTAAACAAATTTTTATAAATTCACAAAAAGTTATTAACAATATTCAAAAACCGCGTATTTGTTGTTTATTCTGCAATCAATTGAGTTTGATGTTTTCATTGTTTATTTAAAAATAGTTCCATTAAAAAATTGATTAATCTCTAGGGCCTAGATGACCCTTTTGTATTATTTCATACTACACATTTCAACTGTCAAAACCCATATATACAGGGTGTCCCGGAAAATAGTGCGTTTCTTTAATGTATGGGTATAATACACAATTTGGAACAAAAAAGTCCTTTAACACTTTTTTCTAAACTTAACCGTTTCCAAAAAAAAATACGTAATAAATTTTTTTTTCCAAATACGTAAATTTTTATTTTCAGAAAATTATACGTAATATATACATAATTATTAAAGTCATACGCAGTGAAAGCACTTCTGAATACAAACTTGTTTAAGACATAAGATATTTAACATTATATAATCTAACCCTTGTTTATTTACTGTTCAAGGTTGTTGACATCTGAGAAAATGTAGGTAATATCTGCAAAATAATTATTTCTTGCTTTAATAATGTGGCGTTTGCTATGATCAGAATTAATTAAGGTTTTGGATTAGAGTTTGAAGTTTTAAATTAATTATTATTTTTACTTAAGTAAGTAAGTATTATGGTTTCATTCCTAAAAAGTAATTATTGCAACTAAGAAAAAATATTTTTATTGCTTTTCTGAAATGTATTGATATATGGCATAATTTTAGACGAATTATTAAAATGTCAATTATTTACAATAAAAACACTTTATATTTTAACTGAACTAGTATTATGTATTTATTAAGCTGTAAAGGTGTTGAATGCCGAGAACTTTTAAATACAGAAGACGTTTAATAATTTTTCCGTCGACCGTCCATTTATGATTAATTTTAACACCCTTAAAATCATTGATTAATGTTAATTGTTAATCGCCCTTATTAATACACTTGTTGGTTAAATAACTATTAATTTATATTTTTACTCTATGCTATAGTGCAGTCATTGAAGCGAAAAATACGGTCTTACCTCCGAATTTTTTTACTGTGAACCGATTTGCATGAAATTTTGGAATTAGGCTCATCTTACCCGTAACTTCAAAAGTCAAAATAATCTGAACTCCGCCCATTATTTTTAAGGGGTGTGAACAACGCCTTAATGAAAAAATTGACATTAAACCATTTTATCGCTAGAAAACAACCCTTAAAAACTACCCCTTAATAAAAAATTGTTAACATTTTTTTTCGATAAAATTAAAAGGATTTAAATATTATTCCACACTCTCGAAAACGATTATCATATTCTTAAGCTTTTCTACCCTTAAAACTGCTCCTAAATTAAAACAGTAAATATATATATGCAGACGGAAATATACTGGTCACATTATAACGAATAAACGGAGCGCACACAGCTGATCACCTGGCTTTTTCGTTGGCCCTTTCACTCAAATGTGTTATATATACATACAAGAAAGTTGGTATGTATTCATGCCTACGGTTCCAAAATATATGAGCCATATTATGTATATATACACATTATAATAGTTTGGGGTCTCTATTATACTACGTATTTTCACATTGCTCCAAATATTCACACTCCAAAATTTTTAGTTATTAAGTAGAAAAAAATATGATAAGTTTTTGGACCATAACTCCTTCAATTTTCATGCTATCACAATTTATAAAAAACCATTGTAAACGTAATTAAGAGAGCTACAACATCTTTTATTGCTATATATAGTAAAAGACCTTTTTCTAAAAAGGTGAATGGTTAAAGGGCTCGAGAGAGGCTGTTATTGCGCTGCAACGCGCTTTTTAAACAATCGTATCTCCGTCAATTTTTGTTTACAGAAAAGACAAAAAAACCAAATTATTTGTCAGAAAAATACCTAAATTTTTTATCCCTACATTTTTATACGTATCTGTCGTCATTTTTGAGATATTATGAAAAAAAAGGTGGTTTTTTTAGAAATTTGAAATTTTTTTTTTAATCGTGACTTTTTTGAAAATATGTGTCCTGAAGCAGCCACACTGATACAATCTATCAAACTCTTCATAACAAAGTTGATTCTAGGTTACGATTAAAATACGATTAATTTTAATTTTGGTGGAAATGGTACTTATGAAACCCATTGATTTAAAAGAAATAATATTAGATGCTCCTCCTATTTGCAATACAGCTCACTTATTTTACGTGCAAAAGACTTTTAATAGTGCTCATTTTATATCTTATTTAAAGCACTACAACACTCCTTTTTATTCTTCTTCTTCGCGTGCCATATCAGAATTATCCGACGTTGGCGATCACCATTGCGAAGGCTTCTCGATCTTCTGCAATATGAAAAAATTGTCCTGCATTTGTTATCTGTGTCCATTAACGAATGTTTTTTAACCAAGAAACTTGTTTTCTTCCCACACCTCTACGGCCCTCTATTTTACCTTTAAGAATCAGTTGTAATATTTTATATCGATTTCCCTTACTATATGTCCCAGATAAGACATTTTTCGACGTTTAACGGTCTTTAGCAGTTCTCTATCTTTTTTGACGCTCCTTAGTACTTCTTTATTAGTTTTCCTTGCTGTCTAAGGTATCTTTAGCATTCGTCTATAAACCTACATTTCCAATGCTTCAATTTTGTTCATGATCGATACTTTTAGCGTCCACACTTCTGCACTATACAAAAGTACGGACCAAACATAACAATTAACCATTCTTTGTCTTAGTTCTAAACTGAGATGATTATTGCAAAGAAATAACTTAATTTTCATAAAATAAGTTTTAGTCATTGCTATTCTATGTTTTATTTCTATGTCTGGATCTAGTTGGTCCGTTATCACAGTTCCCAAATATGTCATTTTGTGGACTTTCTCAACTTGGACTTCGTTTAATTGAAGCTTTGTATCGGGATGTGGGTCACGACTAAACACTAAAAATTTGGTTTTGTTTGAGTTTATGTTTATGCTCATTTTCTCTCCTACCTTGTGAATACGATCAAGCAGAATTTGGAGACCTTCAATATTATCTGAAAGAATTACTGTATCGTCTGCATATCTTATCACATTAAGTATTTCCCCGTTGATTTTTATTCCATATGGTTGCCTCTCAAGTGCCTTTTTAAATAACTGGTCCGAGTAAACATTGAACAATGTTGGCAACAAAATGCAACCTAGTCTGACTCTTCGTTGTATGGAGATTTAATAGGTGTAGTTATATCCAATTTTTACGATAGAAGTTTGATTCCAGTACAATTTTTTAATGACACGAATATCCTTGTCATCTATTCTGATATTTTTCAGTATTTGCATTAATTTTACATGCTGTACTTTATCGAATGCCTTTTCGAAGTACACGAAACATGCAAATGCATATTTTCTTTGGTCACGGCATTTTTGTAATAGGATGTTAAGCGCAGAAAGTGCCTTCCTGGTTCCCTGATTCTTTTTTATTAGAATGCCTAAAATGGATCTGCTCGCCGCTAGATGGCATTGGCCACATGGATTAAATTTCAGACAAAATAAAAAACGGCTTTGATCTTTAATATCTAGCTTAATATTGCACTTTTAATACTTTGTAAAAAACCAAATTGTTCATTTTTTTACCTGCTACAATTTTGTTTTTTATAAAATTTTCGATAAAACGTATATTTTTGGAGATATTTGCAAAAACCGACGAAAAACGTGAAAAAATTGCGAATTTTTAATTGACAATAACTTGAAAAGTATATAATTTTTCGAAAAACTTTTTTGATGATTTTTTACTTAAAATTAAGCCGAAGTTATTTTAAAAAAAATTCACCCCCGAGAAGGGGTGGCAACCACCCCCAGGGTGGTTGCGGAGTTCAAATCATTTTCACTTCTAAAGTTAAGGGTAAGATGAGCCTAATTCCAAAATTGTATGCAATTCGGTTCACAGTAAAAAAATTCGGAGCCATAATGCTTCAATGACTGCACTACTCAGACTATCAGTAATTTGTTTACTTGTGAACCTAAATTAAATTAGATACTTGAACTTACTAATTTTAAGTAATGCGATAATTACCTAAATTGTGTCGGATAGTTTCTGCCACATCAAAAATTCGTTCCCGTAATTCATCTTCTGTTTCGATTTCATCTCGGATATCAACTAACGAGTTCAGATGCCCCAACAATAAAAATCTAGTACATTGTATTTCATTGAGTCCATTCCTACCAATCTAACGACGAGAATAAGTGGTATCAAGAGTCAAGAAAATTTTTAACAGCTCAGGTAAAATGTGCTAGGACTCCGTAGTAAAGAAACCACATTTCACGTCTTCAAGAAGTACCGGGAAAACATTTTATAATATGTACATTATAAATTCCCGACATAAATTTGGACTGCTTAATTACTGTTACACTGCGCTTCTCCATAAATAATCAACATTATCATGGTACTCACGAATCGAAAACATTTTTGCTGTGACACTAAACACAATTGTTCCAAAATATCTGTTTACTAATCTGACTATCTACGTTTAGATTTTTGTACTGCACGTATTTTGTAATTTTCATCGGTTAATATTGTTGCATAGTCCCACAGTCTAAATATTTTATTAATGCAGGACTAATCATAAAATGTTTAGAATTCGATAGCATCTTGCGAAACTCGCTCATAATAAAAATCTTATATAAAAAAGAAAAGAAAAAATACTGCCCATTTTGGTACCATTTATTTAATACACTTAAAGGGTTATGAACTCATTTCTATGTGAAACATCTATCACAATAATGTTTATATTATACTTAGCAATAAAGGTTCTTATATTGCTTATCCTATAGTGTATAAAGACTTGCTTTAAAAATTAAACGAACACATTCATACATTCATATGCTTTTATAGTCATTTTTATTACAATATTTATTTATATTGTCTCTGTCAACAATGTTGTATAATGCTTTGACAATACGATGATATGATATTTTTTCCACACAGGTGTCCCTCTCGGGTAAAAACAGGGTTAAGCGAGCATTTAAAAATTAATATTTTATTAAAAATGTTAATTATTTTTCTAGTGATTTAAAGTTTTACCAGATAATAAATTATATGATTTATATATGTACTAAGATTATATAAGGGATAAAAGCACAAACCAACTTTGCGACCTTTTTTTTCCACTTCAGTAGGACAACTAAGTTATGCGGGGCCTTATTTATATTGGCAATGAAAGTATGAATAGGAGTTGTGGTATGACGGAATTAGATTTATCGCTAACAGTCTTTCTTATTCTTCATCTTTTTATATTGACATGACTATGTTTTTCAATGTGCCTCCAGTAAGTTGTCGTTCCATCGTTTTCGTGGTCTTCCTACTAATCCTCTTCCTATTGGGGAACCATCTCTTGCCTTCTTTACTACTCTATTTGTTGTCATTCAGCTTATATGATCGTTCCATTTTACTGTTCTATTTCTTTCCCAATTCTTGATGTTCTCCACCTTCCATCTACGTCGTATATATGTACTTCTAGCACTGTCCCATAGTGTTTTGCCATCAATTTTTGATCAAGTGTTTTCATCTATGCTGTTTCTAACATCCTTTTCGTCCTCTCTGTATCAGGTCGTGTTTCTGCTGCATATGTCAATATTGGTCTGATGACTATTTTGTAAATTCTGCCTTTCATTTCTTTCCCGATATTTTTATTTCTCCATATTGTTTCAGTCAGGCAGTCTGTTGGCTCTATTCACTTGATATTCCACTTTAGTTTCGAGCTCTCTGTTGCTAGATACTGTGATTCCTAGATATTTAAACTTCATCACTTGTTGTATTATCTGACCTTCCAGCATCAGTTTACATCTAAGTAAATTTGTTTACAATACTAAAGAATCATAAAGCACTCGGCACCGATAGGATACCAGTCAATTTTTATAAAAATCTTTCAGTTACTATCAAAGAAAAACTATTGGTTGATTTTAATACATTGTTTAATAGGATAATTCTTTACGAAACACAATAATTTTTGCTTTGCCCAAGAAAGGTTCGACATATGATATAATGAACTACAGGAGAACAAGTTACCTGTACATAGGTGTACCTGTACATAGGGCAATGCTATTGAAGGTGAATATTTACAACTTCGGGTTGCTCAGAATATATTTTTCAGAAACCTGTAACTACTTCTTTTTGAGTAGTAGTTATCGACATTTTCGTTTTTCTCACAATGATGAGCAACATAAGCATTTACCACAATTTTTCCTTCAATATTTCTAATTATCTAGTTTTCTGTATAGTTTGTTTCACGAAAAATGGTTGAGTGCTTAATGGTTACCTGAGTTGATCCTATTGTTTATACAAGAGTCTCTCAATAAACTACCGAAGTACACAGGGTCGCACTTCAAAAAGTTTGTTATTTAATATATTTCATTGGTAGCTGTGTAATACACGATTATAAAAATTTATTAAATTATTTCATATGGTATTTTCAGGTTGTTCAAGTGAATATACTTGATAATTGAACAATTTTTAACACGAAGAAAGTAGTTTTTTTCTTCTACGTGAATAATTATAGTATATGGATCTAAATTCAGAAAGATCCTTTCCTTCACACTTTTTACAGGCTGAGGACTGTCAGCAAAAAACTGGCGTGTTTAAAAGTTTTTGCTCTTCCCAATCGGATATCGTTAAAAATGTACAGTAATAATAGTTCTATTTACAGTATATACATACAAACGAATACATAATGTACAAAAAATAGATGAATTAAAAAAGAATATAAAAAAGTATATACAAGTTAATATTTACAAAAAAAAAATACCCAAAATAACCAAAATATATTTATGAATTCCTAAATACCTAATTCTGTTTCGCTGTCGCTATCCTCTTCAAGATTAATAACAATTGATTTAATTATGTGATTCAAAGAAACATATGATTTTCTACGTTCATTACATGGAGTACTAAATTTTTCCAACTTTCTGGGGAGATATCATCATCATTTTCTTATTAATTCAACTACACTACCATTTAAAGTCGGAGAAACATTTTGTGACCTAACATTTGACTTTAGTTGGTGCCACATATGCTCTATAAGATTAAATAAACAATACTAGGGCGGAAGCCGTAACACTGTATGTCCCATGTCCCTGGCCAATGCGTCACAAATATATACTTTTTTAATAGAAAATGATTTTTAACAGTTTAAAAGCACTTTTAACAGTTCATTTTTTATATAACTTTCTTCAAAATATATATCGTTTTCTAACAGGTAGTTTTAAATTTCAATTTTCGTGTTATTTACACTTGGAGACTTATGTAATTGACAACTGTGGTAACTTGCATTGTCCATTACTATCACACTATTTTGAGGAAGGTTTGATATAAGACAATTCTCAAAAAGCTCTGCCGCTGTATCTTCATGGTAGTCCACGCAGGAGTCTTTAATGTTCTTTGCAGAAAGCCATAAAGTATTTGGGACCCAACCATTTTCTGATCCTGCATGTAAAATTTTTATTCTTTTCCCTTTGTTTGATGGAGCTTTTGTTTGACACCTGTTGGAAGAATCGGACCATCCTTTGGATGGTGTTTCATGAGTGTCAAACCATGTCTCGTCCAGATAAATTATTGGTCGATCTTCTGTACAGTACTTTCTTATGAAAGTTATATATTCAGTACGCCACTTTTGTAAACGATGGGACTCCATAAGCACTTGCCTTTTGTCAATTGTACGATATCTGAAGCCCATTTTAGACAAAATCCTCCAAAGACTAATGCGGCTACAGTTTATTTGTGTATCATCATTAGTAAGCCGTTGTTTTAAAGCATCTAATGTAGGTATCCGTTGCTCTTCGTACATTGTGTAAATTTTTCGTCTTATTAAGTCCTTATCACTTTCGTCAATAGATTTGGTAGAACCGGCATTCCTACGCTTTCTTCTTGACTTAATCGGATTTGATGTAATTCTTTTCACTGTAGTTAGAGGTATTTTTGTTAAATCAGATATTTCACTGGCAGCAGTATTAGCAGTAAGTCCTCTTGTAAGTAAAGAACTATATATTTGTTTTTACGATTTCTCTAGCGTCAGCAGATAAATGCTTTTTCTTTGCTGGAACACTGGAAGAAGCACCATCAATGTTTTTCCACGGACGCCACATAATGTTGTTTTATAGGTATAAATAGGTAAACCACTGGAAACACAAAACACTTTCAACTAAATGAAACAAAATGTATATTTAAAAATGTCTCATCGGTTTTATATACTTTTACAAATTATACAGAATAGAGGGAACCTGTATAATTATTCCAGGAAATACTTAACGATCAACAAATTTATTGTGGTTATTAAAAGATCAACCATTGATAGTGAAACTCACTGTTAAAATGTTTACAACTTTATGAAATAAAATGTATTTTAATCGTTTTTATAATTTTATACGATTTTTTAATCGTTTTTATATTACCAAGAATTTATTATACAAACAAGATAACGACACTCGACAGTAGCTTCAATTTTACCTGAATACTTACCTGCTCAACTAATGTTGACTTAGCTGGGGTACTTGCGGTCGGGTTTTATTGCAATCATTAAGCACTCAACCATTTTTCGTGAAATAAACTATACTATTTAAGGGTTTTACGGCGAGCGCTGTTAAACGGTTACAGTTGGTCAGAAATATCGATATAAGATATGTATCTATTGTACTATTATTGTACTAGTTTATAATTTTTGGCTTTTGTATACGTATTTTCCTCTTTTATATCCAGTACTACTACACCTCTTCAATTATTCTATTTTTGTACAATTATTCCTTGCTTGCTTTCTTAGGCCACAGCTTCTACTTTGAATAATTTTTGTGTAACAATTCTTGGGTTCAATTTTCTATTCGATCTCAAATCTAAAACGATCTTAGATTTTTTTTCTGGTACTGCGAAGTATATCGATCAATTTCGCTGATCTGTAAAATATTTTGTAAAATTATAGTCTTTTTAAAGTTATATTTTTAAAGTTATATATATAGAGTATTCTTAAAATTATCATAAATATTTGAAATGAATCCTGACTTGTCTTTGGTAAAGCGAATATTTTTAAAAATTTTCCTATGTCTGGTTGTCAATTTCAAATTCACGACAATTTTATCTTCTGAAATCAAAAGTTATGTTACGCACATGTATGTCAAAAAATTGCATAACTGTATTTTTTGTATAAATAAGCTTAGCAAAAATTACTTATACTTATCTTGACATAAATAAACATTTATAATAACTAAATTTTTAACGAATCAAACAAGAATACAAATTATTATTACAATAATATTTTCAGAAATAAAAACTGGAGTTTGAAAGTATATATCTTTTTATCAAGGCAAGCTTTGTTTCAAACTTTTGTCAATTATAGTTTAACAAAAATAAGACCGAAAACTAACATTAAATTCCAGTTTACTTAAAAGACCACTACTGGACGTTTTAAGGCAGCAGTGAATAAAGTTGTTCGGCTACCAAAAACCAAGAATCCCAAACGCTGTAATTACTATAGATTGATCAGCTTAATGTCAAAATTATTGAAAACATGTTTAAAGGATATACATGCAAGAATATTTAGGAAGTGCGAAGCAGGTATAAGTAATAGACAGTTAGGCTTTCGTAATGGCTTCGGAAAAGTAGAACGTCTGTATAGTTTCACAACACTTGTTCAAAAATATCGAGACCAACAAAAAGATCTTTTCGTCACATTTATATACTATGAAAAGGCTTTCAACAAAGTTACATAACATTCTCATGGAATATCTAAAAAGAAAATGACTCGACAAAAATGATAATAACATAGTGAGAAATTTCTATTGGAACCAACAGATTGTGGTAACATTAGATGAAAATAGCACGGATGCGCAACAAATAAGTAGAGGTGTGAGACACTTTCACTATTGCTATTTAATATAAACTTTGAAAAGTTATTTAAACAAGCACTTAAAAATTGTACAGAATGGATCAAGATAAACGGTGAAAATATAAATAATATTCGTTATGCCGACGATACTGTCATTATCGCTGAAAGTGAGAACGACCTGCAAACGTTACTAAACACAATTTGATGATATTAAAGACCAGTTTGGTCTACCAATAAACAAAAAAAAAACCAAAACTTTGGTTATCAGTAAGAGGTGTAAAATCATAACAAGAATCCTTATAAAAAGTAAAAATATTATACAAGTGGACACAATGAAGTACTTGGGAGTCTGGATTACTAAAGATCTAAATTCAAAATCCTTTTTGACGATGAGAAAATTTTCTGAGTAACCCAAGACTCAATCTGAAAATCCGATATCGGATGGTAAAATGTTATATCCAATCTATTCTTTTTTATGATGCCGAAGCTTGTACTGTTAATGTTAACTTAATGAGAAAGCTGGAAGTTTTTGATATGTTGATTTTTAGAAGAATTTTGAAAATACCTTAGACTGATCATATTATGAACGAAATGGTTTTGCACATAAATAGGAAGAGACAGAAAACTTTTGACCAGCAATAACAGAAGAAAGACACCATATTGGAGGCATGAAAAGTACAAGTTGTTGCAGCTAATTACGAAGGCAAAATCGAAGGAAATAGGCATCCTGGTAGACGACAAATATCCAGGCGGGAAAACATTCACAACTGGACCGGTCTAAACACACAGAAGCTTTTAAGGAGAGTGGCAGAAAGAGACGAATTTGCAATGGTTATAGCTAACCTTCATTAGTAAAGTCGGTACTAGAAGATAAAAAAAATAGCCATGTTAGTATTCGACATCTGTAACGTATAGGCACCATAAGAACTTAAAAAGTGTTAAATTTAGGTATGGTGAAAAATATCACTATTTCAGAAGTAATTGATCAATTATTTTCATAAAGTGAAAAATAAGTCACTGTGGTTAACATTAAAAAAACATGCTATAAAAACCATCTCAGACTTTAATATTATATCGATTATTCGATATAATATTAAAGGATCAGCTTCCATTCCTTCCTATTCTTCGCCATGATTTGCCAATATCGTACTCCTTACTCTCTTAGGTTTTCTTGAACCTGTTCCTTAAATAGTACTTAGGCCTGCCGCTTAGATGCTGCAGAAGCCTTAAGCTTCTCACTGCATCCGTTATTATGGTTATAAATGTATTTCGGCGACTCCATCAGGTTTATTTTGATTGAAACTAGTAATATCAGGTTCCCGCGTCATATTCCTGTTTCTTGCACGCCTTTATAAATATGTCTAAGGATTTTACGTTAAAAACAGCCTAAACGTTTTTTATCGTTTTTTGTCATTATCCACGCTGCTGACAATTAGGTGAGGACGAGCTTGAGAAGAGTTCTGTATATCAGTATTATCGTTATTTTTTTGACTATGTGTTCAATCGCAATTAGTCCATTAACTTGTAATCTCACATTAATCTTAATTTCCTGAATTTTTATAGTTTCACTGTGTATAATTGTGAGACATATCGGTTAGTAGCTTAATTACAGTTTGTTCAGTTTCCTGTAACCTAAAGATTGTCTAATAGCTATTGAGGAAATGTTTGCAATCATTTACTCAGTTCAAATTATATTTTCCAGCTTTTAAAAGTCAAAGATTTTGTTTTATGCAGAGGGTACTACACTTATTTGATAAATCGTAGCATTTTAGTGAGAATATAAATATAGCTTCGGGACTAGTTTGGGACGCAGTCGATTATAAATTTTTACCTCAATAACAACTATGGTGTAATAATTCAGTAGCTGTCAATAAAACTATATTTTACTCCACGACTTCAACATTTTATTTTATCATCGTCGATCGAGGGGAATCGAACACTGGGAATTAGAAAAATTCTAAATTATAATTACATTCGAATAGTCCTTTATGCTTGTTGTAAAATGTTTCTTAATCTAAAATAACATGCTCTCTTTGTTAGATATATTTCTCTGTTAATTTCTGCAATTACTGCATTATCCTGAATGATTTTTAAGTCTAGATATATGAACTTTCTCACGCCTTCGAAAGTACATGTTCGAATCGTTAGGTCTTCGTATTTTGCTACTTGCATAACGTTTGTCCCTTTGATATAGTTCGTTTTACTAGGATTAACCTGTAGTCCCATGCTTTTTGTTGCTTATCTAACAGAAGACTGGCGCCGCTCCCCACAGAGTGTTAAACTTCATTTGGCACATGTATATGGTTAGCTGTTATGCCGTTGTAAAGCACTTGGCTTTATGGATCACTGTAGAGTTGTTTGATGAGATTTATTTATATTAATCTCCTCTGGTGCTTTCCATATGGTCATATATGTGGGCGTTTTGAAGGCTATCTTAAAGTCCACAAAGCATATGAATAGTGGACAGTTGAATTCCTGCGATTGTTCTACGATTACTTTAAGTGTGTTAATTTGGTCTATATATGATCGGTTTGATTTGAAGCCGGCTTGTTTCTTCCTTAACATTGGTTCCACACGGTCTACTAGTCTGTTATTTATAATTATTTGTTTATTTAAATATATATAGTACCTAATAGTATAATTAATTTCTTTAACTATACCTATTCATTTAAATTTAACTATTCTACAACAAATATAATAGTTTATTATAGTTAACCATAAATAAAGTCTGTCAACCACACGACACCTAATTATATAATTTTTTTAACCGTTTTTATTCAAAGTAGTATATGATTATTATTGATAGAAATCTTATAAGTATACAAATTTTTAAATAAATATAACCATGCCACTGGTCTAATTCTTTGCATAACATTAACTGGAATCTTTCTATAAAACGTTCTATAAAAAACTAAGTGCCAGTAACTTCAGTTCCATTAGCACCTTCTTATATTATATTTACTTATCGTGAATTCTCATTTTAGTTAGTGTGCAAGAACCTCAGCTAAAGTGCCAATTTTATGACTAATACAACCCCGTTTAGAAAATAATGTATGAAAGAAAAACCAGTCAGTGACCAGCAACTTTTTGTGCGTGAGATTGAAAAACTACCAGGTATAATAAAGTGAAAAGCTGTCTGACATGTTTACTGTTTTGGGAGTGCTTCTGTTTACAGCAGGAGGATTTTATTTCAACCATGCAGGTATGTCGTTGTTTTTTCTATATTTACTTTTAATCCGATTTGTATATAATTTTTGATTGTATAAAATTTAATCCAAGTAATAAAATTTATATTTTTTTTTCTTGTATTCCGCATGTTACTCGGTTGAAGGTCAAAGATAATTTTATGAGATGATAGTTAATATAATTATTCATTAAAATAAATAGTCAAGAATAGTTCCTTACTCAGATAGCATTTGTTTTATATTTCCTGTATTCACATTCAAACATGTTTGTGGCATTGTTAAGCTTCAAGCCTCACAATATCATATTTAAGCCTTAAGTATTAACACACCGTCTCACAGACGGTATCACTCCTCTGGATATACAATATCTTCTCACTCATCAATTCTCGGCGTGTGCCGTTTATGTAATTTTAGTAGGTGTCGATAAGCAGCATAACACAATCGCTTTTGGTTTCAAATAGACTTATAGACAATTGAGGTGATTGCATCTCATGAAATAAAGAGTTTTGATAAATCACGAAACGAAATCCGAACATTTGTAATATTGTCGAAACCAAATTTAGATTTCTGTTTTAATCTGTGCCTTCTAAGAATTGCAAGGCAAAACAGACGTTGATAAAGATGTAATTAGAGGCATGGAGAATCTAAAATTGCATTCCACAACATATCTCCTCAACTAAGCAAAAATCCCTAGCGAACTTGGTTTCTAGTACTCATAAAGAGTATACCGAAATAAAAGGAAAGATAGTTAAGATTTGATTTCACGTACAGTGCGTTTGTGTATCCGCTTATATGTATTTAATCCTAAAAGGAATCTTCGAAGCGGCTATTCACAACCGCTCTAAACGTGAAAACAATCTTTCCTGTCATAATAGAAGCAACACTAAAATGGCTTCGATATGGATTCAACAGCGATATTTGAGCGGTTTTGACAATTAGAAATCTTCGAATTTCGTTTCGTGATTTATCATCAGATGTCGCTATTGCGTCCATATCGAAGCTATTTTAGTGTTGCTTCTATTATGACAGGAAAGATTGTTTTCACGTTTAGAGCGGTTGTGAATAGCCGCTCCGAGGATTTCTTTTAGGATGAAATACATATAAGCGGATACACAAACGCACCGTACGTGAAATCAAATCTTAACTCTCTTTCCTTTTAAAGAGTTTTGACTTTTACTAGTAATCTGAACAAGCACAAAAAAGAAATACCTGTGGGTGGTATTTTTATCATTAAGAAATTGTACAGTAGGAACAAGCTTTCTTCTTCTTTTTTATCAGATTATTATTGTGAATTGAACACATGCTAGAAATCAAACGATATAAGTACTAATGTAATTTTTTCAAATATTTTTTTTATAAAAACACATCAAGTAGTCTTTTTGGCATAGTTCTTATCATGGTATATTAAATATTAGTACATTCTTGGAAAAAAAATAAATATAAGGAGACAAAAAAGTTTTATTAAAACTATTACAAAAAAAAAGATAAAATTAATCAAATCAACTTCGTTTTGAAACATGCTTAAGCAGGTTATTCTGCTGTATATCTAGTTTATTCTTTATTATTTAATTTTAATTTTCATTTATTTCAGGTCTATTTTTATTTACTCTTCATCCGCCCTATTCATACTAAGTATTTTAAAATTCTGCTACTTGCATCTTAGTAAGTCATATACAATTCTTTATGTTGGCACTCCTCATTTCCGAGTTCTGTCATATCAATTTCGCTTCACAATAATGGAAGTAGCAATGTTTTTTCTGTAGTTTTTGTCTATTTAAAGTAGGATTTTTGTTCCATATATATATATATATATATATATATATATATATATATATATATATATATATATATATATATGTGCATTTGTATCCCTTTTGCCTCCGTATATACAACAGACGTCCCTCACTCCACCAAAACTAGATGTAGTGTGTGCACATATAATGCATCATTAACCTTATTTTGATGTATATTATAAAGGCAAAGAAAGAGGGGTAATTATTTATTAACCTAATTTTATACAATTATTTTATTTGTGTAGTTCTTGTTTGCCTCCATACAGTGAACGTACTCTATGGACTCATTTGCATATTTTATATGATGTTGCAAGTGCGGGTCCACCTCCGTAGATGTTGCCAAATTGATCGTGTTATTATAGTGATCGCGAAATATGATTCATACTTCTTATACTTAACTCTTTCGTATTTCTAGATTGAAATTTATTTGCCCTTTTTCATTTAGTCTTTTTATTATGTACTGTACAGTTATTAGGTTTCTGTTCTGTTTTTGTTGTATTTTACCTTCTCTGATATTTTTTAATAGTATTGGTATTGATAAAGATTATTAATGCGTAATCGCTTTCCTCCGGTGGTTTCCCGAGTTCTATGACTTTTTTTCGGCGATTAACAAGCTGGTCGAACTCTGTCTCATTTCTCAGTATAGTACGATTATACACATTATACAGTTTACCTATTTTAGAAATTCGTTTTGCTTTGTGTATAAATACATGTGGTTGTGGTATACATGATCTATTCTGACTTTTATAAATATGTCAGAACTGCCAGGATTAAAAAGGTAAGTTTAAAAATATCTAATTTTAATTTAGACTATAATTTCAATTATTACATTATTGTCTTCAGTAAATCAAACAATGATGTTATGGCCAAGGTACCTCGAACAAGAGGGAGGATTTTATTGGAACTTGCTAACGAGTTACAGGAAAATAAAGAAGGTGAGTTATTTTTTTCCAAAAAATTAATAAACGCGGCCAACGATCCCAATCATTTTAACATTAACAGTGTAAACATTTTTCCAAAAATATAATTAGTTTTCTACTTCTTTTATGTTTAGTTAATTAGTATGCCTTTGTAGTACAATCGTATTTTAATCAACGGTACAATTTATACAGTGGCTCACAGTAAATATGATCATTCGTTTAAAATATGTTTATTGCGAAAAATATCTACATTTAAAATTAATAAATTCAATGTTGCAACACAACTTTTAACATAAATAATATGAAAATAAATTAAACAAAAGTCTTCCAACTAAAGAAATTTTAAAAAATTAGTGTGGGTATTTGTTAATACTAATGCTCACAATAAAAATCGCCAATCTCCACTTCATTACCATAATTTAACAGTAGGTAAAATTTTTATAAACGTCTTGTTAGTACTTTGGAGATAATACCTCCTTTGAGCTCGGTTGGAATTGATTTCACTAATTTTTTACAATAATTAGGACTAATTTTACTCCATTTTTCTAGAAGAGAAGTTTTAAGATCTTCTTTATTGTGAATATCATGTTTACGGATCTGAACTCAATAAGGAAAACTAAATTACAGAAACAAATTACTAATTGCATTTAAGTCAGCTGATTATTTCGGTGTTTGAATTACCTTCCGTCAATTACATAATAGCCATTATTTAACAATTTGTGCGGAAGCTTTGAATCGTTATCATTGTAGAAGACAAAAGTATCTACAATACCTAACTTCTCAACGCTTTTATTTAAATTTGTTTTCAATCTAGTATGATAAAATTTGCTTTCGTCAAGAAAGAGCACATGTTTGAAGAAGGAAAATCTTTTGCAAGATGGTTCTTGGTAAATTCTGTTAATTTTTGCGTTATTTTGACTGTCGTAAGATTAGGTACTTACTAGCTATTCTATTATGAAAGTTATTCTTTCGTAATATCCGTTGTATGTTTTATCTTGTTACAGCACTTTTGTACTTCAATAGTACGCAGTTCTTGAACCATTTTTTATTTTTATAAAAATACATCGTTCTTTTCTTATACTTAACGTTTTCGTATTTCTAGCTTAAAATTTATTTGCGACGCTGGTTTCTTGTTTCCCTTTTTTTTATTATGTTGCACAGTTGTTCGGCTTCTATCCTCTTCTAAACATTCATATTTAATGATGACGTCTACACTATTTGCAGTTATAAAACACTTTTAATTACTAACTACAAAACAAATAAATGAAATAGTATCAACTAAACCTCTTTTGTTTAGGGGAATTCCCCGATATTCGGATTATGACGATGTTTGTTAGTATGTATTAGAATTAACAAATATTTTATTTTTTAAATTTAGTGTAGTCGAGATGACTTTTTGTTCCTTTTCATATTATTTACGTTAAAAGCTGTGTTCCAACATCGAGTTTATTAATTTTTTAATGTTCTTATTGTACGTACTATATTTTTTACAATAAATATATAATGAACGAATGAGGACATTTATTTATCTTAACGATATCTATATTATTGACGAAGTTACCCTCGCAAACACAATAATAATTATTAGTTTTGAATATTTCAAGACTGTAGTAAATGACTGAGTTAAAATACGTTAATATTTTTGGATGTAGATACGAATACCATTATTATAAGTCAACATCAAGAGCCCGAGCCGGAATATTCTGCTGATAGAAAAAATAATGTGCTGGTAAGATTGTTAAAATTCCTTATTTTGCAATAATGTTATACAGTATTGTACAAATATAAGGAATAAATTCGTTATTTCTTAAGCCGGCGAATTATGATAGTAGGAGTCGTATAATAGCTCATTTGCAAGGTAATTAAGTTCTCTATTCTGTGATATAAACATCAACATAATGATTTATACAGGATGTCCAATTTTTTTTTAATTAAATTAATTTGGACACCCTGTACAAATAATTAGGATAATGTTTATACTACTCGATAAACAATTGACTAACCATTGCAACTGAGTTAGCACATGACCCCTATTTTCATTTAAAAAATCATCGATTACGTCATCACGCTCAGGTGGGTGACGTCATTAGTATGGTATGTATATGTCAAAAAATCATAATTTAAAAAAAAACATCGACCTGTTTCAGGATTTTTCGTTACAGTCGCCGGCTTACGAAATAACGAATTTATTCCTTTCATTTGCACCATACTGTATAATCAAAAACAGTCTTGTTACACTTATTGTTGACGAGATAATTACGCTTAATTTGTAGGAGTGGGTGAAGTCAAATAAATTTAACGTCTACGAAAATGATGATCCCCAAAACAGTCATTCTGATTCCGATAACAGCACTGACGAATATAATCAATCTCACATATCCAGGTCTTATGTTTCCGATTCCGTTGATTTAGATTCTTATGTTAGCTCAAATATTTTGATAATTCAGGAACCAATAGTCGTTAATAGGAGAAATACTGCTGCACTAGATGAATATGTAAGTGAGCATTAAAAAAATAGTAAACATTTTATTCAAGTTGCGTTTAAGGAAGTTATCTGGGATTTACCTATCGTCCCTTTAATTTTAGATAGAAAAAATTTCGAATAAAAGGAACAAGAAAAGGACTGTTTGCAAATTTTGTAAGAATAATATAACTAATTTTGAACGACATCTAGTTAGACATCATTCTGACAAAAAAGAGGTGAAAGATCTCTCAAATTATTCAACAAGGTCGAAGGAAGACAAAAATATACGAAGAAAAATTTTATCTTTATTACGATATGAAACTCAATTTGAGGCATTTATACAGAATGACAAAATAGATTCTAATCGATTACCCTGCGTTTATTGTAAACGTATAGTTGCTGTAAATTACTTACGTCGCCATTACAAAACGTGTGCTACCAAACCCATAAATGAAACTGGCCATAAAATTCAGCATAGTGCTCAATCTCAAACTCTAGTTGCTTGTGCTGATCTTTCTATAAATACAGCAGCTACTTTAAGGCTTAAAAATGAAGTATTTGCAAAAATGAAAGCAGACCAAATATCATTAGTTGGACATTTTGGGGAAAACTACTTAAAAAAATATAAGCGCGCTCAAATTTTGGTCGCTTGCTCTAATAAAATGAGGGAATGCTCTAGATTACTAATTGAAATGCGCCGACATACCGAGAAGAAAAATTTACCTTTTTTTGACATATTAAACCCTATGCTCTTTGATACCGTTGTAGCAAGTGCAAGACTAATCAGCGGTTACACCGAGGAAACTAAAATCTATAAAGCTCCAAGTTTGGCCATGCATTTGGGAACTACACTAAAGCAAATATGTGATTTGTGTAGTCATTTGTTAATGAAAGATCACCCCGATATTTTGTGTAACGATAAAGACGCAAAACTAAAAGAATTGAAGAGATTTAAGTTGTTAGTGAATAGTCAGTGGAGTTTTGAAATATCGTCATTAGCTGTGAAAGATCTTGCGGAAAAAAAGTGGAATAAACCAGTTTTATTACCTCTGACAAAAGATATAATAAAATTTAGAAATCACGTTGTAAACTGCGCAGAAACTAATTTTGAACTCTTACAGCAAGATTGGACAAATCAACAAGCTTTTAAGAAAGTAGTTGATTCTGCATTATCACTAACTATTCTGTTTAATAGAAGGAGGATAGGAGATGTTCAGTATGTAACTATAGATTCATATTTAAAAAATTTCGCATGTGTTGACCAAACAGAGTACTTAGAGCAACTAACTGAATCTGAGAAGCTTTTATCAAATACATACAAGAGAGTTGTAGCTGGCGGAAAAGGTAGTAGACCCATTATTATACTCTTTCCAAAAAATGTACAAGCCTATATCGACTTAACACTGCAAATTAGAAACGAAACCAACATGCTATCTTAGGAAAATCAGTATCTGTTTTCTTATCCTAGCTCTAAATCTCAGTGGGTTAGAGCAGATGTCGTCATAAAAAAATTTGCGAATGCAAGTGGCGCAGAAAATCCTGTAGCACTGACGTCTAATCGCTTACGTAAACAAATAGCAACAGTAATGCAACTAATTAATTTATCGAAAGAAGAATACGCTCATTTTGCACAATTTATGGGACACACCGAAAAGACGCACAGGGAATATTACGAGTAAGTTATCTTATTGATATATATTATTGAAAATGCTCAACAACTAATTAAAAAAAAATTAATTTGTTAAATTTTTTGCTACTACTAATTAATACTTAAAAATTTTTTTATTTAAATAAATCATTCGTAAATAATAGCGGATTTTCATTAGAATTTTCATTCAAAGTAAGACATGAAGCAAAATACCGAGATGCAAAAAAGTTAACAGCAGAATTTTACAATAATGACAACGACAATAATTTGAGTGACAGTTCGTGTCGTATGTGTTTTGTCAGATAACATAGAAATAGCAGTAATAAAAGTAGTTTTAGACTACGTAGTACTCTGAATAGAAATTCTAACATCCGATATAAGGTAAACATTATTTTTAATAATTTTTTCCTCTAGTCTAAATTACGCCATTGAAAAATTTGTAATGATTTTTTTTCTTGTTACTTGCTTGCAGAATAACGCAGGACGCTTACCAAATGGCAAAGATGTCAAAAATACTTGTGTTATTTGATAAGGGTCAGGGCCTTTAATATAAGGGAAAGTCTTTAGAAGATATTGATATTGATCCTACCAAGGATTTGGTCGAACCATGTGATAATTTCGATGATGACAGTCTATCTGAGCCACCAAACGATCGACCAGATAATTATGTTTGTGAAGACAGTGAAGTATTGGACAGGGACAATAGCGATAACGAGACAACAACTAAGCAGAAAAAGCATAAGAAGAAAGATTGCAGTACTTCAGGTATGATTAAAAAGAAGGCGAAGAATAACAAAATACGTTGGACAGAAGAACAGAAAAAATGTGTTAAGTCATATTTTAAAGGTCATATTCAAAATAAAATTGCACCAAAAAAAGAGGAATGTCAAACATTAATTGATGAACAACCCATCCTATTAAAAAATTTAGATTGGGTTAAAGTAAAAACTTTTGTTTATAATAGCTATAGAAATACAGTGTTTTAGGCGTTTGCGGTAGCTTAGGTACTTATTCTACATTACTGAATGTTCTATTTTTTTACATCTATAGTAGTTTTAAATATTAGGCACTAGATTACTTTTTATATGTTATAGTTTTATATTTTGTAAGCTCTATTACAATTAATTTCATTAATGTTTAAATAAAGTTGTTAAATTTACATTATGGTTTTTAATCTTAGCACCGATAGAAAATAGACCATATATGTCAACCTAGCAAGGAATCTTCGAAGTAGTAAATAGTTTCATATGCCTGGGGTCTCTAATAACAAACGATAAGGATGTAACAAAGAGATACGTAGAAGGCTATACGACTATTGCAAGAACAGCTATGATGAAACTGGTAACAATTTGGAAAAATTCAACCATAAAAATACACAAAAAACTACGGCTGATAAGGGCACTCATTTTTCACATAGCTACATATACATCCGAAACGTGGACCTTGAACTAAGCGGATAAAAAAAAATAGATGCTTATGAAATGTGGGATACCGCGGTATGTTAAGAATATCTTGGGATGATCATCGAACTAATCTATCGATGCTAAAATAACTCAAACAGTAAGAGATATATTGCTTAAACAAATACAACAGAGATATTTGCAGTATTTTGGACAATTTGCTAGAAGAACAGGCACGATGGAAAAACTTATAATCGGGGGCAGAGTTAAAGGGAAAAAATCTGGGAGATCTCCAAACCGTTGGGTGGATCAAACAGAAACACTGATTAACCAAGGGTTACATGACGCCGAAGAACTAGCCCAGGACCGGAAAGGATGGAAAGAAATCGTAAAAAAACTATAAAATCCTGATGATGTCACCAAATCCCAAAAGGGATTGGGAAGGATGAGCAAGGGAGCTCGCATATTTATTCACAACGTAAAATTTTGTCAGGTCAGAGAGGTACATGTAGCAAACAATTTTGCCACAAGTTGTGCGTGCCGATGCTTTTAGATAAACCCAAAAACGTACCGAAGTTTAAAAAAACTGTACGCATAATATGAGCAACATTAACATCAAAATAAAGAAATAAGAATAAGAACAATGTTAATAAAACATAAAATTGTAAGGTACGTTTATTACAATAAAAGTATGCTTCAAAATAATGTAGGTGCTATTACTATTGAAAGCAATGTACGCGGAAAAAAAGTTAAATCTTGTCCTTTTAGACTTTCTAATTTAAATCACGGGCATGAAAACTTACACGATTTTATAAATAGATAAAATAGATACCTACTTAGGATCTGATAAATTTAAGATTACCCCGTAACAATACCTATTTAGTCAAATGCATACTTGCATGACATTTTCTATCGCGGTTCTCAAAAGTGAAACAATAAATATTAGCGTTTCAGTTTCTTATGACTATTCATAATAATTATTGTATATCAGGTCCCGACTACATTATGCGATTAAATTATTGCGATGTTGTCACCGCTAAGAGGCGAAGTGAACCGCTGAACATAGCGTGTATATCGGAGGCGCCGTCTACCTTTGGCTAACGACAGAGTATACACGTGTAACAAGCTGCGCCTCTGACGCCAGATACGGTGAACTAAAATGTATATCGAGAGATGATTTTGACTCGATTTTGCCTCTAGTTAAAAAATTGTCAAACGCCTTATACAGACGAGTTAGCAACTAAATGCACAAGAAACATGACTGTACGTGTTCGCCTCCGATTTCGGAGGCGAACCCGTAAAATCGGAGGCAAACTCGAACTAAGGATGTAGCAATCGGAGGTGTATGGGTAGCAAATGCATATATATATATATGAAATATTTTATTTATATTTATATATATATATATATATATATATATGTATATATAAAAAGAAGAGTGAGTTTACTGAGTGAAAGAGTATGAGTACAACTACCGATGTACGAAAGGATATATTTGAAGTTTGTCTTCATGCGGGCGGGCTATATATATATATATATATATATTATATATAAATATATATATATATATATATATATATATTTATATATATAATATATATATATATATATATTATATATATATATTATATATAAATTATACTAAAACCTAACTATATTAATATTTTTAAATAATCATATCTGCATTCCTTTGCGCATGCTATCAAATGAAATATTTGGTTAAATTCTTTGTAGAATTTGCCTGCAGTGATATATAGTTTGTCGTAGTGTATGAATTTCGACTATAATAAAATCCCGAACTATCTAGCTCAGCTGTATTTCTTTTAAATTTTGTAGAACGAGAAATTATTTACGATAATATATTTTTAATAACTTTTTGTTAAATTGTTAGTCGATTGAACATAAAATATAAAAAACAAAAGTTGTTTGAGTACTTACTGCTTCAGTAAAACCGAGTTTTTAAGTTAATTATTATTATGTTCATATTTATATTTTTCTTTATGCACACACTTAAAATTTTCACACATTTATTATGCTAAATAAAATGGCAAACAATACTACAGAATAGTTTGTATTCAGTCTGAAATGTTAACTGTTAACAATGTTATGGCTTATTAAACTTAAGTCTTCTTCTTGACTATGAAAGTATACAAGACAACAGTAAGACCCATCCTAACATATGCAGCTGAAACAAGGATCGATACAAGAAAGACGAAACAACAAATCAACAATATCGAAATGAAAGTATTAAGATCAATAGCGGGTATATCATTAAGAGACAGACAAATCAACAGAAGTATACGCGAACAATGCAAAATTCAAAATATTAACAGATGAATAAAAACAAGAAAAAAAAAACTAGAACGAACATGTAAACCGAATGAAACCAGATAGATTAGCGTACATCTATAAAAACAACAAGCCGTATAACAGACCCGCTGGAAGGCCGCCAAAAAGGTGGAAAGATAATGTACAGTCAATAACGACTGAAACAGAATAAGAGGCAGACAAACAGGAGTAATCCTAGTCGCGCGAAGAAGAAGAAGAAAAAGCTTTATAAGTAGTAGATAATTTTTAACCTTGTACGATGATTTACAAAAGTATCCAAAAATTTTTTTAAAATATGTGCATATTATGTAAATCACGTTACTCGGCAAATTACTAAGTTTTGTAAGAATGATTTATCCAAAGAAGAGATACCATCCTACGAAAATTCATAACACTTTGTGAGTCTCTTGTAATTTTAGAAAATAATAACTAAAAATAAAAATATGTCTTTATTGTCTTAAAAAATTAGTATGAATTTGTACATAAACATAAATATAACATGGGTTAAAATTTTTAAAACAGATCCATGTACTAAGAATGATTAAAAATAATATCAGTATCAGTAGTAATAGTATCAGAAGGTGTAAGATTGGTTAAGGATATTGAAGATTCATGTAACTTTGCGTAGTAGTAACAGCCGACGGCTAAGTCGTCATACTGTCTATTTCAATTGTAGGTAGATTCGGGTATTCAGGACGATAGATTTCGCTATAACCAGATATATGGCTATTGAACGTTTAGCCTCGTACATCTTCTTGCAATACAGATATTAGTCCAATTTAAGTAGTAAATTTTCTCTCACGTGGTACATTTCATAGAGTACTTGGCAAAAACAATAATAATAATAGGTATAGGTCGTTTTTAATTTTATTAAGTTGTTCTGTGGCTCATTTGATCTATTTAACGCTGTAATAAATGAATGCTCGTCGTCAGTGGCTGTATCTCTATTTGTCTTGTTTGTTGTTTGTTTTTGGAAGCGATCTGATATCCATATACCAGCTATTATATGTGGTGTATCTCTTACTGCAACTATTACTTGTAATAACTGCAACTGCTTGAAGTAAATGTATTCACTTCTTCGTTCACACGTGGATCCAGATTTTATGGATTTCTGCTTCTTGATCTATCGAGCGTAATATGACTTTATTCTATCTCGTCTGGAGTTGTAGCCCTAAAATCAAATTTATTTACTTTTTTAGATATCTAGGAAATGGATATTTATTTGTGGAACTGAATTACTATTTTAGACTGAAATATTCAACAACTACAACATTTGTGAGATAAATTTGTGCATATGCAAAAATTTAGCAGTATACTTTAGCATTTCCAACTAATGAAGAAGAATGGAAAGAATAGGCATAAGGTATCGAAGTACCCTCCAACTTTCACTATTGTATGGGCCCAATTAATGAAAAACATATAAAAGTAATCAAACCTACAGATTTGTTTTCATTGTAATATAACTACAGAATTACTGTTCTCTTGTGTTGCTTGCAATATGTGATACTATAAGAACACTTATAAGGACACTTCATTCTAATCTATTTGATTATGGATAATAACTCATAACTGTCGGAAAATAACCCATATTTATTTTCATATGTTTGTGTAGGTGATGAAGCGTTTGAATAGGAAATAATCTGTCACACTAAAAACATATTTAATTATAGATTATCGAAAGCTTGACGATAAATATAATGTAACTTTGGTATTTTATCAAATAAGTGACGGGTGTTTCATAGGCCATTGAATGTGCACATAGATCTTGCAAAAAGCGTTGTTAAGACTTGTTGTCTGTTGCATAACTTTGTACTTATTCGAGATGTAAATTCATATGATGACACCCTGAAAATTAACAGCACAATCAACTCGAGATAAATTTGCAAACTATTTTGTAACCGAAAATATACTTTCTTCTATTCATAGGTGACATCTCTCTTTTTGTTATTTTTATCATTGTTTTTCTAACAATGAATGTTTTGCCTTTGTTAATTTCAAAGTATCTACATTTTCTAAAATGGTTCAGAACCTTTGCCATTCTTAGACTAAGATTATCAATCATTAGAGATTATCGCAAGTCGAGATCATTTTTGTGTGCGTTTCCGTTGTAAATAGTTCAACTAGCGGTAAGTTTAATTTTAATTATATTATCCCTCTATCCATGTAACTTTTTCTCTAAAGTGAATTGATTCTATTGTCCTTGTGGATACTAAGTCAATTCTGATTGCCAAGACTCCAATAGACTCAAATATAGTCCAATAGACTTCAAACGACGCCAATAGAAGCCTATAGACTCCAATAGACGTCAATAGGCATCACTAGTCGTTAACGATGCAAGTCGTCGACAGCGCAATATTCATAGCCGTTTTGTTATTTCTTATTTACCTTTGACGTTTTGTTGTGTTACCTCAATAACCTTGTTGTTTCATTCGATTATCGGGATTCAGCTACCTTAATAGTGCCGTTCTGCGATATATTTTTTATATTTGTCGGCTAAGGACACGCGCTAATTGTATGGAAACCAGCCATCATTAGGTGTTCTTGACGATAATGATCTTCGATATCGTGTTTGTTCTTTCTATTTCACTCATTTATCTTCTGTAGTCTAGCCCCATTGAACACCAACCAAGATATCTTTACCAGACTAAAGTACAAATCTTCGTATTGTTCTTTGTATAGTGTAAACCTCCCTTTTGTTTATAAAGAGGGTACAATAAAATTAATAAAGCCTTACCCAACACTTTCTTTTCTTTAGAAGCCATTTCTTCTCCACCAAAAAGATTAGTTACTGTCTCCCAACATTTCGTTTTTAGATCTTGGTTGGAGTAATAATTTAATGAGGTATCTCAAAGTGAAGATCTGCACTCAATTTCTATGATAAACCTTTCAGTATCAAATTTCATGATACGATGAAAACACAAATTCGGAATGAAACATGTTCTTTCACTACAGCTGGTTATCAGAAATTGGTGTATGAGTAAGTAAAGCGCCGTACAAAATTTTACAAATAATCATTACATTACTGGTGGCGCAACCAGGGCGGTGGAGACAACACTAAAATTTACGAACGATACACGGCTGGTGGCGCTACCAAATTGGTGGAGGAACAAATTCGATACCAAGTGAGATATATTTCTTATGCTTACCTGTGTTTTGAGTGGCGTTGAAACTATTTCCTATTTACCTTTGACGCTCTGTTGTGTTACTTCAATAACCTGTTGTTTCGTTCGATTGTCGAGATTCAACTACCTTAATAAAGCCGTTTCTGGCGATATCTTTTTCATCTTCGTCGGCTGAGGACACGCGCTGATTATGTATAAACCAACCATCATTAGATATTCTCGAGGATAATTCTCTTCTCTATCGTGACTTCTTCTTCATTTCACTCATTTGTCTTCTGTAGTCTAGCACTGCCGAACCCCGACCAAGATACCTCTATCAGACTAAAGTTCAGACCTTCGTATCGTTTTTTATATAATGTAAACCTCCCTTTTGTTTATAAAGAGGGTACAATAAAATTAATGAAACCCAACATTTTTTACCTTACCTTACCTTTTTTTTTCAAAAGCCATTTCTTTTCCACCAAAAAGATTAGTAACTTCCTCCCAAATTTTTTTTTAGATCTCGGTTGGAGTAATCATTTTATGAAGTATTCCAAAGTGAAGATCTGCACTCAATTTCTATGATAAACCTTTCAGTATCAAAACTTACGATGAGAACACAATTTCGCAATAAAACATGTTCTTTCACTACAGCTAGTTGTCAATAGACTGGTGTCCGAGTGAGTGAAGCACCGTACAAATTTCTACATATAAACCAGAGAACTTCGAACACACTACCAACACTGTGTTCGTAGTTCTCTGATATAAACATTACTTTTCTGGTGGCGCAAACAGAGCAGTGGAGACAACACTAATACAAACGCTACACGGCTGGTGGCGCTACCAAATTGGTGGAGGAACAAAAACAGATTCCAAGTGAGATATGTTTCTTACACTTACGTGTGTTTTGACTGATGTTGCCACTGGTTACGCCACCGTGGTGTCGAAGTGGGATATAGCTCTAAGTGTCTCATTGTAAAAAAAATTGATATTTAATTTTACTGATATTATACTTACAATTAAAACATGATATGTGAATCGCTTATTTATGAAAGGATATAAGTCACAAGAATGAAGTTTTGAGGAAATTAAAAAAAAGTGTTTATAGGTATTTGAAACAAATTAAAAATTTGTGATTTTTCCTGGAAAATAAATTATTTTATTATAAGTTCGATAATAATATTTTATGTATATTAATTTTAGTTAATTAATAGATATTTTATTTGTTATTCTATTCGTCTGACTTATATCTTTTCACGAATTAATTAACAAAAAATGTCTAAAGTATTATTTTTTGCCGTATTTGTTCAAATTAACAAAAAAAATTTTATTGACAAACTTTATTACCAGTCATTAAAAAATAAAATATTTTAACCTAAAAAATAAACATTAAGCAGTTTTTTACAAGATACTCATACGTCAGTACTTTCCACTTCAGTGGTTGGCCAACCAATTATTTCTTCTTAAAATTCTTGATAATTTTCAAGAAGATACCTAGTTACCTTTTGAATATCATTGATGTTTTTAATGTTAATTGGAATTTTTTCCATAGGATAAGATCTTTTCTTTGGAAGTTGAACATTTTCTATGTTCTGACTTTTTAGAATAAAGGAACTGGTTAGTGCTCCATCGATAAACTTCAATGCTTCAACAAGCCCTTTTTTGAATACTTGTAGCGGAGTTCCATAAAACTGGAAACTGCGAATGACTCCTTTTGTGAACGTTGAATAGATTAGCGGAAGTTTCAAACGAAAGTGTCTTTTTGTAATATTTTAACCACCAATTTTTACAATCCAAAGCGTCATTAGTTCTGACCATTTGTACAGTAAATTTCTGCCTCTTTGCAGAACTACAGATTGCTTCAAAAAGTTTCACTGGTATAAACAGCCTATCCATGCAATTGAGTTTGTGTTTTACCCAGCCAAAGTGCCGATCTCATTGCAAGAAAGCTTGACCACAAATTGGAAATTTGTGGACATTTTTTTAAACATTTCTGTGTCAGTAAGCGCAAGGCAAAATAGGATTATAACATTGTTTTTATTTTAGCTGCCACAGCCGTCACTGTAGAGGTAAAGTTCTTTTATTGTGGTAGGTATGTTTTGCTTTAAATAGTTGAAAATAAAAGAACGAGTTTCATTTGGACCTTTTTTTAGACACGCCTTCATGGTAAAGCAAAAACTGGGCACTGTTGTCTTCTAAGTTAAGAATACTGAATGGAAATACTGATAGCTGACGTAAATAAAAAATATCTTAAACTGGAATCGACGGTAATGATATGTTTTGCATAATATAATCAAAGCAAAGTCCAATAACGCTGTCATTTTCTTTGCACATTTTTTCCTTGTTTTAAATGCTATGACAAAACTTTGTAAAGCGTCTTTTATGTACGGTAAGTTTAGCTAAGGCAGCTCTTTTACCTGTTTCGTACAAAGAAGAACTTGTGCATTTAATATTAAGTTCATCACATTAGCAGCATGAATCGATTTGCGGTCGCCCAAATTTATAGTCAAAATGCTCTTTAAAAATAGTAGATGTTGAATATTTGACAATAACTTCAGCATGTTTTTCTTTGAATAAGGAATGCATAATTTTTACATTAAGCTTTGCGGTTGACAGGAAATAAAGAAATGTGTTCACGTACAATGTACATAATATTACTAGGAACAGTTTATCTATTATTCTGTAGACCACTTAAATCTTTAGGAGATAAAAATGCATGTTTACAACTTTGCGTCGCTCTGTGTTAACCAATATAAAATAGTCAAAGGATGAAGTTCTTTGTGATACTTCTTCTTTACGAGGCCATTCTTAATAACTTTCGACTCTATTTAACTTTGCAGATAAATATCTTGTTAATTTTTTGTTGAAAAAGAATATAATTTTTGCATTATCTCAATTTTGCCTGCTGTGCCTATCTTCTCAAAACATTTTGACTTGACCTTCAAGAAAATAAAATTGTTCAATAAACTACAAAAATAATAAAAACATTTGAAACTTACGTGCAAGGTTTTACAATGCCCTTTCCTGGAACCATGTGTTCTTGGTAATTTGTATATGATTGTCGATTTCTCTTAATTTTAAAAGTTTTACACTCATCTGGGTTTTTAACTCCCTTTTTTCTTTTTTTTTTGTAATCTCTGTATCACTCATATTAAATCAAATATGTGGTATTTTACACAACAATCGCCGAAATATCAAAGTATTTGTCTATAAACAACAACAAAACAACCTGCTTGTCATTTATCATTAAGCAAAATCGCTGTGTTCATGACACTACTAACGCCAGTCAAAGATCAGCGGCAAATTTATGAAACGATATAAGTCAATATCGTTTCATAAATAGATCAAGTATTCTGTTGGCTGCCTACCTATCAACAGTACTAAAGACTTATATTCTTTTATGACTAAACAAAAAGTGGTGACTTATATCCTTTCATAAATAAGCGATTCATGTAAGTTAATTGGATTTAAAGTTAGAAATTTTATCTTTAGGTGATTAGGCTTACAAAAATCATAAGAAAAGTATTCTTCCCTTTAACACACGGACTACTAAATGGACAATTTTTTTATAAGTTTTACCGATTAAACATAATACCACCAACGCGTCAACGACAACTCACCCTATATGTATTGGTATTTTTTCACTCTTGTGTCACATAGATTTGGTATACTACTTTCACGTAGATTACATCACTGGTAATTGATTTTTAACTGGTTTTTGCATTGGGTAAACGTGAAAAGTTTATTAAATTATAGTGAATCAAAAGTTTTTAAATGTAAAATTTATCTGCACAATATCTGCAAAATTTCTCAAATATAACGCGAATTACCTTCATTCGCATTTTCCCCATTCATGATAAATTTAAAGTTACAAATTTCCGTACAATTTGAAAGTTTGGTGTATGTCGACTTTGTTATATTGGTGTTACCAACACCATTACATCAAGTAACATCAATAACTCAAATCCTAACTTTTTCAAAACATACATCATGCCGACATATATACAGTGCAATATGATTTTTAACAAAGTTTTGACCGATTTGGCAAATATTAAAAGAAAAAACATATTACGGTTTTAAAAAATAAAATAAAATTATCAAAGAAATAACTTATTTCTATATATTTAGATTCACAAATATTTTATTTCGATTTTTGCTAATTATAGATTTATTTTATTATATTTATTTATTTATTATTTCAATCCGTTTTTAGAAAAGATAAAATCAGGTTTATGCTGCGTTTGCTCACTCCAATGTAGACCCAGAGCATTGTACAAGTTTTTTACGTCATTCTCTACCTCTCAGATTTTAGATATAGTCTTTAAAAACATAAAGAAACATTAATGTTTTGTATTTTAAGAAGGATTTCCGGAACGAAGTGGAAATGAAAACTTCAAAATATACTTATTTTAAAATAAAACTTTGGCTTATTCCCAATAAAAGTAGGAAATTGTATTAAGATGCCACTAAAAAATAGCTTTAAAACAATATTAATCATATCGAGGAACCTGTTAGACGAACGATAATGCCGTCGCGTTAATAATGCGGAAAACAGGGCGGCGTCAGCGCTACGTATAAGTTAATGTGCGCTATGTATAAGTGTACGTTCACACAGACTGCTATGATGCAATCAGCGATGCGATGATATCAAACACTTGTATCTTAAGCGCCTTGTTCAAATAGCGTGCGATTTAGTGCGATGCGATGCGATGCTAGTAGCGACTAGTATGCGCCACACAGCGGAATGTATCAACATTTCTTCTGTAGAAAAACTTTCCACATTGCTACACAAATTTCTTGTACTATATTTACAACTGACGAGACGCCTAAACGAAAAGTGAATCCTAAACTTCTATAAGACATTCCAGTGGTAAGGAATCTGAATAACAATGTTTTGTAGGATAGAACACCAAACAAAAACTGCGCAGTAATATTTTTAATACACGATTTGTTTTCTGTCAGAAGATGCAGCTCAAAAACGGTGGAAATCTCTAAGGGATGTGTTTAGGGCCGAACTGAAAAAAATTCCGAAACCTAAATCGGGAGATGCAACGATATCCAAATAGATGATACTTGGATATCAAGCGATTCATATCTTTTGAAGAAAAAAAAAATTAGAGTTACTAGGATTTGCAACTAACTCGAAACATAATGATGATAAAGATTATCATTTTTTAATGAGTTTTTACCCACCTTTAAATGCATAAGGACACTAAAATGTGGTTCCTTTGGAAGAAGCAAGAGCTTCTGTATAATTGTAGTATTCACAACCAACAACTAAATTAACAATCCCATACGAGTACAGTTTCAGGGATTTCGTTTGGTTCACCTACGTCAGATTCCGCACTATCTGATTTACAAATATAAAAAAGTTTACTTATATTAATAAAACGTTACTCTCTTATTCTTGTGTATTTTTTATGCGCATTATAATAGTTGCACCATTGAGAGACTAGGTATATTCGATAGACACCCCACTTATTATATTTCCCAATGTAATCTAATTAGTTCTAAGTAAGTTTCTAACCCTAAAGTGATTATCGTGGCTGAATGGATCAAGTTATCCAAAGCCATTAATTAAATAAAAAAAAGAATAATAAAAAAAAAACCCTGAAGTGTGATCATGCACGAACGGGACTTCCTATATTTTGTTGGTAGATTTATGAATATTCGATGTACTATTTTAATATTCAAACTTACTTCAAAGTTATCGTAAGCCGTTCTTTAACGCCTATCGGTTTCCACCAGTTTGTGTGCATTTTCTCTACGTAAGGAGTTATACATCTCTGAATGTAGTCGAATGTTTCTAAAGACATCCGAAAATATTCTCGAAATTTATCAGGATGCATAATTTGTTTAGCAAATAAATTATGAAACTGTAAAATTGCTGCCCTTTCTCTAATAATTTTATGAACCCATTTACGTTTTCTATTTTAATACTTTTTGAAAATATTGTACTTCAACAATGAATTTTCCGCAATATATATTTCAGTTTTCTTTTCATCGTCACTTCCGACACAGAAAATACTACGATGGCGACTAGCTCACAACCATATCATTGTATTGAAACAACCACAGATAATAGCTCGCTATGTAATGCATAGCATAGCAAAGCATCGCATCGCTGATCGCGTCATAGCATTCTGTGTGAACGCACACTATCGCGCTTCTAACGCGATCTGTCGCGCTAGGAACGCTTGCCGTCGAGATAACAAGGACTCGTCAACGGCAATATCTTTCATATACTTAGTTAATAGTAGTGTCATTGTCCGGTTGGGCCGACGCTAACGCTGCGCTGCTAACACATAGACATTCTGTGTGTTATGTATGTGAGTCTAGTAACACATAGACATTATCGCTCGTATAACAGAGCCCTAAGGTTTCAAAAATTGTTACCAGATAACAGGGCATTATTGTTTTTTTAATTGTAACCTCTGTAAACATTTTATTTATAATTTTTTTGATTAATGTTTTTTCAAATGATGGTTTAATGTTAAATTTGTTATTAATAGTGTTTATTACAAACAACCATGGTTAACCAGTGTATTAGATCATACGACATATTGAATGTATGATGAGGTGTTGCATTTGGCTGTTAACGAGTCTATTTAACTTTATTGTTAGCAAAGCGATCCATTTGCACGAAAGTTACTTTATTTAGACATCCCAGTTGAAATTTGTTATTCCACCCATAAGAAGACTTATAGAATTATAGAATTCTTCATCGAAGAAATTTCAATGTAGCAACCAAGGCAAAGAGGCTTCTCAACTTCCAGATTTAAGTTTAACCAATGCTTTTCTTTGTATTTACACAGTGCATTTGAGTGACGAATGCTACTTGAGGTTGTTCTTTTTTTCCATTTTTCTTCTTCTTTTTTTCCTTTTTAGGTATAAGCAATTTTGCTTGTTTATTGGCGATATGTTGTTGCCCCTTTGTAAGATTGTCACTTATTTATTTCTAGTGGTATTTATTAGTATTTATTGATATTATTATTTAAATGGAAATATTTTTGTTAAAAGTTTATATGTATAACAAAATAATTGCAAAATTTATATCAATATGTATTTTTAGAATTAGTAGAACGTCTAGAACAAGGGGGTCTCACGATGTTTCTGTGTTGTCATTTCTGTTAGATTTAAATATTTATTTTATTATGTGGTGATAAATAGTTTAACAGTATTTAAATAGCACAAAGTACTGTTAACAATAAATATAAAAACTCAAGAAATACTGAGATTCTTCTTCAAGTGCCATCTCCGCGGCGCAGGTCGGCAATCATCATAGCTATTTGGACTTTTGAGACGGCTGCTCTGAAATTTTCATTTGATGTACATCCGTACCACTCTCTCAGGTTGCTACGCATGACATTCTACGCTTCCCTAAGCTTCTCTTCCCTTGGATATTTCCCTGCATAATCAGTTGGTGTATTTCTCTCCACGTGTAATATGTCCGAGATATTCCAATTTTCTTGTTTTAATTATATTTAAAATTTCTATTTCTTTATTCATCCTTCTCAGAACCTCTTTTTTTGTGACATGTTCTGTCCACAATATTTTCACAATTCTTCTATACACCCACAGCTCTAATGATTCCAGTTTTTTCATTGATGTCGCATTCGAGGTCCAAGATGCCATGATTCAAGATTACTGAAATACTGAGATAATTAACATTTTATATAGCTTGTATAATATATTCCTAACCAGCATGATAGGTATGGTCTTTTATCGAGGTAGAAGAAGTTTTAAAAGATACCATTTTATCCATACTAGAAAGTATTGTGGGATTTCAATCCTCTAAAAACTTTTACCGGTTGACAAGAGCCTAACATAAAATCTAGGCATCTTAGTACATCACAATGCCTAACCAATTTGATTCTAAAAAAAATCTGCATTTTTTTATCTCTCTTTCGCTTTTTTTTGACCACTTTTTTTTTCGCTGACCTTCTAATCATATCAGTAACGATTTTCTAACTGTGTTTCTACGAGGCATCAATTCTTCTAGGCCTGCACTCTAATCCTCTCACTAATGCTCATCTCACACTCTTATTTCTGTCATCTATCACCGACCTAAAAAGTATGCTTTGAATTATCTTTTTATCTTTCTTGGTAATGACACACGCATCTTTCTCTTCCTTACCAGTCCGTACCAATAAAAATAACCATGCCTAGTTAGTACTTGTGTTCAATTGGAACTTCTTATGTTTACAACCGACCCATGTCTTGAAATTGGTGATACGATAACGAATCCAGTCATCACTCTCCTCTCCTCCGTTCATCTCCTCTTCCATTCAACCATCCTCCCTCTTTTTTTTTCTTCGTCATAACTTTTTGATCAAGTCTGTTTTCGTTTATTTTCCAATTGATTACTCTAGTTATAGTCCAACAAAGAAATAATTAAATGAGTGAGTACGTGTGTACTCTTGTGGTCGTCTGCTTGGCCGTCTCTGTGAGATTTACCAAGAAGCGTCTCAGTATCGCATAATCTATTTTTTATTTAGCGTATGATATAATAAAAATACATAATTAAAAGTAATATTTTAATAACAAATGTTAAATGGAGTATAACGAACATCCAATATATCAATCAATATCAATATATTCTAAAACATTTTCGCACTCACGAATTCCATCTTCTTAGGTTTTCTTGCTATTCTATTAATATATTACCCTCCTTATCTCTTCATTTCTTTTGTTTGATATCTTTTTTACTTTTGTTCAGTTTCTGGTAAAATTTTCTCGTCTCTATTGACTTACTTAGATCTTGCAGTTCTTGAAGCTTTTTGTTGATATTTTTTCTTTTGTTTCTGCGGTGTATTTTTTTATTCCTTACGTAGTTATTTATATTCCTCCTCTGGATGTCGGGTTCTGTGCCTCTGTTGCATCAGTAAATATGCTCTGTTTTTCTTTCGGTTATAATCTGACATTCTTTGTCAAAAAAGTCATTCATTCTTGTTTTTCTTTGTTTACCTTCCATGTCCTGTAATTTTTCAGCTGCTTCTTTCATGATGTTCCTGCATCGTTCTTACTCTTCATTTATGTTTTCATATTTTAGTCTGTTTTCTAGTTTAATGTTTATATTTTGTTTATACTTTTCATTTTTGTTTGTGTTTTTAAGTCCTTCTACATTGTAGTGTTAATGTTAAGATTATATTTCCTTTTTAAATGTTTAAAATTCTGACCCTTTCAACTCAATAGTGATCAGAATCCACATTTGCTTCTCTTCTGGTGCAAATGTTTATTATATTCTGTTGGTGTCACGAGTCTATAATAGCATGATCTATCATATTTACTGTAAGTCCATCTGGTAATTCCAGATGCCTTTGTGTATATCTTTTCGAGCAAAGATAAAATTATTCAATCGATTCCAAAAAATGTACTATGAAAAAAGAAGTCGTTTAAATTTTTTCACTTTGTTGGGTTGTGTTATTATTTTCCTGTTTCATACCATGCAAGTTAAACGTTTACTTTGTATTTCAATTCCCCTTTAACGGAATGTTTAGTTTTTTATTGACGCTTATATAATGAAATTATTTTCTTCATTGTGTATTTGCAGGAATCTGACGATTTAGCTGTTGATTCATCTGCTGCGTCTTAATTTTTTCTGTGTTAACACAATTTAAAAGGAATTAAATTGTTTTCAGAAATAAACTTTGGATCTTGATAATGATGATGATTAACTACCGTAAACGCAATACGTAGAATCAATTGCGGGGAGTATTGCAACTTCTTCCAAATAAACAGGATTTAGCACGTTTTTAGAATACATTATGTACATACAGACCAAACCAGCATCTGCGGTTGCTCGTACACTCCCTTTTGACAGACTAAATAATTGAATATCCTTGTGAAATAAAAAGAATACAATAATTTGAGTATTTAACATATATAGATATATAGTTGACTTCGGCTTATCCGCTTAGTCGACACATTATTAATGTTAATGAAACCTTGTTTTGTAAACAAGATCTAATGTATTATTTTTATTAATACAAGCAAAATTATAATATTTTTTTATTACAGTGTAAAGAGACCAGTAAAGAAACATATTTTATTACGCGCCAATAATCGAATTCAAAATTTCCCAGAATTCATGGTAAGCAAGTGATTTCGGCTACATTTCACCACTTACGGCGTGTGATTTCAGATGACTAATTTCATTTAATATTTACTGGATCATAGCACTCCGTTAACACAGAACGGCATTTTTTTCATCTTTTTTGGGATCCCATCGTTGACATTCTCAGCAAAATTTAGCTTGTTCTAATAAAATCTCTGATAACTGGACTATAATAGGCGGTACCAGATAAATATATTATATTTATTTTATAAAAAATTCTTTCTGTACGTTTTTGTTTGCTTATTGCCCGTTTTCATATTTTATACGTTCATGTTATATAAACAGAGCTAAGAAAAGCTATTTTTGCTTTTTTTTTTTGCTAAAGAAAAATTAGGAGATGAAATAATTCAGGACACAATTAAGAAAACCTTTAGAAGATCCGACGTTACAAGAATCTACCTCATATATCATAAAGCAGTAAATAATAAATGAGTCACTTGAAGTCATCATAGAGACTGCAAATTAGAAATTATACCTGATATACCAAACAATTTGGCTAAGAGTATGCGAAACTCGCACACACTCTCAGGGACAGATTAAGGCCTAGGCAACCTGCACATGTGCCTAGGGCTAGTAATTTTTGGGGCAAGAAAATTAGGGTTTTACTTTTGATAATTAATTATGCCAAATCGTTGTTTGATAAAGTCCACAAGTGTGGACGAGCGTTCCCGTGCTTGTGCATCCACACCCGCAAGTATCATTTTTTGATGTAAATACGATAGAGTCTCGCACCTGTCAAGTTTAGAAAGTCAAATGTAGCTATTTAAATCAGTCTCTTGAACGGTAAATATTGTATCTTATGTGGGTTTTGATTGAAAATTGTGCAATTAAGACTAAGTGCTAGACTTGATTGCAGATAGATTGTTTTGGATTCATAGTTAATACTTTGTGAAATTTCTAAATATAGAAAACTAATCATCAGCCACTTTGAAATCTGGAACGCCACAAACACATTTACCATTCAAAAATGAAAAGAAGACAAAAAATCCAAAAAGAGGTGTTTCTTATCTTTAAGCTGTCAAGAAATGTATCGCTGCAAATTACAAAGTAGGTACGGAAAAAGTTGGACCGTTCATCAAAAAATATTTAAAAGGTGCAGTTGCTACTTGACTGTTGGTATAAAGAAAGGCAAAAGGAGCGTCAGGATCTTTAAGTTAGTGTCTATCACACGGTGTTCTATATCTACAAAGCCTAGTTCAGGAGAAAAATAAAAACTGGAGGAACAACTAAACCGAAAAAAACTGTCACCGCTGCCAAACTTTCTGCTACCAGCAAAAAGGCAAAATATATAAAGAAAGTGACTGAGGCTAAAAAAGCACCATCAGAGACAGAGAAAATGTCGACCAAGGCGAAGAAAGTTAAAAAAAAGTCAGCTCCTAAAACTGCGTCATCTTTATCCCCAGTTCCGACTTCCGCAGACCAAAGTAAAAATACCAACCAAAGCGAAAAAATCAAATAAAGTCAGTCCTACGAAAAAACCAATGGAATTTAAGCTTACCGCAAGCTACCGCAAGTTCATCAAAAAGCCTAGAAAAGCTGCTGCATCTAAGAAAAAGTAATTGGACTAATTAATATCATCGAATTATTAAAACAAATGTAAGTTTTTATAAAAGTATTACATTATTTAATTAAAATCATATATATATATATATATATATATATATATATATATATATATATATATATATATATATATATATATATATATATATATATAAATATGTCACAAGCACTTGAACTTCTCAAAAAAAATATTTTATTTTCAAAATTAAGTTACCATTTACAGAGATATTTACTACAACTAAATAAGAACTAATAATAATAATCGTGGGCTTCTTCCTTCCTTCTTTATAACCTCTGATCTTCGGAATTTGCTGACTCTAGATAGTCCGGGAGCTTCTTTCACATTTCTCCTCCCTCCTTTGGTTCGGACTTCGTCCTCGAAGTCCTAGTAACTTCTGCAATTAATTCATTCAGAATTTGAATTTGGGCAGGATGGAGTTTCGTACCAAATAGAATTTGGGAAATTCTTTTTCGTTTTTTAATTAGGAATATTGCTAAAAATGCTAAAACAAATAAAAGTATAACAATTGAAGTGGTGCTCAGTCCCATTGAAAGTGGTGGTAAAACATCTATTGTTTCGAGGGGTTGAATTTGACCATGAGTATTTGGAATTGATAACTTCTCAATTTTGATCTGGTGATCCGGCAATAGTTTTATTGGAACTATTTTTGGTAGTGAAATGTCTTCGGATGTTTTCTTGTTGAAGTAGATTCCTTCAATGATGATTGGTTCTTCTGTCGTTAGTAAACTGGTTGATTTTACTTCCTGTTGTTGAATTATTATTGTATGGATTATTCCCAGCAATATCACTTTGCTTGTTTCTTGAAAAAAGTTCTCTGTCACTATGGTCTTTGTGCAATTATGGACATTTGGTATCGTACAATGGGATTGTACGTTTTTGGTACAAATGATGTGGTCACTTTCTCCAATGCAGCTTTCGAACCATTTGTTGTTGACATAGTAGGGTGTAGGTGGTAAAATCATGATGTGATCTTTATTTGGGATCGGATAAATCTTAAAGGTGGTATAGGAAGTTTCGTGGAGAATAGGTATTTTAACTATTATGAGCATTGTATTGGCGGTTACGCAGACTAACATTTTGGATGCTTCGATTAATTCATACGGATGTTCATCACTGACTAGAAGCGAATTTCTAGGATACAGTTTAAGAAGATTTTCTTTTAAATTGTCTAATTCTTTTAACGTGAATAATTCGATATTTGGAATATTTAATTGAGATAAAGTAATGGTTCTAATTAGTTTCGTTAAAAATTCGTTAATATTTTGAATGTTTACTATTTCATTATGCAAAATTAAATAACTATCAAAATCTGCAGAAAACTTACTAACTGCAGCTACAAGAGCAGCATTATCAGTATTTATCTTTTCTAAAAGTTTATCGAATCTTGTATTAATTGATTGTCCATATGATATTTGATTGTTAAATTTTTTGATTATTTCATTTTGTTTATTTTCTATTGCAATAATATGTGTTTTTAATAGATCAAGGTCAGAGTCATCTGGGTTACCTGTTATATATTTGATGGCAGTTCCGAGAAAGTTAAAGAGTCCTCTTTTCTGTTTGCGAGTAATCTTATGCAAATCATCTTTTACTTGTTCGCGTATATGATTATATTGAGAATAAAGAAGTGAGAGAGGTGTTTTCTTAAAATGAGCTTGGAATTGGTTGATTGGGCTAGTTTCTATTATATTCGATAAATTGTCTAGGGAAATATGAAGGAAGTGTCTATGGTAATGGGAGATTTCTTTTGATTTTCCTATCTCTTCAGCATAGTAGCCATTATTCTGAATCTCCTGAATCCTGAGTTGACGGCCCAGGGCGAGGATTTTCCTGTGAACAAGTTTGAGCTTGAGTATTTTTGTCTGTACATTTTCTTGTTCTTTTAACAAACTTAAGATGTGTACTTGTTGGGTTTTGTTTGTCTGTCTTACCTAAAATCTTTGTTTTTTCTTGTTTATCTGGATGTATTATAGCATAAGGTGCTTGTAGTTTTGCTTTATGTTTCTTTTTTGAAACATACAAAGTTTTTGAGAGATCTATCTCGGGAATTTCTTCAGCGTTTTCGTTCTGTCTATCTAATATTTGCTGCCTGTTTTCTTTTTGTTTATTGTATAAATATTCGATAAAAGGTTGTAATTCCTCCTTATGTCTTTGATTGTACGTTTCGTATATGGGAAGGTCAAAATCAAAATGGATTTCCTCGGCATAAGGTCCATATAGGATTGAAAATGGAGAGAAATTTGTAGAACTATGAATCGATTGATTATAGATAAGAATGGCATGTGTCAAAATGTCGTCTAATGAATCATTGGGGTTTTGGGCACGTAAGGTCCTGAGTTTTTCGGTAAGTGTAGAATGGAATCGCTCTACGGGGGAGTTTGAAGATGAGTTATTAACTGTTGTGAAATGAATTTCGATTTTGTGGAGTTTTAAAAATTCTTTTATGACTGCTGAGTTAAATTCTGTGCCACTATCACATACAACTTTCTTTGGATAGTTATGGTGCGTAAAGTAATGCCTAAGTTTATTCAGTATTGAAATGGATGTTTTATCGTTTAATTTATAACACTGTCCATATTTAGAAAATGAATCTATTATTGTTAAATATAATGTTTTGTTGCAATGAAAAATGTCAATGTCTAAGATGTCAAATGGTTTTTGTCCAAGTAATGGCCCTAATTGTGGGAGTTTGTACGGGTGCCTTTCATATTTGTTTTTTAAGCATATTTCACATTTATTTATAAAATTCGAGATCGTGGTTTGCATAGAAGGCCAATAGAAAGTTTGCTTTAGATGTTTATATGTTTCCACTATTCCATTATGATTTTCTCTGTGATATTTTTCCACGCATTCAACTTGTCGTTCCTCTTCTTCAATATCTTTTAGCAATTTATTGCAGAATATTGTCTTTACTGTTGATTTTATTTTCTCTTTAAAATAATTGCAAATGAAGGGTCTAAATTCATGAGGTATTATAATGGCAAATTTTTTATTCGGTCTTAGGATACTTTGAAACGCATCTGCTATTTCTGCTTGCCAGTTGTCGGTGAGCGTTACAGTGTATCGATGTTTATTAAAGATCTTTTTGTATTGTAACTCAAATTTAGCACATTTAGTTTGGAATGTAATTTGATTTGACGATAGATTAATTGGCTCGGGTGATATTTCAATTCCTGTGATAGGGTGTTCGACAGCGGTGTGTTGTGTGTTTGTATTATTTTGCAAATTTTCAAATTCCTCAAGAAAATTTTCTGCGTCAAAAGCATCAATTGCATCTGGAGGTTCAGCGCATTCTGAGCTGGAGCTTAGAGCATTTATTTGAATTCTGCTGAGGGCATCGGCTACTTGGTTCTCTTTTCCTTTTTTATATCTAACTTCAAAATTGTAATCCTCTAACTTAAGTCGCCAGCGAGTTAATCGAGAAGTAGGGTCTTTAACTTTGTAGATCCAAACTAGAGGGTTGTGATCAGTTTCTACTATAAATTTCTGACTGTACAAGTACATACGAAAATGTTTACATGAGTCTAAGATTGCCAATAATTCTTTTTCTATTGTAGAGTAATTTTGTTCGGCAGAATTTAGGGTCCTCGAATAAAAGGCAATGGGATGGTTATTCTGAGATAGGACTGATCCTATCGCTATATTAGACGCATCCGTAGTAAGTACGAAAGGTTTTTCGAAATCTGGGTATTGAAGAACAGGAGCATTAGTTAAGAGTTGTTTACATTTTTCGAAACATTCCAAATAATTTGGATTTTTAGGATCTATAACAGCACCTTTACGAGTGCATCTGGAAAATGGAGACGTAATCTTCGCGAAATTTGGAATAAATCGCCTATAGAATCCGATTAATCCTAGAAAGGACTTTATTTCTTTGACAGTCTTTGGTAATGGGTATTTTTGAATGGCTTCAATTTTACAGGGATTAGGTTTTATACCTTGAGTGGTTACTACATGTCCTAGGAAAGCCACTTCTTTCGTAAGGAACTCAGACTTATCTAATTGAACTTTTAAATTATGTTTTCTAAAGGTATCGAATATGGTAGTGATGTGAACGAGATGTTCGTGAAGAGATTTAGAAAAAATGATTACATCGTCCATATAGACGAATACAAATTTGTGAACGAAAGGACGGAGAATGTTGTCCATTAGTCTTTCAAAGGTTGCTGGGCTGTTCTTTAAGCCAAACGGCATACGTAAGAATTCAAAATGACCATGTGGCACTGAAAATGCAGTTTTTTGGACAGAGTTAGGATGAATTTCGATTTGGTGATAGCCTTGAGCCAAGTCTAGTGTTGTAAAGTATGTAGCCTTACCTAAATTATCTAAAATTTCCTCTATTTTTGGTAAAGGATATCTGTCATCTATAGTATTTTCATTTAGCTTTCTATAATCAATAACCATTCTGAATTTTTTCTTGCCTGAAGCATCAGCTTTTTTGGGTACAACCCACACTGGGGCCGAATAGGGAGAAATTGATGGTCTAATAATTTTATCATCTAATAATTTTTGTACTTGTCGACTAATTTCTTCCTGCATCGCCTTAGGATGCCTATATCCCTTAACATAAATAGGATTTTCATCTTTTGTTTTAATTTCATGCTTCACTGCTGACGTGAAAGATAAACTCTTTTTCTCATCGTAAAATACATCTCTGTATTTTCTGCAAAGGTTAAGTATTTTATTTTTTTCTTCATTATTTAAATGTTGTGTACGAATATTAGATTCTACAAAGTGCGTTGGTCCGGTTGAAATTTCATACTCATCAAGTTTTTGAACTTGAATAGGTTCGAATAATTTTATCGGATAAGGGAGTGTCAGGTTATGAATGAAACCGTTTTTTGCTGTGTGCATGGATTCCGGTAATGTAAAATTTTGTAAGTCTACACGGGGTACTGGAGTTAAAACGTTCTAAATCATAATTTCCCAGTAGGATATCAAAATCTTTGCTCCAATTTGCGATTCGTGCGTCAATAAGATCATTAATGCCATATTCAGATAATAAAGGGGTTTTAATATTTTGGAAAAATTTTGTTGTACGATTCATAGAGGTTAATGTGAAAGGTTTTTTGTATATGTGGGATTGATTAAAATATTTTACAGCTTTCGGAGAGATTACAGTATCTGATCCTCCAGAATCTATAAGAACTTTAAGACGAGTCATGGGCGTAACAAAATAGGGTAGCCGGGGAGATTTTTGTAAATTATTCAGATTTATAGAGGAGGTGGTTGTTCTTCGGGAGATACTAGGGGAAAATCCTGATAGTTTTGGTCGAAATATTCTTCCGTGACTTGTTCGGAATCGGAATTTTCAATGTTAACTTCGGAATTATGAATTTGATTTGCAGCAATATTGAAATGATAGCCATTAGTGGTAACGGTCATGGGTTGGTGATTTCTTGTGGAGGATGTTAGAACGCCACTCATAGGAGAATGTGTGTTTTGTTGAGTTTGTGGGTTCCTATATTTATTTATTCTATGTTGTACATTTTGTCGAAAATTTGGGGGTTGATTATTTCTAGATGAACTATTATTATACGATTGAGAAGCAAAATTAAAATTTGGCTGTGAAGTATTATTAAAATTTGTTTGATTATTCTGAAATGGTGGTCTGAAGTAATTTGACTGCATGGGCGAGAAGTTTGTGGGCCTATTATTATTATTATGATTATTACGTGGAAACTGGTTTGGATTATGTGGCCTCTGTTTGAGCAAAGGTTTTCTAGTTTGTTGGCTTTTTAAAAAGTTCATATATTGTTGTTGGTTCTTATGATTATCATAAGCAATGCACTTTTGAAGTGCTGCTTCAAGTGATTCTATTTCAAAATGCGACAAATATTCGCAGTACGGTTCATTTATACCCGAGCAAAAAGTTTTTAAGGCAATATTCTTAAAATATGGCGTTTTAAAATTTACAGTAGCAGGATTATCATTTAAAGTAATATGTTGAAGCAGATCATTTAAATTGGTGGAAATTCTTTGATGATACTGATCATAGGATTCGTTATGTTTTTGAACTGTTGTCGATAACTGAGTGACCAAAATGTCTTCTGACCTTCTATCTCCATATTTAGTTAGTAAAGCAGGACGAATATCTGTCCAGCTTAATTTGTTAGAATAATTCAAAAAATTTCTCGGATCTCCTTTTATACGAGATACAATGTGAGTATTAAGAATAAATAACTGAGGTTCTGTAAGTTCTTGGGTACCTAAGAATGTTAACAAGTTATCTACAGATTTGATAAAAGTAGAAAGATCTTCTTTAGACGAAAATTCTGGTAATGTGGAACACAGACTAGCAATATCGCTATTAGTGACAGGCATTTTGGAAGTTTTCTTAGAAGATAAGGATTTTTTATTACAAGAAATGGAATTTCTTAGATTAGAAGTTGACGAGTTATTAATAATATTTAAATTCAAATTTTCAAATAATAAATTTAAATTTTCAATACTGTTTTGAGAAATATTGTTAAAAGTGCTCATAAAAATTAAGGAAAGAAAGGAAAAACTTACATAAGGATGATCATAGTTGATTTCCAATGCATAATTTCTTTCTTCTCCAAGGTTCGATCGGTCTCGTTAAACAACTAAAGTTGACCAGGAAACTGATGTATGTTTCTGTACGATGCTGATCCTGTTCGCAGCGCCAAATATGTCACAAGCACTTGAAGTTCTCAAAAAAAATATTTTATTTTCAAAATTAAGTTACCATTTACAGAGATATTTACTACAACTAAATAAGAACTAATAATAATAATCGTGGGCTTCTTCCTTCCTTCTTTATAACCTCTGATCTTCGGAATTTGCTGACTCTAGATAGTCCGGGAGCTTCTTTCACATTATATATATATATATATATATATATATATATATATATATATATATATATATATATATATATATATATATATATATATATATATATATCATCAAATACCATCAATTGTGATTGTGATATTGAGTAAAATAAATTTAACTGAAGATGGTTTTCTTCTTTCTTTTTAGTACGTAGTCTCCGTATAAGTTCCTCTAAAAATTTAAGTATGTGTTAAAAAATAAAACGAAAAGCAGATCGACATAAAGTGGCAAAACAAATGAAAAGTACGTTAAAATTTTTTTTAACTAAAGATGGAAAACAATTACAACAATCTTTATCATTTTCACAAATTTCAGCTGTTCAAACTTTAGAAACATCAGTTGTGTCCGAAACTATTCTGCAAAAGAACAGCAGGAAAAACCAAGCAATTCCGATTATGAAGATGACATAAACAAAGAAAATATAAATTTAAAATCATCTCAAAGTAATGATGGAACTAAGAGTTTTGTAAACAACATTACATTATGGCCAACTTAACAGACGCCATGCGAGAATATTATGGAGTATTACAAAAAAATCCACGAAAATTAATAAATGAATCTTTGGAATCATCTTCTATTCAATGTAACTAAGGGTCAAAATAAATCACAAGTAAATTAACTATTGCCTCCTTCTTCTGAACAATGAATAACGGGGAAAAAGTTAAATGAGATCGTTTGGATTATACTAAAATCAAGAACTTACTGTACTATTAGGTCTGTAAATTATTTTCCAAGCAACCAACGCTAACGACAAAACAGACGAATGATTGAAAAAATGTACATAAAAATTATCAAAACATGGGAACTTCACTGACTGATTAACATTAAATTTAAAACAATTTTTATGATAGTGATGTTAGGGACTCTTCAATAGAGGAATTAAGAGGTTATGAACGAAATTTAAACCTAGCAGAACTGAAAAATTAAGTGTTACAATTTAAGACTTTTATCAGTAGAAAGAGATTTTTATAAGAAAATATTATTTCTCCTGTATCCATGTGGTCATTTATTAAGAAAAATAATATTATTGCCACATTCCCAAATATAAACACAATACTGAGAATTTATTTAACCATTCAAATTTTCGCTTGGAATCCAACAATTAACTAGAACTACATACTATATGCTTTAAAACTGAACTACCAAACGCAAAATATGTGTCATGACTAAAAAATAGGCTAGAGGGCCCGATTTAGCCTTAGTCCGCCACTGCACACGCTGTAAACAAGTTTATGTAAAGTAGTTAATACGCCCAAACATTTGAGACAAATTATTAATAGGTGATCCACTGAATAAATGTTTAAACAGCTATTAGGATTCACGAAAACTTTTTAACTTTTTTCTATTTTTGTTTTAAATTAATTGTATTTTACATAATATGCTATTATATGATCCTATTAACAAATTTAGCTTTTTGCATATGTTAAACCAGATTAAATGAAAGCTCACAATTAGTTAGACCAATAACATTTTATACCTTTTGTAATATAATATAATATGGTAACAATTACGATACTACGTTCTCGTTTAAAATCAACAATTTAAAATCAAAAATCTAATTAGGCTTAAACATCAAACGCTTCTCGTTATTTCGCTCTCATAAAGATTTATTAGAGGTGCCAAAAATTTTTGCTTTGGCTGAAGAATAAAATTGGAGTATAATAGGCTTAAAAGAGGGTCAAGTGAATCGAAATTTATGTTGAAAATAATATAGAGACTAAATATACCATGCGGTCCATATGTATGGAATAAATTTATTTTTGTCGTTATTATGTACTATCTGAAAAAAAACCTGAAACAGTTCGATTTTTATTCTTAAATTGACAATTTACTGTATGTGCATATTATCCCCTTCCAGCACCCCTTTGAATTATAAGCACCCCCTCGAAAATTTTAAATAGCAAAGAGGGTCGTGTGGCACCTTGTTAGAAAGGGATTTTAGTCCTCTGTTCAGCGATATAAAGCTTGTTGAGTTTGTGCAATCATAACTGAGAAAATTGATTTTTACAATTAAATTAAATGTTCAACTTGACCACCATTATTCACTTCTTGACAATAACCGAGGCGATTTTGGAATTATCGTACAACATTTTGTATGACCTCGGGAGTTATTTTGTTAGTTTCTTCCGTTATCCTAACTTTTAAATCCACAATATTGCCTGGTGTATTAAAATTTGCTTTAGAAATAATCAGGTATTTTCGTATCTGATCTGCTAAACATTAGGGAAAAAACTTTGAAGATAATAAAATATTAGTCAAAAAGCCAAATAAACAATTGATATGAATCTATTAGGCTACTGTCATTTAGGTATTTAAAGTTACTAAAAGACGTAAGTATAATGTTGTAGCGTTTTAAATTTTATAATACGTCTCTGTTCGTTTATCTCGTCAGTACGCATAAAGATTGCCATAAAATCGGTTTTTGTCTTTTACGAAAATCCTTAATGCGAAAATAACGCTGGATATATTTTTTGTCTATGTGTACTTTCAAATCCCATAACCTTTTGTTACAAAGTCAGGTAGAACTCCGGTTTAAAAACTACGTGCTATTTTGTTAATTTGAATTATGTTATATCTATTTCGACAAGTTTTTGTCGCCTAGAGGATTATATTTCATGATGTCCCCCTAATATAAAAAAGAGTTTTTTTGTCTTTCGTTGTTAAAACGCAATAAACTGGAATATTTAAAAAGTTGTTTTTGTCGCTTAGAACGAGGATCCGAGGGATATTTGTTTAGGTTTTGTAAACACAAGGGGGAGAGTTATTTTAGGGCGTGGAATTTGTAAAATTTAACGCAAATAGGAGTCGACATTTAAGTTCCAAGCAGGGCAGACGTGCTAGAATGTGAGTCAAGCAAGAGATGTCAGAGTAGAAAGATGTTTGGGTAATTAGGAATCGCGAGTCGATTCAATTTTTTTGTGTTATGTCTTAAGACCGGTTAAAGTGATAATACTCTTTGCATAATCACAGTTGAAAACAGAGTAATCACCATAAGATTTGTGCACCGGCACTGAAGAAATTTTGTAAAATGAGTATATAGGATGTCCCCGTCGTCAGCTTGATTCCTCCACCAAGTTCCTATTTCAATCGTCCCTGCGTATGAAAATGGTTTCCTTTTGTCCAAGTTGAGAGTTATGTCCTTTGCAGCTCCAATCCCAGAGATAGTAGCAAGTTTTTTCTTTGAAGTTAAGTGAAACAAGTGAAATTAAGGTAACAATTAACATTTTAAATTTTAAAGTAGACAGACTTTTTTTTGATAATTATTAATAATTGCTTTCATTAAAATTTAAAGAAATTGTAATATTTAATAAATTGTAAATTTTATGGTTTAACTTCAGCTTAACTAGCTGTCATTTTAATTGTTTTTTTTTTAATTTAATATTAACATATGACAGCTAGCTTTATTTGTTTCGATATTAATTTGTTTTGTTTGTTTTAAAAAAAGTTAATCTCTGTGCGGTAACATTTGTAAGTTTTTGTAGTATCTCCAACCCCTTTGTAAACGGAGTTTGTAAACGGACACATGTAAGTTTTTTTATTCTGTATTTGGCAACTATTTATATAGTATATTTTTTGTGCCATTTATATGTTTGATAACTGTTTGTATGAGACAAAAATAAACGTTTGATTTGTTTCTATGATCCTTTGTTTATTTTATTTTAGAAAATCTCCTAACCCTTGTATGTATTTTTGATTTTAGGGAAGAAGAAATTTTCTTTCTTTTTTCAGCAGGAAGTTTTCTTCGAAGCGGCGTCCAAATTAAAATAGCTAAAGGTAACGTTGTCTGCCATATCTTGTTTCATTTGGTCCAGGAGATTTATGTAAGTAACCCCTTTATTTCATTCATTGTGTAGATACCCCAATCCGACCCATTTATTTCAACTTATCCACGACCCCAGCTCTCCAGCAACCGTCTGAGTGCCGTTCGTATAGTAGCGTTTATTTTGCTTGTTCTATCTTCGCCCCCATAGTTTCTGTCCTCAATTTTCTACCCCATATTCTTACCCTGAGGTAGGCAAAATAGATTCGTTACAATGTTTGTGCGCGTATTTAATTTAATTATGGCTCATTTGTCCGAGACTCAAAGAATAGACATTTTAATTATGATTGGTTTTGGTAATAAAACAAGAACACAAAGGAGGTTTGTGAAATGTTTAATAATAAATACCCTGGTCAACAAGTTTCGCAGTCTACAGTTGGATAAATTAAAAAAAAGTTTCGTTATACTGGACGTGCAAAAAATATTGATAAACCAGGTAGAAATGTTAAATTTACTGATGAAAAAAAGTTAGATGTACTTCTAGAGATTGAGGAAAATCCGCATAAGACAACTCGAAAACTGGCCGCAGTCAATGATGTAAGTAAATCATCTATTTTGAGAGTTTTGCATAAAGAAAAATAACACCCTTACAAAGTTCAGTTGGTTCAGGAGTTAAATGAAGATGATCCCGATAGAAGGCAAGAATTCTGCGAAATGATGATGGACAGAATGAACGCAGATTTGCAGTTCATAAACAAAATAGTTTTTTCTGATGAAGCGACGTTTCATTTAAATGGAACGGTTAACAAACTCAGAGAAAAAATCCTCACTGGGTGTGTGAGACTCACGCAGTATCCTAAAAAATTAACATTTGGGCTGGTATCATTAACAATAAAATTATTGGTACTTATTTTTTTGAGGACACAGTTGATGGTGAGGTTTATCTAGATTTTTTGATTAATTTTTAGGGCCTACGTTACGAAGATTTTCTCCTGATGTCAATCATCCAAATGAGATGGACAGACTAAACAGTATTGCTGTATTAAAAGTTAGGATAACGGAAGAAATTAACAAAATAATCCTCGAAGTCGTAGAAAATGTTGTGCGAGAATTCCAAAATCGCCTAGGTTATTGTCAAGAAGTGAATGGTGGTCATTTTGAACATTTAATTTAATTGAAAATTACATTGACAAATACATTCTAAATATTATGTGATATTATTATCTTCATTCAACCTAAGTTTTGTGATAGAGACATTATCAAAATTTTACATCTTAAAAATCAATGTTTTCAGTTATGGTTACAACAAACTTTATATATCTGAATAGAGGAGTAAAATACCTTTCTAACAAGGTGCCACACGACCCCCTTTGTTATTTAAAATTTTCGAGGAGATGCTTATAATTCAAAGGGGGTGCTGGAAGGGGATAATATGCACATACAGTAAATTGTCAATTTAAGAATAAAAATCGACCTGTTTTAGGTTTTTTTCAGATAATACATAATAACGCCAAAAATGAATTTGTTCCATACATATGGACCGCATGGTATATTCTAAATACAAGATATTTTTTATGACTTTGAAAACCCTCAAAAGATGTTTTTTCTTATACTTTCGCCGTAAGGTTAATGCGAATCGTTGTAGATTTTTAATTTATTTCGATATCTAATAACGTTAAAGAAAAATAGATTTTCTTGTGCTTTGTTTATATAACATAAACGTGTTAAATATGAAAACGGGTAATAAGCAAACAAAAACGTACACAAAGTATTTCTATTAATATATGAAACTATAGCTAACTATATTCATCTGTTACCGCCTATTATAGTCCAGTCATCAGAGATTTGATCAGAACAAGCTAAATTTTGCTGAGAATGTCAATAGTGGGATTCCAAAAAAGAACACCCATTAGCTAATGTCTAACTAATTATGGGACACCCTGTATTTTATTTTAATTTAATATTTCGTTTGAATTTGATAGATCTTTCAGAAGTAAACTAAGTATGCTTTATTAATACGTCAATAGGTGGCGTTAGAAGCAAACAATAATATCACTTTATTCAATTTTAAAAATATTTGAATTTCAAAAATATAGAAAACATAGTATAAAACTTTGCGCTAGTCTAGTGTACTGCCTATTGTAACATATTTTTGGTTTTTGAAGCGAAACATTTATTCTTGGGTTCTACCTTTTTTCTCTATAGTAAAATACTGAGGCAAGCGTCACGAATACAACATATACAACATATACAACACAAATACTTCATCAATTCGTTTCTAATTATCATAATATTAAATTCCTTTTAAACTATACTTAAATTTTATTTTTAAACATCTTATTTAGATTATATGATAATTACATTTACTATCAAATATTATTTATTGAGGCACTTATATTTTATTATTAATATATTATTTAGTTTAACTTTCACAGGTCTATCAGAAGAAAACAACGTTTACTTATGTTTTTTTATTGCAATATTTTAATATAATATAATTTGTTTAAAATATAAATAATAAAAAAATAATAGAATTACTTTATTCAATTTTAAATATATTCTTTATATTTTTAAAATACACAAAACATAGTATGTAGCTTCGCGCTAGACTACCGCCTAGTGTGTCACTTTTTTTCCTATTTTTTTTGCGTACGTTCGCATTGATTTTTTTGTACTCGTCATCACTTGCAAAATTATATTTTTCAGCGATAACAGCCCGTGCATCTTTTTTGCATTGTGATCTTTATATATTCTTATTTTTACATTCAACAACTTAGGGCGTAAATATATTTCGGTAATAAAATGTACAATCCTTTCACTGTCTGGCAAGTATTGTAAAACAATACAAGCAATACCAAAAATGTGTGGCTTTTATTGGCCATATGGCCAAGATATACTAAAACTATTCTCCTATATCACATAAACTGGCTATTATTTTTCGCAATATTGTCAATTACTGTATTGTAGCCTGTAATAAGTGAAAATATTGCTAGTCTAGAGGTACCTATAAATGAAGGACTGTACTCTATTGGCTAAATCTTATCATAAGGTACCTCGCACGTCACAATCAGACGTGTCGTATCCGCGGCATGGTTGGGTGGTCAAAAATCAAAGGGTCTCGAAGTAACTATCTTAAAAAACTAACAAAAACAAATATGTTATTTGTATGAAAAAAGTTAATAACAACTTCACAAACTTTCTTTCACGATTTACTACTTTATTTTTCAACGTAAAACCACTTTTTTCTTATCAAAGGAACAACCTTTTCTCTTGTAGTTCTATCTTAGATTCCTCCCTTTTTTTTGTTTCTCCAAAAAACTAAACTAACTTTTCTTTCCTCTTCCTTCTCAAAATCTCTCTTTCTCTCTCGAACCAATCAAATCATTTAAAATAAACATATCTTACCATCTCCCCTTTTTCTCTAGTCAAATTTCCTTATGACTCACTGCGCTTTTTTTTACTAAACAAAACCATCAAATTCCTTGGTCAAAAACACCCCTTACGACCTTTCTTTGTTTTTAAGTTGAATAGTCAGTTTTCATTTTTACACAATTTACATAATATGTAGTCTGAAAACCGGAGTTCAATTTTATATTATACAAATCCTTCTTCTTCTTCTTCTAATGGCGCTACAACCCTTTGTGAGTCTTGGCCTGCTTAACAATGTTCTTCCATTCTGCCCTGTCGGATACTTTCCTTCGCCACTGCCTGATGTTCATGGTTTTAAGATCCCTCTCTACGTCGTCTATCCATCTTTTACGGGGCCTTCCTCTTGTTCTGTTTCCTTGGGGCTTCCATCTCTGGACTACTTTTACAGCTCGATTATCTGGCATTCTTTCTAGGTGACCAAGCCAGTTTAGTCTTTGTGACTTTACAAATCTGACAATATCTGCGCTCTGCATTAGTTCATCCAGCTCGTGATTCATTTTAATTCTCCACGAACCATCGCTGCATTGGGTTGGTCCAAATATCTTCCTTAGTATTTTGCGCTCAAATATTCTCAGTTGATTTTCATCAGTGGTTGAGAGGGTCCACGTTTCACATCCATATGTGACCACTGGTCTAATTACTGTTTTGTAGATTCTCAGCTTAGACTCACGATTCAGTAACTTACTTTTCATTAAGTCTTTGTATGCATAAAAGCACTTATGACTCCTTATGACTCACTGCGCTTTTTTTTACTAAACAAAACCATCAAATTCCTTGGTCAAAAACACCCCTTACGACCTTTCTTTGTTTTTAAGTTGAATAGTCAGTTTTCATTTTTACACAATTTACATAATATGTAGTCTGAAAACCGGAGTTCAATTTTATATTATACAAATCCATACTTTCTAAATCTAAGTTAAGTAACTAATTAAGAGAAAATAATTAGATAGGTATACAAATAGTTCTTAGTATCCGAATATTAGGAAAACCAAACACACTTTCATAGTTCCGTTTTGTCTGCACAAGTTTTTAAACTTTGTTTATATGATGACGTACTTTTGTCATTTAATCTAAAGAAACATATATGCCCGTATATTCCAATTCTTATCGCCTCAAGAAAGTTGATAATTAATACACTAATATCTTTTTATAATTTAATTAAATAGTTTTGGTATGCTCATTGCAGTAAGCAAATAATAAAAAAGAAAACTCTTTTTATTTTTTACTGTCAAAAGTTTATATTACGTATTTTTTTTTAATAGGAAGTATAAATGTATAGAACTTATACGGTTTATGCCTTTACTATCTTCTAATATTACGTTCATTTTTATGACAATAGATCTGGTCTCAAGTAAACAATCATAAAATAGATGCCTGAATTTGCGTTATAAAATAAAATAGGAAATTATTCGCCATAAACCGAGAAAAGAGATATCTACATACCTAGAAGATAAAACGTTCAAGGTATTTTCGGCTTTTACGACAGTATATGTACCAATTATCGTAAAATACGAAAGCTTTGGTATAAATTACATGTATCCAAAAAATGATTTTCTACCTTAAACATCCATTTCTTTATATTACAAAAAAGAACTTATTTAAGAAAAAAAAGTAGGTCGTCAGTATCACAATAAATTAGGGCCAAATAGTTCAATAAGTTTGCTCGCGCATAAATACTCAATAAAGTAATTATTAGACGTCAAAAATTTACAAAAGAAGAAAATGTAAATAACATGCAGTTATTAATCTTTTATTAGATGAAGTAACTGAGATAAGTAACATAAACTGTACATTGGTTACTTAAGAATCTCACCTATAATAGTATATTACATAACGAGAATTGTAAGAAGCTTATTACATGCCAGTATAAAAATTGCGCGCGAGCCGCGTAGCGGCGAGCGCAGTAATTTTACAAGCATGTAATAAGCTTACAACTCAAGTTGTGTACTATACTTTTTCTACGACTATTTTCATTTATAAAAATAAAAAGTATAACAAGTGACTTTTATTTATTTAGCAAAATTCGGGGACAATTTAAATTAAACATTTATTTATAATAATTAATTGTTTGGCAATTATTTATAACTATACTCTTATCCGGCGGTTTGGCGGTTGTTCAATAATACGTGGTGAATGGTGAGATGACGTAAACTGTACGATGCGTTCTTTTTGAACATTGGTATTTTCAGTGTATGTAAAGGTCTGTAAATTACTTTCAATTCAATTTATAATTCTATTGGCTGTTGACATCTTATTATTTATTGACTCATCGACATATCCTTCGGCCGTTGTTGAAGATTTCCATCCGGCATGTCGTTTAAAAGTCATTAAATCACCACCGGCATCTACCAAAATAGTGGCAGAAGTTCGTCTTAAACAGTGACCTATGTACATTTTGGGATCTGAAAACTTTAAATATTCGGCTATTTGTTTAGGAACACCGCCTATTTTGTTTAATTTTACCACCTGTTTCGTACATTTACCTCTTTGATAATTAAGAAAAAATTGATTTATTTGCGGATCGCTAATCTGTAGTCGAATTTTTATATATTGTTTGCAGATTTTATAAAAAATTCCGGAAATTGATAACGAAATAACGATAGATCTACATATTTTGGTTTTCGTATCAGGAATGTTAACCAATAACATGGTATTTAAATCATCAATGTCACAAATTTTAAGATTTTTTAACTCTTGTTTCCGACAAGCTCCACATATTACAAAAATTGCAATAACCTTAAAATAAAAGTATTATAACTATAACTAAGCACATTTATGTTATACTTTTTAATAACATACCTTTATTAACAAGTACTGTACATCAGGAGCTCCATTTAAAAAAAGTTTTATTTCATCAGGATGTAAAATTTTAGATTTTTTGTTTTTAAAACCTTTTGATTATCTTATTAGATAAGCTCGCAATTTCGGGTAATTTTCAATATTAACATTATTTTTCTAAGTTATAACACTTCTGAGCATAGAAAATATTGCCCATAATGAGGATGGTTTAAATTTCTTAGCGGTTTCTCCAAAATAAGCCAAGAGTACGTTTTCAGAAAATTAATTTACATTATTTGTTGTACGCCAATCCATAAACTGCTGATATACCTTTTCATATCTTTCTCTCGATTTTTCTGGTAATAGGTTCTCGGTAGTGTTCGCAACTAACTGCATAATATTGGGTGGTGTGCTACTAAATTAATCTTCACTATTCGATGAACTCATTTTATTTATCTGTATTTAAATTACCACTATATTTACACTGACAGATTAATAATTTTTAATCTGTCAAAATAACGTCTGTTAATTCGTTTCCATGGTAACTCGACCAACTGACTTACAAGGCTTATGTGATATTACACCTTTTTATAGAACTGAAGCTGTATGTGCTAGTTATTACGTGGCAGTATTTGTTTTGATGCATTTAATTAGCATCCAAATAGTAGGTAATATACAATTTACTAGTAAGAGAGTAGAAAAACAGTTTATAGTTTAATGTAATCTTCTAAATGATGGCACGAAAACATACGTGAATGACAATAAGGTTAGAATCAGATAAATCATAATTTCTGTAAATAAAATGGTTTTGTCTATATTATAAGTATTTGTTCACTGTATCGTATCAGATACATATACCAGCATTGGCTGATGTTGGAGAATCAAATGCTTTACTACTTCATTCTATTGCTCTTTACCTTTTTCCCCGCAACTTACTTAAAACATGTTGAGACTTCTCCGGATTGTGCCTGTCAAAATTGGGATAATGAATGTCCAGTCCATAGGAAACTTATTCTTCAACACTAAGACTCCTTTATCTAAACAAGATAAAACCAATGTAGTCGATAGAGTCCCTTGTCAGGATTGTGAATTGCCTACATTGGACAAACTGGTCGTTGCTTAAAAGGACGTCTTATTTCTCATCGAAGTCATGTCAATTATTTTAAACACGCGTATACCTTGTCTACACACGTTTTATCAACAAACTATTAGGCTGATTTTAAGAGTACAGAGATTTTAGAAAATGAAACTTTCCTTGAAATGTGTCACATTTTCAAACAGTCTTTAACTGTGAATAGGCGTAATGATATTGACCATCTCAGTTAAATTTATCATTCACCCAGTTTGCACAACAAGTAGAAATTGGGGTTTTCCCTTTCTTCCCCTGTTTTCCCTCTGGTTTCCGGAAATTTGCTTTATGAGTTGGTTACCTTCTTCATTCGCTCCACTTCCCTTTGTTACATAATTTTTAGGATAAATAACACTTGAGATCATCCTGTATTAAGCGGCCAGGTTGATTTTCTTCATCTTAACTGTCAATTGTCTTGGAATAATCACCTTATATTACTTAGCATTTTTAAAAAAATTATATTACCATTCTTTCGCTTTTCTATTGCCATGATAATTGTGGTTGTGGCCATGTGTATGAAGCAACAGTACAATTCCTAAAACATTCCGTGTATGAATCGGTGCATTTTTCAATTAGCTGAAAAGGATAGAAACCAATTTTGTTAAACTGGATTTCGTTCATCGTCACCAATATAGGTGGCACCTCTTATATCTACCACGACTTGTGCAAAATAAGCAGAGCCATTTGCCGACCGTCTGTATATGAATTTGTATCTTTCCCAGATCTCTGATGAAGCAGGGTTTATCAGGAAATAACGTTATAAGATAATAATTAACGAATTGTACTGTTGCGCTATATATATATATATATATATATATATATATATATATATATATATATATATATATATATAATATATATATATATATATATATATATATATATATATATATACATACTATACATATATACATATGTAAAACTTAAATCTAATACAATTTAATAAAATTGGCTGTGAATACTTTTCCTTTACTTAATGTTGCAAAATACTTTCACGTCTTTGCTGCCGGGAGTTGGCTAGAATTTAAATTTCAGCAGGAGGCAGAATGCTATAAGAACGAAATTTCCTTTTATGTTAAAAGGACTAATTACATGAAGTTAATTCCACAAGCAATTTACACAATCGAAACTCAGCAGTGTAGATCGGGGTTTATGTAAGAAAGAGATAATTTTGTGTAATATTGGATTGGTATACTTAATGTTGTTAAAAATTAAAGCAATCAAATTTTTTTTGGGTATATAGAAAAAAATGTCCAATATATATGCTCTAAAGAAATGAGCATATTTAAAAACATGGTTGATAATGCTATATTTATTTAATATAACGCAGCATTTATTAAAAAAAAGCTAATATTTTTAAAATATTTATAAAATAAAGAAGTAAAAAGAAGTTACCATAGTCTTAATATACCAACTTTTACTACGCGTATGTGTTTTATCTTTTAACAAAATTTATGAGGGAGAATTTTCGTCGATATAAACAAATATAGAAGTATGGGCTTACAACAAAAGTTAGACTTAATGCAGCTTGGCTAGCTGGATATGTCGGAGAATGACCAATTGACACTTAAGGAACGTTTGGCCAATTTGCATGCCCGTAAAAGACAGTTAACTTAGAATGAATGTGAAAAGTAGATATAAACAAGAATACATTTAAGCGCCAGGTAAGTATTAACCTTTATTACCTTATACTGCTGCAAGAGTTGTCTACAGTAATTTCTGAAACTGTCAAAAATGAGGTACTAATAAAACATCTTTATGTTTAACCCAATTAAATAGTTAATTAGTTAGGAGTAGGTATACATATACAATTTAACTCTTTATAATTTGCCTAGTGACTTTTCCCGTCACATGCGAGGGGGATCCAATCAACTGCCATCTACAGTCAGTCAATAAATTCACTTCGGACTTGACATTATGTTTTTTTACTATACTTTGTGTAATATATGCATATATGCATATATATGTATGAAGTCAATAAATCAAAATTTGTCTTATAGAAAATCTATTTTTATCTAGAGTGCCCTATGATATCTTGTATGTCGCTATACGTTCACTAATAATGAAGATACTGTGTAGTGCCCTTTTGGTAGCGGCTTTGTTGTTTTTTATCTTAATCTATTCGTTATATACTCGTTTTTCATTTGCTATGTTGCATGTTAAGATTCAATCAGTTATTTATTTTGTATTCAGCCCCAGGCCTTTTTAAGTCGATAAATCAAAATTTGTCTTATAGTAAATCTCTTTGTATTCATACATCCCTATAAATAATAAAATATGATTAAATTGTCAGATGTTGGTAGTTCAGATTTCTTTCCTAGGTAGTGTAGATATCTTACTGGACAAACAGTGTGGCTTGCCATCTTAGCCTTGTATATGAATAGATAACCCTACGCACAAAATAAAATGTAATCCTCTTACCTATTAGGTACAGTTTAAAACTAAAAACTAAATACTCAAAAAAATATTTTTACAACTTCTGCTTCAGCTAGGATAGTTGCCCTGGCAAGGTAAGTGAGAAAATCTATTCTGAAGGAATAGAAACCAAAAATACCTAGTAAAAATAATTAACTCTCGGGTATTTTGGTAATCTGGTAATCTGGTAATCTCGGGTGTTCATTATTATCTGTACGAAAGAACCGATACGTAGTAGGGCACTTCATTGCCCTAAAGCTAAGAAATTAACTCCGAAGGAGGAAGAGCTAAATTAGTCAACGTCATTGAGATGTGGAAAGCCACAGAATGACTATCACTTTAAAGATCCGCATGGATATTCTTAGTAAAAATCATCATGGAGTCACTAGTCGATAATTTACTTAATTATTATGGAGCTCCGGCAAGGGAAGATAATTAAATTTAAACGAGAGGGTCTCTCAGGTCGTTATCAAGGTAAGTCTCTGTCAAACAAATAAAAATAACTCTATAGTCTTGAAAATTTAAACCTGGAACGTAAGAAGTTTATAAAAATCTGGCAAACTAGATAACACTGTGTCGGAAATGTACCGAATGAAGGTACTGGGGATTAGCGATCTACAATGTCCTGAATTAGGAAAATAAATTACACCAGAAATGGAACAATGTATTATTCCGGAGACAACAACTCCAATCACAGGCAGGCAGTTGGAACTTTCAAAAAGCTGTTTGTAACTTTGTTCCCTACGCTGACCGAGTATTGATGCTATTTCTTAACTCTCATTTAAAATGTAAAATAAATATAATCCAAGTATCTGCACACACTGTATACAAGTTTGAAGACACCATAGCAACTTATATAAAAAACATGCTACAAATATTACAATGGAAGATTTAAACGCTAAAGTTTGCCAAGGAGAATTGGAAAATTGTGAGGGGCGATATGAACTCGGGAAGAGGAGTAAACGTGGCAATATGCTAATTGATTTCACATGTGATTGACACATGAAAGCTACATGAAGGCCACCAGCTATTAATAACAACAAAATAGTCAGCAATCAAGTAGACTATATAGCATTAACAGAAGATATAGAAATTCTACCGAGATCGATAGCTATCAACCGGTAGAGCAGGCAGGATTCCGAAAAGGTTACAGTACAGCGGATCATCTTCTTATAGTCAGAACTCTAATAGAGAAAGCCAATGAGTATCACTTGATCTTATATATTGGCTTCGTTGATTATGAAAAGGCAAGTTCTATGGAGTCGACTTTGGGCAATAGAGAGAGCTATGAACAACTTCAGGATAGACTCCCAATATAAAATGCTCATACACAATATTTACAAGAAAGCTAAAATGAAAATACAAATTGATGCGAAAACCAAAGCTATACCAATCAACAGAGGAGTTCGCCAGGGATATGTTATCTCACCAAAGCTATTCACACTTGGACTTGAAGACGTGTTCAAAGACATTAACTGGGATGACATTAACAGATAAGGGAGTACATGTTAATGGAAGAAAAGTGAGTCATTTAATATACGCTGATGACATTGTAATATTCGCTATAAGTTTCGAAGACTACAGACCATGATGACGCAACTATTTCAAGCTTCGGAAAAAGTAGGTCTTAAGATGAACTTGGAAAAAATAAAAATAATGACAAATACACCGAACATTCCAGAAATAACATTGAACGACATAAATTTAGAAACAGTAAGCGAATACATCTACGTGGGACAGATAATGAAAATTAACAAAGAAAATCAAACTGCCGAAATTACCAGAAAAATAAGGTTAGCGTGGACAGGATTTGGAAAACTGAGTTGGATCTTAAAAAGCACTAAAATAGAACAGTATTTGAAAACCAGAATTTACGATCAGTGTATCCTCCCTATACTCACTTATGGTTCACAGACGTGGACACTCGCCAAGTCCAATATGGATAAAATAGTAAAAGCACAAAGAGCGATAACAAGATCAATGCTCGGGGTGAGACTTATAGACAAAAAAACAAAAAAATGGATTAGAAGCAAAACCAAAGTAAAAGACGCAGGAGAACATGCTGCCAAATTAAAATGGAGCTTCGCAGGACACAATGCCCGACTGAAGGATAAGAAATAGAACCACGAAATACAACAGTGGAGGCCATGGTAAGGAAAGAGAAGCAGAGGAAGACCACAAATGAGATGGGCTGATGACATTAAGAAGATCGGAGGAAGCAAATGGCGCAAAATAGAAGACACTGGATTGATTTGGGGGAGGACTATATCCAAAGTTGGATTACTTAAGGCTGAAGAAGAAGAAGACAAAATAGAAATTCTACATTATCATCCAAAACTTACTCAGAAGCAGACATATCCTCTGATCACATTCTGGTTGTTATGTCGATGAGAGTGAAACTAAAGAATGTTAAGCACCCTAGCTCCAAGAAAATCATGGATACAAGGGGGCTCAAACATGACAACACTATTAAAACTAATTGCAACTTATAATGCAACGCAAAAATCAAGAAAAGCGAAATAAATGTGGGAAGACGAAGAATATCATGGCTTAAAAACATCAGGAAATGATTTAAATGCAGTAGTGCGGAACTATTTAAAGCAAAAGTCAACAGGGTCCGCATAGCCATGATGATTTCCAACCTTCGATAGAAGATGGAACATGAAGAAAAAGAAGAAGATGTCCTCGTCGGAGCTGGGTTTTGACTAATGTCCTTCTGCGTAGAAGTTAGACACTCTACCGCTGATATATCCGGTCTTACAAATATAAATTACTTAAAACTATCGCATACGAAATGGAACGGATTCGGCAACCGACCTCCAAGAATGTGGACGTTTTAATTATTCATTTAGGGGTTCATAACCATTGTACACTTTACCTTGTTTAGGGTAACGTAATCAGAAGTCCTTTAGGTTTCTTCTGTTCTTCAAGTTATTTACCTGTATACCCGTGCATCTGACAGCGCATTTTGTAGTATTGCAGCTCGTCTTGTTGTAAGCAATGCTACTACACTTAAAACTTTTATTTTTCACAAATAACATTAAACTTTCCACTAAACAAACATAGTAAAGAGCTTTGTTTTTACAGACTTTAACTAAGTAATTACTTTTCTATAAGGATGCTTAATATAATTTGAAATAAACTTAATATTCTTTGCACAAACTAGTTCGGTGGCATGGTCGCGATAGTATTCCCATGACGGCCAAGCCTCGAACGTTTCGGTTTCTTTTTTATTTCTGTTTTTGCCAAAACTGTTTTTGTTTTCTTTGTCTTTGCTTTCAGCACCTTCTGTGTTATTTTAGGTCTTGGACCGTTTATTTAACTTGATCAATAAGACTAGTTTTTGTCAATAAAATCCAGTAACTTCCCAGCTTCTATCTATCTAGCTATCTTCTAGCTATCTAAGCCAGATGTTTACTGATTTAATATTTGTTTTGACTATGGTTAAGCAACATGTACAGTATTTTTCTGTATTTCAGTAATCTTGTACCACTGTTAATTTACCTTATTTATAACGTAAAGGATTTTTCGTAGTGGACAGTGTCGCTACCATCTTTGCGACTGTCTTCACCTCGTATCTACTAAGACATGTTAAACTACATGAACGCTTTCTTTGTATTTTGCTAATATCTTTTTCTTATGAATTCACCACTGTAGAACGTATAACTCTTTATTTAGTATTAGATTTTTGTGTGTTCTGCCTCTCATATTAATATGAAGGCGTTACAAAAAGAATAAAAATACTATTTCTTTTTAGTTGCAATAAATCGGTGTGGATGTTTTGTTTTCTTTAGAAATGTATTTTACAAAAACAAACATAACCTTAACTACTGCAGATTCTTTGCTTAAAAGATGCACTTATACTTGTCAGCAGTAATAAAAACTCGCTAATGGCAATTTTGCCGGTTACGACTGACTTTAAATAGTATCATTTTAGAGTTCGCTGATTAACTTTTACATGAAAAGTAAATGCTTTAACTTTAAAAACTATGTTATGTACTTTTGCGCAATTTTATGTGGTAGCGTTAAAAAAATACGTAATTGTTCAATGTTTGTTTATTCGTAGGTAATTTTTCATTTTACTTATTTCGGTTATACACACTAATTTTTAACCGTATTTATAAATGCAATAATTATCTAAGCTGCTTGCAATGTAGTTCCAGAAACAGGACGGAAACAAGAGATTCACCCCTGGGACTAACTTTAATCGCTAGAAGATATTTGGAAGTAAAAAGAAACATCTAAACCTCCTTTGTTGATTACAAAAAGCTGTTGTTCGAAACAAACATAAAAAATTAATAGAAATCATCCAAAAGGTATAGTTAAATAGACGTGTTACCACTATCAGTTGTAATACCTATTAGAATCACAGAGTTTGCATTCAGAGAAACTACAGAAAAAATACTAAATTGGTAAAAATTGGCCGAGAAGTACGTTAAGGGTATGTTCTAATCCCATTTTTTTTTGTTGTATACGCTAAATACGTTCTTCTCAAAAAGAAATTCCGGAGAGAGCAATATACAGCATAATAGAAGAGAGCACCAGAATAGTGCTGGCAATTAATACCATAAAAACCAAAACTTTAGTTTTCAGCTAAGAATAACAAACCCATCACAATTATTATCTTATGTCAAAAGCTTCTCATATAGTATTTTCATACTTGTTTTTGAAACTCTACAAAGTTATGTCAGACCTTACCTAGAATTTCCAGTGTCAGTGTGGTCATGAGGAACAACAAGTTACCTTTTAACTATGGTAGATGAAACTGTGAAACCTGACTAAGAAAACTCAAGTTATTTTCATTAACTAATAACCAACAAATTTTTCTGTGACAAAATGGTGTGAAATGTGGTGTTCTCCATTTTTAGAATATCGTGAGTCTTGCACATTTCCAACAACAATGTACTTACAATGATGGATATTAAATGTCAGCTACTAAACATCTTAAAGGGAAGAAAAACAGAGCATTATAAACACATAATAAAAGGACTCATTAAGTATCATTTACTTTGTCTTATCATACAAGGAAAAGTGATAGGTCTTAAAAATCTATCTTAGCTACGCAATATTAGACATTGGTGAGATATGATAGCTGATGAACTATTACGTACTATAGCTGATAAAGAAGCAGCATTATAAGAACTATAAATATGATAATAGATAATATTTGACTAAAGGCATGCGACAAAAAAACGTTACGATACCAAATTTTGTCTCTCTACCTCTTTAATCCTGACCTCTCGGAGGGAGTGTAGTGGTCATTTTGTGTATTTTTTCTGCTTCTAAAGATCTCTGTCTCTGGTCATTTTTTTTAACTCATGCTTAGATCTTTTGCATATGCTTGTAATTAGATTGATCCATCGTCCTCGTGATCTTCGACTATCTACCTTTTCTTGTCTTTCCATATTTTCTGTGTGTGATTTCATAATATGTCCAAAGTATGTCAACTATTGGAGATGCACTTTGCTGGATAGCCGTTTGCTGACTTTTAGCTCATTTAAAATTGAAATTTTTGTCCTTTGGTTGGTCCACGGAATTCGTAACATTCTTCTCCAACAAAACATTTCGGTGGCTATTAGGCCGTATGTTAGTATTGGGAATATTAAGCAGTTGATTAGCCTCTTTTTAAAATTCGTGAAATTTGAGAGTCCTTTTATATTTAGGCCATCTTCAGTATGGCGACTTTTGCTAGATCCTATCTACGTTTTATTTCGTACTGTAGTGACCCTGTGTTGGTAATCAATGATCCCAGATAAAAATATGAACTCACAACCTTAAGTCTTGTTGAGAGAGTTGTCAGAGCTTGTTTTTGATATGTTTAACTGCAGACCAAATATTTGACTTTTGTTTTCAACCAGTCGTATAAGATCAATTAACTCTTCTTGACTATTTGCAAGAAGGGCTGTGTCATTTGCAAAACGTAGGTTGTCTTTTTTTGACCATTTATTGAGATGCTCTTTTCAATCCACCAAGCGCTCTTCTCATAATATCCGCTCCATATATATTTAATAATTGTGGAGACAGTATACATCCTTGTCTGATACCTTGTTCTGGATGGAATTAATTTGAAAGTGTGTCAAGCACTTTAACAGTTCCAGTAGTGTGTTCGTGTAGTTCAGTTATAAGCGTATAATTAAGAACTGTAGTACGCCGACTTCTTTCAGTATCTGCCATAAGTGATGCTATTTGACTCTGTCGAATACTTTGCGATAATCTATAAACTAAATGTATAATGGAATATTAAATTCCCAAGATTTTTCTGTTATGTATCCTATGTTCAGAAGACGTTCTCAAGTACCTCTACCTTTGGTAAATCCAGTTTGCTCTTAGGGTATTTTTAGTTGTAGGAAAGTTTTCAGTCTCTCATTGATTATGTGTAGCATTATTTTGCTGATAAGTACGGTAAGAGAGATGGTTCTGTAGTTGTCGCATTTACAGAAGCTGCCTTTTTTTATGTATTGGTATTAAAGTAAATTTTATCCATCAGGCCATATTTTAAAATGCCATATTTTGTTACAGAGCAAGTAAAGAAATTTTACTGAACCTGGTGCTTTGTTGTACTGCAGGTTACTGATTGCCAGTCTTATTTTACTCTTGAGTATGTTAGGTTCTTCTTCGATTTCTTCACGAGTTTGGTGAACAAATTCCTGGCGTTAATCATCTTTATATAGATCCCGGCAATATAATTTCCATGTCTCAGTGCGAAGGTGTTTTCAAGGTACTGTTATCATTTTTTAAAAAAACTCGTGTAATGAGGTGAAAGTGATTGTGAAACCACACAAATATTTGCAGTTAAATATACGGACATAAACAGTAAGAAATTTATCTTCCTAAAAGTAGTTTTTGATAGAATTTTTAGTCAATATTTTGTATTTATACGTCCTAACCTACAATTGTAACACCAATTAAGATAATAATAACAACAACGAGAATTCTTAATTACTGTATAAATACATAGGCGTATCTTCAACGGTTTTTATCATGCCTTCGACTTCGAATATGATTTGTTCCTGCTGTAGTAAATCGTATAAATCGAATTTAATGATAAAATGTTCCGTTTGCAATAGAATTTTTAGACATACCTGTGTGAATGTTAGTAATGTAGAACTGGAATTGTTTAATGATAATGATAAAGGATTCGATTGGTCCTGCATGAGTTGTAGGCAGGTTGGGAACCAAATAAAAGATCTGAAAGCATTAATTTTAACTTTACAAACTGATATTCAAGCACTTAAAAATGAAAACCAATCAATGAAGAATTCTTCAACCATGTTGGTTATGGAAGAAGTCATTCAGGAAATAAATGAGCGTAGAAAACGCAAACGCAATGCTATTTTATTTGGTGTACCTGAGCAAAATACTCAGCTCTCTCCCAATAGTCGCAATGATAATGATACACAGGAAGTCCAAACAATAATTCAAAGTATGAATACTAGCGTGAATGTCAATGAACTCAAAATATTTAGGCTTGGACAACCAGCACTAGGTAAAAATCGTCCGATCAAGATTACACTTAAAGATGAAAATGATGTCTCAGCATTAATCAGACAAGCCAAGGTTCTGAAAACTGGTATCTACAGCCATGTGTCAATTTCATATGACCGTACGAAAAAAGAAATTGCATACTACAAACAATTAAAGGAAGAATTAGAAGCTAAGAACGCTAACAATACAGGACAATTTAGAATTAAATACTTGGATGGCATCCCAAAAATTGTTCCTTTAAACAGATAAGTCCCAACAGTTTTACAAGCCAAGATCTTCAGGTTTACTATCAGAATGTGCGTGGTCTGAATTCCAAAGTAATTGATTTTTACTCTAGTGTTAGTGAATGTGAATTTGATGTCATTGCTCTAACTGAGACTTGGCTCAACTCTGATGTTATTAGTTCGGAATTGTTTAATGATGACTATCAGGTTTTTAGAAAAGATCGAAAGTTCGATGTAGTTAATAAATCGACTGGTGGAGGTGTACTGTTGGCACTTAAGTCAAATTTTGAGTGTGTTGTTGTTGATGTCTCAACATTTGATTTACATTTTCCACTAGTTGATTTGTTGGTTGTTGAGTGTCGCACAGGAAATAAAAAGTTTTATGTTTCAGTATTATATATTCCTGACAAATTAAAGTTGAAAGATTTTGAATATTTTTTTGAAATGTTAGAGCAACTTGAATTATTTAATGACACTGTTATTCTCCTGGGCGACCTTAACATTCCAAAGTATATTGATCAAAATAGATCTGATGTGAAGACATCGGCAGTGCTAGACTTCATGTGTTTGTTTAATTTAAATCAGTATAATCAGGTGGGAAATAATTTAAATCCATTGTTAGACTTAGTTATATCATCAGATACATGTCATGTAAGTCGCGATAATGCACCACTTGTTCAAGAAGATTTACATCATCCAGCATTAATGATAAATATTAATGATTTTCAGAAAAAGGAAACCAGTTTTGTGGCACATTCTAAAACTAAAAGATATAATTTTAAAAAAGCAAATTTTCCTTTACTGTACTCAGAATTTCTTAATTGCCACTGGAATTTTTTAGATATGTCTGATGATGTAAATACAGTCCTAGAATTATTTTATGCTAAGATATATGAATTATTTGATATGTGTGTACCAATATACAGAAATTATAAACATCAATATCCTACATGGTACAATGCGGAAATAATTAGAATGATAAAGTTGAAATCAAAAAATATCACAAATTATAAGAAAACAGGTAATATACTTTATATGCATGAATTTAAAAGGTTGCGAAAAATAATTAAACAAATGATTAAAGCTCAATATAACGTTTATCTTGAAAAAATTCAGAATAGTATTTCTAAAGAATCTAATAATTTCTGGGCATATGTTCATGCAAAGAATAAAACTTCTAGAATCCCAGGTGAAATGTGTTACAACGGCGATACATTTAATAATCCTCGCGATATAATCCATGCTTTTAAGATGTTTTTTGAAAAAGTTTATTTACCTGTCGACAACAATGTATTAAATAATCAAGAATGTAGTGATATCTACTTACCCACTATTAATTTTAACGAATTTCAAGAAAACGAAATTTTAGTAGCCTTTAAAAGAATTAAAAATAAAATGACGTCCGGACCGGATAATATTCCAGCATTTTTAGTGAAAGATTGTTCTCGGGTATTTGTAAAGCCACTTCAAAAAATTTTTAACTTATCAATAAAAACGGGAACTTATCCCGAGTTATGGAAAAATGCGAAAATATGCCCTGTATTCAAAAACGGATCGAAATCTGATGTATCCAATTACAGACCGGTATCTTTGTTATCCAATTTTTCAAAGGTTTTCGAAGTAACTCTATATAACCGTATTTACCCTTCTGTTAGGGGATGGATATCACCTTATCAACATGGCTTTATAGATAAACGTTCTACTGTATCAAACTTGGCTGTAATAACTCAATATATTTCAGATGTTTTGGATGTACAAGGTCAAGTAGATGTGATATATACTGATTTTTCTAAAGCGTTTGATAAGGTTGATCACAAATACCTTCTCTTTAAATTATCAAATTTGGGATTTGCTGGTAACATTTTAAAGTTACTGGAAAGCTATTTAATAGGTAGGAACCAATTTGTATCCTATAATGATTTCATATCAGAATTAATCTGTACTACATCCGGTGTTCCACAGGGATCAAATTTAGGTCCATTGTTGTTCCTATTATATATCAATGATTTATTTTTAGATATCAATAACAGAAAATTGTGTTTTGCGGATGATCTTAAAATATACTGTGAAATTAAAACAATTGCTAACTGTATAGATTTACAGAACGATCTAAATTATATAGATACTTGGTGTGTAAAAAACAAACTTTTTCTTAATGTCAATAAGTGTAAAGTAGTAAGTTACTCTAGAAGAGAAAATAAGGTTGATTTTAATTATGTAATTCAGGGGTCAGATCTTGAAAAATATAATAGCATTAAAGATTTAGGAGTTATATTTGATTCAAAATTAACCTTTAACAACCATATTGAGCAGAAAGTATCCGATGCTATGAAAATGTACGGTTTTATTATCAGAAACTGTAGAAATTTTAGCGATATAAGACCGATTAAACTGCTGTATCTATCGCTGGTGCGAACAAAACTAGAATATTGTAGCTTAATTTGGTATCCCATTTATAAATGTTATATGCAACAGATTGAAAAGGTACAACGGAAACTTTTAAAATATTTAGCTTTTAAGGTTGATGGAGTATATCCTGTCCATGGTTATGATTACGATTTGTTATGTAACAGGTTTAATATTGTAAGTTTAGAGTTAAGAAGAATTATATTTTCGGTTTCATTTTTATATAAGTTGTTACACAACTGTATTGACTGCAGTGATATATTAGGTCAAATTAGATTTAATGTGCCAAGAATTACTTCCAGGTCGACTATAGTGTTTACTTGTCCACGTGCGAGAACAAATATGTTACTGAAGTCACCCATTTATATTATGTGCAATAATTATAACAAAATATGCAACCATTGTGATATTTTCTCATGCTCAATTAATCATCTGGTTGATACCGCACTGGTTTATGGAGTACATTAGATTGTAAATTTTTTTTTTGTGTATTTTTTTTTATTTCTTATATACGTAGTGATTTGTTTAATTATATTGTTCTCACTCTTTATTTTGTTTTTCACCTACTTATTTTTTGCACTTATTTTTTTTACTTGATATTTTTGTATCACCTACTAATGATTGTATACTAATTAAAAATGTATCTTAAATTTTTACCCTAGAAATGGGAAACTGTTGGGTAATAAAGCTATTATTTATTTATTTATTTATTTATTTATTTATATCTTCTCCGTTGGTTCTCATGGTTCCTGTGTGGTCTTCTACGGACCTAGTTCTAGCTTTTAAGTCTCTTGTTATGTATCGTATTTTTCTACATAGATCTCCTGGCTGATTGTTTTGATTGGGCTCTCAATTTCTTTGCATATAGTGTGATAAAAATGTTGTTTCTCAGCCCTGCATATTCGTTTTATTTTTTTGTTGAGGTATCTTAAACTGGCTTTTTCATTTTCACTATGTATACCAAAAAAATATCTTTAAAAGAGTTGTCATATTATCACTGAAATTGAAATCTACTTGATATTTAACATTTGGATTAATCCAATATTAAACCCTATTTCAAGAGTTAAAGCAAGCGTTTTGTAAAAAAAGTTTAAGAAGACAGTTTTACTTTTTATGATAAAATAAACCGTAAAATAACAAAATTGGATTAGGTATTTTTCAATACACTACGTCTTATTTCATAGCTTTTAAGAAAACGAAGTTAAGTAGGCCATGAAAACCCACCTATATAATTTTGTCTCTACATAAAAACCAAGGGTGAAGTTTTATATTGCTGTAACTTATACGGGTTTGCGTGGGCTAAATCAAATAAAAATATAAGTATGTATTTGCGAGTCGTAAAGGGAAAATGACCACTGTTTATTTGCTGTTACATTGCGTGATATTTAAACCATTTATTATAAATTAAAATAAATAAAACTTATAAAGTATCTTTGAATGGGTTAGCCTTTTATATAGCTTTCAGAATGTGCGTCATATATTTACGAATAGCGTAATATATACAAATATAGAATAATACAAACTTAAAATGTTTATAAAGCTTTTATAATAGCATATGTTGGAGATGATGATAGTTGCTTGCTTTTAGATATTTTCTAAAATTGGTACAATTTCATGAATTTTAAAGGGATATCTTGTAATAAAAAAACGAAATATCCAAATAATTAACAGCAACTTAATAAAAAGATGAATTCGATATGATATACTTTAAACGTATTATCACAATATTTAAATGAATGTGACCTAAAAATTGTTTATTTTTCAGACCTTGAATCTTTGGTGAATTATGGGGCAACTTCTTTTTTATATTTGGATACTTCCTCAATACTACTTCTTTTTTATACATACATAAATAATAACAATTAAACATTTTACACACAAATTAACATAAACCAAGAAAAATAAGGTTACTTCGACAAAAATAAAGCAAAAGTGATAGAAAACAATTATCAACCTACTAATTTAAACATCTAAGTTTACTGTCAAAATAGCAAGAGATTAGTCACCAATCGGCAGAAAAAATATCAGACGACCGCGCAAAATATGAAGTGACAACCTTCCATAGAGGTATTAATCCGTCAAATGAACAAGCATAATTGCTTATAAAGAGAAAGAAGAAGTTTACTTTTAATAATAAAAAGAGCTGTAGGAATTATGATACTAATTGTCACACTAAAGTCTACTTCATTCTAAAGCAAACATTGGTTAAGGTTTAGTTTAGGTTGTCATTATGAAATCGGGCTTTAATTTTTATTCTATACATTTCTAATTTTAAAATAATTTCATATAAATATAATACCGGATTTTTGTGACAAAAAGCGTTGCTAATAAAATATTTTAAGTTGAACTTTTATATTTTTACTTTGGAAGAGAGTTCTAAATCAGTACATATTAAATATGGCTTTTTACAAAATAGCGGTCACAGTTAACAACTGGAAGAGTCCATTTACGTAACGAGGATGACCGTTATACAACATGTAAACATTAATTTTATTAAAATCTATAAAAAGTATAAATAAATAATTATATTACTGTTTTCAATTTTAAACATATTATTTAATTTTAAAAATACAAAAAACATAGTATAAAGCTTCCTGTTAGTCTACAGTACCGCCTATTGTATCACTTTTTTGTTTCATTAAGTAGGATAAGAGCTATTTTTTTTTTTAATTTTTCTCTTGTTTAACCAGTTCTTTGATCTCTCTTGTGTGTTGTGCGGTTTAGTTTTGGACAGGATTGATCTGAGTGTATTGGTTGTTTTGAAACTTTTTGTGATATTGTACCTATTTCTTATTTTTTTAATTTTTCTGGCAAATCCTGTACATAATATGGTATTATTGTCATCTTTGAATTCCTTCTTGTAAGTGTTTCTGGACTGCTTGTGGTGTTTTGTGGAATTCCTCGATTATAAATAAGAATGTGATCTTGTGATCAAAGTCTTGTGATTAACATCGGATGATAAGTCTAATTAACCACATTTCGAAGGCATACACCAAGGTTATTTAAAGGTCATAAATCCTACATGTACTGGTACACTTTTGCCACTATTTACTTTTTCCAGTTTTACACCCTGCTTGGCCATCTTCAATATTTTTCATATATTTCTAATTTTGTCTTTAAATTGTTTTCATATTGTCCGTCTATAGATGATATTACAGTTCTGTATGCTAGGGATAAATGACTCTATCTCTACTTATAAAATATTGTAAAAATGAAGTTTTAAATGTTGGAAATGAATAATTTAGAACATTTTCATTTTAAGGTAAAGATTGATTAAGAAGGTTAATAATACGTAGGTATTTTTCACTGTATTCACCTTTGGTTTATTTTGTAGCATATGGAGTTACGATTGTTTGACCCTAAATGTTTGAACATATTAGTATAACAAAGTAACATCTTAACTCCTAAACCTCATTTTATTTTAATCGGAATAACATTTTACAATTACTTGTAGAAAAGTGTACACAACAGTTTGTAGTTATAGAACTACCTAATCCCTATAATAGAGAATTCCTAAATTATCTTGGCGAGCTTCTAGCCAAACTACAGATAAAATATAGAATACATTTTTTTCGGTATCGATCTTTCTACTTAAACATAGAGAATTGGATGAAGAAAATTGGACATTTCTAGTTCTTAAAATCTTGTAATTCTATACTAAGAAGCCCCGAACTCCTCGCTCGAATTAACTCCTGCTCATTCCACGGTGTAGCTGTGGTCATTGTTGATTTCTTTCTAGGACAATTAGGACATATTGTAAGCAGATAAAAATAGTTTACCGACATCATTATATTTCTATTTTGTCCAGTAAATTATTAGCGTTTTAATGTCAGACGTAAGCAAAACTTCCTGAGCGCACTTTTCCAAGGTCGAAGTGGACCTCATGTCCACCCCTACCTGCATTACTTTCATCCAATAGCATACAATAAGCCTTTTTTTGTGTACTGTCATAAATAGTAAAGTTTAAGGTCTTCAAGGAATAGAAACTTTAAGCATTGGTTAAAAGGGATGTTGACAGACACTTCGTTGGTAGACACATCGAGTTCCAATAATTTCTAAATATTTCCTTTCGCTGATTATTAGTAATATTAATAGTGCATCGTTTTCTACAGGGAACTTTTTTTCTCATTAACTCTTTTTCCATGTTGTTTTAAGTGAGTTTTTCCTTTTAAGGTAGCCTCTTTATGTTTAGTTGATTTCCATGCAGCTTCATTTTTATATTTTTTCCTTGGACGATCTTTGGTTTCTTTGGCCAAACTTCCAGATTCTCTACTTTCTTTGTCGTAATTTTCGTTAGTGTTAATCTTTGTGATGTTATGAAGTCAGGGTCTTGGATTGACGATTGGATTAACCTCATCTGAGAAATCAGAGGCACACTTATGATCTCTTCGTTTAAATTTTTTGAACAATAGTCCTCCGACATCAGCATTGTTTGTAGCCACATATTGCTTTACTGTAGAGGGTTTGCCACATTCTAAAAAAAGGCTTTAATAATAAAAATTCGTAACTCAACACACGTTTTAACAGCGTAAAATAATAATTAATTATGAAAATAAAACATGGGGAAAATAATCATTTTCACAACATTGTAAACTATTTTAAAAATATTACCTAGAAAAACAAAACATACACTTACCATCACCATTTGAGTTTTTGCTTTGTTCCAAAGCACTTCGTACCAATTATTTTTCTCTTCAATCTTTTTAAACGACAAAACAACACTAGTGTTATTGACGTGCGACTATTTGCCACTGACTAAGTACTGTCGTATCAAGTACGCGCCAAACAATACTTCTGTGGACATATGGCGTTTTACTACGCAGCACATATTAGTTAAGACTTATTTTAAACGCCATAACTAGTAACTATTTACGTAACAGTTACCATCTTTTACCACAACATAGAATGGATTCTGTATTACTAAGTAAATTTGGCCAATTTTCTTCTTCTTCTTTTTCTTATAGTGCCTATCCGTTTCGGATATTGGCGACCATCATGGCAATCTGTATTTTTCAAACTACTGCTCTAAAAAGATTTGTGGTTGTTACGTTGAAGTACGTACGTAGATTTTTCAGCCAGAAAACCCTTCCCCTTCCTGGTACTCCTTCTCCTTTCACTTTCCCATGAAGAATTAATTGCAGTAACCCATATCTTTTGCTGTTCCTCATGATGAGACAAAGGTATTCCATTTTGGCTGTTTTTATTGTGGTTAACAACTATTTTCCTTTTTTGCATTCTTAATAAAACGTCCTGATTAGTAACGTGGTCGGTATAGGATATCTTCAGGATTCGACGATACAGCCACATTTTGAAAGCCTGAATTTTCTTGCAGGTAGCGTCTGCGAGAGTCCACGACTCAACTCCGTACAAAAGTATAGGAAAGATATAAAATCGTAGTAACCTAATTTTTACTAATGAATCGAGGCATTTGAATAGCTAACCAATTTTTTGCAATGCAGATCTTGCTTTCTTAATCTTACATTTTATTTCTAGGGAATGGTCCCAATTTTCATTGACGTTCGTACCAAGGTAGTCGTATCTTTTTATCTTTCTATTGGTTGACCATTCACACTAATTCTTTCAATTTGATGTTCCTTCTTAGAGATCATCAAACATTTTGCTTTCTTAATGTTCAGTGAAATTCCATATCTCTGACTCACTTCTGTGATTTTATTTATTAACTCCTGGAGGGCTTTATAACTGTCATGGAATACCACCGTGTTATCCGCGTATCTGATGTTATTGATACATTCTCCGTTAATTCGAATTTCGGCTTCAACATCCTCTACTGCTTCTTGAAAGATTTCCTCAGAATATATGTTAAACAGCAAGGGTGATAATAGGATCTTAGTCAAAACTGGCCATAGTTTCGACTAATCTTATACATACTTTACAGGGATTACATCCAGACGTCTAAGTGGCCACCGCAGTACGTGACTGCACATCATACTGATGAGCAATTCTGCCAATGTGCGGTCCAGAGTTATCCTTTATGAGACAAATATTTTCTTCAATAAATAGTGAAAAAGTTATTACGTGCTCTTCGAAGGACATCCTTATGTACTTGTCAAGGTTAAATCTACCATTTTAAAACGAGTCAAGACTCGCCAGAGCTTCCAACGAATTCTTTCCCCCGAAATATCAGTATTTCTCTATAAAAAAAATGTTGTGTAGAAGAAATGAAATTCTAGTTGCATGGTTCTCCAGCACGTCTAAAAACTCGTTTATTATAATTAGACGAATGTATTATGAAACTAGATTAAGAAGTAAATTAGTTCAAATTCTAAGTGTAGTTAAAATAACTTCATATCTATGATGATCTGTAGTCCAAATATGACCAGTAATATGTAGATTAGACATAGACACTAAAAGCGACTATATAATGAAGATCTGGCTAATTTTTTAAAAAAATCTGTGAGTTTGTTTATATGCAGTTTCGAGTCGATGAAAATAATCTACTCTAATTTAAAGCCTGCTTTGAAAATTTGTCGAATACTTCGCTTTTTATTATAAAACGCACTTTAAGCATTGTGCTTTTTCGTATGCTGCTAGTTTTATTTTTACATCAAATACTTCTAATAAAACCACTTTTCACAAAATGCCTTTAAATTTCATATTTAATGTCAAAACACAAATAATTAACAAGTAATATGAAATAACTGGCATTAAGGTATTCACAAAAAAATGGTAAAAAGTCTAAGTAGTCGGATAAAGCTTAAAAAGTAAAACATGTGATCAATTTTACATGTCTACATTAAATAAATCGTGTAAGCCGATAAAAAGGGTATTACATGGAATTTAAAAAGAAAGCATAGAACATCCTATTATTTTTGCGTCCCTATTTAATGTATTGCTTTTAGACAAGTATATAGAATATTCTCCTGAAATAATAATGAAAAACATTGATTACTTTAAATCTTTATTCACATATATTTCTGAAAGGTGGTGCACAAAAAATATTTTTTTAAAAATCTTTCTAAGCTGACTATCAAACAAAATCCAAATCCACAACTTTTGAAATACCCACTTAGATAATACTTTCAGAAGAAAATGTCACTGCACTTTGTTGAAATGAGAATTTCACGATTTTGATAAATTTAATGTGCTTCACGTAGCTACTATTCTGTTTAAACTCTATACATGTTCCTACTAGTAGATCTCATTTATTCCAGATTATCTGTTGCACTTGGGCTTCATTTTGCACTCTGAGAAACATATTATTTTTATCATCATTATTATCATCTAACGTTCATTCTAAGTTAATAAACATTATCTCCTTGCTTTTTTGATAAAAATTCTTGTCGCCTAGTATAAAAATGTTTTCACTTATAGAAAAATTCCAGTTCAATTTTGTGTAGGAAACATCATCAAGGAATTGCTTAGAATTAACTGAACGCGGGTGAGCGGCTGTGCAATTTAGCATAATTACACTTCTCCAAGAAATTAACGCACCACTTCAATAAATCAATTTTATTTATAAACAGGCGAAGAATAAAAAATTAAATTTTACCAGATTTATTCTACATTTTATTAGTAATTATAACAATTTGTCTAATCATCAGAAAATGTTGAAGTATGGGAAAAAAAAATAAAACAGAAAATACTAAAAAAACAATGATAAGAAAAGTAAACTAAAATATGAAAAAAGTCTTAATAACGAGTGTTTCCACCTCTACTACGTAGAACAGCCTCACATCGTTATACCATACTTAAAATTAATTGCCGTATTTCATTTTGGCCTAGTTCTCTCCAAATCTAGATCAGCCTCTCTCCCACTTCCTGTAAGTTATTTGAATGGATCGGTGTCGCTCTTAATCGCCTACCAAGGATATCCCAGAGATTTTTAATCGGATTTAAATCGGGACTGGCCATTCCATAGTGTTAATTTCTACCTCTTCTAGATAATTTCTGACGATCTCTGCAGCGTGAGGTCTGGCATTATCTTGCATTAGTAAGAAATTTTCACCGATAGAAGGAGCGAATGGTACTACATGTTGCTCCAAGATCTCCAATATGTACCTTTCAGCTGTAACAGTTCCATTTTGTATGACCACTAGGTCCGCGCGTGCGGTCAAACAAATACCATCCCACACCATAACGGATCCTCCACCAAAAAATGTGGTGTGTGAGAAGTTACACTGAGCATATCGTTCGTTGGGTCGTCGCAATACACGAACAGGTCTGTCGTTATTGTACAAACAAAATCGGGATTCATCAGTAAATAGCACTCGTTCCCAGTCAGCCTCTAACCAATTAACGTGTTCTCTGGCAAAATGTAGTCTCCCCCTTCGACGCTCTGCAGTTAATAGAGGACTTCGGGCGGCAATCCTAGGTGTTAAGTTGTATCCCCTAAGTCGCTGGCGAACAGTTTCAGTACTAATTTGTATAGCATGGACGTCTCGAAGCTGAATTTGTAGACTTCGATGTGTTACAAAACGTTGTCGAAGAGCAGAAATTCTTAAAAATCGATCTTGAATAGGCGTAGTTACCCGGTTTCGTCCTTGCCCTGGTCTGCGAGTATGATCCCCTGTTTCGAGGAATCTTTTTAACACCCGTGAGGCGAATGTGTGGGACACATTAAACCGACGACCAATTCTTCGGTAACTCCAACCTTCTTCCGACCAGTATCACTGATTGGGCACATTCATCTCGGGTTAAATTACGTGATTCACGCTCCATAATAAACACAATTAAAAATAATCAACAATTAAACAGTAGCCTAATAAAATTCATGAACACTTGGAAATTAGTATATTTATAGAATTAGTACATTTTTTGCTTCTTTTTGTTTTGTTGCAAAAAAAAACTACAGCAATAAAACACAGTTACTAAATATAGAGTGTACGAATAGCATATACAAGGAACTTGCAAAATATAACATTACAATGGAAATTTTTATTAACGCTAATAAAATATTTTAATATTTCAAAGTGGTGCGTTAATTTCTTGGAGAAGTGTATAATAATGTTAAAATAAATATATATTAATTATATAATAAAAAGCGACTAAAACAAAGAACAGCAGTAAAATTCTTTTGTCTGACTATATTATTGTTTTCTTAATTCAAATATAAATCTGGATATCTGTTTTACGTTATACAAATAATAAAGACCTCTATATACAGAGTTTTTGGTTGGACATTGGTCAATAATTTTATTATGATACAGAATATCCAAAGAAGATAGAACAATTGTAAGCAATGATATACTCCAGGCGTGGACAATATGGCGAGTTCTACAGAGTGATTTATGTGGTAAGATCAGCAAAAGTCAGAGTGCTAAAGACTGTTTTTTGAGATACCAGATGATAGAAGATCAGTAGACCTTCCCAGAAAAAGATGGAAGGATAATGTTGAAGCCGATTTATCTAGGATTGAAATACAACAATGGAACATAGAAGCGCAATATCGTAAAAGATGGAGAGCTGTAGTGGATGCAGCGGAGACTCATCCCAAGTTGTAAAGCCAATTAAGAAGAAGGCAGAAGGGGGATTAATAATTACGTGGTAACTCGAACATACCATTTTTAGAAAGATCACCCTACATGTTTTCTCATATTTAAACTCTTCCCTTAATTCTTGTTCTTACAATATGAAGTTTGAAACAATTATACATACATATACACATTTACATTTTTATGTCGATATCGCTAAAAATAATTACACTATATAAAGGAGAAATAAATAAGTAAGTATTCATTTTACATAATAACGTAAGACATATGTTCTTCTTTTTAAACTAGATCTGTTATAAAAAAAAGAAAAGGAATATGATGTACTGTTATCTACTACTGAGGATCCCTATATTAGCACTCCTGAAATTTCACGTCAAAATATTAGTCAAACTTCGGTGGCAAAAATCCTCCGTAAACATAAAATGAGTCTCTACCGCATACAGTTACATCAAAAATTGAATGTATTTATGTACAGCGTAAACATGCCTTTTAGGCCCATTGTTGGATGAATAATTTTCATCGTTTTCTGTTCTTAGCTATCAGCTTCCAATCTCTGATTCCCATCTCTCTGACATCTTTCATCACTACATCTCTCCATTTCTTTCTTCGTCTTCCTCTCTTTTTTTTGCCTTCAGGTACTTTTCAAGCAATATTTTTGACTAGTCTATTACCTTGCATTCTTTCTAGATGACCGAGCCATTACAGTCTACGTTTTTTCACCACTTTTGTTATTGTAGGGTTAGCATAAAAATGGTACACTTCTGCATTAGTTTGTCTTCTCTATTCTTCCTCTACTACTTTTCCTCCAAACATTCTAGTCCATGTCTCGGCGGCGTATAGCATTTTGGGTCTAATTATAGTTTTCTATACTCTTATGTTTATATTACGAGATATATTTTTGGCCTTAATTAGTTTGCTCATGGCTCCAGCACACCTGAAGCTCTTGGTCAGTCTCAGGTTGATTTCAGTTTCTTCCTTACATGTCTGACTAATAAGAGTACCTAAGTACATATATTCATTCACCTTCTCGAATTCTACAACTAATCCATCCTCTACCTGCAATTTAAACGATCCACTTTTGTTTATTTCTTTTTTGCACAAGATCTCCATGTACTTCGATTTATTAATATTAACTTTCAGTCCCATTTTAGAGCTTTCCCGAATCAGTCGTTTTGCTATATTTGATAGTTCTTTTCCATTTCTTGCAATGAGAACCACATCATCAGTATATGCTAAGAATTGGTGCTCCTTGTATAAAATAGTTCCGGATCTATTTATCCCACTAACCCTTACAATTTTTTCTAGAACTATATTGAATAGCAATATAGACAACGGGTCTCCTTGGAGAACACCTTTTTTTACTTCGAATTCTTCTGAGACTGTATCGTTGCATTTCACAGAACAAATGGTTTGTCTAATTGTCATTTTTACCAATCTTATTATTTTTTCTGGCACATGGAATCCTTTTAGCGTTTCTATTAATTTGTTTCTGTCTATTGTATTGTAGGCGGCTTTATAATCAATGAAAAGTACTTGTGCTGAAATGTTGTATTTATAGCAATTGATCAGGATTTGTTTTAGCATAAAAATTTGATTGGTTGTTGATCTTCCTTTCCGAAATTCTCCTTGGTATTCTCCTAGATTCTTCTCTATATATATTTTTCATCGTTTTTTAATTAGTATGCCGAGCACTTTATATACTACCTCTAATAAGGATATTCCTCTGTAGTTTGCGCATTCAGTTCTTTCTTCCTTTTTGTGTATAGGAATTATAATCGACTTATTCCATTCTTAAGGCATTACTTCGGCATCCCATACTTTTAGTATTACCTCACCAAGTTTGTTTATTAAGGCCTCTCCTCCATATTTTATATTCCCTGTCACAACGCCGCTCTTCCCGGGGCTTTTTTGATTTTTCATATCTTTTATCATTTCTTTAATTTCTTCTCTTGTGGGCTTTGACATTTCTTCTTTTACTATTTAAGGTTTAGGAACATTATAATTTTCTTCAGTAGTCACTCCGTCATTTAGCATCTCTTCGAAATATTCTTTCCACCTTTCACATAATATTTGGTCTTCGTCCACTATCAGGTTTCCTTACTTATCTTTTTCCTTACTTTACATTTATCGTTCTTCCCTGATATCCAGTTTTAATGTATTTTACCTCTTTGTAAAAATTTTTTATTTCATTTTTCTTGTAATTTTTTTTAATACGCTTTATTTTATCATCCATATACTTTCGTTTCCGCTCCCTTAGGATTATCTTTACTTTTTTTTTTATTGTTCGGCATACTTTTCTGGGTCGTCTTGTTTTTGTGATCGTAAACTTTTTAATCTCAAATCTGATTTATATATATATATATATATATATATATATATATATATATATATATATATATATATATATATATATATAGTTTTTATATATATATCTTTTCTTTCGACCTTTGCGTTGGCGTCGCCTCTAATAATTTTAATATCTTGTCTGGGAATTTCTTCAGACAATGACTCTAATTTTTCATAAAATTCATTCTTCACTTCTTCTCCTTTTTCTTCTGTTAGAGCATGTATATTAGCGATATCATGTTCTGTTTTCCTTTAATTCTAATTGCACACATTCTGTCAGATTTTACTACGAATCCTTTTACCTGCTGCACCTCTTCATGTACCAGAAAACCCACTTTAAAATTCCTATTATCGCCTCCACTTGTATAAAACGTGTATGGGCTAATCTTTCCAGTTAAATGTGTTTCCTGTATTGCTATGACGTGTATTTTATATTTTTTAAATTCTTCTATTAGGTTAATTAATTACTTCTAATCTTCTAATCTTCTATTAGGTTAATTAGGTTTAGTAATTACTATGTTATTAATATGCTCCCTCCTCGTATACTCCTCGTACATTCCATGTCGCAATATTTAGGTACATATTCTTTTTTTTATTTTGCTATTTATGTTCAAACTCATTTTCCTGTTCGTCGCTATGGTCGGTTGGCATAATTGGCCATCTTTTTTTTTCCACTACTATCCGTTTTTTGGGTCCATATTTCTAGAATTTTCTCGTTTGAAAGTACCATTTTCGGCCCATTCCCATTTTATGCAATCCACAGTTAGTTTTTTGTACCCTATCTTCACATTTTTACCTTCATCTCTTAATTTTTTGCCTTTATTTACAATTTTCTACCTCATGTTTCTTTCTTTTTCGGTCAGGTTATCGTTGATGAAGATATTTTCTCCAGTAAGAAATCTGAGTATGCTTTTTTCTTTAATTACCTTAATTTTTTCGCCATAATCCTTCATTTGTAACATATATTGTTTTTTAGCTTCATTGCAGATTCTATTTCGACATCCTCTTTTAGGTGCTTTTGTATAAAATCTTTTACGTTATTTTTTAAGAGGGTTTTATCTGTTGCGTTTATTGGTAGACCCGTAATTACTATGTTATTTCTTTTCATCTGTTTTTTAGTTCTTTCTACTTTGTTTTTAACCTGGGTTAATTTGTTTTTTGTTTCTTCCAAATCTTGATTTATCTTTATATTTTCTTTTTTCAGTGCTATCATCTCTTCCCTATATTTCTTATTTTCATTCCTGATTTCTTTCAGTACTCCCATCATCTTCTTAAACATGCTCATAACGTCGTCCACATCCTTTGAATCTTCTTCCATTGGTTTCCTTTTGATTGGAGTTCTGGCAGTTTTGTTGCTCTGCAGAAAAGGTGAAGTTGACCCTCTATATTTTCTTTCCTTGCCTTCTGACGCGTTATCATCACTGTCTGTGTGCATCATATCTGTTTCTAATGACCACGAAAGGAACTAGATTCGCTTCAACCGCTCAAAAATCCAGTTCCTATCAGTCCTCAGTTTGCAGAACTATTTTTAACTTTGGCAACATCGCAAAACTAACGGCCAGAGTTCCACCAGTATGACTCTTTCGAATTGTAAATAACCTTACTCTTATCACTTCAAACACTAGTTTTTACCGAAAGCGAGTTTTTTTTTGAGAAATTTCTCACTGCGGCATTACGAAGCCTTTTATCATTCACATTATGTAAACAAACCGTAAATTATTTTTCGCTACTAATCGCGATATTTCGGATTTTAGTAAGAGAAAAATAAATTTACTTTTATCTGTTTAGTACACCGACATAAAAAATTACCACTTGATGATTATCATCGCAGATTATCTTTTTGTCAGCATTCTCAGCAAGAGCATAGCGACCGATTTTTGTTATTAGATAATTTACGTTTAGGAGATGACACCACATTTCACAAAAATTGACAACGAATCGGCATAATTTTCAATGCTATGTTTCAAGCAATAGCTACTTTATAGTCATAGTCAAACTAGGTAATCTATGAATGTTTGGGGTGGTATTTTTAGAGACAATATGATTTGTCCACATTTTTTTGACGGCCTTGATCTTAATAGTACAAAATGTTCCACTTAATATTCAACAAAGAATGGGGTTTTTACACTAGGGTGCTCCAGTTCATAACACTTGTCTTATTCACAATATTCAGTGATTCCCAAATTTTCTTAGATCGTAAACACCTTTTGACAACAAGGGGGTATATCTTTCCATATACCAAGTTCATTCGCCATTTAATAACATTTGGTAAAGTTGTTATCATACATACGCTATCTAAGATTTGGTAAAGTTGTTTAATAGAGGAACATGTTTTACTTGCGCCATCTATGAGCCAGTTTCAAAGTTGTTTTTTTACATTTATCTTCTGTATTTATGCAAGAGAAGGTTTTTCTGGAATTGCTAATTTGACTTTATTTAAGCGGAAAACATTAAACAACAAATGTTGAGTTGTCCTGCTGTGTACAGTAGTACATAAGTTATTTATGTTCGCTTAACATTTTTATTTTATTTTAGATATAGAGAAAATTTTTTAGAAGATGGTTTGAACCATCAATAAAAATAATTAAAGGAAAAACAGATTGTACAGTGATGAATATCTTCAATATGGCTCTCCGCTTGTCTTAGATTTAAATTGTAAACATTCTGACAACAACGAGAAGTCTGTAGAATTCTTTGAAAAAAAGCTGTCTCTTCACAATAATTAAGCAATTTTAAGCGGTCATCAACCACTTCAAATGAAAAGCATTACTATCAAGCTGTAGAGTTGCACATCACATTGCAAAAAATAGTAAGCCACATACAATTGCTGAAGATTTGATTCTACCTATAACTGTCGAGGTGGTGAAAATACGGGTAGATAAAAAACAAAATACAAAAATAAAACCATAGCACATTCTAATAAAACTATCCAAAGAAGAGTAAGAAATATAGCAGATCTTCAAAAACAAACTATTAAAGTTATAAAAAATTTTACGTAATTCGCTGTACATATGGATAAATCTATATATATTTCCAACTGTGCCCAGTTTATAACATTCATGAGGTACAACGGAAAAAATGGCATCACGAGAAGATATTTTTACTAAACTGATTTTTTTATTTGTGCATTGGACAAATATATTCTATAGTAATATTATCCATGAATGATGACCAGCAAAAAATGGGTGACTTGCAACGTTTTGCATTATTTCCAAGACCAGGAAGTAGAGCAATTAAACGAGCTTGAGCATTTACGACAGCTTTTGGATTGTGTTTTCTGTTGGCGCGTAATGTACCAACTAAATGTGTGCTTTGTCTGTTTAACTCGTGTGCTAGTTTAACGCTTGTATAGAAATTATCCGTGAATAATGTTCTTCCGGTACCTAAAAGAGGTTGCATGAGTTCCATAACTACCCTAGAAGCTAAGGATTTCTCTGATGGTATTTCTTTTCCCCCGTAAAGTTTCACCGCATATGTATAACCTTCAGATAGACAAAGTTTAAACAGCTTGATCCCATATTTATGTCTTTTTCCAGATATATATTGAAGAAAACTTAACCTTCCACGAAAAGGCACCATTTTCTCATCAATACACAGAGAGTTGTTAGGCGTACAAATTTTCTGAAATTTACTATTCAACATTGTTATAAGAGGTGAGATTTTGTATAGTCTGTTATTTAGTGGAATATTTTCATTATAGGAAATGTGAAAACACTGTAAAAGGACCTCGAATCGGTTCCTGCTAAAACCGCAACTTTGAGAAACCGCATTTTTATAAAGTGGATTGTTGCTCCAATAGTCTCTCAGCTCTGGTTTCTTGTCTAATCCCATCCACATTATAACGGTTAAAAAATGAAGTAATTCATCTCTATCTGTGTCTTGCCATTTGCACAAAAGCGAATAATTTTTGATGGTCTCATTTACAATCCCCTCAACTACTTTCTGTTGAGCATACCTATTTGTTTCTGTTATTAACAAATCTTGAATTTCATGATCAACAAATACTAAGTAAAAATCAATCGGTTCATGACCACGTAGTTGATCTTCGTCAATGTTAAATCCTGGACTATCAGTAAATTCAAATTTATGTAGTTCTTCTGGGTCATCTATTTCTTCCCACATTATTTTATCTGCTCTTAAATTAACATCGTCTATGTTGACGATTCCTTTAGTTTCTCTGGGTTCTAAATAATGAAGAAATCAATACAAAATATAAAATTGCAAATAAGACATCTTACCAATTACTAAACCATCGACTGCATTAGAAGGACCTACTTCGTTATACATCTTTTGTTTCTTTCTTGGTCTACTAACATCGTCACCCCTTTCTAAAAAGTACGAAAACAATCAAAACATCAATCTATACTGTGAGCGAAATCAGTTACCTATAACCACTTTATCAATAGAATTACTGGGCCCAGTTTCTTCATCACTACTCGAATAACGTTGATCACTATCATTCCCTTGATAAGCAGGATCGTCGTCAGAGTCATAATCTGATATATTACAATCACTGAAATCAGATTCTTCTAGTATTCGACGAAGTTCATCTTCTGATAATACTTTTTTGTTCATTATATGAAGATATTAATACTTTTCTACTGCAGGAAATGAATACAAATGTCGCACACGATAATACCACAGTAAAATACAAATGTCAACAAAAATCCTAACCTACAAAAACTAGAGGCAGGTTTTACCAGACCAAGACAAATTTCCGTTTTCTATAGACCAGACCTTTCTAATTTATCATATAACAACACAGAAACTGCGTCCCTCACATGACCACAGTCTCTTAAACACGATAATATACTAAGGACAGATTGGTACACATGGTCTGTGGTAAAACCATGCTGTGCACCAGTGTGGTGCACATGGGGTTTAACGTGTTAAGATGAATTCGGTTGTTGTATTGATATTCAAGGTTATAAATTGCGTGTCTCCATGTATAAATTGTAAACACCAAAAAACTCACCAATACATTCTTACAAAATGGATTTTAAATATAAAATGTTATTAACCCTCCCTCCAATTAGTCATGGACTCACTTTTACAAATGTCTTACATCGATTTTAGAGTTTGCAGTTTTTGTATTCAATGTATATAAAAATTGAAAAGTTATTTCAGTAAAACTTTTATGTTACATAAAACGCCATTACTCTCGAAAGACAATAATAAATGGCATATAGGGGAACGCAACAGCTCCATTACGAAAAGCAGATAATTTATTACTACATTAATATCAAACTGGAATAATCTGTTATATCGATAAATTTAATATGCTTAAGTGAATATTAATAATTATTGAATTTTATAACCTCATAAATAAAAAAATGTGTACGGTTTATCTTTTTGATATAAAAATCATTTACCTTTACATAGTCCCATATTTGACCTCGAAAACCCCCCTCGAAGGGGGGGAACATTGATTTGCCAATACTCTGTACGCCGTAGAACAATAGGTTTCAAATAATTTTGAACAAAATAACAATTATAGTATATTTGAAATAAAAGCTGGAGTAAATTCTTAGAAAAAAAAACTAAATTGTTAAGCATATTGTAGTACGTGTGCTTTTCGTATCAATATTTTAGCTTATTTTACGTTGGGTTTGACTATTTAGATATAAATTTTTTCACGTCACATAGACTATCGTAAAATTTAGTTACCTGCTATTGTTAGAACAGTGGGCTAGGGATTATTCAGTTGGCCATAAACGTACTTTAAGGGAATTGCAGTATTTGTTTCGGTTTATTAGATATTTAAACCATTTTCAAAGCATATTTTATTTATATAAATCTGTTTATTTTAGTAACCTTATTTATGGTTAATTTTGTCGTTATGGTAATGACCCATTAAATAACACGAAATAAAGAAACTCTTAAAATAAATAGGTATTTAGTTCTTTTGATAGTTTAGATAGAAAAAAGATGGTTTCCGATAAATGTGAACGCCATTTTAAATAGTCTAAATTTCGATTTTGTTTGGAAAACCAATGATTATTAAAAGGGTTAATTGTCTAAAGTCATTCATTAATATCAGAATATTTTTGTTCAGTCGATTATAAGCGAGTGAAGAGATCTGACACAGTTTTTTGCAAGAGTAAATAGTGAGTTTATTGAATATGGAATTAACATGTGATTGTACACCAGTTAAATAATAATTAAAGTTGAATCATTTATCACTTAACAAAAAGAGTGTTATCCTCAATGTCTACAATTATTTTAAGCAACACAATCCTTTTAACACTGTTGATAGTATAGTTGAAATTTCGTCTAAAGTAATGGGATATTCAAAATCAACTGTATATTACATTTTAAAAGAAGAAAAATCAGCTGGTATAACCCCACCGAAACCGCGAACGGGAAGACCAAAATTGTCGAAAGTGAATGTGGATGAATTTTTCAAAAATGCAATTCGTAGAATGGTCCACTCATTTTTTTTTAACAAACAAATACCAACTTTATATAAAGTTTTACAAGCCATTATCGATGATCCCGATTCACCCAAAATAAGTAGAGACAAACTTTGGAAAGTTTTGCATGAGTTAAACTTTAAGTATGAAAAGGTTGGCAGACAGTCAGTGCTTATCGATTCCGAAGAAATTGTGTATTGGAGACGAGACTACCTCAGAAAAATAAAAAAATAAGGACAGAAAATATAAACATTTATTATTTAGACGAAATATTAAGTAACGGGCATACTGATACTGTAGGGAGAGTTTGGAAAGACAAAACTATAAAAACATGTCGACAAGCATTTCTGGAAGGATATTCAACTGGTTTTAAGGAACCAACAGGTAAAGGTCGACGATTAATTGTTACCCATATAGGTAGTATGAATGGATTTAAACTCGACAGCCCAGGCTGTCGACTTTATGGACGGAACACACGCTCTTTTTGTTTTTGTTTTAGGGACTCAAGTCCCAAAGTGAAGTTAGAGTAAAATCTATAGAGTCAGTAAAGTAAATAGGGAGAAAAGCCTAGATATGGCTACCCCTACAGTCAGGTGGCATAACCACAATAATTAAAAACGGGAGGTGTCTCATTACCCAGGGCACTTCTAGTAACTTTCAGATCATAAGCCTCCTTACGTAAGTCACACGATGAGGAGGGGTGGTGGAAAAACCTGGGGGTCAGATAGGTACCACTTCAACTAGTGAAGTGTGACCGGTTTGATCTTCGGGCATGTGGATCCCATACTTAGTTTGGTATACACATGTTCCTAGGGGTTGGGTTGAAAAAAAAAACGCAGCACGAGAGGCATACGTAGCACTAAAGGAAGCGGCTACAAAAATGGGTTTAATAATAAACACCAATAAAATGAAATACATGAAAATAGGTACACAACCCCAAATACTACGGCCACTTGTTATAGAAAACGACGTCATCGAAGCAGTTAACGAATTTGTATATCTGGGAACACTCGTCAATACTGAAAATAACACTACCGCAGAGATAAACCGCAGAATTTGCACGGCTAATAGATGCTATTTTGGGCTTAATATCCTTTTTAAATCTACAGTTATATCAAGAAATACAAAAGTAAAACTCTACAAAACAATAATACGCCCAGTCCTAACATATGGTTCAGAAACCTGGACTTTAACAAAAAGCAATGAAAACATGTTAGGATGTTTCGAAAGAAAAATACTAAGGCAATTCTATGGAGCGGTAAATGAAAATGGCATCTGGAGAAGACGGTACAACTTCGAACTCTGTAGAATATACCAGGAACCAGATATCGTAAAACACATTAAGATAGGACGTCTGAGGTGGGTAGGCCATGTAATGCGGATGGAGCAACCCGACCCAGCTAGAAAAACGCTCCTTGATAGACCTATTGGTCAAAGAAGAAGAGGAAGACCCAGAACAAGATTCCTAGATAACATAGATCAAGATATGAGAAATATGGAAATACATGCTTGGCGGAGAAAGGCGATGGATAGGTACGACTGGAAAAAAATTCTTGGGGAGGCTAGGACCCAAACAGGGTTTAAAGCCAAAATGATGATGATGATAAACACCTCATTTTTTTATTTTATTGAAAAACCTCAGCATCAGCATCATAGAAGAAGTGTACAAAATTCAAATCATATTATTTTTTGTAGTTTTAACCTAATGTAATTATTTAAACACTACGTTATTTGATTTTGATTTCTTAAATTTTGTTTTGTTTTTTCTAATGGACATCAAAGATCCTTCCAATATGTATCATAATTTAACAAATTGAGTTGTTTATAAATGCACCATGGCAGATATTTAAGATACGACCCTAAACCACTCCTGCTTTAAGATACCTGTCAGATGTCGTCTGTCAATGTCAGATACCAATTTTTAATCCATGTTAAACTTTTAAAAAGTGTAAACATAAAATATGTACAATTGTATAATGTAATGTTTATAAAATAAAAAGCTTATTGAACATGGCAAATTATCGAAACGTGTAAGCAATAGTTAAGTAGTTTTATTTACAACAGACCGATAAATCTAGGAAATAAAAAAGTTTATGTATATACACTTCTCCAAGAAATTAACGCACCACTTGGAAATATTAAAATATTTTATTATCGTTAATAAAAATTTCCATTGTAATATTATATTTCGCAAGTCTCTTATATATGCTATTCGTACACTCTATATTTATTGACTGTGTTTTATCGCTATAGTTTTTTTTGCAACAAAACAAAAGAAGCAAAAAATGAACTAATTCTATAAATATACTAATTTCCAAGTGTTCACGATCGGCTACTGTTTAATTGTTGATTATTGTTTATTGTGTTTATTATGGATCGTCAATCACGTAATTTAACCCAAGATGAATGTGCCAAAGCAGTGATAGTGTCTGAAGAAGATTGGAGTTACCGAAGAATTGGTCGTCGGTTTAATGTGTCCCACACATCCGTCTCACGAGTGTTAGAAAGATTCCTCGAAACAGGGGATCATACTCGCAGACCAGGGCAAGGACGAAACCGGGTAACTACCCCTATTCAAGATTGATTTTTAAGAATTTCTGCTCTTCGAGAACGTTTTGTAACACATCGAAGTCTACAAATTCAGCTTTGGGACGTGCATGCTATACAAATTAGTACTGAAACTATTCGCCAATGACTTATCACAGGGAATACAACCTATCACCTAGGATTACCGTCCGAGGTCCTCTATTAACTGCAGAGCGTCGGAGGGGGGGACTACATTTTGCCAAAGAACACGTTAATTGGTTAGAGGCTGACTGGGAACGAGTGCTATTTATTGATGAATCCCGATTTTGTTTGTACAATAACGACAGACGTGTTCGTGTGTTGCGATGACCCAACGAACGATATGCTCAGTGTAACTTCTCACACACCACATTTTTTGGTGGAAGATCCGTTATGGTGTGGGGTGGTATTTCTTTGACCGCACGTACGTACCTAGTGGTCATACAAATTCGCTCCTTATATCGATGAAAATTTCTTACTAATGCAAGATAATGCCAGACCTCACGCTGCACAGATCGTCAGAAATTATCTAGAAGAGGTAGAAATTAACACTATGGAATGGCCAGCACATAGTCCGGATTTAAATCCGATTGAAAATCTCTGGGATATCTTTGGTAGGCGATTAAGAGCGACACCGATCCAACCAAACAACTTACAGGAAGTGGGAGAGAGGCTGATCCAGATTTGGAGAGAACTAGACCAAAATGAAATACGGCAATTAATTTTAAGTATGGACCAACGATGTTAGGCTGTTATACGTAGTGGAGGTAGAAACACTCGTTATTAAGACTTTTTTCATATTTTAGTTTACTTTTCTTATCATTCTTTTTTTAGAATTTTCTGTTTTATTTTTTTTTTCTCCTGTACTTCAACATTTTCTGACGGTTAGACAAGGTTAGACAAACTGTTATAATTACTAATAAAATGTAGAATAAATCTGGTGAAGTTTTGTTTTTTATTCTTTGCCTGTTTACAAATAAAATTGATTTATTGAAGTGGTGCGTTAATTTCTTGGAGAAGTGTATATATATATATATATATATATATATATATATATATATATACATATATATATATATATATATATATATATATATATATATATATATAATTCTTGGTATTTCGTTCAAATTTTGTTTTCTTCTTATTTGTCTTTTTTTTTCCAATTTTTTAGAAGCTATAAATAAAAAAATTGGTAGCGCCATTTTGGCAATAAGATTGTCATTTGTTTCTTTGTTTTGTTCATTTGGCAAGTCTGGTTTAGCTTTAGAAGCTATTATATTCTATTCTTTTCTCTTCTGTCTCACCAATTCTTCTAAAGCTTTTGTGCTAAAGCTTAAAATTTGGCGTTTTTTATGAATATTTTAAATGCCTTATATTTGTTGCCAAAACTGAAAATCGAAATTTCATGCTATAGGTTTTGGAAGATGACTCTAACAAGAAAATCTTCTAATGACTAGTCAATAAAAGTGACAGATCTTTTTGATCTCATGAGAATAGTAAAAATTGCCACTTAAAGCGTTGTTTCTGAGAGAACCGTTTATTCTACAGAAAAAGTGCTAAAAAACATTTGTGTTTATAATTACCTCACCTACATTTCGCGGCTAAAACATTCTTGGTAAATCGATGTTTTTCGTTTACGATATTCATAATTTCTAAGAGCGAATCAAGGTGTTTAGAAAAGTTTTTTTTTTTTTATTTAAACAAAAATGAACCTGCATCAACTACTAAGAGTTATTAGCAGGGGGTACAAACACAAATTACAAGTATTCAATTTCTTACAATGTATATATAACTTAAATATTCTATTAAATATTGTAAAATTTAATGTCTTTCAAATATTTCAGCACTTCGTTGAACTGGCAGCTTAGTAGATCCTTCATGTTGGTAGAGAGGTTATTTTTTCTTCTTTCTTGGGTGTATGTTTTGCATTCTAACAGAATATGTTTCACAGTGATTTTTGTCTTGCAGTTGTGGCAGAAAGGGATGGCTTCTTTATTTATTAAGTGAATATGGGTTGGTATAGTATGTCCTAATCGTAGTCGAGTTATTATCACTTGTTCACAACGTTTGAGTGGGATTGGTAAGGTGGTGCTGACAATTTCTATGACATCTTTTAATTTGTTCAGGTTCGGGAGTATAATTTTTTTTAGGTTTATTATAGAATTCTCTTTGAAGTGAGTTTCTTGTATACACAGTATTAGTGGAGAATATTTTTGAATTAATAGTTTGAGTGATTCGAGGTGAGCGAAATACCCATTTGGGTTCCATTGAAGGATTAGTGATTTACCCATCGGATTTTTCGGTCTCTTCCGTTGAAGATGTGCAAGTGGGGTTAAGGTTTTTCTTTAATCCGGTAATGTTGTTTTTTAATTTAGAGTTGTGATCGGTTTTCAATTTTGTCTTTTATTAATTCTAGAGAACAAATAATGTCGTCGTTAGAGGTTTTAATTTGTATTTTAGGTTTTTTAAGTTTATGTGTGATAGGAGGAGTAAAGATTTGTGAGTCCGTGTCTGGGTTATTTTGGTCGATGTCAGGTGAGGATGGGATTTGTCTTTTAACTTGAGTAGATACTTGAGTAAGTTGTTTATTAATATTAACTGAAGGTTGCAGAGTTACAGTTTCAGCAGGATTATTAATATTATTTAGATTTGATGATATCGTTTCTTTTGGTAAGGAGGGTTGACTTGCGTTTTCTATAGTTTCAGTTATGCTGGCGTTCGTTTTCATGTTTTGTTGTGTTTCAGGATCTCTATCATCTATTTCAGGTGTCGTATTTGGAGAGGTTTTTGAGGGTACAGTTGAGGAGTTATCAGTTGTTATGATGGGACAATCTGTATCGTTATGTCCAATAGTCTTGCACTTAGAGCAGTTTAGTCTATCAATAGAGAGGAATAAACGATAAGTTTTATTGTGGAATACATTGAAGGAGTCAGGAATGGAGGTATTATCAAGGGGCGAAATAAATACTTGCCGTCTGAAGCTTAGGACGTGGCTATATTCGGTTTCTGCCATACCAACTCTTAGGAAAGTCATCTTGGAAACTGCAGTGATGCCTAATTTTTGTAATTCTGCTTCAATGATACTGTTTGGAATTAAAGGACATGCGTTAGAAATTATAAGTCGTTGTGCTAGAGTGATTAATCTTCTTATCTCTATTTCTGACTCATTTATATTAATATATTTGTAGGAATAAAGAAGCATATCGACTACGTTTTTGGTAGAGAGGTAGATACATATTCTGTTATTTGGAATTCTAGATGCAAACAAGACGTTACGTGGATCAACCAGTGATCCAGTTGCTACGATGTAATTGTGGATTTTGATGCCTTCGATACTGGAGAGTACTACTGCTTGGTCCTCTGTTGGGTGTTTGAACGTATTTACTACATTGAAATAAGTAGTTTTTGGTGTATTTGAAGTAGAAGTAGTCATGTTGTTAATTGAAGTCATTTTTATTTTGTTCGAAACGGTTCCAAAAAACCAGTTGATAAAACCAGTAGGTTGAACTTGATTCGAATTGTATAGGTTAAAATTTACTATTGTAATATCTTATATAAAGGTTTTTTGTTACTCACGTCGGGTTTAGTTGATTGGCATTATCACTGCACTATTGTTTGTTGATAGTATTTAAGGATATCAAATTTTTGTTCCGTATTTTACATTTAAAAATTGAAAAATAACAGAGCGGTTTAAAACGTGGTATAATCATGCCAATGTCAGGGCCGTCTCTTAGAAAAGTTTGTTTTTAGTAGCATGGTTTGATAAGTCCGGTTGTTCCATTCAACTGTTGTAGAGCATGTTTTATTTCGCTTAACAGCACATGATGCTACTTATTTTTATCCTAATGTCAGGTTTTGTCACATTGTCGCAAATTCTATATGAATCTATTATTGGTAACCGATCGTATCTTGGATGAGATTTCTCACCTTCTTATATAACGGCAAATGATTTTCATTTTTATACCCTTTCTATTTTATTCGCAGCACTTTTAGCGGGTGGACCTATTAATGTAGTTTGGTTTTTTGTGGTCGTTGTTGTGTTAAAAAATATCTGTTTAGTTTGATATCGCTGTGATAAAATCGGTATCTTACTTACTACAATTCAGTCATTATGATTTCAAATACGACCAAAAATAAAAATTCCTACTAAAAAATTCTCATCGTTGTAGGATCGGTACGTATTCAAAATATTGCAAATATTTGGATAAAAAAGTGATGTTTTGTGAAGACAGTGAAGCGAATTTGACTTATTAACAAGGCCTATATTCAAAACCCACACTACTCAAAATTTACTCGAGTTAGTAGTTCATTTTAATTCAAGTTAATTGAAATAAAAATATATATTTTTTTATCAAATAACGAAACCATTGTAATCCTAGGTATTTATTTCAATTTATTTTAAAATAGAATAATTAAAAAACCAGTTTTGTTTATACCACTTCGCATTTCGACTAAGAGATTGTATCTTGAACATCAAAAGTAAAAAACATTTATCAAAGATTGCATTCTATCTGACTTCCTTTTTCCGTAGTCTTTTCAGAATAAATAGCTTTTACCAAGGACTACTTTAAAATTTAATTAGCTTACTGTTAGTACATTATTCTGTAATTATCTTTTGCATTTTCAATGAATAAATGTATTTTTATTTAGAGAATGTTACACAGTTCAATTTCAATTTAAAACGTTATAGTAAAGTCAGCATTATTTGCTTTGTCTTTAACTATTATAAATTATATGTTTACAATTAATTGTTTTGATGCTTAAATAATTATTTAATATGATCATTATTATCCCGATTTAAGCCATACGACTTCAATTCCCTCTAGGCGAACGGGGCTCTTTCCATGTTATCGAAACCTGGGTGATCTGATACACCGTAGTATGTATCCTTTAGTAATTTTTCGTTCTCAACTGTCTCCTTATTTGTACCTCAAAACACTTTTCACTTTTTTGTACACTTTTAAAACTGGTAATGACTTTAAAGATCCTACTATCCGCACGTCGATTTGATGCGCAGCAAAATTACCAGAAATATTGTAGTAGGAGAAGTTAACTCTATAAACTATGTATCAAAATCACGTAGCCAAGCCTTATAAATATAGTAAACAGGCAAGCAATTCAGTTTAGAATAATACTAGTTCGTGAGTCAATCATAATAGTTCATATCAAACGATAGTTATAGGAGGAAAATAATGCATATTTCAATATTCAAACGGAAAGTCTAGACCACTCTCCTAATTATTGGCAAATCTTTATCGATTCCTCTAAAACTTTCAATGATCATGCTGCTGCCTACTACTGTAAAGAAAATTCTTATAGTATATCAATACCAATTAACTGCAGTATACTCACAGGCGAGGCTACAGCTATTGTGGAAGCCCTAATCTTCTTCAAAAAGAGTAGAACGATGAAGTGCATTATTATAACAGACATACTAAATGCATTACTAGAATTAAAACAAATATATACCAACAACCCTATTTTACAGACTATAAAAAACGAATTAGAAACATTCCGATCAATAGGAAAGAAAGCGACTTCATGTGGGTACCTTCACATAAGGTATTTACGGAAATAAAAAAGCAGATCACCTGTCAAACAAAGTCGAATGAACTCAAACCATACCATTGAACACCGATCTAAAGAAACTGGTTAAAATTCACTGTAATAATACATGGCAAAATTGTTGGGAAAAAGTAGATACAAAATTAAATTTGCTCAAAAATAAATGCTGTCCTGGAGACTCCTTCAAACATAAGGAACCGTCTAAGAATTGGCCATACTACCTTAACACACAAACCCCTAATAACAAAAGATCCATTACCTATCTGCTCCAGCTGCTCTGATCCACTGACCATTAAACATATCCTGCTTTGTTGCCCTCAATTCATGGAAAAAAGAAGATTTCACGGATTTACAGATTATAATCTCAAAACAGTTTTGACCAAAAAAATTTCAACAGTGTTAAACTGTTTAAAAGCCACCAATTTATTCAATAATATTTAATGTAATATTTCTTGTATTTGTTATAAACACAATGTTTAAATAAAATAAAACGAGAATCGAGAAAATGAATCGAAAATAAATCGAGAATTTAAGCTTTTTTTCAAGACTCTGCAAAAAATAGCCTCTTATGTAGTCTTTGATTTAATATTAGTTAGTCCTTAAGGGTATGAATGAAGATCGTGACAGGGAATTAGCTGCGTAAACCTGCAAACTTTTGATCCCGAGTCCAAACAAATCAAAAAAACTCACTGATTACTTCATTCGTCGGAGACAAAAATGCTACTGAACCTCTAAAAATCACACGAACAAGCTGCATTTTGGTTAAAATATAAATTTTAGCATCGAAAAAAATATGCAAAAAGGTTAATCACTCCTACCCCACGACTTTATCCCAAACCCCTTTCCCACGAAGTGGGAAAAATCGATTTACCAAGATTCTGTATGTCGTAGAAAAAATGTTACAAATACAGCCGAGGTCATGTTAATCAGAAATATTAAGTAACACTTTTTGTGTAGAATAAACCATTCTCTCAGAAACAACGCTTGAAGCGACCGGTGATTTTAAACGTAAGTTACGCGCAAGCAGTCAATTTTAAATATGTATCAACTCGACTGTAAAAATTCGATATCTTATTTTTTCTATCGACAACAAACTATCAAATTTTATATAAAAATGTGCGCTCTTAAGACATAAATTTAAATGTACAAGGTCATTCATGCTAGTCTAGCATAGTCCATCATCTTTATTTTTAATGAAACATCCTGTATATCCTTACTTATGTTTTCAGAAGTTAATTAACAATCTCGTCTCAAAAAGTTATTATGTAGGTTCATGTCAACAAATACATAAAATTTTGAGTAATATTATTTTTTAAATTAGCCATACACGACTTACTCATGACTATTTATTACAGCGCAAAAATAAAAAAGTGTGTGAAGTGTGCAACAGTGTTCTAACGGTTAAAACATTTTTTAATACAGTGTCCCAAATATAATAGTGAACGACTCAAATATATCATACCCAACTTCCTAAGAGATGCCCTAGAAGAAAATTCAGACACCCGAAAAATATTTTCTTATCTTAAAGACTGCCAACTTCTTCAAAAAATCTAAAACGTACATTGTAACACACAAAGATATTATTATTATTATTATTATTCCAGATTTAGCCATACGGCTTACACTCCCTCTAAGGGGAAAATTCACTCATCCCAGATACCTACGGTATCAAAAGGATTGAGCTCTGGTGGGACTCTTTCCATGTTATCGAGTCCTAGGTGACTTGGTATGTCGGTGTATCTCCCAAAAATTTTCGTACGCATCTGGACGTCGAAAGTAACACAGCTTTCTGCATAATCTTATATAGATGTTCATTTAGACCCAGCTTTTTTATGTTTTCTAGGAGGCTCTTCGGGATGACTCCAGTGGTAGAAAGAATAATAGGTATCGTCTGGGTACTTTCCATTCTCCATTGTCTCCTGATTTGTATTTCTAGATCTCTGTACTTGGCGATCTTTTCGTTGTATTTAACACGTAAATTATTGGTGTTGGGTATCGCCACATCAATAAGTGTTGTTTGCTTAGTAATTTTATTAACTAGTATGAGATCGGGTCTATTATGGGCCACTGGTTGATCTGTAAGCACAGTGCGGTCCCAGTATAGCTTGTAGTTGTCATTTTCAAGCATTCTATCAGGGACGTATTGATAACAAGGAAGATGGTCGGTTTGGAGAAGTCCCAGTTTGTCAGCTAGTTCTTGGTGGATAATCTTTCCTACTGAGTCATGACGGTCTTTATAATCAGTACCGACAAATGCCTGGCAGCCACCGGTAAGATGTTGGATAGTTTCTTGGGCTTGGCATCCATATCGGCATTTGTCATTTTGGACTTGAGGATCTTTAACAATATATTTCAGGTAATTTTTAGTTGGAATAACCTGATCCTGAATGGCAAGTAGAAACCCTCAGTCTCGGGAAACATCTTTCTTGATGTCAACCAATAGTTCGACGCTGTATTGTCGACATATTCTTGGCTGATCTCATTAAGATGTCGCCCATGCAGAGGTTTACTCATCCAGGCGCGCATTTTGTCTTGCTTAGTCAGGTGGTTTATGCGCATTTCTTGTTCCCTCAGTTTAAGCGGCGTCGTATCATCTACTGCGCAAATTGCTCGATGTAAAGTAGACGTCTCAGCCTGTACCTGAAAATAAGTTCTTAAATTAGCAATTTGTTTATCCAATTGATCACCTATATCCATAAGTCCTCTTCCCCCTTGATACCGCGGTAATGTTGTTCTCTCTACTGCACTACGTGGATGATGTTTTTGCGCCTTTGTGAGAAGTGTTCTTACTTTCCGCTGAAGACCCTCTATATCCGTTTTTGACCACTTTATAATACCAAATGAGTAGCTCAGCGCGGAACAGGCGTACGTATTTAATGCCTTAAACAAATTTTTACTGTTAAGATATGACCGATTTAGTTGTCTTACTCTTCGCACGAACTCCGAAGTTAGTTCGGTTTTCATTTGTTTATGGTCAATTTTCCGCGCTTGTTTTACTCCGAGATATTTGTACATATCATTTTCACCCATTGCCTCGATGTTTTGGCCATCTTGCATATCGAAACCTCCGGGCTGAACCTTTCCTCTGACTATGTTTAGTATACGGCACTTGTCTAGTCCAAAATTCATACTGATATCATTTGAGAAATTTTCTACAGTTTTTAGCATCTCATCTAGGTGGTTTCGAGTGGAAGCCATTAATTTTAAATCATCCATATACAACAGATGATTAAGCTTCGCTACAACAGTGTTGTTATTTTTGATGCTAAAACCTGAGTCAGTAGAGTTCAGCAGCTGAGATAGTGGGTTCATTGCTAGGCAAAACCAAAGTGGACTTAACGAGTCCCCCTGGAAAAGCCCCCGGTTAATAGGGATATCTTCAGTTTCGATATTAATTTCACCCGGTATTTGAAGGTGAATTTTAGTCTTCCACTCTGCCATTATATGCTTCAAAAAGGTCACGAGATTATCATCGACTTTATATATTTTCAATATATCTATAAGCCATTCATGCGGCACTGAATCAAAAGCCTTCTTGTAGTCAATGAAGGCAGTAAAAAGGTTTCTTTTTTTGTTGTATGCCTGGTTAGAAATGACTGAGTCGATAATAAGTTGTTCCTTGCAGCCCATGGACCCCTTAGCGCATCCTTTCTGTTGAGGCTCTATGATATTGTTCAGAGCACAATGTTGGTAGGTACGCCGGGCCACACAGGATGTGACCAATTTGTACAAAGTTGGAAGACAAGTAATTGGGCGGTACTTTGCTGGATCTTGGGTGTTACTTTGATCCTTCGGTATTAGATAAGTGGTTCCCTGAGTAAGAAATGATGGTATTTCCTGTGAATTAGAAATAATATTATTAATAAATGCTGTTAAAAGCTCATGAACACTCCAAAACTTCTTTAGCCAGAAGTTTTGAACTCCGTCTGGTCCAGGAGATTTCCAGTTATGAAGCTCTTTGATAATGTTCGAGACTTCTTCAGTGGTGAAAGGTTCATAAGGAATATTACTGTAGTGTTGACAGTTGTTCGTCGTTTGTTCAATCCACCCAGCATTGTTGTTATGAGTAGCTGGCGTCGAAAGTTGGTTTCCCCAAAACTCATGAATTTCTTCTTGGCTTGGGTAGCATTTATTTACATTTTCTACGGTGGAATTAAGTTTTCTATAGAAAGCCTTCTCTGCATTCTCAAAAAGTATATTGTCGCATTTACGGTTGTTACTAACTTTGTATCTCCTTAGGCGACCTGAATAAACGGAGAGTTTTTGTTTTAATGTGTCCAGGCAGTGTTGAGCTGTGTTGTTCTCTGGATCATGTTGTGAGTGTCTTGGAGTGTTCAGAATTATTTCTTCAGTTCTTTTAATTACTTTTCGACTTCTTACTCCTCGGATGTATTCTGTAATTTGTCCAATATCCCTGCGCAATAATTCAATTTTACTCAGCAGTCTTTTTTCCCAGGGTGCAATTCTGTTTTCAGTCCTTCCGATATTAGTTCCCCGCCGTGTTCTGATCTTAATGCCCATAACATTAGCAATTGCTGTTGCTGCACAATAAATCAGCATATGCAAATATTCTAATGTATGGGCTTCCACGATATAATTGGGTAGGACTTCAGTGTTCATAATTTGTAACAGCGCACCTAGTTTCTTACAAGAGTTTATTTTTGGTAGCGGTGGTCTGCTAAGTGGGTTTGTACCATTAAACTCTTGTACGGCACGTGCCATTTCTCTTACCAGGCTATCGTGCAACTCGTTGTTGACCTGCTGCGTGTTAGGAGGTTGAGTTTCTTGTATGATGGGCTCAGGAATCTGCTCATTTGGGATTTGATTATGGACTTGATCCACAACTAGCTCTTGGTTATGAATCTCCCGTTCGACTTCGCTTCTGATAGTATCGCGTCTAGCCTCTGGGATAAGATTATTTCTTATAATTACCCGGTATTGATCTGCTATTCGCTGTTCAGATACTTGAATCTCTGGGTACTCCCTGCAAAATTCGGCATACAGTTGTTGTCGATAGCCGATCGTTTCTCGACCGAGGTTCGTCACCTTGTAATAGAAACGCAAAATGTTTTCATTAATAGACACAGTCCATTTCATGCGCTGCCTCGGTCGTCCCGCTTGAGTGAGCGCCGGCTGATGTTCCAGCGCAGCACCTTCAGCGGGTGGAGCTCGTGTTGTTGTTTGGCTCATTTGTGGTTCTTCTTGTTGTTGGGCTGTAGCTGATTGTATGACAGGGGCCCGCCTCCTCAACACCCTGCCACCGACGTCCCGCATGCTGTCACGTCCAGCGCCGGCTCCAGACGTGCCCTGGCGATCCCCAGGCAGCGACCCTTGTTGATGCGTTAATAAAATTAAAAAAAAAAAAAAAAATTAGCTAAATAAGGAGATCCATTTTCTAAACTTTGTCTCACTATATTCGGTTTTGCATTTAATTTCTTAAAAAAATTATACATAATTTCAAACTTTCACCTTGTGTTATTCATAATAGACCCTTTTAATATGCACTTGCGAGCAAAAAAATCGACTCAAAAGTAAAATAAGTGTCTATCCACATATATGTAAAGTTAGAAGTAAAATATTGTAAACGGAAGTAATTTTTATTGTAATGACACCAATATTTATAAAGGTAGTAACCAAAGAATATAACAAAGATACCTTAATAATTTATGTGAGAAAATATGTTATGAATGAAAATCATTGTGTAATAAATATAGAAGTAAATTAACATGAAAAATCAAAGTTAATACTCAATATTTCCTCCTTTGGGTTGTATTACACTTGCGATTCAATCTTTTTAAGGACCTCATTAACTTTCTGACTGATTCCTTAGGAATCGACTCTCACTCTTTATCTAATGCAGTTTTTAGCTTCGCCACTGTCACTGGTACTAGAGTATGGACCCGCACCTTGCTTTTGAGCTCATCCCATAGGTGCTCAATGAGATTCATATTCGGACTCAATGAAGGCTAGTATATTGTTGTCATATTGGTGTTAACAAGTAATCCGCGCTGTGTGACATCGAGCGTTATCATGCATTAGCATATAAGTTATTTCTTATGTAGAGGGCGTAAGGAACAACACGGTGTTAGAGAATATCAGTAATGTAAAAATTGGCTATTAAACCCCCTTTGCGACCACCACCGAGCACGAACACTCTCACAAACTCTATGTTTCCTTCTAAACATATACGACCCCAAAACATACACAAACTACCTCCATAGCTCACTGTTTCGATACTGTAGTACTGGAAAAATCGTTCCCCTTGGCTCCGATAGATGCTTCGTCTTCTATAATTTCTTTAAAGCACATTCGACTCTTATCAGAGAATAAAACTCTCCTCTATTGGCCAAGGTCCCAATTGAAGTCGAGCTTGTTTTTCGAGTGCGTTTATTCTGGGCCCTGTGTTGGCTCGTTAGGGAGTCTAAGTGGCAGCCTTAAATCTTCTCCTAACTATGTAATGAATTCGGCCGTTACTTGATAGAAGTTCATTTTATTAAGCAATAAAGTACTAAAAACTTTTGTTTTTAACACTTCCACAAATTTTTATTATAATTAATTACCACTACAGCTGTTTCGGCAAAACTTAAAAAAGGCACTCTCAGTTTTTTTCTGTAACGTAATGCATATTTCTATACCCCGTGGAAAAAAGTGATGTTACAAAAAAGAAAAATCGCGTCAGTTCCTGTTTTTTGCTTCGTTTTTTGAATATACTTTTGTCAAAAAAATTATTTTTGACATTAAAAGGAAATATTTCGATAGGAAATTTAATTTTAAACAACTTTTTCGTAGATTTATATGTATAAAACTGCAAAGGACTCACCCAAATGCTCCCTAGTGCAAAGGGGATACATTCACCCCTTCTCAAAAACGGACCCCTTTAAATGGTAGCACTTCTCAGGTTTTTATATACAGGGATCCATTTACCATATGATACAATAAATGTCCTATTTTTTGAACCTAATAGCCTAATATTTAGATAATATTATTTGCATATTCTGTCTATATGTCCGTAACGAAAATTTCAGCGTCGGCATTACATCATATCTCCATTATTATTGGTATGATTAGAGTGTTTGATGCGTTAAATGAACGGGAAGGTGATAACGAGTATATTGTGATAGAATAAACAAACGAATAGATTGCCAAAAAGGGGACTACACAGTATCTTGATTAAATATAAACGTATAGTCATATAAGACCAATTTTAATTGATTTACCCAAAGAGGGCATCTTGCTAAGTACTAAATAAACAACTGATCGAATCCCAACGTTTTACATATTAAACGAAAGGGGAGGATATAACAAATATATTAAGATATAAAAACCAACAAGGCGACTACCAAAAGGGTACTACATCTTCGTTATTAATGAACGTATAGCGACATATTAACCCTGCTGTCCTGTTCGGGTCTATTTGACCCAAAAAAAAATTATTTCTTATTTTACAAATTATTACGAGGCGTAACGTTTTGGTATTCCGTGACTTTATTACCTAATCTGAGGTCTTTCAATTGCATATGACATAAAACTTCAACTTCCTGATTTTTTTGATAAAAATTAAATTGTTTCCTATGATACGTTCGGGTCAATATGACCCACGTATTTAAACCGTTAAAAATTTGCTGTATACGTATGTTTAGTTGGCAGTGTTTTATATTTTCTAACAGTGTTTGTCAGTCATGTAAGTTTATAAATAAAAACAAGTTTCTGCAAGCTAGAACTTGTAAAAAATTTGAAGTGTAGCTGGACGATGTCAGGTAGAAGGGCACGTCATGTAGAAGGAAGTGGGGGTGATAGACAAGTGGTAGGACACTGATATGTCAAGCGTATTCATGCCATTCATATACATTTCAGTCTATTTTATAATGTCGCATCGAAGAACTCTAACCGAAAATGAGCTGCGCGAGCTCGCGAACGTGTCAGACAGTGATGAATACATATCAGAAACAGAAAACCATACAAGTAGTGAGAGTGAAGAAGAAAGTAGTGATGATTCTGTTATTCCATTCTACGTACCACATCCTGTAGAACCTTCTGTAACAGTTCCTTCGAAAGATGGTAATATTCAGTGGTCGCTTGATCCTTCTTTTCAACGCGGTCGTTTTTCTACGGCCAATGTTATAAATAATGCTCCAGGAGTTACAAGGTACGCATGTGCACGAATTTTCGATATCAAAAATTCATTTGACGTGCTCTTTTCTGACCTAGTTGCAAACCAAATTATTAATATGACAAACATGGAAGGCCAGCGTGTTTTTGGAACCAACTGGAAAGACTTGGATAAAATTGGTTTTCAAGCATACATTGGTCTTTTATTGTTAGCTGGAGTTTTTAAGTCCCATGGTGAATCAACTAAAAGTTTGTGGAATGAAGAAACTGGTCGTAGTATATTTCGATCAACAATTTCCCTTGAAGTGTTCACAAAAATTTCGCAAGTGATACGTTTTGATATCAAGACGACTAGACAGGATAGGAGATGATTAGATAAACTTGCTACAATACGTGAAATTTGGGGAAAATGGGTGGAAAATCTACCAAAATTTTTTAACCCTGATAAAAATGTTACTATCGACGAGCAATTAGTAGCCTTTAACGGTCGCTGTCCCTTCAAACAGTACATTCCAAGCAAGCCAGCGAAATATGGCATAAAAATTTGGGCTTTATGTGACAACAAAAATTCTTGTGCTCTAAAATTGCAGATCTATACATAAAAAGAAGCAGGTGCCGCGCCAGAACGAAATCAGGGAATGCGTGTGGTGTGCGACTTGACTAATGATTTGAAAGGCCACAATATTACTTGCGATAACTTTTTTACATCGTACAATTTAGGCCAACTTCTTCTAAAAAGAAAAAATACAATGCTGGGAACTATAAGAAAAAATAAACCAGAGCTTCCAGCACAAATTGCGAATAAAGAAGTTCATAGTTCGTGTTTTTACTTCACGCAAGATGCCACTGTTGTTAACTATATTCCTAAAAAGAATAAAAATATTGTTCTTATGAGTACTTTGCATCATGAAAAGGCTATTAGTGACAGAAATGACAAAAAGCCCCAAATTATTTTAGATTATAATTCCAGTAAGGGAGCAGTGGATACTCTAGATCAGCTTGTTGGTACATATACATGTAAGAGAAAGACAAATCGCTGGCCCATGATTGTTTTTTATAATATGCTGGACATTTCTGCCTACAACGCGTTCGTTTTATGGACATCAATAAATCCCCAATGGAACACCAATAAACTTACAAAACGGCGAATTTTTCTTGAGGAATTGGGAAAAACACTGGTGAAACCACTTATCCTTTCCAGGAAAAATTTACCAAGAACCAAAGACTCACAAGAACTGGTAAAAAGGACACGAGCAGAAGTAAGTAGAGAAGATGGAAATTCTAGTTCGTGTGAACCGTCTATGAACAATCCAACTCTACCTGCTAGACGATCACGCTGTAAATTTTGTTCTAAAAACGATAATAAGACTAATATTTTATGTTGTATATGTCATAAACATATTTTTAAAACCCATTCTTTTTATTACTGTCCCAGTTGTAAACTGAATTAAATTTTGTAGATATTTGTTATTAGGCTTTTCTGGTTAATGAAAGAAAAAAATACCTTTCGTTTTTGTTAATAAGGTTTAATTTACATTAACAACATCATTTTTGTTTAATTAACCATAATTTTTTGTTAGTAAAGTTTTGTTTAGCACTATTAGCTTATTTTATTTCGATTAAGGAGCGTAAGCCATAGTTGGGTCATATTGACCCGAACAGTACATTTGTGTAGTTGAATCGAACGGGGCAGCAATATTAAATATTACATGTCAGTATGGATGATAATAGACACACTATAAGGTAAATTTGCTTTATTAACTGAAATAAGGCCTCCCACTAAGAATAAAATAAACAACTTACTGATCTCGAACTTTTTGCCTGGTCTATTTTACATATATATTATACGGAATTGTTATTTAATACTTTTTTGCTTTCTACTGTGTGCGTTACCAGCTATAAATTAAATTTTCTGAAAACAATTTTGCAGAATATTTGTGAAAATCAACCTGTATATTGACAATGTCAATACCTGCCATGTCATGAAGTGAAATTTCACAGAGACCTAAATTGCTTATTTCCGTTAATTAAAAGTCAATTTAACAGTCTCCTCTAATTAAAATTTTTTTCGCTGGCTCGATATTAAATTTATATTTGCATTATTTTTAATACAAGTGTGCATTACATGTTAATATTTTTAGTGCGTACTTGTCGGTTTTAATTATACTATATTAAAAGTAATTTAAGAAGCTTGTTTAAACGGTAAGAACTGATACGAATATTCGAAAATATTTAATTTTAATCAAGCAGTCACCCTCATGCCCATATGTATAGTCGGTACTCAAGTATCGGTCGATGCTTAAGGTCGACCTTTGAGTCGTTTTGGTGTTTTATAAACGAATCTCAAGCACGAAATCGAGCTTGAGTATACAAAAATGACAAAATATTGTTGTTCAACATCCAGGATTAAGTCATGGCAGCTTAACCCTTAACTGGCCCGGTACTGTAGCAGTAGCGTAACTGGTCTGGCGTAGTCTGGGAAACTACTGTTTTCAAGAAAGCAAAACAACACTCAAAAATAATTTTTTATTAAGAAAAAATGTTAAAAACATACCCTGATATATTTATATAAAAGTGAACGTATTAGATTTGGGCATTATTTGGGTTAAGAAAAAAATATTAAAATAAAACTGACATCCATACAAATATTTGTAAAAAAGTACATTGTTTTGTAAAGTAATTAAACAAATATATAAAAAACACTATGAAAAAAAAATGTATTCCTAGGATAAATGTTCAAACTGCACATTAAACAAAAAACTATGTAAAATAAAAATCGATCAAAAATGTTTGTTTCCAGCATCAGTCAAACTTTAGCATTTTTATATACAATTTTTACATAGTGGTTTTGTACATCCCAAACAAACAGGCTTTTTGCAACGCAAGCGCAGATCTTTTGTCATCTTGCGATTTCTACTCGAACACAAACTGCAAATCTTCCATTTTTCTAAAATAAGAACATCCGTCTGATTATCCTTTTGTTCTTCTTGAACTCCAATTGACGTGGAATGTTCGTCATTGTTATTCGTCTTTTCATGTGATCTTGCACTAACTACATAGACAACTCCAAAGCAAAAACACTTTTCTTTTATTACTGGATTGTTTTTGTAACACTGATGTAGAATATATGAATTTGTTACAGAAATGTCCAATATGCGGAAAAAAATTGTTAAGGGCCATCTTCGGGTTCGACGGCTTGAGGTGCTTTTGGAGCATTTCTCATCTAGGGAATCTACACCTCCCATATTCTCATTATAATAAGAAATAATTTCTGGTTTTTAAGTAGAGGGATCACTATAACGTCTACTATGCATTGAAGATATAAGTACTGTAGACTTTCATATTTTTCCTATATGAGAAATTAAGGTACTGTCATTCTTCCCTAAATCCATAAATCGTTGACCCTTCAGGTCTGTTTCTGTTGTACAGAAAAGATGGAGGTATTTCAGCCTTATTTTTTTTTCAGTGTGCCCACATAAGTCTATAATATCCACTAATTGAATAAAAGAGTACCAATTATCAGCTGTGACATTTCGGTTGTTACCAAAGAGCGGTCACTGTTAACAAATCCATCGGAGTCTTTTCCGCTGTAGATATAAGCATTATACAAATAACTATTACGTGCATTCGTAAGACACTGTGTTTTGAGTCCGTATTTAGCCGGTTTATTTAGCCGTACCTCAAAAACTTACAAGCATTTCATCAATTGTGGCAAATTGACCAAGTTCGTATACACTTTGACAATTTTCTATAAAGGTATTGAATATAAATGAAATAGCTGCAGTTGGATCTTCTTTTTTGCGTTCCTTCCTGTCTTCAGGATTGTCTTTTACTTGCTATCCAACAGCAAATCTTTTTTTGCTCATGACTGCTTTGAAGATTTCTCTTCCAGTTCCATCTGTTGCACATAAACTGTCTATATTTTCGTGACTTGAGTTGAAAATGGCAGTGAAATCAAGGAGTCCCAAAAATGCTCTTAAGTCAATGACATTAATTTCTCCAAGAGGATGGATAGAACTAGCAGAATATTTCTCACGCATTGATCGTAATTTTGTGTTTTATTCTGCTGAATATGTTGCAAAATGTTATCACTAAACAACATATTCCAAATAGACAAGGGTATCGCAGCCTCGCTGAGAATTTTTGCCTATGTTCTAGAATTGGTACTTTTATGACAATGTTGTGTTTACGAGTTCTAGATGAGGGGATAACTTCTGACGTACACCACCTGTTTCGATTTTTACCATAAACATAGGTTTTGTCATTATCACTTACTGCTAATTCATCACAATCTGCAGGCTCGTCAGAATCAGAAAATTCAATATTCAGATTCAATTTTATGATCTTCCAAAATATCGTCTACATCACTGTCACTATTAAATTTCTCATTGCACCACTTTAAAAGAGTTGTCTTATAATCATCTTTGCCGAAACGCACTCGTTTTTATGGCCCGGCCATAATTTCTAAAAATGCACGACACACAAATAAGTCACACCAACAGTCCGGCGTCCTCTGGGGAACTACTCTCGACCTAATTTTTGCGATAACTCTTTAGGAACTAAGAGAAACTTGTCTTAAATACACCCACTTGTCAAGCTCCAATAGTTTAAAGATTAGATAGAAGGACTTGCCTGTGGGCGGTGCCAATTTCCAATAAAATATAATTAAAAATATGGAATCATCTGTCAGACGACGCCGGACCAGTTAAGGGTTAATATTTGATCGAAGTTGATTAAGAGTTAGAATGGAAAGAGGACAAATTCCAGAATTATTAATAAGTGAATTATTATGAATAGTGAATATTCATGCAGCTCAGGCACTATATAGTTTCTCCAGTATTAAAGCAAGGTATTTATTGATAATGGGCTAAACAAAAAATAGATTATTTAATAGATATATCCTTTTAGGTAATGGTCAACAAAATAGATATAATAGTGTACATGTAAGAAATGTTGCCAAAAGGGTATTTAGAACCTGGAAAATATGGTTTCTCTGTCTGCAATGAGGCCTACAAATCAAATTAAATACATATCTTGCAATAATAAGTGCTACAGCAGTACTCTGTAATATATGTTTATAGGAAAATAATGATAGTGATGATGATTTTCTAGAAAATACTGATGTGCCAGTAAATAGAAATGTTAATGATGTGGAACAAGGTTTAAATTTTAGGAGACATTTTATTCAACAATGTTATGCATGAGAATGGGAATATATTATTGAAGACTTACATTATGTTAAATGTAGTTTTTTTTTATTTTATTTGTCAAAATGTATTTTTATATTTGATTTCGTATATTTATATTTTATTTTATTGAGTTCAAGTTGTCTCCCTCCTTTTAAATAAATGTTTATTCCTTTCATAAAACCTTTCCTTATCAAATATAAAATTAATTACATGTTTAAAATATTAATATTCTTTGTTTAAAAATATATTTATAAACCTTCATAATAAGTAAATTTGAAAGTAACAATTTATAAAACTAAAAAATGAAATAATTTCAGGCTTGTTAAATATAAAATAATATAATAATCGCTTTACAACCACAATAGTATACATTAAAAACAAAATTACCAAAAAAAATATCCAGAACTAGTATTTACATTTAAAATTTTTAACAGTTTTCAATATAACACATACATTAATTACAAAATAAGAATAGTTATATATAAATGATTGTTTTAAAAATCCATAACTATAGATTACTATTAACCTATGGAATAATTCAAACCTTTTTTTGGCGAATGTTTTTTATTTGCAATTATAATAGCCATATTGCCATTAGTACATTTAAGATTACTTACCATTTGAAGCACATTGACATATTCTATAGAAACAACAGGTGTCATATTACAAGTATTACTTGAAATTATTATTAAATCTACAGGTAAGATTTCTCAAAATTATTATACATAACAACTATTTTGAACTGGAAAAGCAATGGAGGGAGTCAGATACTTCTGATGCTACAATAATTAAACTTACATGTCCTCCTAGCTGGTGGGCCTCCTTTTGTCCTAAAATTATACTAAGTGTGAATATATAGTAAATTTATTTCTTCCAAATACTTCTGTGCTGTCCCAAGGACAGACGATGCTTACATATATGTCGGACACAGCAACTTTCACAAACTCCAGCACTACATGAGGCTTTGGCTTTTTCAAAGGGCCATCACCTGTAGCCAGCATGCTGTTTTCTCTGCATTTTCTACGATAGAAACTTTGCTTAAATAAATAAAAGTATTTTACCTCTGTTTCAATTTGTTTTACAATTTTCGTAGCAGTTCTGAAGTCCTTAATATATCTACCTCAGGCTGGCGTTTATATAATATGCTGTATTGTACTCCCAACCCTTCTTTTTACATTAAGGAAGCACCGTCTTTGATATAGATATCGAATTTTCACCGTCGAGCTGATACAGATTTTATTGAACATTGATTTCGCAAGTAACTGACATGCAAAATCGAAGATTGCTTTAAGCATTGCTTCTAAGAGAACGGTTTATTCTACACAAAAAATGCTTATAAACTTTTTTGTTTAACATTATCCTAGCTACATTTTTTATTTGAAACATTTTTTTACGGTATACAAATTCTTGGTAAATTGATTGTTTTGTATTTTTACCCCCCTGCGTGTGGTTTTAGGGGAAAGCGCGGAGGTAAAAATTATGGTTCTCTGCAAAATTCAGCTTGTTAGTATGATTTTGAGGTGTTAACTCTGTGACGGCTGGACTATTTAGTCAATATTATAAAAAATTTCAATGTTAACCGAGTAATGTTTAAATATATATATATATATATATATATATATATATATATATATATATATATATATATATATATATATATATATATATATATATATATATTAAACAATTGTGGAGACGGTATATGTCTTTGTCTGACACCTTGCTCTGGATGTAATTCGTTGAAGAGTGGGTCAAGCACTTGTACTGCTTCAGTAGTGTGTTCGTATAGTTCAGTTATAATCTAAATTAGAGTTGTGATAAGCCTACTTCTTTTACTATCTGCCATATGTATTGCGATTCGACCCTGTCAAAAGTTTGCGATAGTTTATAAAACAAATATATAGTAATATATTTTTAATTCTGTAGATTTTTTTTATGTTTAGAACGTGTTCTCGAGTATTTCTATTTTTGCTAAATCCAATTTGCTCTTGGGGTATTTCTCTCTGTAGGAAAGTTGCTAGTCTCTCATTGATTACATGTAGAATTATTTTGCTGGCATATGAGATAAGGAAGATGGTTCTACAATTGTCGCGATTATGGAAGACTTTTTTTATGTATTGTTGTTATTGTAGATTTTAACCAGTGGTCAGGCCATTGTTTGGAATGCCAAATTTTCTTACAGAAGAAGTAAAGTAGTTTTATTTGACTTTGAGGATTTCTGCTGTTATCATATCTGGACCTAGTGCTTTGTCATATTTAGGTTTACTAATCGTCAGTCTTATTTAATTCTCGTGTATATTAGGTTCTTCTTAGATTGCTTCAGGGGTTTGGTAAACAAGTTCCTGGCGTTGATCATCTTTATATAGATCCCGGCAATATAATCTCCATGTCTCTGCTATATCTTCTCGATTGGTGCGCAGGGTTTCTATTTGGTCTTCTACGGCCCAAGTTCTGGCTTTAAAATCTATGTATGCTCTTGTTATGTAGCGTATTTTTCTAAATAGATCTCTCGGCTAATTGTTTTGATCGTGGCTCTAAGTATTGTTGTCTATCAGCCTTGCGTCTTCGTGTTATTTCTTTGTTGAGGTTACTTAATCTTGCCCTTTTTTTCTTTCCCTATGTACACCAATTGGACAAAGATTTCTTTTATTCTATTATTTTAAGGGTTTGATCTGTTATCCAGTTGACTACAGATGAAACAGATGCTTTCTTACATATTCTGAAATATATCTGGTATCGTTTGTGAGTGTACTTACTTTAACCCATTAACGCCGAGAAAAAAAATTTTTTGAATTTACGATTTTTGTTTTGAACTTTCATAAAGAAAGGTGTAAAATTAACCTACGTTTGGAAAAAAATAAATTTTTATTTCAAAATATACAAAAAACATGCTGTCACCATATGGGCCCTGTAGGCGTTCCAGGGTATACACAAAATATTATCTGAATTAAGTATTTGTGTGAAATTTTATAAAACATTCTAAACATAAACCAACATCGCACTTGATACACATTGTACGCCCTTTGCTTATACAATTGAACCCGGCACATCTTCTTCTTTTTCCTTCTGGCACTACTACTACGTAATGGTTTAGCCCATCAAATCTGACATCGTCTCCAACACGGCTGTTACTTCCAGCAGCTTTAGGCATTCGACCTGGACCTTTAGCTGTCGTTTTGTAATTTGCCAAATATGATGCTAAGATATGATGCCAACTGGCTGATATTTCTGCCACTTTTGCGGTAGAGAATCCAAGCATTTTGTATAGATACATCAATAAGATATGTAAATATCGACCAGTACCACTTTTTTGATCTTACACCAATACGATAACTGAAACAATGTATGTTATTATATTATTATAATCAATATACTTTACATACTAAGATAGATTTGCATCCATCAGGTCGATGCCTCCCATGTTTTTATTGTATTTGGAAATTACATCCGGACGTGGTATAGGTACGTTTCTTTTATCTTTTCTTCTCTCTAGAAAAATCTCTCTACAGATTTCACTGGAGTAACCCCAAAAACACGTACTGGCCACTGTTACCACATTATTGTCCATCCACCTCACATAAAGAATACCATCGTTCGTTTCAATAGTTGAAGTGTAGGTGCCTCGAGCTTCTTTGGCCATAATCTTTTTAGGCGGTATAGGAACTTCTTCTTGAATTCGGTGATCCCTAATTGTTCCAGTTGCTCCATACCCATTTGCTTTCAAAGTAGAGTTAGAGCTAACAGTTGACGACTATTCAAATTTTCAACAGTCTCACCCTTATCTTCATACCCTGAATCCTCATCGGTCAGATCCTGACAGTCAGGTGGCTGTATGTATATATCAGTGACTTCGTTATTAGATTCGTAGGCGATATCTAACGCTTCTTGAAGAGTTATTCCTCTGAAACTAAAATTATCGTATAAAACTATAGGCTAATACATATTGTCCGTAGTACGCCTACTGGTCCCATATGGTGACAGTGACGTTTACGACGAAATTATAAAAAACTAGAACCATATATTTAGAAAATCAACAAACAGTATTGCGAAAATACGTTTTTTAAATAAAATCGATCGCCTATATATACAATAAAATAAATAAGATCGACATAATTTAACTTACCGTAACGGGATGTCCATATTTTCGTCGTCGAAAATAATCTGTCCAATAAAAAATAGCACAACCTCTGACTCGCGAGTACAACAAGCAACTGATCTTGTCAGGCGCATCCGATGAGCATTTCGAACGATTAGTTCTCAGTCAGTGGCGTTCAAATTAAATTTGTCAGTTAGTACACGCACATAAATAGAGGGCGGTTTTGTGTCCCCATATGGTACCCGTAGGCGTTAATGGGTTAATATACATATAATATTATATTTCAATATTCCGCTATAATATACCTTCCCGTGCGTGAATGGCTTTAAAGACCTGTACCTCTACACTGTTTACATTACAGAAACACTCACACATTACATGAATAGTCAATCAAAATGTTGACTTGTTTACCGATGTTTAACTATGAGTCATTAATCGCCACGAGAAGCTCAACTTACAGTTTCAATTGAACGAACAGATTAGAATGTGCAGTGTATCATGTTGGCTTGAATGAAAATCGTAAACATTCTAATTTGGAGTCATATTTACATTTTGTAGTTGTTTGTATACTGTGATTACGGCATACGGAATTATAAATAGCGACCAGACTTTATGGACTAAAATTTTCCAAAATCCGGGCATATTCTATTTAATTATTCAATATTTTTTAGACTTGCACAAACACATATTATACACGTAGATTACCAGTATATTTCAACTATATTATTTTTAAGAATCTTATGAAGCAGTTGAGTTGTGTGTCGACGACATCTGTTGATGACGTTTTTAGTCCAGGGAAATAAGTTGACTGAAGACATCTTAATATCCAGGTATTTGCCGAGTTTTTCCATAATATACATATATCTATGTATAGTAAGAAAACGTACGTTTTCAGCAAAAATTTGGGCGCTAATTATTAAATAGAAAAACCTTTAAAATGGCGTATTCTAAAATTTTTTAAATGAATTTGTTCTTTCAAAATCAGCAAAATAAGGCACAATCGTTAATTGTTTGACTTTTGTAAAAATCAACCTCTATTACTACACTAATATATACTGTTATTGTTTAGTTAGAATTAATTAGAATTTAAATAATTACTAGTAAACGAATTTTTTTTTTCATATTTAAAAGCTGAAAGTTTTACTTCAAATAAAAAGAGAAGTTATTCTAGAACAATTAATTCAAAAGAGAAACTTACACAGCATTGTCTGTAAGTGTTAAAAATGTGGCTAAAATGAAGATTTTAGATTACTCCCAATATTACGATCAAACTCATGTTCTGTGACAATAGTGTTACATTCCGGTTCTTTAGTTGCATTAACAATCTTTAAATATTGTAACGATTTGCATAGCCTCGATACCGTCAGCGCTTCGTAGTCACGCATCCCTACCATAAGTTCCTCCTCCATCGATATGCACTAGAGGAAATGGAACGTCTTTGACCGTATAAACGAGCAGCCGCGGCAAGAGAAAGCAGAGCGACTACCCCTCCGCCCTTCCATCACCTGTCGAATATCCAACCCAATAATGAGAGGCTATCCTCTCTGAGCAGGAGTTATACAATCAAACTCATCCGAGGCCAAAACTTCAGAGAACAAAAGGTACTAAAAACTTCCTGCTCATCCATCGGAAATGTATTCAGACGAAAACCTAAACCTAAAATCCCTTTCCTAGCTACAATATTACTGGCCCTTGCAGCAACGAGCTCCCCGCTGAGTACATTGCCATCCAGGAGGCAACTCCTCTCTACTACCATCGCAAAAACTTTTAAATGCTCACTTCGAGCTTGCCTAGACAGGGTGGGATCCTGTTTCTGTGGGTTTCCCGATCCCATTGCAAAATGATACCTGTCTATTGCAGAGGTTACAGCCACAGCTGCCCTCACGCGATTCGCGATTCAATACTCTTACTATTTACCATTTTGTATACCTATATTCTCATATTCATAAATTCCTTTTTAGAAAATAACTTCTGAAAAGAACCATTAACCAGTACCCCTTTCGCCACTGATTGTTCATACGCTCCTCCGACGACAAGCCAAAGAAGCATACCACCAGTAGAACACACAAAGCCAGCGAAAGAAAAAGACACCACTTAACAACTTAACAAAACAAACTACATCCTGAAGAGGTGAAAAACCTAAAACAAGACACCAGAACACCAACCAAAGAAAAACCATCCCAAAGAAGCGACAACGATACAATGTGAAGAGAAAGCAGATTATTGATCTGATAACTCTACTGGCCTTAGGGTTTTGACTAAAGGTCAATTGCTTCTACTAGAGTATTGATCTAGTGGCAGTTCAGTTCCCTACTTGGTCTTGGAGTATTGATCTAAGACATTCCTATTCTCTCCTGTGTCCAAGTACTGATGGAAGGCCGTCCGTTCCTCATCGGGCCGAGTGTTGATTGGCCCGCTCCATCTCTACTTCTTCGATCCGTTCCCTACCATCTTTGTCCTGTGTGTAAGTGTATTAACACAACATAACTGCCGTTTAGAATTTATCATTAATTGTATTTTATTTTTCTCAGATATTAAACAGTGGGTAATACCACCGTGGATGCCGTTGTCGCCAGGACTGACGCTCTTAATTTTTATTGTACATACATAATACCTAGGATATAATTTTATTTTCTTATTCATTTATTTCGAATAGATTTTTATTTAATTTAAACCTGAGTTTTACTGAGTCTGTTGTTCAAAAGAGCTCCCCGTCACAATATGTCATGTCGCAATATTTACACGTATCTGATCTCGGGATTCCAAATAGAAAATTAAAATAATTTTGAAAAGTTTGTTGATACATTGTACTACTAACTTTTATGTTTGGATGTTGTTGTTTGAACATTATATATATTTTGCACAAATTTGAGTCTAAGCTAAGACATTCTTTTTCTGTTTTAACTCTTAATAATGGTGGCTGGGTTGTGTTGGAAAGCTTTTTATGTATTGTCTTACCAGATCCCTGTCAGCGTTCAAAAAATCATGAGGCCTGTTCAAATGTTTTCCTCTTTGATGTTTCGGAGTAGTTACACCAATATTAAGTTTAGATTGCAATGTTTGAATACGACGAAATGTAATAGAACCAGTATCTAACAAAGTTTTCTTGCAAACTTTGTCGTCTTTAATTTTATAGGAAAGAAAATAAGTTGTTTGAAATTGCTATCGGTCTTACCTCTTCTTTAAATTTTAAGAAGTGGCATATAGGTTTTGAGCAGGAGATAATGTTACACACATAATTCTAATAAGTACTATGGAAATCAGGAGTTGCTAGCTATAGAGTCTATTTTTTTTCAAATAACATAGATAGTTACTCCACTCACCTGTGTTGGTCGCTGTTTTGCAGGAATAGTTTTGTTTCTTTTAAAAAATAATCTTCTCCTGCATTTCTTTAGGCTTTTAGCTTCATACTTTTTAACTCAGTTACATTTACTTTTCTTTTCCTCAATTTATTAACCGTTTTCAGGCTACTTTAAGATAAAACCATGTGCGATTGGGACGCCGTCGTTAATAACATCGTTTTTTCTTTTTATGACAATTGTAAAAATGTATTGCTACGCCATCTAAACAGTCACCTCAAAACATATAGACTGTTGGATGTTCAACGACACATAGAGCAACGGTCCGCCACTTTTTTGATATTGCGACCCCAAAATTAAAAAAAGAGTTATGAGTGACCTCAGAAAAAAAATCACTAAATTAAAAAAGTGCAAAGGTTGGTTCAGGACGAAATTAAGGTAAATTTCAATTATCCTTCATGTTGTACTTAGCTGTTTTTGTTTCGTAAATTATGGAAAGTAATTTAGAGCAAACTATGCATTTAACATTATATTTATGATGGCATTAAATGAGACAAGCAATTATTTTAACATTTTATTTTTTAAAAAAATAGGTACATATACGTAAGTTTACAAACTAATGTGAACCTTGTGCTTCCACACTTGCAGTCAGTATAATAATTCTTGGTGATATATTATCAGAAAGAGACACCCTCAAATCAGGTTTTACGTTAAGTCTGGAGTGATATTATGTTTTTATAGCAGTCAATGTGGAGAAAGCTGTCTCGCACAGGATGTAGATGCGAATTGCAGCAATTTCAGCAGAGATGTTTTATATAACAGTGGATATTCCTTTTCCATCATTATCCAGAACTTGGATAGATCCGTGGTTTTGAAAATAGATCGAATACTTTCATAGGACAATAAATGGATCAGCTGCTGCTTTTCTTTTAAGTTCATCTCCACAGTGTTAAGATTACAAGTGAATGGATTAATTATACATTGGACGCCGTGTGACGTATCTGGGAATCGTATTACCAAGTCTTGCTTGAGGCTTGTAAGATGCATGACGATTTTGGTTTTAATTTCTTCTCATATATTGTTTTCTTCACAAAATTTCTCCAAACATGCAAACATCTCGCAGTTTTCAGCATTGATTTTAGCTTTTATTTTGTTAGCCAAAATCAATACGTTTGTACAATTCCCTTGCAACGATTGATTTGAATAATTAAGTTTTTTAAAAATGTCCGAAAGATAGCCAATTTTCATTCAAGAAATAGTCCGCTATCTTTGGTTCCCGTTGTAACGCGTATCAGTAATTATGAAGTAGTCTCATAGCAACGTCAACTAAGTACTGAATATAATTAAAATAATTAATGTTAAGAAAAGAGTGTACCGTTGTGTTCTAAATAAATGGTCATCAAATATAATAACCCCATTATTTACCATATGGCGATTCTGAAGTGGTAGAAACCAAGAGTTTTCATCCAAAGAGGCCTAGAATGGGAGGAAAATCATCCAAGGGAGAGCTAAAAGAGAATAGAGTCGTCAACAGCAACTTCATAGTCAAAACCAAAGATGTCAGGCCAAGCGAAGAAATAAAGGTACTATTATGCGTTATTACCATATTATGCGTTATTTAAGTGGTGAGTCTGCATATTATCTATTTTTATTCCCTCCCTTACACGCATAATAATATGCCAGTTGATTTATTTATTATTTCATTACTGAATCTATTATTATTCTATTATTAATATTATTTATAATATTTATTGAATATTAGTTATTATTTTTATGACTTTTGATAATTTTTCTTATATTTGTGTATGGATAATTTTTAATTTATTAACTGAATTTTAATGGATAATTGACGATCTTATTTTTCTGAATGGATATATTTTTTGGCTAAGTAACTATTTATTAAATTTTATCGTACTACTTCGGATTTTGTTAAAATACTTGAGACCATTACGCAGGATATAACCAAACAGAGTAAAAGAGTGTTGAAAAAGGAGATACCTAAAAGCAAGGAAGTAAAGATTGAATTAACGACACAATTAATTGAAGCATATAATAGATTTGTACACCTCATAACCAAAAATTGGGAAGCTTTAACTGATATTCAGAGGGAGACTTGTAAGAGATACTTTAGTAAAAACCGAGACAAAGTAATACGATCGTTCCAAGCCATAAATTCCAGAATATTAGTTCCTAATCTGATAACTCAACAGATTGACAAAGATATAAAGGAAGAACAAAGCGACACAGAACAAGAAGAAACCATGGCTCTTAGTCAACGAATTTTTAAATATTGCAAGCAAAATTTTACCGAGTGAGTTCGACGGAACCACAGGAAAACTACAACTCTTCTTAGACGCGCTTGAACTTTTGCAGAAAATAGCAGTAGGGCATGAGGAAACAGCGGTAAGCCTCATAAAAACAAGATTAACAAATAAAACCAGAAATTTGATAACCGCAGAAGACACCATTTTAGATATACAGGCAACATTAAAAAGAGAACTAAAAGGTGAGACGCCGAAAATGGTGATAGCTAAACTCGAAAAAGGAAACAAGGACATAGGGATGCAGTTGTGTATGCATCTGAGGTTGAGGCACTAGCCGAACAATTAAAAGTGGCATGCATAACAGAGGGAATTCCAGGAGAGTTGGCTAAGAAATATACAACGGAGGCAGTAGTGGCTACAATGAAACGTAATGCCAATACAGATAAAGCCAAGCTAATATTAGAGGCAGGCAACTTTACAACAATACAAGAGGTAATGTCAAAATTTTTATCAATAGACACAACAGAAGACAACGCACATGGAAGAGTGTTAAAATATAGAACGCACTTTAAAAAAAAAGAGAAAAACTCCAGCACAAAAGAGGATATTACAATGGATATGACCAGTGGAGGAGACCAAATTTCTCGCAACAAAACGATTTAAAAAGAGATCACCGTCCACATGAACAGAAAGGGTTCAGAAAATTCAATAATCAAGCACATAGAGGAAATTCAAGAGGATTCAATGGGAATATACGATTATTAGAAATAGAAGATAGTCAGCGGGAATCAGAAAACCTACAGTTGGGGTTTTGAACAACCAATTTTAATATAAGACAGATGAACAGATGACAGAATTAGAATACTATATATACAACTTCGACTTAAACCTAACAAATTTCGTAAGGATAAAAACAGGAATCTTAGGACGAGTAAATACATTTATTTACTTAAGGAGCGGATATTTCAATACTTAAATGCACACAAGACTCTATGCGAGAACATGTAAGACCAAATACAAAAGCGAGAATAAAAAGAGTAACCCGAGGAGAACTGCAAACAATGGGAGAAATCGGAACTACGCTAGACTTAAGTGGCAATCTTTTTGGGCATACCTTTCAATTGGTAGAAAACAACTTTCCTATTCCAACAGACGGAATAATTGGAAGAGATTTTATCACAAATTATCAATGCATATTAGACTACGCGAATTTCAAAATACACATCAAGAATGATAGAAACTATTACATCAGAACTAAATTAACGTCAAGATAGCAAGTTGATGTAACGCGTATCAGTAATTATGAAGTAGTCTCATAGCAACGTCAACTAAGTACTGAGTATAATTAAAATAAGTAATGCTAAGAAAAGAGTGTACAGTTGTGTTCTAAATAAATGGTCATCAAATATAATAACCCCAATATTTACCATACCGTTTAAGTAGAAATATTCTGATTTCATTTTTAAGACCAAATACACGTTGGAGTATTTTTCCTCGCAATAACCACCTGACCTCTGTATGTAACAGTAGATTTTCGTATTCTCATCCCAATTCGCGACACATTATTTTGAAAAGGCGACTGTTCAATGCACAAGCTTTAATAAAATTTATTATTTTTACGACTTCTTCCAACACTTGATTTACATGGTTGCAAATGTTTTGCTGCAAGGGATTCACAGTGAATCATACAGTGAATAAAGCCTACTTGAGGTGCAATTTTAGTTACTTTTACTTTGAATCCTGTTCGGTAGTCGGTCAATGCAGTTGCGCCGTCTGTACACACAGATACACAATATTCCCACTTTATATCATGGATTTCAAAAAGGTATTAATTGCATTAAAAATTGCTTCACCGGTTGTTCTTCCTTCTAATCCTTGACAAAATAACAAATCTTCGCATATGTCGTTTTCATATCGGTATCGGATAAATATCAGTAGTTGAACTACATTAGCTACATCAGTGCTTTCATCCAGCTGAATAGCATAATAGGGACTCCCTTTTACGCGATCTTACGATGAACAGTTTCACTTGATAGTGGAATTGTTTTCAGTACATTGGCATACTTTTCTCCTTGCATGATCGAACAGCTGCATTTTCATTGCAGCTGGCAAAATGAGCGTCTCGCCAATGTTGTGAGGTTTTTTAGTCTTGGCAATCAAAAAGGCAACCTTAAAAGATGCTTGTAACGCTTTTTGGTTAACTGTTGTGTATTTTTGGAAATTAACCTGCTGTGACGTTAGTTTGGTGGCATGTCGTTTAAAATAAGATTTATTTTTATTCTTTAACTGTGGATGATTAGTTTCTAGGTACCTTTTCAATTTGGCCGGCTTCATGCTCTCGCTTGCCAAAGCCTTCGAACAAACAATGCACTGTGGACGTTGTTCAAAATTAAACACTGTACATTTCAAACCAAACTAGATGTACGATTCTTTAAAAATGCGTTGACGCTTTCCAGTTGCCTCCGATGTAGCTGTTGCTTGTTTAGTTGAAGTTGAAGCGTCACTCTCTGTATCGATGTGTACGGTAGATGTGGCTGTTGAACGTAAAATGGCTCTACAATGATCGCTGATATGACTAATAGTTATAGTAGTGGAACTAGATGTTGCTCTGCTGTCATCGGTATTAATAACACTACTACATACACGACTCATATTGAAACAGTAGTTGTCATTGTAGAATCTGAGGCGACACTGTTGTCAAGAACGTTGTGTTTAATCCTTTTGTTTTTTGATGCGTTATCAGGACTTCCGCCACCTGAACCTTTGGATGTGCATTTTATTAGCCACTTATCCATTGTTAACTGCAATAATAAATACGTATTAAATTATGGTTTTGATATTCAACCCACGCGTCCAACATGGCCGCGCCGCGATGACGCCTCACTTTCTTTTCTAGGTATGAGTGCACAGTTACGTATCGTGTACGTGGTTATCCACGAGAACACTAATCTTCTAAAAAAACTTTCTAGTAGTAGTAATCTTTGAAATCAATTTAGTACCTATAAATATAGAGGTTTGTATTTGCAATCGAAAAAAAGGCAACACGTACGCACGTGCGGATAAAACTGACTGAACAGAATGACTGCCAGACTCAAGACTGGCTGGAGTGGCTGGACTGAACGAAGAAAGAGTGATCTGGGAGGGGGCGTGAGCGCGGGAGCGGTGAGGTTGTGACGGGCGGGACAGGACAGGACGTTCTTCTTCTTCTTTGTGTGCCGTGCTTGTATTCAAGCGTTGGCTATCGTCATATTGACAAGCTGATGAAATGATTCTCGGTCGGCAGCTAGATGAAACAGTTCCTCGACCGTTCGACCTCTCCATTGTCTAATGTTACGCAGCCAGGACAGTTGTTTTCTTCCGACCCAACGTTTTCCTTCGATTTTGCCCTGAATTATTAACCGGAGTAAGCGATATTTAGGTCCTCTCATTATATGACCGAAATATTGGACCTTTCTCATTTTGATGATGTTGATCAATGTTCGCTTTTTGTGCACGGTCTCTAGCACGCGTTCGTTAGATATGTGTGCTGTCCACGGGATTCTGAGCATGCGACGGTTACACCATAACTCAAACGCTTCTAATTTGTTAAGATTTTTTATTTTTGTTGTCCAGGTTCCACATCCATAGAACAAAGTGGACCAGACGTAGCACTTCAATACTCTTAGACGTGTGGTCAACGACAGACTTCTACTGCATAATACAGAACGCCAGTTAATAAAGTTTTTCCGTGCGAGTTCTATTCTGGTCGAAATTTTCTCTTCACTTTTAACCCTGCAGTCAATCCAGCTACCTAGATATCTAAAGTGTTCCACCCTTTCTAGGATTTTGTTATCTAATCTTAGTACTGAGTCTTCGATATTAATTTTTCCGACCACCATCCATTTTGCTTTTTTTTTTCGTTGATTGTTAAGCCCTTTTCAGTGCATTCGTTGTTTACAGCATTCAACAGGGTTTGAAGATCTTCTAGACTCTCTGCCATTATTGCGGTGTCATCGGCGTATCTGATGTTGTTTATAATTTCACCACCGATCTTAACACCTTCGCGGCGATTATTTAACGCTATTTCAAAAACTGGTTCAGTGTAGGCATTAAACAACATCGGTGACATAACACATCCCTGTCTGACACCACGCTTAATAGAAACTTTAGCTGAAACCTCTTGGTCCACCTTAACACAAGCGGTCTGATTGTAGTAAAGATTTTTAAGCAATCTAATGTCATACGTGTCCAGACCAACTGAGTCTAAGCATTGAAATAATAATGTATGCGGTACTCTATCAAAGGCTTTTTCGAAATCTATAAAACATACGTAAATACGTAAATACGTAAATGGACAGGACTTACAGTCGTAATTATTTTTGATTCTGTCTATTTTAAGGACATTGTGTAATTGTGTAAGTAAAGAGAGGTTATATTTTACGCATAAACCTTAATAAAATTCGATAAGTACAGGACCTTGTGGACTTTTTTACTTTTTTGACGACCCCATAAAGATCTTTCGCGACCCCACATGGGGTTGCGACCCCATGCGGACCGCTGACATAGAGCATTGTTCTACGTAAACCCAACATACTGTCAAAATGTAACATAAATCGTTGTTCCGTTACACGCTTCAATTTTCTACAAGAATATTATATGTTTTTTCGACCAAAATCAGATCGTTTTCAGGATACAAAAACACAGATTTAGCATAACAAACAAACAAGAGAAATTTAGAATATTCTGAAAATTATTTTACAAATATATCTATGCAAAATTAATATTAAGAGAAATTCAATTTGTAGCTATGTCACGGTAAACACGATTTTAATAAAACAATATACAATATTAAAGCAAACTTTCATTGATTTTGAGAAGCAAGAAAGTTGAATTACGATTTATTTTAACAAAGTTAACTTTATAGACGCGAACATAAACAACACGTTACGAATCTAATTCAGAATTGAATTTAAATGTAGACCAGTGTCTATGTTAGTTTTAAACTTCAAACATTTTAACTCTCCCTTTAAATTTACTTTGTTTTTTACAAGACCCATAATTGAAAAATAGGAAAGGCTTTATAATGGCTTAAAGTATCAGTCGAAAAATAAATTCTAAAAACTAATAAATTATAAATATGAACGCAAAAAATGTCAACTGCAAATATATTAAAACGTCGAGCTTAAATTTCCACCAGAATTTAGTACAAGTTTTGCAATTAAGTAATCCATAACGTATCTCAACGTTTCATAATGCTCTCCTAAATAACAGCCGATTATGATAGGTCAGAATTTCGAGCCAAATAGTTATGTCGAGGGCGGAATCTCTAGCCAAACAACCATTTTTCATAGATAATAGAAAGGCATTAGAGAACAAAATTGCTTCGATTTAGGGACCTACAGCACTATAAATATAAATGAAATTCAACACTTATTTAAAATAATGTTCTATCTAAGTTAGTATTAAAATAATATAATTATAAAAAATTAACAGATTTATTTGTATATTTTAATGTTACGAATGTTTAATTTTTACTATGCTAAAGAAGAAAAGGCTTATATGAGGCTTAAATTATTTTTTAATTGGCATCATATAGTTCAACAGTAATTTTATCCGATTCATGATCTTTACTTACAGCTAATCAAAAACTGCAAGTACCATGTAGTACTTTTAATCCATACATTTTTTTTAACCCTTAACCCTAAACATAGTACTTTTATTGCTAATGCGAAACATATGGTCTATTGGACCAGTATAGGTAAACATTGAAATAAATCAAAAACAAATGCAGCATTTGAAGAGAAAATCAAAATATTGAAGGGTTTATTAGGTATAAAGGAGCAAAAAAAACTTATTCATACAATACTTACATAAAACAAAATGTGTAATATAGAAAACAACATTATTAGACGTAAAAAAGTAAACAAAGATATGTATTTCTAGATAAAATAAAAAATATACTACAGCTACCTACTAATTTTGAAGACAGGTAACGTAAACCTTTCTACTACACTCCAAACAAATAGCATTTGAGCAACGCACACATTTATAATTTGTCTTCCTCATTTTTGATGATGGACAGATGCTACAAAATTTTCTTTTGGGAAGCTTATCATCTGGAACATTGTCGCCGATATTCTCGACAGGCACTTCGGGATTTATTCTCAAAAAAATCTCTATCTGCTTTCTAAGGTCTCGGGGAAGATTTGTGTCAAGTCTTTGCCTTAGATGAGGCTGAATTAATTCAAAGGCCAAATTTTTCACAAATTTAAAACGTGGCAGTAATTTACTATCATCTTTGTAACAAAGATAAAGGATGTAACTGTTGACTGAACTTATATTTATAAGTGTATAAAATACGGCTAAGGGTTAACGCCTTGTCCGGCGGTTTGCATTATAATTGGCACACTTCATGTCTAAAACATTAACTCCCGATTTTGTACTGTTATAGTATCAAATTATTTCTAGTTTTCCTAATTCATTGTCTTTGCTATGATGCATAGATGATAATAAAAGAACAGCTCTATTTTTTTTCGGTTCATATGATATTAAGGTTATGTCATTAGAGAAACTCTAGAGTGTTGTACCAATTTCCCTACTTTTATTAGCCTGGAATTGCAAAGAAACTTCTCGCTTATTTTTTTTACTGTACCCACATACGTGAGGTGGCATTTTTGCAACTCTGTGACTAACTCTATTGAAGAAAAATAGTTGTCAGCAGTTATATTTCGGTTAAAGCCCTCTATTGGTTTGTATGGTTTGGATAGTCGAATACACATTGAGCAGGCTGGGAGAGCTTCAGTTCTTCTTCTAAAAGTCCAACGCCATCCGAATCTTTCCCTGAGTGTATATATTTATTATAGAAATACGAGCTCTTAGCATCTGTCATGCACATTACTTATATGCCGTATTTCGCAGGTTTACTGGGCATGTAAATTCGAAAACCACAGTGACCTCTAAATGGAAATAGCATCTCATCCACAGTTACACAATCTGACACCTCTGTCATAGCCCGGGCAATTAGTTACAAAATTAATAAAAATATTTGAAATAGCCGCTGTTTTATCAGTTTTCTTCCGCTCTTCGCGATCCATGCTAGTGTGAAATCTAAGACACGCCAAAAGTATTTCAAATCTTTTTAAAGACATCGTCATTCTGAGTATTGGCCGACCTAAAACATCTTTAGAAAATAGTTAAAGCATATCTTCATGGGAAAATTTGCACAAAATTTGTAAATGCTTTTAATGTGTTGTAATTTTATTTTTATTAAATTATTAAGCTTATTGGACAATGACTAAACGTTGCAAACGAACTTGCAAGGGAGGTTTACTCTGGAACAGTATTGAATCTGATTTACTACGATCCCGATTTATAAAGAAATCTATGGTTTTTGCACAAAAGTCACATTCACCATAACGGTTATGCTTATAGAAAAACAACTCGATTTACTGGATTTGAATGCTCAGATGTCATTAAAGAGAAACCACTCCACGATGAACGAGTAAAAATTGGATGTGCTTTGTTGGATCATGGTATTATTGGTCCTTATTAATCTGCAGATGTACAGAGAATGGTTTCAACATGATGGCGCAATGAGCCGTACAGCAGTAGGCTCACTAGTTCCCTTCACGAACATTTTGGAAACAGAATAATTTCTCGTGGAACAGACTTCGAGTATCCAGCTCACTTACCTTATTAGACAATAACTGATGCATACGTTTGGAACATGCTGAAGGAATCAGTATTTAACTCAGAAGTTTAGCCAGCAGATATTGGAGAACTGCGACAAAAGATAATAACCTGTTTTCAACAACTCCAGCAACCACTCTTTATAAATATACTGGATAATCTGCAAAATCGTTATCAAGTTTGTTTGTGCTGCAATAGTGTATATTTTCAATATGTAAATTATGCAAATGAAAAAAGAAATACAATGTTCACTTTCGGTAGTATTTATTTTGGCGAATGCAGTATATAAATATTGTTAACCTTGCTTGTGTTGCTATACGACTAAAAGCATTTAAATCAAAAAAATTAGGTTTTAATAAATAATATATATTCGACATTGTTTAATGCTGAATACGCATAATTTCTACTCTAACAATATTTGTACTCGTACATAATTATATTAAATTAATATTCTTTTTAAAAGCTCACTTTTCTATCCTTGTTTTTGATAATTCGCTCTTAATTATAGTTTTGTTCAAAATAAAACAAACGCTTTTTATTAAAAAATATTTATTTTTAAAAATCGAACAAATTTTTTAATAATCAATGGATTTTTTAAGAAATTATTAAAAATCATTGTTTAAAAAGATATTGAGTTATAATATACTATTCTAAGAGGAATAAATAAAGCTGGGCGCTTTGATTTCGGAATGACAAATAACATACATGCAAAACTCTTCAACCAATCTCCAAATAAATTGACAAGAGGCTAACGTGATTTATTTCGAATACATAGATCTGTTCGAAAAATTATAAGAGGTTTGTCAATATTTGGTGAAAAATATTTCCCCCAAAAAAGAAGAATATATTTATAAAACAAAGTTTGTGTATCGACGTAGCAGTGGCAATATCGACGTAGCTCACTTAACACATTGCCTCTGAATAATAATTTTGGTCATTATGTCAGCTTAAAGTGGGTCCTAAACGTAGCAACATATTTGTTCAACTAGTTTTTACAGTTAAGTCTGATAATATACAAGTTGCTCCCATAATATATATATATATATATATATATATATATATATATATATATATATATATATATATATATAGTTCATTTTGCTTAAAAAAATGTATATGCAACATATTGTGAATAAACAAAAATTTAACGTCTTCTTTTGTTTTTAATTTTAGCGTGTAGGGATAAATAGTACAAATAATTGTTGGAAATAAATCGAAGCTTTACACGTAATAAAAAGTCTATGGTGACAAAATTGAGTAAAATGTTTGTGCAGATATTATTGATAGTGAAGGGTTTTAATGCATTTCTAGATAGAACACGGTGTCAGTAGAAAGTTGTGAAAATATGTTGTCTCTAGTATTCTATCACAAAATATAATTAAATGAAAATTTGCGGCCGTTATAAATATAGACCAGTTGACAAACAAAAAAAGAAAAAAGTTGTGGTCAAAAGAGTGGTATCAGAAAATGAGTCAATTTACGCATTTGAATTTGATAGCTGAGTTAAAGGTTTCAGAAAGATCTCATTTAAAAAATACTTTACGTATGGATGATCATTAATTTGGATTTATTTTGGAATCTTGAAACAGGAAGATCCTATGAGGATTTAAATTTTAGCTGTATTGTATCTCCCCTGTCATTAAGAATAATTATTCCGGAAACATGTCAATCAATTTACCGGTCACTGAAAAATAAATATTTAAAGGTAATTTTCAAATATACTAAACTGGTTGTATTGATTACAAATGATATAAAAATAAAATAAGACTATAGAATTAAAATAAACGAACGAAAAAATTATAATTTCCATAAGGGGATATTGTCTTCACTTGGGAGATAAGTACTATTTAACAAGGAGTGGCAGAGCGTGGTCCAGTATAAATAATAAAACTATCTTCATTTGTAATAGTTGCAGCCGAACAATTGTGTGGTCGCGTCTATAGGAATTTGAGTAAATTCTCCAAAAAACAAAAGTTTTTTGGAGATATAAAATAATATATATTTTTAGAGATGCAGCGCTGCATAAGTTATCGATATTGTAAATATAATGGTAATAGTACTTCATTCTGCATCAATTATGTGTAAGTAAATAATTAAAAATTATAATAGTTATATAAAAATTATAATAGAATCAGACTTAAAAGCATAGGTATTAACAAAGCACCTGTAAAGCCATTGGAAAATGGCATTTTTTCTCTCAAATGATATAAACAAATATAATTGTTTAAAACTACTTGACCCATTGTGACCAACATTCACAAAAATAGAACTACATAGAAACTCACATTATGAAATATGTTTGTATTGTTTATTTTAATAATTATAAAAAATTGATAAACATGCTTAGTTTCGGGTTTAATTTGCAATAACTTAAACATGTGTATGAACATTTTTTAATTTAGAAAATCTCATTTTAAATCTTAAGTTTTTTCAAGAAAGCCGTCTGTTAAAAGTTTTTATCCAGAATGCGTAGTTATTTCATAGTATTGAAATAAATAAAAAAAGTTGCCTTTTTTGTTTAAATTTCATGGCGCAAAAAATATTTGATAACCACGAGATAATTCCCAAGATATTCCAGTTAAAACATAGCACCCAATAAGTTTTCAATTTTTCAAGTGATTTTTCGGATTTGTTTTATGGGGTAATAAACTATAAACAACATAAATTTAATTTAATTATTTACTTCTTTAAATAAACAAAAACAAAAAAGTAGTGTTAATTGTCGATGTAAATAAGTGACTTAATAATTATTTGTACAGTTGCATAATTGTTGTATTATTGTTTATTTAATATTTAGCTATACGCCTAACTTCTGCCTCTCTTTATATTAACAAACAAAAATATTATTATCATTAATAAAATAGATCATTTAATATTTTAAGGCTTAAATTGACAAAGGTGTGTACTGAATAGTATTTAATACAAAATAAAATATTGTAGGTATAGCACGAAATTATTTATAAAGAAATAAAGTATTTGAAAATTTATAAAATCCGACACACTGATAGAGTAAAAGGAAGGGGAGAAAGAAAGAAAGAAAGTTTATATATAATATTATGTATTTTCTTTAAATGCTTTTTATACCGTGTATCACTCTTACATACTCCATAACGACTCCAAAACGACCATAATTGACCAAAAAAATAATTTGGTAATCGAGGGACCTTTTTCTTTATACTCGAATTTCTTTTTATAATTACTATATTTTCTTTTACTATTATCTTTTTAACTCAATTATGTATTCGTAGGTAATTTATCATACATAAGATTATATTTAAATTTCAATGGGTTGCTATAATAATGCTTCTGTAGCTAACATCTATTTGCTATTTGTTGATCAAACAATAGTAAATAAGGATATTTTTTATATTTAAAGACAGTTTTATGCTTGGATTTTGAAATTAAAATTAATAAAATTTCGCGAGTTATAACTTGTTGCTAGATTTGTACGTCACTAAATATCTAATAAAATTAATATGTTACAGTAATATGGTTACGAATATCTAAACTTGGCAATATTTTATTCTTTTAATTATAGGTGCAATAAGAGAGTCGTAAAGAACAATAGAGCTCCTAAAAAGCGTGGATTTAGTTTATCGGCAAAGAAAGTGACATTTCTTAAACATGTGAGATGACCGCTAAATAAAAATTTTCTGTTAGCTTTATTGTATCTGAAGCCTTCGTGACTAACATTCCTGCAGCGTGTGCTGGGATATCTTTCAACACCATGGTAAACTAGTAGTTATTGTAGAGTAGTATTTCATCGGTTTCGATAAAAACAACTCTTTAAAACTACAAGGCTTTTAAATACAAGTAGTAGTAAATACAATAGAAGCCGTTTTTATTAAAAGTGAATATTTGATGGATTTGGGTGAAACACTAAGACATTTTTTTATAGTTCCAGTCATTAAAGAAGGGGTGCTGATGCTTTGCTTAACATAATTCAGGAATGGTTTCTTCCTGGAATAACCATTTATAGTGTTTGTTGCTTATGTTATAATAATTGTTTCACCCATAAATGACCCATAAACACTAAACGGAGCATTTCATGAATGAAGTTTATTATTTTTATTTACTTTATTATTTACAAATATCTTAAAGCAACACGCAAAAAAAACATTAAATAAAGAATTTGATACTTTTGTTATAGAAGATATTTGAAATGAGCTCCCATAACGTCAACATAGGTTTAAAGATGGTTTACAAAATGATCTACTTACGTTTGTAAGCATTTGTTGCCTAACAATATGAATGCGTTTCTAATTCTAACTTATATGTCATTTATTGTTGTTGGAGGTTCACGGTTCATTAGATCTTTAATACAGACCGAAAAGCAGAAGTTTACTTTACGTAATTCTGGTGGTCTAGGTGGACAATGAATTGATCATGTTCTTTGTGTCCATTTGTTAAAAAAATGCTTATTCAATTCATTATAAAATAAGTAAATGATTTACTAAAAACTATAAATAAACCTCTCCGTTTACTGTTTCCACAAAGAAGAAAGAGTCTTTTGGACAATTACCTAAAATACCACCCAAAAACGTTTAAGGGCTACCTAGTTTGACTCTATTTGTAATTAGTTAGTATGGATTTGTTGTGAAATAATAGGAAATTTTGATGAATGACACATTCTTTTTTTTTTAATCGTTGCTTCAGCTCCAAATAAAACAACATAGAAATAATTTCTTCGTACAATTATTTTTGGTTGTGGTCGTTCACACCAAGCTACTCTTCTTTCAACTCATTTCAAACTCTCTCTTTAATAAAAATAACAAGTTCTTTATTTAATTTTTATTTTTTTATTTAATATGTTTGTAAATAAAATAAACGCATTCCCATCGCTAAGTTCTACTTCAATCAATGCACGCTTAAACAGATGGAAGTCCGGCAACGGTATAAAACAACGTACGTCACGAGAGAGAATGAATTCGGCCAGAGTGCTGATCTAATGAGAACTTTACTTGGCCTTTGGGTGTTAACCAAAGGTCAACTGACCTAGGAGTTCTATCTGGAGTGTTGATCTGGGAACGACTCCAATGGTCTAGGATATTGACCGAAGCCAACCGCTTCTGCTACAGTGTTGATCCAGTGGCAGCTTCGAAACCAGTCTTAGAGTGTTGATCTAAGACCTAACCGTTCCGTGACTAAGTGTTAATGAGTAACTTCTAGCTCCTTGCGATTAGTTACTTGCCGATCGGGTGTTGATCATTTCTTCGCTTTAGCTGGTGTGTGTATTAACACATCGTATTTTTGTTTCGATTTTTATAAACATAATTGTTTTTATTTTTCGTGGTCATAGTGGGCCATAGCGACGTTGATATAGTCGTCATGTGGCCGGGATTGACATTTTAATTTTTAATATATAGGTTACCTAGGATCTAATTTTGTTTTGTTTATTTCGAGTATATTATTATTATATGTACAAACAGCTATGATCTAAGAATTATTAACAACCTCTACTGCCATCAAACATCGTCTATTCGTACAGAGGCAGGAAAATACGATTATATCAAAATCAAACGTGGGGTCTGACAGGGATACATACTATCACCCTTGTTGTTCAACTGATACTCTGAGGAAATCTTCCAAGAAACAGTAGAGAATGTTAAAGCCAGAATTCAAATTAACGGAGAACGTATTAATACCATCAGAAACGCGGATGACACCGTGGTATTCACTGACAGTTATAAAGCCCCCTCCAGGAGTTAATGAATAGAATCACACAAGTGAGTCAGAAATATGAACTTTCACTGAACATAAAGAAAACAAAATGTATGATGATCTCTAAGAAGCAACAGCAAACTGAAAGAATCAGTGTAAATGGTCAAATAATAACAAGGATGTGTTTGCAGAATTGCTGCAATTAGTATTTGACACCAACTTTTTGGTTTTTGATGATAAATATTATCTACAAATATTTGGAACACCTATGGGTTCCTCAATCTCTCCCATTCTATTTAATTTTGTACTGGATGATTTAGTATCTGACCGTTTGGGACTTTTAGATTTCCAAATCCCTTTTATTAAGCGGTATGTTGATGACCTATTACTAGCCTTACCTCCAGACAAGATACAGGCCACCTTGTCTTTGTTCAATGAGTTTGATCCTCACTTACAGTTCACTGTAAATTCATTTACTTGCGAGATTCAGTAAGCTTAAGACTGGTAACTTTATTTTTTATCTTTATTAATATATTAATTTTAAATAATTCAATAATGTTACCTAAAGTCAAAATTAAAATTTAACTGATTATAAATAAATTGTTGGAAGTGCATTCTCTAGATCTTTCTAGTTCTTTACACATCAAAAATAAACCTAAATGTTTTTTACTTAAGTTTTTATAATAACTTTTTTTATATACATGTATGATTATCACATGTTCTTTTGCTGTGCTAATTCTGTTAATTTGAAAACTATACCTAGTTTCAATTAATTGTTTTATACAACTTTAATTCTAAATGTCCAGTTTCGTAAGCTTTTTCATAATTTTTAACATCATTGACTGCTACATGTCTTTGTAAGGTAACACACATTTTTTAACTTCTCTATGGATGTTTGGTTTCATATTGTTCTTTTTAGATTAACTGATAATGCTTTCTGAGCAGAAAGCGAAACGTCTTCAATAAATAGATGAAGTAGCCACCTTCTGTGTCTTTTATTTCTGCACTTTGACCGAAAAACCCACCACTCTTCGAGTGTAATTTAGTTTATATATATATATATATATATATATATATATATATATATATATATATATATATATATATATATATATATATATATATATATATATATATATATATATATATATATATATATATATATATATTATATATATATACATATATATATATTATATATATATATACATATATATATATATATACATATATATATATATACATATATATATATATATATATATATATATATATATATACATATATATATATATACATATATATATATATATATATATATATATATATATATATATATATATATATATATATATATATATATGCGCATGTAACACACTGTTTATTGTTTTAATACTACTTTTGGTCTGCTAAAATCCTAAACAAAAAAGGATCTGAAGTATACTAAACGATATTGGAGTCAGTTTTCAACCCTTACTCACATTTAATCTTATTACATTCCGTGTAATAGCGATTTCCAACCAGAAATAAAAATAAAGAAAAAATTGTATAGTAAATCGACCTAAAAGAAAATGACACGAGATGGAAGTAGGAGCAAATCGTCTATGTCGAATGAGTTCTCCAGATTAGAGAGAATCAGTACTGAGTTTTTTAACCAAAAGCTTAGGCCAGTATTGGGAATACGGTTACAAAATTGTTAAATCTACTAAAAAAATATTATGTATTGTAAAAACTTATACAATTTAGTATTTTTACTGGGAATAAACTACAATTGTTTTTAAAATAAGTTTATTTTGACGTTTCTATTTTCACTTCTAAAATGGATCTCGAAATAAATTTTCCGAAGTGGAAATTGAAACGTTAAAATAAACTTATTTTAAAGGAAATTTGTGACTAATTCCCAGTAAAAATAGTCAATTGTATTAAGACACCAGAAGAAAAATTTAGAAACCTTATGTTTACAAATAATTTACTAAGAATAAGAAGATGACACATGATAATACTTTCTTAGCATCTATACAGTGTTAGCATCGTCAGGTCAAAATAAACAGTCACATTATATACGAGTACAATGTTATGAATATGAAAAATCGTCTGAAAAGGTTTTGTTACTAAATTTGATGACTTTATCTCTTTCAAAGGGCTGAAATATAGAGATTACTTTTAGATTTTAAAATGTTTCTGAAGAAAGACAAAAATTTTCTGGCGAACACGATAAAGAACAACCACCGAAAAAAAAAGCAAAGGAGGAACCATTTTATACACTATATATATATATATATATATATATATATATATATATATATATATATATATATATATATTTATATATATATATATATACACACACTCAAAAATGAATTCATTGAAGCAGAGGTTTACTTACTCCGAGACTTTAAGTGAACAATTTCGAGAAAGGGTGGACATATTCAGGAAATATTGACATTATATATTTTTCATAAAAATATGCAGATACATGTAATTGCTTCTAAAAATATGAAATTTAAGCAAAATATGGCACAAATGCAATAAAATGCATATTTCATATATTCCGTATCTAGGCTCATCGCTGCGTTTAACATTGATTTTCGGTAGTTTGGTATACTACATATTTTTAAAAATTTCAACATTTTCCACTTTTGCGTTAAAAAAGAAATTTTATTACCAAACGACAGGCCTATTAGAAGTATATCGGTACCTAGAGTCTCCAGTGACCTATCTGCAAAAGACGTGTTGAAAATAGAATAAAAACTTTCTCGACGTTTTGCGTATCACGAGCGTTGCTCGTAAAAAAATCAAATGCTGTGATGAATACGAAGAGATTTGATAAGACCTGGGATATGACAGGTTGAATATTTCCTAGAATGTTACCAACAATTTACACAGTGAATTTAACTAGCTAATTTACATTTTCCATGCATAAAACTTTTAGTTTATGCCACGTTCTGTATTTTCTTTTCCTGTCGTGTGATTTTCTTATTGAAAAATATTTGCAGATAAAATTTAAAACCTAGAATAAAAATAATATTAATGTATAGGGAGCTAGACCAGTTACTTATATTTATGATATTTTGTCGGTAGTTTGTAAATTTCACCAAAAATTAAAAAGAGATTAAAGACAGTTGTAGGTTAAATATTGATGTTATAATGCTAACAATAACCAAGAAAAAACGTAGATTAGAAAGTTGGGGAAAATAATTATAATTACAAAAGTTTGATTTAAAATATACACATACACATACGCATAGACCACATATACACACTGGAACAACTGTTGGAAAAGAAAAAAGCAAAAAATAGAGATATACACTTGGCATTTGTGGACCTGAGACAGGCGTATGACTATGTACCAAGGTCAGAACTATGGGAGGCAATGTACAAATTAGAAATACAGACGGAACTCATAGAAGCTACAAAAGCTCTGTATAAAGAAAATAAAGTGTCCATTAAAATGGGAACAAGAATCATAGGAGACTTCACCACAACAAAAGGGCTCCTGCAGGGTTGTTCCACATCTCCAATCCTATTTAAAATATACTTAGAGAAAGCCTTGACTACATGGAAAAGAAAATGCGAAGGCATGGGAGTACCGGTACGGAACGAATACCTATATACGTTAAACTTTGCAGACGATCAAGTAGTGATTGCACAAAACCAAGACGACCTCAGCAACATGATGAAGAAACTACAAGAAAAATATACCAAGGCTGGCCTAGATATTAACCTCGCGAAAACAGAGTACCTATCTACAAGTGAAGAAGACATAGAAGATCTACAGATTGATGGCAACGTAACAATCAAAGGAAAGGATAAATTCAAATACCTGGGGTTTATAATCACGAAAAAGGCAACAACAGAGAAAGAAATTACACAAAGATTAGGACAAACAAAAACAGCAATCCGACAACTTAACTCAGTATGGTGGGATAGACACCTAAATATGAAGACAAAAACGCAGATTTATAAAACATTAGTGCGAAGTATTATGACATATGGGGCTGAATACTGGATCATAAACAAGAAAAACAGCAATAAGATAGTAGCAACAGAGATGGAATGCCTGCGTAGATGCTGCAGAGTAACAGGAATGGATAGGAGAAGACGAAATAAAGCAAAAAACATCAATAGAAACAGACATACTAACATATATAGAACAAAAAAGACTAAAGTGGTATGGACATGTAAGAAGAACTAGCGACAGCAGATGGATAAAGAGAATAACCGAATGGAGCCCGATAGGAAGGAGGAAAAGAGGACGACCCTGAAAATCCTGGAGGAACGAAGTAGACGACGCCATGAGTAAGAGAGGACTAAACGATGGAGAATAGAACAACAGAGAGAGATGGAAATGGTTGAGCCAGGGAAGGCAGTGAATACTGTAGAATCCCTAAATATATATATATATATATATATATATATATATATATATATATATATATATATATATATATATATATATATATATATATATAAGTATATAATATATATAATGTAGTGAACTAGTGAGTGAACTAGAAGTGACTAGTGAGTGTAGTAGTGTCTGGGGGCTCGGGAGACTGAGACCTCGGAAGCCCTGAAGAAGACATCAGAGAGGATGTCGAAAGCTCGGCAAAATGGATATCGACGCGGTTCAACCCGGAAGACTGGTGAGTTTAATATTAATTTTTATAATAATATTAATCTTAGCTCTAAGTTTAATATATATATATATATATATATATATATATGATTTAAAATTTTTTTAAAAGGTATATAATTAAAAAGACCTGTCGGGCTACATCACAGAACGTTTTCGTACTAAAAATTCCATCATCCGTCAATACCACATGTCAATACTATACAGTCGGTTGTAGTTATTCAGCTTCCATACAATTGTTTCCAAGTCAAGTTTTGGCACACATACAATGGTTTCACAATGTTAAAATAATAATTTTTAGGATATATCATACTCCAACCCCAACATATTGACGTGTGCTACTGTTATAAGTAACAATAAATAAAAATTTTAAAAATTTTAGCAGATTCATTTAAAATATTGTTTGCTGGTGTCCCGTTCAGACATATACTACAAGTAAGATTGACTGCTTTGTTCATACATCCGTTAAAAAAAATGTCATTTTAATCAGTTAACCTTCTAAAACCCATTCAAAGACATTTTCTTAGGTTCAGCAGCAATGCCTATTGGGAATCTTACATTGCCATGCAGGGTATCTGTTAAAAATCTTTTTAACAAAAATGTAATACATTATAAGTTTTGTATCATTTTATGGGTTTTTACTAAAATATTTAGTGGATTTACTAATGGACACCTGGTCCGGTAATTTTTACCGTCGAGCTGTTACAAATTTTATTGAACATTGATTTCGTGCGCTTAACTGACATGCAAAATCGACGGTCGCTTCAAACGTTGTTTCTAAGAGAATGGTTCATTTTACACAAAAAATAAACATTTTTGTTTAAAATTATATCAGCTACATTTTTTATTTGAAATATTTTTCTCTGCGATGTACCGATTCTTGGTAAATCGATTTTTTTGGGTTTTGACCCCCTGAGAGGGCGGTTTTAGGGGGAAATTTGGGGGTTAACTAAATAGATATACGCAAATTCTATTATTTAATAAACAAGAACAGAAAATAATATTTCTGTGTCCTATTATGCATCGAATGGGATAAGACGAGCTCCATCAATTACGTAAAAAATTATAGCTTGATCTTTTTTTGAAAATTACGGCTTGGCTAAAGCTGTGAAATATGACTTAACGATGGTAGATTGGCTTTGAATAGGGGAAAATTTACTCATTATTTAACTCCATAGATATATTGGACAGTGAGCCTGAAATTCTCAGTGCTGATCTGTCCAGTTGCTGATAACAACGGCATGCACTCCTCAATACATTAGTTATTTCACCTCAAGGTTAATTTAAGTTTAAATCGAAACCATTTTGATTAGCGACTTAATAATTATATACAGATAACTTACAGTTTATCAAGTAATTATTGCACTATAACTTAACTAAACCCTATTGTTAAATCCCTCCGTAAATTGCAAATTTTGTAGGACCGAAAAAAAAACACTGTTTACTACTATACCACCAGGGGCCTCTCTAGTTAAAATAATGAAATAACACTTTAGTAGTCCATTCTTTCACGGGTTTTGCTCAAGGTTTGGAGAAACCCCTCCGATTGATAAGAAATTTGAAATAAACTAAGTTATTTAGTGCTGATGTGTGCTTTTACTCTAGGAATGACGCCACTTCTTCTCGTGGATGAAATTATTTAACTTTTAAATAACAGCAAATTTATAATTATTATTTTTCAGCAAAAAGTGGCATACAGACTTTTGATCGGTAAGCCAATATTTTCTAATATTTTTGCTAGTTTCTGGTCATAATCAAAAGCTTTGCGATAGTCTGTGAAGCAGACGTATATTTTCACATTCGTTTCACGGACCTCTTTACTTATTTTCGATTTTAGTCTTAGACGTAACAAGCTACACATTTTTGGTTTACTAGATTCTTCACATTTATTCTGTTGCATGTTTTGGCGGTGGAAAGAAAAGAGCTTTATGAGAGAAGAGGTCCAAACCTTACTGTGGCCGAGAAAAGACAGAAAAGGGAAAGGTCAGTTGAAAGATGGCAAGAAGAGTGGAACAACATGGAAGATGTGGCACAGTGGACGAAAATGCTGATCCCGAACATAAGAGATTGGGTGGACTGTGGCCACAGGCGATTGGATTATTTCTTGACGCAGGTGCTCACAGGACACGGGTGTTTTAGGGCCTACCTCTATAGGATCGGAAAGGCTGATACAGATGAATGCCTATACTGTGGATACTCGGACACTGTGACACATACGATGTTAGATTGCAGCAGATGGATAGTGGAAAGGAACAAAATGGAGAGAGAGACAGGTGTGAATTTTGTTACAGTGAGAGAAATGATTGAGAGAATGATTGAAAATAAATTAGTTTGGACTAACATACACAGCTATATCCGTGCAGTGATCAAGAAAAAGGAAGAGGAAGACAGACTGCTAAACCAACGCTAAAGGTAAGAGTGAATGATGCTGAAAGGTGAAGCTAGAAAAGTGGGTCACACTGTGTGAGTTGGAATGCGTGAGTCAGACTGTGGGGAAGGAGGAAATGCCCATCTGGAAATAATGCCGAACTAGGAGCGATGAGTGTCTTCTACGCGCTACCTGGAACGAGACAGGGAACCTCCTTGCTGATGAATAGAGTGTGGATGTGTATGAATGGAGAATGAATGAATAAAGGTAGTGATTCGGAAGTGATGCCGACCTTACAGCGGCCATTCCGCTTCCGGATCGCTGGATGACAGAGGAGGGTCTGGTTTAGCAGGTAGGCGTTCGGCGTAGACTCGGCGACGAGAGGGCATTTTACAGTACCTCGGGAACTATCGCCGGGAGTACGAAGAACGAATCCTGCACTAAAGTTAGTCAGGCGGCGCCCTGGACTGAGATGTCTTTTGAAGATTCCAGCCCCCTCCTCTATAAAGACGAAAAAAAAAGATTCTTCACATTTATCTAAATAAATAAAGTGTTAAGACTTTAATCTTAAATGTATTGCCAGGTACTGTGGTTATAACATACCATAAAATAATTCCTGTTTTTACGATTAAAAATCTCTTGAAAGACGTTTTGAATTTATTTTAAACAGCAACATCATATAGCATGTCACCCGCCTGCATTCAAGATTATATCAGAATATCTTTTCATAGAGATTTGTGAATTTTAATAGACGCAGTTTTTTACAATTAAATTTTAATATATAAAATAGTATTTAACTTTTATATATTTATAAATAATTCCGTTAAGCTATTTTTTTAAGTACTGACCTGCTTTCAACATATTCTTATTAAAATGAAATTCCTTAATCCTACTATGAACCAAATTGCCTCTTTGTCAATTTGTTGGAGTCCAGAATAAAATAAGGACTCTAAACATAAACATTTACATGCTCAAATAAACCTACTAAATTTTCATATCAAAGAATTTTCTAATTAATTATTCCATACTTTTATTGGAAAATCTGTCCTTGCTTTTCTATGAGAAAAGAGAATTATCATGAAAAAGCAATGCTTTGTGTCCCAGGCAAAGTTTGCAGCATCCTCGAAGGTTTGAGAAAAATTATTAGGGCCCTTGATTAAAACATTTGTTGGCTAAAACTTCGTGGTTTTTAGAATCTTGGGTGATTACACTTAATATATTTAAAAATACTTTAATATTGATAATCATCAGACATATTTTTACCTAAGAATTTAATTTTGTGTCAAACGATAAACAAATGTGGCGTAACATTTGTTTATGTAAATTTTTATATATCGTCTTCTTTTCTTGAATTCTTAGAAGATGGAAAGAAGTAATTCGTAGGCGCCCTTTGGCAATTTCTTTGTAATTTGTTTTTTTATTTTATTTATTTAAAATATTTCTGGTTTAGTTCTAGTATCCATCATCTTTTTCTTCTCTACAATTTTATTTTGGTTTGTGTAATAGAGGAAATGTCTTAAGAACCACCCCCACATTTCTTTCGACTTTGAGCAATGCATTATCGTTCATGTTGTGTATTTTAAACACAGTTTTCATTGTTTTTTGTGTTACAATATATAATTCTCTGGCCCCTGTGAATAAGCACATAAGTCAACAAATAATTATCAAAACTAAGATATTTATGTACTTGACAATAAAATGTAATTCCCTGCCTGTTAGTAAGCAAATAAGTCAAATACAGGAAAGTCGTACATAACAAAAAGGAAAAAAAACAATAGTAGCAAGAACCATGGACTCATTAAACGATTGTCGCCTTAAGTGTAAAATAAGATTTTCTGATGACATAAGATATTCACTTTTTGATGAATACTGGAAACTCGGTGGCCGTAATCTCTTCTCTTTGTCAACCATTTTTCATCCACTCCTGAATGTAGGTCTCTCCCAATTGCTTCTATCTTTCTCTATCTTGCGTCAATCTAATCCACTGTTTGCCTGCCACTGCTCTTATGTCATCTACCCATCTTTGTTGAGGTCTTCCCATGCTTCTTGTTGTCGTCCTTGGTCTCCATTCTAGAATTCTCCGTGTCCACCTGTTGTCATTATATCGGGCTACGTGACCTGCTCAGCGCCATTTCATTTTTGTAATTTCTTCCACAATATCCCTAATCTTCGTTCTACGTCTTATATCGGTGTTTCTAATAGTGTCTCTCAGTGATATTTCAAGCATGATTCGTTCCATTGCTCTTTGCGTTGTTTCTAATTTTTTAGCAGATTTTTTGTAAGGGCTACGGTCTCCAAGCCGTAAGTACAAACTGGTAGTATGCATGTGATACATATTTTTCTTTAAGTTTACAGGAATAAAGGTGTTTTTCAAGATATATGCTAGTTTTCCGAAAGCGCCCCATGCCAGTTGTGTTCTTCTTTTAATTTCAGCATCTTGATTTGGTTTTCTTAGTTTGATGACATGACCTAGATATACATAATGTTCAACATTTTTTAAGGTATGATTTTGTTTTGTTTCTTAAAAATGTCTTCTAGAGCAAAGGTAAGTAGTTTGGGAGAGATGGTGTCTCCTTGTCTTACTCCCCGTTGTAGTCTTATGGGATTAGTTTTTGTGCTTTCGTCCAGCTTTATCTGCATGGTGGCATTTTCATATATGTTTTTAATTATAATAGCGTATCTTGAATCTATACGTGCATTTTCAAGCACTGCCCATAATTCGATGGAATCGAATGCTTCTTGGAAATCGACGAACGCCATATAAATTGGAACATTATACTCGGTGCATTTTTCTATCAGTGTTCTTACGCTGTACAAGTGGTCTATGGTACTAAAATGTTTTCTGAATCCAGCCTGCTCGATAGGTAGGTCCCTATCGAGCAGTGACCCTAATAAGAGAGAAAAAATATGCAAGATTAGTGATTAGTAATACAAGTGTTTAATTGCTGCGTTTCGTGAAACCAATGCCTTTATAAACCAGATTAAATTAAACTCGGTGTCGGTGTCTACGGTAATTACAGCAGATCAAAGAGGTCTAAGTTCACCCAAAAATAAATGGTCGGAAAATATTTTAAATCAAGTTGTCGCACATATCCAAAGTTTTCCTGCATACGAGAGTCATTATTATAGACAAACAATATCTAAACTATACTTACACTCAGATTTGACTATTGATAAAATGTATGGCCTTTATAAAGAAAATACTGAAATACAAAATTGTGTTTCAATGACAATTTATTCAGCAAAATTTCATGAATTAGGGATAAAATTTAAAAAGCCCCAAAAAGATAGATGTTCTACATGCGATAGCTTAAAAATTAAAATATCATACGCAGAAGAAACCAAAAGGGAAAACTTTATCCTAGAGCAGAAAAACCATCACCTAGCAGCTCAAGAAGCATATAACGCAAAGTCAAGTAATAAAACTTGAGCTAGACAAGATCCGTCAACAGCAGTATTTGTTTTTGATTTGCAACAATGTTTGATAACTCCTGATTTGAAAACGTCGATTTCGTTTTACAAACGGCAACTCTGTAGGCAACCTATAATCAAATTGTCCACAATTTAGCTTCTGGTATAGCTACATGCTACATTTAGAAAGAATCTGTTCTGCCAGAGGAGGAAATCAAATTGCTTCATGTTTGTATCGGCATCTTATGGATCTTCCATCAACCATTACAAGAGTATGTTTATATTCGGATACATGCCAAGGCCAGAATAAAAACAGTCACGTTTTAGCAATGTTTATGAGCGTTTTACAAAACCAAAGTACAATAAAGTGTATTGATCACAAGTTTCTTGTAAGTGGTCACGCACATATGGAATGCGATGCAGATCATTCTTTTATTGAAAACGAGAAGAAGAAAACTACGATTGTCCGTATAATTAGATACAACTTATAAAAAGGTGTAAACAAAAGAATGCTTTTATAGTAAAAGTAATGGAATCCAACGATTTTCATAATTTTTCTGCATTATTAAGAACTGATTTGGTACAGAAAATAGATACTGAGAGTGGTAAAAAGTTTCCTTGAAAAGATCTGCAATGGTCGCGTTATTCTGCGGACAACTTTACAACTCTCTATTTCAAATCATCACTTAATAATGACAAAGAATTTAAGTCTGTTAACTACAGGAGAAGAGGAAAACAAGCAGCCAAACTTCAACTGCTAAAGCTGCATGATGGGCCAGTTCCAATAAGCAAAGAGAAAAAGAAAAATTTTATGGAGCTTTTGCCTTTCGTAGATAAACAATTTTTGCCCTTTTATCAAGAGTTGTTCGTAGCTGATGTTCCTGACCATGATCCCGATTTAGTGGAGGTCGATCGTGATTAAATTTAGATAATTTTTGTTTATAATAAAAATATTTTGATTAAAATTGTGTGGTTATTTTAAATACAGACAAATAAGTCATCGGGAAATATTCCGAAATCACGTCAACATTTAAGATATTTTGAGTTATATCCGATTCGCACCTAAAGTACAACCGTGAATATCCAAATAAGTCATTCAATATCTTCTAAAATTTAATCTAAGACAACTAACTATATTTCTGTATAATAATAATCTCCTTTTATCGACAAAAAGGTACTTTTAAATCTTTCAACGTTATTCTGCGATTTTGCACGATCCCGTAAACCTTGTTTCGACGCTCCTGAAAAGTTTACTAAAGTTCACTTATGTGCTTATTCACATGAACCAGATATATATAGATATATATATATATATATATATATATATATATATATATATATATATATATATATATATATATATATATATATATATATATATATATATATATATATGTCATTGTGACATTTAGTTTGTATATCAAAATTTTCCGTTAAGATCTTATAAATATCCAAATTTTAAGGTAAAAAATGAACAAAATAGCAACAGAAAATCACTTTTCATTATTTAATAGATCATGAATAATAGCAAGCTGAAGAAGATCTGAATAAATTGGATATTTCTGTAAAGATTTACAAAAAGATGTTACCACATAATTGGATGCAGTCAGATGTAGAAATTAGTAGTGCAACAAACTTTATTGCTAATCTGTTTAAATAATTTATTTCCAATACAACTGATTTAAATGAAGACGAAATTATTCCCACGTCGAAAACATATCACACAATGACACTAATTATCAACGGTAAGATAAGAACCGGGATTATAGTGTTTTTGACAATTACTTATGAACATTTTAATCACGTTTTGTATATGTGTCAGTTTGTGGGTTTGTTTACGGTACCCCAAAGTACCTTTTTTATGAAAATGCATCCAGTTAATTATTTATATAACAAAACTGTCAAAATGACAATATATGAAAAATTCCGTTAAGATCTCATATATATTAAAATTTGAAATTTGGTTAAGTAAATGGATAAAATAGCAACAGAAAATCTCATTTTGTTGCAGTTTTTATGAATAATACGACTTTTGATCCAAAATACAACAACAATGATGATAATTTTGATGAAAAATGTGAAACATTCAATTTTTTAGATAATGCTCCCCTCGATGTCTGGGAAACTGATTTTAATCAACGATGGAACTATAAATCTAATTAATATAATATAACTCAATGGTTACTGGCAAAAGCCATTGTACGACAACACTTGCCCCTTACCAACCCGACCTGAGGCAGCGTGGTAAGGTATGCCTCGCGACCCCTTATGAATCATTGAAATAAGGGAGGCTGCACCGTAATTGGAAACGGTTGATAAAGCTGCACATGATGATGATGATATATATATATATATATATATATATATATATATATATATATATATATATATATATATATATATATATATATATATATATATGTATATATATATATATATATATATATAATACAAGATAACATAATTAAAGAATAAATATTCTAAAACCAACAAACAAACGATAGTGTTATATTTTGACCTGTTGTTAACGCTGTGATCCCTTACTTTTTTTAACTTAACATAAAACTTTGCATTTTGGCAAATGTATAAGTACTACCGACGATATACAGACACAAGTACTACCTGATATATTTTTTAAATGTTTTCTTTCAACATTAAAGTGCCCTTGGACGCTGTGGCAATTGCCACCAATAGGTTCAGGTTACTAAGGATAAAAAACTATTACGCGTGTTATTTACTTAAAATATTTTTTTGTTGTAACGTAAAAAAAATTGATTCGCAGTATGTGAGAAATCGACCCTTGTTTAATTTAACTTTGTATTTTTGTTCGTGACCATTAATTAAGCCAATGAGTAACATTGTCAAAATTTACATCTTAAACTGGTACGGATTGTTTTTGCCTTTTAGCTGTTCACAGGAACAGCAGTTGTAAGGAACATCAGCAGAAGATTCAGAATGAGGTCGTTCAACTTATGTGTCCATTCTAATACCTTTGAAAAATCTAGTGCTTTAGCAACATTAAATGTAAAATATTTTAAATCTTTTTGATTTGTAGAATTGTCAGCATTATTAAGATACTCTCTGTGGTACTGAGAGTATCCACGAATTACAGATGGCAATACTGACCTAATGAAAAAAATGCTTACACTTTTTTGATCGCATAAAAGTTTGATATAAGGCAATGAAGATATCACTTTTATCAACTCCGCCCATGCTTTTGTTGTACAATCTATTAATTGCACGTCAATCAATGTATATATGAGATCTTTGGGTACCATGCCTCAATTTGTCAATGGAATCTATATTGACAAAATTAAGAGCCATACTGACAACTTTGTTAGTAAACCATCTAACATTTACTAAGTCTTTACCGTTACTAAGTCTGCATTCAGATGTTACTCTATATCAAAAGCGAGAACCTGATATTTTGGAAATCTCATGAGAGGATTAAGATACAGACTGCTACAGTTGATTGTTGAAGGTAAAATTGAAGATAGAAGAAATAAAGGAAGAAGGCGACCTTTTTGGTTGCTAAATCTAAGCGAATGGTTTAACTTGAGCTCCATACAACTTCATAAAGCTGCCGTATGTGAACTGAAAATGGCCTTCTGAGCCACTTGAACTAAGAAGAGGGATCTCTAAGAAAAAGAAGATTGGATCTTACAGTGCCAACCGCAAAAATTGATTTGTTATACTATTCTTTTAGAACTTCCCTCGAAATAAAACATTACCAAAATACAGTTTTTCCAATACTAATTGAGTTGTTATCAAACATTTGTTTTGCTCAGGTAAGGTCGTACAACCCTAATAAACAATTATTACTTAATAGATAATACCTTGTTCACAAAATAAATTATGTTTGATGCTTCAAGGATCTGATTTTCCTCTTATATAATGTTTAATAGCTAACTATCCGTTGAAAGGAATGATTGGTTTCATCTATGCAACAATTTTCTTCTGTCTTTAAACAATTTTGTCTTTAAACTCTTTATATTGGGTCCTTCTTTCTATAGTTTATCTTATTTGTCTTTATCTTTGTTCACATCATTAACATGCATATTATGCTTTGGATCACTTATGATTAGGCAATGGGTTTATGGTGCCCAGTAAAGCCTTAGTCTTGGATAATTGTTAATACTGTTAATAATATGAACACTTCTCATCTCCCGTTCGCTAGTCTTTACATATTTCTATTTTTGTAAGGTGAATACATATTTGCGTAATTAAACATTTGTCTAAAAATCTCCACAGGAAAACAAGAAAAACAATACTCAAATGTATATTGTGGCTTAGTAGATATTAGCATTTAATCATATTTTCGATTTATAAATAAATAAACAGCAGCTTTCAAATAAATATCTTATTTCTAGTGGCAGCTATCTTGTTAAAATGAGTTTAGTAACATAAAAACTGTGTTTCTGCCGGTACTATGCGATTTACAGGAAAGTACATGGCGTAAAGAGTGGTTCCTATAATTTAAGCTCCACATCATAGGTGGCGTGACTGTAAGTCCATTGTGAATATAAATGGTTGCATATCCTACCACAAGGGCTGAAAGGCTTAAAAGGTTTTTTTATTAAAATCTAAGGAAGAGTAGAAGGTAAGAAGGAACGTGGAGAAAAACAAATTTCATTGCTGGGCAATATTCGACACTGGTGTAGAATTTTCAACGTTTAATTTGACAATGAAAAATAGACGACGTACTTCTAACAACTAGCAAATGTAGTGGATGTACACGATGCTAATAGAAGAAGAGGAAATGATAAATATTAAAAATTAAAGGGTAGTATTTATTTAGATTAATCCTAGATTAAATAATGCATTTCCAAATTAAGATCACCATTAATATTACTTTATTTTAAAATACTTTATTATTATTAAAATACTTTGTATTTTAATTTTCTTTAATTAAATAGTCAAGTTCCCCAGTAATTTACTAATTAAAATGTAAAGTCTCTTATTTGACTTCAAAATTAAATTTCTACTTCTGGCATTGTTAACATAAATTGTAAATTACTAATGTAAAAAAATATTTCGAACTTTGGATACCGACACTTTTGTTCATTATGTTGATTTACTTTAACAAAGTAATTCATTATACCCGAAAATTTTCTCTGGAGACCCAATTTAAGATTCTTTTAATCGAAATCACGTATAACAAATGATTGATTAAACAGTTTCTTTGAAACACTTTACTAAAATTGTATATCACCCAAGGAAAAAGTTTTAAATGAGACAAAGAAATTCAGTATAATGGTTGACATGGACAGAAAATGAAATTTTGTATTCCAAAATTTGTTTTTTCTACTTCTTTTGTCTTTATATTTTATTATTTCATAAATATTTTATCAAGATGAATATTATCGATAGTATTAGCTGGTGTAATAAATTATATCGAACCAACGCAAAAATCGTAATGGGAGCATTTAAACAAACAAAAGTAGACAAAAAATACTTATGGTAATTAATACAACAGTTATCTATATATCTTTAAAATTAGGACTAAAACACAAAGTCTGAAGATATACTTCCAGTGTTAGATACACATTATAGTCTACAAGCCCAGGGGACATTTTTAAGGGGTCATTTGACCCAACATTATTCACATATAAACCAATACTACAATATGTAATAACACTTTGGAAATTATACCGTCAATTTTTATGGGTACAGGTGGCTACATAGGTTAGGTAAAGGAAGGTCCCCTACTCAAGGATAAGGGGAGGGGGGGGGGGGAATTTGGTCAAACATTTTTGTACAACATGTATAACGTAGGTAGGTAATACAAAAAATAATGATCTGCGACTTAATGCCGTATCAGTAGCAGAGACAATTTTTGATTTTCATAAAATTTTGACCCCATTTTCATTAGTTTCATACAGTACGGCATTTATACACATATGTAGTTTCGGATTGTTATTTAGATTAGGTACTTTTTTTGCAGTGCCGTACATATAAGATGGTACAGGGGTAAGAAATCTATGGCGCAACCCTTGATTTGAACCCCCATTCGTTGAGATCATTGAAAAATGTACGGCATCAATTCCAAATAATTACTTAATGCGAAAAAGAATTTTTGGCAACTATGCCGTCCAAAAGTTGTGGTTCTTGCAAATTTTTTCAAACAGTTATCTGTATTTGGCAATAGAATTGTTATTTTTTGGAAAGATATATAATTACGGTTTGGTAAGGTACAAAAATTTGAAAAAAAAAAACAGAATACAAAAATTTCAAAATTGAACATATGTTTAAAGTACCCTATGGTGTATGTTATATTATATTTTAAATAGTGTGGCTCTGATTAGTTATTTAAAAGTAAACAAATGAAAAAAACAATGCCATACATTTTTAACTGATAGATTTTGCACAGCTAATATATAGTCTATTGAAATGTTGCATTTTTTAGGGCTCAGCGTGCATTTCTTAGAGAAAGCAATGTTTCGCGTGTTCGCGTCGTATCTCGTAAACTAGCAACCCTATAGAAAATTATATGGTGTATTATTTGTAGTAAATTAAATTGTCTACAACTTTATGTTTATGACTTTTTATCATAAAATGAAAAATAAATAAGTTATGAACAAAAATAACTAAAAATTTTTGAATAAATTTTCATTTGGGCATTATAAATTTGTGGTAATTTAAAAAAAAATGACATTTAAAATATTACAGAGAATTTTTTAAAGCATAATTATTGTCACTACAAATTTTTTTACTGGATTTCACTGTGCTCCGAAATTGAGCGGGTTCTTCAATACTCGCCATCTTGGAATAAGGGGTGCAAAGAATTTTTGAGCTGTATCTCGTAAACTAGCAATCCTACAGCAAATTTTATTTAACATTTTTTGTGGGAAATTAAATTAATTATCTACGACTTTATTCCTAATATTTTTAGTGTAAAATGGAAAATAAAAAAGTTGTTAACAAAAATAAGTAAACATTTTTAAAACAATTTTTAGTTATTTTATATAAAAATCATTTTACAATAAAATAATATCGGAGTAATATTATAGGGGGTTTTTGTAAAGAATAATTTTTACTACAAATAATTTCATTAATTTTTCTGGGCTTTACAGCGCCTTGAAGTTGAACAGATTCTTGATTACTCGTGAGAATACAATAAAAACGAACCATCAAACTTGGTTTTCTATTAGATATTTTTTTATTCATATCATTTTAAATCAATTTATTATTTTCCTAACATTATTCCTATGATATTATTAATTTATTATTGACCCTTTCTGCCACCACCAAAGTTATTAATTATTATTATTAATCATCTTAAGATAACTTTCTTGATAATGAAATGAACAAAACAAATTTAATAGACCTTCTCGAAAATTCTCTTTAATTTAGGCACTTGGGCAACATAAAAATAATAATTTTCATATGAGTTTTTTATGAGTTTTCCTCTAAAGTCTGTAGTTTCGATTTTTTTGAGATTTTAAAATTTTAGTTTTAGCCATAAAATAGTCACTGGAGTAAGTTCTCAGTGCCTAAGGAATTCAGAAAATTTTATTTAAATTTAAAATATATCTGTTTGTGACCAGGACTAGACTAAGTTAAAGTACTTAGAAGGAAGCTGTTTTTGTATTCTGTTTTAATTAAGCTTTCAACTTGCATTATTTTTATATCTTAGTCATTAATTTATTTTATAATTTATAAATAATTTTTTGATAGTACCTATATAAATTTGAAGACGACAGAAACAACTTAACTCAGATAATCAATGCAACTGGGCCAGACATATTGAAAGAAGAAGTAGAATACGCACTAATAAACGCAAAGAATGGAAAAGCAAATGGACCTGATGAAATTCCTACAGAACTGTTGAAGCTTTTGAATGATAAATCCGTAACCATAATATTACATCTATTCAATACAATATACACAACTGGTATAATACCTCAAGAATGGTTGCTGTCTATGTTTGTCACTATACCGAAGAAAACTAAGGCAACGCAATGTTCTGATCATCGAACAATCTCCTTGATGAGTCATCTGCTATAAATATTTTCTAGAGTCATCCACAACCGAATCTATCAGAAGTTAGATATCAATATTAACGATTCACAGATGGGATTCAGAAAAGGATTAGGTACAAGAGAAGCTCTCTTTGCCATAAACGTCCTAACACAGAGAAGTCTAGATGTTAACCAAGAGGTACACGCCTGCTTTATAGACTTTGAAAAGGCCTTTGACAAAGTACGCCACAATATACTCAAAGAAATCCTGGAGGGTAAGAACATCGACACCAGAGACATACAAATAATATTAAATCTGTACTGGAATCAGCGAGCTAATATAAAAATAGAAGACCAAACATCACACGAAATAGAAATACGTAGAGGAGTACGACAGGGTTGTATATTGTCACACCGCTCTTGTTTAATATCTACAGCGAACAAATATGCCAAGAAGCTCCCTCACATACAAACGAAGGAATAATCGTGAATGGAGAAGTTATCAATAACATTCGATATGCTGACGACACTGTGATAATGAAAAGAACAGCGGAAGATCTACAACATCTAGTTGAAAGTATGAATGAGATATGTAATAACTACAGCATAAGGATGAACGTCAAAAAAACCAAATATATGACCTTTAGTAAGAATCCAATACATGACACTAGTATCGCAATAAACGGTACCCAACTCGAAAAAGTAAACGAATACAAATACTTGGGAACCCTCATCAATGAAACAGGTGACCAAAATCACGAGATAAAAAGACAAAAGATAAAATGAAAAAATTATTTTGTAATCGTAATATTAGTATTCAGCTACGAACTAGAATGTTAAAATGCTATGTATTCAGTACTTTGCTTTACGTTGTTGAGGCATGGACTCTTAAACAGAAGAATGTTAAAAATCTTGAAAGCTTTGAGATGTGGTGCTACCGCTGTATACTAAAAATAAGTTGGGTGGATAAAATTACAAACGAAGAGGTAAAACGCAGAATAAATAACGATCCAGAAGTTATACTGAATATAAAAAAGAGAAAACTTGAATACTTTGGCCACCTGATGAGAGGACAAAAGTACACATTCCTACAACATATTGTAACGATGCTCTGATCGTTTAACAGTTCGAACCGTGGGAGTGTCAATATTTGCGCATCCACTTCTACAATGTGACGGCGTAGTGGGATTCAGGACGGCTATTTAAGGCGTGTGAATAGCGGAATTAGACAGTCTTGTAGCTAGCGCTCTAGGCTCCCTGACTCGCCGGTGTAGTGAACCTGCGAGCCATTCTGGACAGAGAGAGTTCCGTATTGAGGATCATACTCTGTCCCCTAACCAAGCGGAACCCATCGGTATTGCGTATTGAGCATTACCGTGGATCTGCACAGAACCAACCGGGACAGAGATTTCCGTATTGAGGATCATACTCTGTCCTTAGCCAAGCGGAACCCGTCGGCATTGTGTATTGAACATTGCCATGGGTCTGCACAGCTAAATATTTTGTTTGCGAGCATATTCGGAGCTTTCGCTGAATTGAAGCGAAAGCGAGTATAAATCTGCGCACCATCGATTTCCCCCATTTCGTTTTTTATTAGTAGTACTAATTAATTTCTTTTCTTTTATAGACGTTCGCCGAGGACTTCGTTCATCACGGGATCCAGTAGAATTCGTTTTAGTTTTATTCATTGTAGAAGTATACAACGTAGAATTCCTTTTAATTTTTATTTATTGTAGATATACTAAATTAATAGATATATTTTTATTTCAAACCTGTGTTTTACTGAGTCTGTCGCCCCGAAAGAGCTACCCATCACAATATAATGCAAGTAAAAATCCAAGGACGCAGAAATCCAGGCCGTAGAAGAATGTCCTGGATGAGAAATTTAAGAGAGTGGTTTGGCTGTACCACTAACGAATTATTCAAAACATCAGTTAATAAAATTAGAATCGCCCTAATGATATCCAATCTCCGATAGGAGAGGTACTCAAAGAAGAAGACGAATATAAATTTTTAACCGTGTTACTTCCGTATGTTTTTTAAAAATTGGCTATACGATTTTGTCTGTAACATAAAGTTACTTTTTAACATGTAAAACAGCCATTATTCCTGTAATCAGTTACAGCAACGTTCTAAGCAACTCTCGATTAGAACATTGTTGCAATTAAAAATTTACTGTTTTGGTTATAACTTTATTCCTACTTTGTGTAACTTAAGTTAAGTTTTATCTGTGATATTTTACAAAAAGTTTTACAATAATATTGTTATATTATTTAATATATTAACTTATTTTTTATCGCGAAAAATGCTTTTTTCATTTCCTGAAAAAATTTTAAACTGGCACTTGGAACTTTACTGGAGGGACTGATTCATAGGCGGTCAGACATCAATAATGTCTATGAGGCAAGTTAGTACATAAAAAGTTATTGTTTTTCTGAGTGAATAAAACTCTCATGGTATGTTAATTTTGTCCAAAATTATTTCTTTAGGTTATATTTCTTAAGTTTTATCATTTTCAGTATGAAATCATATCCGCTTCGTCGCAATACCGGCGGCATTTTGAGTTGGTTTAGTGCGACTTAAATATGAAAAGAACGTGACATATTTAAGTATTAAATTTTAGCTTCGTGCTCATTTCTGATTCGAATCGTGTAGAGCTATCTATTACCAGTCTTGAATATTAATAAGACTAGAAACGAAATAATTAATCTCAAACTAGGGTGACCATGAAGTGAGTTTCGTCTTGAGAATCTGCGGTAATCAGATGGTTTTCACTACAATTCCGCACGGCTAGAAAAGTGATAAATGAACGTGAATTAATATTATTCTTAAAGCTGAACTTCTAGGAATAAAATTAAAACGGTTACTTAAGTCAATAATACATTTTTTTTATTTGTCAAGTTTTTAAATTTTGTCCTAATTTACAATATCATGCACAAAAGTAAAGTAATATGAAAAGTGCGGTCGTAAATATTATGAAATTTATCTGACTTGGCCCATTGTTAAGACCGGTCCGGAGCGATAAGCAAACAAGATAGACAGAGTTGGTCTTTTGACAAGTAACACTGACTAGACGGTACTCCTATAATAAACAAAAGGATCCACAAAATTTACAATAATAACGACAACAAAAACAAAAAAAAACGGATGTAAAATATATTGCTTTGCCTTATATACGCGAAATTAATGTTTTCAAATTAGTTCTAAAATAAATGAAATCTATTTTAATTGCTAAGATTATAGAAAAACACACATTAATAATAATTTGTGGTTCTTAAAAAAACCGTTTTTTTAATCGTAATATTTGTAGATTTAACGACAGTATCATTCCACACATATGTAGTTATGTTTCGCTATCGCTATCCTCATCTAAATTATAATCGGTTTAAATATATTATGATTTACATGAACATATGAATTTTCTTTACTTATTTCGTGTCGAACTGAGTTTCTCCAACTTCTTGGAAGAATATCATTGACACATTTTCTTATTAACTCTACAACGTACTACTTAACGTTGGAGAAATATTTTGTGACCTCACGTTAGAGTTCAATTCGTGCCACATATGTTCTATGGGATTAAACATACAATAATAGGGTGGAAGTCGCAGTACTGTATGTTTCATTTCCTCTGCCAGTGTATCACAAACATATACTATTTTTATAAAAAATGCCTTTAAAACTTCTTAAAGCTCTTGTTTGGTGTAACATTCTTCAAAATACATATCATTCGTCTCCACGTAATTTTGAATTTTCAATTTAGTATTACTCGAGTTTGGAGCCTTACTTAGTTGGCAACTGTGATAGTCAATTACTATCACGCTATTCTAAGGAATGTTTGGCATAAGATTATTTTTGAACTATTTTAAAAAGTTCTGCCATTGTATCTTCATGGTAGTCGACGCAGAAATCTTTAATATTCTTTTCAGAAAGCCACAGGGCATTTGGAACCCAAACATTTTCTGATCCAGCATGTAAAATCATTATTCTTTTTCCTTTATTTGACAAAGTTTTTGTCTTATATTTACCAGAGGAATCGGCAAATCCTTAAGGTCGCGTTGAATGTGTGTCAAACCATGTCTCGTCGAGGTAAATTATCGGACGATTTTCAGAACGGAATTTTCTTATCGAAGTTATATACTGATAACGCCATTTTTGTAATCTATGGTATTTCATAATTACTTGTCTTTTGTCAATTACACAATATCGAAAGCCAATACTTTTCAAAATTTTCCATATGCTGGTAAGGCTATAGCTTATTTGGATTTCGTCAAAATCGAGCCGTTGCTTCAGGGTTCTTAATGTAGGTATGCGTTTCTCTTTTTACATGGTATAGACTTTTCGACGTATCAAGTCCTTATCGGTTTCGTCCATAAATTTGGTGAAACTGAAATCTTTACTTTTTTTTTATTTCTATGGAATTTGATGTAATTCTTTTTACTGTGGTCAGAGGTATTTTCGTCCAATCGTATATTTTACTCATAGCGCAAATTGTGTCAAATTCTCTTTTAAGCAAGGTACTGTATATAGGTTTTACAATTTGCTTTGCATCTACAGATAAATGTTTCTTCTTTACCGGATTACTAGAAGAAGCTCCATTATTATTATCCCACGGACGCTACATAATGATAGAAAACGTAATGAATAAAGTGAGTAATACTTCCCGTGATACATAAAGACAAACAAATTTTATCAAGAACTCGTATTTAAATACTGGTTGGTGTTCAGTTCCATAAACTTTTTATATAAGTACCTGAAAACTACTTAAAATTAGCGGAACCCGTCGCGCACTACCATCGAATTCGAAAAACCCTCTCATCGTTACACTTTTGTCAATATAAGTCTTATCTGTATTAATAAAATTATAATGAGTTTGCATTGTACGCAATTAAATCAACATTAAGAAATGAAGATTGACAAATTTTACCAGGAAACATATTTAAATTTCACCTGCCTTTTATACTATCATCGGTTAACCCAGGATGTTTATAGTCGGTACTTATTGAAGTTAACCCTTTTCTGCTAAACAAACTTTAACTTCATTAATTAAATATAACTAATATTAATATTTAGTATAATTATTAATATATAGTATATATATATATATATATATATATATATATATATATATATATATATATATATATATATATATATATTATATATATATATATATATATATATATATATATATATATATATATATATATATATATATATATATATATATATATATATATATAGAAAAGAAATTTAATCTTTGCAGATTAGTTAAATAGTAAACTCTTAAATATTGGGGAAATCTGCAAGAAATACTCTAATGTGTATCAATTGTTTCGCCGAACGTTTTCGCCAAAGAGAATTAATTTGGCTTCTTCAGGGCTGAAAGAGAATAAATTATAATTAGCTACCATATATTATCTATTAAAACATTATTGATCTTACCGTAACTTAGAATTGTAGAGTTAGAATATTAAAAAACTTTGCTAGTAACATAGTGGTGTTTTTTGTTACTATGTGCAAAAAAAGTTTTTTATAAGAATTGAAATGTATGGTAGCTTCGAACTTGACACGTAAAGGCTTACCCAAGGTTAATCGAAAACCCAATGCAACTACATTTAAAAGGAGGTAATTCTTTGAAATGTCGGCAATAACTAAATTTTTGATTTTAAATAGTTAAAAGTGAGGTTCTGTTTAAGCCAGAACGCAAGCGCTGACAACTTCATTATAATTGGTATGAATCTTTATGTCGTTAAGGTTCATTGGTAAAAAACGAATGAATTTTAAATCCCAGTAAAGGGAAATATTATTTTGATTTTATTTATTTAATTATATTATATTGTTCATGTATTATTGAATCTTATTGAGATTTCAATAAGATTCAATAATACATGAACAATATAATATAATTAAATAAATAAAATCAAAATAATATTTCCCTTTACTGGGATTTAAATTCATTCGTTTTTTACCAATGAACCTTAACGACATAAAGATTCATACCAATTATAATGAAGTTGTCAGCGCTTGCGTTCTGGCTTAAACAGAACCTCACTTTTAACTATTTAAAATCAAAAATTTAGTTATTGCCGACATTTCAAAGAATTACCTCCTTTTAAATGTAGTTGCATTGGGTTTTCGATTAACCTTGGGTAAGCCTTTACGTGTCAAGTTCGAAGCTACCATACATTTCAATTCTTATAAAAAACTTTTTTTGCACATAGTAACAAAAAACACCACTATGTTACTAGCAAAGTTTTTTAATATTCTAACTCTACAATTCTAAGTTACGGTAAGATCAATAATGTTTTAATAGATAATATATGGTAGCTAATTATAATTTATTCTCTTTCAGCCCTGAAGAAGCCAAATTAATTCTCTTTGGCGAAAACGTTCGGCGAAACAATTGATACACATTAGAGTATTTCTTGCAGATTTCCCCAATATTTAAGAGTTTACTATATATATATATATATATATATATATATATATATATATATATATATATAGTTTGAGTTTAGTTCTTGAACCTTAATATATATTTTTTTAGTGGATTTTCTTGGGTTTAGGTTCATAAAAAATTTGATTTGGTACTAAGGCATTTTCATATATTTATTCGACGTTTCGGCAGGAAATCCATGCCTTTTTCAAGAAGTAATATTGACTAAAAAAACATTTTATGACAGACATAATATGATTTAAAAGTTAAACTTTTGACTTACCAAGCATGTAAATAGTAACAAATTTTTACATGCTTGGTAAGTCAAAAGTTTAACTTTTAAATCATATTATGTCTGTCATAAAATGTTTTTTTAGTCAATATTACTTCTTGAAAAAGGCATGGATTTCCTGCCGAAACGTCGAATAAATATATGAAAATGCCTTAGTACCAAATCAAATTTTTTATGAACCTAAACCCAAGAAAATCCACTAAAAAATATATATATATATATATATATATATATATATATATATATATATATATATATATATATATATATATATAATTTTGTAGTGAGTTAGTAGGGAATTAGCAGGTATGCGTCTGTTGTCTCTTTGTAAATGAAACTGCTTTTTTCTTTACGTCTCTGTTTTTCGCTAATGGTTTGTTACCTTCATCAGGAGAAACTACGATATAATTTTAAATAAAATTTATAAAGTGAACGATGATATAAATTATTAAACTTACAGAATTAAGAGTTGAACATTATACAACGTAGTTAACTTTTGTTGTAACCTACTTTTTTACCGTTAGTCCGTTTTTTTATTTAGCTTTATATTTATATCTGTCTAGTAGTAATTAAAATTATGATCTTGTATTTTGCGTCTACTGCTTTTTAATAGCGGTACTATTTTTTTTTTATTTTCACATTTTTGGACCATATTTAGTGCAGTCATGTTATCCATCGGAATACTTTTATATTAATTGGTTTTGTTCTATTTTTCTTAATTTAAACGAATTTAAAACACTTTTGGTGCTTAAATTATGGAACAAATGATTGCAATGAAAAAAAAAACATAGATTTTTCAAATCAAAAGTAAATACTTTCACTCGCTGAAAATGACTAACATTTTTGCATTGTGTTGTGACAGTAACGTTCATTCCCCATTTCCCACTGAAATTTCTGGTATTCAAATGTATCCCCATCGAATAAGATTATTTACAAAGCAGCTTACGATTTGTTGTGTAAGGAGTTTTCGCTTATAGAACTAATTTATGACTTCATTTGTAAGTTAAATAAAATTTCGGAATAATATAGCTAAATTTTTATGTTTGGTCAATATTGTACATGTATAATAAATTTGTATTGTTTTATTGCTTTGGTTATATTCTACAATTTGAACATTTTGGTGCATGTTCTTACTTGCATGTTACTTTATCTAATTGTAGTCCAAGGTATAGAGACAAAAATGAATGATGGGCATTAATTGGTGAATCTTTTTTAAAGATTCTAGAAGCTAAAAGTACATATATACGATGTCTATGCAAGGTGTAGAACATCCAGAACTGGGTAAGAAATAGAAGAGTAGAATGGAACGATCATATAAGCCGAATGACAACAAATAGAGTAGTAAAGACGTCAAGAGACGATTCCCCAATAGGAAGTCGATCAGTAGGAAGACTACGAAAACGATGGAACGACAACTTACTGGAGGCACATTGAAAAACAAACAGAGTCATGTCTTTATAAAAAGAAGAAGAAGAAGAACTCATTTTTGAACATACTTCTTTTAGACCACCTAAAATACTTTACAATGAGAAAAACCTTATATGAAAGTACGTTAGGGTCTTAAGTAATCGTCTTCTATAAAGTAGCATGAACCAAGACGAAAAGACAAAAAGAAAAGGCTAAATAAAGATTCGATTAACACATGTTACCAAACCCTCCAGAGTATAAAATAGACAATAAGGTTTCCGTCAAGTAATCGGAAATTAAAGACAAAGCCCAAAATAAGTTTAATGGCCCTTTCAAAATCAAAGAAATCCTGCTACTATATTTATTACTTAAAACAATAGAACAATAAATGTGAGTTTAGATTAAAACCCTATCATGATTAATTTCTTTCAGATTCCTCGGAATAATTCTAATCATTAACTCTCATTATATGTTGATCCCAATTAACAACACCGTTGAAATTTTATTTCATGAAGAAATCAATTTCAAAATTTCAAGTGACAAATGGACCCTTCTTGTACATAAAGACATGCAACCAATCAGAGACGTTATCGACAAAAATTACAAAATCCTAAAAAATTTATTGGCTTAATATTGGCTGATACAGAAGATTAATAGATGAAGGAACATTTAACAATAATCTTCGAGAGAAATTCAAGAGTCAATAATGGACGACCAATTAAAATTTTATCAATGGCCGTATCTAATACAAATACTGGATAATCGAAGAGGTCTTTATTTAATATTAACAACAACACTGTACATTGCGCGAAACGATGAAACATTGTTATACCTTACAATAAATACTCTTGAGTCATGCAAAACCTTGCGACCTCGAACCAAGATCTGTTACAGCATATCGACAGCGATCCCATAAGCGATGCCCAACTCCTAAAGTGACAAGAATGCCTTCCCAGAACATTCCAGACTTCGGTAGTATTCGCCAAAAATTACAATGTCCAGACAATTAACTTGAACAATTGACTAACAGCAGTTTCTGACCCACTGCCTATTACCGTCAAATACGAGTTCAGAGACGTCAAATTGGAGATCAGCCACACAAATTATAAAAATATTACTTAACAGTGGTCGTTGAGATACTATAATGTTTCAGCAAGAGATACTTACTCCACACTTCTGAGATTATAAAAAGCATTAAGAAGATAAAGCTGGAGTACTTCGGACAAGTAACTAGAGGTCCTAAATATGGATTGCTACAAAATAATATGCAAAAATGGCAGACACAAAATAGTCCAGAACAAAGTAAGATTCATGTTTAAAGAACTTGCGAGATTGGTATGATATTGATAAATATTTGCTATTTAGGGCGGCAGTGAATAAAATTAAGATAGCTATAATAGTAACCAACGTTCTGAAAGGACATTGTACATGAAGAAGAAGAAGATGTTGTCGTCAGTTTTCATAGTTTGTTTTGTTTGGGTATTAGATGCATTTACTGTAGATAATATATTTTGGGAAGTCTCTTCTAAAAAGTTAAAATCCGTAAGTGGTATTGTCATAATTTTCTAAATGTGTGATAAATATTAACCTTTTTAATCTCAAGACATGGCTGTATTTGCTTTCAGATATTCCCACTCTTAGGAAAGTATAGGTAGGTCTTTTTCAATAAACGTGTTTGGAGCATACACCAAAGTGCGTAGGCGACTATCTCATTACTAGAATTCTGTTCTTGGCGGCGTGACACAGCTCGCCTGTATTGTGTATTCCTGTCCATTCTTTAATATTCCTTAACCAGGATAATTGTTTGCGGCCGGCTCCTCTCCTACCTTCGATCTTCCCTTGTAGGATTAACTATGGTAATTCATATTTTGCTTCTCTCAATATGTGCCCAAGGTAACCAAACTTAACGCCGGCTCTCTTAAGGACGTCATCGTTTCGAACTCTATCCACTCAAGGTATGCGCATCATTCTTCTTAATGACCACATTTCAAATGCTTCAAGTTTGTTGATAGATGTTTTTTTCGAAGTCCACGTTTCCATACCATAAAGCAAGATGGACCATATGTAGCACTTGACCATTCTGTAGCGTATTTCGAAATTTAGGTTTTGATTACATAGGAGCGGTCTGAATTTTACAAAAGCTTGTCTTGCCATTTGATCCGATTGGTCATTGATTGTGGTGCCAAGATATTTAAAAGTTTTCACGCGTTTTATGCGATCGTCACCTACGCATATTATCGGGTTTTCTGGAGGGTTTCTGCTAATGATCATATATTTCGTTTTCAAAATATTGATTTTGAGGCCATATTTTTTACCTATGCTATTCACTCTATCAAGTAATAACTGCTGATCTTCCAAATTATCAGTTATAATCACTGTGTCGTCCGCATAGCCTAGGTTGCTAATTGGTATACCGTTCATCTTAATGCCTAATTCCGTGTCTTCTAATGCTTCCGCAAATATATTTTCAACATATAAATTATAAAGCATCGGAGAGAGTATGCAGCCTTAGCGGACACCTTTCTGGATTTCAAATTCATCCGTATATTGGTCTTGATCAATCCTCACCTTTGCCATTTGGTTCCAGTATAGATTCTGAATAATTCTAATCTCCTTCTAATCAATGTCGGCCCTATGTAGTAGTTCCATCATGATATCATGTTTAACATTGTCAAATGCCTTTTCGTAGTCGATGAAGGTGAGGTAGACATCTTTTCGTTGATCTAAACAGTTTTGTATTAAAGTGTTCAAACATAAAATTGCCTCTCTTGTTCCTAGTCCTCCCTTAAAACCGAATTGTGTTGACCCGCTAAGTTCTTCTAGTATCTTGTACATTCTTGAGTGTAATATTCTAAGGAAGAGTTTTAGCAAGTGACTCATTAAACTAATTAAGCGGTGTTCATTGCATTTTGTGGCATTAGCTGTTTTTGGGATCATCACAAAGGATGACTGCAGCAGTAGACCAAGCATTTGATATTACAATTCTCTGAGCTAGAGTGATAAGTTTTCTTATTTCTACTTGAGTTTTATTTTATATTAATATATTTATAGAAATAAAACAGTGAATTAACTGCATTTTTAGTAGAAATATATAAACATATCGTTCTGTTGGCGATTCTGAAAGCGAAGGATATGTTACGTGGACCACCTAGTAAACCGACGCGACGGCTTTGATATACTCATGAATTTAGTTCCTTCAATACTAGAATGGACTATGGCTTGATCTTTGAATATGTTGACAACACTGGAATATAAGATGTGAGATTAAGTTTGAGTATATTCAAGATGGTGTTCGCAGTCATGATTGATTAATATCGGAGACGCTGCAAAGCTGACTCTGCCACAGGTATTTTTAGTACTCACGTCAAGTTTGCTAGGTTGACATGGAGGTTGCACAAAATCTTTTGATCGATTTGTTTCTTTAGTTGTACAGACAATCGATAAATACCTTTTTGCTCTTAAAGTTCTCACATTACATAGTTTTTAACTAGTTTTACTTAACCCTTGGGCAAGTCTGCTTTTAAAAATCACAAGAGTGGGCGCGCGATGGCACTTTTTGCCGAAAGCAGCAAAACGTATGGATTAAATTTGTCCTTAATATAAAGTTCTAAATCGCAAACTTAAGATAGTTAAATCAAATCATTCATTTTAAAAAATTACACTAATAAAATAATATTTTACAACATCATAACATAATAAATCGTATTTCTAAAAAAATTAAAAAAATTTCCATTATTTATCCTTCACTTGTGTAAGTACACAATTTTGGTAGGTGGTAGTCTTAATGTTGTGCCTTTTGCATTAAAAATGTCCACATATGGTTTCGTCGTCTATCGTAATGTAAAATAAATAATCAAACTATTGAATTTCCGTAGAATCCGGATTTTAAAAATCTTCATCTTCGGATAGTTCTGAGTCGCTGTTGTATAATTTTTTTTAACCTCACCTTTCTCTTAATTGCCAAAGTCTACTATATCCTCGACATCTGACAAATTATCCGCCAACTCGTATATCTTTTCTTCTTTTTCTTCCCTCTTTTACGTAGGCTTTAAAGCCTGTTTCTTCTTCAATATTAGCCTTCTAAATTGTTTAAATTGTCGCACTATCTTTTTCTCGGTCTGCCAATAATTCTTTGTTCATTTGGTGACTTATTTCGTGCTATTTGTACTATCCTATCCTCTGCCATTCTACTAATGTGTTCGTTCCACTTCTATTTCCGTTTTGTCACCCATCCATTTATCTCTTCTATATTGCATGTTCTTCTTATGTTTTCGCTTCTCTCCCTATCCACCAGACTTTTTCCTGATATTCGTCGGAGTATTTTTATCTCTGTTATGTTAATATAGGTCTAATTGCTGCCTTATAGATTCTTGTTTTTGTGTCTTGTCTTAGGTGTTTGTTCTTCCAGATTTTGTGTAATGAAGAGATCCCGCCACTTTACACTTCCTTTTAAGCTTTGTTGTCGTACTTCTTCAACATGTCCGTAATTAGTTATGTCTATTCCCAGATATCTATACCTTGCTTCCTAGTTTATTATTTCCTCATCAATTTTGATTTTACATCGTAGTAGGTATTTAGATGTTGTCATAAATTTGGTTTTTTCTGCTGATATTATTATATTGTATTTCTTGGCTGTTGTATTAAAGATGTGTGTTAATCTTTGGAGCTCGTCTTCTGTCTCGGCGATTAATGCGGCGTCGTCTGCGTAACATAATATTTGGATTTCTTTGTTACCCATTCTGTAGCCATGGCCTTTACCTACTGCTTGTATTATTTCGTCCATTATTATATTAAAAACAAGTGGGCTTTACAAGTCACCCTGTTTGACTCCGTTTTGTACTGGTATACACTGTGTTAGTTTTCTATTTATCTTTGCCTGTATTCGATTATGGAAGTAGATGTTTTCGATGGTTTGTATAATATTGATTGGTATGTTTCTTTTATACAGTAGTTAGTTAATAAAACATAGATTTGCTGGTTTATTGTACTCAATGGCCTTTTCTGTGATTTGTCTTAGTACAAATACAACGTCTATGCAGGATCTTCCGGATCGGAATCCTGGTTGTTCATCTGCAGTTGTTAGTTTATTGATTTTTTTAGTTAGGACTTATGTGGTAAGCTTAAGTGCGGTGTTCAGTAGATTTATACCTCTATAATTGTTGGGGTCTTCTTTATCTCCTTTCTTAAACATTGATATCATTATGCTGTTTCTCCATGCGTCTCGTATCTTGCAGTGCAATATTAGTTTTTGTATAAGTTTTGTCATCTTTAGGGTTATACTTTCTCCTCCGTGTTTTAGAAGCTCGTTGGTTATTCCGTCTGGTCCTGGTGACTTTCTATTTTTGATTGAATTTATGGCTATTTATACTTCCTGAAAACTTATTTCTATTTCGTGTCTTAATTCAGGTACTTTATTGTCTTGATTATTATTTTCCTTTGCTTTAAACAGTTCCGTCAGGTATCCTTCCCATTCGTTTGCTGGTATGTTATTGTATTTCTTCAATTCTGCCATTTCTTTCCGTTGGTTTCTTATGAATCTCCATATTTGTTTTTGTGTGCCGTAGAAGTCGCTTTCCATTCTTTTTGTAAACTGTTCCCTGTATTCATTTTTTGTTCTTCGTACCAACTATTTGTTTCATTTCGTATTCTTCTATAGGTGTCGGAATTCTGGGGTATTTGATGTTTTGTACTTCGTGTAGGCCTCTCGTTTCTTTCTACATTTTTTTTTATTTCTTTTCTGAACCATGGCTTATTGTTGTTGTTTCTTTTGTTCAATATGACTTTGCGTTTTCCTAGAGCTTCTGTTGCTGCTTCTTCAATGTTGTTTTTAAATTTTCTCCCAACTGGGGTTTATATCTTCGATGTCGTCTATTTGTTTTAGCTGTATCTTCTTTGCTAGTCTATTTTGGTACATTGCTCTTGTAGAGTCGTTCCACAGTGATTCTACATTGAATTTTTCCCCGGTGATTTTCTGTAGAAAATGTTTTGGTGTTATTTTCATTCTTATCTTTGCTAGTACTAGTTTGTGTTCACTCCCTGCGTCTGCTGGGTTTAAAGTTGGGATATCTAGAATTTGCTTTGGGTGGATTTTTCTATTAGTGACTATAAAATCAATCATAGATTTGTGCCCCCTGGAATTTTCAAATGTATATTTTTACTGGAGCTTATAGTCGAAAAATGTATTATTGATTCTCAGTTCGTATAACTCTATTTTTGTCAAATACTTTTATACCCAGATTTTTTGTCTTACCATTATTATATTACTAAAACTACCTGTAAGATTTTAGACTACGTTTTATCACAAAAAACCTTTCTACAAAATAAAAACAGATAAAATTCAAAACTAATTTTACTTACATCGTCGGGCGCGTTGCAGCACACAATGCTGTAAATTCACCACATATTACTTCAGCGTGTCACTGACGACTAAATAAATTATATATAGTATAGTCATATATTATATAATATAGTCATTTGAGAATAGCGGGACGGACAAGCGGATGTAACTAATAATACTTTACGGGGAGTCTTGAAATTAGTAAAAAAGGCAGCATGCAGGACCCATAGCGCTCCCGTCGGAGGGTTAATGAAACTGTTAAAAATTTAATATTAGTTAATATTGAGAATTTTTTTAATCTAAATATATGTATTCTAACTTTGACCTTAAAAAAGGACATATCGACGTAAAAACATATTATTTTTTATTTTATTATTCGTTTTTACAAACAATCGTTAACAAGATAATATTTAAATAAATAACAAAAGACTGTATTTTAACAAAAGAAAATTTTACAAAAAAGCTTTTTTCTGTAAATTCCAAATATCTATAAAGACGTCGATCTCTTATCATTATAGTTGTCTACCAAAGAGAAACCTTTCCCATATATTTCAATTTATCCGTGCCTAACGATCTGATTTTATTTCGGCATAATTTGCTTAACTTGTTTGTTACTTTGGTCATGGTATGTCCTTTCTTACAAATAAAATAGTAAGTGCTTGTTATCCCTTTTGTCGAAATTTTAATAAATTCAGGCATAAAATCCGATATTTGACATGGTTACTGAATGTAAATTCAGTATAATAATTATTTTATTGTATAAGCAAATTTCCACAGGAAGAACTAAAATTCGTCTGTATTTTTTTTTAATTTTTTAGAAATTATTAGTTTCGGTACAAGACGGTGTCAGATGTATATAAATAATTTGTTTGAAAATTGAAAATAACTAATTTCACGCTTAAAATGGTGCTTGCTATTACATCCTTAAGGCTAATATGATCGATTATATCGAGCGGCAAATGCCACTTATACGTCGTAATAGTATGTTATTAAAAACTGTTAGAGAAAGAAACATTTCAAACCTACGTCATATTATTCGAGAATATCGGTTCTTCGAGAATATCGGTAGACATGTTTGGTATTCTAAATACCTAAATATATCGTCGGCTTAAGATGCAAATGGCCTAACTCCACTTTTAGCTCAAATTAACATTTTAGGTTGGTTGGGTTCATAAAAATTAACCGCGTCGACTTAAATACGCCTAACAACCGAAATGTCAAAAATGCCGCGACAAAATACCAGTCGAAACTCGCCTATCTCCGGCTTGATTTTCAACAATACGCAGTTGGCCTAACTCCCAGTGTGTAATGGTAATAACAGGTGAAACGTTGTTGTTCTTAATTTTATGTGCATAAAACAATATCTGAGGTAAGTATCAATAATTTTTTAATGCTTTAATTACCTTTGACGTTCAAATTATCTAGAGAATATAAATTTAGTATTTAATTTTTGTGCGTTCTTGGGTAAATCTGATGTTAAAATATCGTGTTGGAGTTAGGCAATTTTCATTTTATATTTACTTAGTTTGGATAGGAGATAGGCCATTATAGTTTCGATGATAAACCACATAGGTACCTACCTTTAAAATTTTTGTCCCTATAATAACATTCTGAATTTTTGCTTAGCTAGGTACATAAAAGTATACTTTCTAATTAACGCTGTATATTTCAGAATGAATCCGCAATCCCGTGCGATGAAAATGCTTTTATTGGCTAAGCAAAACATCCAGGAAAAGCCCAACCGACAAAGCGATGCCGAAAGCGATGTAACAAGAGATTTGTTAACATTTTGTGATACTTTTGATCAAGATAAGGATTTATCTACACTCTTAACTGATAGTACTAATCTAGCAAGCTCCTCAGCATCTAATCACCACTTATTAGCTGACGACAATTTAATTACTGATGATGATTTACTCACCCTAGCTGAAGAAAAAGTTGCTAACCTGAATTTTATCTCCTCAAATTTTCCTGAAGATGAAATCAACATTGAACCAGAAGATCGTCACAATTTCGTTCCAGAATCAATTCATGGTGAAGAAGTGCCAACCTCCATTTTGGAAGAAGAAGTTATTGAAGCTTCTTCTAGTCGTTCAGATAAATCTTTGAACCCAGTGAAAATGAAACAAGTTCAAGTGAAAATGAAAATGAAGTACTAGAAGAGCTACAAAATAACACTCCAATGCAAACCCCTTCACGGATACGCAGAAAGAGACGTCATGTAGATCAAAAGGAATGGAAGAAAAATAAAAATAAGATTTTGAGACAAGAAGGAAAGGAATATTTTGGAAAACAAAAGCAAGAAGAAAAATGGAATTATGATATTAAAAAAAAAGCAAAAGCTATAGGACCGAGATGCAAATGCAGTGGTAAATCAGTAATGAATAATGGGAAATCAGTAATGAAGTGCAATGAGATAACAGAAGATCAAAGAACAGAAATTTTTACAAGATTTTGGAATTTTTTGTGGAACGAAAAACAATTGTTTCTAAGGACGCTGGTTGAAAAGAAAAGTACTTCAAGAGCTAGGGATCGAGAAAAAGAGAACGAGTCAAGAAGGGAATTTTCCTATATATATTTTCTTCAAACAATATCCAAGATAAGAGTGTGCAAAACAATGTTTTGCAATACTCTTTCAGTTGCATCAAGAACTGTTGCACATTGGTTGATTGAAAAAAATAAATCACAACACACTGCAAATGATTTGGTGGATGATGACCTTAATGATACGCGTGATAATAATTCCTCCCAAATAGTTATTCCTAGAAAAGCGAAAATCGACAAACAAAAAGAAAATTTGTGCAATTTCTTTACAGTTCTTCCAAAACTAGAGTCACATTATTGTCGAAAGAGCACAAAGAAATTATACCTTGAAAGATCTTGGCAAACAAAAATGGAATTATACCGGTTTTATAAGAATGACTGGTGTACAAAAAACGATTCACAACCGCTATCTATTGCAGCATTTAATAACAGTTTCGACGATTTTAATTTAGCACTTTTTTCACCTAAAAAGGACGAATGTGATACGTGTGTGGGTTACAAGACTGGTAATATTGACGAAGCTACCTATCAAGAACATCAGAAGAAAAAGGAGGAGGCACGAAAGGATAAAGAGGTTGACAAAACAAAAGAAGATGTAAAAGTTTTTTCAATGGATTTGCAATCAGTTCTACTGAGTCCAAAATCTAATGTCAGCGCTCTATATTATAAAACAAAATTAATAGTCCATAATTTTACAATTATGGACATTAAATCCTTGGATGGATATTGTTTCCTCTGGCATGAGGGTCATGCTGGACTAACTGCCAACACATTTGCTACCATCATTTACAAGTTTTTAGAGACTAATATTATACCCCAAAAAAACTCTACTAGTAAAGTCATTTTGTACAGTGATGGTTGCACTGGACAAAACAGAAATGCAATTCTTGCCAATGCACTTTTCAACTTTGCACAAAAGCATGGGATTACAATTGAGCAAAAATTTTTAGAAAAAGGGCATACGCAAATGGAGTGCGATTCAATGCACTCCACAATCGAGCGAAAACTAAAAAACCGAGTCATAAATGTCCCAGCAGACTATGTCAATATTTGTCAAACTGCTCGTATAAATCCGAAACCCTACGTGGTGGAGTACTTGGATCATATATATTTCAAAAACTTTTAAGAAGTTCAATACATTAGTTCCATCCGTCCTGGTAGATCGTCAGGTGATCCTACTGTAACAAACATTAGAGCACTTCAGTATAATGAACACGGAATTCTCTTTAAAATCAGGCATACAGAAGAATGGATGCCTTTGCCTTACAGAATCACGAAAAAAGATAAAAAAATCTGGAATTTAGAAGAGTTGCCGTTAATGTATTCGACTCCAATACCAATTAAATCGGAAAAATTTCAACACTTAATGGACCTTAAATCGTCAATTCCTAAGGACTTTCATTTTTTTTATGATAACTTACCACATTTGTAAAATGCCTCTTTCTTTTTGTCTTTTGTCTTGTGTTGCCGTCTTTAAATTTTTTTTATACTTAAGTTGCACAATTAAGTAGATTATTGCCTATCTCCTGATGCCAACCCATGCTCAGGGAACGCATATTACCTAACTCCCAATTTTTCAAGAATAAAGCCTATTTTTGACAAGAGCAAGTATTTTCTATGTTGTAGCATTAAACAAAATAAAATATTTTGGAAACTTACCTTGTTTTATTATATTTTCTAATTCTGACCAGTTTTTGCATCTCCTGAATAATTTAAATTTTTGGAGTTAGGCCATTTGCATCTTAAGCCGACGATATATAACAGTTGGATAACTTTTTTGTTGGAACTAAAGAAATTGGACAGTGGACAGTGGCGTCGAAGACTGCAAGCTGTAATAAATAACCATGGGGGACACATCCATAATGAATTTAGTTAATTAATTTTAAGTTTTTATATTTAACAGATTGACAGCTGTCGCTAATATGTCATTATTTTTATTGAGGTTATCTAAAGTGTATCTAAAGTGTATGCCCAGGCAAGAGGCATATCGAAGCAGAGGACGACCACCGACTAGATGGACGGATGATATCAAGCGCATCACCACAAACTGGATGCAAGAAGCACAAGATAGGAATAGGTGGAAAATTTTACGGGAGGCCTACGTTCAGCAGTGGACAAATATAGCCTAATTGATTATATCTAAAGTGTGTATACTGTTTTGTTCTAAAAGAATATTAAATTTATTTAAATGTACAGTTCTTTGTTTCTTATATAAATTTTCATATACTATATGTAAACTAAAAATAATTTGATCAAAATCAGAAGTTGATATCACACTGAAAAGCAAATCTTTAATACTTTCAATATCTTGTTCAACAAAAAATAAATTAGATCTATGAAATTGCAACCTTTCGCGAATCATGGACATACTGGCTCTATGTGGAATGTTTTCCAACTTTCTGCTTGAATATGGTGGACTTAAAGTACTTCAGTAGTAAGTTTGGAATTTTGACAATGTGCTAGTTTCTTGAAAAGAATTTCCAATCTCCGAAAATGTTGAATAACACTGAGCCCATAAAGGTTTTTTAATATTGTTCTAAAGCTATTTTCTTAAATGGGAATAAGCCACAATTAAAGTTTAAAGTAAGTTTATTGACGCTTTAATTTCCACTTCGGAAATCGTTCTCAAAATACCAACATTAGTAAATTGTAGTCAATAATTTTGTATAGTATAACCCATTTGTTTTATTTTTTAAAATTTATTATTTTTTATGTATCCACATAGATTTTTAGTTTTAAGAGATGGCGCCTTTTTTATTTAGTTTAATTTTTTTATCTACTTCTCTTTCAGCTAGAAAAATGTATTTTTACTTTCTTTCTGACTTAGTTTTAAATAAACCATTTTCGTATCCCCAGTATAGATCTGTTCATCCACCTACCAACGCTGGCCGTTGTTTTAATCAAAACGCTTGAGAGCAGTTAGCATTTTGGATGTCTTTAATGGACTGGATTTCTTCGTTTATGTAATTTAAATTAAATGACAGAACTTTTCCTTGGGTTTATTTTTACGTTACCTTAAATAGTACCCAACTGCTGAGCCTCCTTTTTACCCATCCAGATTTATTGTACGTGACACACTTATAGAAGTGTAGCTAGAGTTTAATGCCCTGCTTTGGGATCTTTTGTCTCATCTAAAGACGATTTAAGTTAATAGAAATTATTTCAATCTACAAATAAAAAATACTAAAAAAGTTTATTTACACCTGAATTAAAAATGATAAAATGAATAAGTTTTTTCCATCAGAAAATTACTACTTATACATATAAGCAAAATATATCTAAGATGTACTAAATCTATTCTGTTTCTACTTTACGGATATTAATATTCTTTCCACAGTCGTTTAATGTAGCATGTAGTATTTAGACAAACAGTAATTGTTTTACTAATTGAACAACGACGTTCCCATTACCGAAAAAGTTACGAAATGCCGAAGCATTTGCGCAAAACAAAATTAAATTTTGGTCCGTTCTTGACAACTCCTCTACTTCCAAGTATATATAACAAACCCACTAGACAATAAAAAGGTTTTCAGCGACACCAAAGCTTTACTTCCAGGGGATATTCTATTAAATTAATAGCGGATCTCATCTCTTAATTCGCCAAGAAAGCAATTCTAACTTCCCCATTGAATTCTCCTCACACAAAATCAATTAACTTCTGAGTCAACTAGTTGTTAGCTTAATCCAGGAGGATTTAATCTATTCTTAAATTCCTTAAAATTACTGGGTTTGTGTGGAACGTGGATAGTTGGTGTGACATAACTATGCCTTGTTTACATTGTTTATACTGAGTGCTTAAATTTTTGTAGATATAAAATAGCTTTACGAGTAAGTTTTTCTATAATCTATTTAATATAATTATAAGTAACTTCAAACGAAGAATTAACTTACAAGTGACCCTTTAGCTATATTCAGTGGCGTAACTAGACGTTAGCAATCTTGTTGTAAATAATTCTTTAACTAGCATTTATTACACAGTGTCAGTTTGACATACGTTGATTTTTGCTTCTTGTAGTGAATATCCGTTTCGGATGTTGCCGACCATCATACCACTCTGTACTTTGCACACTGCTGCTCTTAAAAAAATTGTGGTTGTATTAAACCCTGTACGTAGATTTTCCTTCTACTTTTCCCTGTAAAATTATTTGTAGTCTTCCATTATTTTTGCTGCTCCTCATGATGTGACCGTATTCGATTTTGGCGGTTTTTATTGTGGAAAACAGTTATTTTTATAAGAGGTAAATAAGAAATAAATTAGACTTACTCACAATCAGTTTAATTTTACTACCTAAGATGACCGGTTTTGCTTTCTAAAATTTGCAAAGCATCATCAGGTTAGTGGTACAAAGTAAATTAAATGCTGAAATTATAAAAAGCCCATATTAGGGTGCTGTCTTATAAGGATATAGATCAAAAAAGTTGTAGATCAAACAAAGGTTTTAGTAATTATGCCAATATTACATGTGTGTGTTAATTAATATGCATAAATTGCATTAGCAGACATAGTAACAACCCACAAATTGGTAAGAGAAAAGATCTGTTGAATTGTAATAAAATAGAAATAAACAAAATACTATTTACATTTCGGTACAAGAGTTATTATATAGTGATTGGTGATTCATAGTGCAAACTATCCCTTATTACTGATAATGAGTGATCTTCGGTCAATGTTGTAACCGTCTAACAACTTAGGAGGAAGTTTCTTGGGGGGAGAGATGTTAACAGATGATATAGGAGTAAGGTATATGTTATTGTTTATTGAAAGAATTATTGAAAATTTTTATAAAAAAAAGAGGACAGTTATATGACAATGAATGAAAGTACTTGCACTATTTTGTGGGTGTGCAATTTCTTTGACTTGTAATTATCCACTTTTGATTGAAATCATTTAATTTCTACTAGGCAGAGAATTGTGATGTCAAATGTTAAAATAATAAATTAAAACACAATTAGGGACAAACAGCACACAATTAACAGGACCAAACAAACATAAAACTTAAAAAAAAGGGGGCTTATAGACACTACATTACTTGCTAGGAGAGGAATTGGGTTTGTTTGTTGTCTACTAGTATTTTAAGAGGTAAATTTGACAAGATAATGTAGGTTAAAGTGTGACAGTTCTTCTTCTATTTCTAAAGTTAACTAAGTTTTTAAAGCTAACAGACCTTAGTAGTTAAACAATTAAAAGAAATTGATATACATATATATACCTTATACATATACCTTACTCCTATATCATATGTTAACATCCCTCCCCTCAAGAAACTTTCTTCTAAGTCGTTAGACAGTTACAACATTGACCGAAGATCACTCATTATCAGTAATAAGTATGAATAACTATGAATCACCAATCACTATATAATAACTCTTGTACCGGAATGTAAGTAGTATTTTGTTTATTTCTAATTTATTACAGTTCAACAGAATTTTTCGCTTACCAATTTGTGGGTTGTTACTCTGTCTGCTAATGCAATTTATGCATATTAGTTAACACAGACATGTTATATTGGCATAATTACTAAAACCTTTTTTTGATCTATAACTTTTTTGATCTATATCCTTATAAGACAGCACCCTAACATGGGCCTTTTATAATTTCAGCATTTAATTTACTTTGTACTACTGACCTGATGATGCTTTGCAAATTTTAGAATGCGAAACCGGTCGTCTTAGGTAGTAAAATTAAACTGATTTTGAGTAAGTCTAATTTATTTCTTTTTTACCTCTTTTAAAATGGACTCACACAAGCAACACATTTATGATATGAGTTATTTTTATTTTTGTAGTATTAATAAAACTGTCTGATTAGTAATGTGATTGGTATAAGATATTTTCAGGATGCGACGATAATGCCACATTTTGTAAGCCTCAATTTTGTTGCAGGTACCGTCTGTGAGTGTCTACGACTCAAACCTGTACACCAGTATAGGAAATATATACTTAACATCGTAGTAACCTGATTTTTATTAGTATTAATAATTCATGAGATTTTAATAGCTTAGCTTCTTCTTTAAGTTACATCTTTTATAGAAGGTTGAAAATCATCATGACTATGTGGACCCTGTTGACTACCGCTCTAAATAGTTCTGCACTACTGCATTCAAACCATTTTCTTAAGTTCTTAAGCCACGACATTCTTCATCTTCCGACATTTCGCTTTCCTCGAATTTTGTCTTGCGTAATAAGCTGCAGTAATAAATATTTTTGCCCTCTCATAATATAGGTTAAGCACTTAAGTGTTCTTTTTTTAATAGTCAATATTATTTCAGCTTCATTTCTTATTCTTCTAGTAACTTCTGTGTTTGAGGTTCTTTGAGTTCATGATATGCGTAGGATTCTTCTGTAATACCAAAATTCAAAGGCAACCAACGTACTTAAATGCACTTATTTTAATGTCCATGCTTATAAGCCATAACGAACAGTAGTAAATACGTAACACCGAAGCATTCCTAGGCGTAGTCCTTACCATATATCCCGACAACAAATAAATTGTTTAAGTTTAATAAATGATGCACGTGCTATTTCAATACGTATCTTAATTTCTTTAATTTGCTCAACATTTGATGTTTTCCATGTTCCTAAGTATTTGTAGGTATCCACACTCTCAATAACAGTATCCTCAACAATCAGTTGGATGTTTGCATCTGCTGATTTAGTCACTAAAGCTAATGTTCTGTGATCTGAGCAAAATATTGCACTTGACTTTTTGGGTATTGCCACAAAGGTCGATTGCAGTCATTTTCTGGGGATCGTGGCAGTCTAATATATTAGATTAAAGAGTCCAACCATTACATCAATAGCTTAGCAGTTTTTTAAAATTCAGATCTTACTTTCTCTATCCTACATTTGATTTTAAGGTTATGGTCCCAATTTTCAGTGGCACTTGTGTCAAGATAGCTGTATGTTTTTACTCTTTCTATTCGTTAACCGTTCACACTGAATCGTCCAAATTGCTGTTCCTTCTTAGAAATCTGGCTTATCAATGGGTTTTTTTTTACTTAACATCGTAAGCGACAAAAAGCACATTTTTAAGGAGAAGACTTTTTTTTCTACCAACTTTTTGGCAAATACAATCAACAGGTTTAAACCGTGATAAATTAGTATATAAAAAAATTAAAAATTAAAAAAAAAAAATTTAACATTCTTTTATAGAATTATGTAACATACGATAATTTGTCAGACCTTGTCTGTGTAAATTTTAGTTGATGCTTGTCGCTTACGATAAACATACCATAGTTTTAAGGTATCATATATATATAAATAAATAATCATAAAAACGTAAGTATCTTAACAGAAAAAATCTTGATCGTCTGCCTGCAATAAAATAATAAGTAAAGTAAACGGTGAGGATTTTTATATCATGCATAAAGTGACCGCATTAAATGAAAATAGAACTTTTATTTTAAGTTCTATTTTTTCTTTAAGTTTCGATATACTCATAAATAGTGCGATTTAGCTAATTGCAGTAAATTACTGACACCTTTCTCTTTGGTCACATATATTCTACCTTATTGAACTTTTTAAACTAAAGTCAAAACTAATCTAAGGTATAAGTTTAATAGATAATGAAAATAAACGTAAATATTTAATTACTTACCATTTTTAAATTCACAATATAGGCAAAATAAACTCAGCTGTATCAGAAGACGAATAGTTGATTTTGATAAAGTTTTGTCCTTTTTCCGAAACTGCAGTTCCAAGTCGATTTATTTGAAACTTTTATTTGTTAGTGGTTTTCTGTACTCTTTTGAGAAATAAACTGTTTGCAAAAGTTTTCCAAGATTTAAAATCAGAATGCTTTATAGTTCGAATTTCGAAAACTTTAGGTTTAACTCTGGCATTTCGTATTATTGTAGGCTATTCAGAAAGTGCCCAAACAGTTAGATTACGAACAAACCTTTCGATTGTAGCGTGGACTACATCTACGAGCGTGTATGTGTATCCAGGAACAAGAAAAACAATTTTAACCTTGCGGATGTTTTTAGATTTTTTAAGAAATATCTGAAGCATTCCTAGCACTGACCTATTTTTAATTTGCTCGTCACAACTATCACAGAAAGTAGATACAGTTTTTTACATTTTCTCTGTTGTCTATCTCTTCTAAGTAGTTATAAATTATAGTAGATATCTCATTGCTACTACGGTTACCGGCTGCTTCACCTCATAAATAGATCTGGTTTTGTTAAAATATTAATATTTCCGTGAATAGTATAAAAGCATGTTATTACCATAAAAAGTATTTAATACTTTTTGGAGATCTAAACGAGCACAAATAAAACTGTCATCTTCCTTGACGAGATTCTATGCTAAAATAAAAAGCATTTTGCACTCTTCTATGTCCTTAGATGATTCTGGTAGTAAGTTCTTCGTTCTCAGTAAATTTAACATTATTTTCTCTACCTCCAAGGCACAGAATTAAAATAGTAAAAAAAAAATTTCCAAATAAATATCTAAGAGGTGCAATTAAGAAGTACACTGATGCAACGAGGAACTCGAAGATTTCAACCAATTTGACAACACAAAAGAATAAACCAATAACGTTTTTAAAAATAGTATCGATGACCTTATTTACTACATAAAACACTAATTACACAAATCGTACCTCCTAAAACGCTTAAAATTCATTGAATTTACATCTGCACCAGATTTCAAATTTTATTTTATATTTCCCTTGACAACAATTTTTTCTTTCAGTGCCAAACAAAAGATATATTTTTATATCAAATTAACTTTATGTTCTACAAGATCTCTTTCTTTTTTATTTTATTTGTGAGACCGCTTTTATATTTTTGAGCGACAGGGGACGCAAAGAGTTTCTCATAGCAATTCAACCGACTTATTGACGTCTTTCCGCAGTATAATTGAATAAAATATTTGGTAGTGACCTTTAGAAAAAGTTAAGTAAACTTTTGTAATAATGTATGAAACAAATATATTTTTTAAATGTACTGTTAAAAAAATATGCCATATATACATATATATATATATATATATATATATATATATATATATATATATATATATATATATATATATATATATATATATATATATATATATATATTGTTACGTAAAAATATGAGTCATAGTTTTAACCTTTAAAACATGTTTTTAATCTAATATGTTGTAGAGTTTACGAGAGGCCTCGATTTACCTGAGCGACCTTCCAGAAGCGATGCGAGGGAAATCCAGTTTGCTTTTACCGTTTCGCCATCGAAGGTTTTAGACTATTCGAGATAACGGCCCTGGTATATAATAACGGAACTTTATTTGGAAGGGACAGTTAATAAAGAAGATTCGCGCTCGCGGTATTATTGTTACGCTCGCCTACTAATAAATTATTGTATATGTAGTGATAAATAAACTTATATAACTTATCGTGCCTTTTAATAAATTAAAGTAGGAACAATATAATAAATTAGTAAAGACATTATAAATTAAAGACATAACAATTAATAAATTCACAACAAATGGTGTCAGAACAGTGGAATACTTAAGATAAATTGCAAAAATAAATTACAAGTGAATATAAAATAAATTGTGAAAATGGCTACGATTTATGAGCTGACAGTGACTAATTTAAGAAGACATCTTGAAGACAGAGAATTAGCTTCTACCGGAAAAAAGGCTGAGTTAGTCCAACGACTAAAGAACGCTTTGCTAGAAGAAGGACTAGATCCAGAGACTTATATATTTGAAGATGCTGTCCTCTCGTCGATTTCGAAAGTTTCTGGTGACATCGCATCATTAGAGAACAAAGTTTCTGACGATATTTCGAAAGTTTCTTCTGATGTAGCCAAAGTTTCTGGTGACATCGCGTCATTAGAAAACAAAGTTTCTAACGAGATTTCGTCCCTGGAAAGCAAAGTTTCTGCTAACATCTCTTCGGAAATCTCTAAAGTCACTTCTGAGATGTCTGCCCTCGACGATAGAATATCTTCGTTAAAAAACCAAGTTGCTGCCGATATGTCGGCCTTCGAAGAAAAGATGAAAGAGATGGAAAAGAAGCTGGAGGAAACAGGGACAGCAGAGAGAGGAAACAATCCAATTACAGCAGAGATAAAAGAAGACGAGACGAAATGTAAGTTGGAAACACGGCCGAAATTTGAAGGAAGTGGAAGTTCTGTGCATGTCAAAGTCCCAACTTTCGACGGAAAATCGTCATGGAACAACTACATGAAACAGTTCGAATCAGCTGCAAGAGCGAATGGATGGTCTGAAAAAGAAAAGGCTGTAAACCTGACTATCGCTCTTCGAGGAGATGCCTTAGATGTGCTTCAGACCATAGCCGTAGAGGAGACCGATGATTTCGAACAACTGAAGAAGAGGTTAAATATGCGATATGGCCACGAACATTTGGAGCATGTATATCAGTCGCAGCTTAAAAATCGTAGACAGAAGAAAGATGAGGCTCTTCAAGAATATGAAGTAGATATTGCCAGATTAGTACGATATGCTTATCCAACAGCTCCCGAAGACATGATGGGAAAATTGGCCGTGCAAACATTTATTGATGGTCTTCGTGATCATGAAATGCAGAGAACACTACGATTAGCTCGTCACAAGACGCTGGTTGATGTCTTATCCGCCGCCCTCGAATACGAGTCAGCTACGCAGGCCTCTGGCGGGTACAGTAAAGTTAGGACTGTAAAAGAGGAAGGAGATGAAGATAAACTTGACCAGCTCTTTAATTTGATAAAAAGCATGACATGCAAGAAAACGAAGACCATAAAATCAAGAAACTCACCATCGGAAAAACCAGAACGAGTCGGCTTTAGGGGAGCAGCTTCGACCCGGAACTCTTCCAAAGACCCTCTCATACTAATAGCTTCTTTGAAATGTCGTGAAGATAGTGTATATGTAGATGGAGACATAAATGGTAAAAAGCATACGTTGTTGGTGGATACCGGAGCGACCAGAACCATTATACGCCCGACAGTTATAAACAGCCGAAAGAAACTGTTACCAACGAGGTTGCGACTTCGGACCGCTACAGGTGAAAATGCCAACATTCATGGAGAAATCCAGGTACAATTGGGAATTGGGGCAGAAAAGTTTGTCCATACTGTTATAGTTGCTGACATCGAAGAGGATGTTATATTAGGAATGGACGTAATGAATATGCATGGATTCCAATTGGATTTTAAGAATAAGGTAATCAAAGTTGGCAACGAGGAGGTATTTCTCCATCCACATAATGACAACACTGTGCAAGCAGCCATTACAGAAGATACAGTCGTGCCTGCGAGAAGCGAAACGATCATAGTAGCGCGACTACAGGGAATTGTAGACGAAGGGAGACCTGTTATGATGGAGCCTTGGAACCACGACGATGAGGTTGGCCGTGGAATCATAATTGGAAAGGAATTGGTGATTTCGGCTAAAGAAATTCCTGTGAGACTTATCAATGTCAACGACTACCCAGTGACCATAAAGAAAGAGACAAAAGTAGGAACTTGTGTACCTGTGACATCCATAATTCGTCAGGCGACAACATCTGATAATTCCAACGACAAATTCGACCAAATGGTTGCAGTTGCAGGACAGTCTCTAAATCAGATGGAGAAAAGGAAATTAAGGGAATTTCTTCGGCAGTATCGTGATATTTTCGTACCGAAAGGAGGAAAGACGGGAAGAACTACCGTTGTTAAGCATAAAATTGATACTGGTAATGCTAAGCCAATTCGTCAAACAGCTCGACGATTACCACAGGCGAAGAGAGAGGAAGCTGAAACGATTGTTCAGGAAATGAAGAAAGACGGGGTGATAGAACCTTCTACGAGTCCATGGGTCTCTCCGGTGGTCCTGGTTAAGAAGAAAGACGGAACGACGAGGTTCTGTGTGGATTACCGTTTGTTGAACAACGTTACCAAGAAAGATAGTTATCCTCTGCCTCGGATCGATGACACATTGGACACATTGGCTGGAAGTAAATTGTTTTCTACTTTGGATTTGAAGTCTGGATACTGGCAGGTAGAAATGGACCCAGTAGATAAAGAAAAGACAGCCTTCACCACAGGATCTGGATTGTGGCAATTCAACGTTATGCCATTTGGACTCTGTAATGCTCCTGCGACATTTGAGAGGCTTATGGAAAATGTGTTGAGAGGGTTATCTTGGAAAACATGCCTGGTTTATTTAGATGACATAATCGTCTTGGGGGAGACATTCGAAGATCATTTGAGGAATTTAGAAAACGTTTTTAATCGACTTAAAGCTGCCCAATTGATGCTAAACCCCAAGAAGTGCCAGCTATTTCAAGGTAAAGTCAATTATCTGGGTCATATAGTCAGTAAAGAAGGAGTGGCCGTGGATAAGGGAAAAATCGATTCCATTAAGGAATGGCCAAAACCAACTGACAAACATCAAGTGAGAAGTTTTCTTGGACTATGTACTTACTACCGGAGGTTTATTAAGAAGTTTGCAGATATCGCTAAGCCATTAACGCGACTTACAGAGGAAGCAAGAGAATACCGCTGGGATATAGACTGCCAAAATGCCTTTGAAACGTTGAAAAAGCATTTAATAACAGCACCAATTTTAGGGTATCCACTGCCAGAAGGAGAGTTCATCTTAGATACGGATGCAAGTAATGTGGGAATTGGAGGAGTGCTGTCTCAGATTCAAGGAGGACAGGAACGAGTCCTCGGATATTTTAGTAAAGTTCTTTCAAAACCTGAGCGGAATTATTGCGTCACGAGAAGAGAACTTCTAGCAGTAGTTAAATCAGTAGAGCACTTCTATCAATACCTCTATGGCAGAAAGTTTCTAATCCGAACCGACCATGCCGCTCTTAAGTGGTTGATGCAGTTCAAGAATCCAGAGGGTCAGATAGCCAGGTGGATCGAACGACTCCAAGAATACGATTTTAAGATTGAGCACCGGGCCGGAGTTAGCCACAGAAACGCTGATTCTCTTTCCAGAAGGCCATGCCCAGCAGAGTGTTCCCACTGCAACAAAACGGAATCCAAGGAAGCAGCAGTGCTAAGAACGACGATTGTCAACGACGACTGGACGCCTACTAAAATCAGGGAAGAACAAGAGAGAGATCCAGTTATACAGAAAATCCGAAAATGGAAAGAGGAAAACCGTCGACCACCTTGGCAGGAAATATCAAACCTATGCTCAGTAGTTAAGACGTATTGGGCCCAGTGGGACTCATTTATCATCGAAGATGGCTTGCTCAAACGAGTCCTGGAAAATGATGACGGTTCAGAGAAGAGAAGACAGTTGGTGATCCCAAAGAGCAGAATAGCCGAAGTACTTCGTCAGTTACACGACAGTCCATCGGGAGGGCATTTTGGTGTAAGAAAAACCCTTCAGCGAATTCGGGAACGGTTTTATTGGATGAACAGTTCCGACGACGTAAAAGACTGGTGTAAGAAATGTACTATTTGTGCTACGAGTAACGGGCCTCACCGAAAAAGGAGAGCTCCTATGAGACAATATAATGTTGGAAGCCCGTTTGAAAGAATAGCTTTGGACATCGCTGGGCCATTTCCAGAAAGTGAAAATGGAGGCAAGTACATGCTGGTAGTAATGGATTACTTTACTAAGTGGGTCGAGATTTACGCACTTCCCGACCAGAAGGCCGCCACCGTTGCAGATAAGTTGATCCAAGAATATATCAGCCGATTTGGAGTGCCTTTGGAGATACATAGTGACCAAGGCAGGAACTTCGAAAGCGATCTATTCCAAGGAATATGTGATAGACTAGGCATGAAGAAAACAAGAACTACCGCGTATCATCCGCAATCGGATGGTATGGTAGAACGAATGAATAGGACAGTTGGCAAGTATTTGACAAAGATGGTGTCCGATCATCAGCGAGACTGGGACCAATACCTTCCGTTCTTCACAATGGCCTACAGATCTGCTGTTAATGAATCAACAGGCCAGACACCAGCCAGAGTCCTATTCGGACGCGAAATGCGACTACCTTGTGATCTCGAGTTTGGATGTAAACCTGGAGAAGATGTAGCAGGTGAAGATTATGTGATCGAATTACGAAGAAGAATGGACGATGTACATGAGTTGGTCCGTTCCCACCTTCAGATCGCTAGCGACAGAATGAAGAAACGGTACGATACACAAGCCGAAAAGGGTTGCTTTAAGAAGAACGACAAAGTATGGCTGTATAATCCCAAGAAGCGAAAAGGTTGTTCTCCCAAATTGCAGCAGTTTTGGGAAGGTCCATACCTCATTATGGAGAAGATCAACGATGTCATCTACCGAATAAGCAAGATTCCGAGGGGAAAGCCGATGATAGTACACCATAACCGGTTGGCATCTTTCGAAGGTGACCACGACGTAGATGAAGAAGTGGAAGTAAACCAAGTCCACGATGTGTCTGACCTCACGTTTGAGGAATTCATGGGTGCCTATGGAGGTACCGGTAAAGCGAGACATGGTGTTACCACTGAAGAAAAGCAAGATCTACTCGCGCTCCCCGATGACTACTCGCTGGCCCTTACCATCCCGGCCAGTATCAAAGACGCACCAGGGTTGGCATCCGTCTTTCGAAGGAAGTTTGGTCGAGTTGCAGAACTTCAACGCCAAGTGCCAGCTCCCGGTAAAACCTTGAAGCTCCAAGATGCATCACGTTACCTTTTCTACCTGGTGACAAAAGACACTGCCCGTGACCAACCTACCTACCGAGATGTATGGGAAGCCTTACTTCAATTGAGAGAGCACGTACTAGAGTCCGACGTGCAAAAGTTAGCCATACCAAAGTTGGAGTGCCGCCAATTAGATTGGAGGGTTATCCGAAATATGGTGGAGGAGATCTTCAAAGACACCGAAGTCCAGGTGTTAGTCTGTTGCAATCCGCATAGTTACTGGTGCGGAGAGAAAACCGTCCCTTGTCATTTTTATACAACTGGAAGTTGTAAAAGAGGGTCCAGTTGCCGATACCAGCATACAGTTCCGGTTCCAGTCCCGAAAAGGTTCCAGGAGGAACCATCTTTTGAGAGGGGGGCAATGTTACGTAAAAATATGAGTCATAGTTTTAACCTTTAAAACATGTTTTTAATCTAATATGTTGTAGAGTTTACGAGAGGCCTCGATTTACCTGAGCGACCTTCCAGAAGCGATGCGAGGGAAATCCAGTTTGCTTTTACCGTTTCGCCATCGAAGGTTTTAGACTATTCGAGATAACGGCCCTGGTATATAATAACGGAACTTTATTTGGAAGGGACAGTTAATAAAGAAGATTCGCGCTCGCGGTATTATTGTTACGCTCGCCTACTAATAAATTATTGTATATGTAGTGATAAATAAACTTATATAACTTATCGTGCCTTTTAATAAATTAAAGTAGGAACAATATAATAAATTAGTAAAGACATTATAAATTAAAGACATAACAATTAATAAATTCACAACAATATATATATATATATATATATATATATATATATATATATGCGTATACGACCCCAGCGTATGTTACGTGTCTAGTATGTATGGTCTTATATAAGAGCATACCTGTACTTGCCGTTTTATTTTCACTATTCACAGAAGACTGACAAAGTACAATTTATTGTACACGTACAATTGTAATACATAATTTGAAGCTGGTAGATGTTGTTAAACGCGCAATCGTTTACAACCAAACTCGTACCTCTCTGGTGTACTGAGTGGCACTACGTCACCAGTTGAGGGGTAGTTGTTAGAACTATTTTATTTGCAAATTTAAAGCCACCAACAGAGTTAAACATTTATGTCAGTTTGGGTGTGATATTATGTATATATGGTAATGTGTAATATTTATGAGAAATAGCTGTGATAACAGCAGTATAACTTTCCTTCTTCACAGCATCGTATTGATAGTCATGTTTCAGACGGTCTACTAGACAAAATTTTCTTTAAAACGGTTGGTCGATAATTGTTATCTACGAACAGTTGGATATGATTTAAAGGTTTTTTTTTTGTTGTAATGAATTATCAGTTATTATTTTATTATTATTATTTTATTTGTTTAACAAAGTTTAATTTGATGTAGAATGTTTATGATAGGACATGTAGTTTAAATACCTCCCAGAGGTCATAGATTTTCTGATCCCATATACCATTAGTTTATAATAGCGTTATTATGAAATATTATTAACGATTATAGAATGGCTAAGGACACACAGCTGAGGAAACAATGTGCGGAAATACAAGTATTATAACAGAAACACGATTCATTCAATATGCACAAACAAGTTAAAGAAGCTGCAGGCTTATACAATCCTAGAAGAGTTGTATGTTTGGCAGACAACCACGGTAATCCACTACTAAGTGTGAAAGACAGATTAGAAACTTGGAAGAAATATGCGGAAGTAACATTTTCAGATGAAAGGCAGATTGCCATTGAAGACATAGAATGCCAAACAGGACCCCTGATTACCATTGACGAAGTCACAGCAGCTTTTAGAAAAACTAAAGATGCTGAAGCTGTAGGGCCTGACAAATTGTATACAAACTTACTAAAACTTATGGACAAACAAGGAATAAAATGGATAATGACTATATTTAACAAAATACATATAACTAGAAATATTCTCCAGAGCTAGTTAAATTTTTCCTTCGTAACTATTGTTATTTCTTTATTTAATTCTAATTTATTGTTCTTATTTTAATTTATTAAAACACAATAATTTATATCAATTTATTAAACCACTGTACAACAATTTATTTGACTAATTACATAATTTATCTATCGGACGTTACAATTTAAACCCGAGCGCGAGCTTCTTTTTTTAACTGTTTTCTTCCCAACAAAATTTCTCGTTTTATATAAAACTCCGTTAGTTTCGGAATTCTTTATAGCAGACATGAATTTACTCGAACATTGGGGAAGACCGGTTGTTGGTGGTGTTGACAAGGATAACGGGAACTCCATTGAATAGACTGGTATTTTGGCGAAGGCGGTCTTCGGCTAAAACTAGTTTTTCAACTGCTTAGAAACCTCGAGTCGTGGATGACTCATCATAATTCGGGTCTAGAGGTTTCTGGTAAACAAACTAGAACAAAAACAGAATAAGTCATAATATATTTAGTTTTAAACGCCATAATTATCGTAACACTATACCAAAAAAATTAAATGCAATAACATGCGAAGAATATATAAAAAATGTAAAGAACAAGTGTCATCACTAACATAATTTGGAATCCACGATACCTTAGGCACCCGAGAAGCTCTATTCACTATACAAGTACAGTCCTCTCTCTCTATAGCGATATGAAAGGGACCGAGAATTTTCATCGTTATAAAGAGAGACTTTTATACAAATAGAAACAAAAATCGTTACTGTAATAATAATATTGTGCTAAATAACCTATTGTAATTTAAAAAATTGATCAATCGCATATAAATGAATCAACCCTGTATATAATGTACACAAAATAGATTTATTAAAGTATGATATTAGCAATACGGTATAAAAAACTTACTGCACAATTAACAAATGTATACTGTGCAGTAACAAAATAATATGGTACTGTGTATTATTTTCATCAAGGTATGAAAAAAAAGTTTATATTCTATATTTAGCCTACATTAACAAAAAAGTCTGTCACCTTGGTCTGTTTCCTCTTACGTTTCCACAGAACTGACCTGACCTTGTCCTGAAGACGGATAGAATCTTCCACACCGCTTATATCGTCTTCCTGGTCGATGAAATACTTGTGAAGTATTCAATGCCTGCTACGGGGTCGGAGCTGGTTTTGGCTCTGCTTCCACTTCCGGGTCTCTATTTTCTTCTTCTTTAATATGAACTACTTGTAGGATGTCCCCGTTTGTTAGAAAGTTCAGATGTTGTAGCTTCATTTTTATCAAGTTAGTTCTTCCGGTCCGTAGGTGATAGGAAGTTCAAACTGTCTGGACCAAACAACTAACGGCAGGTTATTTTCATTCTCAGTCAATCCTTGATCTTCCAGCCATCCTACTTGTTTAAAGGAATGTTTTATAGTATTGCTGGTCACCTCGTCCCAGGATTTACTAATCATTAGGATGGTGTCAAGAACGTTTAGTTTCAAATCACCATTGCTCTCAACCGATTCCATCAAAAGTCTTCTCCTGTAACGGCTTTACAAACTCTTGATGATACTTTGGTCCATGAGCTGAAGGACACTCATTATTTTTGCTGGCAGGAAACAAAATTCAATGCTTTGAAGGTCGCACAGTACAGAATGAGCAGGATAATTGTCTACAAGCAGAAGAATTTTTTCCCTTTACGCTCAACTCTTTTGAAGAAGTAAATATCATTTACTTCTTGTACGATATCGGTATAGAGAAAGAATTAATACATTGTCCATGACGATCCAAACAACGTTTACTATTTTCATCATTATAGGGGAATTATCGTTATAAAGAGAGACCACTATACTTATCCAGAGGTGTAGGGATGTCAACTGTCATGTATATATTTGTTTTATTGACTTTAAAAAGGCATTTGATAAAGTAAGACATGACAAGCTCATATACATCTTGAAAGAAGCGAACTTGGATGATAGAGACTTGCGAATTATATATAATTTATATTACAACCAAACTGCCAACATTAAAGTGGATGACCAGTTCACAGAGACAATCTCGATAAATAGAGGAGTGAGACAAAGATGCATTCGGTCTCCAGTGCTATTTAACATGTACTCGGAGCGTATCTTCGAGCAAGCACTGGGACAACTACAGGAAGACATCTTACTTAACGGAGTGCGTCTAAACAACATTAGATATGCTGACGACGCAGCATTATTACAAGCGATAATGTCGCGCATATCAGATATAAGTCGAAAATATGGGCTAGATATAAACAAAACAAAGTACATGATACTTAGTAAGCGCGAAATATTAAATACACATCATTTGGTAAACCAACAGCCAATTGAGAGCGTAAATAGCTACACATATCTTGGTAGTAACCTAAACAGTCAATGGGACCACTCTACTGAAATAAAACAACGCATAGAGAAAGCAATATCAGCGTTCGTAAAGATGAAGTATTTTTCAAAAGTCACGAATTACCACTTAGTACCAAAATCTCTATCATCAAAAATGCTATGTATTTTTTACATTAATATACGGAGTAGAGGCATGGACACTCTCTTCTTTAGAAAAGCTTAAAGCTTTCGAGATATGGTGTTACAGGCGCATCTTACAAATTTAATGGGTGGTGGTCACGTCTGACTTATATTGAGGTTCTACGTAGAACGGGCAAGGAATGCGTGATCACCAACACAATCAAATAGCGTAAATTAAAATATCTTGGCCATGTTATGAGAAATGAACACAGATATGGCTTATTGCAACTAATTCTTCAGGGCAAGGTATTTGGAAAGAGAGGACCAGAGAGAAAAAGAATATCTTGGCTTCAAAACCTAAGGAAGTGGTTCAATACGTCTACAACCGTCCAACTCCGAATAACTGCAAGTACAGTTAGGATAGCTATACTCATCGCCAACATCCGGAACGAATGTTTAAACGAATCAACTTCGTGTCTTAAAACTGGACAGATTGTGACTTATTCTAACCTCAATTGTGAACTGAATGTATGAATCGTAACTGTTAAAAACGAACAGTAGTATGTATCTATTGTATCTCTAGTATGAGGTTATATAAATATTTTTTAATAGAACTTAGTCTAAAGGTTAAGACTGGAAAAACAATTTCTAGTAAATCGTCCATAACATAATTAGCTAAGATAGTGTTGATCTTGGCTCCAATTGTAGTGCCCCAACTTTGTTTTATAATTTGTTCTTCATCAGAGACCATGGGAGTTCAAGAGACTTTATAAGAGTAGGTACCATGTTGTTAAAATAGCAACGAACAATTTACTTAGTGGTAGAAGAAGTATCGGCCGATTGCACAAGAGATGAAGTAATAATCTTTCATAAAGGCAGCAGCCAGCCAATGAATAAGCAACATTGCTTATATAAAGGAAACAAAAGAAGATTTATTACTCTTTATATTCTGGACCTATTGAAATATGCTTTCTGTGAGTTATTTTGAATAATTTGTTCAATGCAAGAATAAACGTTTCTTGTGGCTATTTATTTAATTACATGATATTACTTTTTTAACTGGTAAGTATATATTGATTTAACTCAGATTCTTGAATTGTTCAAATATCATGTTTGACATTGACCTTTACGGATAAAATGCCACATTTTCCCTGAATCGAAAGCTTTGATGTATGTTTACAAACTCATTTGGTTTTATTTATTTGTATAGGAATCCGTTCAAAATGAAAAATTATTTTCAAGGAGTCACTGAACGTAATGTAAACATCATTAATTTGGCGTCTTAATAAATCTATCAGATTTTAACGAAGTTAATAGGTAACAGCAGGAGATTATTATCGCATGTATTAATAATTATGTTTTTTTTAAATGGAGTAAGTTTTAGGAATGGATTTAATTTATTTTTTCTTTAATTTCACATAAACCACTGAAAAACTAAAAAAGTTTCATAATAAACTTTTAAAGATCAAAAAAATACTCAATTTTTAAAAATAAACTCCACAAAAAATGATATTTAAATTTTTCTAAGCGTATAATATTATGTAATGGATGATATACAACAATTTTTTATATGACTTTTATGTATATATTTTTAATTGATTTCTATATTATGTTAAAATATCTCTCATTAACAAATAATTTAATGTTTCATTTATTCTGTTTTGCGCCATTCGAGCTTTCTCGATCGTTATTTTTATTTCTCGCGTATATTCTGATACCTCAAAGTAACAGTGACATAAGTCCCAAATTTCAGTTTTTTTTAAGTACAATATATACATAGAATTTCTTGCACTCGATACTGGTAACTGGTGATATCTCAATGTTGAACGAAATCTTCTTCTTCATTTTATATAGACATGACTCTGTCTATTTTTTAATGTGCCTCCAGTAAGTTGTCGTTCCATCGTTTTCGTGGTCTTCCTACTGATCGTCTTCCCATTTAGGAACCGTCTCTTGCCGTCTTTACTACTATATTTGTTGTCATTGAGCTTATATAATCTTTCCATTCTACTCGTTCCATTCTATTTCTTACTCAATTCTTGATGTTCTCCACCTTGCATCTACGTCGTATATTTGTACTTCTAGCTCTGACTCATAGTGTCTTACCATCAACTTTTCTAAGTGTTTTCATCTCTGCTGTTTCTAACATCCTTTTTGTACTCTCTGTGTCAGGTCTTGTTTCTGCCGCGTATGTCATTATTGGTCTGATGACTGTTGTGTAAATTCTGCCTTTCGTTTCTTTCCCGGTATTTTAATTCCTTCAAATTGTTTCATTTAGGCAGCCTGCGGCTAGGTTTGCTCTATTCAATTGATCTTCCACTTCAGTTTCGAGCTTTCCGTATCTAGGTAATGTGATGCCTAGATATTTAAACTCCATCACTTGTTCTATTATCTGACCTTCTAGCTCCAAGTTACATCTTATGTAACCATGCATTTTTTTTTGGAAAATCAACAGGTTAAATTTTCTGCTGGTTATATTAAAAATTGGTGCAGCATACGTTTTAAATAATCTTCACTTTGAGAGAGTAGTATTGCGTCGTCTGCATAGCAGATTATTTAAGTTGTTTTTCTCCCATTTGCTACCTTTTTTTTGTTTTTACTTTTTTTATTATTTCATCCAAAATCAGGTTAAACAATAGATGATTTAGGGAATTTCCCTGGCTCAGCCCATTGCCAGCTTCAATAGGATCGGTTAGTTCTTCCTCTACTTTTACATTAATTGTGTTGTTTTGAGAGATATTTTCGATCGGTTTGATTTTTTCCTTTCTTCACATTTTGTCTTCACTTCCTCTCTAAACCATGGTGCTTTCGTTTGTGATATCTTAGTGTTCGTTACTTCCCTCTCTCCAAGTGATTCTATTGCTGCGTTAACTATGTTATTTTAGAGTTTTTCCCAGCTTTCCTCGATGTTATCTTTTTCTAATATTTCCTTCCCATAGATATTTTCTGATATTCTTTTTCTGTATAAGTATTCCGTGGATTCCGTATTTAGTCCTTTGACTTTGATTTTTGTTTGTGTTGGTGCCGCTCTCTTGGGTGGGAAGTATTTCAGGATGATTCTTATTTTACATAATACTAAGCTATGGCCGCCACCTATATCTGCTGAGTTGGGGCATCTTACGTCGATTATTTTCGATGGATGTATATCTCTGTTGGTTATAACATAATCTATCATAGATAATTGTTCACGGGTGTTATTAAATGTATATCTGTATTGGTCTTTGTGGTCAAAAAATGTTTTCGTTGTGTTGTTTATTTTATTATTGAACGAAATCGTGACTTCAAATTATTTTTAATATCACTGCGACACTGGAATACCTTGCCAATGCCATACCATCATAGACTTGTAGAAACAAACGTTTATTCGGATTTAGTCATGTATTAGTAATGTGTTTCTAGTAGAAAGCTCTAGTTGTAAAAAACAGTTACAGAGAATAAATGGAAAAGAAAGATTTATAGTATTCCTGTTAAAGGATAACAAAAATGAAACAAAATGATAGTGATAATAATTAATAATGTTTATCCTTGAAATATCCTTCTTCTTAGTCTTCTGTCGTCCATGTTTGGACATAGGCCTCTCCCAACTCCTTCCATCGGTCTCTATCATAAGCAACATATTTCCAATTTGTTCCGGCTATTCGTTTAATATCATCAACCCATCTCATCTGTGGTCTTCAAATCATCTCATCTGTGGTCATCTATGGTGTTGGTCTTAAAATAACCAAATCTACAAAACTAGCGTGTTCGTGTGAATGGTTTCGTCATTAGTTAAATATGGTAAGCAAATTCAGAAATAGGTACGCAAACATTTTAATCAGATTTAATAATTTTGGTTTTCGAGTGATGTAGAAAGGGAAGAGTTTGGCCTTGCTGGAACTGTTAGTAGCGGAATGCAGCAAATCCACAGCGGAATATATTGCAAAAAACACTGTCGAGTATTATCATCGTTTTAATCTAAGTGACTCAAAAGGTGTGGATGAGAATTCTAATTTCAATTTACCTGATTTAAGATCAAGTAAGATTTATTCTTAACTAAAAAATGTTGTTCATGAAAATTAATATCTGCATACACTCGATGAATTGAAGACACCTTTCACCCAAGCTGATGATTTAAGGTATTCCGATGAGCCAAATGAGATATGTGGAGTACAAATGATAGATCCTAGTTTACATAAAAAAGTTCTAGAAACAGAACGGTTTATTTAAAGAAGTGAAAGATAAATGTAAAGAAACATAAGATTTCAACAGAGCTATTTGTCAAGACGCAGTAGGTAACACAAAGCCAAAAACTAAAACCACCAAGAGATAACTGTTTATATAAATGTGTAGAAAAAACGATTTAAGATGAATTTAAACAATGAAAATTTGGCAGAGAACTGTAGAGCGACGGTTAAGGAGAGAGACATCGATAAGAGAAGAACAGTTTGGGTTTATGCCTGAAAGGAGCACAACGGATTCCTTGTTTGCATTGAGACAGAGAAATATAGCGGGAGAAAAGAGAGCCACATTCAGTATTTATTGATCTTGAGAGGGCGTATGACACAGTTCCTAGACAAGAGTTATGGAGATGTATGAAAGAGAAAAAATAATCGGACAAAGAGCTGTGCTTGGAAAGGAAGATCTCGCTTGTTGTTATGATCTTTAAGCTGTGGTGATTCTCCCTTAAGGTGAAGTTGCAAAATTTTATTATAAATCTTGAATAAAAATTCAAAATGTTACCATATTTGACCTGATTCATAAACAAGGTTATTATTATTCACGGCACGAGGGACTTACAAAAATAGATGAGACTGTAATCGCTACTTGTGTACTTGTGTTAATCAGTATTTTAAAACGGTTTCAGAAAATAAACAAAAACAAAATATAATATATTATACTGACAACTAATTGTTTAGGTCAGAATAAAAACAAATATAGTTTCTCTGAAAATATATTTGTTTTTAGAGTTAGTTGTCAGTATAAACCAAAAAAATTCTTCATTTAATCGAGTCATCGGGAGGTCTCCTTATAAAGTATTGTTTGGTATGGATCCTGAAGCTGGTTTAAAAGGTACTAATATACCCTCCTAATTCTTGATGAACGTTCAAACAGAAGAACAGTTACAAAATAAAAAATGGGAAATGTGACGATAGTACTGAGATACAGCATCAGTGTTTTAACACCGAAAGATCGAATGTTGCATGGAATGGCGAAACCCAAATCACAGAGACATTACTCAAAATCCTAGGAATTGTAAAATCATTAATACTGACACGAATCTAATAAGTAATAGTGTTCATTTACAAAGTATAATGACTGAACTTAGTTTCCTAAATTTAGGACAAATACTCTACAAATGTTGATACTAATAACATTGACTAAGAATCTAGTCAGTTAAGGAGGACTGAGTATATTGAACCAATTTGTGTCACACGTCAAAATCTTACCACTAGCTCTCATAGCTGAAAGTCTTGTCATAGCTGATGTCACATGTGGGTTGTCTGTAGTAGAAGAGGAAGGTTTTGGTTCCACAGTACTGTGTTTTAGATGCAAAACGCAAGAAAATATACTATTACAGGAAAATGAGACACACAAAAGTTTAAAACGTGCAGCTTAAAAATAGTTAAAAACAAAGCAAAACAACTGACTCCTCTACTTATTGGCAGTAGTGTCCTGATAAATATACCGAAAGTGGTTCGTGGACCTTTGGACACCAAAAATATCAAAGAAAAAATGGATTTTAGAAATGGAATTTATAGAATAGGCACAAAAACCGGAAGTATTAAAAATTGGTTTGTGCAACAAACATTGTACTCGTCAACGGAAAGCTATAATGATGAAATTTTAGATACTTCGATATCTTTACGAGAAGTGGTGACTATAGAAACAAAGTTTGGAAGGCAAGATTTTCAAAAATGCTGTAGACCAGCACAAAAACAATGCCGTACAATGAGATATGCTTGCTTCAAAAAAAAAGTTCTTTGTGGATCTAAACGTCAAAGCAGTTTAAGTTATGTTAATAAATGATTTAAATGTAACATGAAAATTATTAATAACCTCATTGGTGAAATAAATAACATAGTTTTATAAGTAAACATCATAACGCGTTGTTTAATCAAATGAAAGGTCTAGCTGTGCAACTAGATGACTATTTCAATTAGCTGTTTGATTACACGACTGATCGTTGTCTAGCTGACCTGTTAAACGGTCTATTCGTGGTCGTCAGCCACTCGGATAATCGACATTCCGACATGTGATTGAATGACGTTGTTCATTCAAAGGCTACCTGCTCTATCGAACGGCTAATTTAACCATCTGGCTGCGACGTATACACACTAATGCACGCACATGCATACATACATAAATAAAAAAAAATACAAAAAGGAATCTACAATTTTTTATTCCAATTAATGATGTTAATCCATTTTCATTACTTGCCGAAATATATTAATTGACAAAAATAAGTACTATTATACTGTATTATCAATAGAATAGATCATTTAATATTTTAAAGCTAAAAATATCAAATGAAAGTACTGAATAATATTTAATACAAATAAAAATATTGTAGGTATAACACGAGATTGTTAATAAAGAAATAAAAGGTTTGAAAAATTTATACAATAACATGTATTGCCCTGAAATGATTTAAAGCTGTATCGATAACGACACCGCTTCAGTGTTCCTTGTCGCACATACTCGTATATTATAGTAGCTAATACTTGATTAAAAAAATTATTTGCTAATTGAGGCAAGTTTTTTCTTTATGTTCGTATTTGTCTTTTTCAATAAGTTTAGATTCGTTAATATTTTTTCATCTTAATAACGTATTAATGTGTTATTTTTATTTATATTTCTAACCTATCATATAAGACCATAATATAAAAATTTTAATAAAAAGGCCTAGGCGTCTATATACGTTGCTAATACACAGTAAGCAACGCTTTGTGTATGCGTACTTATACCAGTCGTCGGCTTAGTGACACAAAAATGTAACTACATTTTTCCTTGTTTCTATTGAGTGACACAAAATTGTAGCTCTCCGAACAGCTAAAACCCCAGTAAGGAGTTGTCGTAACTACATTTAACAATATTTTAGTGTCACAGAAATGTAAGTTTCTTCTTCTTCTGAAGAAACCTACAGGAAGGGGACTGGCTAAACAGGAAAAATTGGAGAAAACGGTTGAGTGAAGGAATACAGTGAAAACTGTGGAAATCCTTGTATATATATATAGAAATGTAAGTGCTGTTACATTTCTGTGATACCATGTTTTCGTACTATAAATAAGCTGATATTGAGTTACATTTTTGTGCATTAATTTTATTGCCCTGAATGGTGATTACAGGTAGCAACTGTGGATTTGATAATTTGTTTATTATGTTTAGTAGGGTGGTCCGTTGTATTTGCAGTTCTGTTACAGTTGTGAAACACGTGAATCAGTTAATATTTGTTTTTTATATTTAGCAGGGTAATCCGTTGCATTTCCAGTTCTGTTACAACTGTTAAGACCTAAATACTTGAATCGGTTTTAAAAGTTAATTGTTGTAGAGATTGTTATAATAATCGGTATAATATTGTTTTACAATTTTATTATTGCACAATAATGGACTCAAGAGAGAAGAAGTAAGTTTTGTTAGCTGTTAACAAATCGGAACGAGATGATAAAAGACATAGTCATAATTTACCGCTCTCATCACAACAAGTGACATATTCAGATAGTGCCTCCCACATTTCTACCAGTGAACCTAATGTATCAGGATATGAACAATGTGAGGATATATTTTTTGGTGACGATTAGGAATAAGTGACACGTGTGGTGGCCAAAACCGCAACGTAAATGTATCTGCTATGTTGCTTTACGCTCTTCAGACATTAGATATTCCAAAAATTGACTATTGCTTTTTTGAACCTGGCCATTCGATGATGGAGTGTGACTCGGTCCATGGTCATATTAAGAAAGCATAAAAAAATGTGGACATATTTGACCCCATTGGGTGGTACTCCATTGTAAGAATGGCGTCAAAGAAAATAAAATACACTACACTACACTGTTGTATTGATATAGATTGGACAGGAAAAAAATTATGACTTCAAAGTTTTTGCCACAATATAATAAAAAACAAAAAAGTGGACATCGATGGTAGTAGTTTAAATTGGCAAAACTAACGTGGCTACAATACAGAAAAGACGATAATACACATATTTTTTAAATAAAACAAGGAAAATGAAAATTTCGGGTAAATTGAAGTTATCCGAAAAGAAACTAGGAAATTTTCCATGCCAAACTTAACAGCAGCATATGAAGGGCACGGGCCAATAAAAGAGGAAAAATTTAAGGATTTAAAAGATAAGTGCAATAAAGGCATTGTTCCTTCCCAGTATTATCTCTTCTATAATTCGTTGCTCACCAACAATAAAGACAGTCAATCAGATGTACAAAGTGATTGACATAATTAAATTTATTATTTGAAAATGTTTTCAAAGTTTATGTTTAACTAAAATAAAAATTTTTGAGTTTAAATAAAGTTGTAAATGTTTGGATGAAAATAACCACAATATATTTATTTAAAAAAGAAACGTTATTGACGTTTCGACTTCTAATTCAGAAATCGTTGTGTAAACATTCTATATAATTTATTTTTTTAATAAATATATTGTTATTCCCATCGAGCCATTTAAATAGTATTTAATGCCACAAGAAAATAGCTTCAGAACAATATAAAGGTATAAACTGAATTATGATTATTATTTTTATTATTATGATTAGTAAATTGGGTAACCCTCAGTTGTGAAATTAGATTAAAATGATACAGCAGCAAAGAATTACAAGTAGGTACCATTTCATTTTAGAAAAGCTTAGTCTTAATCCTACTACAAAGTCATTTGTATTTAAACGGCGTGGTTAAGTTTTCGGACCAGGTAGAGATTAATAAATTTTAATCTATTATATTTTTAATTATTATATTTACCACTCTGGATGTCCATCTCTAGAAATTTATCGATATTACTCAAATACAAATGACTTTGTAATAGGATTAAGATTAAGCTTTTCTAAAATAAAATGGTCCCTACATAAGTCTCTATAATAATAGACTTCTTAGTTAGGGACACAAAAATTTATCTCCGCTACTTTATCTAATTGTTTATATTTTGAAAACACAATTTATCCATTGTTGCGTATAATTGTATTATCGTAAAGAATACATTTCTAAGATTAATAATTCGGAACAAAAAAGTTCAGAATAAACTACAGGTCATTACAAAATGCAAATAGTTTTTTTTAAAAACACTAAATAAGCCCTCCTGAAAAGTAGTTATTTTAGATACATGTTTGTGTCACTAAGCCGACGCAGTGTGACTTATCTGCAATAGCAAAATGCGGAAAATAAACTTATTTTTATAGTCGGTTCGCTATATTTACGCGGGTTTCGAATTAAAAATTTTATTGTAAGTACCCAGTTTTAATTACCTGCTCTTTGGGTAAATATCAACTGGTCAAATGAAATGAAAAATAATCCATAACTTTTTTAATTAAATAATAATGGAAAATCTTTAATATAATTGACAGTATAATAAGGAGAATTACTTCATTAATGGAGTCTAATGTGGCTAATATAAACCTAATAATAATTTTATATTACACTTCACACAGAAAATATGGTCTATGTATATTTGTTCCATGGAGAGAATTTCTAATGAAAAATAAAAAAATTTAACTTGCCAACAAAAATGAAAATCAGTCATTATCATCAAAAATGTCATAATCGTCATCATTATCACTGTCATCACCATTAATTGTTATTATGATTGGACTTATTTCGTTTATTTTATTTTCACGAGTCCACCAATCTTCTATCCGCCAAGTTTCCCGAACTGCGTCGTCGCTATAACCGTTAGGCCCAATATGGTTGTCATAATATTGTTTTGCTATTCCCCATATATATTCGATAGGATTAAACTGGCAATGATACGGTGGCAGACGTAAAACTTGATGACCGTAACTTTCAATAATCTAATCCACAACAAAGGTTTTTGGATTTGCGTGGATATTTGCCAAGCGTAATAATTCTGATTTTAAAATATGTTGTGTAAATGGTATATGTTCCTTTGTCAACCATTCTTTAATTTTATTAACAGTCCAAGAATTCGTTGGACTTTTGTTTAATACTTCAGAATGGTAAGGTGCATTGTCTAAAATAATTACGCTGGGCTCACTTAAACCTGGGAGAAGTTTTTCATGTAATCATTTTACAAACATTTCTGTGTTCATATTATCGTGATAATCACTTGATTTTGATTTAGATGAAAATATTAAATCAGCACCTTCTATAAAACCCGATTTCCCTCCTGCATGTAAAAATGTGGCGCTTCCCTTCTCCATCAGTATGTTTGATAGACTTTACGTTATCATCTTGCCATATTCTCTTGGTTGCACCCCTAGAAAATATTCATGTTTCTTCTAAATATATAAAATTTGCCCTTTCTTCTTTTAATTTAGAATATTTTCTTAGAAAGTTAATTCTTTTATGCACAACAGAACTTCTTTCACAAAGGGCTTTTCTGTTATCCTCCTTTTGAAATTTGAAACCCAAATTATGTATCACTTGCCATAGACTTGTTCTGCCAATTTCGTCAAATTTTCTATCTTTTAATTCCGAGAGAATTGTATTTAAGGTCACATGTTCCTTGTTGGCTGGCATTCGATAAATGGTATCACGAATTTCAAATTTTTTTCATCTGGAATATCTTTCGTTTTCAATGATAGGCGAGTTTTTCGGTGATCTTCTTTCTGCCGTTCATTATTGCGATTTTGTAATACTCCTCTTAGTTTGGTTTCACTAATTCGTAGAGCATCACATTTGCGCGTTGTTGAACAGACATTACCGATTTTAAAGGACCGTCGTTTTCTTTTTCATCCGTAAAATACTTATGTACACTACAAATTAGACTATCTACATCTAACACACGTCTATAATGCCTATCTTATAGGCATTTTTAAATATTTCCACCAAACATACAATGTCAACACTGGCAAAGAATCAATTCAACTGCAATATTGTAACAAATTTATACCTACCCTAATGTTATTTTAATGTATTTTAAAATATGACCATTAATGCAGTTTTTACCTAATTTTCTGGGAAGTCGTTTACTGCAACTTGTTATCAATGAGTCATTAGCATAATTTTGTTAATCCGAAACCCGCGTAAATATAGAGAACCGACTATAATTTCATTTCATTTTATAAATATTACCTAAAAAACAGAAAAAATATCAGGTGGTTAGTAATTATGTTTTATGATCTCGTTAATGATACATGTCAAAAAGGGAGAAGCCTTTTTGGTAAAACCTTGCATTTTTTAGGACAAATATTTTTTCGGTCAACTTGTCAACTTAATAATTGTCTTAAGAATTAACAAAATAATATCCAGTTAGTAATAAATTTTTGAGAATTATCAAATAAACTGAATATGTCCCTCCTTATGGTGCCTTTTTGATAATGAAGCTGGACACTAGTATGGCCATTTTGACTTTGTTGAATGCTGCTCTGAGTAGAATTACTAGCTATTTCCAAGCAGAGAAGTTCCAAGCAGAGTAGCTCCAGTAATATTATAATTACTATTTCCAAGCAGAGAATTTAACTGTGATTTTTAATTTAAACCATTTTTGTAGGTTATAGGTTTTTCTTCTTCTTTCTGGACCTCTTTTTTCATGCATCTTATCTTATATGGCCCAGGTTCTCCAGGTTGGCGATGTTTTATGGCTGTGACCTGTTTCGCGATATTTACTTATTCTATGTAGAACTTCTTCATTGATAATTTTATCTATCCAAGAAATCCTCAGTGACTCTTCAGTTAAAGTACATGACTTTATTTCATATAAAAGAATGAAGAATACGTAGCATTTTGGTAAATTAACTTTTATTTTCAGATTATTACAGATTTTTTTTGCAAAAGCTGATCGTGCCTTCTCGATGCTTATCTTAATTACCGTCGAGTGTTCTCATTGTTTCTTTAAAATTGCGCCAAAATAGCAACATTTGGTAATTAGAACAGAGTTATATAGGTTGTTGATGATTAGAACAGTTGCCCAAATCTGCTAAATACTTCTGCTACCCTAGAGACAAGTGTCTGGAGACCTTTCAGACTCCCTGTAAAAATGACAGTGTTATCAGTAGACTTCGGCAAATATGCATATTGCATATTTTGCATATTGTGCATATTTTATGCAAATATTTCATATTTTGGCATATTTGTATAAAAGTTTGCATAAAGTGCATAAAAGTTCAGATTTTTATACTGTATTTGAAAATTTTTAAACATACCAATTTATTTCAATTCTTGTATAAAATTTTGTAGTCATTTTAATCAAGAAATGATCTAAGTACGTAATCTCTACAGGTACAAAACATTTACAATTTCAAAGAAGATCAATTTAAGTAGCCCTCAACATTCTTAGAAAGTCTCGGTCACTGAGGCATTCAGTTATTGGATAATCGCTAAGGGTTCGCTCATTTGCATTTTATGATCTAATCCCCAAATCTATCTACAATTTATTGTATCTTAACAGCAGGTAAACGGCTAATAGTTTTGTTCCTAATTTAGGGATTTTCCAAAATCTCCCAGTTTATTGAATTAGGTACCTAAACATTTCTAATTTGATGATCAGATTTGTAAATCATTTTTGTTTTGATATTCAAAGCGTGAACACTCGTTGTGCGTAACAAAAAGAAAGATTGTGATTTTATAATGCCTAAAACAACCAGTGCTTCAACTTGGATACCTTATAAAAAGCTGTCTATGGATATGGGAAAAATCTACTGTTCAGTCTGTGGCAAAATTGTAAGTATCTAATATTTTCTATTAAATATCTAATATTTCATACATACAGGGTGTTTCCAAATGACACTTACAACGTTTGACTGTAGATACTTCTCGAAAAATTGAACAAAACGATATAGTTAATGAGGGGTCAAACTTATTTACTTTTCGAGATACAGGGTGTTAAAATTAAAAAAAAATTTAATTCTTTTAGTTAATAACAACATTAACTTTAAAACAAATAAACGTATTTACTTGAAATTTAGTACTCGTAGGTTGTTTTTAAATGAAAAATAGCTTCCTTTAGTGAGAAAAAATTGTCCATGGTACAATACAATGGTGTGTATTTAGAAAAATTTTTCACCTTTACTTTTTTTTATGAAGTCAGCTATTCTAAAACACAATTATTTTTATTGTAATTGAATTAACAAAAAAAAAACTTTTGTTGAATTTTAAAATAAGTTATATGATGTACTAATGGTTAGTAACAAAAACTAATTTGTGGATTAATACTGCATTTAAAACACTTAGCGAGTGTTTTTTTTCCAAACCAGTTATTTGATTAACCAAAAACACCTTGTATATTTTTATATTTTAAAGGTTGGGTTAAAATAAAGGTTTTTATTTTTATTTATAGATAGCATGTGAGAAGAAATTTGAGATAGACCAACATGTGAGAACTGCTTCACACATTGCAAAAAAAAGAAAAAATGGGAGGAAAACATCAAACTTCAATGGCTAAATGTTTCCAATCTACTTCAAAAAAATTAGATGAGCAAGAAACTTTTAATGAAGACTTGTGTCGCGCATTAGTGTCTGCAAACATACCGCTTTCAAAATTAGCAAATGTAAATTTTAGTTCGTTTCTAAAAAAATATTGCAAACTTAATGTTCCAAGTGATCGGTCTCTAAGAGGAAATAATGTGAACGGGCTATACTCGTCGGTGTTAATTAATATTAAGGAAGAAATTGCAGATAATTATTTTTACATATCTGTAGACGAAACCACTGATTCCTCAGGAAAGTATATTGCTCATTTATTGATTGGTGTTCTTAAAGAAGATACCTTACCAAAATCTCATCTTATTTCATGCCAGCAACTTGAGAAAATAAATGCTTTAACAATTTCGCGTTTTATACAAGAAACATTAGCAACTTTTTTTCTTCCGACAACTATTCCTTCTAATAAATTACTGCTTATTTTATCGGATGCTGCTCCTTATATAGTGAAAGCAGGACAAAATTTAAAAATATTTTTCCCAGATTTAATACATGTTACTTGTGTAGCGCATGGACTAAACAGAGTTGCAGAGGAAATACGAAAAAAGTTTCCTCTTGTAAATACCATGATATCCAGTGTCAAAAAAGTATTTCTTAAATCTCCTATAATAATTCAACTTTATAAAGAAATGCTACCTAACATTCCTCTTCCACCACAACCTATTTTAACGCGATGGGGAACATGGTTAGAAGCAGCTAATTTTTATGCAGATCATTTTGTTAAAATAAAGAACATAATTGATACGTTAACAGATGAAAGTTCCCAATCTATTTTGGATTCTAAACAAACTTTTCAGAGTAACTTGCTTCAACAAGAACTTTCATTTATAAAATCAAATTTTAGTTTTGTTCAAAAAACAATTACTCAGTTAGAATCACCAAAACTGTCATTGTTCGAAAGTACAGCATTAATAAAAGAATTTGCGTCATGTTGTCGGAACGTTAGAGGTAATATTGGAAAAGATATTTTAAAAAAATTTGAAGCTACTATGGAAAAAAATAAAGGTTACCATATTCTTTCTGAAGTAGTCAGTGTTCTAGCTGGAAATATTTCGGAAACAATTAATTTAGAACCAAATGTTTTGGTTAGTTTGAAAAATGCTCCCGTTACATCAGTTGATGTTAAACGAAGTTTTTCCATATATAAATATATGTACTCAGACAGAAGCCACAAGTTTTTGTTAGAAAATTTTAAACACCACTTGGTCATTTATTGTTACCATAATTCTAAATAAGTTTATTCATACTTAAAAATGATGTAGTTACTTAAAATAAATGTAAATCTTAATGAATAGTAGGAAATATTTAGTTATGTACACTTTTTTTTTTAAATAAAATTGTTACTATTTTACGATTTTTTTATTTATTTGTATGCATATTTTGTAAAATATTTGCATATTTTCGGGTAAACACGTGCATATTTATGCGCATATTTTCTACATTTTTATTTGCATATTTGCCGAAGTCTAGTTATCAGCATCTTATGTTGTTTAGACCTTCTTCATTTAAAATTGTTTCCTAGTCTATATAAGTTAGCCCTAGGCTCATAAGGTAATCTGAATATATATTAAAGAATAATGTGGACAATCTACATCCCTGTCAACTTCTCTCTGGACTCCTCTCATTATTGTGATATCTTGGGTGTCCTGGTTGCTAACTCTTACCTTGGTAGTTTAATACCAATATGAATTAGATATAATTTTTATATCCCGACTGTCAATATTTTTGCCTTTTAATATAGTTATCTACAAGATTTTTATGTTAAATCGTAAATACGTAAATTCGTTTTGTTTTAAGTTAACCTTAAGGTTAACTAAGGAAATCGTAGTTGATTGTTTGCTTAAATCCGTTCATTAAAACTTTGACGTGTAAATATCTTATACATCTCATCATTTCAAAACTAGTTCGTTACATGCAGCAGGTATTGTATAGCAAATTGTGCCTGCAACGATATTAGTACAGGATGTAAGAGGAATACACCTAAGCTGTTCCCTGAAAAGTTCTCTTGTTAACTCGTCTTTTCAAATATAATGTGAGTTTACATAACTGCTTCCCAGATGAAAATGGTTGTAAAAAAAATAGCAAAATACTGTTATTAACATTCAATTCATATTACTGTGCAAAAAAATTTGTTCACAAGATCAAATGGAACATTTTCAACATTTTTTACGAGATATTGAGCAAGGATATTATCCACCACAAATAGTAAAGAGCCATTATTTATTAGTAAATTGTTTCAGCGATTGTAAATTTTATTACTTATTTATTTACTCATTCTACTAGTAGGTCGCGATTGTCATCTAGAAATCGAAGTATTTAAGGATAATTTTAATTTATTGAGGGTACCGTAAATGCTACAAAATATCAATAAAACTCTGAAAATAGCCCACTACCGAGTATTATCAAATTAAATGTTAGCGGAAATTATATTTTTTGGCTGGACGAAGCAGCCTTTCACAGAAATAAAACATTTTTACTGATTATTTTGTTTTAAAAAGAGATACTTACTTCAAAAATATGCCGTAAAATAGTTTTTTTTTCTCATAGTTATGATGAAATTCATGTATTGGTTTATTAACTTCAACTTTTATGGACTATAGACCATCCCATATAATCTAAAATAAGACTGTACAAAGTTTCCGGTCAATATCACTGTCATAAAAGAGAAACGATGGTTAAAAAAAGCTTTACTTCCGACGTTGTCGCAGTACATCTAGAAAACAGAAAACTTTCTACGACAACGTTATACTTCGGAAAAGTTTGGTAAACGTTCCAGCTTTTAGGCAAATAAGTAATAATGCTAAAAACATGCCACCACCACTTAAAAAGCGCAAATAAAAGTAATCCAGCATCATTAACAAAGTTTTAGGTACAATGGACCAACTGAGGGGATAATGGTATTATGAAATAACGTTACTGAAATTGCTGTTTTTCTTGGTATATACTTATATTATATTAAAAATAATAATATAAATATAAATATAAATATATTATAAATGTATAAATATTGTGTCAATATAAAAGACATCATTGTGGCTTAATAATTATTTGCATATTAAATTTCTCTTTATATTACACTGCAATCCCACCAATTTGTGGGTTAATAAATTTCAATAATTAAAAAAAAAACTACGATTAGGATTCCCATAAATAAATAATGACAAAATAAAGTAAATATTTGAATAAAGTAAATATTTCTGCCTATAGAATAATTTTTTGTGAAAATTGTTTATTATATGTATTGTATGTATGGCGAACTATTTATAGATTTTCACTCAACCTATAATATTTATTTTATCTGTAAAGATGACCATTTCAAAAAAGGCAGTAATATTACCAACACAAATATTTTAAACAATACAAATTCATCATCATACAGATGAGTGTCTTACCACCGGGCAAAATAGCGGAAAGGACAGAAGATATATTAAGTTGTGAAGATAGACTAAGGTAAACTAGGTCTTAGACTTGGCTATTTGACTTCAGTCATAATTATACGGATGACCTCGAAAATATTTTATTTTAATAATTTCTGATGTTAGAATAAATGATTGAATAAATTAAGATATATTATACTAAAAAACATTAATTAGTAGCGATTTTAAATTATAAATCTTTAAGTTAGTTAATAATAAAAATAACTCAACTGAAATATTTGACTAAACTAAAGGTAGGTAAGTCCAAAAACAATTATTGTATGTGGAATTGGTGTAATAGTTAGAGACTTGGTCTATTAACAAGAAGGTTGGGGTTCAATTCACACCAAGGATAACATTTTTGTTTTATTCAATCAAAAAATGATAAAAAATATGATACATATTAGGTAACAAGTTTTCAAAAAACTCATTATTTACAATTTATTCTTATTCCAATGTTATAAAATAGAAATACAAAATAATTCAAATTCAATTCAAGTTTTACAGTCTTCAGTTGTGAATGAAAAATAATCCGGTGAAGACTATTTAATGTCAAATCCATCACTAAATTCTCAGTGTTAATATCAATTCCTCTGTACAGGTAATGATGTTCAAAAAAATTGACAACATTGGAATGGATGCGCGCAAACAGCTGCCTGCTTTACAGCTAACCAAATCATCAAGCCTTCAGCCATCAAATAATAACATATCGAGAAGTGTTTTTGCACGGTAAACAGAAATTTTTATTGAAAAACAATTAGTAAAAATGGTTTTAACGGTCGAGGAAAAAGTGCAAATTGTTGTCTGGCGTCTGAATGGATTATCAGACAACATGATTAGACAACAATTTGTAAATATGTTTTCAAATAGACCGGCTCCAGCACGATCAACAATTCAGTCTATTATACGTAATTTTTTTTATTTACGGATCAGTGTTCGCTCCAAGAGGAGTTCGTAGACGAAAGAAGGTAAATCCAGATTTGGAACTAAGGAACACTTTGATTTGTGTAAGTATTGAGCAAAATCCTACCCAATCAACATCTCGTCTCGGAGAACAATATGCCGGTGCAACAACACTTTATTGACGATATAGAACATGTAAATAGATTCACATACCTAGGAATGGATCTGGTCGCGAGCAATAAAGAAAAATCGGAAATAAATAGAAGGCTTGTGCTGGCAAATAAAGCCTATTTCGCGATGGGCCACATATTCAAATCGCGAGACGTACACCGGAAAACAAAACTCCGGGTCTATAAAACAATAATCAGGCCCATAGTAAGTTATGGTTGTGAAACATGGGTGGTGACACAGAAATCTGCCAATGCATTAGATGTGTTTGAAAGAAAAATATTACGTAGTATCCTGGGCCCAATAAGTGAAAACAACAACTGGCGAATTAGGTATAATAGAGAAATATACGAGCAATATAGCGAACCAACTCTAGCACAAAATACTAAACTGCAGAGATTACGACGGGCAGGGCACGTGGTCCGCATGCATGAGAGTAGAATCCCCAGAAAATTATTAAATGCAAGAATGCAGGGAAAAAGACCTGTTGGAAGACCTAAAAAGAGATGGGAAGATGAAGTCGATGAGGATGCCAGGAACTGCCTGGCAACGCGTTTATGGAAAAGAACAGCGGTTAATCGAGATGATTGGAGAAGCCTGTTGAAGGAGGCCAAGGCCCTATTTGGGCTGTTGGGCTGTATTGAGCAAAATCCTACCCAATCAACATCTCGTCTCGGAGAACAATATGGAATTTCAAGATTTAGAGTAGGTAAAATTTTGAAAAGACAAGGATACTGTCCCTATAAACTTCATAAATCCAACGAATAATTCCCTGGGGATTAATATAGACGTTTAGAATTTTGTCAAACTGCAATGGAAATGTGACATCAAGATGAACGTTTTGTTCACCGATGAATGTACGTTTTCATTGCATGGCCGTCACAATTCAATGAATGCTCGGTATTGGTCTCGAGGAAATTCTCGTCAAATTTATGTTGCTCGTACCCAGCGTCCTCGAAAAGTAAATGTTTGGGGAGGCATAATAGGGAATCATGTCATTGGTCCATTTTTTATAGACGGTATGTTGACTGGGCGGAAATACTTTGAACTTCTGCAAAATTAAATTGTCCCAGCTCTTCGTAATTTACCAATACCTTTCGATTCCATATGGTTTCAACACGATTGTTGTCCTGCACATAATTCTCACATCGTCAGTGAATATCTCAGTGCGACTTTTCCTAATCGATTGATTAGTGGTCACGGAGATATTTTTTGGCCTGCAAGATCACCTGATCTTGCACCTTGTGATTTTTTATGTGGGGATATATCAAGTCCAAACTATATGGAATTAAAGACGAAAGGTCTAATTCTCTTTAAGAATTAAGAGAAAAGATCTTTGATTCAATGAGAGGTATTAGTCCAGAAACATTTACTAATGTTAGACTAAACTTTTATAATAGACTGAGTTATTGTTCTGCTGCTAATGGAGGCTTATTTGAACATTTTTTGTAAATACATTTCATTAAAATAAAATACGTTTATTTCGAATATTTTTATAGAATGTCTACCTATTTAAACATTTTTTGTAAGTACATTTATTTAGAACGTTCTTTTATGTTTGAAGTATTTTTACATTATTTTCGAAAGTACGACATTGTTTTTTCAATAAGATTTTCATGTTTTACTATAAACACTTCTAATAAAGACTGAAATAAATGTTTAGTGATTTAAATCAAAACGATATAGCATAATTTCAAATTTTAATTTTTAAAAAAGTAAAACCTCTATGTTTGATTCGAACCCCGAGCGCCTGGATGAGAACATCGTGCCTTGAACTCTGATCCATCAGACTTTTATAATTATTTAGTTACAGTTTGGGTTATTGTTCTGCTGCTGTTCAAATCATAGTAGAAATTATTCTTGGTTAATAATTTAAAACTTTAGATTAAATAATCAATATTAATTAAATTATTTTATTCACATTTTAGCTTTATTGTGGTCAATCAGTTTTCACTTTATGCGAAATTAAAAAATGGAAATACGTCACACATACGACGTTACACGTAATAATTATAAACGAGGTGATTTAGCTCGAAGCCAACGTCTAAAGGTGTGAGACTATCGATAGTGGTAATGTAATGTAATGTAAATTATAGGTTTCTATCGATTATTTCTCACCTCTACGAGTTTCATCTCTTTTTATTTTACAAGGTAACTGTGTATTCTATCTCTTGCGTTAAAAAGCCGGGTGGTAAGACACTCATCACTGTATTATCTTTCTATGGGGTTAAGCCACAATGTAATGAAAATCACATTTTGAACTCAGTACCACACGTAAATAAGTGGATAAATCTAATTTTTGTAAAAACAAGATATCTCAATCTTGAAACAGTTCTCTTTCAATTCCGTCGGGTGTATACTACTTCGCTCCCGCGGTCAGATTTTAATACTCCACAGAAAAGGGGCATAGGTAAATTCGCTCCGGCCATATATTTCTTAGAAAAGATATTTGAATAATGTCTTCTTAAACTTTGTATTTACCTATTAATACAACACTACCATCATTGTTTAAAAAAGAATGAGTCTTTTTTAAACAATGCTACTATATTACACTACTTCTTACTAAAAGAAATATTAAAATTATAAGGATAATATCACTAAAGTATTATGATGTTAGAACTCATATTCCCTTGTTTAATATTTGATTGGGTTTTTTCGTATCAGAAGTTGCAGTTGATATATTTCTATGAAAAGATTGGTAGGTAATTAGTATAGTCCATTTCCATCATATTGATAGCACATTGTGTATGCAAATCCCTAAACTGTTGATACGGGTGACTCAATGAAAAATAGATATTTGTCAACAAGTTTACAGAAGTCTATAGGAAATCAATTTTAAATTGAGTATGACCACCAGGTACAAAGGTTGAAGCAGAATAGAATACAATAGTATTGAGGGTTACTAATCCCTAAATAAAGTTGCCAGTGTCGAAGTGATGGAAATTAAGATACTAATGAATTTGCAAGAAATGTAAGGTGTTTATTTTATTGGTTATATATAAAATAATTTGTGGCCGTAACAGGGGCCGATTTGTAAAAAAATGAATATTATTTTAATCAAATTCCATTTCAGATTCACTGCTTTCTTCAGAATTGAAGAAATCTTCAACTCCAATGTTAATTATTACCAGTTCCAGCATTGCATCAGTCATCAAATTCCACATTTTATTTTCTTCCTTGTGAGCATGACTAACAGCATTTTTCCAATTTTCTGGAGTTACTTTTGATAAGGAATGTTCTAATAATTGTTGTAAATCTTCTAATTTAAAAGTTTTGTTGTTGCGTCCGACTTCACCCTTTACTTAAGACCATATATTTTCTATTGGATTCAGATCACAGTGGTATGAGGGTAAACGTAAAATAATTACATTACGGTTTAATGCAATTTCATTAATTATATATTTTTTATAAGCTGCTTTATGTTGCCTTACAATAGGTAATATTTCCTTTTTTGTCGAATTCTCCTTGTACTCAATTGCGTGTTTATCCAACCATTCGATTAGCTCTCCTTTTTTCCATGCCGTTGTTGGCAATTTTTCTGCTAGTCTTGAATGGTAACTAGCATTATTCATGACTATGACAGAATGTTTTGAAATTAAATCCAACATTTGCTCAAAATATTCTTCAAAAACGTCAGCAGTCAGATTTTGAGGCAAAACTTAATAATCCACCATTGACAAAACCGCATTCGTTTCCAATATGGGTTATTATGAGTCTGCGTCCTTTTCCAACTGGAATATTGTTTATTCCAGTAGATACACCTCCGATGAATACCTGACGGGAACTTTTTACATTTGTACCAACCCATAGATATGGTACAGTATGACCTTCATTTAGCCAAGTCTTGTCCAAATAAAAAATTGTTTTCCCTTCTTCTCAGTACTTTTTAATAGTTCTTAGATAATCTCGTCTCCAACATACAATGTAATCTTTTTCAATTAAAACGGATTTTCTTCTATTCTTTTGCCAACGAAATCCCATCTCTCTCAATAGTCCCCATAATTTCTTGTTGCTTATGATTGGTATCTCTTCGTTTTCTCTAATTAATGTTTGGATTTTGTCCAATGTTGGAAATTCTTTGTTAAAAAAAAAGAGTGGACGCTGCGTCTTATCATGTTTTTATGTATTTCTTCAATTTCCAAGGGTTTATTCCCTCCACTCTTCTTGGAAGATGTAACAGTTCCTCCTTTTCTTTCGTTTATTAATCTATAAATTGTTGCTTCTCCAACCCCTGTCATATTTTAACACATGTTAACGATTTCACGAACATTACTTAAAGGGCGTTGATGTACAAGTACATCGTGTCCATTTAATATTATATTTTTCTCTCTTAGACTGAAGGCACCTTTAAAACTATACTTAACCGGGATAAAACCTGTTGTCGACGTCTTTTTTAAATGCAAATAACAAAATATTGACACCAAAAACGTAGGTTGGTAAGACATGAACAATGTACATCTACAAACTAAATGGAAGATGCAAACTATTTCTAATTTATATTATTGGCATAAGCTGTAATGTGGCATAAAAATCACTTAAACTATCATTAGTGAAGCCTTATCAGTAATTCCAGGTAATCGTTCAAAGAAGGTATTATTTTTGTGTCAGGCGATAACTTGTATAGAAAACAATAATCACCTTTAAATTACTGTTTACATTAATTTATTTCGTGAAACAATAAATTCTCTCGTTAATCGCCCATGTATAATTAACAATAATCGTGTGGCATATATACCGACGTTTTTTACGCACCAAAAAGGTATAGTGAGATTAGTGGACACTTATTTTACAGAAGATTTTTTAAAAGATAATGAATTATTGACGGCATCTTAAAATATTAATTTCTTTTATTTATTTCAAAACAAGTATAGGGTGATGCCTATGGTTTTTTGACCTGTTGAGGATTTACATACATAATGTGCTATCAGTATGATGGAAAAAGACTATAGTTTACCTGAAATTTTATGATAACAAATAGGGGTGGTGCGAATTTTAACATTATTACTGTAGTTCCAGTTTGAATGTCGTTATACCTAGTTCATGATGGAGAAATCTGAAATAGGTGAAATGTTAAGAGAAAAGGGCAAGTCAATGTTAGTTATTGACAATTACAAGTATCTTTCTCTTGTCGTTTCCTCATTGCTGAGGATCGTGATTTCCTACAATGCATGTCAATTCTCTCCATCTCTTGCGATTTTGGGCTGCTCTCATGGACTCGGAAAACGTCTCTCCAGTGGCTTTCTGTACTTGATCTGACCATCAGATAGGTGAGCGTCCTCTGCCTCTACGTCCTTCTACGTTTCCGCACACATTTACAAGTATAACTTCCATAAAATGCTTGCTAATAAAATCAAACGTTGGCAGTGTGTAGAAAGAAGTTGCAAAGCATTTGTTAAAACTTAAAACTGTTAAAAAGAACAATTTTTATTAAAAAATGATCCGGTAATAAAATATGTTGCCTTTTCTTATGTATCTAACTTAACATTTTTCAGTAAATTAGAAACAATTTATGTTGATGGAACTTTTAAATACTGCACTAAATTTTTTATTCAACTATTTACAGTTCACGGACGCGAAAATGGACACTATGTGCTGTTGGCATTCTTTTTGCTTTCAAATAAGTTAACAAACTCTTATGTGACTTTAAATTGTTTAAAGATGGAGTGTTAAAAATTGAACTTAAATTTTAGTCCCAATGTTGTGTATGCCGATTTCGAAAAAGCGATCCATGCAGCTCTAAGTGAAGTGTTACCATTTGCGAAAATAAAAGGATGTGGGTTTCATCCCGGACATTCATGGTGGAGAAAAATTAAAAAAATTGGTATGGCTACTGGGTATTCAAACGACAATGAAATCGGACAATACCTTAGTTCGGTCTACCTTTCCTAGATCCATTAGAAGTAGGTGAGTATTTTGCTTTAGACTTTAGTGAAATATTAGCAGCACAACACTAAGCCATACAACAATTTGCTGACTACTTGGTGGACAACTATATTTCTGAAGAGGCAGACTTCCCTCCTGAGATGTGGGCGGAAAACAGTTCATCAATTGAGCGTACAACCAATGCCTGTGAAAGTTTCCATTCTAAATTTAATTAGTTATTTTACAATCCGCACCCTATTATATTTCAATTTTTAGAAGTTTTAAAAGATATTCAAATTGACACTTAACACATAAAAATGCGAAGTTTTGTGAAACCAAAAAAAGTGTACCGAAAAGTACTTCTAGAGCGTCAAAAATTTGTTGATCACAAAATAGCGGAATTAAAGCAAAATAAAATTGGTAGATTTGATTTTGTTAAATGTATTTCATTTAGATTTTTAGCAAAATAAGTGCCTCGTTTTAATTTGTATTTGTTTAATTTTGTAATGGTAGAGAATATCTTATATTATGTTAGTTTTTACACTTGTATTGCTTTCTTATTATACCTATTTTTTAGAATAGGCACAAAAATTATTTCAGTAATTTTTAAAAACAATTCAAAATTTTTAATAAAAGTTCTAAATAAATCACTAACATTTTTCAAAATACATAATAGTAATGAGCGCGCTATTAACCGGCAAAATAAGACAAAAGATGGAAAACATATTAAGTTGTGAGATAAATAGAAATGAAACTATTGAAGATGGGAAATTTAGAGATAGAACCTATAAATTTACATTTTATTTATTGTTTCCCACCTTTAGACGTAATAATTTGAAAACTACCGCTGTGACAGTGACAGCTTTAGTTAACATCCTCCTCTGATACGTCTAAAGTTGGGAAACAGTGAATAGAATGGAAATTTATTGGTTTCTATTGCTAAATTTCTTAACTCTACTAGTTTCATCTCTTTTATCTTACAACTTCATATGTTTTCCATCATTTGCGTTATTTTGCCGGTTATTAGCGTGCTTATTACTGTATTTATATAAATATGTAACTACCAATATTTGATATAATTTCTAATATAAAATACAAAAGTCGCAGTACCTATTTTCCTGGTGTTAATTTTCCTAGAACATAAGATAAATACTTAATCCGCTTGACCACGGCGAACTAGGTTATGGTTTTCGGGGTGAACTAGTATGTAATTAAGAGGATTTTTTGACCTTGGGAGCGAACTAGTGTGCTCCGATTCCGTCAGGTGAATAAATGGGTATTTCAAATTAGCAAGAGCTTACTTGGTAGGAGCCCGTGAATATTTGGATTTGACGATTTATTTGGTATTAGAACCGGTATATCGCCTTGTCGACTTCTCTAATTGACTTATCAACTCTTGAAGAGTATGAAATATTTGTTTGAGCTTGACCATCCGGGTGCATAGTATTCAGTCGGTGAATAACTATAATTGGTTTCAAATGAGTGTAGAGTAATAAATCATGAAGTGTCATAAAATTTGCCTGAATTTCGGTGTCGTCATGGGCGTAGGCAAATGGACGGATGTCAACTTCGTCGTCAAAAATTGATGTACCTCAAAATATCATATTTTGGATATTTTGTGATAACCAATTTTATTTAATTTTTCGATTAACTTATTCTTCAAACTCGTATTCCATTATATGGTCATTAAAGCTAATTACATTTTTATTTATAAAAATAAATTCACTTCCTTACTGAACGAATAAAAGCAGTAGAAGAAACTGATAAGGGTATGACGCACCTCCTAATATTACTAAGAACTAAAATAAATCAACATGAAGACTAATAACGCGTAATGAGGTTTTACTTACACTTTCATTATAATCCCTCTTTTATTTTATTATTATCATTCGACATTCGACATTCGAGTTAGTAATTGTTACTACACCAATTAAACGTACAGTAATATTGTGATATAGAAATAGTGAAAAAGTTATAAAATGGCGACATTTACTCCAAAGAAAAGAGGTGTAAAAAATTCTCCGCTATCTGTTAGTGAAAAAGTTATAATTTTAAATGTATATGATTGCATAAAACACGATCACCCTAGTTTGTCTGTGCAAGAAAGTGTTGAGCGATGTGCCCGAATGACTGGAATTGGACAGTCCACGATTTTTAAATTATTGCGAGAAAGAAAGATATCAGGCCAGTTAAGTCCATGCAAGAGAAAATCAGGAAGACCAATAAAAATCTTAGGTGAAGACACCAAACGTGACATTCGAAGAAAAGTTCATTCGTTTTATTTTAAAAAGGAAATACCCACCCTTGACAAAATACTAATGGAGATAAGCCAAGATAACGATATTCCTTTGATATCCAGAAAACTTTTATGGAAAACTTTAAAAAGTATGAATTTTTCCTGGGAAAAGCACAATCGAAAGGCACTATTACTTGGAAAGTGATGAAATCATTTGCTGGAGACAAAAATATTTGAGAACTATAAAACAGTACCGCAGAGAGCACAAGAAAATTTTTTGTCTTGATGAGACGTGGATAAACGAAGGTTATATAGTCCAAAAAATGTGGCAAGATAAAAATGTAACAAGTGCTCGCCAAGCTTTCATAGAAGGCCTTTCGACGGGTATTAAAGTGCCTTCGGGAAAAGGGAAGAGGCTTATAATTGCTCACATTGGAAGCGAAGAAGGATTTTTAAAAGAAGGTTTGTTAAGCTTTGAGTCGTGTCGGACGGGAGATTATCATGAGGACATGAATTCGGATGTCTTCGAAGACTACTTCGGGGAAATGTTAAAATTTCTTCCAGCTGATTCGGTCGTGGTTATGGATAATGCAAGCTACCATTCAAGGCGCATAGAGAAGGTACCAACTTCAGCTTGGAGAAAGCAAGAAATTATTAACTGGCTGTCAAATGAAGGTATTCAGTTTGAGACGAATTCAATAAAGAAGGAACTACTAGCCGTAGTAAAACAACATAAATCTCGCTTCATAAAATATGCCGTAGAAGATGTAGCAGAAAAGTATAAAGTAACTGTGCTACGCCTACCGCCATATCATTGCGAATTAAATCCCATAGAACTTATATGGGCACAAGTTAAAGGATATGTTGCAAGGCACAATACCACATTTAAAATGAAAGATGTCAAGGTATTGTTTGATCAAGCCATTATGGAAATCACATCAGAAAACTGGCAAAAAGCAATCCAGCATGTTTTAAAAGAGGAAGATAAAATGTGGGAACTGGACAACTTGGTCGATCAGGTGGTTGACCCTATAATTATAACACCAGGGGATGATGACAGTTCTTCGGATAAAGACTATAGTGATGTAGAATTGTAATAACGTATCCAGTAAAGTTTTGGTAGTTTTTGTGAATAAATTGATTTAAACTCCCCACAAGTGTTTCAATATGTAAAGTTCATTCGTGTGTGTTTGTGAGTATTTCCCGATTTCGGTTCGTATATATTTTATTGTTACATTTTATATTTTTTTAATAACACTGTTCTGCTGTATTACATTTTTATTTCCTTTAATATGATTTTTAAGAATGCATATTCTTTTGTCAATTAACCCACTAGCGCGCCTCTGGCTCAGTGTTTATCTGTCGATAACAATGGACTAATCCCTTAAAACAGGGTGATACCTACCTGCTCTTTATGAAACGACAGAATTTTGCAATGCGGACGGAATTTATTGACGGATTATTGACGGATTACCCTGTAGCGCTTTTGAATACTTCATGAGATTTTATTACTCTACACTCATTAGAAATAGATTATAGATATGTAGAAATATCCACTTGGGCACTTTGCATTTTGCTTTATTTTTCTCGGTATCTTCAATTACCTGTTAATTAACATAACCAAATAGTAGGGGATTTTACATTTGAATGGGGAGTAACTAGATATTTAAGATTAGTCCGTCAGATTTTGTTTCAAGGTTATGCAGTTAACATGCAAGCCGGTATTTTAACGACTATAAGGTAGTTTATCTGTTAAAAAATGTCGAATAGTGTTATGCAGAATGCCCTGGAACTGTTTATATAAGACAATGTTTCCAAAACTTCTAGTTTCAGTGGAAGAAAAAGTTTAATAGAAGTTGAAGAAATAAACAGTCAAAAGAGTATGAATGTGATATCCGAAGTGTTCGTATGTATCTTATTGAAACAGATAAATATTTTCTGTAATTCCTTTTATTTTGAGTAGCTATTTGTTGTCATTTTCAAAGATAAATGATAGAAGAGATATTTGCCCCGTGAATCGCAAGCGTTTTGAGACATATTTTGTAGGAGAGTGTATTAATGCTAATTCTGGTCAGTCGACAACTGACCGTGACCTTAACCAGATTAGTTATGATTTTAATTCAGATGACAGAATCATGAATCCCGATTTCTTTGCGTATGATCGTCTTCCAAGGAAAGTGATGATCAAGTTGGAGGTAAGATCGGTAATACTTTAAATTCGTTTTATCTAATATACGTTTTTTAGTTACTTAAAGGGAAAAAAGGTGCACAGAAAATAACAATGGCATTAAAAATGCAAACTTGAACCACGATCCTGATAAAACTGATAAAAAGGAAAAGATTCGTACAAGACAAATGAAAAAGATCAGGACCATGTTTCAGAGGAAAATGAGAAAAATAGTACAAAAAAAAGAAGAAACAAGGAAGTACATGAAAGCAGAAATAAGAAAGTAAAGAATTCAGAAATACTGGTAAAAGTTACACTACTGAAAAAGAAAAGGTCGTAAAATCTAGAAATATGAGGCCATTAAAAGCATGTCGTATGAAATGTAATGAAAGGTTTTCAGATGAAGACCGGGGTACATGTTGTCAAAATTATTGAAACTTGGAAAGTCGTCTTCCGAAGTGATGATCAAGTTAGAGGTAAGATCAGCAATATTTTAAATTCGTTTTTATCTAATATTATACGTTTTTTAGTTACTTAAAGAAAAAAAGGTGCACAGAAAATAACAATGGCCTTAAAAATGCAAACTTAAGCCACGAGCCTGATAAAACGGATAAAAAGGAAAAGATTCGTACAAGACAAATAAAAAAAATCAAGATCATGCTTCAGAAAAAAATGAGCCAAATAGTACAAAAAAAAGAAGAAACAGGGAATACATGAAAACAGAGATAAGAAAGTAAATAATTCAGAAATACTGCCAAAAAATACACTACTGAAAAAGAAAAGGTCGTAGAATCTAGAAATATGATGCCATTAAAAGCATGTCGAATGAAATGTAATGAAAGGTTTTCAGATGAAGACACAAAAGGGGGATAAACACCATCAGCTTGCAGACGATGCCTTCAAGACGAAACGTGGATAAGGAGGTTGTCTTTAGACCCAAAATAAAGAGCATACACTTTTGATCTTTAACAGTGCCTTCCAACTCCCTTTTTAACAGCAAACACCATCTTTTATAAGCGTCAACTCTGGACGTTTAACCGCAACGTTAAAAAACAAGAAAAAACAAATATATGCAAAATAAACAGGATGAAAAAATAATAAAAAATACAGTATTGCTATTATTTGCATTACAAAATATGCAGTGATAATCGCCAACGACAAGTGGACACAACGACAAGTGGCCAAAGCACAACTCTGTTACTAAAAACTGCAGATTTGCTAGTTAAACCTTACAAATAATGAATATTTAATAACAGTTCATAAGCAACAAATATGTTTTTAGCAATCAATTTTACAATATTGCTTACGTCTATATCAATAAAACTATTTGGTTTAACCCTGCTTAACCTAAACTTTAAATTTAATCTCCATTCCTTGGAATTAATTCACCATGTTTTTACTAGAAACCGCACAATATGACGCTGTGAAACTGATGCATCTATTATTGTATAACAGAGAAAGGATTCTGAAATAATACGGAAAGGTATTTACAGCATGTTTACCTATGGATCATCCATCAACTGATAATACCCTAATTATTTTGGTATCAGAGAGGTATATCGTTGGAAAGTCTCGGAACACAGAACTTCTAACTTGGTTATGACAGAATGCGATAGACCGTTAAATCCGAAGCTTATCCAATATAGTTTAGAGTGGTCCTGTCTCTCTAATAGAATTTATAGGACAGGTTAGTCATTAAGGGATTAAATTGTCATATGTAAACTTTAGTTTAATAAATCCATGTTATAGTTGACAATAGTGCAATCATTTTTATCGTTTTTTTTTATTTGAACCTGTGGCTAAGTTGGACGTATTTAATTACCAGTCTAATCGCACCTAGTTTTTGCGTTTTTATTTATATCCACTTAATAATTAAAGTGTTGTGTTATTATAAATTAAAATTAGTGAACTTATTGGAGAAAATCTGTAAGTAATTTTAATCTAATTAGATACTTAAAAACAAGTTCATATTGTTTATATTACCTGATGTCATTAGAAAACGAAAATGGATGATGTTAATAGTCCAGGGGCGTCGAGTGTCGAGGCCCCAAATGTTATTGACATCATATAAAACTTCTTTATATTCAGCAGCGTTAATCAATTCAACTCTAAAATCCCCATCCAAAAAACATGCTATTTTATATAATGCTCTGAAAAATGCCAAACTTGAGGAATATCTACTTGCACTGGGAAAAATTATAGAACCAAAATATATTATTTTTTCATCACGAATTTCAAATCACCGTATGTGTATTTACCCAGCTAGTGAAGAATTAGTAAAAACTGTCATGAATGCTGACAACGGAAGAATAACTATCAATCAACAAATAATTTACGCTCGACGCTTAATTATACCAAATGAAAGATTACTGATCTCTAATGTTTGCCCTAGTATTCCTCACACTTTCATAGAATCTAAACTTAAAAAGTTGGGCCTCAATTTATTAACTCTAATTAATTTTTTACGAATAGGTACAACAAACCCAGAATATAGATACTGAGCTTTCAAAGACATGCATTTATCTCTACTTTAAAAGCTACATTAATTCCTCTCTCAATTGTCATAAACCACGAACAAACATCTTATCGTATTTTCTTATCTTTAGAAAAACAGATGTGTTATTATTGTAAATAATCTGACCATTTTGTAGCAAATTGTACAAATCAAAATCAAAACTTAACAACAACAGTGCCAACTAGTACTATAAATAAAGTAGTTAACACTCTTACACATGACGTCCCGATCACATCAGCATCTTCAGCGAATTTCTTTTCCTTACAATCCTCGACTATACCTTCCTCATTACCTATACCAATATTAACTGCATCCCAAATATCACCCTCAACATCATTCCCAAGTTCTCAAACTACATGCACAGATACATATATAATAACTACTCAGTTATCAACAACACCTACGGTTTCACAACCTCATATGTCATTCTCAAACTCTTCCTCAACACTTGCATGCCCTATTAATAGCATATCAATAGATACCACTGATACACTTGAAATAACCTTAGACCATAAAAACTGAAGAGTTTTTATGGTCTAAGGAAATAACTAATACACCCAGTAAACAAGTAAACACAACTAAGCGCAGTCTTGATGAAATTTTAACCCCACCTTTACAAGAACCTCAAGAAAATTTTACACAACCAATACAAAAACTTAAAAAATTCAAAACTATTGACAATTCTGAGACTATTGCTAACAGTATGGAACCCGTAAAAGATTTTATTACTAATAAACTTATAACACCGATATTAAATTTTGAACAACTAACTAATTTTTTTAAAATGCTTTACAATCTCCAGATAAATTGAGTCTATCTAAAACTTATACAGAAGACAAATTAGGCTTACTTAATATCTTAAAAGAAATCTATCCCCAAATAATATAAAAAAAGTGAAATCACGATGTATGAAAATAATTAATTCAATTACTCGACAACTGAAACCTCAGCTCGATAGCGACTCCTCCATAGAACCTTCTACATAAGCTCACGTTCAAGTCTATTCTACAGTGGAATTTGAACGGTTATTATACCTGTTTATAAATGTTACAATTAATAATTGCTCAAAATTCACCTTCTATAATTTGTCTACAAGAAACTTATTTTAAAAATAACAAAATTCATTATTTTAGGAATTATACAAGCGTATCTAAAATTAGGCAAAATCAAGAACATGCCAGTGGTGGAGTTTTAATTTTTATCGAGAATTCCTATTAATATTGCAGTATTCCTCTAATAACAAATCCAGAGGCTGTAGCGGTGTGCTTAGTAGGTCCACTAAAAATTAACATCTGCAGTCTTTACATCGCTCCTTATTCTGATCCAAGTATATATATATATATATATATATATATATATATATATATATATATATATATATATATATATATATATATATATATATATATATATATTGTTATGATGTGTTTTTTGTTTGAATGATGAGCAATGAGTATTTTTAATAATATAATATATAGGGTTTTTATCGCGGTTCTCAAAGAATTAGCTTGTAAGTACTTTTAAATTATCTTTATTATAACTATTATGAAACACACATATATATCTAACCTAGCCAATGTAAATTTAAAATAAACTATCTTTAAATTGATACTCTTATAAAACTAATTAAATTCTATAGACAATGTAAAATTTAAACAAACTATCTTCAAAATTGAAATTGTTATGACATTAACTAAATTATATTAACAAAATTTTGTACCTTTCTTTCACTGAATGCCTAAATGAACTGTTTTCCACTATATAGATTCTAATCACCACTGAATGTCTTCGTACTTCAGTTATCCTTGTTTTTTGTGAAATTACTTTTTCCAATTATCAGCTTCTACCAATTTAAGATATAGTTTTCTTCACCAGCATTTATACACCACCAACCAAACCAGCAAACAGCATTTATATTTATTCTTCTTTTCAATATACCAATATCCAATTATTATAAGTTGATTTATACTAATCTCCAACCATAATATAATTTAATTTCTTCCAATATACTTTTTTTTAATCTTCAATAATTATTTGTGTATAATTATAAATGTGCATTAAATTATATGCATAATTTTTAATCTTCATTTAACTCACTATATTAGACAATTTGACTATTTGTACCTGATTCACTGACTCCAACTAACTTTCATATTTCTTACTAAACTTTTCTGACTGACTTCTTGAAAATTCTGCACAATTTACTTCACTATTCACTAACTAAATGTGTCTACTAACTTTCATAATGAACTGGCCTGACTTCCGACTAAAAACTGCCATCTTGAATCCAAATCACGGGTATTTATATCTTTTTGGATATTCTAGAACCATCTGGTAAGAGATCATGTTCCAATTTGTTCTATTTCTTCGATATGGATGTTCTCGAAAAAAATATCTGTTCCATCCACCGACATAATCATTATTCCAGAATGTTCGACCGTAAACAATGGTCACACTCTGCACTCTGGAGAATTCGTTAATGTTCCATTGATAATTTTGTTGACATTTAGGCTTTTCAGATCAGAATAAACATTTAAATCATTAAATATATATAAATTAAACATTTTAAATTAACATTATTATTATAACCCCACTTATATTCATATTATGATTAATTTCTATCTGTCAATTTACTGTATAGTTGGTTGCCTAGTCACATGGCTCACTTAAATATATTTACAACATTAAAATACAACTTTTTACAATTATTATATGCTAATTTCTTAAAAATGCCCTCACATAAATATATTTTTATTAAATTCTCTAGTATATAACTTATAAATTAATTTTTTTAAACAATATCATTTCAATATATATATATATATATATATATATATATATATATATATATGTATATATATATATATATATATATATATATATATATATATATATATATATATATATATATATATATATATATATATATATATATATATATTTCTAATCTTTTATGTAAGATTCCTTCACCTGGAATTATACTGGGAGATTTTAATGCACATAATTCATTATGGGGTTCAAGAAAATTGACAAAAATCGGAAGAAAAATAGAAAATATCCTATTTATAATAATAATATCCTATTTATAATAACAAGCGCGGAAAATTGACCATAAACAAATGAAAACTGAACTAACTTCGGAGTTCGTGCGAAGAGTAAGACAACTAAATCGGTCATATCTTAACAGTAAAAATTTGTTTAAGGCATTAAATACGTACACCTGTTCCGCGCTGAGCTACTCATTTGGTATTATAAAGTGGTCAAAAACGGATATAGAGGGTCTTTAGCGGAAAGTAAGAACACTTCTCACAAAGGCGCAAAAACATCATCCACGTAGTGCAGTAGAGAGAACAACATTACCGCGGTATCAAGGGGGAAGAGGACTTATGGATATAGGTGAGCAATTGGATAAACAAATTGCTAATTTAAGAACTTATTTTCAGGTACAGGCTGAGACATATACTTTACATTGAGCAATTTGTGCAGTAGATGATATGACGCCGCTTAAACTGAGGGAACAAGAAATGCGCATAAACCACCTGACTAAGCAAGACAAAATGCGCGCCTGGATGAGTAAACCTCTGCATGGGCGACATCTTAATGAGATCAGCCAAGAATATGTCGACAATACAGCGTCGAACTATTGGTTGACATCAGGAAAGATGTTTCTCGAGACTGAGGGTTTCCTACTTGCCATTCAGGATCAGGTTATTCGAACTAAAAATTACCTGAAATATATTGTTAAAGATCCTCAAGTCCAAAATGACAAATGCCGATATGGATGCCAAGCCCAAGAAACCATCCAACATCTTACCGGTGGTTGCCAGGCATTTGTCGGTACTAATTATAAAGAACGTCATGACTCAGTAGGAAAGATTATCCACCAAGAACTAGCTGACAAACTGGGACTTCTCCAAACCGACAATCTTTCTTATTATCAATACGTCCCTGATAGAATGCTTGAAAATGACAACTACAAGCTATACTGGGACCGCACTGTGCTTACAGAATAACCAGTGGCCCATAATAGACCCGATCTTATACTAGTTAATAAAATTACTAGGCAAACAACACTTATTGATGTGGCGATACCCAACACCAATAATTTACGTGTTAAATACAACGAAAAGATCGCCAAGTACAGAGATCTAGAAATAAAAATCAGGAGACAATGGAGAATGGAAAGTACCCAGACGATACCTATTATTCTTTCTACCACTGGAGTCATCCCGAAGAGCCTCCTAGAAAACATAAAAAAGCTGGGTCTAAATGGACATCTATATAAGATTATGCAGAAAGCTGTGTTACTTTCGACGTCCAGATGCGTACGAAAATTTTTGGGAGATACACCGACATACCAAGTCACCTAGGACTCGATAACATGGAAAGAGTCCCACCAGAGCTCAATCCTTTTGATACCGTAGGTATCTGGGATGAGTGAATTTTCCCCTTAGAGGGAGTGTGAGCCGTATGACTAAATCTGGATATAAATAATAATAATCTCAATTTAAATCCACTTAATGACGGCAGGAATACTTGATATAATGCAGCAACATGAGGTTTTTAGCAATTAATTTGTCAATTTGTGAACCAAACTTGCAACCTAATTTATCGTGGGACACTTTACCTGATCTATATGGAAGTAATTACTTTCTCGTCTTAGTTAACAATCTGTTGTACCAAAAGCACAATACACACATCACCAAATGGTCCTTAAATAAAGCCAACTGGACACTGTTCTCAACATTGATCTCTTCATCAGCTATGAATCTTAGAGAAATGTTAGACTCAGAACAAGATATTAACAAGAAAACATTATTTTTCAATAAAGTCGTCATTGATGCAGCGAATAAATCCATTGGAAAAACAGCTTTTCATCCAAAACATTCACGTGTACCGTGGTGGAACGATGCGTGTAAACAGGCAATAAGGGAATCTAAATCGGCTTTTAATAGATATAAACGATATAAAACTACTGAAAATCATTTGAAATTTAAAAGAATAAGAGCTAAATGTAGATTTATTATTAAAAAAAGCAAGCAAGAGTCATGGCAAAAGTTTGTTTAAGAAATCAATATATCTACTCCAATATCTGGAAAAAATTCACAACACTCTATAAAGTATTTAATAAAAGACAATCAGACATTTACCTTCGAATGCAATATATCTGAAATAATGGCAAATCAATATTGTCCCGCTTCTAGTGATAAAAGCTATTCAATAGAATTCTTAAATAAGAAACGATTTGAAGAAAATAAAGGAATACCATTAATCAATGACACTTCATCAATAAACAATCCTATAAGCTTGACTGAACTTATTGAAACTCTTAACTTCGTTAGAAATTCTAGTCCAGGACCAGATAATATACCTGTGCTTTTTCTACAGAACCTACCACTAGTAGGCCAAGAACTATTATTGCAACTATTCAATTTTATATGGATCAATAAGATATTCCCACACATATAGCACTCGTTAATCATAGTTCCAATACACAAACCAGGTAAACCTAAATTTGAAGGAGAATCCTATAGACCAATCTCTCTCACAAATGCAATGTGTAAATTGCTAGAAAAGATCAAAGACCAAACTACTCATGTGGTATATTGAACATAAACATCTTATTATACCCGAGCAAAGTGGATTTACAAAAAATAGATCAACATTAGATAACTTAATATCATTGGAATCAGAAATTCACGAAGCATTTATATGTTATCAAGAATGTTTAGCCATATTCTTTGATGTAAAAAAGGCTTTTGATACAGTATGGCGCTACGATATTTTAACTACACTCCACAATTGAAAGATTCACGATAACATGTTTGCTTTTATTTCAAACTTTCTACGGCAATAATATTTCCAAGTTCGAACCAATAACCATATTAATAATGTTGTTTCGTACTGCAATGGCACAATTAAAACTTTTTTGTATGCTGATGGTGTGGTAATTCTAGCAAGAAATAAAAACATATTATCTGCTTATAATCGTATTGCTGCAGCTCTTAAGCCGATAGAATCGCGGTCTAACAATATTGGACTCCAGTTTTCCACAACAAAAACAAAAGCTATTTCACGAAAATCAAATTAACATCGTTTCCCTGCTTGATAGACCAGTCTCACTTTCACTGGACACTGAATACCTAGTCACTATTCATGATAATTCTTATATTTTTATAAGAACTTTTACACAACAGAAATATGCAAAACGTATTAAAATACAACAGATGCACGTGGCTATGAACGGTAAACTAACGGCTGACGCAACAACTGACTTGCCGACACCAACTGATAACAGGGACTGATGCCGTTTTTCCATACACGCGCACGGACTCATGCCAGTCTTCTCCTGTATTTAATCTTATAATAGTTATTTTGAGGATTTACGCTGTTCTTACAGCTTAACGGTCTCACTACCTGAAAGTAACCTAACAGTACCACAAAAATCAATGGAGATCTTAGTTTGTTGAAAAAATGGACTAATGCCGTTTTTCTTCTGGACCCTTCATGTATTAATTGCAACTTGTAACTTAATTTGCATTTAACTTAGTTATCAAGAAGTAGCGATTTTTTTAGTGAGAATATTAATTTTTTATGAATTATTTTTATTAATTAAATAAATAATTGTTTTATGGAGTTATGAATATTCCCTTTTTGTATGTTATATTAGTAAGTATGATACAAAAAGCTTTTTCGTTAAAAAAATCAAAGTCGAAGTATTGTATTTATCATTTTTTTGAAGATTTTGAATAAAAATGTACTTAATTAGTATTTTATATAATTTTTATTTCAGTTATTTAAACACTGTAATCTGTCTAGCTATTAGTTTATTGATTACAATTAGCCCAGTCTGGTTAAAAAAAAGGTCGAAAAATTTTTCGCAGATATCTGAAGCTTTTAAGACATAGGTGGGGGTTACTAGATGACGAATAGATGAAAAAGTAGTATTTTTACCTTGCGTTTTTTTTTTAATAATAATTTATGGTCACATTCTGATTTTTTCCCTCATATTTTACATAAACAATATTTATATCATTTTTTTATATCAAGAATATCTTTATTTTCCCGTTTTTTAAATTAAAATTGATAAATAATATACGGAGATATTTGCAAAAAAGCAGTTTTTTTTGCACTAATATATAAATTTTATTAATTTTTTGATCAACAAAATAAAATGTTAATATATTTATTTTGAACATTGACGAATTACCGTCTTTTAAATTTGTGCCAAATTTCCCTCCGATCGGTCAATTAGTTTTAAAGTTATTTAATTTATTTATCCCTAAGGCTAAATATTTAAACTATTGAACTTGCTCTATTAATGATAACACATTTAGCAAACTTTATAGGACTGTTTAAGACTTAAATTATCTCAGAAGTTAAATGTATATTGCATTTTCATCGAAATTATTTACAAACTAAACATTTGAAATATGGGTATGTTTTTTACTTATAAAAAACAATTGTAATAATTTCTACATTTTTCAAGCTACAGACTTGTACGTACAACCATTGGATAGTTGGTAAAATAACTCACATTTAAAAAAAACCTTCTATATTATATCATATCTCCATTGTTTATAAACATTCAGAAATAAAATTTGCACACAATTTGAATGAAAATCTAAACTTTATATTAAAACTTATAGCTATAAAATTCATCCAATTTTTCAAAACTTACAGCCTACGAAACGAAGGTACTTTCTAAAGATCGACGTAGGAAAGTGGAGGGGATAACTGTTTCAAATCCGTGATCTGGGGTAGCTCGTCGAAATATGAGTAACTACATAGTTTTCCGGGAAATATGGAAAACCTCGAAAAAACTGAGTCCATTTGAAATTTACCGTAAAAGCTTATTTTTTTTAATTTGGCTGGAATAGTCTGTCATTTCATTTTATATCAGTGATGATAATACTTATATATTTTATAAATTAAATTTCATGTAATTTTTTACACAATATATTAAGATGTTTCTTATACTAATTATAATTATTTGTATTTTTATAATTACCAATATTGATTTTCGATTTTCCGAGATTTCCGGTGGGAGAGGGGTGAAAATTATGTCATCATTATTAATACTGTGACAGACTATTCCAGCCAAATTAAAAAAAAAGTAAGTTTTTATGGTGAATTTCAAAAGGACTCAATTTTTCCGAGATTTCCGGGAGGGTCGAAATTATATCATCATCATTATTACTGCGACATAATATTCCGACCAAATTAAAAAAAAAAGTAAGTTTTTACTTTTACGATGAATTTCTACGGTTTTCCATATTTCCCCGCCAGTGAAAACTATGCAGTTATTCATATTTCGATGAGCTACCCCAGATTAAAAAAAAGAGGCTTTTAGCTGCAATGGAAGCCGATATAATGTAAATTTTTCCTACGTGTTTTAATTTGAACAGTTTCGATCTCGAAAAATAACATTATATTTTTTTAATAAAAATTTATATTTTATAGACGATATAACTTTTTTTGAAGTGTCTTTAATATGTTTTCTGACGATTTTGTATCCTTTATAACAGGTTAATAGATATTGGCGCCCTTTTCATTTTGCAGTTTTTTATTCAGTGTTTTTCGTATTTCTTTTGTCAAACTGTTATATGAATATTATCTATCTATCTTTTACCCATCTGTCATTTATATATCTGTTAATTTTCTATTGATCATCCTTACCTAGCCCCAATCAGCCCCAAACTGAGCAACGTGTTCTTCGTAAAGTCTTAGTGAACGGTGAGCTTTTTACCATCTAGTTTTGTTAGCTTTTTCATCACACCACTATTTGTTGGTTACTGATCTTCCGTTTGGAACTTCACTGCACTACTGCAACTTCACTAGATTTATTAACTACTTTATTTTTTCGTTTTGTATTACCTACATTCCCAGCTTCCTGAAATTTGTTTACTTACTCTAAAACGTACTTCCTACTGTCGTGTTTATCTTGATGTCGTTTATTAAATTGCAGAATTGTGATATTGGCACATTTAAATACAACGAAACAATATCTAACCTTTCCGGAATGGAATAAACCACGGTACTATATTTTCGAAAATTGAAAATTAATGCCTATATTATGTTAAAATATTCACAAAATAATCCTTTAATTTCACGTTCTATTAGTGTTTATATTAAATCATTTATTTAGTGTGACAAATGTGACAAAAAACAAAAGCTGTGCAAAATAAGATATTAAAATATATACCATTGGTTCACTAAATTAATAATTAAGCAGGTAAATCAAATTTATAATTTATAAGTCTTTTGACTAAATAAAATAAAGTACTTAACCGAATTTACAAATTTATAGACCAATGTGCAGGCAATTGCAAGTGCTTTAAAACAATATCTTATTTGACGCTATTGCCATTAAAACATATTGGAGGGAGTCTTATCCTGACTTAGGTCAAATTAAAATAATCGAAAATACCAGAAAATCTTGTCCCCCTTTAACCAAAAATGAACATGTCGCTGGGTTTTTCAAAAATGTTGTCGCAGTTGGTGATAATGATTCTATTTCATTTTTATCTGGCCACCCTGTATTATTAGTATTAAAAGAAGTAACATATTAGTTAATTAAAATATTTCTGTACTCAATGTCTATAATTTTCAGTATGACGTCATCTTTAAATTAATTTCTATGTTATTTCTATTTGTGTAAATTAAGTACAATTTAAAACACTTCAAAACTTTTTACCTTTTCGCGTGAGTTTCTGACAATAATTTAATACAATACTAAAAACCTAAAACTGAAACATACTAAAATCTATTCGGGAAAGTAGTAATGGTCAATAGTCTTAATTAAATTTAAATGAAATCTTCTGAAAGATTTTAATTTTCCTCCAATTTCAGCAATTATTTAAACTCAACAACTTTGTTTGTATCGTTTTATTCAAAGGTTGCATCAAAAGCATTTTACTTTTGAAAATAACAGAAAATGTAAACTGTTAATCATGTTTTATATTTGACTGGTTTTAAAAATGTACAAGTGGTGTAAAAATGGGTTAACTTTAAATTATAGATGCACCATGCATGTGCTAATACTGTCAAAGAGAACGAAAGTATATAATTTGCAACGAGAAATAAATAACCAAAGTTAGTTAGTGTCCAAAACAGTCAGAAACTAAGCATAGTGCACTTCAAAAGTGAACTTCTAAAAAACTATTTTGTGAAAAAACTCTAGAGAATTATCCATAACACATCGACGAGGTTAACAGATCAGAGCGATGAGGCAATCCAGTCAACGAAGTCTCGACCGTTTTATTTACAACGATGCCGCGCTGAGCAAAATATCCCAGGAGACAATATTTAGTTGATTGTTGGTTTTGTTTGTTGGTTGGGTATAATAATTAAAGTAAATAAACTGTAGACATTACTATCTAAACTCTCTGAACCGTTAAAGTGAAAGGCAGTGCCTGGAGCCGAATAATAGAAACATTTTTGGAGAAAGCAAAAGATTAGGATAGGAATAAAAAGTTTAATATAAGTTATAAATTGTGAATCTCAGTGATATATTGAAATAGGAAAATAAGTGTTCAAACTCTTTACCTAAATCAAGTTAAATTAATATAAATTCAACTAAATTACAATTATTTGTTGAATCAACAAATCCAGTTTTATTAGCAAAATAACCATTTTAAGTGAAGGCCCATATACTTGTTTTAGAAGGTGTAAAGGGAGGGACTTAGTTTTTATATAACATTTATAGAAGAGAATTCAAACATGGAATCACATAACAGCTCTACAATTCAAAATCATCAAAGTCAAATAAACTCATCACAAACATTCTTCGGTAGCATCGAAACTGCAATTTTCTTCTAAAGAACAGGTAATTATTTTTAGTGGGTTTAGCGGGTTTAGATAAAATATAATCTCTTCTAGATTATCTAATAATCGCATATGTACGTATTTATCCCACCCAACAATTGGTGGATGATATGAATAATGATGGCCAAATATGTAGAAGTACGAGGTGAAATTTTCAATGCAGGAAGGTTAGTTACACCAGCGGAACGACTTGTGCTTTCCAACGTATGTCCTACAATACCCTATGACTTGCTTATCAATAAGTTACAAAAAATCGGCATAATTCATGTCTCCCCCATCGGCATTCCTAAAAATAAATGCTTCTATGTCGGAATACAATCACACTCTTAGTTTTCGAAGACAAATATATATATATATATATATATATATATATATATATATATATATATATATATATAATATATAATGTCCATTAACAACTAACCTACTTTAATAATTAATTTTCATTAACTAAAAAATATAACATTTCCTTGCTTTTCTTAGATACATCTCAATAAGATATTATTATAATAATACATGAACAATATATTATAATTAAAAAAGAAAATCTAAAATACTATTTCCCTATACTGGGATTTAATTTCATTCGGTTTTACCAATGAACCTTAACGACATCAGGATTCAAAAGAACTACTTGAATTGTCCGCACATGCGTTCTGGCTAAAACAGAACCTCACATTTAAACTTTCTAACAATCAAAAATTTAGTTATTTTCGACAATTCAAAGAATTACCTCCTTTTAAATGTAGTTACATTGGGTTTTTCGATTAACCTTGGGTAAACCTTTGCGTTTTAAGTTCAAAGCTACCATACATTTCCAACGTTAAAAAAAACTTTTTTTAGTAACAAAAAACAGCACTATGTTGTTACTAGCAAAGTTTTTTAATATTCTAACTCTACAATTTTAAGTTACGGTAAGATCAATAATGTTCTTAATAGATAATATATGGTAGCTAATTATAATTTATTCTCTTTCAGCCCTGAAGAAGCCAAATTAATTCTCTTTGGCGAAAACGTTCGGCGAAACAATTGATACTCATTAGAGTCTTTCTTGCAGATTTCCCCAATATTTAAGAATCAGTCCTCATAGTCTAACTCTACCAGAGTTATTAACTCTTGTTTTAGACAACACGCCATATATGTAGAATATTCATCTCTCAAGACATTTAAGTTTGCTATAACTGCAAGAACCCAGGTCACATTGTATCACAGTGCTCCAAACCACTAGCTGAAATAACTCCCAACCAAAGCAGTGAAACATCGTTATCCAGCACAACAAATATATCTTTGCATAAACCCAATAATACAAACCCTTCTCAATGTGAACAAATGTCTACTTCTAATGACCAAGAGATACCAAACAAAGTAGATGCAGTAAATAAGGACAGTCATAATTAATCAACCAAAACGTAGCTTTGATGAAATTATTTCACCTGAAGCAGATCCATCTTAAAACCAATATAAGATTTTTTCAACACATAAAGTCCAAGCAAAAGCTAAAAATACCAAAATTAGTTCAGCAAGCACTTCAGAATACTCATATATTTTTTATTTGAACCTGCTAAAAAATTTATAGAAAATCACTCTCCATCTTTCGCCCTAAATTTTGACCAACTTAACATGCTACTAATGAATATCAATGGATCAACAGATCCTATAAGCATGATTCCGAAATATATTACAGACCTACTAGCCGATATTCTTAGTGCAGTTTTAAAAGACAGATCCATAAAACCCAAATTTACGTCCTTAGGGAAAAAAATCTATAACTATGTTGGTAATGAGGCATCCGACTGAGAAAATGACACATCTCCATAAAGCCAACATTAAAATTTAAGTCTCGACTTCAATGTAATATTGATGGATTCTTCCAACATTTTGCTATGTTCCAACATTTAATTGGTGAAAAATCTCCTGATGTAATATGCCTTTCTTCTTCTTGTGGTGCCTATCCATTACGGATGTTGGCTACTAGCATGGCAATTCTAACTTTATTGACCGCAGCTCAAAATAGTCCTGAAGTGGTCAAGGAAAACCATTTTCGTAAATTCTGGAACCAAGATATTCTTCTTCTTCCTGGTCCCCTCTTTCCTTAGACCTATGCGTAATATGCCTACAGGAAACTAATCTGAATCGCCAAGAAAAATATAACTACCATCAATATGACTGTTTTCGCAAAGATAGAATAACAAATAATAATTTTTCTTTGGGCGGTGTAGCCATATTAGTAAAAAAATTACTAACCGCAAAAGAATTTTCATTAACTACAAATTTTGAACTTGTGGTTGTAGTTAATTTTAGATACTTTTTTTATTTTTTTTTTTTTAATTTTACTTAATTTTATTTAGTTTTACTTAATTTTATTTAATTTTATTTAATTTTATTTAATTTTATTTAATTTTATTTAATTTTATTTAATTTTATTTAATTTTATTTAATTTTATTTAATTTTATTTAATTTTATTTAATTTTATTTAATTTTATTTAATTTTATTTAATTTTATTTAATTTTGCTTAATTTTATTTAATTTTATTTAATTTTATTTAATTTTATTTAATTTTATTTAATTTTATTTAATTTTATTTAATTTTATTTAATTTTATTTAATTTTATTTAATTTTATGTATTTTATTTAATTTTATTTAATTTCATGTAATTTTATTTAATTTCATTTAATTTTATGTAAAATTATTTAATTTTATTTAATTTTATAAAATGTTATTTAATTTTATTTAATTTTATTTAAATGTATTTAATGTTATTTAATTTTATTTAATTTTATTTAATTTTATTTAACTTTATTTAATTTTATTTAATTTTATTTATTTTATTTTGTTTCATACAAATATTTTAAAATCAATATATATATATATATATATATATATATATATATATATATATATATATATATATATATATATATATATATATATATATATATATATAAATATATAACTGTTTTGGATGGGTTGGAGTCAATAATAGGGCTATTGGTTAACTATTTTTTTATTCTCGAGCTTTCAATTGTGTTTACAATTATTATCAAGAGCTAAAAAAGACAAAATACTTACAAGGTTGAACTAAAAAGAAAAAACAATTTTTGTTAACTTACCAAATAAAAATTAGTTTGGTAAGTAAAAATCACTGCTTACATGTTCAAAATATTTAATACAAAAATGTTTTTATCTAATAAATGTTTCTCTGAAAAATTTTTATAATTTTGAAAACATTTTTTTTTAATATAAGAATAATTGAATTTATAAATAAGTTTTTATTTATAATTGAATAAATAAATTTGAACTTATTTATAAATTCAATTATTCTTATATTAAAAAAAATAAAAAAAATGTTTTCAAAATTATAAAAATTTTTCAGAGAAACATTTATTAGATAAAAACATTTTTGTATTAAATATTTTGAACATGTAAGCAGTGATTTTTACTTACCAAACTAATTTTTATTTGGTAAGTTAACAAAAATTGTTTTTTCTTTTTAGTTCAACCTTGTAAGTATTTTGTCTTTTTTAGCTATTGATAATAATTGTAAACACAATTGAAAGCTCGAGAATAAAAAAATAGTTAACCAATAGCCCTATTATTGACTCCAACCCATCCAAAACAGTTATAGTACTTCTTTTTTCTTATATATATATTTATATATATATATATATATATATATATATATATATATATATATATATATATATATATATATATATATTATGTTATACCGCAAGACTTTTCGTCTTGCTAAATAGGATTTCGAGCCCGTCCAAAACATCATACTAAGCAATAAGAAGTATTCACTTCAAAAAATCGATGTGTTTGGTAATTTTTAAATAATTTAATTTTTTTATTAATGTTTTCGACCTATTTAAGAGGAAGGATAAGTCATTTATTATTACTGAAGCTATCACACAACTTTTTCTGCGACAATTATAATGCCACCACTCACATCCACCTCAAAACAGATCCACCCTGGCCTAATTATCGTATAGGCTTATATACACTTCTCCAAGAAATCAATTTTATTTGTAAACATGCAAAGAATAAAAAATAAAACTTCACCAGATTTATTCTACATTTTATTAGTAATTATTATATTAAAATAACAATTTGTTTAATCATCAGAAAATAAAACGAAAAATTCTAAAAAAATAATGATAGAAAAGTAAACTAAAATATGAAAAAAATCTTAATAACGAGTGTTTCCACCTCTACTTTATATAACAGCCCCACATCGTTGGCCCATACTTTAAATTAATTGCCGTATTTCATTTTGGTCTATTTCTCTCCAAATCTGGATCAGCCTCTCTCCTACTTCCTGTAAGTTGTTTGGTTGGATCGGTGTCGCTCTTAATCGCCTACCAAGGATATCCCAGAGGTTTTCAATCGGATTTAAATCCGGCCTATGGGCTGGCCATTCCATAGTGTTAATTTCTACCTCTTCTACATCATTTCTGACGATCTGTGGAGCGTGAGCTCTGACATTATCTTGCATTAGTAAGAAATATTCACCGATATAAGGAGCGAATGGTACTACATGTTACTCCAGGATCTCCAATATGTACATTTCAGCTGTAACAGTTCCATTTTGTATGACCACTAGGTCCGTACGTGCGGTCAAAGAAATGTCACCCCACACCATAACGGAACCTCCACCAAAAACTGTGTTGTGTGAGAAGTGACACTGAGCATATCGTTCGTTGGGTCGTCGCAACACACGAACACGTATGTCGTTATTGTACAAACAAAATCGGGATTCATCAGTAAATAGCACTCGTGAATAATATTAAACATGGGATCCATGCAATCAAATCAGTGAAAAAAGTCATCCGGTTTTAAACGATGTTCATTGTGTCGTGACATTTATTTATTCGCTGATTAATGAATTGTGTCGATTTGATTCCAACTATCAAATCTTTGGTAATGGTTTGGTGTGAAACGTATTAAACGAATCATACACGTTTATTACTCAACCATAAAATTGAACGTACTTTGATGACTCTTATCAAACAGAATATTTAACCGTATGTACACACGTATCGATAAATAAAACTGTTGTGTCATTACGAGATGGGATAAAATAAGAAGATAATTTTATTTTATGTCTGATTCTAAATTACTCTTGGAAATATGATGTGTACTTATTAGATAAGTTGTTTGTATAAATATTCATAGTACACATTTATAATTAACCTATAAACTAGATTCGTCTAAAATTATGCATTTTAATACTAGTAGCACCAGCATTTTTCAAAACCTAAAAGCACCGGAGCGGTCAAAATAACGAGTATTAAAATTTTCTATCGCCAGCCATTTTTGTATTCTTTTTTACTTAAAAAAATCTATATTGAGTTAATACATACTAATAAACAACATATTTAGTTAATTTAAAAAAATTATTTAATTATTTAAGCATAATTTATTAGCAAAACTATTTAATTTTGCTTGTACAAGACCGACACACCATTTTTTTCCATAAATGACAAATTTCACATGTTTTATTTTTGGTACAGTAACTTCCAATTACTAAATATTTGACTGCCAGTAACTTCCTTATACAGAATCCAAGCATTTATTCTGTCATATCCAAATTATTAAAAAAATACTGTTAGCCATCTTTCGTTATTCTTTTGCCAACTTTACGGACATGAAGAAATTATCCGTCGTGACATGTGTTACTTTATTTATAAATTTTCCCATTAGACGGCTAACTACAAGTTCTCCCAAGTTAATTGGCTCGTTGATCATCTTTTCCAAGTTAAGCAAATCCGTTTAATAAATATTTTTACTGGACATCAGCTGTAAGCCAGAAAGTAATTCCAAACTTATCGGGTTTATTCGCCGTGTACTAGGTAAAGCGGCATCTTGGATTGGTGAAAAAAAAGCTGTATACAATAATATACAATTCTTTTTAAATGAGTTTCATACTCCCGAAGCAAGTGGAAATTTATGTGGTGATTATCGCTCAGGCCTAGTACTCCTTATTTCAAAACGGATAAAGCTCATTATTTGTGTAAATTTGTTTCTAGACACCGTTTCTTAAAAAAATTTGTACCCCATGTACGAGACCACACCATCTTTATGCAAATATTTCGTGCTGTGTAAGCTCCCGTATCATATAGTAAGAATATAAATGCTTTAATTTCTTTAATCATAATTTGCCACTTTTCATCTTTGAGTTGCCTTTTACCTTCAGCAGCAGTACATGATTTTATGTTACAAAATATGCATTCATCAACAGCCGCCATGCACTAGCTGCAGAATCTCCAATAATGCTTTTCTTAGCATGAGGATTGGTCCAGCAACTAATTACACTAAGTACCTGTAAAAGAGAAAGTGTAATCTTCAAATAAATCTAGGAAAAGTCTTGAATTATCAATTTTGTAAAATAAAAGCAAATGAGTAAAAAATGACCGTATCCGGCGTTTCTAGATATTATTATATCTCAAAAAGTATTTACTTCTAATTACATGTAAAAGAAAAATTATAATCTACAAACAGATCTTGGAAAGTCCTAGATTATCCAGTTTTTAAAATAACTAGAAATAATTAATACAGAGGGTCAAAAATAGAAAGGGGTGAAAATGACCGCTCTGGTCTTTAAAACCTTGAGAAAACCTTGAGAAAGTTACAAAAATAGGTAAGATTTCTTTTAAATAATGCTTTGTTTCTAAATGGACTTAAATAGTTATTTATGTACCAAGGGCATTATGTAGATGTTTATTGTAAATCGACCAAGGGTATACACATCTATTAATACCCACGGTGCATACAAACTTTTATGTCACTAGTTTGCTATCGTATTCCTAATCTAAATATTTTTAAAAATTCATAAAATATATCATAGTAGAATGAGCAATTCGCTCCGTGCGTGACCATGGTAGGGGTACTTTGAAATGATGCCAGCGTGCGTAGCGGCGAAATATGACAAAATTGGCCCTACCTTTTTACGCATAAATATTATCAAAAATGTGTGCAAATACATATTGCGTATTTAATTGTGCTAATAATAGCAAAAATAGTAAGTGTAGTTTTTATAGGTTCCCAAAGATTACATATAAATCAGAGAAAAGAAAAAGATGGATCCGTGCTATTAATATGAAAAAGTAAATATCACATAACTTCATTTTTATGCAATTGAAATAGAAAAAAATTTAAATACTTTACCTTAAATGATATTTTATAAGGCTTCAACCTATTTTCAGAGTGCCTAATGACTTTAGCTTTTATATTATAACTTTTACTATTACTGTTTTTAAATATATGCTCTTTCACGTGAAAAACTTGATTTGCCAGTACTAGATTTTTCCCTTTATTTTCCGTTTGTGGTTGAAAAGATATATTATGATGAATTTTGAGAAACCCAGTTTTTAATACTACATTTATTTTGTACATAAACTAAAAAAATATAATTAAAAAGTTAATTATTAATAATTGTCAATTCGCATGTATTTAACAATGTCAAACATATGTCATATGTTTAACCTGAAAATTGGTTTGTCCAAAACTGTCAGATGAAGGCGGTAGGTGTCGCGTCAGTCACGCACGGAGCGAATACCGTCGTTAGTGTGAAATTCAGTAATATATATTCTTTATCTATGGTGTGAAACATATAATGAATGAACATCTGCGGCTGTCAAACCTAAAAAGTAAAAATGTCAGATATGTCTATCACCGGATCTTCCCAGAATTGAAAATTTTATGTGAATTCTACTAAATATTATTATATAGTTAGAATAATTTTATTCCATATTTTGTAACTTCAATAATAAATGTTATAAAGAAGTTATATTTTTTATACTTTATACTTTATGCACGCACGGGCATAAAGTATACTATTATGTAGTTGGTAACTAAGCAATAAAAACAAGATAATAAACTAGTAAGACATAATAAAAAGAGGTTAATCTTTGTAAATGGGTACATTTTATAAAAACCCTTAAAGGGCTACAATAAAAACACGAACGTTTTCGGAACAACAGTTCAAACAGTTTAACCATCATCAGGTTAAAAATACAGGTTACCATGCCTGAGCCACCAAAATATTAGGGTAAAAACCCTTTAAAATATATAATGTTACCAAAGATTGTACATGATGTTGTTAATATTATTTGATGTTTAATATTAAACATGCTTTAGGATGAAATTATCCTTTTATTTCGTCGACGCCTTTGGTTTAAACAGTATATCAAAAACAAAATAGTATTTATTGTGGTACCGACACTACCCACGGTGAAAATGCATCCGCGAATATACTTTACCTTATAGAAGGACTTTTGAATTGTGGTCGCAGATTATACACGGATAATTATTACACAAGTGTTTTTTGGCTAATAAATTGTTGATTAAAAAAACTCATCTTGAACAACGTTAAAACACTCCTGAGTTACAAAAAATACAATCCCTAAGTGAATTAGAAAAATAAATAACATTCAAAGACCTAATTGGTCAAGAAAATGATACGGAAATAGAAGTTTTGAAGTGGAATGACAAGAGAAATGTTTTTATATTTTACGATTTACACAGATAAGCTAACAACTATATAGGACCGATATGGCCAAATTCAAAAACCAGAAGTTGTGATTATAATGCAGCAAAATCGTTTATCGAGCTTCCGGACCAAATCAAAGCCTATTCTCATTATTTACGTAGGGGTATTAAGTGGTATAAAAAAAGTTGCACTAGAGCTTTTGTTAGGTTCAGCCGTCGTGAAGGCTTACTTAGTATAGAATTAAGTAACTTAAAACAAATTATATCCTATTATATCCTTTACAGATTTTCGCCAGGAACCTTGTTCATCTCTCCTGAGACTAACTGAAACTCACCACTTTCTGCAACCAGACGATATGAAATACAACGAACATATTATTTTAGTTGAACATAATTCACGATTGCGGTGTGTCGTATTATGAAGGCAACAGACGGGCGCAAAGTTACAATAAATACAGCAACACGTTTAAAGTGGCACTGCTCTGCCTGTACAAAACCTTACTCTATTCCTTGTTTTTTATTTTTCATAATGTTAGCAAAAAATATAATTAAAAGTTTTCATTAGAATGATTGATGCCCAAGGTTTAGTTTCTCTTTTATGTTTTTTAATTTTCTTTAGTTTTGTGGTATTTGAACGCATAACTAAAATATGTACTAGTTTTTATAACAATTTAAAAGAACTGTTATTATATAATATTTTAAGCATTAAAATTGTAACATCATTGGAAACTGCTTTTTTCTTATTTTACGGGATTACTTAATATAAAAGCAAAAAAGAGGCTAAACTAATGAATCAATATTAACGTGTGGTTTCCCAGTGTCACTTCTTTCGATTTCCATTAGCGAAACAAATAAACGTGGTACACACGATGTGTTACGGTTGAAAATAAAACTGCTTGCAATGCGACATAATAATGTATACCAAGTCGTCCAAAGAGCAAGATTTAAGTGTGACACGCGCATTATACCTCATAGTACTTAATGTGTTAACGTAAAACTATTCGAGTAATGATAGATTATTATGTCTGTTTTTTTTGAAAATAATTTTTAATTAGATGTTTTCTGTCAAAAATTATTTGCTGCAACTAATGTTTTTGGCTATATACTTCATTCGTCAGACCAAAATCCCACTAAACCTCTAAATTTTGCTGAGAATGTCCATTTTGGAACATATACAAGATACAAAAAAGTTTATATTACTCATATCCTCCGGATGATTTCCTCAGTCAGTTAGGCGACCAGAACCAATTTTAAATAAAATTTGGATCAAAGACTGTAAAAATAAAAAAAAACCAAAGTGTAACAGTTACAATCGTAAAAAATGGTAAAAATCTAGCAACATTTATAAACTGACTTTTTTTTCAGCAAATTGAAAAAATTGCATATTTATAGAGCGTACTGAAACAGTTAAAGTACGTGACACATTCTTAAAATAATTCCATCCAAAATAATATGTCAGATAAAGATGAGATGTCATATTATGAGAAGAGCGCTTAAATAATGGGTAAAGCTTATCTCAATAAATGGCCGAAAAATATACAGCCTCAGTTTTCAGATGTCACAGCCCTTCTTGCAAATTGTCAGGAAGGGTTAATTGATATACGACTGATTGAAAACGAAAGTCAAACATTTGGTCTGCAGTTAAATATATCAAAGACATAGATCATTATAGTTGATAGACTGGATAGACTGTATAACAATCATCCACGCATAACCGCGATTGACCGGTTTGAGATTGTGAGATGATACTTATATCTGAAATCATTAATCACAAACACAGGGTCACTACAAAAAGAAATAAAACGTAGATGTTATCTAGCAAAAGTCGCCGAAAAATGTCTAAAATATATAAGGACTTAAAAATGAGTTTAATTAATTGCTTAATATTCTCTATACTAGTATATGGATGTGAAATTTGGAATCTACGAAAAGCAGAAAGAAAAAAAAACAGGCGCCACTAAAATGTTGATGAATGTTACGAATTCCGTGGACCTATCACCGGACAAATAATTCAATTTTAAATAAACTAAAGGTCAAACAACAGCTCTCTAGCAAAGTCTATCTCTATGATCTCTAGAAATGGGATTTGAGTGTTCCTGCTTGGAACATTGCTCATTCTGTCATCGAAAAAATCATAGATATTAGATTATTTGTAGGGCAGTGTTTTGTTACCCACTATTAGCAATACTTATTTTTTAATTCCTCATTATTATGTTGGATTGACAGTGTCTGTGATATTGACCATTCATTATCAATTATGTATTATTTTAGCTTAACTTAGCGGACCTGAGAAAGGCGTATGACTCTGTACCAAGGTCAGAACTATGGGAGGCAATGTACAAATTAGAAATACAGACGGAACTCATAGAAGCTACAAAAGCTCTGTATAAAGAAAATAAAGTGTCCATTAAAATGGGAACGAGAATCATAGGAGACTTTACCACAACCAAAGGGCTTCTGCAGGGTTGTTCCACATCTTCAACCCTATTCAAAATATACTTAGAGAAAGCCTTGACTACATGGAAAAGAAAATGCGAAGGCATGGGAGTACCGGTACGGAACGAATACCTATATACGTTAAGTTTTGCAGACGATCAAGTAGTGATTGCACAAGACCAAGACGACCTCAGCTACATGATGAAGAAACTACAAGAAGAATATACCAAGGCTGGCCTAGATATTAACCTCGCGAAAACAAAGTACCTATCTACAAGTGAAGAAGACATAGAAGATCTACAGATTGATGACAACGTAACAATTAAAGCAAAGGATAAATTCAAATACCTGGGGTTTATAATCACGAAAAAGGCAACAACAGAGGAAGAAATTACACAAAGATTAGGACAAACAAGAACAGCAATCCGACAACTTAACTCAGTATGGTGGGATAGACACCTAAATATGAAGACAAAAACGCAGATTTATAAAACATTAGTGCGAAGTATTATGACATATGGGGCTGAAAATTGGATCATAAACAAGAAAAACAGCAGTAATATAGTAGCAACAGAGATGGAATGCCTGCGAAGATGCTGCAGAGTAACAAGAATGGATAGGAGAAGTAATGACGAAATAAAGCAAAGAACATCAATAGAAACAGACATACTAACATATATAGAACAAAAAAGACTAAAGTGGTATGGACATGTAAGAAGAACTAGCGACAGCAGATGGATAAAGAGAATAACCAAATGGAGCCCCATAGGAAGGAGGAAAAGAGGACCCCGAAAATCCTGAAGGAACGAAGTAGACGACGCCATGAGTAAGAGAGGACTAAACGATGGAGAATGGAACAACAGAGAGAGATGGAAACGGTTGAGCGAGGGAAGGCAGTGAATACTGTAGAATCCCTAAATATATATATATATATATATATATATATATATATATATATATATATATATTAACTTAGCTTAGACCACTATCTACTTTAAAAATTGTAAACTAGTACAATATTTTTACAGAATTTGTCTATTTGTCAGTGTTTCTGAGAAACTGCAGATAATATTTTTATTTATATCTGGTTTGCAACCCATTTATTCAAACACTTATTAAAATTTTCTTGCGTTCTAGAAATAAATCTGGCCCACTTGGTATTTACTTTAACATATGAGTGGAAGTAATATTGGAGACTTTTTTATTTTTTTTCCCTATGTTAAATACTCCTTTTTTTAATTTGCCAAAAAATTTAAAAATATAAAATTAAAAATGTCTACAGCATAAATTAAAAGTGTCTACATTAACAATAAGCCTTATAAATAAGGGATTCTAATAACGATATTTTCTATAAGCATTATACTAGAACGTGAATCAACAAACCCCTTAATTAAATATCCCTGAAGATATGCACTAATCAATTAAGTAAATAGCCTAGAATATGTACTTTATGGATTTGCTTTATTGAAATTAATATTTACGAGAACTAAAGAAGTATAACTTACGTTAATATATAGAGTATATTATTATTGTTTACTATACAGAGCCTAGACCACAGATTTACTAGATATATAAAGGACGAAAATATTCTTTTGCTAACACTTATTATATACTGCGTGGCAGGTTAGGGAGGGTAGGTTAGGGATATTGTTAATATAATGGGCAGCCGGAGTGTGACGTCACAACTGTTATATTGGTATTATTACTTTCCAAACAAAAGTTGAAATGCCCAATCTCAAGTTTTTTTTAATTTCTATGAAGTTAAAATTTTGCTTCCTATGCTGATTTTTCTTTTAAGTATAGTATTTTTTACGATATTACCATCATAATTCAGTGTTCTATTTCTATGAAATATAGTTTAAAAGTTTAAATTAAAGACATTCTAACCTTACTTTATTGATACATGCATTTTATTGCTATTTTTATAAAACAACATGCTTTATTATTTACACAACCTTGTAAAATTGTTGTAATAACTATTAGAATACTTAGATATTGCAAAAAGCGGAAAGATTCTGTAAAAAAAATGAAAAAATAACGCAAAATACAAATTATCCACACTAAACAAGGTTTGTTTGGAAAGTGAAACTGACATATGTCAATAAAATCTACGTCATCACTCCGGCGGTCCATTATAATGGTACTACATTCTGCATCAATTTTTTGTAAGTAAACAATTAAACATTATTAGAGTTTTTAAAAAACATGAACATTTGAGATCTTATAAAGAGAATCTGACCAAAAACATTTTAAGTTTTGAAAAAACCCTTCCAGCCATTTGAAAAGGACCTTTGTTCTCTCAAACAGGTTACAGAAATATAATTGTTCAAAAACTAGTTGACCCATTGTACCCATCTTTCGCAACTGTAGTAACTACATAAAAAGTCACATTATGAAATGTGATTTAAATGTTTTTATTGCTCATTTTAATTATTATAAACAATTGAAAAACATGTTTACTTAACATTTTTTTAATTTAGAAATTCTTAATTTACTATTTAAATGCGAATAAGCCACAATTAAAGGTTAAAGTAAGTTTATTGACGTTTCAATTTCCACTTCGGAAATCGTTCTCAAAATACAAACATTAGTAAATTAAACAAATTTTGTTTTTTTGTTACTTGGTGAAAAATTCTTCCAATAATTTAATTTTATCCGACTAATTTATATTAACAATTCAGACATACATTATACATTTTAAAGTAGACGACTTTAAAATGATATTGCCAATATTGTTGAGTTGCGTTCCTGGGACTACTTTACTTGTTAGATAGTTGATTCGATTACATGAAATCAACTTTCTTCTTCTTGATGTGCCTATCCGTTACGAATGTTGGCGATCATCATGGCAATCTTTATTTTATCTGCAGTAGCGCGAAAAAGCTGCACAGATGTTGTATTGAACCAGATTCTGAGGTTCTTTAACCAAGATGTTCTTTTCTTCCAGGACCTCGTTTTCCAAATATTTTTCCTTGCAGGATGGCCTGAAGGAGAGCATATCTAGATTTATTTCGCATAATATGTCCGAAGAACTGTAACTTTCGAGATTTGATAGTTGTCAGTACTTCTCGATTCTTATTCATTCTTCTGGAGACCTCTTCATTTGCTACTCGGTCAGTCTTAAGCATTCTCCGATATAGCCACATCTCAAATGTTTCCAGTTTTCTGCACATATCTTCGTTTAAGGTCCACGATTCAACACCATAAAAAAAGGACAGAGAAGACGTAGCATCGCAGCATTCTTACTTTTGTATCAAGAGAGAGGTTGTGACTCCTGAAGAAGGCCCCCATCCGATTGAAGGTGGATCTAGCTTTTCCAATGCGTGCTCTAATCTCCTGGTTGTTGGTCCATTCTTCATTTATTATGGTGCCGAGGTAGTTGTAGTGCCTTACTCTTTCTACAGGAGATTGGTTGACGTAGAGTTGAACTTCTGTTATTCTTTTCTTGCTAATTATCATAAGCTTTGTCTTCTTAACATTTATATTGAGTCCATATTGTTGACTGTAATACGTGATTTTGTTCATAAGAACTTGTAGGTCTTCTAAGTTGTCCGCAAATACTATGGTGTCATCTGCATATCTGATGTTGTTTAGCCGGTAACCATTTAGTAGAATACCTTTTTCAGTTTCGTGCAAAGCTTCGATAAATATTCTTTCAGAGTACAGATTGAAGATTAGAGGAGACAAAATACAGCCTTGCCTCATTCCACGCATGATTTTCATATAGTCAGTGTGTTCACCTTCAACTCTGAGATTTGCTCTCTGATTCCAGTAGAGACTTCTAATTATTTTCAGATCTTGGTTGTTAATTCCTGTTTCTTTTAGTATTTGCATCATTTTGGCATGCTGTACTCGATCAAACGCTTTCTCGTAATCAACCAGACATGCGTATACGTCGTAGTTGGCGTCTCTGCATCTCTGGAATAAGACTTGTACTGAGAACAAAGCCTCTCTAGTACCAACAGCATTTGTGAACCCGAACTGGTGGGAGGAAATTTGACATTCACACAGCTTGTAGATTCTCTTATGAATTATCTTTAAGAACAATTTTAGGAGATGACTCATGAGGCTTATAGTACGGTAATCTTCGCATTTTTTTGGCTCCTGGCTTTTTTGGAAGTTCAATAAACTCAGATTTTGGCCATTCTGTTGGTATTTCTTCAGAGTTGTATATGTTGTTGAATATCTTTGCGATTACTGCTATTGATTCGTTGTCCATTAGTTTAAGTAGTTCTGCTTGTATATTATCAGGGCCTGCCGTTTTGCCATCAAATCAACTTTAACTTGAGAATATCCGTCAGAAAAAATCATAGCATATAATTCGTCTTTAAAAAGACAAACACATGCCATGATGACTGAATAAAGTTTTTATTTCTGAGCCTTCAATACTTCTGAGAAGTATTGTGGACTGTATTCCTTGTATAAAAAATATTTAGGTATTCTGACTTTAACACTTTTATTATAATAATTTTATAAAAACTTAAAATTAACAAAACCAAAAAAGAATGTCTTATTTCTGCTTTACAGCTACGCGTGGTGTCGTTGTCGCTAGTGTTCGATGCATGCTCCCTGTGGTCCGTGCAGGGACGGCTCTTGCACTGTTGACTGCTGAACAATGACAGTAAAATTCTCCTGTTAGTGATTCCATAGAAAATTATGAGGGAAAACCAATCGTTTTAAATTTAATTCTATATTATGGAGTCGCATCAATTGCGTTTTGTAACTATACATGATTGTTTTTGTTTGGACAAACACGCCAATACCTACATAGAAGAATGGTTGCACACAAACATAGTGTCTAAACCAAAGCATTAAACATAACAGCCCTAGCCAAACAATCTTCAGAAAATAGCCATTCTTTTAATTTTGAAAATGTACAGATTTTGGAAAAAAACAAAACTACAACAAAAGATGCATATTGGAGATGATTCGCATAAAAAAAGATCCAAATTCCATCAAGAATAATACTGACATCAAAGATCTTTCCAATATGTATCATGTATCAATTTAATAAGTTTAGTTGTTTTTTAAATGCACTATGGCAAATATTTAAAATACGACCCCGAACCATTCCTATTTTAAGATACCTGCCAGATGTCAACTATCGATGTCAGATAACAATTTTTTAATCCTTTTTAATTGTAAAATATAATGTTGTAATAATATAAAATAAAATCTATCTATCTATACAAGGATTTTTACAGCTGTCGCCGCCTTCCTTCTTTCAGCCAACGTCTCCAGTCCTTTTTGTTGTGCCATTCTCCATCTCTAAGGTCTCGTCTTTCCATGGCCTCGTCCACTTCATCCCTACATGATCTTCGGCGTCTACTTCTTTTCCCTCATCCCTATTGGGCTCCAATCCGAAATCTTTGCTATCCACCTTGTATGATCTGTTCTTCTGACATGCCCATACCAAATTAAACGTTTTTCTTCACTGTAGCTGAGTATGTCTTGTTCTATTGCCATTCTTCGTTTTATCCCCTCATTTCTGATGCGATCCATTTTTGTCACTCTGCAGCTTCTTCTCATGAACTCCATTTCAGTTGCTGTGGTTTTGGACCTGTTTCGTTTATTTATTACCCAATTCTCTGCTCCATAGGTCATTATACTGCGTACCAAGGTGTTATAAATTCTCTTCTTTGTATTTATGGTAATCTGTCTATCCCACAGTACCCCGTTCATTTGTTTAAAACGTGTTCTTATCTGTGCTAATCTGCTGGTTATCTCTTGCTCGGTGGTTCTATTTTTTGAGAGTATGAATTCTAAATATTTGAATTTGTCAGTGCCGTTAATTTCCCTATTATCGTCCATTTCCAAGTTTCTCACTGGTTCTTGCTCTGTTGTTAAATATTTGATCTTTTCTAGATTTATTTCTAGTCCATTTTTTGTGTATTCCTTTCCTTAAATAAAATAAAATAGTGCTCATTGAAAATGGCAAATTTGCCGAAACGTTTAAGCAAAAGTTAAATAGTTTTATTTACATCAGACCTACAAACATATATATATATATATATATATATATATATATATATATATATATATATATATATATATATATCGACCACCTATATATAACATAAATAATTCATAAAATTAAAACAATAAAAGACACATATATTAATGTGTATACATTTAATGATATTGAAAGAAGGGAAGTAAGCACAATTGAACCAATAAAAGCCCTTTATTTAAAAAAAAATACAAAAATACAAAAAGTTGTTGGGTCAAAATTTAAAAAAGTTAATGAAGTTCATGATGTAAAGTCTTCTGAGGTACAGATTATCTACAGAGGTACAATCAGCATGAAACCGTATGCCACATGATCTGCATCGCCACCATTGTTCAATACCTGCCCCTAATTCACCGCAAACATAGCATGTTGATGGTGTTGATGGCGCAAAATAATTCGTCAGTGTCCAAAAAAGACTATTTAGAATTTTTTTGTGAATTAAGAAAAGGTTTGTACATCTCGTAGTTATAAGCTGCTTTGTTGTGAATAATCTTGCAAAGAACATACGACAAATGTTATTATTTTAACGTTGTACTCCAGTTTAAATAAAGAAAGAGCAAAATTTAGTCCAGTACAACCAGAGATATATCATTTTTCCGAGCGCTCTATCTTGAAACTGTTAAAATTTTTGAAGAGCACGGCTGGCTCTTTATTCGGTTAGGCTAACCCCCTTTACTCTAGACGAAACGAAAATTACTCTATTTACAACACTCCTATTTAAACAGTTTTCAATCATTTTGTTTGCTAAAAGTTTTGTTAAAACTTTGACTTTTCTCTTAAAAGATTGGCTAATTTCAGTCCTTGATGTTGTTAGTTAACGTAACAGTGATTTAAAAAAAGGGGCTTTCTTGACTCTTAAAGGTTGTAATTTTCTAAAAGTTGTTTTTTAGATTACTAAATATTTTTTACCATTGAACTAAATTCTCCGGAGTTATTGTTAATGTTTATAAGCTTAAGAAATGCTATTTTTTATTAAATAATTTTGTTTACATAAACGTAACTTTTTTTAACTTTTTTTCCCAGAGGTTAAAAATATACGTCTTTAAAAAAAATTGGCAACGATTTTCCTTATAATAATTTTCCCCCCTTTTACAACGATGTGTCCCATGTTAGATCTATATATCTTTATTATAAACAAAATCGTTGAACATAAGCTTTTTCGTTGATTATTATCCTGTATTAACGTTTATATATACCCACTCTTAAACTACATATACTATAAAAATGTATTAGATGTTTCTTTCTCAATATATATGACAGATTTTAATGTTAAACATTTGATGGTTCTCTTCAGAGTATAAAAAGGACGGTAGACTTTTATTACGTGCATATCTGCAAAGTATGTTATAAACATGATTAGGTAAATTTGTTGCCTGATGGCGATCGTAGAACCGTCTATGACCAACCTATACTCTAACCGGAGACTTATGTTCAACTACAATAATAACTTTATAACTATAAACTACTTGCGAGTCGTAGATAAAGTATAGTACGCAACTGGCTATGGTAAACTTACAGCATTTACATTACAGGTTTATTATACGTCAAAAATAATTATGATCAAATGAAATCAAATTTACCTTATACATATATTTTCATCCATATTACCCTATCTAACATGTAACTATACGTTTTACTAATAACAACGATGCTGTGTAGTGCCCTTTAGGATGTGTCTGTATTTCTATATTAATATTTTCGTTATCTTCTTTCATTTGCCGCATCAAACGGTCCAATGGGACCAACGGAAGAGAAGAAGAATTGAAAGTTGACATTGGCTACGAAAATAAAGAAGAAATGACAGTTAACAGTTACTGATAAGAAGGACAATTGACAAATCGAAAAGAAGAAGACTTAACAGGTTGATCGACGAAAAGATGAAGGATTGACAGTTGAAATTACTGATGACGGTTTCTGATACAAAGAAGAATTGACAAACCGAAAAGAAGAATAATTGACAGACCGAAAAAAGGAATAATTGACAGTTGACGTTAGCTACGGTAAAGCAAAGTTGATTGCCAAAAAAGAAGAATTGACAGACTTAAAAGAAGAAGTGGTGGGTGGCAGCGGTAAACATCAAAAGATGTCGCTTTTTTCCACGGTCCGAAAAATTTTTCCATGCCCAACCTCCTTCATACTCTGCTGCTCTTACTATAAGATTGTAAAAAATAATAAAAATATGATTATTAAGATTCAGCTAAATTATCTGGACCAGCCTTAGAAATTAGATCATTTTTAAAAAACTCTTATAAACAAATTCAATTTTGCAAAAGCCATTTAACCGATCTAGACCATCTTTTGCAAATAATTCAAATACAATATAAACTTTAACTTCAGTTACATTTAAACAAATTTTAATAAAGAATAAAAAAGTTATTAGCAATATTCAAAAAAAGCGATTTTTGAAGTTATACTTCTATACGCACGGTCGGCGTTGGAAATTTGCACGGAAGTGAATCTGTGAAACCATTACATATGTAAGATAATGAGTAAGAGAGAGACATAAGATATATTTTCTCTCTCTTCCTCTCTCGAGAGTAAAAATGTTCCTTTTGTATATATATATTTAATATTATAAATATATTATATTATATATAATATAATAGATATTAATATTATTATATATGTGATATGTTTTGTATTATTTATTAAATGTTCATAATTATTTTAGGCTTTTGTATTTCAAAATAATCACTGTATGACACACAACTGTCAATTTTAAAATCCGTTAGTCTAATGTCTAATTGGCAAATCTTTTACGTGTTTGGTTCATACGCTGGTGTACGTGAGTTCGAATCCCAATATGAATTTCCTTTTTTATTTTTGAAATATTTAAAAAACTCACGTTAATGTTATTAAATATATGTAATATACGCAAAAATGCTAAATTTTAAAATAAAATGAAAATTTACAACATAATCCGAGTTATTGGTTTTTTATTTTTATCTTCGTAAAGTAAGTTATGTATATTGGCAGTTTTAAATACCTACTTATGAATATTGCATTTTAATTTGTATTGTATTATTATATTGAATTATGGTGCAGTGTATTGTATTGTAATTTTTATATTAATAACAAAATAAACAATGAATTTTACTGCAGAGTATGTGTAAAAATTTTTTTTGCATTCAACTTCTTTTATACATATATGAAAATAAAAATATATATTTTCATTAAAATATTGATACAATCCTTCATTTACTATACTCCTATTACAGGTCAAATATTTATATAAGCAAACGATGCACCATATACCTATATACCTAATTCTTTTTCTCTTTCTGCTCTCTCTTACCTATAGCATTAAATATGTAATGATTGTGCAGATTGACTCCCATATAAATTTATAACGGCGAACGCGTGTATAGAAGTATAACTTCTACCGACAGTCCCACTGGACTGCCACACCCGTTTTTTTTTTGTTATATTTGCAATAACTTTCTTGTTTGTCATCCGATTTTAATTTAGTTTACTTGTTGTTACTAGTTGTCTGTTGATGTCAGACCTCTAAATAGACAAGTTATGAGCAAAATAATGAGTTTGGCGTTTTTTTTTGTATATTTAGACATATTTTCATTAAAAAATTGTTTTATCTCATACTACACATTTTAACTCTCTATATTAAAGCTCTGATAAAAAAAAACAATAAAAAAAATAATAAAGAATAAAAAAAATGGAAAGCAAAATAAAAAAAATAAAATAAAAAAAAGTTACTAAGAAGATCAAAACCTCCGAGGTGTCGAATCGGGTTTATGTCTTAGCGTAGTAATAAAAAAATAAATAAAACAAAATAAAAAAAAGTAAAAAAATTTAAAAAAAAATTTTAAAAAATAAAAAAAAAGATACAAAAAATAAAACAGCAAAAACAAAGTAAACTAGTAAATAAGTTTCTAACATTACATGTCTTAACTGTCAATACAATAGTTTTAAATTTAAATACTAACAATATCTTGTGTAAAGAGAGAACTCAAAACAAATTCACTGGCCAGTTGGTTGTCAAAACCAGTGCCAATAAAACACACACACACACACACACACACACACACAACTCTCTATACAGTTGAGTTGGGTAAAAATCTAACCTAATTGGACTATTTTCTTACATTCATATACTTATAAAATATGCCAACACTCAAATCATTCAAATTCTCTCTTGTGTACCAAACAAAATTGAAATGCGTTATAAATTCTGCAAGTGACTTTTTAAACAAAATCTCTTTCGATATATTTCCGATATTCCTTTGTCAATATGCAAAAGTCACTGTAAAAATTCTTATTTTTGAATAAATAATTTATTACAAAGAAATATTGCTTGAGCAAAGTGCAGACTCAGTTTTTGATGGAATATTCAATGAACTTATATTTAATGCTTGAAAAGTAGGACACTTTTAGCGGATAACATATTCACTGACAGGTGTATTTCATATTATATCCGTCTGCCTCAGGAAAAGACCATAAATAAAAATCTGACTTTGGATTTTAGGTATGTATTGCTCCACTATATTTAACAAGAAAAATGAGTGAGGAGAAAATTACTTATGTTAATAACATTTTTTTATAACAGAACGTATTTATTTTTCTACATTATTTTATTAAAGATCTATTAATATATTAACTTCGATAACGTTGATCTCCTTTGAACATTATATTGCCAGATTGATCCCCATAATTTTCCTGATCTTCAGAGGTAACATACTCCGGCTTAAATAAATATGAAAAATTCTGCAAACTCTAGAACAAAAACGGAGGAAGAATGGATACATGACAAAATGATACAAGGAAAGATGCATCCAAAAGACTACGAATATTGGAGTTATTAAATAAGTACATTCTCAGACAATGTAAACTTCTTCTTTTTACAATCTTCTTTTTCTCGTCTGTTCTTTAATGTGCCCCCAGTAAGTTGTCATTCCATTGTTTTCGTTATCTTTCTAGTAATCGTCTTCCTATTGGCAAATTATCTCTCTCTATCTTTACCACTCTCTTTCTTGTCATTCTGTCTCTAGGATCTGTCCATTCTATTATTTTCTTGCTTACCCAGTCCTTTTTGTCCTCCACATTTCAGCTCTGTTTCTACTGCATATGTCGTTATTGGTCTAATGATTGTTTTGTAAATTCTGTTTTTCATTTCTTTCCCGATATTTTTATTCCCCCATATTCAGCCTGTTTGCTTTAAGTACTTAATCCTCCACTTGCGTTTCGAGCTTTTCGTAGATAGTGTCACCAGCTGCCCCTTCAGGTCCAATTTACTTCTTAGTAGATTTGTTGTTGATATTTTCTTAGTCTTATAGTCCGAAGATGTTTAGGTCTTCCTTCATTATTCTTGTCTTTGTTGTTATAATCCTTTCTGATACGTATTAAAGCTCTTTGATCTGATATTGATATCTTTGGTGTATTGATAAGGCTACACCTGTTGTCTTTTGTTATTCCACTGGAAATTAGTATATGTTCAGCTAATTTTTCTTGTATTTTTCCATTTATTTTTGTTTTCTGCAAATCGCATATATCTATTTATTTCTTTTTCAGCACTTGGGGATATTTCTTGGTCTCCGGTGTTGTGCGATCTAAAGCTGTTTATGGTAAATCTCATCTGAATTTTGGATATTCTCGTAATAGTTTTTAGTATTATCGTTATCAGCCTGGTTCAGAGGCTTTATATTGTTTCTTTGAGTAGTATCCATTTTTAAGATTGGTAGATTTCTAACCATGCCAATTATCCTTGATACCCGGGTTTGGTGATCTACACCGCATATACCTCCAGTGGTATTACAATCACAGATCTACAATCAGAATTACTAATACTAACATTAAGACACAAACTCGGTTTAATACCTCCGAGGTTTATTCTTCTCGTGACTTCATTCTGTATTACATGTTTAATCAGTGATATTTTTTGTTAATTTAATTCAATCAATTCTCCTATCTATATAGCCCAAAATCTATTCATGTGTTGAATATAGGCCTCTCCCATTTGTCTCCATTCGTCTCTGTCTTCTGTCTGTCTTTTCTACATTGGACCTGCGCTTTGCTCAATGTCATCTTTCCATCTGATTTGCGGTCGACCTCTTGACATTTTGCAGCATATGTTCTTCAGTGACCAATTTCTTTATTCCATCGTCCATCCTGATATCTTTTGTTATGCCCAGCCCATTTCCATTTTAATTTCAATGCATGTTCGACAGCGTCTGTTGTTTCGGTTTTGCGTCTTATCCACTCGTTTCTCTATTTATCTCTTAACGATATTCCCAACATTTGTCTTTCCAGAGCTCTTTGAGTTTTCTTTATTCTATCTAAGTTGCTCTTGGTACACGTCCACGTCTGGGCACCAAATGTCAGAACAGGTAGGACGCAAGCATTAAATACCTTCGTTCTTAATTTTAAAGGTATTTTTTGGTTTTTGATAGTACATGAGAGTTTTCCATATGCCACCCCATTCTTATTCTTCTGGTTATTTCTTCAGTTTGGTTACTTTTGTCTGCTCTGATAGCTTGTCCTATGTAAATATATTCTTGGACGTGTTCTATGTTTGTTCCACCTATGGTAATTACTGATCTGTCTTCTGTGTTAGTCATTATTTTAATTTTCTTTAGATTCATTTTTAGTCCTTTCTCAAGAGATGTTTTTCCTAGATCTGAAATCATTATTCGTAGTTGTTCCATAGTTGTTGCTATCAGGAGTACATCATCTACAAATCTTAGATGATTTAAATATTTCCCGTTAATACAAATCCCTTTATAGTCCCAGTCTATAGATTTAAAAATGTCTTCCTAAAAATTCTCCTATATACCCACAATTCAAATACTTCATTGTCTTCATTTCATATAATAGTGTCGTAAAAATGTAACACCTTGCAAATCTAACTCTCAAATCCAGCTTCAGATTTTTTGTAAAAATCATTTTTATCAGTTTGTTAAAATTATTACTTGTTCTTTTTACGCGCTCCCTAATTTCTTTCAAGTAATCACTCCTGTGATTGATGACGGTGCCAGGATAGTTGTAATTCTCTACCTGTTTAAGTAAAACTGCAACTTGTAAATTTGTCAACTTAACATTTCATCATTATTTTGCGATGATGTTGAAGTCTTCATGTTTATTCTATATATTTAATTAATAAAGAATCTTATGACAACAGCTTTAATAATCACTTTTTTGTGTTGTTTTGTGAAAGAACTGTGCTAAACTTTTCGAAGTAACTTGCAAAAGTTGGATACCCTCATCGTTGAGTAATAGACGTCATTGCCAATATTAGTTTTTAGAACTTGAGTTTCTCCGAGAGCTTTCTTTCATCTTAAGACTAATTATAAAACTAAAAGCGTAATCTTATATTCAATGAAATCTAATATTATCTTATACTAACTCTTATTATCTCCAATTATTATTGGGAGAATTTTATATAAAATATATTTATTATTTTTATTTTATTACAGAACAACTAAAAACGATTCCACGTGGAATTTGTACTGATGGTTATTTCCAATGCGCAAATGATACCCTATGCGTCCCTCAAAATCAAAATTGTGATGGTGTAGCAGATTGTCCAAATGGTAGTGACGAAGAAGACTGTGGTAAGCCAACAGTTTAATAAATTACATTAAAACTTATTTCCTTTTAAACTAAAATTAACATAAGGGCTTATGACAAATAGAAACATTTTAGAAGATCTTATTTTTCATATTATGTATCAATATTTCAACCTTCAGTAACTAGCACGAGGACTCACAGTCCGGAGCGAAATGTTTTTCAAATTTATTTTAATTTCTCCCACCCAATCCAACAGCCGCGGCCTGTATTTCTTGACCATCTCTCAACTATGTTTAGTGAGTGTATCATATTACCTACACAAGTGCATTGGTTTGTTTTTGGTAGCAAGTTGCGAAGCGACAATTACAAAGTAATTTCACAGATAAACGTATTGAAAGATTTGGTGTATTTTCTTTGTATTTCATAAAAGGTAAAAAATAGTATTCTGAAAATTGTTTTTATTAACTAATAATCGATGGCATCTTCTGAAAAAGAGCAAGAACAACTACAACGACTATAGTCAGAATCCAGAAATCTAGGCAGTAAATTCTTGGAAATAATAGTGATGGTTCATTGCTATTGTAGGTCTTCCAATGGCGTACGAAAAATATTATAAGAAGTTACGACAAAGCTACTTGTATTAAATAAATATGTACCTATTTATAATTATGTTAATTTTAATATGATTATTAATGACATTTGGGTTATTATATAATTAATATAATATACATGGTGTTTGGTAACGAATGGCCATAACTTAATCTTAGATTCCTGAGATTAAAATAGGCTGATTTAAACTAACTTACTTTAGTACGAAAGTTGATAATAACCAAAATAAAGGGGGTCAAAGTTAAACTTTTATTTTTAAATATTTCGTGATAGACATGGGATAACAACACGAAATTTGGTAAGCTGGAGTTTTTTGGGACAAGAAATCAAAATTCGCCACTAAAAATGATGAAGGACGCCACATACATCTTTTAGTGCTCGTTTAATACGTTCAATTTTTTTTATCTCTCACTCGACATACTTTTAGAATCAAAACTTTTACTTCTCTTAATATTTTTACTTAGAAAAGATATACTACATCGCTGTACAACCCATTACCTTTTATTATTGTTTTATAAATTTGAATTAATTACAATAAATAATAATTTTATTTTAGATGGTAATAGTTACACCTCCCTAAAACCGCGATAGTCGGTGAAAGTCGGCTACTTAGGTATTCAGTTGTTTTGCTATCGAGGTAAACAGTGGTGTGATGACGATGAGTAGAATACTATTTTGCTGACGTCACGTTGCCCAGCAACCGTCGATTCTATTCGTCGTTGACGCTACGCAACGTGACGTCAGCAAAATAGTATTCTACTCATCGTGGCCCCACCGCAGGACATGACTAACATATCGATTAGATTATCTAAGCAGTGAACACTTATTTTACTGTTGTGAGTAATATGGAAAGTGAAAGCAGTAAAAGTAAACGACGTCCAAATTTTTCGATGGGAGAAAAAATTATTATATTCAATGTGTATTGTGGACTCCGTGAAAGGAATAAAAGTATGTCGGTCAACGATGTAGTTACCCTGTGTAGTGATTTGACTAAATTTTCGACGAGAAGTGTATACAGAATTGTAAACAATTTTAAACAAAGTGAAGGCAAATTGAATGATGGACCTGTTGAAACCATTGAAACACCAGAGGTAGAAAACGCATTCAGCTTGAAGATCATACCAAATATGCTATTCGGAGGAAATTTTTCGGAACGAAATCCCAACCTTAAAGAAAGTTGAAGTTGAAATAAATTCCGATAATTCAATATCCAAAATATCACGACGTGTTTTATTGCGAACATTAGAACAAATGAACATTAAATATATAAAAAGTAGCAGGAATAGTGTTCTTTTAGAAAAAGATGAAATTGTTTTGTGGCGGAGAAATTACTTACAAAAAATACGAGAGTATCGTCGTGAAGGACGAAAAGTATACATTTAGATGAAACTTGGCTAAATCAAGATCATACTGTCTCAAAGGTGTGGCAAGATTTGGAAATTAAAAGTCGTCGACAAGCCTTCATTGAATAGCTTTCATTAGGATTAAAAACACCAGTGGGTAAAGGACGGAGGCTCATAATAACACATATAGGCAGCGATTCGGGTTTTTTGGACAACGGCTTGTTACTATTCGAATCCAAGAAAACCAACGATTACCATGAGGAAATGGACGCTCAAAGATTCGAAGGTTGGTTTTCAAATATTCTACCAAGCCTTGAAGCAAATTCTGTCGTTGTTATGGACAATGCGTCGTACCACAGTCGACGGTTGGAGCCATCACCAATGACTGCCTGGCGAAATGGTGAAATTATCAACTGGCTCTCTCAAAAAAAATACCATTCAATGACAACATGTTGAAAGTACAATTATTAAACCTCGCGAGGATACATATACCCGTTTTAAAGAAATATGCAGTCGATGAAATGGCTCGTGCAAACAACATAATTGTACATCGCCTCCCTCCTTATCATTGTGAGCTGAACCCTATCGAGCTTATGTGGGCTCAAATAAAGAACTAAGTGGCAAGGGAAAACTTGAGTTTTAAAATGGAGGAGGTGAAGTGCTTGTTAGCTACTGCCATACAAAATGTCACACCTGAATCTTGGAAAAATTGTATAAGACACACTATAAAAGAAGAAGATAGAATGTGGGACTTAGACACAAGAGTGGACATTTCGGTTGAACCATTAATTATCAATGTAAATAATAGTGACCGTGATAGCTCTTCATCAGCCGATGAGTCGTCTTCATACGATGATTAATATTTTAACTTCCTGTGGAGGTCGAACCATTTTATTAAGATGTATTTCGTATATAAGTAAGTTTGTTTTGTTAACCTAGTTTTTAAACTCAAATACATTTTGTACCAATATACTTTGCTCTTAAAAAAAAATGAATACTTCTTATATATATTAGGTATATTCGATTCGATTTATTTTATTTAATTGTAATATATATGTGTGAGTGTTTATATGTTCACTAAAAGTAAAAGTTCACTTCATGTAATCGGCAAGTTCAGAATTGGATTTTCATAATTATGTAAATTAGTATATTAAAAATATAAGTAATTCCAATGAAAAGAAACCTTTCATTGAAATAACAGCAGAGTAAATCTCTCTACCTGCCTTTTTGATAATTAATTTTTGTAACAAACAAAAAATGTCATTAAAAAAAATTTAATGTCATAGAAAGTTTCTTTGTCTCGTATGTTTTGTACAAAATTATGGAATTAGAAAGTAAGTGTTTTTTTGTGATAAAAAGTATACACTTCAAAGGTAAATATAAGTCTTTAAGTTAAGTTTAAGTTAAGTTTTAAAAGTCACTGCAATAGTGTGAACGATACGCTACTGAATGCTAAGCTAGCAAGTCAATGAGCAATTTATCTCTCTCTATATTATGACAACGTTGATCTACTATTCCTTTCTACCGGTCCTAGAATGCGATGTTGTCATGTATGACTTTTACAAAGAATATTATCGTACTTTAGATGTTTTCTATATATATATATATATATATATATATATATATATATATATATATATATATATATATATATATATATATATATATAAGTATTGTATATAAATATAATATTATACATAAATATTGATGTTAGTAAATAAATTTTATTATATACCTTAACAAATACAAAACGATCATTAATATGATAATTTTGCTGCATGTCAATGATTAAATGATAAATTGCTAGAATATCTATCATTACAAACTGGCAACGATTTTGTGGGTATATCGCATTCACAGTTCGGAGAATTTACTGCCTACAAATTTAATTCTCAAGTATAATGATAGACTGTCTCAGTGAAGATCAACATAATGAAGAGGTAGTAAACGACAACTATTAAGATAGCGAAGAGGATATAGTAGATACGTAAGAAATATATTCTGATTAGGAGAATGAAATTGAAGATGAATACATAGAAGTCAGTCCCTCATAAGTACCTTAAATGAGGAAGTAAGTGGGCAAAACCCCCTACCACATTACAAACACGGGTAGTATATAACGACACTTGTGATTTTATCAAACATACAGACAAAGTTTTTCATCTGCTTATTCAATCTAGCAATTATATTTGTGGTTTCGGTATTTTTCATGGCTCCGTTTGTAGTTTTCTTTGTGGCTTGTGCAAAGATTTTTTTTACAGAAACGGAGGCATCGCATTGAGCTTTTTTACTTCTTGTTCGCGTAAAAGTTGTGTTAATTTTTTTTTTCTTTGTTCCTTGTTCGACCTACCATTGGTAGACCATTGGTCTACCAGACTCGGCGAATTTGTTTGAGGAGCCGATTACGTGTTCTGTTGCTTTTTGCAGAATCTTTTGGCTTATGCCTACCGACCTTAATATTATTGCTGGTGGTTTCGGCTATTAATTTGCTTTTTTAGCTGTTTTTCTGTCCCTGTTTTTTCTTCTTTCTTGTTTTGGGCATCTCTGCATACATTAGGCTGCAAAGGTATTTTGGTTCGTTTCTTGTATTTGAGCTCACTTCTCCGCAATACTTTTTTTGTCATTTTAGTATCCATTCGAACTGTCCATCCGACCTAACTTTCTACGGTTTCCATTGTCGTTACGTTAGCCTAGAGAATTAGGTTGTTCGTATCTCAAAACCGTTTTATTGCACCAACTTTGCTGGTTTTTCTGTCGTTGTCTCTTCGGTTGGTTTTTCTTTTGTCGGCTTGGCTTTGGCCATTCTGCAGATACTATCAGTTTAGGTGATTATTTGGTACCTGAAAATGCTTATTTGACTCAACCTCGAGTTTTCCTTGTTTTTTTTTTACATTACATACAAATTTTACATTTTTTTTTAACATACCTTAAGGTATGTCACTCAGAATTAAATTATAGATTAAATAATATAGAATTTGACATCCTAGATTCTAACGCGAGAATTAATATAGATAATATAATAGATAAAATATTCAATACACAGTGTAAAAAACTAAATAATCTAATTTGCAATAGTAAAAATCCCAATATTCATTATACAAGAAGTTTTTCGAACCATAATTTTTTCAATAGATTTATAAATTTAACAGATACTAAATTTAGTAATAGCGAGATACAACTTTTAGAGAAAAGATTTAAACACAACTTGCCCCAACATAATAATCAGAAAACTTTAGAATATTTAGGTGTAGAATGTGAAGTAGCATTAAACAAAACTGCTAACAATATCGAAAAGAGTATAATTGCAAAATCTATTACAGATGTGTGTAGTGAAACCAAAAATTCCTGTTACAAAGAGAATAAAACAGCCATTTCAATTAAAAATAAATCAATAGAAAACAACATAGTGTTTACAAAAGCAGACAAAGGTAACACTACTATTGCTATAGATAAAAGAGAATATAATAACAAAACAATAGAATTTTTAAATAATCAAAACATTGAAACGTTACACAAAGATCCAACAGAAAAGTATCAAAAACAAATTAAGCTAGCTTTAGAAAATTCAAAATCAATAGTAAATCCAATAGAACAGAAATACCTCAGTATCATGAACCCACAGCCTCCTAAATTATACTCTTTCATTAAACTACACAAACCGGATCACCCAATAAGACCTGTAGTGTCTTTTTATACAGCTCCGTCATATAAACTTTCAAAAAAACTGTGAGATTATTTTAGAACACACTAAATTTTCACCTAAATTTACCATAAAAAATACAATAGAACTAGTTAATAAAATACAACATTTTCAGTTACCTAACAACTCCAGATTAATTTCATTTGACGTAAAAAATCTTTTTCCTAGTATCCCTCCTACAGAAACTTTTATTCTAGTAAAAAACCTTTTAGACCAAAATAGTACAAATCCAATCATTACATCTGAAATTTTACATCTTCTTGAAGTTTGCATAAACCAAGACTACTTTGAATTTAATAATGAATTATATACAAATAACAGTGTAGGACTTATAATGGGCAATCCTCTAAGCCCATTGTTATCAGAAATTTTTATGGATCATCTAGAGACAAAGATTTCAAAACATCCCATATTCAAACAGTTTTTATATTGGTGGAGATACGTAGATGACGTACTGGTATGTTTCACAGGAACTAACAGGCAACTCGACCAATTTTTATCGTATATTAATTCTCTTCATAGTCATATTGAATTTACAATAAAAACAGAACAAAATCAATCCATAAATTTGTTTTATTTAAAAATTACCAGACTTAAAAACAAACATGACTTCTCCATATTTCGTAAACCCACCCATACTGACACGACTATTCACAATTCATCATCCCATCCCACACAACATAAACTGGCAGCCTATCATAGTATGTTACATAGATTAACAGCAATTCCTATGTCAAAATACAATTTTGAGACAGAATTAAATATCATTAAGCAAATAGCAGTAAACAATGGATACACCGAACAAACAATTAATAAAATGTTAAATCAAAAACTACACAAGAAAGCCCTGAACTTAGTATTTCCACCACCAGAGAAAAAACCGAGTACCTTCTGCTCGATTACATATACAGGCAAAATATCAACAAAAATAGCCAAACACATAAAAAAGAAAGGAATAACACCAGCTTTCAGAACAAATAACAACCTAGGCAAATATATTAAAAACAATAAGAGCCAACATAAAAAACACTTACACAGTGGTGTGTACAAACTTAAATGTGGCGACTGCCCAAAAACTTACATTGGTCAAACAGGTGGAAATTTTAATAAACAAATAGCAGAACATAAAAGGGTTTTCAATAATAGAAAAACATTCTACATACGCATTTCACCTTCTAGATCATAATTATTCTTTTAATGACGAATTTAAAATTCTACACATTCAAAATAAAGGCCTTAAGCTATCTTTGTTAGAATCTATGGAAATCAACAAATTAAAAAACACAGATATAATTCTGAATGACCAGCTTGAGACAAACAGTTCTCCCCTCCTCAACCTATTTCATTAGAGACTATAAAGTGTAAACCCATGCCAAAAACAGATCATTTAAGAAAGGCAATCAGCCGAAACAGCTGTAGTGATAAGAATTTAAAATAAATTTTGTGGAAGTTTTGAAAACAAAGTTTTCAGTGTTTTATTGTTACATAATTGACTTTTGATTGAATTCCCTAAAAATATATTTCAGAGCCATATGTGGGCATCAAATCGTGTCATTCGCAGTCTCAAGAACTTTTCGAAGACTGTTTTTAGCAAACAAAAATCTAATAAAATATAAATGTTACAACAGTGATCTGATTGCAAAAATGAATTTATTTTTAAATGAAAATTTTAAACCACTATTGACAAAAGAAAAATTCTCCTCCTTTTGCAGATGCTTTTACGGATATGAAATACTATCAAGCCAATATTGTTCAACTTAATAAAATACCATTATATGCACAAGATTTCGAAATATTCATAATGTAATATCCTAAATCAAGCTTTAATAAAATGCATTCTGAATTGTCTCGGTTAAACTGTTTATAAAATATATACAGATGAGTCAAAAACGCAAGAAAATGCAAGTTTTGCATTGTTTGTTTTAAGCGTGGATCATATTGGAAATCACAGACTAAAATTATTGTTCCATTTTTATAAGTCAAAGACTTTTGCAATCGAAATAGCAATAAAGTAGTATACATCTAATATATGCACGAATGTATCAATAGTTTCAGATTCAAAGTCAGTATTATAAACCAATAGCGGTTATCTACAAAATCAATTCAATTTAAAAGGTACAAAAAGGTTTGCCACTCCTAGTGAGGGGGGAACGGAAAACATTGATTTAACCAGAATAGGGTAGTTGGAGGCAAAAACGCGCAGTTTTGTTATCTCCTGTCGTCTTCAGAAATTATAACAGTTTAGAACTTTTCTAATGTTATCACAGGAGAGCTTACATTTTGTTTTTCCATTTTAAGTATCGACAGTAGTTCTATAAGTTCACTAATAAATGAACGTTAATCTAAAATAGAACTGTATTTGGACAAGTCCTCAGAGAATCCTACTGAATTTAAAAATCTAACAGAGCTCATTTTTGTTGGCTTTGAAAGCTTTAAAAAAATATCGTCCTTTCCAAAAAAGGCATCTTTTGTTGTTTCACGAAAACGAAATGTTGTGGCCAGTCGCTTAAAAAATACGCCTTCATAACCATCATCATTTACTTGGCAGACTTTGGCGACAAATAATCTGTATGATTTTTTACAAAAACCTCCATTACGACAAAGTCATCAGGTAAAATATTTGCTAGAATATCAATGTCTTGCTCTTCATCGCTATCGAAAAAATTAATGCCACTAGAATCAATACTTTATTGAGAGTGCTATTAATTCATCAGATGATAAATCGTTGAAAACTTACCTTTTCATAGCACTAACTTTAGCACTTTAAAATTTGATTCGTTGATTATTCATTAATGCTTTCCTTTGCTTCTCTTTTTATGATTCCTTCTTTTCTTCTTGTTCTTCTAATAGTCGCTCCTTATTAGGTGTCGATGTTAGTAGAGTTGACTTTAAAGTTTTTCTTGTTCGTTTCCTTTTTATCTTAATTTTTGGGAAGATAATAATGTCTGAAGGTGAAATTACTTTTGATTTCTTGGATCTTGGTTAGAACTGCTTCAAATCTGCGTAAAGACTGGACAACATTTTCTTTTTCCAACCTTTGCCGTAGTGTCGCTTCATCAAATCCTACAGCTTTTGCTGTATAACAGAAATATGCTTTATTGTCACTGAAAATTGTACAATTTTATGGACAAAGCTTACAAAAAGTCAAAAAAATAACAATAACAAATAAAATTTAAATAATTAAATTTAAATTAAAATTAAATTTAATTTAAATTAATTTTAAATAATATAATTTAAAATTGAATAATAAAACCTTACGAACTAGTTTACGAATAAGTTTAAGTTGCTGCATATGATACCCAAATATATAAAAAATTACTTTAGTTGGTTGTACCTAAACGTACTGTAACTTCTTAGTTATTCGTTAAGAAACTCTTCCACTAAATAATATGGTCTTTCAGATAGATAGGCTTTTGTCAATTTACGAAACTTAAGGAACGAAGTTGTAGATTTAGAAGTCAAATGGAGATGGTTGTACAATATTTTTGCCGAAAATAATATAAAATCCACAAGGAAAATAATTCCTGTAGCTGGCTGTATACCACGTATAACAAAAGAGGTTAGTCTTTGTATGTGGGTATATTTTATAACTATATAAAATATACCCACATACAAAGACTAACCTCTTTTGAAAATAATATAGATTTCTTTACTAACTCAGTGGATGGGATAGGTAAATACATATCACAGCTTGAATTTCTAGTGGAGTAGTCATGATTAGGTCTTGCTGTAAAAACATGTAGGTGTTTACGAATTAAGCAAACAATTTCTAGAAAAAGTCTGTCTGACGTATAGAAACGCCATTATTAATAAGTTCACGAGCTTCGCACAAAATAACTTCTGTTAAAGGCTTGCGCTTTGATTTTTTTTGTAGTTTCTTTAAAACAGAAACCAAGATTTAGATGAATTAAATATTTATGTCCGCAATAAGTAGGAACAAAATTAATTCATGATAATGGGGAAAAATACGCATTCGTAGTTTTCCCCATAACTCTCGCGTATTTTTGCCCCATTCGGCAACATTGTCAAAACCATCTGTTGGGATTTTAAGGACCTAACCTCAATCGAAAACTCAACATAGTAACCCACAATTAAGCCAAGAAAGTACCAGAATAAACTAATTCAACGAAACATGCCAATTTGATTTTATCACAAATTAATCTTGTTACACACTGCATACTGCACACTGTTGCCAAACGTTTGTAACTAAAATCGGTTCAAACTGGACATGAACGGCAAATTTAAATGAGGTTCGTTCTTTTGCCCCGTGCGTGTTTTTACCCCCAACTACCCTATTATGTAAGCCGTGGTAGAAAAAAAGATTTTAAACAAGAAATGTAGCTAAAATTATTTTGATCAAAATTGTTTATTGGCACTTTTTTTGTAGAATGAACCGTTCTCTCAGAAACAATGCTTGCAGCGACCGTCGATTTTGAATGTCGGTTACGTGCGTGAAATCAATTCGTTAAATAAAATTTGTATCGACTCGAGGATAAAAATTATATATTTTTTTATCAAACCATTCTATCGAAAAATATCAGTAGATGTCAATCAATAAAATGAATTACTTTCATTGACCGATCACTGCTTTTGCCTAATTTTGAAATATGCCAAAAAACGTTCACTTTAATCTTTCACATTACCTAATGGGGGTTTATGGGGAAGTCCAATGATAGTAGTGGAAAACTTTTTGCATCAATTTTGGGGTGTCAAAATTGACATTCAACAAAATTCAGCTTTTTCACAGAGTAAATGAAGGACGACTGGACTATTTGTAATTATTTTTTGCTGAAATTCAAAACTACTTGTTATCATTCTATTTCATATACTAATGCGTTGTTTCTTTGTTATGAGATTCCTCTTCCTATATAATAATAAATATTATAAATGTAAATTTCGTGTCTGAAGATTTTACTTTTTACGGTGTATTTTACAATTAGTAAATTTATGAATATTAAAATGAACCAGTAAATGTGTTAGATAGATTCTTCTTCTTAAAGTGCCCTCTCCTCAATGGAGGTTGGCTACTACAATTTTAAACTCTTCTCTATCTTCAGCTGTTCTTATTAGCTGTTCAAAAATTAGCCCTGTTCATTGTCGTATGTTTCTGAGCCACGATAGTCTTTTCCTTCCTAGGCCTCTCTTTCCCTCGATTTTTCCTTTCACTACAAGTTGGGCATACTGGTACTTATTATTTCTCAGTATGTGGCCTAGGTATGATGTTTTTCTAACTTTTACCGTGTTAAAAAGTTCTCTTTCCTTGCCTATTCTATGCAGCACTTCTTCGTTTGAGGTATGCAATGTCCATGAAATTTTGAGTATGTCCATGAATTTATTCTCCGGTAGATCCACATTTCAAAAGCCTCCAATTTATTTACGGTTGATGTTTTAAGGGTCCACGTTTCAACTGCATATAGAAGAGTCGACCAGACGCAGCATTTTGATAAACGTAGTCGAATTTCGAGTTTTATTCGAGAATCACAAAGCAGTTTTTTTATTTTTCCGAAAGATTTTCTGGCCTGTTCTATTCTTGATCAGGATTTAGGCTGCTATCGATCCAGCATCCCAGGTACTTAAATCTATTGACCTGTTCTAAAATGAGCCCATTTATTTTGCAAGGTTGAGGTACGTTTTGGTTTTTTCGGATTGACATCACTTTGGTTTTTTTAATGTTTATTTTCATACCAAATTGCTCACAGGTCGAGTTGGTCTTGCCGATGAGTCGTTGTAGTCCTAAGTCGGAATCCGCAATTAACACTGTATCAGATAATTATTGATTATATCAAGAAAAAAAAATAAATGTTTAGTCTAAACTAAACTACTAAAATGTTATAAATATTAAATATTTTCAGATGATGAGCATGATGATGAATACTGGGATCATTTGTATAGAAAAAATCCTGCAGCAGAACACGATGATTGGAACAATAAAACGTGTTGTAAGTATTTTAAAATAATAATTTTTGAGTTTTTTTTTTACTTTTAATTTGGTACCAAATGTTGTGTAAAGTGCAAACCTTAATTGCTTGTTGTTTTATTTTTCATTGCAACGTAAAATAAATCTGGATGGGTAGACACAAGCGAAAGTTTTGTCTTGGAATTTGTGTAATCGAAGAATTCTATGTTTAACGACACGACGCTCACCATGCAAACCAGCGCTTAGTTATTTTGAGATTGAGATTAATACTGTTCAGCATTTTTAAACCGAGATATTCCAATTTTCTTGATTTAATTGTATTTAAAATTTCTATTTATTTATTAATCCTTCTCAGAACCTCTTTGTTGGTGACGTGTTCTGTCCACGATATTTTCAGAATTCTTCTATACGCCCACAACTCGAATGATTCTAGTTTTTTCATTGATGTCGCATTCAAGGTCCAAGATTCCATTCCATAAAATAAAGTCGAAAAAACATAGCACCTCGCCAACCTAACTCGTCGTTTCAATTTTAAATCCCCTGTACATAGCACTCTTCTCATTTTGTTGAAATTTGCTCCAGCCTTTTCTATTCTGATTTTGATCTCCTGAATGTAATCATTTGTGGAGTTAATTATTGTTCCCAAATATGCATATTTGTCCATTTGTTCGACGTTGCTTCTGTTTATTAGAAGATTCTCATTATTTCTTTGAGTTTTCGATATTCTTATAAATTTCGTCTTCTTGACGTTCATTTTTAGGCCATATTTTTTTCCAAACTCCGCTATTCTGGTCACCAGTCTCTGAAGATCTTCAATATTTTCAGCTAAGATCACAGTGTCGTCAGCATATTTAATGTTGTTAATGGGAACTCTATTAACCTTTATTCCAGCTAGTTTACCCTAAAGAGCGTTTTTCAGAATCTCTTCGGAGTAGACATAAAAAAGAATTGGCGACAATACGCATCCCTGTCTCACTCCACATCTAATTTCAATTTCTTCTGATAGCTGTTCGTTAACACGTACTTTTGCTCGCTGTTTATAGTATGAATTTGATATGATCCTGAGGTCCTTGTAGTAAATCTTCTTTGACTTAAGGATATTCATTAACTGTTTATGTCGTACTTTATCGAATGCTTATTTATAATCAATAAAACATGCATATATATCCTGATTGACGTCTAGGCATCTTTGTATCAGTATATTAAGTGAAAAAAGAGCTTCACGCGTTCCTAGGCTTTTGCGAAAACCAAATTGTGTATCATTAACGTCTATGTCCAGTTTGTTAAAAAATTTTTTTATGGGTGACTTTTAGTAGTAACTTTAGCACATGAGACATCAAGCTAATGGTGCAGTAATCGCTGCATTCTCTTTCGTTTTTTTTTCGGAAGACAAATAAAAATCGACGTTAACCATTCTTTGGGTAATACGCCTGAACTATAAATTTGGTTCAAGAGTGTCACTAAAACATCAATGTGCTTCGTATCTGGAATTTTTGGGATTTCTATAGGAAGCATGTCAGGTCCAGGGCTTTTCCCATTCTTCATTGTTTCCCATTCTTCATTTTCGTTAATACATATTTATAAGTATGTGTTTGCCCATTTTAAAAATTAAACTAAATTCTGCCTTAATTTCGTATTCCGATTGTAATTACTTTTTTTATATTACAGCTTTTTCATATAACGGTCCTTGCAAATGTCGAAAAGAAGATTTGCTTTGTAAATACCAGAACTATGACAAAGCTCCAGTGGATTTACCAGCAGCTGATATAAATATTTTGTAAGTTTTAAGAAAATACTAAGGCGTTTAGCATTAACGTTAAAATTTTTAGGGATTTTACTGGAAATAATTTTAAAAATTTGACTGTTGATTCTTTAAAACATGTTCCGGATACAGTGGAAAAATTGTAAGTACTACAATATTTATTCTAAAGTATAGTTCTGCTACGTACTTCTAAGATATATTAGAAAAGATACAGAAATAAACAAAAAGATAAATGGGTAAAATTACTTAAGATAAGATAAGATAGAAAAAGGGCGCCACTTAATATTTTTCCATATTCCATTTTTATTTTGTCGTATTTGTCATAAGCGTTTGAAATCATATTTTCACATATTACCGACAGTCTTATTAATAATTATTAATATTTTCCCATTAATATTTATTAATTTAACATTTTATGATGCTGACCTTTTCCCATTCGATATTTAATTTGTATAAGTAAGCTTATTTCCTTAGTTTTTTACACTCACTTAATATTAAAATTGTTTTTAATAAATTTTTCCATGTTCTCTTTGATTTCTTGTACAAAGAAACAGTTTCTGTTTTTTATTGGTTGTTTTAACGTTTCTTTTATTTTCTTTGAGTCGATTGAAGTTGATTATTTATAATAATTATTTCTTTAATATATTCTTTAAGTAGTACAGTTTAGGTAGGGACCCAGTTCTGTGGAGAATAACTGGAACCCCTGTCCAAGGATACGAGAGAAACCGTAATGGTGATGACGGCTGAAAGGAAAATCTTTGGAACGTCGGCTTCAGCGGAAGCGACATGCCTGAAAAACGGCAGCTGGTTTGCCAGTAATTGTATTGAGTGGAAGCCATATACAGAATAGTACCCTGTATGAATGAAACCACCTAAACAGCGTATACATAGAGGTGTTGAAAGCCAATGAAAGGACAACTACTTATTAATAAAGCATTGGATAATGATAGGTGGAATCAAAATTAATGATATTGATATTAGTCGATATTGATCATTTGAGGAACGCGGATGACATGGTGTTAATTGCAAGTAGTTAAAAAGAACTTCAACTTCCAATTGATATTGTTACCACAGATTGTAATGAATATGGGCTGAAACTAATCACACAAAAAAAGGATTATACTAAAAACCCAATATAACCAGAAGTGGTAACCGCTTATAAAGAATAACTTGAGAGAACCAACCAACTTGCCTTGGTTGTAATCAAAATGAGAACTGCACTATGAGTAAAGAAATTAGAATACGGTTACAGAAGCCCAGAGCTGCATTTCAAGATAAATACAATCTTATGTGGAAACAGTATCACTTATAGACTGAATATTAGAATAGTAAGAAGTTATGTATGTATTTTCTTCACTTTTATATGATGTCAAAGGCGCTGAATCTTGACGGATATATTTTCAGAAAACTGGAACCCTTTGAATTGGCAGTAATCGAAGAATCCTACGAATAAGGTGGATAGATAAAATTTGTAACGAAGTTGTTTTGTAGATGTTGTGAAAAGTTACAGAACAAACAATTAGAAATGTTCATAACAGTTTAAAATTGTAAACTGGAATATTTTGCACATGTTATGCGATACCGAGAGAGGTATGATATTCTTCGTTTAATAATATACAACGAAAGATGGACGGAAGAAGGGACCAGGTCGAAGAAGAACGTCATGGCTCAGAAACTCGAAGAAATGTTTTAATAGATCCTCACATTTTTTTTTCCGAGCTGCCATCAACAAAATTAGTATAGACAATTTGGTAGCAAACGTACGATGGTCGGACATGGCACAGTCAAAGGAGGAATTATTTTGTATTTACTTTTCTATTTTTTTTTTTATTTCCTGGCATACCAATTTTTAATGACCACATAATGTGCTTTGTGCCTATTAATTAGCCAGTCCAGACCTGTTTTCTGTTAAAGGATCTATTATAATTATGAGTTTGTTATAGTATAAGCCTTATAAATAATCTTGAACAATACTATAGTTTATTTTTATGAACGAGAGAGTAATTAGCATAATTTTAACTGGTACCTCCGACCACTCCATGGGCGTGCTCAAGATTAATTGAAAAATTACTTTGAATAATTGTAAAAAATAAATGAAATATTTCAGTGTTATAAAGTGTTATGTGTATGTAAACAAAAGTGACCTCTTTTATCACACACTATATTAGAACTGACTGGCCTACATTAAAAAGGATTTTAAAAAATTCACATTTTTTTTAATTTTTAAAAATTACAAAAGAGAAGAAGAGTTTTTAAAACCATCTAAGGTATGTTAAATAGATGAATAAAAATATTAATATAAAACTTACAGCTACTTGTTACAAATCCTAATCAGATTCAGAAGATGAACTTTCAGAACCAAGATTTATAATAACTGGCTCGATCATTTTATCAGTAATATTGTCCAGCTTCCACATTTTTTCCTCTTCTTTAAAAGTGTGATTTACTGCCTTTTCCCAGTTTTCAGGTTTTACATTATTTACGGCCTCCAAAAACAACTGTTTAACATCATGAATTTTAAAAGTGGTATTTTTTCTTGAAACTTCACTCTTTATCTGTGCCCATACCAGTTCAATCGGGTTTAATTCACAATGATATGGTGGGAATCTAAGTACTGTCATTCCACGATTTTTGGCAATTTCATCAATTTCGTATTTTTTAAATTTTTCTTTATGAAGGGCACACAACGAATAAAGTTCCTTTCTTATAGATCCGGGATGGTACGTAATATTTTTTGAACTCAGCCAATTCTGCAAGTCTTTTTTTAACCACTTGGTTGTGGGCAGTCCTTCTATAAGTCTGGAGTGATAACTTGCATTATCCATTACTATTACACAGTTCTTAGGAAGAAGATGTATCATTTGTTCGAACCATTCTTGAAAGACATCAGCGTTCATGTCTTCATGGTAGTCACCGGTACGAGTTGATTCAAAAGTTAATAAACCACCTTCAACAAAACCGTCTGAACTGAGAAAGGGGAACTATTATCAGCCTGCGTCCCTTTCCTGATGGTGGGTTTAAACCAGTAGATAAGTTATTTACAAAAGCGTGCCTTTGACTTGTAACAGTTTCATCCTGCCAAAATTTATTTGGTGTATGACCCTCGTTGATCCATGTTTCATCAAGATAAAATATTTTTCTTTTTTGGTTTCTCATTTCCTTTATGGTTCTTAGAAAATGTCTTCTCCATATGACAATATCGCTTCTTTCTAATAAAATAGACTTTCTGGGATTCTTTTTCCAGCGGAAGCCTATTTCTTTTAAAATTTCCATAACGTACTTCGACTCATTTCTGGGTAATCCTTATCATCTCGAACTGAGACAAGAACTTTATCCAATGTTGGAAATTCTTGTCTAAAGAAGAATTCATGCACTTTCCGTCGAAGTCCTTCTTTAAAATGATATTCTATTTGAAATTTTGGTTTCCCTGGAGCATTACGTGGCATTTGAAAACTACCACATTTCTCTTCTTTAATAACTCTGTAAATCGTAGATTTCCCAACACCAAGTGTACTGCTAACTAACTCAACGGTCTCATCAACACTTTCACATAAACGTTTGTCTGTAAATGATTTAAAACAATTAAATATTAATGTTTTTTCATTAACTGTTAAAGGACTAATTTTTCGGCGTTTACACGGCACTTCCAAATTTTCCATAACACTAGTATACACAATAAACTGCACCTTGCAACTGAAGTACCTACTTTTAGTGAACTGTTAAGAATTTTGAATACGCCACTTGGACCTTCCTACAAAATGGAAAAACCCACTATCACATTTTCTGTGGAATAAGTTTAGAAGGTAATTATCTAGTCAATTACTGTCGTAGATTCCTGGAATTAAAGAATTAAATGTTTGATTGTTGAAACCCTTACTTCGTGGAATGCACTCATTTCAGATAAAATAAAACGTTTTATTTTATCTTAAGAATTAAACTTTATTTTGCAAATAGGTAAATACTTATTAAACTTTTATTGGTTATATATAACCAATAAAATAAACATCTTACATTTCTTGCAAATTCATTAGTACCTGTTAACCTCCATCACTCCGACACTGGCAACCTTATTTAGGGATTAGTAACCCTCACAACTATTGTATTCTATTCTGCTCCAACCTTTATACCTGGTGGTCATAGTCAATTTAAAATTGTTTTCCTATATACTTCTGTAAACTTGTTGACAAATATCTGTTTTTCATTGAGTCACCCGTATCAACAGTTTAGGGATTTGCATACATAATTTATTGTTTTATTACTATCTCATACATAAAAATACACTATAAGAATTAACAAGGTAAAAAACCCACACATTTTTAAAAAACTCCCAAATGGCCTTTACTAGAATTTGACGAAATAAAGGTAAAGCCCTTTTAAGCATAGAGCAAAACTTGTTTGCACATTTACTGCACACACAGGATACAGGATATTATTATTTTACTATGTCGAAACTTACGTCAGTCTAACTAAAAATTTGAGCTTACTTTCGGACAGGAGTGTCTAAAATAAACATTGTGGAAAATTAATGAGTTTACTTAGAAACTTAATAAATGAATATCGTATTATAGAAATAAATAAAGGCAAGTTTATTTTGGTAATAAAAAAAGTATATTAAAACCTTGACGAGCAATAAGTAGCTTCGTTAACTATTATACATAGTAGATTTGCAGATAAAATCAATATTTAGATTAAATTCAATTAAAATTTAGGATATTGATCACTTGACACAAATAGTCCACATTTTATATAAGATATAGATACAATAGTTACTTTTTTAAATAATTATTTTCCTGAAATTATAATTATTTCAAGTTTCAGTATTCAAATAATCAAAAATTTAAAGTTCAATGACAAAATAAAGGGTACTCAAAATATAGTTATAAACAGTTTAGCATTTAGGAGAAAGAATATAGAACATACAAAAAATATCAATAATATATACAGGGTGTTCAGAAACTTACATGACAAATGAAAACCGGATAAGATAATTTTAAGACGATTTAACCCAATTTACCTAGACCGCTTACCTAAAATGCTTCCTAAGGGAGCTAGAGCTCTTTGAAGATGGCGCCTTGTAATTAGATTTTTTTTTAATAATTTCAGAACGGTTCTATTTAGAAACACGACAACTTTTATACGAAAATTTATCCTCCAGAGTTGAATAGATTCCATTAATTGCGAATTTCTTGTACCGGTCGTAGGCGTACGTTTTAGGTACCTATAGTAGAAACCCTCAATTTAGAAGAGTGATATCATAGTTTAAACGCCGAATATCCTCAAATTTAAATGTACACAACGGCCCTCGAAAACTGCCTGTTTTCTCGATTGCAATTTGCGTTTCCTCATAAGAAATTACAGAATATATAAAGTAGTATATTTATTTGTGCTTCTCTATAGTAGACTTGACCAGAAGTTGTCGTACAGTGTAGCCAATTCTTGTTCACAAGTAGTAATTATGGTCATACAAAACCTGTATTCTTCCACGCAGCTATTATTACCGTCATAAAAATACAAAAAAACCTGATTTTTTCAATAGTAAAAATTAAGCACAAAATTGTAATGAAATAAATTTTATTTATATGTTCCGTTTCGTTACATATTTAAATTTATAAAATAAAAATTGATATTTTAAAACAATATTTTTCAATCGTTTGGCAACTTTGGAATTAGCGACGAAACTCCGTTTCAATTCAGATTCACAGAAAGCTGTAAAACTAGTTTTTGTCGAGCGAGTGCCCATCAACAATAGGTTATTTACATTGGCGTTTTATAGTAAATTTTTAGTTATATTCTGTGATTATTTGGTGTAAGTTTTATTGGAGTTGGACGAAAAACCGAGTTGTTCCAAGAAAAGACTGCAAAATTCTGATGTTGATTCCAAAAATGAAATGCCGCAAACGAGACGGAAAATGTTAACGTCCGAAGAGAAGGTAATAATACGAAACGTTTATGAAGGAATTGTCGGCAGAAAAATGAAATTAAATGTTAGCCAAGCGGTCGACATTTGTAGCAGTTTAACAAAAGTATCCGTTAGCTGTATTTATCGTGTACTTAAAAATACATCGGAAAATAAAAAGCAAGAAAAAAGTAAAACTAGAGGTAGGAAAAGCATTGCTTTGGATGACGAGACAAGGAATATTATACGTCGAAAAATTTATTCATTTTATTTTCGGAGTGAAATTCCAACACTGAAAAATATTTCTCAAAGCTCGAAAACGATAACTCCTTACCCAAGATATCTCGTAGAGTCTTAACCAGGACCATGCGTGAAATGAACTTTCGATATGTAAAACTCAACAGAAAAAGTATGCTATTAGAAAAAAATAAAATTATTGTGCGGAGAAGAAAATATTTTGAAGAAATACGCAAAATTCGCAGCACTGGACGCAAAATATGTTATTTGGATGAAACCTGGATTAACCAAGGTTGGAAAAGGTCATACAGTTGGAAAAGTTTGGCAAGATTTAAATGTCAAAAGTAAACGCGAAGCATTTATAGAAGGCTGATATACAGGATTAAAAGCTCCATCAGGAAAGGGACGGCGTTTAATTGTCACCCATATAGGAAGTGATACAGGGTTTCTTGATGATGGTTTTCTTCAATTTGAGTCGAAAAAAACAGGTGATTATTAAAGAAATTGAAAGGGAGGATTCAAGAATGGCTTACAGAAAAGGGGATTGCATACGAAGAATCAATGCTCAAAATTTAGCTACTTGACATTGCACGGTTAAGGAAAATTGAATATCTTAAATATGCTGTAGATGAAACTGCAAAAGATTATGGTGTCAAAGTTCTGCGTCTACCACCTTATCATTGCGAACTTAATTCCATTGAACTTATCTGGGAGCAAGTGAAAGGAGAAGTAGCACGCAATAACAAAACGTTCAAATTAAACGAAATTAAGAAACTTTTGATTCAAGCAATCCTCCATGTAACTCCAGAGAAATGGGCTAAATGTATAGGCCACATAATTAAAGAAGAACATCGTAAGTGGGAACTTGACACTCATATCAAAGTTTTACTAGAGCCAATTATAATTACACCAGGTGGTGAAGATAATGACGGCGATAGCAGCACTGCATCTTCAGGTTTAGACAGCGAATAACATTTTCTAATAGTTTAATAAGAACATCAGCATAAAAAAAAACCAAAAACAAAAAAAAAACGAGAAGAACATAGTAAGTGTGTATAGTGTTTGTGTTTAAATACATCAAACATTATTTTTATTTTGTTTTTATAGAATTTTATTTTGTTTTATAGGATTTTATTTTGTTTTGTTTTATACTGTTTTAGTGTTTTGTTCATTTTATTTAATAAGACAATTTGGCTTCTGGCGAACACCCATTTAAAAAAAGTATCGCGCCACAAGACATACATCTGGGGTGGTGTGGAAACTGTGTGAAAATTTGTTTTAAAAAAATTTCATTGTGTAACTCTTTAAGGACGGGTCCCGTCAAAAGACGTTTTAGCGTAACTTTCGCGACAGAGGGTTGGTATCAGTAAACTTTCTGCAAAATTACTTCTTTTTTATAGCTTTTTGTTTGTGGCATTCTGTATTTTTAGGGGAATGTAGGGAATGAGCCACAAAATATTTATTCATATGTTTATTTATTGACGTTTCGGTCTCTATATCCAGAGACCGGTTTCAATTATACAAATGATAGTACTATTTATTTTCTATGGCTTTTCGCTTGTCGTTCTGTTTTTTTTGAAATAATGTTGGGAATAAGCCACAATATATTTATTCAAATGTTTAATTTATGGACGTTTCCATCTCTATAAAGAGACCGTTTTCAAACATACAAATGACAGATATATTTATTTTTCTATAGCTGCTTGTTTGTGGCATTCTGTATTTTTAGGGAGAAGGTTGGACATAAGCCACAATATATCTATTTACATGTTTAATACATTTACGTTTCGATCTCTATTCCGTTTTTAAAGATAGAAAAAAAAAGAAAATAAACAATATAAGATTATAAAAATATATAATAATAAACAAATAAAATAAATATAACTATCATTTATATCTTTGAAAGCGGTCTTTGGATATAGAGATCGAAACGTCAGTAAAAACTTGTAAATAAATATATTGTGGCCAATTTCGAACATTAATATTTGAAAAATAAAATATAATTAACGTTAAAATAAAAGTAAGTGTACGTCACTGGATTTCCAAACGGCTTTCTGCATTTCTGGGCCTTTAAACGATGACTCACTCTCTCAAATAGTGAAATTATACCATAGGTCAACGGTTTTTTCGTCATGAAAGTTAAATTAAAAGCTACCTTAATTAATTTTATAAATTATATTTTGTTTCAATAAATGCCACAAAATTTGCAAAAAAAGTTTGTTAAAAGAAGAAAAAAATCAAATTGAAACAAATTTTTATTTAAATGGTTTTAAAAACTAAGTATTTATTACGATAGAATGAAACTAACACAAAAGAATAAATATCAAATGTAGATAGAGTAACAAAAGATGTTCGATGTGATGATGACCATTAGTCTCTACGCATAAGTTTGCCCGTGTGCTTAGTGAAAGCCGAACTCTTGCACATATTCCAAAGTTATTTCTAAATTCGTTGCAAGCACTTTATATCCTTAGCCAGAGTTGTGCACAATTTTGTATCGAAACGGAATAAACAAATGCTTTTCTCTATCGCCAAACAAAATAATTTCAAGGATTGAAATCCGTTGGTCCATCGATGTGGATTGAAATCCACACGTTGGTCTAGCTTACTCAAGAATGGGTCTTACGTAAAAAGTGTAAAGCTTACAGAATGACTGCATTGAAACTCTCGAAAAACACCTTCGAATAAGATATAGTCTGGAGTTCACCCGTTTACAAATATAAATAATATGATGGGACCAAGTTAGATTACTGTTTACGATAACACCAAGGTCGTTATACGAGAACACAGAATCTAATAGTTGCCCGTCAACAAAGTACGACACGAGTGGGTTATTTTTACCAATTCAAAGCACTAAGCATTTTCGCGTTTAAGGGTAGTATCCACTGGGAACACCAGTTAACACTATAAATATAATTTGCTAAATTGTTAGTGTAGGTAAAAACCGTATTAAAATCCAAGTCGATTCAGGTTCTGTTGCTAATAAATTAGTTAATAAGGTCTCGTTCGTGGAGTGGATACTACTTTAAGTGAGATTGCACTGCTCAACACTATTAAGTCTAATATTCCTATTAAAAAAGTTTATAGAATGACTAGATTGGTTCAAAATAATGGTATATCCGTAAGAGTTACTAGAACAATGGTAATTGTTAGCTTTGAGGGTAAATTAGTTCCCCAGTATATTTACATCAATAAAGTTAGATGTCCGGTTGAAATATATGTTAGTCTGGTTATGCAATGTTTTAATTGTCTTTGATATGGTCATTCAAGCAACCCAATCTAAGTCAATGAAAAGATGTAACAAATGCGGTAATGAAGGAAAAATTGGTTGCCCTGATAAATGTATTGCAGTTTGCGTTTATTGTAAAAAATAATAACCACGAGTCAATTTTTGAAAGAATGCCCCGAAGACTAAAAACAAAGGAAAACTAAAGAAGCTATGGCTAACTTAAATATTTCTTTTAAAGAAGCTGAAAAATTTATTGTAAATCCAAGTTATTCCAGTTTAGTTCAAAAAAACAAATTTGCACCCTTAACTACATGTGATACCGACTTCCCTCAATTAAAAAGCTCTTCTTCTAAACCTTCGAATTCTAGCACTACTTACAAAAATAATAATACTCACAAGCATATACCCTCCAATACAGTTAGTCCCAAAAAAAAAGAAAAAATTATGCTACAACTCCTAATTTTTCTACTATTCGTAGAGAATACCAGACCAACTTCTGTTCGGGATCTATATTTCAGTTTGGAAACCCTGAACCTTCTAATGAATTCAATAAGTTTATCAGTCAGCTCAGTGCTTCACTCAAAAATTTGATCCAACAAAGTATCCAAGATTATTGTAATTCTTTCTCAACAAATATAGAACCTAATCTTAAAATTTACGAAATTAAATTAGAAAATAAAATTAAAGATATTATAGGTAACATTTTTACATAACTTTAATGGCTGCCAAAAGCATTAAAATTATTCAATGGAATATTCGTTCGCTAAATGCAAACAAATATTCTTTAAATCAATTAGAGGGATATAGAAGAGTTTCGATAATTTTAGCAAATAACATTATTTATGAGCCCATTTCATTAGTTAACAATTTCAATCCTAATCTCGAAGTTTCTGGTGTAAATATTAATATTGACCAAACAATTTATTTTATTCTGAATGTGTACCGTCCAGCAAAATTTAGAGTAACAATGAAAGGTTACGTTAGTCTTTTTTCTCAAATTAACAATAATTGTATTATTACCGGAGATTTTAATGCCCACCGTGGATTATGGGGATCCAATTTATGGTCCATCGATGGTAATATACTAGTAGAAACCTTAGATGTATTTCCTAATCTAGTTGTTGTAAATGACGGATCGCCTACTAGAGCTACTCCGCTAGGACATATCAAATCGATTGTAGATTGTATCAAACTTTCAGCCAAATCTTTCAAACCGCCACCATGGTGGGATGATGAATGTCTTACTGTTTCGAATGCGAGAAAAAGTTCTTTTCCGCTCAAAAGCCAAATCTAGTTGGGCTCGGTTTTGTTCCTAACTTAGTATACCACCTTCACCCTCAGAGCTTTGGAAAAGGGTAAACAAAATTCAAGGTAAGAAAAAGTACACCGCTAATGATGAAGACACAGTAGACAATCTTTTTACAAAAATCTCTCCGGATTATATTCATCTACCAGTATTTATGCCGAGCATCTCCACTAATGATAATGATCACTTTTGACTAACCTCCATTTCAGCTGACGAACTTAAAGCAAATATTAAGAGTTCTAAAAATACAGCTCCTGGTATTGACGGCATTAACTATAGCATGCTATTAAACCTGCCAGTAATTGCCATACGTTATCTTTGCAAAATATACCACAATATTTTACTTAAAGGAGACAACTGTGATTCTCTTAAACAATGCTTGGTTATTCCTATACCCAAAGTAAACCAGCATACTGCCCTAAGACCGATCTCTCTTATGGCTTCTTCTTCTTCTTGATGTGTCTATCCGTTACGAATGTTGGCGATCATCATGGCAATCTTTATCTTATCTGCAGCAGCGCGAAAAAGCTGCACAGATCTTATGTCTTGTTTGCTTAAAACATTTGAACGAATTATGAAAAGCAGATTAGAATGGTGGTGTGAAAACAAAAATATTGTCCCAGTGTGTCAATATGGCTTTCGTAGAAATAAAGGGACTATGGATTGTGTGTCTCAATTAACGACTGATATTCAATTATCCTACTCAAATAATAATTATCTATCCGCCATATTTCTTGATATTTCAGGGGCTTATGATAACGTCAATTTAAATCTATAATTCGAAAAACTAAAGCCCATAGGTATTCCACCTTTGTGTTCATATGTGTTAGTTAACTTATTTCTTAATAGACAGATATTCATTCGATGTAATGATAGATTGATTGGCCCGAGAGTAGCGTATCAAGGAGTACCACAAGGCTCTGTCCTTAGCCCCTTGTTGTTTAATCTATACACTATAGATCTTTACAGTATAGGCATTACATGCAATATATTACAATATGCAGACGACTTCTGCTTTTACACTGTGAATAATTCATACCAATAAAGTACTAACTCAATAAAAACGATTATGTGTGACTTACTACGAAGAAATCAGCTGTTTTATTTTTTACGCGACATCGTTTACCAGTTATATCCAGAATTATGTTTAACAAACTAAGTATACCCGTTCACAATCACTACACTTATCTTGGTATTACATTGGACACCAAGTTAACATGGGACGAACACATTAACAAGTGCTTAATGAAATGTGAGAAAAGTTTAAATATTCTTAAAGTAGTTAATCGCTATCGATGGGGTGCCGACCCTAAGATTAACTTAATGTTTTATCGTGCATATACCAGATCCATTCTCGACTATGGAAGCTTTCTATACGGATCTGCCACAAATAATCGTCTTAAACAACTAGACCGCCTTCAGTGTAAGGTTCTGCGATTAGTTCTAGGTGCGCTCAAATCTACACCTAGAGAAAATCTTCTAGCCGAATCTATGGAACCTTCCTTACATTTAAGACGACTATTTTTAGCTGAAAAATTTATTCTCAAATGCCAGTCTTACAATCAGACTACTCAGCTACTACAAAAAATATGTGATATTTCTGTTTCTAATCGAGTCGACAAAAATGGTGGCATAACAGTGACAAATTTCAATGTTCCTTATGCCAAAGTCAATGTTTGGTTTCCCAATTTTGGCAATGAGAAACCAGTGGATTTTCAGCATTAAATAGCCAAGCCTAATAATCCATGCAGGATTTTCACGGATGGTTCTAAATCAAGATTGGGAGTCGGTTGTGGTGTAATATTCCGGATCACAGAGAATCGCTGATGTTCAAGTTAGATAAACAATGCTCTATTTATATTCTGCAGAAATGTTCGCAATTCATAAAGCTCTAGAATGGGCTGTCAACAAAAAAAATCTAACCACCAAGTTGTAGTTATGTCAGATTCAATGTCTGCGTTATTAGCTTTAGAAAACTCATATAAACATTTATATAAAAATAGTCTTGTCGTTAAAATTTTAGAAAACCAACTAAAGCTGCTGGAAGAACATACTACTGTAAATTTCGTCTGGGTAAAGGGACACTTTGGCATTTTCCGGTAACCTTAAAGCAGATTTTTATGCTAAAGAGGCAATCTTAAAAGGATCAGGAATAACTTGGCTAGATGGAAGCGATCTAACAGCCACATGCAAGAAAAGTCTAAAACAAAATTGGGAAATTAAATGGTATGCTTTCTGTAATCTAAGCAATAATCTTTATACAAAAATTCATCAGTTTTACCTACTGAGCCGTTTGCCGTAATAAGTTACCTCAATAGAAATATTTATTCCATGTTTGTTAGATGTCTCTTTAACCATGCCACTGTCAAGACATACCTCTATAGATTAAATTTATCTGAATCAGAACTTTGTGATTGCAATGGCTATGTTGATGATATTAATTATTGGCTGTTTGGATTTAAGCATAATTATGATGAAATTAAGTATTTGATGCACACTCTTGCTCAAGAACAAATATATTTACCACAAAATCAAACTTCTCTCTTATACGTGTCTCGATGAAATTCTAAAACACAACAAATTATTTGGGAATTTTTAAAAGGACTAAGAGAAAAATCTAACTTGTATGAATGAGTCGGCTTGAATGTGTTTAGCAATTATTGTTTTTCATGTTTATTCTTATGTAATATTAAGTACCTCCCTGTAAAATATGAAAATTGTGATTTAAAAAACAAACAAAAATATGTATATAGAAACAGAAAAAATTAATTTAAAAAAAAACAAAAAAAAAACAGAAAAAAAGAAAAAAAGTAAAAAATAAAAAAATATATATAAATAAAATTTTAAAAAATATATATAAAAAAAATCGTATTAAAAAAAAAGAAAAAAAACATTCACAAAGAAGGCCTAAACCTCCGAGGTGTTGAACCGGGTTAAGTCTTAGCGCTGTGAAAAAAGATTACTATATATTAGTATTTAGTATTAGTATTTAGTATTAGCATTTAGTATTATTTGTATATTTATTTGTAAATTAATTTAAGTTGGTTAGGGGCCTGAATGAAGAGTATAAATACAGGTCAATTTAATGTTTCCACTTCCTTTTTGTATTTGTTTTATTTTGATTTAACAATACCTATATATTATGTATGTGCGTGCATAAGTGTGTATGTAAATGTATGTGCGGGTATGTATACAGGGTGGTCCTAAGTAATTGTACAAAAAGAAACAGTAGACTCTACACTTTAAAATATTACGATTTAAACCAAATTGCTTTCATAAAATGTTGATATTAAGAAAGATACAGGGTGTTAAAGTGCAAATTTAAAATTTTATTTTTCGCTATAACTTTCATGTTTGTAAACATATATTTATAAAAATTTACAATTGGGTACTTTTAAATATAAGAAATTATAATTTGAAGCACACTTTAAAGTAACTGATAGAGGGCGCCACATATGCCAAATATGTGGTATAAATTTGCAATTAAATTTTTTTGTTCTTTAAGTTACCTGTATTTCTGTCAAAAAATATTAACGACACATTATTTTAACAAAAAAAAGGTATACTTGTGAATAACTTTAAAACTCAACAGTTTTCGAGATAATCGCATTTTATAAATCAGCTGCATAATTCTGATTTAAGGCAATTACTCCAGACAACGAAGAAAAAATAGACAAAAACAATAATACTTGAAAATAATAACAATTGAATTTTGGTATAAAATACCTTTAACTAAAGTTAATAGTTAAAAAAATATTAAATAAAATAAATATATCAGGAGGATAATTAATAATAGGATTTAACAAAATAACAGAATAAAAGGATTTTACATCAAACATTTTACGTTTTATGTTAAATTAAGTCATAATCAAAACATTTTGTTTAAAAACCAAATTAAGAAATAGTTAAACTAAATAACATAATTTTTCGTCACAGTAAGTGTTCGATATGTCCACTATTTTCTTTAATTCATTTGTCAATATATTCCATAAAAGATCGTCTCATATTAAATAACCTCATTGGTTCTAAAGAAACAGCTGCAGTATTTATTTCTTCCCATAGTTGATTGCGAATGTTTATGGGATTCTTATAGACACATTGTTATAATGCGCCCCATACACCAAAATCAAACGGATTAAATTCTGGGCTACGTGATGGCTATAATGTATAATGGATGAATATATTCTTTTGGATATATATCCAAATCTTATGGTATATTATGGAACTACATCTTATTTGTCGCAGAGGTTAAATAATGTATTAAACGGTGATGTATCTCGTTAATTGGTTACTTATATACACAGGGAATAACCTATCGATGACATTACTTATTTGTATGATTACGTTACAGCTTACGAGTAACTATAATTACATCTCGAACAAATAAATTATTATGATTTATTAACGAACTAATATTATGCTGAACTAAATTACCTGTCTGTTTACTATATTTATAACAATATCGGTTATTAGGCCAACGATGATATTTTTGTAGACATGCTGACTTTTTAAGGTTAGATTTGTAGCAAAAGTATTATGAGACAAGACACATATGTGTTATTCAATACTTGTGCTCTAGTTTATATTTGTCCTAATAAAAATGGGTGAGCAATTTACGTAATGAATAATAGGTATTATTTTCGGTTTTTTTATGAATTAAATAATTATATCAATATCTCACCACATTGCCAAGGAATATGACTACCACGACCAATCCAACGTTCAAAAAAGTTCTATTTAAGTATGCTCTAACTGTCTTCTCTATAGAATATGATGGTGTACCATCTTGAATAAATCACATATTTTGGGTTTTCAGCATTTTACAATAGAGAAAAATTAATACAACGCCATTATAAAAACTTAAAGAGCAGTAGAAAAGGGAAATTGTAAACATGATGACAGCCAACGTCTGAATACGGACACGGCACCTAAAGAAGAAGATGAAGAATCTTTTCTCCAATCAGACATGTATCACCCATCACAAAGCATTTTGTGATGTTACATTATCATCTTTGAGATGTTTTAATAAGAATAGACTATGAATTATGCTTATCTACAGGTATTCAGTGCTTTACCGCACAAATATCAAACTAAGAATTATTATGCAGCTGACTTATAAAATGCGATTATCTCGAAAACGGTTGAATTTTCAGATTACTAGCGATTATACCTTTTCTTTGTAAAAATATTGTATCTTTAATATTTTTTAACACAAATGGAGCTAACTTAAAGAGCAAAAAAGTTAAGCGCAAATTTATGCCACACATGTGGCATATGTGGCGCCCTCTATTAGTTACATTAAATTATGTATAAAATTACAATTTATCCTACTCAAAAGCATCCAACTGTAAATTTTTGTCCAAAAATATTTACAAATGTAAAAGTTATAGCGAAAAATATAATTTTAAATTTCCACTTTAACACCCTGTATCTTTCTTAATATCAACATTTTATTAAAGCAAGTTGGTTTAAATCGTAATATTTTAAAGCGCAGAATCTACGGTTTCTGTTTGTACAATTACTTAAGGACCACCCTGTATAGTATCACTATATTTAATATTGTAGCAAACAGTATTTATTATATATCGTGGCTGAATGGATCAATAATCCAAAGCCTTTAAACAAAAAGACTTTTCTATATCATTGGTCTTGGATTTTTTTGCCATTTTCCTCCTAGTGGATATGAAGGATTTCCTCAAAGTAATTAGAGAAGAAAAGCTAAAATCTGTACCGTTAAATGTCTCAAAAGGACTATTTGTTTCTTCAATTAAATTTAAGGAATCATATTTAAAAAATGTCGATGACGTTATAATTTTGATAAAATACGATATATAACAAAAAATATTTCAGTTTGAAAATAAAAATTAACTTGTTTTTATGTATTTCCAAACCCTATCAGGAAAATTATGAATTTTATGCGTTACTTTTGGGACATACTTTATAACTAACAGTTTCTTTAAAATATTTTTAAAGAGATAGAGATTTATTTTTTTAACTATGCAAGTTTGCAACTTTCTAATTAGATTTCACTTCACTAGTTTTCTCCAGTTATTTATGTTTAATGATTTTTAACTGAGACCATAACTTCGATATCTATTCTAAGAGGAATCGGTTTTAAAAAATCGGTTGTTCTACTTCAGGGTATCATTGAAATAAGTGGCGATTTCACCTCTTCCTTTTTCTTAATCATGTATATTCTTAGACCATTATAGAAAAATTATTAAATATTTAATATTGATCTATGAAATTTGTTTACTGAAAATAAATATTTAAAGGGCCAGAATTAATTAATATTTCATAGATATTTTAACATCTTGTAATGGGTAGAAAATCATTTAAAACTTATTGTAATCAATGGAGTGCTATATTTTTAATTAAGGGTTTAGCTCCTGGGATACTACAATTATTGACGTCGGTGTCGAGTTCTTCGTCCTGTAATTTAATTGGGTTGAGTTCTTTTATTAGTTTTTTGTTAAATTTTTTTGCATTTCAATTTTAATTGGTGATCAATATGTTCAAATAAGTTAGCTGCTTACTTAAAGGTTAGTATTAGTATTTCAGAATCAAACAGTTCTTTACTGCCACGTTAATATTTCTACGAGCTACAATTTTGTTGTTTTTGGTCTTTTTGCTTTCTTGATTGGCTTTGAAAATACATTTTCACTAACTGATGTCGACCAGAACGCGAAAAAGCCACATACAGTTGGTTTGGAAAAGTAATTTGATGTATTTTTGTATTAGTCGTAACACTTTCCTGTAATACCTAGTAATTTCGTAAAGAGCATTTGCATTACATAGACTAGGAATTGAACGAGTTCAGTTATATTTGTGTGGATAAAGTTGCAAAATAAATTATATTTGTCCGAAACATTAAATGAAAAGTAGGTGATATTTTGATGATGATCTTAAGGGATTTAATTTATTGGTGTAATATAAAACTCAAAATAATGTACTGATTTTATTATTATTTTGCATTTGGTACCACTATAATGTTATTATTATTTCCAGAGTTTTTGTCTGATAGATACATTGTTTGACGTTTCAATTTCCACTCCGAAATCGTTATTGCCTACAACATAGAGACCAAGTAAATCAACCGTCAGTTTTGAAAAACAACTCGTTTAACAACTTGTTGGATATACCTATTCGAAAACGATTTTAGGAGTGGAAATCGAAACGTCAGTATAGTAATTAAAAATGCAATTTTGATTATACTCATTTCTGGGTTAATTACATTTATAAATATAATATCGTCGGTCTAATGCCAAAGTCACGAATGTGCATATTTGGTGTTTTGTGAAAAAGTCGTTTTAAACATTGGGGACATTGTTAAAAATAGAAATTTCAATTTATGAAACTAACGACTATTGAAAAATTACTTTTATACAGCATTAAATATTGACGGCTGAAAATTTTCTACATTTTTAATGTTTTTCCAACAAATAATACATATTCGTTGTTTTGGCCTTTCAAAATTTAAGACATATTATGTTTCGTTAAAACAAATAAAACCATAATATTGATAAAATGAACTAGTTTTATTAAGAATATAAGTCAATATTATAAAAGTTTAGTTTTCGTTATCATCGGACTTAACAAAATAAAAAACAAACATAGTTTTCTAAGAAAAACAAAAATTCTTTCTCTATAGAAGAAAATTAAAATAAATCATAGTCGTATACTCTTTTTAAAAACTTAATAAAACAATAACGTTTAATCTTCTATAGTATCGGATTCTTCACCAATATCGGGTTCCGGTAGATTATCCCTCACCGTTTGATTTTTTTAAGGAGCCGTAAAAATCATGGTAACCTCTTGGTATTGTCAAATCCTTGCACATTCTATCTAAGTCCTTTCATTTTGCCCCGCTGATGGGTAAGTAATTTTGATAGGCCTTTTGTAACTCTGCTTGTTTTAGGCGGCCTCTTAGCTGCTGCTGTGTTTTTGTAGTCCACTTCAATAAAATCATCGGTAAAGTTTACTTTGTAAAGAACTTTTATGACATTATTTTCTTTAATATATTGAAGACATCAAAGCTTTCTCCAAGGAATTTCACTTAATTTAAAGGAATTATTATTTAAAAACCCTCTAAAATCTAAAAAGGCATCAAACGTCAAAGACTTTATAACAAATGGAAATGGTGTGATACGTGCATCTCTTATAAGTTGCGCCCAACCCTCGGGGGTATAAACGGGTACATATTTAGCTTTCTTCTCTATTTTTGAATGAATGGAATCACATTCCATTTCAGTGTGTCCCTTTTCAAAAAACTTATGATCGATCACTTTCAATGATGGATGTTTCGCAAGAAGTTGGATAGACATTGTTGCAAATATTGCGTTTTTTTGCTGGCCTCCACATCCGTCAGACATCATCCGTACAGCTTCGATTTGAGAATGGCTCATAACGAAATGGAATACACAAGATGAAATTTCATTAGACCCTCGTTCTCCCTTGGTTTTGTCCCAAAGGTAGCATAACATCTTCATTACCTAAATTGTAAATGGTAAAATTGAACACGGCTAATTTTCTTAAATAAAATATTTGACTAGCGTAACCTTTGGGCGTTGTTAATACTGCTTCTAAGTCGAAGTTGAAATCCAAAACTTTAAGATTCGCTTTTGCAATTAACTTGTCCTCATCGCGAGCTTGTCTAGCTTTATTTTTTCTTTTTAGATGTTGTTAATACACTTCTTCTTCAATATTTTTCTGTTCTTCAGACATATTTTTGTAAGTCAAGCATTTCCTACATTGGTCTTTTTTGGGCTTAAAGAAGCCTAAGATTCTACCGCTGGAAAGGATAGAATGTGGTTTCGTATAAATTGTTTGACATCCTGGGGTAACTTGTTTGATGGTTGGTGTTTCCCGCGCTTATCTTTTTCAATTACTTTTACTACTTTTACTGATTTTTCGTCTTCACGTGTAATTAGGCAAACATGACAAAAGACACACTGGCCTTTTTTGGTTTAAAAAACTCTCTGTTAAATTCACTGTTGAATATTTTACAGTACTGTCTTAATTAGCACTTAGACGAGATAGGATGTTCTTTTAGTGTCTGTTTTCAAAATACATTTTTTTTTTCTGGTAATGATAATGGTTTATTAAAGATAATAAGACTCTAGGTTCAATAATGCCGCGAAATGTTGACACACCTATAGTTTCTACGTGCACAATTATCGGAATTAAGAAGCCAATGCGTCGAATGAAATTGTAACAACAGTTACAGTGTAATTTTTAAAATATGAGAATTATTTTATTACATTATGGTGCGAAATAGTATTTATTGACAAAAAATTGGATTTCGTTCAACGTTGTATATGTGGTTACTCGGTTATTCTATAAATATATCGTAAAAAGACTCTATGACTTGTACATACTTCTAAATATAGGTCAAACTGCCTATACATTATGTGCTTAGAAAACTGGAAGATGAGTACACCAAGTAGTGCCTCACAATTGATATACAAAAAATCGAGTACTTAGTTGCAGGAGACAAACCAGAAAGCCTACAAATTGAAATGGGAACTATAAAATCAACTAAAATCTTCAAATACTTGGGAGTCTAAATTACATTAGAAGCAGTGGGCAACGAAGAAATACATTCTAGGATTCGCCAAGCAAGAGCAGCTACTAGACACCTAAATATGCTATTATGGAATAATAAAATAACAAAATAAAATAAAAATAGAATTTATAAAACAATAATAGAAAGTATTGGATTAGTATAAAAAAAATTGAATCGGTATAAAAAATTAAGGCCATGGAAATGAACTGATGGATACGATGTTTCTGACTCACTAGACCTGATAGGTATAGGAACATAGACATTATGAGAGAAATGGCAATTGACCAAACATACTAGATACTATCAAAGCCAAAATACTAAACTGGTATGGACAACTGCAGAGAATGCCTGAAAACAGATGGCCAAGAAAGATAGGAAAAAAACTGCGCCCACTAGAAGACAATGAGGTCGACCAAAACGGTAATGTGTGCACGAAGGTGCATTGTTGATCAGAGTGTTATCGACAAAAATAAAATTGTGTGTTAAAGGTAAAAAGTGCAGTTTTTGTGTGCAATTTTTGTATTTGTATCACAAATAAAGTTATTTTGTATAAAGCTTTTAATTAGATAAACGTTGCGCAATTTTTGCATTTTTTACGATTTTCATGAGATCAATAAAATTAATTACTTTCGTTGACTGTTCAGTTTGAACTTTCCATTGTTAGAGCCTAATCTTCAAAACCTACACATAAAATTTTGATTTTGAGTTTTGGCAGCATATACAAGACATTTGTAATATGCCCAAAAAATCTTGATTTGAAACTTTTACATTAAAAACGAACATTTAAAACTGCTTCGTTCCGATTGCGTCAATATGTCTTTTGAAACTACATAACTTCAGCTAAAAATTCCATAATACCGTCTTTGGTAAATGGCCAAAATGGTGCAATGTTCATTAATTTATCAGCTTTTATAGCAACTTTTTTTGTGGTTATGATATTATTCTCAATATATTAAAATTCTTAAATAATGTTATTCATATTTTTACATCTTTCATTGCGTAATTGGAATTAGTTTTAATCAAGAATCAAGGACGCCCTAACTGATTCAAGTTTATAAATTACTAACTAACACACACCACGGTTTTGCATAGTTGCAAGTAATTCAAGCGTGGGTGACCTTGCTTACACATACACAATATTGTTTGGTCACGTCGTAATGCAAAAAGTTGGGTTAAGTTGAAATGTAGAGTTGGGTTGTACAGTTGCTCTTTGACTTCAATTAAGTACTATTTTAAATGTTAACGAGTAGTATGTAAACGTGTTAACCATTTGTATTACAAATAGAGGTGAAAGTACTTAACCCTTCGCGGCACGGGTGAATTTATTTTACAACAAACGTCAGGTGGTGTCTAAGAGACACACATTATGTATTTAAATATTTTACAAAAAATGAAAAAAAAATACAATTTTTCATGATACAATTTTTATTGTCTACCTTCTTTTATAACATAAAACATATTTTATCAATTTAAATAAAACAACAATTCTTTATTTGGAACTGATACAAGCAAACCTCAAAAAAAGACAACAATGGTAAATTTTGGCAAATATTTTTCAAACTTCAAAATTTTGTGTAACACAATCTTGGCACATGGGCAGTACATGTTCCAGGCAAAGCCATTTTCTACATTTGACATTTCTACGTTTGCAACAATATCTTGTTTTCCGATTTCGACAGTAGTAGCATCTTCCATGTTGTACACCGTCAGTTGATTGTCGGATGTCCACTTCTGAACTCGTTAAACGCTGTGCAATAGCACGCGTTTCTCGTTTTAAGTGCATGTTTTTCTCTCGAGAATTAATGCTTTCTTTAACTAAATCAAGACCAACATTTTTGAGATAAATATTCCAAGCCAAATTTTCCTCAGGATTGTTTGCGTTGTAAACTACTGTTGTAATGTACATTGATGCCGGCAATGTTTATTATATTATATAATATTACCATAGACCATCTTCTGGTGTTCCTGCTAATATTGTAGGCTGATTTTTGATCAGTACAATCTACACCACCTTTTGTGATGTTGTAAAATGTGATAATTTTAGGTTTATTTTTTTCACCAGTTTCGGAATCAATTCCATTATCTGTATGTAGGGAGGAGACAGCAAGAACCACTTTGCCTTTTTTTGGAATATGTGATACTAAGGTAATATTTTTCCCAAAACCAAACATTGAAGAATTCACTGGTCGTAATTTACCGTTTAAAAATTCCAGTGGAATTTCTTTTCTGTTTTTTCTGATGGTAGCAACTACAGTTATGTTATGATCTTCTAGAAGTTTATTAACAAGAGGTATGGTGGTAAACCAATTATCAAATGTTAATATTGAAGCGCAAAGCCTGAGTACCGAGGCTTCAGTTTTATTACTAATTGCGAAAGGTCCCTCTGGCTGCTTTCCTGCGTATATTTCTAAATTTGACACATAAAATGTTCTTGAGTCTACCATTGCAAATACCTTAATCCCATACTTTGCAGGTTTGTTTGGGATATAAACGCGAAACGAACATCTTCCCCTAAATGCATAGAGCATCTCATCTACCGTGACATACTCTCTTAAGCTGTGATTATTCCTACAATTGCCAACAAACGTTACCCACTGTTATCGAATCGGTGCTAAGTTATCAATATTTTTTCTTTCGTTGCGAGTGTTGATATTATCGAAACGTAGTGAATTATGTAAAAATTTCATTCTTCTCGATTTTGTAACTGCAAAGCTCGGATAGTGTCTCGTGGATAAAAATGCACTGCACAAACTCTCTTAGGGCCATACCTCACCGGGACGCCATGGCGGCGTAGCCAGCGACGTTTCCAATTAATTCTTGGGTGACGAATCTGTGGAGAATATTGAAACAGACAGGGAGGTGGTACGATATCCCAAAAGGAAAAAAACAGAAGATACCACTACAGAACCTGAGAAGGATAAATTCCTTGAAACACTTAACAGAAGTATTGAGTGCATAATTCTACTCATCACTTTGGATATTCTTCTCGTCCTGGAGGATCTGAAATGACACATTCTTCCTACCATTCACCCGCATCCGTATCCAATTTTTCCGAAGAATCCTCAATTCTTGATATATATGACTTATAAATAATTTAAATTTTCTACTTAATTTTATTTAATGTGTAATAGTTTAAATGTAACAATACTAGAAATAAATGTTTACTTACCTCAATGTTACAAAGAGATTTTCTTCTGGACTCACGGATTTTCTTAACACAGTATCTTGTTTAGTCAGATCATCCCGACATAAGCTCAATAATTCATTAAATGATGCCACTGACATTCTCACGTAATTGAAAAATTTTTCGGGATATTTCAATAAATCTTCATATAATTTGACAAAAACACCACTTTCGCTTCGATTTGATATAAAAGGATGTACCCATATTTTTTCCTTCTTCTTCTACTTAATATTTTTACGACGTACATAAAAATAATATAACAGTGCGATTTCTTCCACGTCCATTTCTGTCTATATAACGAGAGCGACTGTGGTGATCGCTGGCGGCGTTGTTGGCGGCGTGTTTTGGCGACCTACGGTGGCCAGGAGTAGCCGTGGCGACGTCGCTAGCTACGTCCCCATGGCGTCCCGGTGAGGTATGGCCCTAAGAATCAAAAAGCGGCCTGCCGCATATGCTACTACGCTGTAATTCATGCAGCTACTCAAGCGCCCGCGCGTTAGAACTAACGGGTCTACCTTCGCGTGCCGCGAAGGGTTAATGAAGTAAGCTTGCACGGCAAGATGCCAAACTTGCATACGAAAGCTGAACTCTTCACCTTTAAAACGCATTGTAATTTTTGTCGATAGGATATTCTAATAAAAAATTATCGAATTTTTACCGTCGAATTCATACAAATTTTAGTTAAACAATTATTTCACCCGCGTGAACTGACATTCAATATCAAAGCGTTGTTTCTGAGACAACGGTTCATTCTACACAAAAAGTGCCGCTGAAGATTTTTGTTTAAAATTATCTCAGCTACATTTCTTGTTTGAAATATTTTATCTACAGCGTACAGATTTTTGGTAAATCGATGTTTTACGTCGTAGTCCAGGGGAAAGAGTAGAAAACTTTTTTGCATCTTTTTGAGGTTCCACAATCGACGTTTTAAGTAAAGTTTCACTTGCTCGTGTGGTTTTTAAAAATCAAATCTCTGACAACTGGACTACTACTGAATATATAAAACCAACTCCAGTCTACTGTGTACTATACTAATTACCTTCACGTTTTGGCAGATTATTATTTTTTTGTTATCAAGGACTTTAGAAATGTACGAACTTTTAAAGCAAATAAAACATTTTTGATTTGTTATAATTTTTATTGATCACATATTTACTCATTTCGTTTGGCAAATCTCCATCTAAATTTTGTAAGAATATTTGTATCAAATAAAATTCAAAATTCCAAAACCTTGTTAGCGATTATATTTCAACTCTTCTTTAGTTCTTGCTGTATCTCTTCTAAACTCTTTCCTTTTGTTTCCGGTACAACAAAATATGAGAACGCAACTCCTAAAAGTTGACAAGTTGCAAAGAATAAAAACGGTACGTACATTCCAAAATAATCCGAAGTGAGCTGAAATAATTTGGTGGTGAGCATCATAAAAATGGCAAAAATTATGTTCATTAAGCAAGATGCTTTTGCCTTTATACTTGAAGAAAACATTTCTCCCATCATTAGATTTACAACATTTCCCTGTCCGATAGCAAAAAATATAGTAAAAAGAACTATGCCAACTAAAGGAACAAAGTTTAGGCTAGCAAGGTTAAGTTTAGTATTGTCTTGCAAGATAAAATAAATCGACATTGTTGTAAGAATCATAGAACATCCTAAGCAAGATGTAATAAGTAAAGGTTTCCTTCCAATTTTATCAACAATTAGTACTGCAGTAAAGTTAACACTAAGTTGCAGACCAAAAATAAGAATAGATGCCAAATCTTTAGACATGATATCTGTCGACTTTTCAAATATAATTTGCATATATAAAGAAATCGGAGAAGTTCCACTAAGTTGCTGAATAATTCTTAAACCAAACATAACCATACAAGCTAACCGATTACTTTGAATTACGAAAAGATCTTTATATCTTCCAGGTTCCGACATTTGGCGATTGATGTCGTTTACCAAAGTAGTGAGTTCTCTCTCCACACGTTGTTTTCTTCTTAATACTTGTAGACACTTTTCCGCCTTATTAAAATCTGACTTCATGATGTGAAAGTACGGACTTTCTGGCATTTTGAAAAATATAAATACAAAAATTACTGGCAGTACTAAAAATATTAAAGCTGCTGTATGTATAGAAACATAAGAACCAACGCTGTTTATCAGGAATATTCCTATAATAAAGACAAAAGAAAAAAGAGAGCCTAAAACCCCTCGCACTTTTGGTTCTGCAACCTAAAAACAAAAAAAAAATGTAATTAATATTGAGAAAAATTATTAACATAAATATTATCTTAGAAGTACTAGGTAATTTGTTTTTGCGATAATAGTATATTACTTTATGAGGCGGAGAAGCATGACTTTTCTTGACGCGCCCGATATTACGCGCCGAACGAAGTCAGGCGCGTAATAGAGGGCAAGTCAAGAAAAGTCGCTTCTTTGGCGAATAAAGTATACTATTTTTTCTTCAAACGTAGCAATTTTCAACCATAAATAGTACAATTCATACGCTATTTTTACTCGAAATTAACTGTGACAACTATCAAAGTCGTCTAGATGTTAGAAATTAAAATAATTAAGTCGTCGGTGGGATTTGCGTCTCCCTGGTTACAGTTGTTTGACAGTTGTTTGCAATTATTAAAGATAGCTTGTTGTTGTTGCAACCGCAAGCGCAAATTTAGTGCGAAAATGGAAAACCTAAATGAAATTGAGTCCGCGGCTAATGATGCAGTAGCACGTTTGGGGCCCTCCAAGTCCGGAATAAAGTATCGGTTAGCGTACAAGCACTTCCAAGAGTGGTGCGATACAAGAGTAGTACGGCAAGTTACCGAAGACGTTTTAATGGCATATTTTAATATAATGGAAAATGAAAATAAATGGAAATCTTCTACAATGTGGTCACGATACTCTATGATAAAATCCAAGTTAGTTATTAGAAAAAATGTGGATATAAGCAAATTTTTAAAATTACGTGCCTTTCTGAAAGAAACAAGCGAAGGATATACTGCAGAGAAGTCTAAAGTTTTCACTAAAGACGAGTTTGATAAATTTTTGTTTGAAGCGCCAGATAAGTTGTATTTAGGATTAAAGGTAAAAAAATTATATTGCAAAGCATGTAGTATACTCTACTAAATTATAAAAATATTTCAGATTGTTTTGTTAATTGGGGTTACCGGCGCCTGTCGATGCGACGAAATGGTAAAAATGAAGACTGTGGACATTGAGGATAAAGAAAATATAATAATTATCAAAATCCCAGACAGTAAAACACGACAAATTAGATCTTTTATGATAATTGGTCAAAACTACATTAAACTGTATAAAAAATATGCATCACTGCGGCCTGAAAATTTCACAGAAAACCGATTTTTTATCAAGTACCAAAATGGAAAGTGTTACCGAAGCGTCATGGGAATACATTCGATCAGCGCAGTAGCCCAAAAAGTAGCTAGTTATTTAAATTTAAACGATGCAAGCGCATACACGGGTCACTCTTTACGACGAACTTCAGCAACACTTTTAATTGATGGAGGCGGAAATCTAGAATGCCTCAAACGACATGGGGACTGGAAATCAAGCACGGTTGCCGAAGAATATATAGAGGATTCAATAAGAAATAAGAACGATAATGCTCAAAAAATTTTAAACCCTCATGATTCGCCAACATCGGCAATGATTGCTGAAAGTTGTTCTTGACCATCAGTATCATCAACAATTACCAATGCGTATCAAGAGTCGGGAACATTTTTGCACGGTTTCAATTATGAAAATGCCATTTGTATTGTTGCTTTGTGACATGTTTCATATTGTTGCCATGACAACATTTTTCCCTCCGCCGTAAAGAAATGGGAAAAAAAATGCTGCCGGCGGAGACATCAAACTTTGACAGGATCAAGTTAGATAAGTAATGTCATCATTATTTGACGTTTGAAGAAAAAAATTATTTTACTCGTGACGTGCATATTTTGCAAATGATATTTGAGATATAGTTTAACATTTTATTGGTCCTTCCATTGTAATTAGCGTAATGCACGTTCTTTAAACTAAATACCAAAAACCGAAATTCTTTTAAAATATCTTGCATCAAGATGATGATTTATAATGTTTTTCATAATCTCAGTCATTATCTCTGTTAGCTGAACTAGATTGTAAACTATTATTATATTATTTTCGTTTCCAATAGATCTAATCTGATCTATCAAAAATATCTTTCTTTGCTCTATGTTTGGCAGTTTAATATATCTTGATTCCATTCTTCCTGGTATCAATTTGATAGTATACGTTTCTTCTTTAGCTTTTGTTACTGCTAATTTTAGGTTCTTTTTCGTGATCTTATAGTTTTAAAAATCTGTCCAAACTATTTTCTTGCCACTGATTAATAGTTTTCTCTTCCTCTTTATTTTTTATTATACTTAGCCACTAGTTGGCTCACAGCTAAACTAACTATCACCTTGCAGTCGTTATATTCACGCGTATCTTCTTTAATTATTATATCATATTATATGCAGCATTTTTTCTAAATTCAAATCCTAGTTATTTATGTGTTGTTACATCTTCTGTTTTGAATTGACCCATATAAGCATTAGAATCACCTATTGTGTATCTCTTGTTTGATGATTGATAATCTAAGTATGTCGCCAAATTGATTATAGAAAGCCATTCTATCTTTTTACCCAGCCCGACTTGAGAATACACACATACAACATTCAACACTTATTTATCAAGTACAAGTTTTACTGACATTATTCTATCAATTTTTTTCTACATTGTCCAATTTGTATGCTTCACCTAGTTCTTTCGGTTTTTGTCCTTGCCATCACGGTAGGATTTACTGCAGAAAATGCCATTTGAACAGTATAATTTTTGTTATATTGAAGAAAGTATTTTTGTTGCTACGGCCTGAAAATATTTTCGAACATTTGATGCCGGAATGCAACACTGCCTGGGGTAACCGCGGGGTAAATAGAATAGCTCTGCGGTTACCACACCCGGTCCCAAACGTGGATAAAATGTGGAGGGTGATTGGCATGGTTAGCAACCCACCAATTGTATAAACGATGGTAAGAAATAACGACAAGCAAAAAATATCCAAAACCCAGATGAGAATTACTACATAGAATATCAGATCGCTTATTTTAAGGGACCAAATAATAACTGAAGTGTTGAAAGAGAAACAAATAGACATTTGCGCTCTACGAGAAACAAAATTAGGCAAATACATAAAAAATCTACAGTAAATTCGCAAAAAAGAAGGTGTAGCCTTGCTAATACACCAAAGGTACCAAAATCACACCAAGCAGTGTCAATACATATCAGAAAGGATTATATCAGCTAAGATAAAAATGCAGAAGAAAGACCTGAACATCATCAGAGCATACGTCTAGAAAATTCCAAGTCTCACACTATAAGGGGAACATCTTATGACGAATTACAAGAAGTGGTAGATCAAATCAGAGGGAAAATTATAATATTGGAGATTTTAACGGTTAAATAGATAAATAAGTAATACCCTGAATTAAGCAAAAACACAATGAGAATGTTAAAAACGAAAATAAGAACTGATGATAAACTTCTGCACAAATAACGAAATTTGAATAAACACATTTTTGGACGACAAAGACCAACAAAAATATACATTCAATAACACCTGTGGACAAAGATCTGTAATATATTATGTTATAACTAACAAAGATTACATTTATCAAAAATTGACGTAACATGCCTTAACTCAGCAGATGTAAGTAGCGACCATAGTCTAGTATTATGTAAAATAAGAATCATCATGAAATACTTCTCACTCAAGAGAGCGATGCCAACCCAAACAAAAAACAATGTCTAAGGACTAAATACGGAATCTACAGATTATTTCTACCAAAAAAAGAATTTCAGAGAAGATTGCTGAAAATGAAATATTAGAAAACGATAATCGAGGAAAACTGGTAAAAACTCAAAAATAGTATAATCACACACAAAATAACACAATCACTTGGAGAAGGAAAAGTAACGAACACTAACATATCAAAAAAATAAACCCCTGGGTTAAGTGAGGAAGTGAGGAAGGAATTATGTAGTGTGTTTAATTTTAAGTCAAAATGTGAAGAAAAGCAAAAAGACTTTCTACAATACAGAACCCAACTAACACAATAGGCATACAACCACAATAAACGAATCAGAAATAAAAAGAATAGAGATCAAACATCCTAATACCTCTCTTCGAAAAGGGAAGATAACTCGAACCCGAAAAATTACAGAGAAATTAATTTATTAAACACAACATTAAAATTAACAACCAAAGTGATAACAAATAAATTGAATTAAATTATAACACTAGCAGAAGAACAACAAGATTTTAGGTTGGAAAGATCATGCACCAACGCTATATGAGGCAAGTGTAAGAGAAATCATAAGAATACAACAAACCGGCATATCTATGTTGGACCTTATGTCGTGGACCTTAAGAAGGCATTTGATCGGGTGAAATTAAAGGATGTTATGAACTTATTATACGCAAGAGTACAATAGAACACAATAAAACTAAAAGTAGAAGAAGAAATAACTGATCCTATTGAAACAATCAAATAAGACGGGAGATTCTGTCAGTCCTCTATTGTTCAGTTTGATTATGGATGAAATAATAAAAAAAGGAAAAACTAAAAGAGGATACCAAATGGAAGAAAAACAGCTTAAAATAATCTTCTACTATTCCAAAATGGAGACGACGTAATACTACTCATTTAGAGTGAAGATGATTTACAACGTATGCTGCACCAATTTAGTTAATTTCCCCAAAAAAAGACAAAATGCATGGTTATAACAGCAAATTTACCAAGATGTAAATTGAAGTTGAAAGATCAGATAATAGAACAAAAGATGGAGTTTATATATCTAAGCATCACATTATTTAGCTACCAAAAGCTCGAAACTGAGTGGGTGATCAAGTAAGTAGAGCAAACAGAGCCGCAGGTTGCCTGGTGGTTGCCTGAACAAAGCAATATGGACAAATTAAAAAAAAGAAATTAAAGGCAGAATTTACAAAATAGTCATTAAATAAATAATAACATAAGCGGCAGAAACACGACCTGACACAGAGAGGACAAAATGGAGGTTAGAAATAGCATAGATAAAAACATTTAGAAAAATTTATGATAAGGCACTATGGGACATAGCTAGAAGTACAGATATACGACGTTGATGCAAGGTGGAGAACATCAAGGACAAGATAAAAAGTAAAAGAGTACAATGGAACGATCATATAAGCCGAATGACAACAAATAGATTAGTAAAGACGGCAAGAGATGGTTCCCTAATAGGAAGAGAATCAGTAGGAAGGCCACGTAAACGATGAAATGACAACTTACTGGAGGAACATTAAAAAACAGACAGAGTCATGTCTACATAAAAAGAAGAAGAAAAAGAAGAAAATGCCTGATCGCCTTTTCTAATAGCAATACGTCCTGCACGATTTCACCGACACACAACTATTGCAGCTAAAATATAGTATTACCCAACACTCGCTTACATTTTTTTCACTAGGTCAGGATCAGGGACAATATGGAGAAAAAGAATAGAAATATACTCAAGACGACTATTTTTCACGACAACATCGACAAGGAAATGTATCAACATGTTGATTCAGAAAGAAACAAACTTAGCCTTGTATCTGAGAGTAATATTTAATAAAACTAGTATCCATAATCCTAAAATTAACTTCAGGATTATACGGGCAAAAACAGCAAACATATATTATTAATATTTTACTTAATTATTAAAAAAATATCATTTACGCGATTGTAATTGAGGACAATATATATCCACTGATCCAAAATTATTGTCATCATATTGGACTCTAAAGGACAGAGATAGCTATACAGCACATGTCTATCAATATATCATTAATTCAGATATATGTATACATGTTAGTTTACGTCAACTTTGACTTTTCAAGTTTTAGTAAACAAAATTATTAAATGTGCTGGCGGATTCAGTTGTATGCAAACCAAAAAAACCAAGTGAAGTGAAGTGAAACAAAATTAATATTAAAAATAGTTTTCACGGATGAACAAAAGTGGTCTATGCTCGAAATGTGTTGTAGAAATAGCCAAAGAATTAACGGAAAATAGATTTACTTCAACCAAGATGCTTTTGAAGATTTTGTTAAAGGATTTCCCAATGTTGCGGTTGATTAAGCATTCTATGAAATCACCATAAACGACTATCTCAGTAATAATGATGATTTATTAGATAAAACCTGAACAAGTTTCTGAACAATCTCAGTAATAATGATGATGTATTAGATAAAACCTTTTATACTGGCAAATGTTGGTTTCATCATTCTGCGTACACAAATTCTCAGAATATGAAGATGTGGAGTGCAGGTAACCTGCATTTTTTAATTGAAGCGCCTTTATATCCACAGAAACTTGGAGTTTGGGCTGCTATAAGCAAGCGGGTATAGTAGGACCCATACTTTTCGAAGGTATTCTAAATGTTAAAAGATACCGTTAAGAAATTTTAACCCCATTTATAAATCAATTAATGGATGATGAATTAACAGAAGAATATTTTTTGTAAGACAGGGCTCGAATTCATACAACGCTGTGAAAAATTAGAATTTTATTATGGACTTTTTAAATACGCCTATCATATTCCCCACTTAATCCTGACTCCCTGCGATTTCTTTCTGTGGCCTCATTTAAAAAATTCGATTTTTAAAACACCTACAGTGGATTTGTAAAATATTAGACAAAGAATAGAAATTTATATTTTAGAATTAAAGGTGGGTCCTAGACGATGTTATAGACTTAATGAGAAGAAAAGTTATGTTATGTAGAGATATTAGTGGTGGATATCCCAAGGCAGTAATAGAAGCTTTGACCAACCAAGGCATTGACAAACCGTAAATAGAAACTTTAGCAAATATATACAGACAAACAAAAGCTAAGGTAACAATTTGTGAAAACATTCCAGAATTTCCCACTACCAGAGGCATCCGACAAGGAGACGCAATATCACCAAAGCTCTTCACTGCAACTGTAGAAAATATATTTAGGTAGAACTGGTAGAACAAAGGTAGGACAAAGGAATATCCAATTGATGGAGAATACCTTAGCTCCCTAAGATTTGCAGACAATATCGTCCTGATTCCTAATAATCCTACAGAACTACAAGAAATTATAAGCGACCTAAATGCAGCTAGCAATGAAGTTGGCCTAAAAATTAACTTGTAAACCATGTACAACAAGCTAGTAGATGTCCAAGATGTAATAATAAACAACACTGCACTTGAGACAGTAGACGAGTATGTATACTTACGACAATTAATACATAAATCTGGCTACTTAATTCCAGAAATCAACAGAAAAATGAAACTGGCTTGGGCATCTTTTGGTAGAAATGCAGTTATATTCAAATCTAAGATGCCAATCCACCTGAAGAAAAAAGCATTCGATAAGTGTATACTACCAATCATGGCATAGGGCTGCAAAACTTGGACACTAAAGAAAGAGATACCTTTGCCAAAATACCGGAAAAGAACCATTCAAAACATGTTTTCTTGGAAATGTGTTCCATAAAATCTAGTACATCTTGCATCAATAAACAGTCAGATATAGATAAACTGAGCAACATTTATTGTTACTTACTGGAAAAACATCCAAAATAAAAATAATATCTACCTGTACCTACATAAATTACATGCATAACTTGTTGCATACCATTAAGACAGGTTTAAAAATTAAAATCGCCTAAGATGGGCCTCTTAAAAAGAAATTTAATATTAAGTACACCTAATTACTTTTTAATCATCGGGTTTTTTTTTTGTTCTCTATGTGTCAGAGTTAAAACACACCAGTAAAAGATGACAAACTAAGTTTGTCTGTACTGTACCTAAATTTTAAAATTTCAGAATGTATTTTGTCCATTATTTTATATTTTATATTATGTGTGATATTAATGTTGAGTGTCAATGCTTTTACAAATAATCTCAACGACGCTGCACTGAAGAATTGTGATATTTTATAAATATTTACATATTTTTCTTATTACAGTGTCTTGAAAAAGGAATAAAACCATTCCGAAAGCTAGACCAAAAGTCAAAAGAGTGTTATATTAACATCCCAGCCAATTTTCTGACTGCAACCCTAATAAACTGTGTTGTTTGTATATATATATATATATATATATATATATATATATATATTAAACGTTACTTAAAAATGAGGAACATATAGTATAGTGTGATATTTGATAAGGAATACAACACGCATTGCTTTGTTCTTACACTCTAGAAGGTTTGTAAGATTTTTTATGCAAAACATTGTTAAAGCTATATTTTTAATTTCTCTACAGTAACTATAGTTTATTTTAAAATTATTTTACTCTTTAATTTTGATTAAATTATTTCTTACCTCGCCAATATAAAGGGGTAGTATTGTAAAACAGCCAGCTTCTGCTAATCCTCCGATAAATCTTGCACTATACAATAATAATTTGGAGAAAAATGAGAAATAAATCATAGTCATGGACAAAATTTGTGGAACAGCTATCAGTAATATTGTCTTTTGTCGTCCTATCTTGTCGACTAGAGATGGGTATAATATACTTCCTAGAATATCACCAAAGGGGCCTAGAAAGCGTACAAAAATTACAATTTAAGTGTATATATATATATATATATATATATATATATATATATATATATATATATATATATATATACATATATATATTCTGTCTAGTAAGGGAGATATAATATCAATTGGTTCGTTGAGATTTAATCTGATTTTTTGTAACAGTTTAATTTCTAATATTTTGTGTAAATATAAGTTTGTTAAAAGGAAAAAGGTAGTTCGTATGGACGCAAATAGCGACATCTGATAATAAATCCATAAACTAATTTTTCGAAACCAAATTCAGATTTCTGCTTTAATCTGTGCCTTCTAAGAATTGCAAGGTAAAACAGACGTTGATAAAGATGTTATTAGAGACATGGGGAATCTAAAATTGCATTCCACAACATATCTCCCCAACTAAGGAAAAATCGCGTTAGGCTTTCACGGCCATCGTCTAACTTATTAAACTGTTTATTCGGGCATAAGACACCGAAAAATAATTTGAGCCACCAAGAAATACGTGCCATAAAATCGTTAAACGCAGACAAAGATGTTGTAATTTTACCAGCAGACAAGGGAAACGCCACGATCGTAATGAAGACAGCCGACTACAAAACGAAAATACAAAATCTTCTAGATCCTGCGGTTTATAAGAAACTTAAAAAAGATCCCACAGCAGTCACCCTACGGAAAATCAACAGACTTATTAAATCTTCGTCCATACCAGAGGAGATAAAGCCAAGAATATGCAACAGCGAAGCAGTCCCACCACGCTTGTATGGCTTGCCGAAAATACACAAAGACGATGTACCTCTCCGCCCTATTGTGAGCTCCATAGGATCTCCGTCTTACAGCCTTGCAAAACATCTGGCCGATATTTTACAACCACATATAGGAAAAAACGATGCCTTTGTAAAAGACTCCGCCCATTTTATTGAGAAGATCAAAGGAATAACTTTGCAGGAATCTGACATTCTTGTTAGTTTTGATGTGGTTTCCCTATTTACAAGAGTCCCCCTAGAAGACGTTCTGAATTTAATTGAGGGACTAGTTTCCAAGGATATGGTGGAATTATACCGTATTTGCCTAACTACCACATACTTTTCATGGGAAGACCAAATTTATGAACAGATGGATGGAGTAGCAATGGGAAGCCCACTAAGCCCGGTCGTAGCCAACCTTTTCATGGAGCATTTAGAGAAGAAGATAATGGACTCAGCATACAAGCCTAGGGTATGGTTCAGATACGTTGATGACACCTTTGTGATTTGGGGTCACGGAGCAGAAAAACTAAACGATTTCCTGGCTTATATAAATACACTACATCCAAATATTCAATTTACGATGGAAACAGAAAAAGCTCAACAACTAGCGTTCCTGGATGTATTAGTAAATCGAAAGGAAGGTCACTTAGGACATATAGTGTATCGAAAACCTACACACACAGACAGATACCTAAACAGGAACTCAAATCATCATCCTAGCCAAAAACAAGGTATCATCAAAACTTTGGCAGAGAGGGCGAAGAGAATTTGTGAACCACAACATCTCCAAAGTGAACTTCTTTATATTGAAAAAGCGCTCACCTCTAATGGGTACACCAGAAGAGAAATACACAAGGCGATGAACAACGTATCTAGAAGAAGGGACGAAGAAACAGAATGTAAAGGGAAAGCGTTCTTGCCCTATATATCGGGGGTAACGGACAGAATTGGGCGAATACTCAAGAAAGCCAACATAAAGACCATCTTCAGACCTACAAAGAAGATCAAGGATTGTTTAAGATCGGTAAAAGACAAACGCGACCCATTAGCAACGGCCGGAGTATACCGAATACCATGCACATGTGGAATGGTATATGTGGGAACCACAAAAAGACACACCAACACCAGGATAAATGAACATAAAAGCCATTGTCGTTTAGGACATATCGACAAATCTGCCGTTGCCGAACACGCTTTGGGAAGCGGAGAACATCGAATACTATTTGAAGAAACACAGATGCTGGACAAAACTTCACAGTACTACCCACGGTTATATCGGGAAGCGGTGGAAATATACAAGCACCCAAACAATTTCAATAGGATAGAAGAAGGACTAAAAATCAACAAAACATGGATACCAGTATTAAAATCCACAAACGCCCTTCCCGCCAAACACGGAGATAGAAAAGCTACTATAAACAACGACACGCCCCCTCAAGCCGAAACCAGTGGAGGGGAGGCGAGTGGGAATTATAAATATTGCCTCCGTAGTACAACGCGTCGTCAGTTTCTGCTTACAAGCGAAGCATCAACATCTCCAGAAGATGCCAACCCCTAGTGTTGGCGAAACGTCGAGAACAAATCTCAACAGAAGACAACGGCCCAACAGCCCGAATAAACAGTTTAATAAGTAAGGAAAAATCCTTAGCTAATTGGTTTCCAGTACTCATAAAGAGTATACCGTAATAAAAGGAAAAAGACAGTTAAGATTTGATTTCATGTATAGTGCGTCTGTATATCCGATTATACGTATTTCACCCTAAAGCTATGGTTTGTTAGAACAGTGAGCGACGCATAACTCACAGTCAGTCGAACGCAAACGTCAAAATCAAAGAAATGATTCTCTATGATAACGGTTTACTAGGTTTTGCTGAGCTGCGCGCTCTGCAGAGCGATAGCCGTGTACGTCGACGGTGTGCGCTGGAATCAACTGCGATTTGATTTTTACGCAAACGTTCAGCTGAGCTCACAGCGTACACATCTATAATTATAATTAATTATAATTGTAGATGTGCATTGTATTAATTATAATTGTATTTTTATATAGTTATTATTATTGTAATAATTAAGTGGTACCTACTAAATTTTCTCCAGAGGAAGATAAAAGACTAGTGGATCTAGTACAAATTGTAAGACAGTTCCAAATAAATCCCTGGAAAGTCTTAAATATTCTCGAAATTTATTTCTTCGACTATTAATTTAAAAGCACTTTCTGTATTAAGACATGAAAAAATTTCTTTTACATTTTTATTTCTTTTATTTAGATTTAACGTTATCAACTCTTCTTCTTCCTCCTCTTCTTGGAGTAATAAAATTATTGCGTTAAGTTTGTGAGAATTCATTTTTTTAAACATACAACCTTTGAGAGAATAAACGTGAAAATAATTTCCATAGGTAAGAAGGTTAGGTTAGGTTAGGTTAGGTTTTAATTTCTAAACTTGTTTTCAGAACGACAGAGTATTTATGCGAATTAATCTAACAAACCGACTCAGCCAAAACTGCCGTGAGTCGAGTACAACAGATTCTGCTGTACGTGTATGCTGTGCGCTGCGCACTGTTCTAACAAACCGTAGCTTAAAAGGGATCATCAGAACGGCTATTCAGTTTATTCAAATATAAGTTTGTTACTTTTTTGTTATCTATGCAAAAATTCAAAGCTATCAATAAACATATAATCTTTAATAAAACGTTTGGCTCATGATAAGTTGATTTAAGCATAAACAAAAAAAGTTTTGTGCAGTTATCCGTTTTTTACATTTTTTCGTGTCTGACCTATGTATACTTTTTTACAAAATCATCATTAATTTTAAATTTGTTTAGGTTATGTCTAATCGGTATTAATTTATATTCTTCTAAGACTTTATGTTCGTATTTTGCTTCTGTTTACTCTCCCATATCAAATGCATCATGATGTTTAATAAGTAATAATCACTAAACATTGAATATACTTACACACATACGCTGGCTATAATCAAATCATTACCAGTTTTATTCCCTAAATTAAATTAAATAAATAATAGTTTTAATGAAGATGGTGATTTAATTACACATATTACTTACCAATAATTGTAATATATGACGCCTCTTCTGAAGAAATATTAAATTTATATTCGTCAGACATGATTTTTGGTAGACTCGGACTCGGCCATCCAAAATGTATACCAGCGTTTAACATCGCAATCAAAGCTGCAATAGAAACTTATTTTAGAATATTGTTTTCTTCGTTCTCCGTAATAGTCTATGAGCCAGAGGGGAGGATTGAGTATTCACTTTTGTGAAATATAGTAAGTAAACCGCGCATAAATCAATTTTCAATATCTCGGCAAAAAATTAACATAGAGATATTTACCAATGTTTAATTTAATTTGACTATAAACTTCTACAATTGTGTTGTATGAATCTACGTGTTTTTTACGTATATATTTGTTTTTATTTATTATAGAGCTGATCTTGCGCCTCCAAGCGCGTTCTTAAGTACCATATCTTGGTCAAAATGTAAAAAAAAACTTATACAAAAGCTTAAAATGTTCGTTTTGAGTTGTTCTATAAGTAGTCTGCACTTAGGTCTAGATTTCATTCAAGTAATTTCTCACCATTAAAGCATAATGGGGTGTTGCACCGTCCTGCTGGAACCAGACAGTTTCATGCGGTAGGATCGGATCTATTGGATTGAGATATAAGTTAGCCAACTGAGGAAGAACATCGTCTCTTAGCATGCTTAAATATTTTTCCGCCGTCAAATTACCATCTACAAATATAGGACCAATAATATGATCTCCTATAATACCTGCCCAAACATTCAACTTTTAAGGATACTGAGTGTGTGTCTCACGCATCCAATCAGGATTCTCCCCTGACCAATATCTACAGTTTTGTCGGTTTACCTCTTCGTTCAATGTAAATGTTGATTCATCAGAAAAAAAAATTGTGTCAAGAGCTATTTCATTTGTGTTAATTTTATCCATCATTCTTTCGCAGAAATTCATTCTACAATTATTCTCACATTATTTTGACGTGCAATTTGATGTAAACTTAACGTTGGATTCTCTGCGACACTTAACAAAATATCCACTGTCACCTCATCTTCAATGAAGTTCGGTTTTCTTTTTAATGGTTTGACATGTCCAAGTTCTCTGAATTTTGACATCTGAATTTCTGCATAAATTTTAGACACAGTACCTTGAGCAATATTAGGCAACTGAGGATACCTCTGATTAAATAAGTTTGCTACTTCAACTTGATTTCTACAATTCTCCCCCTAACCGAGCATCATTAAAATCTCAATTCAGTGGGTCTCAGTTAAATATTTCATTTTTATTTCTGCAAGAAATTAGCTTTTAATTAGGAATTTATTATTGTAATGTAAAATGTCAACACACCAACAATTTATTTATAACAATCCGCGTTATTTATCGATTTAATTTAAATAGCAGTCTATCTAGACAGTTTTTACCTATTCATGACAAAAAATGTTAACATGGTTACTAAACAGAAATTTTCCCCAATATACTAACACTTAGAGAAGAAGTGTATTGTCTGTATTTAGCTGATTTAAAATAATACCATAACAAGTGATAAATTATTAATTTCAAAATGTCACCTTATATAATTCATTAGAGACCCTACATGATATAGTTAATTGAAATCAGGTTGTTAAAAATTTTTTAAACACATAAAAATATACAGGGTGTTGCATTAAAAACAAGGATTATGGACTATGCCAGACTTGCGTGGATCACCTGCACATTTAAATTTATGTTTAAAAAGCGCACATTTAAATTTAAAAGCTAACGTGTCCCAGAGTTTTTTATTATTTTCTATAATAAGGACACAAACAATTTTATTCCATAAGTGGTTTCCACACTGTATGTAAATGCAAAATGAACTACTTTAGAAGATAAAAACTACTTTAAAATCAAGAATTTCAGTGATGTCATTGGTGTTTGTGATGAAGAACTACCTTAGAGCATAAAATTATTTAAATTACTTGTAATACGGCGTAGATCAAATTATAAATCGAACATATTGTTGATGAACTGGAACTACTGTAGAAAATTACCATACAAATAAAAGAGAAAAAAAGAAGATACACAAAAGAAACGAAACCACTTAAATACGGAACTTTAATATGTATATATATATATATATATATATATATATATATATATATATATATATATATTGGTTTTCTGTTTTGCGAGACATGCCATTACTTTTTACTTTTATATATATATATATATATATATATATATATATATATATATATATATATATATATATATATATATATATATATAAACCTTAACAGAGAGAAAACATTCAGCACATTCTATCAGAAAGTTAACAGGGACAGAAAATAATTCAAAGCAAACACAAGTCAATGTCTATAGTCAGTGATTGGAATACTTTGCACCATACACAAAAAAGAAGATATCTTTTAATGCTAGGGTCGCTCGACCAGTGAATGAACAAATAAGATAAGTTTTCAGTTAGAGGACCTGCAAATCGGTTTTACATTTGTTGCAGTAGCCAATAATTGTTTAAAGATAAAGTATAAACATTTCTCTGTTAGTAGGAACATTAAAAATTATGATAGACTTACTGCTTTTAACGAGTTTGTCGATTTTATAGAAAAGTGTCAATAATTCCAGTAAATGAACGGACTCATCCAATTAATGAAAACTGCAATACCAGTAAATGAACAAAGGTTTATTTCGTAAAGTTTTAATAATATAATTGTTTATGATTACTTAATAAATTTATTTGATATGTACTGCCTTCCTTTTAGCACCGAAAGAGCCAGTTCTTTAGGAATTCTCTTGTAGGGAAAAACAATCATTGGTGAGATTGCCGTACCGTTAGCTGCATAATTACATAGTACTGTGATGGATTCTTTCTCGTTCCCACCTGCGATTTCATAGAGATTTTTAAAATTTTTGGAGGGACTCAGAACCAGACCTGACGCCATACATGTTCTCATGCCGGTTTCATCCGCATTAAAAATGCGAGATGGATTAGACATCATGTCTAATACTTTTGTGTCCGTTAAGTATTTGAAAAGTTCTGAAAACCATTGCCTAATCCCATCCTCAGTGACCGAAGCACGAGATTTGAAGATAATTTCTGTATTTCGTTTTGAAATTTCTGGGTGCTTCTGAAGAAACAGCTTTAACCATTTATCTCCTGGTCGATCATCAGTAAAATAATTTTCTCTATGGGATTCTTTAAGAACCTATTGCACGGAATCCTTAACCTCATTGGGATGCATAGGAAATCCCAATTTGGCTTTTGCTACAATCCAATTCACTAATCTGTTTTCCTCGTAAGAACTCAACACTGTAGAGGGTCCCATTCTTCGGATACAAGGCACTTTTCCCGTTAATTTCCCGGTAATTCGTCTAAAGCTTCCTCCGTGTATTTAAAACGTGAATATTTTGTAGCAATCTAAAAAAAAGTACTTTGTAATAATTGAATACCAGTAAATGAACACCATTGAATGAACACCGTTCATTTACTGGTTTGCTAGCAAATACTTTAAATTAATATGGTTTAGGTTAGTTCACTTCTATTTAGGGTATGTTTAAAGTCGATTTTTGCTTAAAAAAATAATTTGTATAAAATGCAATGAATGACCACAGTGTTCATTTACTGGATTTTTAGAAAATTTTAAACCAGTAATTGAACATGCGGAAATTATACACTATTTAAAATATTTAAAACATAGTCTGGTTTTTAAACTAAATAATTATGTGTATAGTAAGCCGTAAAGTGCCCACCGTTCTAATATTTCTGTAAATTATAAAATTATAAGCTTAGAAAACAACACGTGTTTACAGTACTTACTATACAAGAATGATACAAAATGGCCACTTTTTGATACCTTCACACTTCAACGGTTTTTATTAAACTATTTTACTAATTCTTATCTCCGCTAGTCAATGAACTGTATTAAGAAGATACGTACGCAACATGTTAAAAAGAGACGAAAGAGCTTCTACGTCGCATATTCTTATTTTTATAGAAATTTAACAGGCTGTTCATTTATTAGATGTTGTTCAATCATTGGTCGATTGATCCTATAAGCACGGAGGAATTACGCTTTTAAATGCAGTGTACAAAAGATTTTTCACAATAATATGCCACCGTATGGCACCATATGCAGAACGAATAATAGGAAAATATCTGGTTTGTTTCAAAGTTGGTAAATCGACAATTCATCAGATTCCGACCTGAAACAAATTAAAAACACATGCACATTTGCACAGATACTTGTCACATATTTATAGACTACAAAACAGCCTACGACTTTGTGAATAAAAGAAATATGTTCAAAGCAATTAAAGAGCTGGGAATATGAAATTAGTTAGAAAATGTAACAAAACTCATTATCATGATCAACCTGTAGGCGTCCACTGCTGGAGATAGGTCTCCCTCAGCTCTTTCCATCTGTCCCTGTCTTGTGCGGCTTGTATCCAGTTACTGCTAATGCGCTTCAAGTCGTCAGTCCATCTGGTTGGTGGGCGTCCTTTGCTTCTTGTCTTAAAAACACTAACTCTTAAAAAAGTTAAATGTACAATACGAATTCAGGGAGAACTCGCTGAACCTTTTAAAACAAATAACAAGCAGGTCAGAAAGACGCTCTCAAATGTATCTTTACTGTTCAATTTGGCTCTTGAAAAAGTAATACGTATGTCACAATCACTGGTTTAATATAAAAAATCTGTGAAAATCCTTGCATATGCTGATGATATCAATATTGTTGGGAGAACGGAAAACGTTGTATGAGTATGAGTGGCATATGTAGCACTAAAAGAATCGGTTACAAAAATGGGTTTATTAATAAACATCACAAAACGAAGTATATGAAAATAAGCAATCAAACACAATCCCTCACCTAAGCTTATAAAATACCGATAAAAAAAATTACACCGGATGATACAGTGGATATTTCAGAAAGCCATAAATGGAGAACCGCTCCCAAAAGAATGGACGGAGGTATATATGACATATATATTTAAGAGAGGAGATAGAAAACGATGCGAAAACTACAGAGAAATAAGCGTAATATCATCAATAGGAAGATTATATCGGAAGATACTGCGAGAAAAGATAGAGCAAGCGATAAAAGACAAAATCGGAGAGGATCAGGCAGGCTTCACGGCAGGAAGATCATGCATAGACTATACACACTAAAACAACTGTTGGAAAAGAAAAAAGCAAAAAATAGAGATATGCATTTGGCATTTGTGGATCTGAGAAAGGCGTATGATACTGTACCAAGGTCAGAACTATGGGAGGCAATGTACAAATTAGAAATACAGACGAAACTTATAGAAGCTAAAAAAGCTCTGTATAAATATAATAAAGTGTCCATTAAAGTGGGAATAAGAATCATAGGAGACCTCACCACAACAAAACATCTCCAACCCTATTCAAAATATACTTAGAGAAAGCCCTGACTACCTATATAAGTTAAGTTATGCAGACGATCAAGTAGTGATTGCACAAGACCAAGATGACCTCAGCTACGTGATGAAGAAACTACAAGAAGAATATATCAAGGCTGGCCTAGATATTAACCTCACGAAAACAGAGTACCTATCTACAAATAAAGAAGACATGTAAGATCTACAGATTGAGGACAACGTAACAATCAAAGGAAAGGATAAATTCAAAATACTTGGGGTTTATAATCACAAAAAAGGCAACAACAGAGAAAAAAATTACACAAAGATTAGGACAAATAAGAACAGCAATCCGACAACTTAACTCAGTATAGTGGGATAGACACCTAAAGATGAAGACAAAAACACAAATTTATAAAACATTAGTGCGAAGTATTATGGCATATGGGGCTGAAAATTGGATTATAAACAAGAAAAACAGCAGTAAGATAGTAGCAACAGAGATGGAATGCCTGCGAAGATGCTGCAGAGTAACAAGAATGGATAGAAGAAGTAATGACGAAATAAAGCAAGGAACATCAATAGAAACAGACATACTAACATATATAGAACAAAAAAGACTAAAGTGGTATGGACATGTAAGAAGAACTAGCGACAGCAGATGGATAAAGAGAATAACCAAATGGAGCCCCATAGGAAGAAGGAAAAGATGACGACCTCGAGAATCCTGGAGGAACGAAGTAGATGACGTCATGAGTAAGAGAGGCCTAAACGGTGGAAAATGGGACAACAGAGAGAAATGGAAACGGTTGAGCGAGGGAAGGCAGTGAATACTGTAGAATCCCTGAATATATATATATATATATATATATATATATATATATATATATATATATATATATATATATACATATATATATATATATACATATATATATATATATATATACATATATATATATATATATATATATATATATATATATATATATATATATATATATACACAAACCCTACGACCACTTGTTATAGAAAACGACGTCATCAAAGCAGTAAACGAATTTGTATACCTGGGAGTGCTGGTTAAGATTGAAAATAATTCTACCGCAGGTATAAACTGGTGAATTTGTACGGCCAATTGGCTATTTTGGGATCAATCTTCTACTTAAATCCTTAATTATTATATCAATAAATACAAAGGTAAAACTCTACAAAACAATAATATGCCTAGTCCTAACATATAGTTCAAAGACCTGCCCTTTAACAAAAAGTAATAAAAACATATTGGGATGTTTCTAAAGAAAAGTACTAAGGCAAATATATGGAAGGTAAATGACAATAAAGTGTGGAGAGGACGATACAACTTCTGACTTCATAGAACCTATTAGGAACAAGATATCGCAAAATATATTAAGATAGGACGTTTTAAGGTGAATAGGGCATGTAATGCAGTAAATTTACTAATGTTTGTATTTTAAGAACGATTTCCGAAGTGGAAATTGAAACGTCAATAAACGTATTTTAACCTTTAATTGTGGCTTATTCCCATTTAAATAGTAATTAATTTAAAATGCCACAAGAAAATAGCTTCAGAACAAAATTTTAAGTCGTTACAATGTTTGATTATTAATTTACAGTTATTTAGTTACTAGTTTATTTATACTAATGTTATGATTATGATGTGTAAATATACCTGCCTTAAGTTAATATTACTTTAATTCACTTTGGTTGTAAACTGATTTTGTTTACAACCCTGTAATTTTCAAAATAGTGTATTTCCCTTTGTTTATAACTGTACTCCACCCTGTATGCCAAGACGCCCTGTTCATTCCATCAATAAACTCTAACGGTACTTACTAAACCCCGTTAAAAATGACCTGTTCCTGACATCGGCGTCCGACGGTCCCAAGAATTCAAGAAAAACCCTTGTCTGTCTGTTAGAAACTCTCGCGGAAGAAACTTGGTGCTTGAATAACAAAATTTGTGATGTGATTCTTAGAGCGTGTCTCTCTCTCAAGTGTTTAGCAATAAGAAAATTTGTCTCCGCGATTGTAAAACTAATAAATTTGTGTAACCACGTATATTGTCACATATAGTACCCACTAGGTTGTGTTACCTATAATACGTTAAGAAATAAAAGTTAGTTGTAAGTTACTAAGAATCACGCATAATTCCACCTCAAACGCCGGTAATTTCTCCACACTTTGTACAATAAATAATAAGTTATATTCGTTTATTGCCTATATTTTGCCTAAATGTTAATATTCCTGCCTTTTTTAATAAAAATCTTTGCCTATATAGGCACCTTTTTCTTCAATTTGTGTTGCCTATAAATCCGAGGTTTAGTTATAAGGAATACAGAACTAAACAAAAAACATGGAGATAGACTATAATCAGAATAAAATTATAAGCCAAAACTTTAACATTGGTAACTATAATTTTAAAGGGTGTAACAGTTCTTTCACTTAGCACTGAAACATCGCAAGTGTTTCAAGTATAATATCAAAAGTGATAAACAGTAGAATAATGGTCGCAAACAAGAAAAAAAAGATAATGGTATGTATAACTTTAATAACAATAATGAAGACCACCTAATTTTCAGATTAACTATAATAACATGCAAATTAAACATGTCAGTATCCCACGAAAAGACCCAGTCAATGGTTATAGCAAAGAGCCCCGTCAGATGTAAACGAATAATGTTAAATAAACAAGTCAAAAATTTTAACTACTTAGAAACAGATCGTATGATAGAAAGATTGCAGAAGAACTGAATCAATGAGTCAATAAGGCAGCCATAATATCTGAATACCTCAGGGATATTATGTGGAGAAACAAATATAGTATATAAGAAATTCAAAACTGTATAACTTAAATGTAGGTACAAATAATGTATTTGGACTTACCTGTCATAACGGCCATATACTGGGGCCATGTTTTTCCAACGTCAACAACCGGGAGCATCTTAAAATCTTTTTGGACAAGTAGTTTAGCGCCAAAACGTTTTTGTCTTCTTTCATTGAAACAGTTCGTATAATCAATTTCAAATCTGTCTTTTTCGAATCTTTTATTGTTTTGCCATATTTACATTAAAGATTTATATTTGGTCCCAAAATACATAAGATAAATGTTTTACTTGCGTTTAACTTTTATAAAGGAAATTCCGAATATGTAAAAATACGTTAATAGTTTTATTGTGTCAAGCTCTTTAAACATCAAGTAAACTAAGTAAAAAAGTCAACACTTTGTATCCTATAAACTATAGAAATAAGGATATTGAGCTAAAAATGTGTTTTTATGTTCAAAGCATGTTTTTGTTTTCAGATTAATTCTTTTGTTGCTGTTTAAGTAATTTAACTAATTCTTTTGTTCGACTTGACGTGCTAAAAATGAAATAATTGATGTGAGGAGATGTCTAAGAAGTTTCTTGTCTAAACTCTGGGATACATCAATGATCAATATTATTTTAATAAATCGTTCAATAATATTATCAAATTACAAAGTGAAACAGGAAAAACCGTAAAAGTGGGATCTTACATATCCCTCTCTATCCAATAGCGATACATTATAAACCGAGCTGTGGCTTTCACCAAACTCTGCCTCCAAGGTCTTACATAAAAGGGCTAAAACAAGGATGTTACACATCACCAATATAAGCAAATATACACGTACATACACTCACACACGTACACACACTTATATCATCATCGTCATCTTTCTCGGCTTATTCTACCGATTATGGAGCAGCCTCCCTTACATAGTCGTTCTTCATTTCTACCCACGATTGTCTAATATTTGCTTTTTTGTGCCGTGGTGTACTAGCTTGTTTTCTTATGTCATAATCTAATTTTAAATTTGGACATCTTCTTCGTCTTTTGATGCCTCTTGGATACCACAGTGTAATTCTAGTGGACCATCTATTGTCAGTTCTTCTCGATAAAATTGCCTCCCACTGCCATTTTAAAAATTTCATTCCGTGGATTACATCAGTGACCTCGGTTTTCTGTCTGATCCATTCTATTTTTTTTTTATTTCTCTTTGTTATAGCTAGCTTGCAACGCTTCACTGACCGTTAAGCGACCTTGAGTTTCGCTATTATCTCTTTCTCTAGTGTCCAAGTTTCGCAGCCGTATATCATGATTGGTAATATACTGCATTTTTATCAAAATATGCCCAAGCCACTTTCAATCTTCTGCTGATTTCTGGAAATAAGGAGCCAGATGTATGTATTATTTGCCCCAGATATACATACTCGTCTACTGTTTCAAGTGCAGTTTTGTTGATTATTATATTTTGGAATTCCACTAGCTCGTTGTACCATGGTTTTTGTTTTTGTCAAGTTTATTTTTGAGCCAACTACATTGCTTGCTACATTTAGGCCGCTTAGAAGTTCTTCTAGTTCTGCAGGATTATTAGCAATTAAAACGATGTCTTCTGCCAATCTTAGATGGCTGAGGTATTCTTCATCAGTGGATAGGACTTTGTTCTGCAAATTCATTTTACTGAATATATTTTCTAGAGTTACAGTGAAGAGCTTTGGTGATATTGCGTTTCCTTGTCGGACGTCTCTGGTAATGGGAAATTCAGAACCAAGTGTTTTCATAAACATGAAAAATATAGAAAAATGATGGGAATAAAACATGATAACACAGACGAAATGCACAATCACAGATTCCCAATCTTCTTCTTTAAGTGTTGTCTCCCAATCGGAGGTTGGATATCATCATCACTTTCTTTACTCTATATGTAACTATTCTGAAGAGTTCTATTGAACTGCATCTAAACCAGTCCCCTAAATGTTTGAACCATAACACTCTTCTTCTTCCTATACTCGTTCCTCCTCTTATATTTTCCTGTATTTTCAATCTTAGCATTTTATATCGCTGTTTCCTCATTACGTGTCCCAGATATTGTAACTTTCTTATTTTAATTGTATTTATCATTTCATATGCTTTAGATATTTTGTACAATACTTCTGTGTTCGTTGTTTTATGTTTTCATGCAATTCTAAGCAAATTTCTGTAACACCTCATTTCCTAGATTTCTAGTATAAAAGAAAAAAGAGAATAAGAAAACGAAAAGCTAAAAAAAAGGCATAAAAAAGAGATAAGAAAAATAGAGAAAGACTCCTCTCTCAGATGACATGTAAACGACTAGGGAGAAAATGGAAATTAAGAATCTCAAGACGTTTTCGCATGATCAACCGGAAGCAAATCAATGGCTAGAGAAGTATTATTTGGACTGTGCTTCTTCGAAACTGATGGCAATGTTGATGTGGTCACTTTAAATATGATCATAGAGACCACAATATTCCTGAATATTTTGATCATCCAAATGGATAGATGTCCAGAAAAGAATGAAACATGAATCCATTAAGCCAAGATTAAATTGAAATTGAGAAGAGTTGTATTTAAAATGTTACCAGAACACTTGTCAATGAGAAAGAAATCTGTGTAGACGAAATACTATGTTTGCTTACAATCTAAAAAACAATAATATTTTCAGCGATTGAGATCGTTTTATTTTTAACTATTTAATAGACAAATAAAAAAAGTATTTAAGTTGATATTTAACAATTAATGAAAGATAGATCCATCATATCACTTTGTAGTAGGTACAGTACATCATATCACTTTGTAGTAGGTAGTAGGTAGGCAGTAGCAGGCTAAAACCGTCGATAGCTACTAAAGACGCAAACATCAAATGGCAAGCTTTTGTAACTTCCGTACTTTGTTTGGTGAACGATCTTTGTTCATCCATTACTTTAAATAAGAAACATAAATAACTTATATTAAATAGCGTTTGCGCCTAAAGAAAAAAATTGTGGAAAAGCACCCACAAATAAGAAACAAATTATTACTTTTACTAAGATACACCACTGTTTTACAAATCAATCATACCGATCACAAAAGTATATAAATTGCATTAAGAAATATCTCTTACGTGTTTGGGATTAAAGGTAAACCGTTTTACAAAACGGTATAAAATTGTTATAGAAGCTTTGAAATTAATTTACTATCCTAAAGAATCTATGTCGATAAAAGAGGATATTTCTGATTTTTTTTATTAATTTTTTTTTATTTAGAAAATCGCATTGACCAAATGGCCAAATTTTACCTCAAATTTATCTCATTATGATTTATATAAGCCTGAAGAAGGACCGTTTTAATTTTTATTAAAAGCGGGTTTTTTGGATACAGTTGTCGGATGCTTTGTATGGCACTAAATGAGCACACAATAAGATTGATTAGTTCTATGGCGCGATAGAGAGCATATAGTTTAGCTGTATAGATAGTACTAACATTAGATAGTTTGAATTTAAGGACCTTCTCTGGAGTTACTACAGACGCTCCCACACCTTCGGATGATTTTGAATCATCAGTGTATATCTGGGTATGATTTTTGTAACGACTAAGGATTTTTCTAAAATGGGAAATAATTAAATCATGATTAGTGGAGTTTTTGTCAAATGACGTAAGTTCAAAGTTATGTGATAGTATGTTTTGAATCCAAGGTGGATTATGGTCATATGTGTATGGAAGACATTCAGGTATGACAATATCAAACAGATGCAAATGGTCTTTTATTCTTTTATAGAAAGGTTTAACAGAACGGTGATTTGCATTGAGGTTTGGGAAATTATCAGTAAAAGTATTTCTATAGACAGGATTTTTTGCATTATCCTTAATTTTTGTTGCATACGTTAGACTCAGGTAAGCTCTTCTATTATTTAATGACAATTCATTTGCTTCGCAAAGTAAACTTTCAATCGGTGTTGTACAAAAGGCTCCCAGACATATTCTGAGTACTGTGTTGTGAATAGTGTCGGGCTTTTTAAGTACTGATTTCGATGCAGAGTCGTAAGCTATAGCCGCGTAGTCTAGTTGCGATCATATAATAGTTCTGTATATAATTAACAATATACTCCTGTCTGAACCCCAATTCTTGTGTTCTAGAATTTTTAGTAAATTTAGTCTTTTGTAACATTTACATGTTAGATTATTGATATGTTCTTTCCAGTTCAACTTTCTGTCAAAAAAGTAACTCCTAGCAATTTTAGCGAACCTTTTTGCGGTAGTGATTGGTTGTATAGATATAATGGGATTGGTGTACTGACTTTGTTTTTAGAAAATACTATATATTTAGTTTTAGTTGTTGAAAAGATAAATCCAGTTTCATGTGACCATTTTTCAATATCTAACAAGAAACTCTGTGCAAGTTGTGAGAGGTTGTTTAAGTTTTTGCTTTGACCAAATATTACGAGATTTTCGGCATATAAGCGGCCTTTAAGTGGGAGTTTTAAATTTCGTAGAACATCATTTATGGCAATTATAAATAGCGTAGGACTTCTAACAGATCCCTGAGGAATTCCATTTTCTAATTCCACTTTTGACGACAAGTTACCATTTACTCTAACTTACATATACCTTTCATATAAGAAGTTTTTTATAAATGCAAGGCAGTGTCCTTTAATTTCTAAATCGTACATTAATCTGATGAGACAGTGGTGCCAAGCTATATCAAAGGCTCTTTCAATGTCGAAGAATATTCCAATACATTTTTGATTAAGGGAGAAGGCTTCATGTACACTGCTTCCTAGGTCTATAATATTGTCCAGAAGAGACGACGATTGACCATTTTTTCTAATAGTTTGCATGCAGTACATGTTAGTGCAATTAGTCTATAAGACTTAGGATCTTTTTTTGGGACATTTTGGTTTTAAAATTGGTATTATAATAGAATCTGTCCACGCTGTTGGAAATTTCTGTTCTGTCCGAATAATATTAAATATGTTAAGAAGGTGATTATGTGCATCCTCAGGTAAATGCTTAAGAAAAACCATTGGGATATTATCTGGACCCTCACTAGTCTTTTTAAATGAGTTTAATGCATCTTTGTATTCATTTATATCAAATTTGGAGTTTAAAGCATCTCTGTCATCTACAAACGGTATAATTACATTGCATTCTTCGTTATGTTTAAAGTTGATAAAACTATTATTATAATTGCTTGTATTAGATCTATTTTTATACATATTAGCAAATTCTTCTGCTATTTCTAGGACATCTGTGATTATTCTATTATCTGTCTTTAGTTGAGGGATTTTCTAATTCGTGAATAAGAATATCATGGGGAATTGAGGGGCATACATTTGATAGAACTAACCTATCCGCTGGATTATTATATTTTCTAGCTTGAACTGGTTCATCATTTATTAGTATTTTACCATCATGTACCTGCATAAAGTTATCCACAATTTCTTTGCTCGCTAGATACATGCATACTCGATTATTTGACAGCCTTGAAGAAAATAAGATGTTTTTGGGCTGTATAAGTGCTCCTAGTGGTATGAGGTAGTCCTGTAGGCGTAATCCATCCTTTGAAGAGAAAACAATTGCTTGTTCAGGACTAGGGTATGTATGTTGGCTTAGAACTTTTGAGTAGGATTTAACTGTGTTGGTATGTTGTGGTACAGAGCTAATTACGTTGGAACTTCCATCTGATGTTACGGACATGATAAATCCTCTATATGCGATGGCACTTAACAAATCACAGTAAACTTCTTTACTCCAAATTAAACTTTAAAATTCAGAGAACTTTTAAGTTCGTATTTACACTTTGACGTTTATTCTCATTTCATTTTGATTATTCCTGAACTCCTTGTATACATTTTCGTCAACGTCTGTTTGAGTTCTTAATTTTTTATACTTATTTTACAAAAACAATAAATTTGCACATTGTTCATGCAATATTATCATGCCACAATTGATAACAATAATGCACCTTAATAATATATTGCACTAAAGTTACACGAACACTTGAAATGAAAAAAGTTTGCGTAATGTAATATCTTTTGTATTAAACATCTATGTTTATGTATAGTAATACCTCACAAAAATTACCAAGCAAGATAAGATCTCTTACCGTATGTACGGAGAGATTACTGGTATTATTGTGAAGGTACATGACCGAAAATATACTTTTTATATGTTGTTGGGAAGAAATATGCCGTAAAGAAACTAAAACCAAAATACAACGAATAAAATATCAAAAATCAATAACTAAGAAAGTTTAAGAAACTATTTATATTTAACCTGTCAAATAGTAAATACAAAAACAAATACAATACAAATTTTTTTCGAAAAAAAATATTTTTATTTTGTAAAACAAGAAATTGGGGAGGGTGATGCATACATATAACATAATCTACTTATTTTAGGAGGTATAAATCAAATACATCGTATACTAATAAGCAAATCAAAATAATATGCGTTCATATTTTAACAGCTTTACTTACATTTCAAGAAGCAATATGCGGTTATTTATAGTCAGCCAGCTGTAACAACAAACGTATTTACGATGTGTTTAGCAAATTTTAATTTAGTCAGCACAAATTATTTGAATACTCAATTCTTTTGCCTCACCAGTCACGTTTCTGTGAAGGCAGAAGACATCTTAAAAGTATTATCTACATTGAAAATTGAATTTATTTGAGAAATTTGTTTAAAGTGTTAAGCGCCACGGCGGACACGTATGTCCGATTTGGAATTCGCCGCCTTAGCCACGGCGGACACCGGTGTCCTCTTAAGTTTAAATTTTTCATCAGCCTTCCCGGCCGCTAGGACACGATTTTATGCGGTTTTAACATAGTAATGTATCTGCTATAGCCCTGCAATATAGAATGTTGAACCCGGTTCTGTGTAGAAATTCTGATTAGAAAAATCTGGTGTAAAAACTAACTTGAGGTCTTTCATTAAGTATAGAAATAAGAATACCTACAATTGATAAAAAAATGTATTAAACAAATAAGTTATAGAAATACATAGCTACTATAGGTATGTACATATATTTCTTTCAAAAAAATTAATGAGTTTTGTAAAATAAATTGAAACATTCCAGACAAAAACCTAGGACTATTTTCGCACTGGACATAGTACGTTATTACTTTCTTCACTTTATTTTGATCTATCAGTCCTGTTTTCTCTTGTAACATCCCTTGCAGTACCGTCTATTTTCCCGTACCTTAGAGTCTAATTTTGTAAATACGTGAGCATTGAGCTTTACTTTTGCACGACGTCTACGTTCATAAAACTGGCCGCCTTCAAATTTTAACAATTCTTCAATAACTGCTTATCGAAAATCATTTATATGATTTGAATATGTTGGTCTGTTCGGCCTCCTTGTAGATGAAATGGGCATTAACAATTGAAGTGCCTAATAAAATTTCTATAGCTATTTTTTTGTAGCAACGGACAAATCGTAGCAGCGCCGCACTGTAACTCGCCATCTGATCGGAGAAATCACTGGAGCTTTACCTGAATTGTAATTAATTACCGCTTTCGGTTTTTGATCCGTTGAAGTTGGACCATTTCAGCTTTGTGGCAGGTGGATAAAACCTGCCACATGCATCTTTTTTGTCATGCCACTTGAGGATACATATTCCTCTTTCATTTTCTCTGGCAATTACTTTACCTTTTTTAAGTTTTTTATTTATTACACAAATTCTACCAGACCCTAAAAGACCTCGCAACAATTTTAGCACTGCACTGGTAGTGCTAATCCACCTTGCTTCTCTTTGCCTGCGTATAAACTTGGGTTCCACATATAACTATTCTAAGTACATAATTTAAATATTTTAATGCCATATTTATGGCTCTTTTGTGGATTATACTGTTTGAAGAGCAAACGTCCCTTAAACGGTACCATGTTTTCATCGATGCAAAATGTTTTTCCTGGTGTAAATATTTTTTGATAGTTGCTTATGATTTGGTCTATAAGTGGTTGCACTTTATATAGTCGATCTCCTTCTGGGCACTTAAAGTTATCTGAGAAGTGTCACATTTTCAGAAATAACTGAAATAGGTTGAAGATCATAATATTAGGAGCAGCATTATTTTTGAACATTCACTTCGTTGATGAATAATCCCGGATAGAATTCATTCGCACTATTCCCATGTAGCCCAGTAAGCTTAGAAATTGTTTATTTTCCTTTCGTCGCATCATCGGACACCTCGATGAATATGGTGTCCGCTTGTTTTGAACGTCTTCAGTGGACACCGGTGACCGCTCAATTTTTTTTTACTGTTAACAAAAAATTCAAATGGTGGGGATTCGATTTGGATGCAGATTAAATGTTAAAATTTTGTTGAATATTGATTTGGTCAAGGGGAAAATTTTGATGAGAAATCCTTGGCGCTTAAACTGTTAAAAAACTGAAAGTAGGTAGATAACAACAATATTTTAAATAATTTGTTTATATAATTAATTGCTAAATAAAACTAGATGGATTGTTAGTAAAAACAATTTTGTTTACAACTATTTTTATTTATTTTTAAATGTAAATGCTGAGTCATGTATAGAGTGAGTAACACCAACCCCGCAAGTTTTATATCTTGCTGTATTGCTCATCCGTAGGTCTATCCGATACAACAGCGTATTCTGGTCAAAGCAGCAGATCAATTTAAATTTTCTACTATTATGTTACCCTTTTTTTGCCTTAGGGTTGGAACCATCGATATACTAGATCATTATCAGTGAAGTAAATGCGTTTCGTCAGCCTGACTCGCTTGGCTATAGAATGAGGATTTTATTCTAGTAATAAATAATAATATTTTAGTAATAATAATAATTGAGTTAGTAAATATTTCATAGAACGACAAAGGTACGTAAAGGGATACCACAATGAAATTAATTTCTAATAAAATAATTAAATCCAAAAAAAATAATAAAATATCGACGCCACCGGAATTATGGAATTTTCCAACAGTTGAAAGTTTTAAGATTATTTTATTTCTTGCCAATGGGTCATCCTCTTTAATTTATTGTTGGACTGAAGCGAAGCTCAAGCTGAAGCAACATGAAAAGTAGACTTTGTACAATATTATAATATAAGTAAGGCCAGCGAAAAAGGTCTATTTAGTGTCTGTTGAGCACAAAACTAAAAATATTGCAAGGCTTTTTTCAATATATATATATATATATATATATATATATATATATATATATATATATATATATATATATATATTATATTATTATCTGAGAGAAAACCACGTTACCACCAAATTTGGGCATGCGTTCAGCATAATATCGAACTTTTAAAAACAACGGCATGTTCAATTATTTATTCATATATATATACAAGGATTTCCACAGTTTTCACTGTATTCCTTCACTCAACCGTTTTCTCCAATTTTTCCTGTTTAGCCAGTTCCCTTCCTGTAGGTTTCTTCTACTCATTGCTTCGTCCACCTCATCTCTGAAAGATCTTCGGGGTCTGCCTCTCTTTCTTCTTCCTATCGGGCTCCACTCTGTTATTCTATTTATCCACCGATTTTGGTCTGCTCTTCTGACATGTCCGTACCAGGTTAACCTCTTCTGTTCGATGTAGTCTATTATGTCGGAGTTCATGCCCATTCTCCTCTTAATCTCCATGTTATTTATCCTATCTCTTCTTGTTACTCTGCAGCTTCTCCTTAGAAATTCCATCTCTGTTGCTCTTATTTTGTTTTTGGTTTTCTTATTTATTGTCCAATTTTCACACCCATAAGTGAGGATACTTCTTGTCATGGTATTATATATTTTTTTCTTTGTTTTCATGCTGATGTTCTTATCCCATAGTACCGGGTTCAATTTTCGTATGCAGTCTCTTGTTTGTCCTAGTCTATTTTTTATATCTTCCTCCGTTGTTCCTTTGTTTGATATTATGAAACCTAAATACTTATACTTGTCTGTTCCTTTGATTTGTTTACCTTCGTCTATTTCCAGCTGTTTTATTTCTGTATTCTCCGTTGTTAGGTATTCAGTTTTCTTTAGGTTTATTTCCATCCCATTCTTTGTATATTCCTGCTCCAGTTTTCTCATCATAAAACTGAGGTCATCCTCGTCTTGTGCGATCACTATTTGGTCGTCGACAAAACTTAGCGTATATAGATATTCGTTCCTTACTGGTATACCCATTCCTTCGCACTTTCTTTTCCATGGTTTCAGGGTTTTTTCCAGGAATATTTTGAACAGGGTGGGGATGTGGAGCAACCCTGTAGTAGTTCCTTTGTCGTCCTAATTGGACTGCATATTCTATTGCCCGTTTTGATAGCTACTTCGTTATTCTTGTAGAGTGCTTTTACCGCGTTTATTAATCTTCGTGGAACTTCGATGTTTTCCATTGCTTCCCATAGCTTGGTTCTAGGTATTGGGTCATATGCCTTCTTAAGATCAACAAAAGCCAGATGGACGGATCTATTTTTGGCCATTCTTTTTTCTATTAGTTGTTCAACCGTGTAAATGTGATCTAAGCATGCTTTCCCCGCTGTGAAACCTGCCTGGTCTTCTCCGATTTTATCTTGTGCATATATTTCTAATTTTTCCTTAATGGTCTTTCCATACAGTCTGCCTATAGACGATATAATGCTGATTCCCCGATAGTTTTCGCAGTTTTTTCTATTTCCTTTCTTGTATATTGATGTCATATATGCTTGGGTCCATTCTGCCGGTAAGTCTTCTCCATTCAGTGCTCTCTCAAACATTTTATGTATCATACGGAATAACTTTTCCGATCCGTTTTTTATCAATTCATTTGGTATTCCGCCGGGACCTTCTGCTTTTTTGTTCTTTAGAGTTTTGATCGTTCTTTTTACCTCAGCTAGGCTTAATTCGATTTCGTCATATGTGTAGGTTTCTATTCCGTCTATTTCTAATTGTTTGAATTCGGGGCGGTCTTCGGTTAGCAATTTTTTATAGTATTCTTGCCATTCGTTTTCTTTGATTTGACCGATCTTGATTTTCTCTGTCTTATTTCTTTGGAGCGACTTTAAGATGCGCCATGACTCTGAATTTCTCGTTCCTCCTATGTGCTGTTCTATCTCTGTGCATGTTTTTTCCCATCTTTCATTTTTTTCATTTGCTACTTTTCTTTTCACTTCTTTATTTTTTTTCTGTATAGTTCCAAGTCCTCATAGTTTTTTGTGTTCAGGTATTTTATATGAAGTTCTTTTTTCTCTTTTATGCATGTTAGTGTGTCTTCGGTTAATTTCGTAGTTTGGTGGGTGTATTTTTGGTCCGCTTCTCCAAAAGCTTCTAGGGCTGCTGTCTTCATGCAGGTTTTTATGTGTTCGTATGTTTGTTCTAATGATTCATACCGAAACTCTTCTAGCTTTTGGTCCAATCTTCGCTTATATAGGTCTTTTATTGAGTCTTCTTCTAATAAATTGATTTTGAATTTCTTTTCTTGTGTTGAGCACGTATTGACAGGTGTAGCCGGAGCCGTAACTTGGTCAGACTCTCCCTGGGTCGGTTTCTGTTGGGTCCATATGAAGGGGAATTCCATCCAAGCGATTACTAGTTTGTGATCTGTGCCGCATTCTGCGCCTCGCTTTACTCTCACGTCTTTTATTTTTATCGAGCTTTCGTGGTTTACTATAACATAATCAATAATAGACCTCAATTTTCTTGTTTCTTGTGTCCAAGTGTATTTGTGTATTTGTAATTATTTATTCATTAGTTTTAAAAATAGCTTATAAGATATCTTTAATACCAAATGTAACTCATATACAAACATTAGTGAGTGAATTAAGTTCCTTGACTTAAGACATCATTAGATTACTACAAAGCCATATTATCTCAGATATGGTGTTGTGTTGGTTTTTCCCTTGCTAACAAAGAGTTTTTTTATATCCTTTTTGATATATTTCCTAACTAAAGAGCTGGACTCTACAATTCACGATATTGGTAATAGAACTAACATTCTATTATGATATATATTTTAAGCCCTTCTCTCGATTCGGATTGCCGAATATAGGCCTCCCCTAATTCTCGCCATTCATCTCTGTTGTTTGCAAGACATGTTGTATTTTTTAATATAGTCTACGAGTCTTCCTCGTAGTCTTTTGGCTTTATATGGCCGCCAATTTCCGATTTCTTTATTCCATCGGCCATCCTTAAGACGTTCGATATGACCAGCCGATTTCCATTTCAGTTTCGCTGCCTGTTCGGTAGCATCTTTTACTTTTGTTCTATTACGAATGTCTTCTTTGGTTTTATGGTCTTTAAGTGAGATACCCAGCATCTGTTGTTCCATAGCTCTCTGAGTTTTATTAATCTTCTCTTTTAAAGTTTATTTGAGTGAATGTCCAGGTTTGAGCTTCATATGTAAGTATAAGTAGAATATAGAAATTAAACAATTTGGTTCGCAGTTTTTGAGGTATATTTTTAGTTATAAGTATGTATGAGAGTCTTCCGAATTCTGCCCATCCTATTTTTACACGTCTGCTTATTTCGGTAGTCTGATTTTCTTTGCTTACCTTGACATTTTGAACCAGATATGTATATTCATCTACGTCCTCTATCTCTGTCCCTTGGATGTTTATCATAGATTTGTCATCTTTGTTTGGCATTAGTTTAGTTTTGCTGAAATTTATTTTCAGTACTTTTTTTAGGGATTCTGTGTGTAGCTCCTCAATCATAGTATTCAATGCATTCCACGTGTCGGCTATTAGTACTACATGATCTGCATATCTAAGATGGTTCAAGTATCTTCCGTTAATAGGGATTCCCTTATTTTCGCAGTCTATTGACTTAAAGATATCTTCTAGGGCAGCTGTAAATAATTTTGGAGATATTGTGTCTCCTTGTCTTACGCCTCGGTTGATTTTTACTGGTCTTGTTTCGATTCCATTACCCAACGCCACTATCATTTTAGCTTGTTCGTAAATATTATGTATTAATATTCTGAACCTGGAGTCAATCAGGTTGTTGACTAATGCTTTTTCTATTGCCCACAGTTCTTTTTCCCAAAAGCCCAAAAGCTTTTTCGATCTATAAAAGCCAGACATAATGGGAGATTGTATTCGTTAGTCTTTTCTTTTAGGATTTTCAAAGTATATAGATGGTCACAGTTGCTGTACCCTTTTCTAAATCCGGCTTGTTCTACTGGTTGATATCCGTCAAATTTTATTGTTAACCTGTTTGTAATAATTTTTGTAAATATTTTGTAATGTTGTGAAAGAAGTGAAATTGGTCGATAATTTTTCAGGTCTGTGGTGTCTCCCTTTTTGTATCTGCTCTTTCTATTTCTTCGTGGCTTATTTCGGGCATCACTTCTGAGTTGACATTTGTTATCTGTCTTTTCAAGTTCTGCTTTGAGGAGTTAGGGGAATCGTTTCTGGAACGATACAGATCGGCGTAGAACTTCAATTGAGTTTGCTATATCAGATTTACTTTTTTCTACCTGTCCTTTGTTTATTTTTAATGGTTATTGTGTTTTTATTTTCTAGTTTCGGTTTGGTTCATTTAAGACTTCGATCTAAATAGACATAGGATATAATATGGCTAAACTACATTGTTTTTCTTTCAGCCCTGTAGAAGTCTTCATGCTAATTTGGGAAAGGAAACTGGTAAGCTTAAAAAACCGGAATTAATATAGGAACTAACATAAACGGAATAAGCATTATTTGATTAAAATACCCAATCGATGTTGTAATAAGCAAACATTTAGAAATATTACAGTTCTTATAGATGGAATTAAATAAAACAACAGAGGATATATGAATAATTAAAACTTGATTTAAAGTGCCAGTGATAAATAATTCATTATACCAGTTTTGACAATACAAACATGTACCTTAAAAGCAAACATAATACACAGACTTCAGATTACAAGCAGAGACTTTCCATAACAAAATATGGAAGGAGCATTTTTAAATAGGTATCACAAATAAATAGGAAATCCATCAGATGGATTAGGAAAACAGTCAAAAAGAAATGCACAAACATCTTTATTCAATAATCTATAAAAATGAGTCGGGCATTGAGCAAAGATAAACAATACTAAAAGGGATAAGAAGACACCTCAGTGGGGGCATGGAGGGATAAAGAAAATGTGGTTTAATAACCACCAATTAGTAGGATGATATAATATTAGGAAAACATCAGAAAACAGAAATAAACTCGGCAAAAAATCAAAATTTACGAAAACGAATGCTGAAGGTGAAGTTCTAAAATGGACTGAGAAAAATACCGAAATAAAACTTAGAAGAAGATATTAAATAAACAGTAGCAGATGTCCTAGATAAACTTTTTTTATTACAATATTAAAAGGTAGAAAACAGGAGTTGCCCAATATGATTGACTCTACTTTTCTACTATCTATAAAAGATACTAAAATTACAGCAGTAGAAAAATATAGCATGACAAGGGACAGGGCCCATTTGTGAGCCGTTCAGACATTTCAATTTTAATTTTAATTCTATGTCGCATAATTTAGATTTATTTTTTACTATTAATTAACTGAATGAAATTAATTATTAATAATCTTACTATCTACAAAACGAACTATCATTTATATGAAAAAACTCTTTATGTGGTTTTCGACTTCCGAATCAAAATATCTATTTTGTATGTTTTGTATTTAAAAATGGGTAAAATTATTTAATTAAACAAAATCTCTTTATTTGGTAGTTGAAAACAAATTAATCCCATGCTGCCAATTAAATCTTTTATATTTTATACCTTAAAATATAAGAGCGTAAAAATGATTACGCCTCGTAAGATAAATACAGCTGCAAGTTTATTTGTAGAATGGAGGGATTTAGTAGCACACTTTAAAAATAAAAAAAAAATTAGTTAATAAAATATATCAGTGGTATTTTATTAAGCTCGTCGTACAGGTGTGGTAAAGTGGAAAATAATTTTTAGGAATGAGTATATGAAAATATTGTTATGGATTAAGTATTACAAGTACTTTAAAGGTCTCAGAAGTTCTAAATTCTCAAACTAAAATAGAATTGATGCCTTCGCTCTAACAGGTAAAAGAAAAAAACAAAAAAAGTACCTTGTTTTTGACAGAGGCCCCTTAAGGCAAACTACAGTTGTTTTGAGTAATATGAACCTCTATAACAAAAACCTATATGTTTTCTGCAGTCAATTTTTTGGACTTAATTTACAGAGTTTACAACTCATCCATAAAAGTACTTGAAAACAATAGATGTGTAAAAGTAAATTGGTCTAATTATTATTCCAATAAAAGGGATCTGCTGTTTTTATTTCAGATAATAGATGTTCAGATAGACGCAAAATTTATTGTGAAATTTAATCCGAAAATAACATAAGTATTTACGCAAACGCTCCTACAAATAAATACAATGACGTCTATAAAGCCAAATGTGTTCATCAGACATTTGAAATGGTTTTCGGTGAAATGTAAACACCAAAGAGGCGTGCCGGGTTTCTTTGATATTACACTATTTGATTACTTTATTAGGTACTACAACTGTAATAAAAAGAAATATACTATTTTTAATATTAATGAATAGAAATTGGCAAAACGATGGTTCAGAAACCAAAAAAAATCTATTTCACTTTGTTAGTTTTAAATATATGTTAGCTTTGAGTGGACGTACTCTTAAAAGTTCCGACTATACCGTCCGTATAGAGGTGTCCGGTGAAGAGAGGTGTCCGTTAAGAGAGAGTTTAGTGTAGTGTATTTGTTTATTAAAGCCAAAAATGCCGAGACGTGTTTTAGATCTAGACAGGATAGCGACGACAGTGATTATGGCTGTGAATCTGATGGTTAAATTATAAATAGTTTTAGGAGAATAAAAGAATAAGTAAGTTTTTTTTTTATTTTTTTAACACTAATTGAATATTCGACTAAATAAATTACACTATTTATTCACTTATTGTTACACTTCGTTTAAATCACTTAATTCAAAAACCAACTTGTTTACAATACTAAACTCAATGATAGTAATTATATACTTCAAAATCTGAATTATAACTGTTCTATAAACTATCAACTCTATATTTATATCATGAATTCATATTTAAATCTAAAGTTTATATCTGTCATAACAGTATTTTAAAAATGGGGAAAATTTACTATTGTACAATTTAGCACATTGGACCATTTAAATCGATACCTTAAACCCAATTTAAAACAGTCGTATATTCGTGGAATGGAGTATACATATAAGAACTCCTCAACCAAGCTGTAAGAAGTTAATATCAACCATCAAAAAATCCGAAAATAAACCAATAGAAGAGAACAAGTAACCTTTACTCGCCTCCGTATTGATCATACTCGGTTTTTTTTTTTTATTATTGTATAATGGCTTTGGCATAGCCAATTAGCCAGATCCTACTCGGTTAACACACTACTAAAACGTGTTAATGAACATATTATTGTGTGTGACATGTGTAAAAGTGTCTTGATGGTAAAACGTTGTTTATTGCAGTTTCCCAAGTATGATGTGCAACACAAAATGTATAAGATACCATCAGCATTAAATAGTTCTTTTGGAAAAGACAGTGACAAAAAATATTTTCACCTAAATCAATGACTTCTAGCTGTTATCTAAAATCTAATATTTTACTTTTGTATAGATTTAGGGAGATTTCTGATTATACAGTGTGTCCGTAAAGTATGGAATAAATTGGATATTTCCTAAATGAAAAGCCTTTTTAAAAAAATCTAAAACACGCCGATTCTTAAGTTTAATGTTTTACATTTTACAATAAAATTTTATTATACAAGGTGATACACATTAAGGTGATGACGTCATCGGCTCTTTTTTAAATGTAACACCCTGTATTTTAGGACATTTTTAAATCGATAAAAAGAGCTGATTCCAAAAAAGTATAGTACTGGCGATCTAACGGATATAATTTGAAAGATATGCGCTTGGAAAATTAATTTCTATTGATTTATAATAATAATAAATTAAAAATAAATTATAATAAATAACTTGAAAGTAATCCAGTAATTAATACATGACTTAATCTTAAATATTCGAATTGTAGAACTTGTTATATTTGACAGTAACACAAACATTGTACAAATTCTTGTAGAACCTTGTTTATGCTTTCTTGAGAAATATTTTTTATTTCTTTACGAATTCTTGTTTATAAGTCTCCAATATTTGCAGGTTTCCTTTTATAAACAACATTCTTTAAATGACCCCACATAAAATAATCCAAAGGATTGAGGTCTGGCGACCTGGCTGGCCATTCAATATGTCCACGTCTTCCAATCCACCTGTTCAGAAAAAATTAGTTTAGGTACCTTCGAACATCTAAACCATAATGCGGAGGCGCACTATCCAGTTGAAACCATAAACTTTTATGAAAACCTCTAAGATTAATTGTACTGAGGAATAAATTAACTTAAGTAGGTACGAGACACCCACTTAAAAACTGAAGGTATGCTGGCCCGTTTAAATTACATTCGAAATAGTAGAGTCGAATGATTTTATTCCTTACAATGATATCCTATACGTTTACCTTTTGCGGGTATTGTGTATGATGTTCCCGCATCCAGAGTTATCTTTTATCCAGTATCTACAATTCTGACGGTCGACCTCGCCATTTAATTTGAGTGTAGCCTCATCAGAAAAAATAATATTTTGAACCAAGAGAGGGTTTCAGTGGCTGTTATCCATCATTATTTCGCAAAATTGTATTCTTTTATCTGCATCCTTCTCGTTTAATTCCTGTTCAACTGTGCATTGTACTTACTTTACTTAATTTTACGTACTTTGTGTACCGTTGTTTTGCAAACATCGAGATCACTACTAACCTTATGAACAGAAGTGTAAGCATCTTCTTCAAAAGCAAGTAGAACATAAGTAGAACATCTAATGTTGTAACATAATTTACACAGGGGTGGCCTGATTTGCGTACACTTTCAACCGTACCACTTTCTTAAAATTTCTTTTCAATCTTACTTACTGTTGACTGCGTGATGGGTATTTCTGGATATTTATCATTAAATAAATTACACACTTCCATCTGAGTTCGCGATTTGTCTCCATACTCAATCATCATCAGTATTTCAATTCTTTGCTTTACACTCAAATTCATTTCTACTTAAAATTAATTCTAAGCAATAATACAGAACATTCACGAATTAATACAAGTATTGTACTACTTAATTTTTATTGAACATTACTAAAAATAATTACAGTTTACCAAAAACTAGAAGTAGTCTACTTTTTTCCAATTGATAATAAATAATTTATTTTCTAAGCGCATATCTTTCAAATTATATCCATTAGACCCCCAGTATTATAATTTTTTGAAATCAGCTTATTTTTATGGATCTAAAAATGTCCTAAAATACAGGGTGTTACATTAAAAAAAGAACCGATGACATCATCACTGTAATGTGTATCACCGTGTATAATGAAATTTTATTGTAAAATGTAGAACATTAAATTTAAAAATCGAAGTGTTTTAGATTTTTTTAAAAAGGCTTTTCATTTAGGAAATATCGAACTTATTCCATACTTTACGGACGCACTGTACATTGCTATGATTAATATTCTATAAGTTCTAATTGTGTATCACAATCCATACACGCTAAAAAACAATAACTTAATTTAAGATACAAATGAAAATATAAAAACTGACGTCGCGTCGGAAGGTTAAACAATAAAAACCATACAAAAAACGTGTTGGTTGAAATAAATGTAAAACTTAAAAGAAAGACTTGTTTAATAAAATATTGGAAAACATACTGAAGAATGTATTGAAAAATAATTTATATCCAATGTTTTAAATAACAAAGTTTTTGGAGTAATAAATTAGGGTGTCAGAGAGCAAACGTTTAAAAGTTTATCTAATAATAAGAGGGACCCAAAGGCATTTTGGTTTGTTTTATGTTTGCCAATTAAGTGATTTAATTAAAGTTAAGGTAAATGTATTTTAAAGATTGAAGGCAGACTAGAATATTAATTAAAATTAGGCAGGCGACAAATATCAATCGGTTGGTAATGAGGTGTTACTAAAAGGGTTGTGAACTTCTATTTTGTTGTTTCTATTAAAAAAATATTATTAAATATATATTGTGATTTGGTACGTTATAAGTATACCGAAGTTAAAATGTGATTTAGGTTTTTTTATTTTAAATCGAAAGTTATTATATTATATTAAAAAAACAAAACAATTAAAGTGAAAAAAAAACAGATACGTCATTTCTTTTTACAATTTCATTTTACAAAATTGAATTTTAATGTTCAAAATCAATTATTTTTATTTTAAAAAGGGAATATAAACAGTAGTTTATATAAAACAGAAGTTAACATGATTATAAAGTATTATAACTACAGTTTTTTTGGTTTACAAAAACTTAAGTCGGCTTTATTTCAAAAAAATCTGCATCACTCACGGTTTTGCAGGAACAAAAGCAGCAATCTCACCTAAAACAGACAAAAATCCGCCGTTTTTATTTTTAAACTAAAAAAGAAAATTTATGTATTTTTTATTGTTTATTTATTTATTAACATACAAATTATTTAAACTTACTCTTAGAGATGAGCCAGGTGCTGGAAAAATGTCACTGATTTTGGACTGCAAAACCACATAAGACCCGTTAGGAACTTAGCCTATAGAATTGGTAAAGGACGTGTAGCAACAATTTAAAAAAAGTAATAAATTTCATTTTTATTTAAAAGTTTCTTATAACGTATACCGGAACAAGCAGCAAAAATTCCCAACATCTTAACCCTTTACCGCATCATGTGCCATAAATGGCACAAACAAAAAAAATGTTTTAATGTTTTAACTTAATTTTTGTCGTAGCTGCATGACAGCCCATATCTGACACGTACTAATAGTGTACGCGAGAAGTGCGGCATAGTTCTGACGGCGAGATAGGCAGCCGTGCCCAGTTTCAAGTTCATTCTTGTTGAAATTCTGAACCACGTGAAACAGTGCTCGAAGTTAGAGGTTATTTTTCATAGTAAAAACGTTTTTTACGGCGAGAAAAAATTTAAATTTATTGTATTGTGATATTAGATAGCTGCTTAGGTAAGTAATAAAATTTAAGAATGTTGAAAGTCTCTCAGGGCTACAGGGCTAAATTTTGAACAGCTAATAAGAACAGCTGAAGATAGAGAAGATTTTAAAATTGTAGTAGCCAACCTCCATTGAGGAGAGGGCACTTTAAGAAGAAGAAGAAGAAGAAAGTCTCTCGACAACCCAAAAAGGATTTGTGCTATATATGGCTCACTATGAAGTTGTGTGGACTCTTTGCTTGTTTTTATAGATATGGATCCGAAACTCTTTTATGGTACAATAAATGCAGTTAGAATTCCAAATAGTACTTATAGTGAAGAATCAGATCTCTCCGATGACGACGGCCCAAATGAGATGATATTGTGTCAAGATAGTGCCAATGAGGAGCGTGAAAATTTACCAAGCAATGTCAAGGAAACTGTCACTTCTGCCACATCCTCAGATTCCTCAGATGATGATACTGCTTTGTCTGAAAGACTACGATATAAAAGGAAGAAATCTCATAATTGGGTGAAAGAAAATCTGAGAAGATCAGAAAATGATGCAAAATTTACTGGTTCTGAAAATTTTACTTTCTTCGATTTTACAATTAAAAACTCCGGTCCAATTTTTTAAGTTTCTCTTTCCTGATAGTAGTATAGAGCATATCGCAGACCAATCAAATTTATACTCAGTGCAACAACGTCCAGATAAACCTGCTAATAAAAAAAATATGAAATCGAACAATTTATAGGAATTACTATTTACATGTCGATAATTCAACTTTCATCAACAAGACACTATTGGAATGCTAATATTGGCCACCGAACAGTTAGCGATGTGATGAGCTGTAACATATTCGAAGAAATAAAACGTTTCTTACATTTCAATATCAATGATGACATGAGCGAAAGTGATCAGCCTGGACATGACAGATTATTTAAAATTAGACCTGTTTTGAGCCAAATCAAAGAACGACTACTTTTGATTCCGAAAGAAGAATTTCTAGCCGTAGACGAACAGATTATACGAAAAAAAGCGCGAAGCCAGCTAAAGCAGTATAACTCAAAAAAAACCCATAAGTGGGGCTTTAAAAACAATCTTAGTATGAGCAGCAACGTGGTTGTCAAATTAGCAGATTCGATATCAAAAAATGAACATTACAAGTTGTCCTTTGACAATTGGTTCACCAGCATACCTCTTAAGATATATCTGACCAAATAAGGCATTTTACCTTTGGGAACAGTAAGACTTAATCGTGTTCCTGGATTTGTGATGCCAGCTAAGAATGAAATTAAGAAGCGCGGCAGAGGTCATATGGTGGAGAAAATAGCCAATATAGACAATGTGGATGTCAGTATAGTGTCCTGGTTTGATAATAAAATCATTACTACAATGTCAACATATCCTGGAAGTGAACCAAAGGAAGAAAAAGGAAGATTTTTTGATTAAGAAAGTATACATAAAATAATACCTTGTCCTAACAGCGTCCTAATCTACAACAACTACATGGGAGGTGTAGATCTCCTTGATTCCATGTTAGGATTTTATCGTATAAAAATCAAGTCGAAGAAATATTATTTACGAATATTCGTTTATTTCATTGACATGACAGCCGTGAACTGTTGGTTATTAGCCAAAAGAGCGAAGAAATTTGATTTAACCCTTTTGGATACCAAACTAGCAATAGACGATGCTCTATGCAAAGCCGGTAAACCAATTAAATAGAACAGAGTAGGAAGACCGTCAAGTAGTAGCATTCAGCAGATATACGAGAACAAACGAAAAAAGGGACCCACTAAAGAAATACTTAAAAAAAAAGACATCCGTAAAGATGGGCTTGATCATTTTTCCTATTGGGATGAGAGCACTAGGTCAAGATGCAAATTTCCAGGCTGTACAGGGAAAACATATATAGTGTGCACAAAATGCACAATACCGTTGTGTATTAATAAAGAAAAAACTGTTGTTTGCACTTTTATACTATATAGTGATACTGTAGCTTCAAAATAGTTTGACTTTAATATTACATTGTTGCATGATGTTCCATATTTGGCACAAAAAATTTTTTTTTCAATAAAGTTTTCCTCTTAGTTAGATTTTTAAAGTTATACTTCTATACGAGCGCTCCACGTTGGAAATTTGTATGAGAGTGAATCTGTGAAATCATTACATATGTAAGATAATGAGTAAGAGAGAGACAGAAGATATATTTTCTCTCTCTTCCTCTCTCGAATATAAAAATGTTCCTTTTGTATATATAAATAAATATTATATACATTATATAAAGATATATACATATAATATTATATATATAATAAAATATTTATTAATATTATTATTTATGTGATACGTTTTGTATTATTTATTAAATATTCATAATTATATTAGTCTTTTGTATTTCAAAATAATAATCTCAATAAATCACTGTATGACCCAGAACTGTCAATTTTGAAATACCTTTGTGTCATGTCAATAGTCAGTATCCCCGCCTGTCACGCGGGAGACCGGGGTTCGATTCCCAGACGGAGAGGACTTTTTATAAATATTATTACATGGTAAATTAAACATATATGCGTAAGTAGAAAAGTTATGTATATTATTGTCATTTTTAAATACTTATCAATATTGCATTTTAATTTGTATTGTATTATTATATTAATAACAAAATAAACAATGAATTTTACTGCAGAGTATGTGTAAAAAAATTTTTGCATTCAACTCCGTTCATACATATATGAAAATAAAAATATACATTTTCATCAAAATATTGATTCAATCCTTCATTTACAGGTCAAAACTTGTTTATTAATTGTTAGTAAGTTGTCATTAATTCTGTTTCTCTTTCTGCTATGTCTTACCTATAGCATTACATATGTAATGATTGTGCAGATTGACTCCCAAATAAATTTGTAACGGCGAATTCGTGTATAGAAGTGTAACTTCCACCAGCAGTCCCACTGGACTGCCACACCCGTTTTTTTTTTCAATATTTTTACGTAAAATTAGAATTAAAATTCTTATCTGAGAATAAATTTTTGACAAAAAACAAAAATTCATGCGGTAAACGGTTAAAGTTGAGTTTTGGTCAAAGCGTTTTCGTATTAATCCAGATAGTACTGGTCCATTGTATGTTGAACGGTAGTAGATAAAGCGGCTATGATCAAACCATGCCACTATTTTCTTCAAACTGTGAGTTTTAAATGGGCACTTTCTGTAAATATATTGTATCGAAAAATTATTTCCAATCCAGTACCATGGTTTGTGACACCCTTATTATAACAAACGGCAATGGTTTGGAACGGGAATGCTTAATGACTTCTTCAAACTCTTCCTAGACATCAATCCTACATGGAATGTAATGTGATATTTATTTCTTTCAGATTAAGAATTTTGTTGTTTACTACAAAATGAATAAATCCAAAAATAATAAAGTTTTTATTTTATTCCCCAGTAGAGTCACAAAAGATTTGCAGTTCTTCAACATGGTCTTGTAAGTAATGACTGATAAAATAAAGAAGAAAAGAAGCAACTTCGTTTGATCCTTTTTTAGCCATTCCTTCATAATAGGTATAAAAAGAGACTGACTAAAAAAGAGAACATGTTCATTAACCGCATACATAGACAATTGGCGTTTATAGTACACATCGTTAGTAACAATTTTCGGAATTGAAACATTTTTTGAAAAATCAATGCAGATGGCTTTTATTTGTTGCTTTTTTTTGCAGAATTTTTGGCTTACCTTTTCCTTGAATAGAACGGTTCAGCTTTTCTTTTATGCAAATCGTCCATACAAGTTAATTGTCTAAGTTCATCAGTATCACTCAAACTTTTAGCTATATATATATATATATATATATATATATATATATATATATATATATATATATATATATATATATATATATATATATATATATATATATATATATATATATATATATATATATATATATATATATATATATATAATCCAACTCCTCACTACCCTAAGGTGTGAGGTAAATACAAATAAGGTTTACAGATATACATTAAATCTCAAATCCAATGAAAATGCAGAATTTTTTTTTATTCTATTGCACGAATTTTGTCCATTCTTTCTTGTTTTAAACTGTTTCACTTTAGCCTTCCAGACTTGCTTAACGGGTCGGTTATCGCTCATTTGGCACAGATGACCAAACCATTTTATTTGTTGTGTTTCAATAGCGTGTAGTACAGATTCTGTACCCAGTTCTTCTCTAACATCTACATTTCTTATTTTGTCTCGTCGTGTTTTTCCTTTGACTCGTCTTAGATATTTCATATCAATGGCTTGTATCTTGCTTTTTAATTGCTTTGATAAAAGTATCCGATACATACTTTGTGTATACTTGCTTTTGTTTCCTTAATTATGTCGTCAATAATCAATATGAACAGTGTGGGGCTCATAACACCTCCTTGTCTTAGACCCTCGTTTATTCCAAACATCCCTGATTAGAAGTTATCCTTACGTACATAACTCTTGTTATTTTGATACATTCTTTTGATAGCACCTGTTAGTTGTTGGTCAATATTTCTATTTTGCAGACTTGAAGTCTTCCTTTTTTTAGGCATAATTTTGTTCTTAACGGACCCCTCTGGATCACTATTAGCCATAATCGTTTATTAATAATTACACAAATAAACAAGAACTTACACTTTTGCGGTTACAATAATATTGGTAAGTTTCTTAAAAATAAATGTTGCGCCAGCCGGTTTGTTTACATGACATCGCTGGTTTTTTTCGCTGGACATTTGGACTAAGGTGGTTTATATTCGGTACGCTATATTTTAGACATTGTTTTAGGTCATACTACGATAGTTTTTTTCCAGTCTTGGTATTCTAAAATATATCTATATTTATATTGATTTTAAAGTATAGTGATTTAAAATGGTAGTATTTTATGATGCTGATATATCCTTAATATTCTGTTTTGCATCATCCTATTAACATAATCTTTTCTTTTTTATTCCAAGTTGTTATCATACCTATTTTGCACTATCTTCTAATGTTTTTACTCATTTCTCTATCATATAATTTCATATCGTGGCAGTGATGGCATGCTAAGGACGGAAAGTATCGTAAACCTTGTTTTAGTAACCGTTTCATAAACTTTTATTCTATATCTAAGATTCTTTATCTAAGATGAAAACAAATTTGGTTTTGGCCCTTAAAACTAGGGTTATCAACTTATCACACATCGAGTTCAGGGACAAGGGACTAAAACAGTTGAGATCTATACTACAAGAGAACTCCTATCATACAGGGCTTTTGAATAAACTCATTTTTGGTTCTTTTCATAAAATTTTCATAACAATGAGGTGAATGAGGTCCGACAACTGACAGACATTGACACAGAATACATCAGAGCTACCACAATCTAAAATAACGTATGGTTGCCTACCCTATATTCCAGTTCTCACACCTAAGCTATTGAACATTTTGAAAAATGTTAGTGGCTTAAAAATTGCAACTAAGAATGTGAAAACGGTATCGAAGTTGTACACAAAGACAAAGGATTCTTTCACAATACAGGAGTCATCGAATGTTGTTTATTCTATACCGTGTGCCAATTGTAAAAACGTGTATATCGGAGAATCATCTCGTAATTTTCACAATAGAGTAATATCACATCGCAGCGACATAAAACCAAAAAGATAAACGCATGTGCGCTCACAGAACATGCATTAACTTTAAAACATGAATTTAATTTCGAGGATTCCTGTATTCTGGCTAAGGAAAAAAACCATTCAAAACGTGTTTTCTTGGAAATGTGTTTCATAAAATCTAATACGTCTTGTATAAATAAAAAGTCAGACATAGATAAATTGAGCAACATTTATTGTTACTTACTGTCAAAACATCAAAAATAAAATAAAGATTTACTTTTACATATATACACACCGTAATACACCTACATACAAAACATGTTGCATACTATCAAGACAGGTTTAAGATACTACCTCCATTAATATAATATCAAGAACTCCTAATTACTTTTTAATCACACTGTTTTTGTTTTTTTTTTCTGTTCTCTATGGATCAGTCAAAACACACCATGAAAAGATGTCACTAACAAAATTTTAAAATTTTAACTTTCCAACTAAATTTTAAAATGTGTATTGTCCATTATTTTAAATGTTATATTTTATATGTGTGTTTTTAATGTTGAGTGCCGTGGCTTTAGAAAAATAATCTCAACGGCTAGTAAGTTGTAATGACAATTTGAGATATGTTGTAAATATTTACACTTTCTTCTAATTACAGTGTCTTGAAGAAGGAATAAAAGAATTCCGAAAGCTCGACCATTGACTCCTGTCAATAAATAAACAATATGAACTCCCCGTCAAATTCATTGTCGTAGCCTACTTAGTTTTGAAAACACTATTTTTAATCATATGAAATAACAATGGTCAAAATAGGTATCAACATTAAGATTCTTCTGCTTTAAAAAAAATTGAAAATACCTACTTACTTATTTTTTAATTTAATTTATAATACAGGGTGAGTCAATACTATAATTACTTATGTTTATGCGTTTTTATTCATATCTCGAGTTCGACAAAAGCTATCAACATGTGGTTTGCGCCATTTTGTTACGAATTTAATCCAGTTCCATTATAATTTACAATAAATAGGTGTTTCTATTAAACATTTTAAAGAAAAACAAATTTTAATTTTTTCTATTCGAAAGTACTCTCTACCTATGACAATTAAAACTAAATGCAATTGTTTTATAGTAGATGTAAATAAAATCTTCGACATTCTTTCTAATAACACTAATTTCGTTAAAATCGGTTGATCCAAACCAAAGTTATAGGTATTTATCCACAAATACTTTCCCACTCTCCCCCACCCTTTATTTGACAAAATAAAAAAAAAGTACTTAAAAAACTTTATGCAGAATTTAGGTCTTTTTCTAGTTTACTTATTTAACACTTGGTATAATTGGGCATATTTCCCAAAAAAAAACTGGTTTTCAAAGTTTTCTTCACAGGTTACGCCCCCTAGCGGTTAACCCAGAAACTTGAAAGTTATTTCCAGCGATTTCTCTTGGCCACTTTTACTAAGGAATTTTTTCTCCTAAAGTTATAACATGAATAGTTTCTGATATATAGCCGAGATATCGGCTTATTGGACCACCCGGTATATATAGAACGGATTTCTCCGCCCCCAATTTCCATATTTTTCTGTCATATGCAGTTGCATCTTCTTAGTTTCTTGCCGCCATTGCTTCATCAATATCGATTGCGCCAACTTCTCCGTGGTCGTCCTCTATTTTCTTTCAGGCTCTCTGGCATTCTTTTAACATGTCCGAACCAGATTAATTGTTTTCTATGTCATCATTGATATTTCGCTCCATTTTCATTTTGTTTCTTATTTGTTCGTTTCTAACTCTCTCCAGTTTCGATCTACCGCAGCTTTGTCTCAGATAATCCATTTCTATTGTCATAAGTTTGTTTCTATTAGCTTTGGTGACGTCCCATACTTCCGAACCGTAAAGTGTAATACTTTGGACTATACTACCGTAAATTGTTTTTTGCCAGAGAAGGAAGTTTAAGGCACGGGTCGCTGCTCTGCCCTTGTTTATTCTTTTCCTGATTTCATCTGCGCTATTCCTCTTCTTGTTGAAAATGACCCCCAAATATTTGCAGGATTGCACGCCTTTGATTTTGGCTTTTTCCAAGACTAGGTCACATATTTCATCTGTTCCCACTGAGAGATATTCACATTTTGTCATATTCATGTTTAGACCTGCCACCTCATATTCTTCTTGCAGTTTTCTTACCATATACTCGCAGCTAAGATCGTAGCTGTCTTCAGCAATTACTACCTAGTCATCCGTAAAGAAAAGTGTATATAGCTTGTTTTCTTCCACCGTTATTCCCATGTTTCTACATTTTTTTTACCCATTTCACTAAGGATCTGCCCAAATAGATTTTAAATAAGGTAGGTGATAGACTGCGGCCTTGTCAAAGTCCCTTTGTTGTTTGAAAAGGAGAGAAGTTTTGTTCAAAAAGAATATATACGTGAGTTAAAATACTAGAGATAGATAATACTACAGTTAATTTTGCAGTGAGCGCGCCAGTTTTAGAACTACTCCAGTCACTGTGGAGGAAAAGGGGTCAATACCTCTAAATTTTTTATAACTGAATCAATTTTGCTAAAAATTTGGAATTAGGCTTATTTTACCTCCCTCTTCAAAAGTTATATATGCGCTAGGTGAGCTTTTTATTTTTAAGGGGTGAAATCACCCCTTATTGAAAATAATGAAAAAAATTTATATTAAAGCATTTTATGGATTTAAATCGTGTTAAATTAGGTAATTGAAATATTGTCAATTATAATAATGGATATTGTGTACATTCTCAACCCTTAAATAATCTTAAAAACCACCCCTTTTAATAAAAATAATTGTAAAAAATCGTTTAACAGGTTCAAACGCTTTTGTAGTGCATTTATATCATCTACAATGTAATTCTCTGCTTATATAATATAATTTTGGTTGATTGCAACACTTCAACCGTTAAAAACTACCCCCTATGTCAAAATATATAAAAAAATCTTTTTAAACAACTTCAAGAGTTTTTATTGTACATTTATATTCAAAAATTCCTTTCTTATCAATAAAATATTTTTTGATTGGTTGCTTATTTTCAACCCTTAAAAATCACCTCTATGCTCACGAAACAAATTCCCTTTTGGTAAATGTCTAAATAAAACAATTAAGTATACTCATGATGTTTTTATTGTAAAAAATTATGCATGAAAATACTTTACATTAGAAAGTATACAAAATATATTTACAAAAATAAAAATTATTTACAATATATCAAATTATTCATTGTCTGAAACGTCATTCTCGTCGTGTTCTAACTCCACCTCTTCGTCTATTGCAGGACAGTTTTGACAATTGTCGCCAGAGCATGTTCCACACGTAGCATTACAAAATAGACCTAGTCTACGACAGCCACACGCTGAGCGGCAACCCTTTTTGCAATTGCAAAAAATCATTTTCAATAGTTCTTCTGGTGCAGGTGAACTATTCATTTTTATTGGTTGTAAAATATCATCACTCTTGAACCATCCCCAATCCGTTATATCAATCTCTTTGTTTCTAAGCCATATCTGAGTTTGTAAATAAACTCTTTTGATCCAGGGCACTTACAGTTGGTACAAGAGATGAAAATTTAACTGCACTATTTTTAGTTGTGGCTTTAATAAAGGATTCGTATCGCATTTGTTCAAGTAATGATGAATAATCTTCGACCTTATTCATTTTATTCATGTGGGTGTCTTTGGCAAGGCCATACAGCAAAATTGTACAGTATCTCCCAGCTTCTAAAATGTCTTCGAGAACTGAAGTACTCCTGTACTATGTGATATATATATAGTATGTATTATATACATAACATATATATATATATATATATATATATATATATATATATATATATATATATATATATTGTTATGCTATTTAAATTGTATTATATTGCTTATTTAGAAAAATTCCTGTCTATATTTATTAAATGATCTAATCTCCAATTAATCACAATAAATCAGCATTAATTAATTACAATCTCAGGCTATTTAACTTGTACTATTTACCTTTGATTTTGATCGTGGATTCAAAATATTTTCCAATTGGCTTCCTAATTGGGACAGGTAATATGACCTGAATAAAATACATAGAATTTCAACGGAACTATATGTGAGATGTCCTTTATTTTAATGAAATTTTATATAACAATCAATCCTGTAATATTTGCAATATACTAACTTTAAATATATGAGAAGTTGTTTTCTATCATGGACCCAAATGTTATTTTACATTGATTTTTAATATGTGTTATAACCAAGCTCTTTTTATAATTCTTTTTTTTTAAATGATCGCAAAATTAACTGTCTCTATTATTTATTCAATTTATTTAATTAATAAATGAAAACCACACTCCCGCTCTAATGAAAATTGACTGACCTTTCTTTCTCTGCCGTTGCAATTCTATGGCCACGCCACAAAAAAAATCCTTTCTCTGCTTCTGCTCCTATTGTGGTCCAGATGACGTACACCTTTCTCCTATCTGTCCTTGTATCTGCAACCCAACAACTCGTGTTAGTCTATGCAGCCTCCTTATGAGCCAATCTCCGCGCCTGTTTATAACTCCAAATGTTTCCGGCTTCGTCTGATATTAATATTCTTATACCCTTTGGTTTTTCTATCTCTCTGTACCCCGTTCCTCACACTGGTCAGCTTTTACACAGCAAATAAACACACCCGGTAAATTACGTCTTCGGGACTTCAAACAAACACAAATCACAAAGCTCCTTCCTTCTTGGACGACGAAAACTGACTAACTAACTTTTTTCCTCTCTCCTATCTCATAGCCAAAACCACCACCTCCTTGCATTCAAAAATTGACCAATAAAAATCATCCACCTCTGTGACGTATATCGTTACCAACCAACTCTCTCTATAAAACGTCATTCGGGTAATTCCAGAAAACAACATTCTTTAATTATTCTAACTAAATCTATCTGCTTTACAAATATTTCTTATTAATAACTACAAACGATACCTGTTTCTCAATTCAATGTCTTTTGTTAATAAACTTTTACCGATATAATCTTTCGGGGAGAAAAACCACCGCAAATCCCGGTCTATTGTTTAAACACTTTCTATATACACTTTTATTCCGGGTAAATCCATTCCACAATAACTGACTTATTTAAATTTCTTATCGATAATATTTGAAAGTCTTGTCTCTGAGGCCTAATGAACAATTCTTCGAACAACTTAAAATACATATTTTGTCTTATACAGGATGTTTGAAAATTTATATGCCCGTGTCTTTATGAAATATCAATAATTTTAATTTTTATTTAAGTAATAAAATTTGTATATCGGTTTTTTATTGCTTATGGACATTCAAAAGTACAACAATATATATATATATATATATATATATATATATATATATATATATATATATATATATATATATATATATGTATGTATGTATGTATTATATACATATTTGTGTGAGTATTAGTGTGTCTGTTACCAGTTTTTCGAATATACTTGAATAAAGCATTTATATATACAGAAAATAAGTTGACGCTCCACAATATACATCCAAAAATATAAATAACATGCTCCAAATTTTTTTTAGAATACCTCCGTTAATTTTTAAGCTACAGTGTCCATTAAGGTAATTTCAAAAGCTACAAGACTAAGTAGATTAAAATATGTTAAAATTCTTTCTTTTTAAATAGTAAAGGGCCAAAGTGCTGATTACAGGTGTGTCAGCCGCTGTATCTCAAACTTCAATTGGCTATATCTCTATTATTTTTTGAGCTACAACAAAAATAAGAAAATCAAAATTTTTGCTAAGAAAAAAACTACATTTTGGTATAGAACCATTTTTCACGTATCTCTTATAGTTTTAGATTTATTTTGAAAAAATGTAAATTTTTAGATAATTAAAAAAAAAATTTTTAATTTAAACATGATTTTTTCAAAAAATACGCATTTTAAATAGGCTAAACTTTTAAAACTTATAAATAACACTAAAAAAATTAATTGTAGAAGATGTACGTTTAATTTCAATTCTGATCGAAATAGTGTTACTTATACTGCTCGTTTTTTTTAACGCTAGAGTAATTCAAATTCTTTCCTTCGTATTTCGCTTTGTTTTAATCGAAATGGCTTTTAACATAGCTCATTTTAAAGGTTTTTTCTAGCTCTTTAAAAAGTGTTGTATGAGTTTTTATCGAAAAAGATGTCCATTCTCCGATATTTGATGTTAAATGCATCGAGTATAGTATCCCAAAAATAAAAAGTCATCTTCAAACAATTATAAATCGCTTAGTATTGTACTTATAAAACTTATTAACAAAATAATCTCTTTGTTTTTTTATAAGCTTTATTTTTGTTTATTATAGATTTTTCAATAAAACGCTTTGTTTTTGAGTTATTCGTACAAAATCATTGGAAAACATGTTCTTTTTTTGCGAAAAGTTTACTTTTTCAAGTGCGTATAACTCCAAAAAGTATTGATTTCGCGAAAAAAATTTATATAACATTTTTTGTTTAAAATTTGATTCTCTATCAATTCCCGGGGTTATTTTGAGTGTTAAAAGTTCAACCCCCTAGATAGGGTGCCAACCACCCCAGGGGTAGAAGCACACATCGGCACCATATAACTTATGTTTTTTGAGTAATTTACTACCCACTGTAAAAATTTCAGATAAATCGGTGCAGTTATAAAAAAATTTAAGGGAAAATGCCACAGTAACTGGACTAAACATGCAAGATCGCATACATACTCTGAGTCGGCACTTATTTATTACCTTACTTTATTTGAACTAAAAATAATTATCTGAAAAAATATTGTGTTTCGTTAAATTAAAATTATAGAACAGAAACAAAACAACAGAAACGAAAGAGGAAAGATATATTTCATATAGAAAAATTAACAAACTTTTAACACAAAAATAATAAAAAACAGTAATTTCTACAAAAAATGACAAAATAAAACTAAAAAAATGTTTCGTAGGTCGATTTTTCTTACGGTCGTAATATTTACATCTGCTTATTTATTTTAAAGTTGTTGGTAAAATGAGATGATTGAAGCCCTTGTGCGCAAATGATCTGGAAGTAACGCAAAACCTAGATCTCGTAAAAATTTTCGTCTTACGATGATCTTCTCTTCAGTTTTATTTGAATAATAGTTTCAGCAACATTTAGACAAGCATAAAAAAAACACCATTGGCCACCTTCTTGTAGTTTTTGCGGTCAGGCTCGCGCGGACTGACACTCCGCATAAATCAAAAACAAAGTACCCGTTATTACTTCGAGCCCTGCCTTCGTACTAATGATAAATCGTTCAATGCAAAAAGATAGAAAACGTTACAGGGTGGGAGAAACAAATTACGATGAAATATAGAATACATCTTCTACAAGAAGATAGAAAAGTGCAGAGTCAAAGTCCGCGAGCGCATTGGAGGGTTAACAACATAATTTTGCTGGACATTTACCACTGCTACCTCGTTCAAGTCAACTACACAAATGTGCCGTTCTGGTCAATATGATTTTCGAAATGAATTAATTATATTATATAGATAATATTAATATAGAATTAATTGGAATAAAATAAGATAATAACAGTAAACAAAGTTTATTAACAAAAGAATAAGGTTAAATAAACAAAAATATTGTTAAATGAAATTAAACCTTATTAACAAAAAAAAAACATAATGAAATATATTGTCTATAATAATCAGAAATACCTAATAAAACTTAGTCTTCAAAATTTAATTTGGTTTACAACTTGGAGAGTAATGAAAAGAGAATTTTACAAACATGTTTATGACATATACAACATAAAATATTAGACTTATCAACTTTAGAGCAAAATTTACACCGTGCTCGTTTAGCAAACTGAGTCAAATTGTCCATAAACGGTCATAAGAATTTCTATCTTATCTACTTGCTTGTACTCGTGTGTTTTTCAACCATTCTTAATATTCTTTATTTCTTGGTATATTTTCGCTAGAAATAATGAATAATTTTATTTACTTTTATGAGTATTTTTCTAATTCCTTAAAAAAAATTAGTCGTTTTGTTAGCGCTGTAGCTCTCTTAGTCGAATTGTAATCTAAAATGATTTAACGAATATTGATATTTCCGTTATACTAGGAAACGCCAAATGAAGATGTTAAACCAAATAACGGAGAACACAAATTTCTTAATAATTGGAATAAATTAATAAATATTTCTAAAATTGACTACATAAAAAAAGTAATAAATCACACCTAATAAAGTATCGCCTAATAATGTTTTATCTGTATACGTTAATTCAATAAAATCTTAACCATCAGACTATTGGGATAATAAACATTGCCTTCACTTAAGTGAAATCAATTTGGGCTTATACTCCAATTTATGCTAGTGAGCAGTTGCCGAGATTACCAAAAAAGCCCATCGACATACAAATAACATAAATAGACTGACTGTTGCAGTACAGGCCCATTCCCCCAGTGCGACAGAGAAAACTGACACAAAGCAGTTCGTGCATCCCTTTTAAATGGGCCAAATTTATCGACTACGTGATCTAAATGACCAATTGAAAGCTTTCGTGGTCGATAAACCCAGTCCAGATGCAGGGAATGCTTTGCGTCAGTTTTCTCTGTCGCGTACGTGCATGTATTGCAAGAGTAAGTCTATTTGTACTATATGTCTATGAAAATCCCACGTAAATGGTTAGCCTAAAAAAATAATATATTGCGTATATCGCTCACTTTCTAATTTCCTAATAAAGGCGTATATTTTAAAAGCCGTATGTGCCGTCGGCTTAAAAAATCTACTAGACATATTTTTTAGGTAAGTCCTCTTAAAACCATCCCCATCAGATGTTTAAACGTAGCAGAAGCATTACCCAAACCAAATGGTAGAACCTGAAACCTATAAAGACCACGCCGTTGAAAAATCTGTTTTATCTCGATCACCAGGATTAACTTCTACTTGCCAGTAGTCGCTCTTTAAATCTATGGTCGAAAACCATTTACACCTGATAAAATGTTTAAATGTAAAATCTATTCGTCGCAACAGATAACGGTCTTTTTGTGTAACTCGGTTTAATCTTTTGTAATCTACACAAAAACGAGTAGATCCATCTTTCTTAGTAACTAAAACTACTGATGAATATTAGGGGCTCGAAGATTCTTTGATCATATCGGCATTTGTCATATCTTGTATTGTTTTTATCTTCTTTTTGTTTAGCAAATGTAATCTTCGTGGGGCTTGACAAATTGGTCTTGCATCTCCAGTATAAATTCTATGTTGTTGTTAAGTGACTAACATCATTTTTGATTAGTTATTTGATGAGGCTAGGAGCTCGTTTCTATATTCAATAATTCTTTTCAGCTTTTCCCATTATTTTATTAAAATATACAATAAATTTTTCTTCGCCTTGCTCTTCTTGTAATAATACAACGTCAATACCATGCTGAGATGCGTCACAATCCAACAGAAATTTGCTAGTTTTTCGTGAACCGACTAGGATAGGTGATGTTGTAAGTCGTTTTTTTTTAATCTATGAAGGCATTTTGACAATCCGGTATCCAGTCAAATTAAATAGTGTTTTTGGTTAGTCGATAAAGGGGCGTAGTAATGCAACCAAAATCTATAATAAATTTTCGTTAATATGAACAGAGTTCAAGAAAACTTCCAATTTTCTTTTTATTTCCTGGTTTAGGCCAATCTATAATAAAGTTGGAAATATATAAACCATATGTTTTTTTTTTTATTGAAAATTAACGTGCTCGGCAACAAAGGCCACTTACACGAAAACGGTTACAAATGTAAAACTGTTACAATAAATTACAAGAATATGTTATAGAGTACATACTGTTATAATACAATCAAAATTATATTTTATAATATAACTGAACGTCTCTGAGGAATTTTAGACTTGAGGTTATTTCATCCAAGTTATTGAGTATGTCTTTTAAATCACTTTTAAGGCAATAAAATAGTCTTTTTGCTGAATATTGATGACATTCGGTGAGAATATGGTTAACTGTTAGATGTGATTGACAGGTCTCACAAGTGGGTCGGTTGCTGGATGACATCAGGTATCCGTGTGTTAATCTTGTATGTCCTATTCGAAGTCTTCGTGTTACAATAGCGTCTCGTCTGGACATACTGGTACAGATCAAATCAAGGAGGCTATCGACTAACTGTTGGATATGATGTTTTGCTGAGTTATTGGTGTCCCAGTGTTGTTGCCATCGGGTTCTTGTTCGTTTCTTAATGTGAGACTTAAAATCTTTACTAATTTGTATATTAACCGTATTATCAGATGATGTTGAGGTAAGTTTTGCATGGCTGTCTGCAAGTTTGTTGCCTGTGATACCAATATGGGATGGTAGCCAGATTAGTGTAACTGTTATTTTTTGGGAAGCGATTATTTTTTAACAATCAAAGATCTTTTGGACAATAGGATGATCAGTGAATATATTTTGGATAGATTGTATTGAGGCTAGTGAGTCTGTGCATATTGCAACTTGTTTATTAGGTGAAGAAATGGATTTGAAAGCCTGAAATATGCTAAATAGTTCGCCAGTGAAAACGCTACAAAACGAGGGGATACAAGATGATGTGATAAGGTTATCTGACGTGGTAACAGAACAGCCTACTCCTGTCTCATTCTTTGAGGCATCAGTATAGAGTACTATGTCGTATTTATTTGTAAATATAATTTCTTTAAAAGACTTTTTAATGAGTTCCCTGGGTGTTGTAAGTTTATCGAATCTTGTAAGAGATATGTTAAACTGAGGGGTGATTATAGACCAAGGAGGATATGGAGGTAGGGGTCGTGGGATTGTTTGTGATAGAGAGATGTTATTAAGTAATTGTGTTAAAATTAGTGGAATGGGTTTTATTGATGGTGATTTAGAATAGTAATGCTGGTTGTTAGTTGATGAAGTAAGAAGAAGATAAACTGGATTGGAGGTATTGGATAAAACGGGGGCAGCATAGGAAAGTAATAATTGTTCACGTCTAATCCAAAGTGAGGGTTCATTGGCTTCGCAATATAGACTTTCTACGGGGCTAGATCGAAAGGCTTCTAAACAAATTCGTAAGGCTGTCGTGGCTATCGAATTTAAAAGGTTAAGGTGTATTTTAGAGCCAGAGATATATATGTAACAACCATAATCCAGTTTAGAACGAATAATAAACCTATATACCTTAAGCAGGGTGTTCTCATCTGCGCCCCAATGATAGTTTGAAAGAGTTTTGATAATGTTAAGCCTCTTGTTTGCTTCACCTTTTATTTCTAGAATATGTTGTTTCCAGGTGAGTCGTGAATCAAACGTTACACCGAGAATTTTGCATTCCTTGACTACTGGAAGATTCGCTCTCTCAATCATAATATTAGGGGATTGGAAGGGTGATAGTCTACTAAATTTTAATATTTTTGATTTTGTATATGATAAAGACAGGCCTATGCAGCTTGTTTTTTTAACTAGTGTATCTACTGCGAATTGAATAAGCTTGGAAATTGTAGAGATAGATCGTCCGTGGCAGTAAATTATCAGGTCATCTGCGTATAGGACATGCCTAATAGGGGATATTATATCAGAGCACAAGTCGCTTATTGCTAGGTTAAACAGAGTGGGGCTTAATATTGAACCTTGTGGTACGCCGTCAGTTTGATGGTGTAGTGATGAAAAAATGCCATTGACAGAGACTCTAAATGTTCGTGAAGTTAAGAAATTTTGTATAAAATTAAATATGTTACCCTTAATGTTATAATGAGAAAGTTTCTTCAGTATAGATTGCCTGCTAATTGTATCAAATGCACCTTCAATATCAAACACTGCTGCAATGACTTCTTGTCTCCTGTTGAAGGCATTGGAAATATGACTTTGGAGAATTATTAGATTGTCTTGAGTAGAGCGATTACGTCGAAACCCTGACTGTTCTTTTGGAATTATATTATATTTGTTAAAAAAACACGTAAGACGTTTATTGATCATTTTTTCAAAGATTTTGCAGATGGTACATGTTAGAGATATTGGTCGATAAGCGGTGGGTGATGATCGTGATATGTTAGGCTTTTTAATGGGTATTACAATTGAGGTTTGCCACTGATTAGGAAACTTGTTAGATGACCAGATTAAGTTAAACATTTCAAGAAGTTTAAGATGACCTGAACTAGATAGTTTTTTTTTTAAATGTAAGGAATATCGTCTGGGCCGGAAGCAGTGTTCTTAAGAGTTTTAATAACCGAAGTAAGTTCTATGTAAGAGAATTGGGAATTTAAGTAATCGATATCTTTGACAGTTGCTGAAGAACTTGGAAAGGAAACATCGACTACTGGCTCGATTTGAGAGCAATTTATTTTGCTTTTAAATTTTTTGTCGAAGTGACTGGCTAGGGTCTCACCAATTTCTTGATTGTCACTAATTACATTATCATTTAAAATTAGACTAGATATTTTAGTATTTGTATTGATTCCTTGAATTTGTCGTATTTTTTTCCAAAGATTAGTAGGACTGGTATTTTCATTGATAGAAGATACATAGTTTCTCCATGACGATTTTTTACTTTGTTTTATAATAAACCGCGACCTGGCTCTAGCTTTTTTAATTCTGTGAGATTTTCTGGTGTTTTATTTTTCCGATAATCTCTAAGTGCCTCCTTATATTGTTCTACGGAGATTTTGCAAGAATTATTCCAACACGGAACCCTTTTATGTTTGTGTGAAACAGAATTTTTGCCAATATGCAAATTGGCAGCTGAGAGTATCGTGTTTGTGACTAATGATAAATTGTAGTCAATATTGTTGGATAGTGTGAGAAAAGGTAAGGTGGTATCTGTTTTGGTAATGTAGCTTAGGCAGTCGGCATTTTTGAGTTGCCAGTAGCTTCTGGATATAGTTTGTTTAGAGTTGGGGATATCAGTGGATATAAATATAGGGTAATGATTGCTATCGTAAAAATCATCAGCGACTTTCCAATTTAGTAAAGGTGCGGATTTTGGATCACTAAATCTAAGATCTATAGAAGAAAATGTGCCTGATGAGAAATTCAAGTGTGTACTAGAGCCTGTATTTAGTAGACAGGAATCTGTACAATTAATTACGTTTTCAACAGTTTTACCTTTGTTTGACGTGCTATTGGAACCCCACATAGGGTTGTGAGCGTTGAAATCGCCTACAAGAATGTAGGGGGAAGGGAGCTGATAAATGAGGTCAAGAAGTTCTATTTCCTTTAGAGAGTGATTGGGTGGAATGTATACGCTACAAATAGTAATCTTATTAGGACACCAAGTGGTTATGGCGATAGCCTCAAGTTCGGTGGTGAGAGGAAGGTGCGAAGAAAATAGTTCACTGGAAATAAAAATTGAAGTTAAACCACTGGCTCTGTTGCAGTCAGCTCGAATATAATGATATCCTTCAAAATTGTTTAGTTTAGGAAATTTAGTAATTTTTGAGTTAGTTTCTTGTAAGCATATGATTTCAGATTGTTCTTCGGTAGCTAATTGCTGGATTCTTTCTATGCGAGGAAAGAAGCCATCGCAATTCCATTGAATTATTTTGAATGTAATGTTTAAATGTGATAAGTGTGGGACTACTGTAAGGATTGTTGAGAGCATTGAGAAATAGGAGCGTTAGTTTCATGGTCAGGTAGGTAATCGGATGATGCACTTAAATTGTCGGAGTCTTCAGGATTAAGCTGTCTTTTAATTTTTTTTTTGCAATCTTGTTATTCGGTTTTTAAAGGATCTCTCTTTTGATTGTTAATGAAGAAGAGATAAATCATTAAGCAATCCCTGGATATTGGAAGTGAAATTGAGAGCTTCTCTAAGTGGGTCCGGTATGCCGTAGGTAATTTCTAGGAAAGCTATAAATTGGTTTCCAGTAAGAGTTAGTTCGGATAAATTATTTTTATAAATGGCTTGGACTGCATTATAAGAAATGGGTGTCAATTTATGTTCTTTTGTTTCAATTGTTTTACTTTTTTTCTTTTGCGGCTTGCTAAAAGAATTAGTGGTAGATTTTACACATAAGGGGGGAGGCATTTAATTGATAGTTGGTTCTGGAGTAGGAACTGGAGATAGTTGAGAAGGGGTGCCAGCATTACTGTCACTGGATATAGCCCGTTTCTGTCTCTGTACGGGAGGTGATGCTAACTGTGTAACTAAGGGGATGCTTTTTGCCACATTAATTGTAGATTTGGGGTAAGATGTGGATGGTGCATTGATTTGATTGGGAGTGCATTCGGGTATCGTTGTATTTGTGGGTATGGATACGGAGGTAGTGGGAGAGGGAAGTTCGGATTGGGCTACAGAAATTGTTTCATTGGTACAAGTTTTAGCAGTATGACCATCTTGTTTATATAAAAAGCATTTTAATTTGTCAGTAGACACAAATATTCGATATGATGTGTAGTCATGAGTTATTAAAAAAGAGGTTTGGACTGAGAAAGTTTTCTTTATCCGGAATAACGTACGCCACTCTTTGGAAGCTCATTATATGTGCATATTCATCACCTAGCGAGCCACATTTCACGAATGATACAGGAGAGACTATCTGTAAACCGATATCTTTTAAAGCTTCTTCGATAGTGCTGTGAGGTATCGTGGGAGATACATTTGATATAAGAATACGCTTAGCAGGTGTTATAAGTCTTAGGATAGGAACAACTGTTGAGTTAATAATGATACTTTGGTGGGCACTGAGAAGATCGTCGGTTAGTTTAACAGAGTTTAAATAAATACAAATGCGGTTATTTGAGATTCGAGACGCAAAGATGATATTTTTTGGGATAACGATATCTCATATAGCTTTTATGTACTCAAATAGAACGACATTAGGAAGGGCATGTAAGATAATGGCTTAATTTTTATAAGGAAACGTAGGAGGTGGAGGTTTAGATGCAGTGGCAGCAACATAAGATTTGGTATTATTGATCGTGTTATTTTGTGAGGTCATTTTAGTGAGCGGTTCTGGATACCAAAACCACTACACATAAATTTTTATTATCAATGCAACAGATGTCCTAGTGGGACTCTGTGGATAAAAGGATTAAAAATAACAGTTACCTTATTTTTTTTTTACCCCACTGGAAAGTCAAATTTACCAATGCACTTTTGAACTATTATAATGTTAAAATGTTTCGGTGAAATTGTCACATATCGGTCTTTACTCGTCGGCTGCTTAAATTGGAATGAAATAGGTTTTGATTTTACCACTATTCACTATTTACACGTTCAGACTTTAAGAATAATCGTTTAAATATTTAAATTTTAAGGAGAAACTTTGAAATGCGTCTATACACTTTGACTGTTGTTTGACCAAACCACATGTTTGTAACAGTTTAGAATAGTAGTATTTTGAGTTTTGAAGTTTATTATTGTCATTGTATTAATATATTGTAAACAAGTTATTATTGAATTAAGTTTAATTTGGTAGCAACGGTGAAATCAAAGAAATATTTAGCAGTTGTTAATGGTAAGTACAAAATCCATAAATTTTGATAAAGAAATGGATACATCCGGGCCCCCGCATGGTTGTTAAAAATGAAAGAAGATAAAGAAAAACGTAGACAACAAGAGAAATAAAATAGGAGAAACGGATGAAGGTAAAGGAGACGAGTGGACAAGAAGATAAAAAGAGACGTAGAAAAAAAAATGATAGAAATTATGAAAGGTTTATCTTGAATTCATGAAAATTTTAAATTAGAGGTAAGTTACTACTAGAATAGATAAATAAGAAGATCAACAAAATTAATTAGAAAATAGAACAATACAACCACAAATTGATTAAGAAAATAAGATAGTACAACATCAAAATGATTTTAAATCTAATCTAGAAAGATAAATAGTTGAGTTAAAAAGAATAAAGATTATCAAACCTTCTGTATCTAATATTGTTTCGGTAACGAATGTCGAATCCTTCCATGATTGAACCATGTACAATTAGAAGTAATAAAATTTTTAAACCACACATATTTGATGAAAAAAGAGCATGAGAAACTTATCATTTTTAATTTGAAGCAGCAGCTAGAACAAATGACGACTGAGAAAGAAATGGCAGCTCCTTTGGTAGTGTCGCTTTGAGGTCAGGCAGCAATCGACTTGCAATTTCTTCCCCAGGATGCCAGTTATACCTCTCTATTTCAAGATTTAGAAACAAGATATGGCCAGCAGCATCTAAAAAAGGATTTTTAAAGTTAGCTGAAAGTTTGTGATCAAAAGCATAACGAAAGCTTGCAAGAATATGAAACTGATATTAAAAAATAATTGCATTTCACTGCATTGCAGATACCGCCCAAAATAAAAAGAAATATGATTTCAAAAAAATGAGAAAGCCATTACCGCATATAACATACAACCCATTTTATCCGAAATGCTAGGTGTACTGCAAAATTTTCAACAAAAAACTTTCGAAACGACAACAGAAGATGTTTTAATTGCGTAAGAATGGGACATTTGCAAAACAATTGCACAAACCGGATCACAAACAAAAAAATAAGAATTAAAGAATGAGGTCAGAAGAAAGCAGTCGCCTAGATAGATATACAGAAGCTGCTCACATAGTCCTACTAGAAATATTAGTAGAGATAGGTCTCTAACAAATCAATGCATCACAACTGACCGCAGGTATCCAAACAAAAAGCCAGGAAATTGAATAAAAGTCCACAATAAGTGGCGGGCGTCAGGTGTATCTAATAAAAGCCTCGAAATTCGCACTTACATTTTAAATGAAAATAAACAGAATTTACTAATTAATGAGGTTTATTACCATGAGGTAGCCACTGTGCCCGATGTAAAATACAAAATTTAAACTGAATTTGTATACTAAATAGAACTGTATTTTCAAAATAAAAAATTATTGCCATCGTAAAAAAAGAAAGTTTTACACCGAGTTTATTTACAAACGTCACAAATAAAGTCATTGTCTTCTTCTTCACACCCAGCACAAGCTTTATGTGCCGATCATAAACAACCCAAACACTTTATCCATCCTTCATTTTGCCCTGACTTGGAATATAAGTTCCCGCAGAAAAGGCAATCAGTATCATTCATGTCTGTGTTCGAGTCATTAATAAAGCACGCTTCGCTGATTTTCATTTTCGATTTGTTTTCTGATTTCCTTTAAATTTTTCTTTGCTTCCTTCATTTCTTTTGTTACCCTGCTTTTCTTTTTTAGTTCCAGCTTTATTTTTTTTAAGATTTTTCTTTTTTTCTTTTTTTGCTTTTGCGGCTACTAGTTCTATCTTGAAAGGGCTTGAGATCAAAACGGCAGCTTTCTTTTTTCGCTTATTTTCTTGTTTGATAATATTTGCTTTACGGATTGGAACAATATCCTGTGGGTTTACAGCAAAAGAATAGTGCCCCTTGCCCTTGGAGTTGCTGATTAAATCACATGAAGTACTGAAATAAGGCAGTGGACTGGGCTGGAATACTGGGCTATTGTGTGAAAATCTCAGTTTGCATCCACACTGAAGGATGACAAACAAATATTGTTTCAGGTGAAGCGCCGTCTTGAAGTTCCACTTTCATCCGAAGTCTGGGGAAGATAAGAAAACGAGGAATAAAAACTCCCCCAGCTGGCATAGAAATTACAAATGTGCTAAGAACACCTCTCTCTCTCTCTCTCTCTCTCTCCGTACATATAAGAGATCCTACTTGCCGTCGCAATTTTAGAGCAAAAACCTTTGAAGACTTTAACTGGACAGTCATAAGTCCAGTTTCATCAACATTGTAAACCCTATGAGGAGAATACAAGTGACGTTTTTGAACTGAAGGGCTTGCACCCTTACTGCTGAAGTCGCCGCAGGTTTTCCTAACACAAGCTCAGGATGGCGCTTTCTGAACCCAGTTACCGAATCTTTTCCTGCTAATTCGTTTCTTTATTGAAATCATGGGAAATATTATTCCGTTTAGCCAGTTGATAAGCAAGGCTGCGCAAATCAGCTACAGTAATTCCAAAAAAAATAACGTACCCACATCTCCAAGAGATAATTTACCAACTGCTGTTCTTGTTTTTCGATGAACAGCTTAAAAATAGCCTAATACTTTTTTATTGTTGACAATACTCACTCAATCACTCCTATAAATACACTCCTCAATATTATTATAATTTACTATCACTACAGCTGTTTCGACAGAGTACCTCTCAAGTGAAATATTTCTGTTATGAGTCTAACACTATACAGTTTTTAACTAAAAAGGTTGAGGAGGGAAGGACTGTTTGTCTCAAGTTGATCATTTAGAATTATATCTGCATTTTTTATATTGTTAATTTTTATAAATTCTAGTAATGATAGCTTAAGGTCTTTATTTTGAAGGTGAAGAATTTGAAATTAAATATTAAAAGAATATTTCACATATTTTATATTCACATTCAAAAAAGATACATAAAGCTATCAATATAAGAATCTATGGAAAATAAAAAATTTAAAAATACAGATATAATTCTGAATGACCAACTTGAGATAAACAGTTCTCCCTCTTCAACTTATTAAGTTAAAGACTATTAAGAGATTAGGCGCATAACAAAAATAGCCAATAAAATACTCCAGCCAAATAACCCATATAAAACACAAATGATTATCTTTAGACACCCCAATGTATTAGCGGATACACCATTCACAACGTTGCCGAAAGAATCGGCCTTGGACTATGAGGGATCGACTCTAGCTTTGTAACTGGATCCAATACCTGATTCCGGTGTTCTCAGAGACACTAAAGTGGAGGTGTGATCTAGCCGTAACCCGTAAAAGGGTAAGGACAAGGTTCGATCTACTCAACGTTTTATGTGGTAGATTTGGACGGACACATTCACGTACACTCATACACACATGCAAAACATACATCAGCCTCGTGACTGAACATAGGGCTAATATATATGCCATGTTCAGTCGCGATCTTACACAACAACTGCTGGAGTTGGAAAGGAGAATTCTGCGCTAAGTAAACTACAGACGACACTAACCTTTCGCCATCATACATCAACTATTAAATATCCAGCCCATAAATGAGGGGCTCTCCTCTCTGATCAAGAGGAGTTATACGATCAAAATCATTAGAGGCCAAAACTTCAGAGCCCAAAACATTATCAAAACTACCTGCTCATCCTTTGGCAATGTATTCATCAGACTTCACAAAAGAAAACTCCCCTGCTTCCCCTCTAAATGGCTGACCTTAGCCAGCTACGAACTCCCTGGTGAAAACATGGACATCCTGGAGGTAACTTCGCCGTAATTAACACCGTAATTAACTAAATAGCTCACTTCGAGCTTTGCTACAAAAAGGGAGGAATCGGTTTTCTGCGATTTCCCGATCCAATTCCACAATTATACCTGCCTTTGGGGAGACAACATCCACAGTAGTCCTCACCGCGACTCATTACATTTTGTATATTATTTTATATGTAAACTCACTTATCTATCACTAATTAATTAATATACTTACAATTTCTAAACAGGACCATTTTACCTCCTCCGCAGAAATAATATCCACCGATGCAAACCACCAGTTAGACATAACATAGCGAGCCAGAGCCAACATTCAACAAAACAAGCCACGTCCTGAAGAGGTGATAGACACCTAAAATAGGACATACAGAAACACAATAAAGAAAAATAAACCTATCAGAGACAGAACAACACTACAATAAAGTAGAAAAGAATAGCTCACTTGAGAAAAGCACTCTGCCGAAACAGCTGTGGTATTAGTAAATTATAATAAAATTTGTGGAAATGTTGAAAACAAAAGTTTTCATTGTTTTATTGTTTAGTAAAATAAACTTCCATCAAGTAACGCTCGAATCCATCACGAATTTAAAACAATATTACTCATAAAGGATAGTGAATTCTATAAATGATTTTCAGCTTGATCAGGAGTCAAGGCTGGAATGTCACGTATATAAAGCAAATACATCGATTACCATTCTAGGTATATTAAACAATGCAGATTGCACAATACGCTTCACATCTTACTTAGTCTATAGAAATTCTATTATAGTTTCATCGAGTTCACCTTAAACAAATGCGATTAATTTGCAATTGCTCAAAACTCGCACTCACAGGCACCCGAATAAAGCAAGAACTTATGGGAGAAATGTGTACCTATTATTATTAGTTTAGATAATATTTTAGTCGTCCCAGTTTAATTACAAAAGATGCATAATAAGATAATAATCTTACTTATAAAAATTTTAAATTGACTTATATAAATAATATAAATTATGACTTATGTAATAATAAACTTAAAGATAGCCCAGATTGTAGGTGGAAAACTGCACAATAATTATTGAATTTTTAAAACACACTCTCTGATATAAAGGGAGATGTCACAAAACTCTTCAGTCTAAGCAACACCAAATTTTTGAATAATATTTACTTATGAGACTTTAAAAAGGTAAATTTGTAACGATAAGACTACCAAAGAGAATTGAAGTACTATTTTAAAAATAATACCTCAATCAACCATGGGAGCTTATCGTCTATACCTTGCCTAGCTCAGTATCTCAAGGGTGAGTTCGTGTCTTTTGTCTTAAACTAGGGGTTGAACCTAAGTTCTCAGTTGATAGCAAATAAAACAAATTTTAACCAAACACATTTATTTAAAAAAATAAAAAACAATAATTAACCCTGCCAAAGCTTAACAGTTAATAAGTGCTACTTATTGCTTCAATGGGCTGCTTATGTGTTCTAGCTGTTGGGTCCTCCAATTAGAGTTTGTGGCTTCTGAAGAGCTGCAGTCACACGTGGCTGTATGTCTTGACTAAGTTTTGGTGTCCAATTAACCAATAAATTCAATAAATCCAATAATTTTAATGAATCCAATAATTTCAATAAATCCAATAACGTTTTGATGTGTCCAACAAACCCAATAAACTAAAAGATAAGGAACAACTTGCATTAGAAACACATCAAAAAGAAAGGTTTAACTTCCTTGTCATCTTACAAAATTACACTTAAACAAATAGCGTATGGCAAGGATAAAATGAAATATGAATGTTACTACTTAGTTAAATTCTGTTAAAGAGTCCGAGTGATTTCGAAAGAAAGTAAGGTTACAAATATTGGAAATGTGGTCAGAATTATAGAATATGAAAGTACTTACCCCAAGAGAATTTGTAGACCATAAAAATTAGTCTTACAATAATTTTTGCCTTCTTTTATAAATTTCAAAAAGAGGCAAAAAATAATCCCACTACAGAAAAGTTGTTTTGACAGAAAGTGGGATACTAAATGAAGTTAGCACAGATGTCATAGGATATTGCTATAGATATCATGAAACTAGCTTGTCTGTCAACGCGAAACAGAATAGTGTGCCGACAAAAGTGAAAGTGCCAATATTTATTCTACGGGACAGAAAGAGAGAAACAATAAAGACAGAGGAAAAAGAGAAAAACAAAGGGCGCCAACCACTTTTATAAATAAAAAATAGTAAAAATTAAACTGAAGATAAAGAAATTAATAAATTAATAAACAAATTAAAATAAAATAATTATTTAAATATAAATTAATAGAGATGTGACGTTTATAACATTACACACTCCTACCACCCATCAGAAAAATTTCGAACACAACTGAGAAATTTTTCTCAAAGAAAACAAGAACACAATGTTCCACCTAGGAATAAATATATGCAGTAGTAATCTGTAGTAATAAATCAAAAATAACTACTTTAAAACAAAGCAATCAAGTTAATGAATATAATAACAAAATATTGATCATAAAAAAAAATTTGAGTATTACTCAGGGAAATTAAATACTTCCCAACGAATTGTAGTATCCGTCAAACTAAAATTTGTTATATGTTATTTAAAAAATATATAACAAAATAATTAAATTTTTGAATGTAAGTAATTAAGTATACATTACTATTCATAGAAAATTTAGAGTATAACTCAAATTTGCTATCTTAAAAAAATACAATAATTTTCAGATGTTAATCTGGGGAAAATAAAAAAAATTACCCAATGAATTGTAGTAGTCATCACACTAAAATTATTAATCTAATATTAATAAATTACTAGAGAATATCTCTGGAAAAATAAAAAATTACTCAATGCATTTCAGTATTCATTAAACTGAAATTAAATAGGTACTGTTATAAAGTAAGCAGTAAGATAGTGTAACATAAAGTTTATAATAAAAATTTAATAATTATAATATACAGTTTTTGAGGGGAACGCTCAGGGGAATATAACTGCATATTACCCAATGAATTTTAGTATTCATCAGACTAAAAATGAATGGAGAATATTAATTTAAATTAATCGGTTATCTGTAGACTTTGGTACTATACATGGACCCTAATAAAGGATCAATTGAAACCATGTTGGTAGGAACGCAGTAGCCCATAGCCCACGGTTAAACTACGACAGCGCTCCTCGGAGACGACAGCCCTATGTGTCATGAACCCCCCGACGCCATACCCTGGAGACAACCCACTATTTAAGAAAGATCCAGTGGTACGAATGTACATCTGCATCAAAGCTCAGCCCCACAATAACAAAAATAATAATAACACAGGGGCAATGCATCTGAAATATTCAGATATACATTGTTAAAGAATTCTGTCTTCAGAAATTCTTCTTCGGAAGTACAACAACTTCCTTTGCAAAATAGCATACTATACACATAGTATGAAGTCTAGTTAATAATTAAAGTCAAAGGTAAGTATACAAAAATAAAGACAAATAAGAAAAGTCAGGTATGCTCTTTTTAATTCAGATTGTTACGAACCCTAAGGTACGTGACTTTATAAAATACAGTTATAATAAAATTGTAAACGTACATTAAATAAGCTTTAAGTTAAGCTTTTAAAAGTTGAATTTCGATCGGTTGTTAGTGCATAATTGTCGCTTTAAGTTGAAAAATTGTATCTTTTTTTGTAAAAATGCTCGTATAATAATTTTTAATATTGTCGCACTGCTTTCAAATAACTTTATTCAAACGGCAACTTGTTTACAATACCTTAATAGACTGACCACTATAAACTTCAAAAACTCACTTACAACTGTTCCAAACTGTCAACAACACATTTTAATATACATTTTCTGACGTTTTAAACTTCACTAGACTACGGAACTTTCGTAACACTGCTCCCTTCTTTATAGTTATCCACCTCGAATAACTTGTTTCTCACGGACTGATTGAAGCCAACATGGTAGATCTGTTCCACGGTATGGAGCTAATCTCTCGATATGCACTACCTTGGGTTTACTTCTAGATGAAACCGGATGCGGTATAGATTAGATCGTTTATTTTCTGCAGAACGATATACGAGCCTTCCCAGTTTCGTTGAAGTTTCGGACAAAGTCATTTCTTACGTGTGAGATTGTATAACTAGAGTGGGTCACCCCTTTCAAATGTTGTACCTGTAGCATGCATATCGAGCCCGACCTTATCTTTATTACTTTGAAGCTTTAAACTTTCACGAGAAAATTTGTGACTTTTTTCTATTTCTCTTTCAAATATTTGATGTACGTTAGGGACAAACATTCTTTTTTGCAGGGAGGTAATCTTTCAAAAATACGATCTTAAGGAAGCTTCAATTCTCTTTCCGTAATTATCGTCGACGGATAATAACCGGTTGCTTCATGGTCTAAACTTTTATAGGCTAACAGGAATAAAAGAATTAAAGTATCCCAATCTTTTTGATTATCAAACATTAAAAGGTGTTGACAAACATGTCTATTATTCTTTTGACCATTTCGTCTAATTGAGGATAAAGAGTCGTAGTGTAAGTTTTCCTAATACACACGACGTTCATTAATTCTTGCCATAATTCTGATTCAAAATTTTGTCCTTAATAAGAATGTAATTCTAAAGGAACTCCGTGTGTTGTGGATGCTTCTGCTACTGTAGTCGCTTCTTGATAAGGAAGGGATTTACTTTCAGGCCATTTTGAAAAATAATCCGTACTTTTACGTACTTTTAATAGTAAGTAATACGTACTTTTTTCTTCTATCTTTCATAGGAAGTGAACCAAGAATATCCACTGCAAGTCAAGTCATTTAAAAGATTCCCCGGAAAAATATTTTGCCATTTTACAACTACTTCTTGTTATAGGGCCTTTTCTACCATTACACAAATCATCTTTCTTACATCAATTTTCTCTATCTCGGCAACAATTGATCCAGTAAAGTATGTCTTGAACTCTGGCCAGGGTTCTTGTGACACCAAAATGTCCTTCAGAAAGGCTGCTATGAAATTCTTGTAACACAATGTGTGTTACAAGAATGTAATTCTTTTAATGTGTGATTTGGCAGTACCAATTGTTAAACTGTACGTACTTTATCGGAACTTTTCCATTTGCGATATAATAAACCATTGAAAATAAAAACAAAGATTCCCATTGAGCCCAGTAAGCCTTTATGGTTTTACTGTATTTTATTATTTTCTGCCAAATAGAAATTTTCATTTTTGAGCCGTTCTCAAGTGACTCATTATCTTTCTTTTGACTCTTTTTAATGTTTTCTAAGAAAATCTGATCATTACCTTCGTCCTGTTTAACCATGGTCTTCCGAAGATTCATTGTTTCGCTTACAGTCTTCTTTTCAAGCTGACACTGACTATGAATGTGTTATCTTAACTCTTTTATTTAATTTTTACTAATCGCTAGTTTCTCTCTCAGATGGGCAAGTTCAGATTTTAGAGTATCTTTTTCATTTCTCTGATCACTTGTAGTAAGTCAATATCTTAGAGAGGTATATCGTCTAGTATTTTTAGTAGGACCATGTAATGGGCTTCTAAATGCCGATCTGGGCGACATTCCGACCTCATTATGTGGTTCTTCTGTCCTTGCCTAAAATCGCCTTTTGTAATTATTATGCAAATGCTCTATTGTTCAGCAATGAAAACATATTTTATAGTTATATGCTTAATATATGCTAGGGTAGCTTATATATATATATATATATATATATATATATATATATATATATATATATATATATATAGAAATGTTAGCATAAATATGCTAACTCTGTTTTTATATGAGAAGTACCAGGACTGAGCGATTATCAACAGATAAATTTGCACTTGCGTTGGGGAACAGATATCCCCGAACATAATAATCGATAGAGATGAAATACTCAATAGAGATGAATTGATTTTAGTGGGTTTATCACTCAAACTCCAAGAATTGTAAACAGATTTTTATTCACGATTAAGCAAAATTCAGAAAAGATGGGATATAAAATTTCAAGAGCTCGTACGTTTGGACAGAGCAAAATTCATTTGCCACAAGGCAAAGTCACTTACAGCATAATTTTCTGTTAATATATGGTGTGGCATATTTGATAACAAATTAATAGGAACATTTGCACCACGTGTATGCACCACGCTAGGTGCACACACGACATACATCGTTTTAGACGGTCGATAACAGTTAGATCGAACTTTTGTCGATGATGCTTTGCACGCACACTACACGATATTTATTCAATGACGTTTGTTAGTCCACAAAGGTTTGTTAGTTGGAGTACAGAAAATCACAATAAGATCACAATAAAGAAGACAGAACTACGTAGCAACACGGAGCGACGTAGCTTGAACAGTGCCCAAAAGATGTGTGTGTGCGCTTTCCTTTCGTACCGTTCGCCTTGAAAGGACGGCAAAGATCACGGCAGCCGTCCACGCGGTGGCAGTGATCCAACATCACACAACATCGATACCGTGTCGTTTGACACGAAAAGCCAAAAGAGATTTGTTGTTCGATCGAACTTTTATCGACCGTTAAAATTTGATGTTTGTGCGCCTAGCACTTTTTTCTACTTCGAGCTCTCGCAATTCACATAATTCCAGAATTCAAATGCAAAATTTTACCCGAAAAAACATTAAATACCACTAAACTTAGTTTTTTATCCTCTTTTTCAATGCATAATCCATTTTTAAAAAATACAATATACAGGGTGTTGTTTTTAGGTCGGAATATGTTTCCAATATTTTTTAATCCGGACCTGGATTTTTTATATTATAAATAAATTAATCGATTGGATACCTTAAAGTATATTCGCGTGGCAAATATAAAGAGAATATACAGGATGCTCAAAAAGTTATAAATTAAATAAGAAGATGGCAAATTAGATAAAACACTCAGTATCTTTGTTATTAATGAAGTCAGACCCATTAAGTATGGGGTTTTTGAGATCGCCCAAGTGTCCTCTTTTACAGTTAATGTATGTTACTTTCCCAACAAAACACCCTGTATATTGTTTGACGCAAGTCATGTCTCAGAAAAAACAAGGATATGGCAAAATTAATTACTTAAAAGTAGTTGCAGTGTAAAATGTATATTATTTTTAGAATGACTTACTGGATTTACGGCGCAATATTTAAGGTTTAGGGTCAAATAGTTATTTCAATTAATAAATACTCACATGTCCAAAAGTTTGGAATACGTACAAATATTATATCCACGCCTATAGTGGTTTTAAAACTGTTGTTGATATTCATTCTAGAGCGTTTTTAAATAAACATGATAAAAAATTTGAATCGTTTTTGTATGGTTTTGGTCACATTCAACTGATTAGCGTATTTACACATTATTTCAGTCTTTGTTTATTTTAATTGAGCCGTTTAAAAATGTCTAGAAACGTGATATCTCATTTTGACAGATCTAGAGTAATTGCTTTGTTACAACAGGGCTGTAGTCAAAGTTGTATCGCGAATATTGTTGATGTTACTCAGAATGCTGTATCGAAAATTAAAAAAAAATTCCAAGATACAAATGACGTCTTGGATCGTCCCAAAAGTGGTAGATGTCGATGTACAACAGCAGCACAAGACTGGCAAATAACACTGATAGCTCATAGAAATCGTCTGGAATCTACAAGTGGTATATCTAGAGAAATTTCTAGGCTTCAAGGACTGAATATTTCACGGCAAACAATAACACGCAGACTAAATGCGGTAAATTTGTATCGTAGAAGACCGCTACGTGTTCCTAAACTAACCTACCAACAAAATAGTTAGGTTGCAATGGGCTAGAGAAATAGTGCATTATTGCGAGAACGCGATGTTCTCTGATGAGTAAAAAATTGGCTTGGTATCTGATTTGCGAAGTACACTGGTTTGGAGGGCCCCAGGATGACAAGCCCGACTAGAAACAACCCAACCGCGTGTCCCATTTGAAGGTGGCAGTATTATGGTTTGGGGTGGTATTATGAGTGGTACACTGACGCCACTACTGGTTCTGGAGAGAAGAGTCACTAGTGCTGTGTACATCGAGGAAGCTTTAAATCCTGTTGTACGTCTATTCCGAGGGGCAGTAGGGGATGAATTTGTGTTTATGCATGACAACGCACCTCCTCATCATACAGCAGCAGTAAAAACTTTTCTGGAAGAAGAAGGAATATCTACTTTACAGTTGCCCCCGACATAAACGTTATTGAACATGCTTGTGACATTCTCAAAACACGCATCAAGAAGCGAAACAATCCCTCTATTACATTTGGAGAACTAAAAGATGCTGCTCGTGAAGAATGGGAGAGAATACCGCAAGTCCAGCTCGACCAGTTAATCGGCAGCATGCCAAATCGCTTACAGGCATGCATACAGGCCAATGGAAGAAATACTAATTATTAGTTTTATTAAAAATTATTTTTTTCTATACTAATTTATTTTTAAATTTAAGCAGTACATTTTAAGTTTTTCACTCCAAGAGAATAAATAATTTTTTTGAATATCGTTTATCTGGTTTTGAGATTTATTTAATATTTTTGAGAATTGAAACAAAATGATGTTTAACTATTGAGAAGAGTTTATATATAAAAATCAATAAGAAGATGAAATATTCCAATATTCCAAACTTTTGGACATATGTGTATATTATTGATAGATTGTCTAGTACTAGTATTCTCTACAAGTTGTCGGATTTTATAGAAGTGACAATATACGATACAATGCCATTGATTAGTTTTTCTTTATATTCCTTAAAATAATTACGAAGCAGATTGTGAAGAATATAAGAGTGTGTCCATTGTATTTTTGATTTTATTGTAAAAAAAGTAGACGTATTGAGTGCAACTGATAATGGGGGCTAGGGATAGTCACATCGACGTTTCTTTGTCTGTTGTGAACATCCACATATAATACCTAGACTGAGCACTGCAAATGCAGAGATGGACTTGCATTATTTTTCTATGAGAATGGCTCTATATTGCAGCGGTCAATTTAGGTAATATATTTATATCTATTGTTGTGAATAAGAGGATTTAGAATTTTAATCATTTACTTAAAATTTAAAGTTGGAACTATGATTCGATACATTGGAGGATGATAACATATCTGAAAAGTTTTTTAAAATATTTTAACTGACATATAGAAAAAAATCTACCTAAATTTTTTTCTTTGTGTTCTACAAACACACCTACATCTTATTAGGCCTTAAACAGACCTACATCCTTATTACTTAATATCGATACTAAAACTAAAGTTATTATCAAAATCATACATTTTTTCCGCCGTGTTTTTTACTTGTAGGCCTGAGGTCAGTTGCTAAGAACCGCCCTTGAAGTAACTTATTTTAACATAAAAACTTAACACTACCTTTATAGTCCAGTAGGTTTATACGAAAAAAGGCCTTACTTTGCAAGGCGAGCTGCCCCAGATTATTTTATTCTAACCTTTAGGGGGGTCATGAGTAGTGTTAATTTAAAATCGCGGCTAAATCCAACCGTTACGTTAGCCACCCTCTTGAACTTGAGAATAAAAGAAGACAACTATTTTTGATCAATATCTCCGCTATTTTTAATTTTTAGACAAAAATGGTAGGGACTGAAATTATTGCAAACCTTAAGGGGAAAAATAGTAGAGGGGAGAGCATAACTATCGAATTATCTCGTTTATTATTAACTTATGATATGAATGTAAATAAACAAAAATGGAGAGAAATATATTTTATACAATTTTAAAATCATTCATTATTTTGCTAAAATTAATATTTAAGATCCTAGGCCTAACGAACCTTATATAGTGGCGTCATCGGCAGCAAGTCATAAACAGAAACGAACCTATGACTTTAATTATTAATTTAACCCGGCGTCACATACGTGAATTTTTCTTCTAAGAAAATCAGAATTTTTTTTGGCAGTTTTTTTATATGTTTTCTAATTTCATGGTCTGAAGTGATCATCTAAGGACTATTTAAGCAAAAAAGAAATAATCAGAACACCTTTATTCAAAAGAAATTAAACATAAACTAATAATAGGCAATTCTCCATAAGCAAAAACCTCAACTTAACTGAACAATCTTACCAAAAAATATAAACACCATATGATCAAAAATACAATAGTAAATGAAAATCTAATAGTAAGATAATACAAGGAAAAACTCTGCCCGATTGTACAGTGAAAGAAAAAAAATTAATCGCTATTTGAATTCATGCAATTTTGACAACTTATGACAGCTTGCTCCAGGCACAGTAATGATTCACAGTTTGAACAGAAATATTTAGTTTTCCGATCTCGGCTTCTTGGACATACTGAACATCTTCCCATGAGTTTTGGAATCTTCGCAGGTGGCACTGCAGGGGCATCTTGGCCAAAATGTGCAATGTTTTGACAAATACTCCTTGGTATTCTTGGATTATTTTTTCTTTCAGATATGTGGTCCTGGATCAATTCAAAGCCCAACATTTTGATAAACAATCTTCTGGCAAGTTTGAAATCTTGATTGTTTTCTCTGTATATCACCAAAGCATTTATGGCGGCTGTATTCAAGAGAAAAAACACGATCGTCAGAGGCCATCTTCGTGAGTTTCTAGATACGTTATATGATGCAGACAGTTCATCCACTACATCTACTCCACTTTTAGTAAAGTTGTAGAAGTTTATTATTTCTGGTAAATTTTTATCGCCAGTTGCTTCATCAACAGCTCAATCATAGTGCATGTTGGACAACAGTAGGACGTTTTTATTTTTTTTTTTTTCGGCACATACGATAAAAGTGTAATATCTTTCTGAAAGCCAAATAAAGATGTCATTTGTTCTCTGTTCTGGACTGTCAAAAATTGTGCTGGGATGCATCGTTTGTTCTTTCTCAGCGTGCCTACTGACGTAAGTTTATGATCGTTCAGCAATTTTATCATTAATTCATAACTAGTGTACCAGTTGTCAAAGGTCACATTTCGGTTGGAACCAGAAATAGGTTGTATTAGCCCCTCTACTATATCTATTGGGGAATTACTAACACTGTAGGGACCTTCTGGCTGTTTTCCTGCATACACTTCCAAATTTAAAACGTAGTACGAACGGGCTTCAACTAGGGCTTGCACTTTGACCCATACTTTGCAGGCTTGTTGGTCATGTACTGTTTGAAAGCACATCTTCCACGAAAAGACTCCAACTTCTCATCTATGGTCACATATTGAGAAGGAGTGTAGGCCTGCTTACAATTTTCAATAAATTTGACCAGAATTCCACGAACTGGAGCTAATTTGTCAATAGCCAATCTGTCTTTAGGATTCTCGATGTTATCGAACCGAAGACAGACCATCAGGAATTGAAAACAATCTATAGACATTGTATTGCGGAATATATCGACACCAGTCCCATCTGTTTGCCATAAGTCTTTCAAATTCTGACGATTAGAATGAAACATACCTGCTAAATAAAGAAGTCCGATAAATGCTTTAATTTCACATTCATTGGTTGGTTTCGCCATGCATTTATTTTGATATGCAATTGATTTTTGTTGAATTTTGAGATTGGTCCAGCGCACTATGTCTTCGATCATTTGTCGATCAAAAAACAATTGCCAACAATCTAAAGTACGTTTAGCATTTTTTGCATAATGCTTCACACCCGGCAAATGAGTAATAATGTTCTCTGATCTTGTTCGAACCCGTTTATTATTTGAAGCAAGTTTGTTCCATTGTCTTCCGTCTTTTCCGAGATACATTTCTTCGTTTCTTGGAGGTCCGTCAGTGCTTTTATTTTCCGTCTCATCCTGAAGTTCTGTTTTTGAAGTCTCCATGTCTGAATCTCCGTCAGAAACTAAATCTTCTATTGCGATATCCTGCTCCGAGTCGGTGTTGTGGTCGCTTTCAGAGATATGGTCAATATCGTCATCGCTTCCCGATTCGATGGCATCGTCATCAATTTCAGCCCATAGAGCTTCAAGCTTTTTCTGTTCCGCTTCGTATGACATGATGTTTTAGCTAAAAAATTAAACAATTGAATATGCAGATTCAAATAAGTCTAAAATAAAAACTTACTTATAATGTCAAAATTGCAAACGCGAGTACATAGGTAGGGTTTGACACACCCCAGAGCGTTTCAGGCGCGTGTAACTTCACTTACTGCCTACAATGTACTGAGGTTAAACGCCTGAATTCGATGGTGGGGATATTTTTGGGAAGCTATTGGGGTGGACGTGCGTATAAGTCTGCGTTTGATTTATTTTGAGAGCGATATTTGGGAGCTGGGGTTTGTGAAACCCCACATATGTAGTGCCGGGTTAAGCAAAAAAAATTAAAGCGATCAAAATTGTATAAAGTATAATTTTCTTTATTTTGCTTGTAGCATTTAAAAATTCTTTGGATATGTATTGAAATCCCCTTGTATTTGTTCAAATATCAAAGAATCATCTTAGTGTATTTTTGTTTCCTTTCGTACAAATTAAAACACCGAATTGTTCCAATTCATCTTTACGTCGCCGAAGTTAAAATAAACCATTTTTAGAGTAGTTTACATTTCGTGGGTATTATTTTCTTTGATCGAAACCGCTTTTGGGATATTCTGCGTTTCAAATTAATATTCCAGTTAATACGTGTTGTTTATACCAAGATAGTGCGAATAAATTTAAAAGATAATTGTTCACTCTCGGTTAAGCCAGTCACTGATTAAGGCGTGTTTAGTTTTGTTGGAGTCCGAATTTATTTTCAAATTCGTAATCTTTTTTTTTGATTATTTCTTGTCATGGAAATGTAGTATGAAGTGACAGTACTAGTTGGATGCTTGGTATTGAGCAGTTTTACAACAGTTTTCGAAGATGGCATCATGTTGCCATTGTGCTGTGCCTGTTCCAGTCTTTGAAGGAGACGAGTTTTCAAGGTTTGTGTTCAGCCGGTGCTGACTTCTGCCCTCATCTTCTTATCCCTGGTCGTAATCCCGGATCTGCCCCCAGTATAATTCCAGCATGATTTCAGTTCCCGACCCCAGATATGCAGAGTGAAATTTAGTGAAATTTAAGGTAACTTTTTGTGTCAAATTTTACCGTAAAAGTCAAGATAGACATTTTGTTTAAAAAATAATAATTGCTTTCATTAAAACGTCGAGGTCTACCTCTTTTTCTTCTTCCAGTGGGCTTCCATATGTGAAGTTTTTGGAGCTAACATTCGTCAAACATTCTTAATAGGTGTCCAAACCATTTTAAACCTCTTCTTTCTATTCTATCAATGACCGTTTCTGTAGCATTTATGTTATTTCTTATAGATTCGTTAGTCTTCCTTTCCAGACTTGATGTTCTAGCACTTCTTCTCAAATATTCCATTTCAACTGCCAACAATCTTCTCTTAAGGTCTGCTTTAATTGTCCATACTTCAAAGCCATAACAAAGAGCTGATTCAACCATGGTTTGCCTTATTCTTTTTTTGTTTCTTTTGGAAATGTTGCTATCCCACCATAAGGAGTTCAGACATCCTACAATTTTAGGTCTCTGGATAATTCGGTGTTTAATTTCGGTTTTTCCCAAGCCGTTCTTATCAATAAGTGCACCTAAATATTTAAATTTTTCCACTTGTTTGATTTCCACGTCCTCGTCTATTAACACTTCTAACTTTGCATCTGAATTGGTAACTAAATATTCTGTTTTCTTCATGCTGACTTGTAACCTCTTATTTTACATATTCTCTGTATTGATGCTTTATCATAAAATCTAGATCATAAGAATCTTCAGCTACATACGACGACTAGGTCATCCACAAAGTTCAGGGAGAACAGTACGTCATTTCCTATTTGGATTCCCATTCCCTGGCAGTGGCTTTTCCAATTTTGGAGGGCTGCCTCGATATATAAACTAAACAGTAAGGGTGATATACTGCATCCTTGTCTTAGTCCTTTAGTTACTTTTATTGGCTCTGATAGTCTATTTCCGATTTTTAGGTAAGTAGTGTTATACCTGTATACTTCTGTGATTATTCTTAAAAGGTATTCACCAATGCCGAGTTGTTGTGAAGCTGGCCACAATTTAAGTCTTGGAACTGTATCATACGCCTTTTCTAGGTTGATGAAAGTTAGATGTAGCTGTCAACGTAGTCAATAAATAGATGAATCTATTTTATTTTCTATAGTATTAGTAGCCGTATCCGAGTCGTTACCTATGGCAAATACTAGGGCCTCTAACTATGCGTGAGTTACATATTTTCTTTTACTCATGTTAAAAATGCTGACACAATCTTTATAAAATCAACAAAACTCCAAACAAATACTTTCATTGAAATGGAAGCATATGTAGCACGCGCAAGGTTAACAAATACATTCAAAACTATTTTTACGGTATGCTAGAGATGCCAACGACTAAATCTGTGTTTTACGATTTTCATGTATGACATACCAGGCGACCTGTGGGCAAATTTTTTTGTAAATTTATATAAGTTGTAATGGTGTCATATATATTTCATGACAATGACCGCAAAAGTTGCTAATTCTAATTCCTTGGCAGAATGCAGTAGGATGTGGATGTGGTTGCCCATATTAAAAGAGGAAGTTAATAAAAGCTAAATACCACTATTAGTAAGTCAGTAACGTATCGAGGATACATCAATTATGTTTTTTAAGTAACATACATATAAAATCAGAGTTTAGTGTTTATTGAGAGTAAACTAAATGTAAGACCAAATACTTACCGTGTCGGGATAGTATTATGAGGTTTTTTCCATTTTTGTCCTCATGATTTACTATGGAATCACTAACAGGAAAATTTTACTATCATCATGGCATGTGGTTGTCTTTTCAAAGACTTAACAAAGGCCATAATTTTTTTGACGGATATTCTTAAGTTTAAATTTGTTTCCATGTCAGCGAATGAACTATCTTACAATAAAGTCGTCCCAGGAACGCAACTCAGCAATATTGGCTTTAAAATGTATAATATATGTCTAAACTGTATAATAATATAATAATAATATAAATGAGTCAGATAAAATTAAATTAAAAGAATTTTTCACCAAGTAACAAAAAACAAAATTTGTTTAATTTATTAATGTTTTTGAGAACAATTTCCAAAGTGGAATTTAAAACGTCAATAAACTTATTTTTAACTTTAATGGTGGTTTATTTGCATTCAAATAGTATTAACTTTTTTTTTGAAGAGATCTAAAATACTATAATAACTTTGACAGCTATTTTGACATGTGAATCTTCTTCTTCTTCAGGTGCCATCTCCGCTACGGAGGTTGGCAATCATCGTAGCTATTTTATTTTTTAGGCAGTAGCTCTAAATATTTGTTTTGAGCTGCATCCAAACCACTCTTTTAGGTTCTTAAGCCATGAAATTCGTCTTCTTCCGATGCTTCTTCTGTCATCTATCTTTCCTTGCATTATGAGTCGCAGGATGCCATACTTCTAGCCCCGCATCACATGTCCGAGATACTGTAGCTATTATGTGAATATGCTTATGTAGTTATTATTGTAACTACAAGTATGGTAATGTTTAAAATTAAAATATAAATCAATTTTATAATATTTACATAACTATGATACAAAAATTTGTGTCACCACTATTTAAATTTACACATGGATGGTAGAAATTGCTAAACCATGTACCTGATGACACAAAACTCTCGTAAAAATATCTTGCTAACTAGAAAATTATTAAATTACTTTTTAATTTCAGGATTTTGGTTCATTGCAATGTAATTGAGATCCAAGAGAAGGCCTTTTTTAAACTGGAGCATACCCGGAGCTTGTAAGTTAATTAAAAACTTTTATTAGTACATGTTTGTTCCATTTTAAACTCAGAGAAAACTGAGTTCTTAAAGTTCTTAAAAGATTTCTAGTATTTGAACGGTAAAGCAAAACACTTAAGATTTTTAGAATTATTTAAATATAAATAAAAGTAATTTTCTGTAATGCTTGATAATTGATGGTTTTCTCGTTATAAGATAGATAGATAAAAGAAAAAGCTGTACTAATTAGATAACTTAGTTTAAAAAACTTTATATATTTATGTTCTTATAAAAGTTAAGAAATATTTTCTTTAGTCCAGGATGTGAGGCCGACCCGTATGAAAAATGTTTCTGATACGGTTTCTTTGCGGATTCCTGTTCAAAACTGCACCCTTTAAATAAATCAAAAGTGTACCGTACGAATGTTTTAGGCAAAAATTCTTTACACAAATCCCAAAAATCACCTTTTTGCTCTAGAAATGCTTGTAGATTTTTTGGGTCATTATAAACAAAAAGTTTTCTCCTCTTGATTTTCTCCAATTAGCGCCAGTCCTCTTTTCATCCTATCAATTTTCAACGCCAATGGCAAACTTCTTTATTTTGTTTACTGAATTTCAGAAATATTTTGCTTATAGTTTTAGTAGATGCGTGAATAGATAATTTCCATCAAAATATGACTAAAAAGTATAAATATTTACAATCTTTTAACACAGTCAACAAATTTTAAATATATTTGATGTGTTAATTTTTTTTTGTTTTCGTAGTACCTATCTCTAGTTTTTTCGATTCAAATAAAAGGCAAAACTAAGAAAATGTATTTATGGGTCAAACCAATAATTTTGCAAGTAATATTAAAATTAAATTACCTTGTTTAAGTTACTTGAAAATCTCCATGGTCAAATTTTCAGTATAAATCAGTGTTTGCAAATTTAACAAAAGTAGAAAAAAATCAAATATTCTTCTTTAATATTTATTTTAAATTTTTAGGTACCTTGACAACAATCATATTAAGATTTTTCCAAAGAATCTCTTTCCAGTGAGAAATAAACTACATATTCTGTAAGTATTGAATTTAAACAACTTATATTGGAAACAATAATGTTTAATCAAGTCTATTTTAAAATAAAATCCACAAGGAAAATAATTCCTGTAGCTGGCTGTATACCACGTATAACAAAAGAGGTTAGTCTTTGTATGTGGGTATATTTTATTTTATAAAAACCCTTAAAAGGGCAACATTACAAGCACGAACGTTTTCGGAACAACTGTTCCATCATCAGGTTAAAATGCCTAAAATAAGTATAAACCATTTAGTTACAGCAAACGTGGTTTAAAATTTTGACTAAGGTTAAAAACAATAAAATGGTTATACTTACAGGTTAACATGCCTGAGCCACCAAAATATTTGGGTAAAAACCCTTTAAAATGAAAAATGTTACCAAAGATTGTACATGATGTTTATGATATTATATGATGTTTAATATTTTAATTAGATTTTACTTCAGGTAACATACACCCATGCCTAAGTGAGTTCCAGTGTCCGGAGAGTAAACCTCTTCAAACGGACTACGGTTGGCAACTGATTGATGAAATACTCATGAGCGGTGTCAAAAACAAAATGTCAATGAACCATGAAACAGTGTTAGTTAAACATTATATTACTACAGCCAAAAGATTAAAAAACTTTGATGATGTTAAAATGATAACAGTAATCCAGGTGTTGGAATTTAAAAATTTTTTCTATAATTATTTAATATTGGATGTAAAAGATGTAAATTACTGGTGTTGATGAAGGTTATGTTTAAGAAGATGACGTATGCATTAGGCAGCTTATGTTACTCTTTATCGTATGGAGTGTGGTCTAAAAGGTGTAATTTGTGAAGAATTAGCTGAAATATATGGAAATGTCCTTTTATGTTGCTAACATCTAGGACAAGGAAGAATAATTAGTATATATTTGTAGCTAATGTAAGACTTTTTTAAGTAGATGAAATTGTTTAATAGTGCTAGTATCGTAAAAATTTTTTTTTTTAATATAAGTGAGTCCAATAGTTTGAGAAAAAAGTGATTGAAAATCTTCCGGCTGAAGGAATTAAAGTTATAATTTATGTGATTAAATTTAAAAATTTATGGAAAGACTGAGATCCTCAGAGACCTGGCAGGAATAACAGTAAATGGAATGACTAAAGAATAAAGGAGAGTGGGTTAAAGGGAAATGAATGAGTTAATCAACAAAATTAGAGATGATAGAGGTCCTTCATGCTTGAAGCATCTAGCACCCTGAACAAAATATATTTTGGTTGTATTAAAATCCGATAAATAAAAGTCTAAAATTTTTATTTGTGAGTATGGTGTACTAAGTTGTTGACTAAGAGAGGGGGGAGCAATGGTTGAATAAAGGTTTAGGTAAAGTGGGAGAAAGTGAATTCTGATGAATTGCTGGATTGTGTTTAAATGTTTACTGAGTTTAGAACTAATGGGTGGATGGTAGATATATGAAAAGACAGAGAACTAGCAAAAGAAAAGAGAATGGACAGGAATATGGTGAAAACGTGAAGATTGTAAAATAATGAAATAGTGAGGTATAAAAGATATGATGTTAACAATAGGGGGCTGGAAAATTCTTTTGGAGGGAGTGTTGTGACAGTAGTGTAGAGAGAATGGTTGTTTAAAAAAAAAAAACAATAATTGTTAAGAAGGATTAAGGTGTTGACATTTATAGAGGAAGGACAGATGAAGAAGATGGGGTAAATTTGAGAAGTGTGGGTTATGAGAAGAGTTGTCGGTGTAAGGGTTGAAAGTCACGGTTGAAAGATACATGGCGATTAACGCAGTTGGGGCTTCTTTGCTTTTCCTTGACTATTTCCAAGTCTTCATATAGATCTAATTTTAGAAAATTTTTTTGGGGTATATTATGTAACAAAGAGACGTCTTCTGGTATGTTGAGGGTATGTTTATGTTGTGCAAGATGTTGTGAGAAGGTGGAAGTGTTCTCTTTTTTAGTGTGTTCTTGGGAACGGGAAGTTAGTGATCTACAGGTTCTACCTATATATGTAGCATCACAATCAGAGCACTGTAATTTGTAAACACCACTACGATCCATGTAGTTGATGCAATCTTTTGAATTGGTTAAACATTGTCCTAGATTGTTCAGGACTTTAAAAGAAATGTGGGTATTCTCAACAGATCTTTTTAGGATATATCTGATATCTCCAGAAAGACGTTCTTGAAGGTAAGGTAAGGAAGCATAATGAGGTTTAATGGTCAAGTCTCTGGGGAACGCAGCCTCTCTCAAAAGTTTGAGTTGTCTCTTATTAATAAGTTTGTTAATGAGGTTGGGGTCATACCCATTGTTGGATGCTATTTGTTTTAGAATATTGAGTTCTGTTTGGTAGTTAGATTGTGATAGTGGGATTGTTTCTAGGCGGTGAATATAACTATGGAAGGCTGCATATTTATGTGACATTGGGTGGTTGGAAGATAAAGGTATGATATGATCGGTTTGTGTAGGTTTCCTATAGATACTGAAATCGAAATGGTCGTTTAATCTGGTAATAGTAAGGTCGAGGAAATTAATTGATTGAGACGACTCTAGTTCCATGGTGAACATTATGTTTGGGTGGATTTGATTTATTTTGGAGAGTAATAGATCAGCTGAATTCGAGTTACCTGATATGAAGACTAAACAGTCATCAACATATCGAAACCAATGGAGAATTTCAGGATTTTTCATAATGTGTGTGGATTCTAAGTGATCCATAAATATATCAGCTAGGAGAGGGGAAAGGCAACTACCCATGGCTAAGCCATCAGGTTGTCTGTAAAATTTACTATTGAAAACAAAAAAGTCTTGAGCTAGACAAGTTTGTAATAATTGAATAATTGAGTTAGTGGTAGACATAGTGATAGAATTTGCTCGTAGAAGAGAGTGGACCAGATTAATAGTTTCTTGTTTGGGGACTGAAGTAAACAAATTGCTGACATCAAATGAAAGCATTGTGATGTTGGGATGAAGATTTATTTGTTGGAGATTGTTGACTAGATGAATTGTATTTTTGACTGAAAAGCGAGGGGTGAAGTTCGTCATATTGTTAATGAGATTCAATATGAATTTTGACAGGATAGAAACTGGAGTGTTTATAAAACTAACAACAGGACGAATGGGAATTCCCTCTTTGTGTATCTTAGGTAAACCATACAATCTGGGTGTTAATGGGTTGCTAGGTATTTTATAATATGGAGCATCATGTTCTGACAAAAATTCTGTGAAAAGTTTATTGGTAGCTTTGATTTTATTAATGAACTTTTTTGTTGGATCTTCGGGGAGTGGAGTGAAATTGTTATCTGAAAGAAATGTAGTGACCTTGTCGTTATATAACTTCTGATCAAGAATGACTAGACAATTGCCTTTGTCTGCTTTACTAATGATTAAATTATGGGATTTAATTTTGTTTTGAATAGACTTGAGGATATGGAGTTGGTCTTTCTGTTTTTTGTATGAAAATTGTGGAAAAGGAACGTTGAATGAGTAATTTTGAGAAGTAGAAGGTAGATTGATGGATGATGAGTTGTGGGATGTGTTAGATGTAGTGTTGGTAGTAGAGATATTGAAAGAAGTAGAAGTTGGTGGGAAATTTTTGTTTTTGAATTTGAAGATGGTTTTGTAGCAGGAGTTTCTAATTGAAGTTTTTTGGTTTAGAGGGACTGAGAGATTCTGTATGATAACATCTAGCTCAATGGAGAGACTCTGAAGGTCCTTTTCAGAAACCTTCCTCGGAATTGAGTATTTGAGACCTAGATTCAATAAGTCGAGTTCATTTTTATCAAAAGTTACGGAGGATAGATTTTTGAGCCTAGGGTGAAATTGAAAATTAGAAAATTTAGTTTTGTTCTTGTTACTGTTATTATTTTGTGAATTAGATGCATTATTAATGAGTTTATTGAGTTTAGATTTAAGTTTACTGAATTTAATAGAGGTTACACTGTCCATTTTGTCCTGAACATCATTCAGAAGGTTACTTAAGTTATCAAAGCCTATGGATTCAAGTAAAAAGTCATATGTTACCTTAAGTTTACAGTTTAAAAAGTTAAGTTTTCCATAATGGTTGCAAATCTCCTTCTTTAAGATTTTTAGTTGAAAGGTGTTCCTTAAGGTGGTTGGAACATTTCCTGGTGTTTTAATTCTACAAAAGGTTGGAAAAACTTTGTAGTTGATACATTGTGAGATGAACCATATATCCAACTTGAGAGTACATCTTTTAGTGGCTAAGCGCATGTATTGAAGAGCCAAGTTGACCATACCGTCAATTAACAAAATCCACAAGGAAAATAATTCCTGTAGCTGGCTGTATACCACGTATAACAAAAGAGGTTAGTCTTTGTATGTGGGTATATTTTATTTTATAAAAACCCTTAAAAGGCCAACATTACAAGCACGAACGTTTTCGGAACAACTGTTCCATCATCAGGTTAAAATGCCTAAAATAAGTATAAACCATTTAGTTACAGCAAACGTGGTTTAAAATTTTGACTAAGGTTAAAAACAATAAAATGGTTATACTTACAGGTTAACATGCCTGAGCCACCAAAATATTTGGGTAAAAACCCTTTAAAATGAAAAATGTTACCAAAGATTGTACATGATGTTTATGATATTATATGATGTTTAATATTTTAATTAGATTTTACTTCAGGTAACATACACCCATGCTTAAGTGAGTTCCAGTGTCCGGAGAGTAAACCTCTTCAAACGGACTACGGTTGGCAACTGATTGATGAAATACTCATGAGCGGTGTCAAAAACAAAATGTCAATGAATCATGAAACAGTGTTAGTTAAACATTATATCACTACAGCCAAAAGATTAAAAAACTTTGATGATGTTAAAATGATAACAGTAATCCAGGTGTTGGAATTTAAAAATTTTTTCTATAATTATTTAATATTGGATGTAAAAGATGTAAATTACTGGTGTTGATGAAGGTCATGTTTAAGAAGATGACGTATGCATTAGGCAGCTTATGTTACTCTTTATCGTATGGAGTGTGGTCTAAAAGGTGTAATTTGTGAAGAATTAGCTGAAATATATGGAAATGTCCTTTTATGTTGCTAACATCTAGGACAAGGAAGAATAATTAGTATATATTTGTAGCTAATGTAAGACTTTTTTAAGTAGATGAAATTGTTTAATACTGCTAGTATCGTAAAAATTTTTTTTTTTTTTTTTTTTTTTTTTTTTTTTTTTTTTTTTTTTTTTTTTTAATATAAGTGAGTCCAATAGTTTGAGAAAAAAGTGATTGAAAATCTTCCGGCTGAAGAAATTAAAGTTATAATTTATGTGATTAAATTTAAAAATTTATGGAAAGACTGAGATCCTCAGAGACCTGGCAGGAATAACAGTAAATGGAATGACTAAAGAATAAAGGAGAGTGGGTTAAAGGGAAATGAATGAGTTAATCAACAAAATTAGAGATGATAGAGGTCCTTCATGCTTGAAGCATCTAGCACCCTGAACAAAATATATTTTGGTTGTATTAAAATCCGATAAATAAAAGTCTAAAATTTTTATTTGTGAGTATGGTGTACTAAGTTGTTGACTAAGAGAGGGGGGAGCAATGGTTGAATAAAGGTTTAGGTAAAGTGGGAGAAAGTGAATTCTGATGAATTGCTGGATTGTGTTTAAATGTTTACTGAGTTTAGAACTAATGGGTGGATGGTAGATATATGAAAAGACAGAGAACTAGCAAAAGAAAAGAGAATGGACAGGAATATGGTGAAAACGTGAAGATTGTAAAATAATGAAATAGTGAGGTATAAAAGATATGATGTTAACAATAGGGGGCTGGAAAATTCTTTTGGAGGGAGTGTTGTGACAGTAGTGTAGAGAGAATGGTTGTTTTTAAAAAAAAAACAATAATTGTTAAGAAGGATTAAGGTGTTGACATTTATAGAGGAAGGACAGATGAAGAAGATGGGGTAAATTTGAGAAGTGTGGGTTATGAGAAGAGTTGTCGGTGTAAGGGTTGAAAGTCATCTTCTTAAACATGACCTTCATCAACACCAGTAATTTACATCTTTTACATCCAATATTAAATAATTATAGAAAAAATTTTTAAATTCCAACACCTGGATTACTGTTATCATTTTAACATCATCAAAGTTTTTTAATCTTTTGGCTGTAGTAATATAATGTTTAACTAACACTGTTTCATGGTTCATTGACATTTTGTTTTTGACACCGCTCATGAGTATTTCATCAATCAGTTGCCAACCGTAGTCCGTTTGAAGAGGTTTACTCTCCGGACACTGGAACTCACTTAAGCATGGGTGTATGTTACCTGAAGTAAAATCTAATTAAAATATTAAACATCATATAATATCATAAACATCATGTACAATCTTTGGTAACATTTTTCATTTTAAAGGGTTTTTACCCAAATATTTTGGTGGCTCAGGCATGTTAACCTGTAAGTATAACCATTTTATTGTTTTTAACCTTAGTCAAAATTTTAAACCACGTTTGCTGTAACTAAATGGTTTATACTTATTTTAGGCATTTTAACCTGATGATGGAACAGTTGTTCCGAAAACGTTCGTGCTTGTAATGTTGCCCTTTTAAGGGTTTTTATAAAATAAAATATACCCACATACAAAGACTAACCTCTTTTGTTATACGTGGTATACAGCCAGCTACAGGAATTATTTTCCTTGTGGATTTTGTTAATTGACGGTATGGTCAACTTGGCTCTTCAATACATGCGCTTAGCCACTAAAAGATGTACTCTCAAGTTGGATATATGGTTCATCTCACAATGTATCAACTACAAAGTTTTTCCAACCTTTTGTAGAATTAAAACACCAGGAAATGTTCCAACCACCTTAAGGAACACCTTTCAACTAAAAATCTTAAAGAAGGAGATTTGCAACCATTATGGAAAACTTAACTTTTTAAACTGTAAACTTAAGGTAACATATGACTTTTTACTTGAATCCATAGGCTTTGATAACTTAAGTAACCTTCTGAATGATGTTCAGGACAAAATGGACAGTGTAACCTCTATTAAATTCAGTAAACTTAAATCTAAACTCAATAAACTCATTAATAATGCATCTAATTCACAAAATAATAACAGTAACAAGAACAAAACTAAATTTTCTAATTTTCAATTTCACCCTAGGCTCAAAAATCTATCCTCCGTAACTTTTGATAAAAATGAACTCGACTTATTGAATCTAGGTCTCAAATACTCAATTCCGAGGAAGGTTTCTGAAAAGGACCTTCAGAGTCTCTCCATTGAGCTAGATGTTATCATACAGAATCTCTCAGTCCCTCTAAACCAAAAAACTTCAATTAGAAACTCCTGCTACAAAACCATCTTCAAATTCAAAAACAAAAATTTCCCACCAACTTCTACTTCTTTCAATATCTCTACTACCAACACTACATCTAACACATCCCACAACTCATCATCCATCAATCTACCTTCTACTTCTCAAAATTACTCATTCAACGTTCCTTTTCCACAATTTTCATACAAAAAACAGAAAGACCAACTCCATATCCTCAAGTCTATTCAAAACAAAATTAAATCCCATAATTTAATCATTAGTAAAGCAGACAAAGGCAATTGTCTAGTCATTCTTGATCAGAAGTTATATAACGACAAGGTCACTACATTTCTTTCAGATAACAATTTCACTCCACTCCCCGAAGATCCAACAAAAAAGTTCATTAATAAAATCAAAGCTACCAATAAACTTTTCACAGAATTTTTGTCAGAACATGATGCTCCATATTATAAAATACCTAGCAACCCATTAACACCCAGATTGTATGGTTTACCTAAGATACACAAAGAGGGAATTCCCATTCGTCCTGTTGTTAGTTTTATAAATACTCCAGTTTCTATCCTGTCAAAATTCATATTGAATCTCATTAACAATATGACGAACTTCACCCCTCGCTTTTCAGTCAAAAATACAATTCATCTAGTCAACAATCTCCAACAAATAAATCTTCATCCCAACATCACAATGCTTTCATTTGATGTCAGCAATTTGTTTACTTCAGTCCCCAAACAAGAAACTATTAATCTGGTCCACTCTCTTCTACGAGCAAATTCTATCACTATGTCTACCACTAACTCAATTATTCAATTATTACAAACTTGTCTAGCTCAAGACTTTTTTGTTTTCAATAGTAAATTTTACAGACAACCTGATGGCTTAGCCATGGGTAGTTGCCTTTCCCCTCTCCTAGCTGATATATTTATGGATCACTTAGAATCCACACACATTATGAAAAATCCTGAAATTCTCCATTGGTTTCGATATGTTGATGACTGTTTAGTCTTCATATCAGGTAACTCGAATTCAGCTGATCTATTACTCTCCAAAATAAATCAAATCCACCCAAACATAATGTTCACCATGGAACTAGAGTCGTCTCAATCAATTAATTTCCTCGACCTTACTATTACCAGATTAAACGACCATTTCGATTTCAGTATCTATAGGAAACCTACACAAACCGATCATATCATACCTTTATCTTCCAACCACCCAATGTCACATAAATATGCAGCCTTTCATAGTTATATTCACCGCCTAGAAACAATCCCACTATCACAATCTAACTACCAAACAGAACTCAATATTCTAAAACAAATAGCATCCAACAATGGGTATGACCCCAACCTCATTAACAAACTTATTAATAAGAGACAACTCAAACTTTTGAGAGAGGCTGCGTTCCCCAGAGACTTGACCATTAAACCTCATTATGCTTCCTTACCTTACCTTCAAGAACGTCTTTCTGGAGATATCAGATATATCCTAAAAAGATCTGTTGAGAATACCCACATTTCTTTTAAAGTCCTGAACAATCTAGGACAATGTTTAACCAATTCAAAAGATTGCATCAACTACATGGATCGTAGTGGTGTTTACAAATTACAGTGCTCTGATTGTGATGCTACATATATAGGTAGAACCTGTAGATCACTAACTTCCCGTTCCCAAGAACACACTAAAAAAGAGAACACTTCCACCTTCTCACAACATCTTGCACAACATAAACATACCCTCAACATACCAGAAGACGTCTCTTTGTTACATAATATACCCCAAAAAAATTTTCTAAAATTAGATCTATATGAAGACTTGGAAATAGTCAAGGAAAAGCAAAGAAGCCCCAACTGCGTTAATCGCCATGTATCTTTCAACCGTGACTTTCAACCCTTACACCGACAACTCTTCTCATAACCCACACTTCTCAAATTTACCCCATCTTCTTCATCTGTCCTTCCTCTATAAATGTCAACACCTTAATCCTTCTTAACAATTATTGTTTTTTTTTTAAAAACAACCATTCTCTCTACACTACTGTCACAACACTCCCTCCAAAAGAATTTTCCAGCCCCCTATTGTTAACATCATATCTTTTATACCTCACTATTTCATTATTTTACAATCTTCACGTTTTCACCATATTCCTGTCCATTCTCTTTTCTTTTGCTAGTTCTCTGTCTTTTCATATATCTACCATCCACCCATTAGTTCTAAACTCAGTAAACATTTAAACACAATCCAGCAATTCATCAGAATTCACTTTCTCCCACTTTACCTAAACCTTTATTCAACCATTGCTCCCCCCTCTCTTAGTCAACAACTTAGTACACCATACTCACAAATAAAAATTTTAGACTTTTATTTATCGGATTTTAATACAACCAAAATATATTTTGTTCAGGGTGCTAGATGCTTCAAGCATGAAGGACCTCTATCATCTCTAATTTTGTTGAATAACTCATTCATTTCCCTTTAACCCACTCTCCTTTATTCTTTAGTCATTCCATTTACTGTTATTCCTGCCAGGTCTCTGAGGATCTCAGTCTTTCCATAAATTTTTAAATTTAATCACATAAATTATAACTTTAATTCCTTCAGCCGGAAGATTTTCAATCACTTTTTTCTTAAACTATTGGACTCACTTATATTAAAAAAAAAAATTTTTACGATACTAGCAGTATTAAACAATTTCATCTACTTAAAAAAGTCTTACATTAGCTACAAATATATACTAATTATTCTTCCTTGTCCTAGATGTTAGCAACATAAAAGGACATTTCCATATATTTCAGCTAATTCTTCACAAATTACACCTTTTAGACCACACTCCATACGATAAAGAGTAACATAAGCTGCCTAATGCATACGTCATCTTCTTAAACATGACCTTCATCAACACCAGTAATTTACATCTTTTACATCCAATATTAAATAATTATAGAAAAAATTTTTAAATTCCAACACCTGGATTACTGTTATCATTTTAACATCATCAAAGTTTTTTAATCTTTTGGCTGTAGTGATATAATGTTTAACTAACACTGTTTCATGATTCATTGACATTTTGTTTTTGACACCGCTCATGAGTATTTCATCAATCAGTTGCCAACCGTAGTCCGTTTGAAGAGGTTTACTCTCCGGACACTGGAACTCACTTAAGCATGGGTGTATGTTACCTGAAGTAAAATCTAATTAAAATATTAAACATCATATAATATCATAAACATCATGTACAATCTTTGGTAACATTTTTCATTTTAAAGGGTTTTTACCCAAATATTTTGGTGGCTCAGGCATGTTAACCTGTAAGTATAACCATTTTATTGTTTTTAACCTTAGTCAAAATTTTAAACCACGTTTGCTGTAACTAAATGGTTTATACTTATTTTAGGCATTTTAACCTGATGATGGAACAGTTGTTCCGAAAACGTTCGTGCTTGTAATGTTGGCCTTTTAAGGGTTTTTATAAAATAAAATATACCCACATACAAAGACTAACCTCTTTTTTTTATTTTAAAATGATTGAGAATTATTTTTGTATTAACTTTAGAGGCCTAAAAATTGGACAAAGCCGATATACCAGCGAAAATCAATAGAATCAAAAAGGAAAAGACAGTTAAGATTTGATTTCACATTTGATTAAGCAACCGTTTATACATATTTCGGCCTAATAGGCCTCATCAGAACGGCTTTAGCAGTCGCTCTGAACGTGAAAATAAATCTTTTCTGTCTTAGAAAGCAACTCTAACATGGCTTCGTATAGACGCAAATAGCGACATCTGATAATAAAATACGTAATCTAAGAGAGTCGCTAATAACATCTTTATCAACGTCTGTTTTGCCTTGCAATTTTCAAAAGGCACAGATTAAAGCGAAATTCTGAATTTGGTTTCGAAAATTAGTTTACGGATTTTATCAACAGAATCAGTTACAAAGGAGATAGTATATAATGGAGGTCGCATTTGAGTTTATAAAAAATTTTGGATCATCCTGTAAAACATAAAATATTTAATAAGAAAATACGCACTCTTAACATCAATGAGTATCACACGTGCCTTATAATAAATCTGCTTGATCTGTCTTGCATCAATCCAAAGTGATTATTAAATATTTCAGTTTTTTCGCATATTAACCTATGAATTACACTCTCTTTCTCTCTCTCTCTCTCTCTCTCTCTCTCTCTCTCTCTCTCTTTTTTTTTTTCTCTCTCTCTCTTTCTCTCTCTCTTTCTCTCTCTCTTTTTCTCTCACTCTATCTCTCATATTTTTATTGTGTAACTAAGTAGTTTGATGATCCTGTAAATTGTGATTTAGAAGTAATGACTGCTTCTCTCGACTCTCGACGTCAAGATGGTTCCATATTCTATATTTTTAATAAATACCTTTATTTGCAAATTTATTGCTATTTATCCAATAATAAGCATGATCTAGTCCAAAGCATTTTTCTGTTAATACTTGCCACCACTTCCCTGTTTGTAATTTTGATCACTATTGGTCTCACTCTCTCTGGATATTATTATATAATGGATATAATATTTTGGATAACTCTATTATTTGTTATAATTGATGGATTCGACCGTTTCTTGATGGAAATTCATTTTATGTAACAATAAAATACTGAAAACTTTGTTTTTAAAACTTTCACAAAATTTATTTTAAACTCTTATCACTACAGCGGTTTCGGCTGATTGCCTTTCTTAAGTGATCTATTTTTGGCATGCGTTTACACTTTATAGTCTCTAATGAAATAGGTTGAGGAGAAAAGAATTATTTGTTTCTTAACTTAGTTCGATAACTATCCTTTCTTCTTAATGTACCTTCAGTACCTTCGGGTACTGGCGCTATAGTTTCTTACAAGTTTAGTTGCCTCGGTGTCATAGACCAGGTGGGTCTAAAAAATGGAAATAGAGAGTTGTTTTTTTTTATTTTGTAGGAATTTACAATAGGTAAATATATTAAGACGCAAAAAAAATTATTTAAACTTTATCAAACTAAACCAAAAAATTGATTTGAATAGTTATTGAAAAAGAAAATGCAATGTGTATTAATTGTTCCTTATAAAATAAAAATAAATAAACGTCACACGATAGATATAGCTTAAAAATATTATATGAATATAGATGCAGCAAATAGCTACAAAAACAAAACGATATACTTTTATCGTAGTTTCCTACAGTCCTGACTTATACCTGTGATATGCTCCAAACACATAAATGCATTGCATTTGTAGTAGGAAACACGAGCTAATATATTCTTTCTCCAGTCGCAGTATATGCACCTTCCAGCAAGTAATGGCATTTCTTGATTTTCCGGTGCATTACTTTGAGTTACTTCCATAAGCCTCATCTTCAGCGTCCTCGGAAGATTGCTAAGAGCTGTTCTCCTTTTCAACTGTGGATGAAGCAATGCGTTTCCTAATTGTCTTAATAAATGTCTTAGCCGTATATTTGTGTCTGCGTTGATTGCTCTATATACCACCTGAGTATTGATTCCTGCAACATTTAATAATGTGTAGGATATCACCATGGGCCATTTTCTGCTATTCCGGGAGCAGGTGTAACTAGCGCACAACTTATCTACAACGTCGACAACCCCTTTTGTATTATTATAAGTACTACTATCATAATGATGGTGCATGCTGGATATTTAAATCACATGTTTGCGTTGCTTTGGGATATAAGAATTGATTGTGATTTGCACTATCTTAAAAGCACATCACTACGTTTGTTAGAAAATTTATTTGGGCCATCGGGTTGAAATCACACGTAGACTTCCATTGAAGTGTAAAATACTTTTGAATCACAAACTGCAAATATCTTGAGTCCGTATTTATTAGGTATTGAGAGAATGTACTGACGGAACGAACAATTTTCTCTGAAAGCAGGGAGCATCTCATCAATGGTAGCAAATGCTAAATGAATATAATTATTTTGACAATTTTTTACGAACTGTTCAAACACCACACAAATGTGAGTTAGCTTGTTAATTTTTGACTGCTCTGCACGTGTTTTTTATCATCAAGCCTAATGTAACGAAGAAGAAATCGGAATCTTTGTAGAGTCATCGTAAGATAAAAAATTTCTAGACTAAAACCATTTCTCCTCCAAACATCTTCTACGCATGTACAATTACAGTGACCTAGCCCAGGTAAATACAAGAGTCCTATACACGGATTTCCATTTCATCAGTGAGATTAGCATTTCGCTCTCGCGAATAGTTTTCTTGAATGGAGGCTATAAATTTATTTATATTTTCCACAATGATACCAATTATCCCGCCATCCAAGAAATAATTCCAAATCCCGACAGCGTCCTTTAGTACTAATCATTAGTACTTTTTGTAAGCCCTGATAAGCGAATTATTATGTTATCCTGTCTTGTTCTAGTGGATCTTGACTTGTTCTAGTGAAGGATGCTTCTTAGAGTGTGTTGTAAGGTTCTAGTCCAAAATCATAAAAATTTAGCATGACTTCCTAATACATACTCTAGTTTTTGAACATACCTATACAGAAAAGGCGCAACTGTTTTATCCGCATCTGATATCTCTTGTTCTGATTAACTATCGTGATTTATGACTTCCTCACAGTCCTGTTTCTCTTCCTCTGATTTAATTCAATATCACTATTATCTAGTCTTACTTCTTCTAAAAGTTTTTGCAAGTAAGCTAGCCCGTGCTCGTAATCGCCAATTGCTAAAATCTAACAATCTTTTAATTAGAATTAGAGAAATGTACAAATATCTAAAAACTTACCTCAAAATATTTTTATAACGATTTTGGGGGCGCGGGTCTCAGACACCCAAAAGCTCGTTTACTATACCACACTATTACACTGTAATAGTCACACGGCGACTAACCGTCAGTCACAACGGTACATGAAGGTACTGAAACGTTCGATTCCATACAATAACCTGTTTAATAGCAACATAAAAAACAAGTCTACCCGGTCTCTCATACAGTAACTCCACTACCCACAGGTTGATGTCTTTCTTTTCTGATATTTATCATGTATTTAACTTTATCATCATTAATGCCCTTACAAATCTTCTTAAATTTTTGCCGAGTTTACTTTTACCTTCCATTTTTGTCGATCCTTGGCCACTATTTTCCATTGTCTCACTGTCATTTTCTGCAGATTCTCTTTGACAGCATCTTTCAACCATCTTTTAAGTCATTCTACAGATATTCTTTATCTGGTCTTTTCCACAACACATTGTTTATAAGGGAATTGTAGTAGACAGTAACGAGTTAACTTCCATAAACAGAGTTAAGTTCCTAAACCATCTCTAAGTTTAAAACGACCATTTATTTTGTTTTATCATCATCTACTTTTAAACCAATATTTAATGCACCTTTTTCAAAACTCTACAAAAACTTTTAACGTAATTGTGCTATTGCATCTACGTCATCCGCAGAAGCAAGAATGATCTTTGAACCTCGAGTCCCCGAGCAGCGAAGTGTGGTTTGATTTTCGAATAAATTTAGGAAGAAAGTATTTGATAAGATTCTGAAACTATTTTATTGTGGCATGTCTAAGTTAAATATTAAATACTATGTTTGTATGGAAATAACACAGAATTGATTGTAATGACAATTACATTTTACCTAAAAAATTAGACGTTTTGAATTCCGCTCCGGAAATCTTTCTCAGAAATGATTAATAAATAATTTTGTTGAAAAACGGTGTATATAACCGCCAAGATTGTGAACAAGGTTATGATCGTCAAAAAAATTTGAAGTTGATTCACTTTTTCCCACGGTGTTATAGGCAACAGCCACATTTGGCTGAGAAGATGTGAGAACGAATGTTTTGCCCCATTCAAAATTCAAACTCTGATTAATCTGATTATTCTAAGTATTTGTATTGATAAAATGTGATGTAAATGTTTGTATGTGTGTACATTTTTCCTATTTAGTGAACGTGTGTTGTGTGTTGCATATGTATTGTGTATGATAGAGAATTACGTGTATACATGGTTTCTTATTCCGCTATTGTTGGTATATTCTTGTTGGTGACTTCTTCTTTAAGTATTGACAACCATAGCTTGTTTTATTCTGCTAATGGGTTTACTACACTTTTTTACATTGAGTAGAATAAAGGGTACTTTTTTGATTTTTTTTTTTCATGTCTGTTTCTTTCATGACTATTGTTGCATTTTTCCATTATTCTTTATGTTCATTGTCCTACGCATGTTTGCATATCTGTGATCTGTCGGATCTCTCTTGTATGTTGTTTGGTTTGGTTTTGGGTAGGATAGATTTATAAATACATAAATACGAGCTGTTATACATAGGCCATACTATGGGTCCAAAAGCTGGAAAAATGTTTATTTAATAAAGTTTTTATTTCTCATATGCAGAAGCATCGTTAATCATGCAGTCCAAATGGTTACTGACCATCGTCTTTGTTGATTTTTTTTACGTAATAAATTTGGAGTATGGAGAGTTTTTATCTCTTTTTAAACATGAGTTTCTCTCGATGTAACTTGAAAACTTGTTTCACTTCAACAAAACAAAAAATTTGCACTTCTTGGACGTCGAGAGTAAGATGGCGTTTTCTTTTATTTTTCTCTGGGATTTACCTGTTTTCAGTAATCTTTGATCAACTCTTCACATAGTTTTTGCATTAGAGTGCCGTGTATCTGAGAATTTTACAGCAACAGTAGCACAAGTTTAAAGATTAAATTTTAGATCTTTGTTTTTTATCAATAACTCAGTAACCATGAACAAAGCACAATATTTTTTTCTTATGATTTAATTTTAGTACACAAATTTATATTCAGAATGGACTGGCGTCAAGTTTCAAGGCATCAAGTATAATTTATTTATTGGGGCTTCAAAAGCAAAATTAGATAAAAAGGATAAGCCATCTTAAAAATAGAGAAAAAAATTACTACGAAAGGACTGAAAGAACTAGACAGTAGAGGTAAAGCAATACAAAACGTAAAATAACATGGGAACAAACAGCTTTTGTAAAAAAATAGGAGCGAGTAAATAAAATTTAAAAAGCAAAACATTTATGGTAATGATTATTCATGTCGTTACCAAAATTAATATAAATTCAGGAAAAAATGCGTAGATTCTTTTATGAATACAAGGTTTTGGTATATAATTTTATTTTTTATATATAGCATAAATTTTAGAATTAAGTTTGTCACAAATATTTTTTTTCTTTTAGCTCACTAATGTACAACGATATTTCAAAAATACATGATGAGGCATTTTCCAGCTTGGGACACCTGATTGAACTGTAAGTAGCTTTTGTTGAATTTTTTACTTACAATTATACCGGTTTGACCACTCAAAAGTTTCTACCCTGATATTTGACAATATTTCATCATCTTCTACACAAAAATTAATTAAGCACAAACTAAAAATTAATTAAGCGAATTATAGAAGCACTATACATAAGATCTAATCTTAACTGTCTTTTCTAAAAAGTTAATTGTTTGCAAAATAGATTGTTGAAAATTTTATTTATAACTATAATGTATAAATACTTAAATTGCTTAATACTTCATAACCTTTTCTACGAACAATAACAAAAAAGTAAAATTTAAAAAATATATATTTATTAAATTGAAATTGTTTAAACAAATTGCTTTAAACAAATTTATTTTTATGATCTATGCCTTGAGGCATAAATCCTTTTGTCCTTTTGTGAAATCGGCCTCGAAGGCGGATGAACCAAAGATTTGATCAACGGTATAAGGATGAGGAAGCACAAGTAAAGCAAACACTCCATTAAAGATCCACAGCGATACGCCCTAGTCAATCAATCATGGCAATGCCAGAGAAAAACCTGTTATTCTAGGGCAATGCTCAGTACTAAAATAAATTCCGAAGTAAGTCCTCCGATCGGGTCTCCGGGAATGACAGTTTTAAGTTTACCAAAAGATAATAAATTGAAGTGCAGAAAGAATATCAGAACCTGCACATGGAATTTCAAAACTTTAAACAAAGCAGGAAAAATCCACAATGCAATACAGGAGATGAAGAGAATGCATATTGAAATCATGGGAATATCAGAAATGAGATGTCCAGATTCTGGAGAAATACAAATAGAAGATCACAAGGTATATTACTTTGGAAAAAGTGATGGATCACATGAATATGGAGTCGGAATAATCGTAACACCTAAGGTTGCCAAATGCGTTACTAACTTTACACCAATATTAGAGAGAGTGATGTTACTATAATTAGAAGCCAACCCTATTATTATAAACATCATCCAAGTCTACGCTCCCACTGCAGACAAAGAGGAGGAAGAAGCAATTGAGTTCTATCAGAACATCAACAGTATCATATAGAAAATTCCTCGACAGGAAGTTCTCATTATTATGGACGATCTTAATGCCAAAATTGGAGCTGGAGATAAGACACAGTACATTGGAGAACATGGAATTGGAGTCAAAACCGAGAGAAGGGACCTCCTAAAAAAATTCGCAGAAGACTCAGAACTAGTTGTCTCTAACACCTTCTTCTAATTACCACCTCGCAAGCTGTACACGTAGAAATCCCCTCAAGACAGACCCGGGAGAATTGTTAGGAATCAAATAGACTACATTTTAGTAAATAAAAGATTCCGAAACAGCTTTACATCTGTCAAGACTTATTCTAAAGCAGACTTAGAGACAGACTACGTTCCACTGGTGGAAGTATTTCAAGTCAAACTCAAAACAATGTAGAAAAGGTAAGCACAATCATACGACCTACGTATGCTAAAAGACCTTGATATGAGGATGAGAGTCCAAGCCACGTTAAACGAGCAAAAGACTGCAATTAGAGACGAAACGAATGAAATAGTGCAAAATGTAAAGGATAAACACCTAAAGACAGGATAATGTATAATGATAAAATGTAAAGGATAAAATAGATTAATGAAGAAAAAATCATGGATGTCCGATAAGATCCTGAAACTAATGGACGAGAAAAGAGAAGCCAAGAATGACCCAGACAAATATAAAACTATAAACATTTTAATAAGAATGAAAATCAGAGAAGCGAAAGAAAAAAAGCAAGAGAAAGATGCGAAGAAATTGAGACTCTGCAGTTAAAGTATGATAATCACAATGTACATAGGAAAGTTAAAGAACTCACAGGGGGACTAAGACGAAGGCAGAAAGGAAATATAACTTATTCTGATGGAAACATCATCTTGGACAAACAGAGTAAAATAAGAACGTGGAAAGAATATCTGAAAACCTATTTAGAGACCAAAAAGAAAACACCTTTGAGCTAGAAGAAGAGGTAAATGATGGACCAAAAATATTATAGCAGGAAGTTTATTCCGCAAGAACACAGTTAAAGTATGGCGAAATGGCAGGCCCTGATAATACACAAGCAGAACTACTTAAACTAATGGACAACGAATCAATAGCAATAATCGCAAAGATATTTGGCAACATATACAACTCTGCAGAAATACTAACAGAATGGCTGAATTCTGAGTTTATTGCACTTCCAAAAAAAATTACCGTACTATAAGCCTCATGAGTCATCTCCTAAAATTGTTTCTAAAGATAATTCATAAAATAATCTACAAGCTGTGTCAAAGTCAAATTTCCCCCAACCAGTTCAGGTTAACAAATGCTGTTGGTACTAGACAGACTTTGTTCTCAGTACAAGTCTTATTCCAGAGATGCAGAGATGTCAACTGCGACGTATACGCATGCCTGGTTGATTACGAGAAAGCTTTTGATCTAGTACAGCACGCTAAGATATTGCAAATACTAAAAGAAACAGGAATTAACAACCAAGATCTGAAAATAATTAGAAATCTTTACTGGAATCAGACAGCAAATCTCAGAGTTGAAGGTGAACACACTGGCTATGTGAAAATCATGCGTGGAGTGAGGCAAGGCTGTATTTTGTCTCCTCTAATCTTCAATCTTACTCTAAAAGAATATTTATTGAAGCTTTGCACGAAACTTAAAAAGGTATTCTACTAAATGGTTACCGGCTAAACAACATCGGATTACTTAGAACACCTACAAGTTCTTATGGACAAAATCACGTATTAGAGTCAACAATATGGACTCAATATAAATGTTAAGAAGGCAAAGCTTATGATAATTAGCAAGAAAAGGATAACAGAAGGCTCTACGTCAACCAATCCCCTGTAGAAAGAGTGACGCACTACAACTACCTTGGCACCATAATAAATGAGGAATGGACCAACTACCAGGAGATTAGAGCACGCATCGGAAAAGTTAGATCCACCTTCAATCTGAGGGGGGCCTTCTTAAAGAGTTATAAACTCTCTCTTAATACAAAAGTAAGAATGCTGCTATGCTACGTCTTCTCTGTCCTTTGATGCTTAATGATGCTTAATGCTTAAGATCCCGTGGACTGACCGAGTCACAAATGAGGAGGTCCTCAGACGAACGAATAAGAACCGAGCATCTTGGTTAAAGAACCTCAGAAACTGGTTCAATACAACATATGTGCAGCATTTCCGCGCTGCTGCAGATAAGATAAAGATTGCCATGACGATCGCCAACATTTTTATGCACATCAAGAAGAAGATGCCGCGAGGTGCCTTAAATTAAAAAAAAAAAAAACATAAATTTTCGTTGATGTTGCGACGAACGCAACCAAAGATATTGCGACTTTTATAAATTTAGTTTTGTAAATGATAAAATCGAGAGGGTCTAAATCGCTTCGCTTTCAAACTTTTATCTTTTTCGTAATATAGACGGCTTACTTTAAAAGGAATCATTTCAAAAAAATTGTCCAAACTTGAAGTGTTTTAAATGGTTCTTTTTAAACTGCTTATTGTTTATAAACAAAGCCCGGTAAATTTTTGAAACAAAAATTGAATAACTAGAGTTTTTAGGGTCGTAGGGCATTATATTTTTTGTTGAATTCGTGTAAAATGTCCAACGTGGTAATTAAAAAAAATTAACTTCCTACATGTTATTGCGTTTAAGTTTTTTAGTTGTTTATTAGCTAAAAATCGCAGTACTTTTCTAATCTATTTTATAATATTTAACATAAACTTTTATTTGGTAAATTATTTAATTTGATAAGATACGACTCTCTCTTCATTTTGGTGCTTTTAGAATTCATGTAGACTCAATACTTTACACATAATAACGTTTTAGATAATAAAAGTTTTTGGGATACATAATTTCAATTTTGCAATAACTATTAATTAAAACTTTATAAAGCTGAATATTTGTGATATTGTACTTATGCTCACGCATAATTAGAGTTTTTTGTACATTTTTAGAAAAGTTATTAATGATTTTTAGAAAATCGACTTTTGAACCTATTTTTGCAATAATTAAGTAACCAATTGACAAAAATATCGTTAAAACCATCACTTTAAAAAAATTTCACGATTTTTTGGTAAAATTGTCATTTTCTGTATATTTGCCGGTCTTTACCTTCAGTATTTAAAATGAAATAGCGAGCTTACATTGTTTATATATTGTTTATAAGTAAAATATTACGTTTAATATTTTGCAGATTTTGTTTATTACACATTGTTATGACCAAATGTATCAGAAGCAGTTGTTAGATACCTGTATCAACGAGTGTCATCGAAAAATCGTTAGTTTCCTGGTCTATATACATGTGCCAGCAGTTTAAGTTTTACAATTTACAAAAAAAATTTTATGAAATACTAATCCATGCAGAATGTAACAAAGTGGCATTCGTTAGCGTAATTTGGGTAAAAATACATGTTTTCGTAATGACTTACCTTTTTCATACAGAGGATTGTAATTTGTTACTCGGGATTTTTCACATATTAATTTGTTTACGTGGGAAATACGATTTTTGTAGTTATTAATTTAGCAGTCAGTATTTTAGATAATTAATTTATATTTTAGTTTATAGATAAAGTTTGTAGAAAACTACATTAGTATCAATCCAGATTTTTAACACCATAGTATAATATTACACTGTTACGCCTTTTTGACGTTCATTAAAAATCACTGATAGCTAAATGGCAGCAATGTCTAACATGAGATAGACTAATTTGCCTTCTTTACCTTGATATAACAAATAAATCATTTTATACTGTCTAAGAATACAGTGTAGAACAATCAAATGAAAGAAATTCCTAATTTTAATAATAATGCATATTCAAAACAATCCTGAAATAGGTTAATTTTAAATTGTGAAACTATATAAATGTAATATTTATGTAGGTACCATGTTTCATTTCTAAATGTTACTCTTATAGTGAGTTGTCAAGCTATAAATGTTGAAATAGAAAATATTAGCTTATGAAATATCATTCATAACAAAGTAACAAAGTAAAAGGAAAAGATCCAAGTGGTTGAATGTATACCAGAGTTTCAAAAAACTTACGTAAAAGTAAATACTTCTGGTGTATAATGGTATATTTTATTAATAAAAATTATTGAAGATTTATCCAAAAGGATTACAAATCTTCAAAACAAATTATCAAAACAACTGTCAAACTTAGTGTGAATTTTGGGGTTCTCCCGGAAAAATATTAATTTTTGACGGTTCTTTAAAGATATTTTAATTGTGTTAATTAATTATTAATCTTCCCGAGGTTTGATAAATTTCGACTGATTATTGGTAAATAAATAAATTTGCGTTTGTCCAGTCAATGTGAAATAAAAGTGAGCTCTAAGTGAAGTGAAAATGTTTCCAACAGGGAACGGACCAGGATCAAGTGATTTTAAGTACGCTACAGTGCAGTTTCCAACTATAATACAGAACGAGGCTACAAACCTAATACATCCGTATCACCAAGGAAGTCAAATAAATACTCAAGCTCAATTGTGCATCACAATTGTGCTCAAATCAACCAACAGTAAACCAAATGATACCTTTTGATAATTATTAACAACAATATCAGGTACAGCCAATAGTTGCCCAACAAACCAACTTTTCTCATTCTGTATCAAACTTTTAAGCTAACTTAAACTTAAACAATCATCCAGAAACCCAAAATGGATATGATTCGATCATATCCATTCTATGATGAAGAACATGAAGACAAGACTCTCACAATAATAAACACCAATTCAAAAGAAAAAGAAGCTCCAATTACACTCTCAAATAGGTTTCGATCACTTCCATAGGAAAACTTTGTAAATGCTAAGAATAAAAATCTACCAATCTTAAAACCCCCTTTAATTTTTATATATTGCGTGAATGAGTATACAAAAAATAATAAATAATTTATCTTAAGCAGTAAAAGTAGAAACTTACTTTACTACAGCCTTAACAAACAACACAATAAAAATTTAATCAATAACACCTGAATCCTACAGAAAACTAATACATCACGTAAGTGAAGAAAGCATCGTCCACCATACATACCAACCTAAGAAAAAAAGAGCATACAGAGTAGTTATTCGAGACCTACACCACTTCTTTCCGATAGATATAATAAAAGCGGAAATTCAAAACAGGGGTCATAAGCTAAGGAACATTAGAAACAGATTGAGCCGTAAACCATTACCATTATTTTTTGTGGACTTCAAGCCTCAAACAAAAAACAAAGAAATATTTGAACTACAGTATATACAACATTGTAAAATAAGGGTAGAACCACCTAGAATTAAAAGAAATATACCATAATGTATACGATGTCAAGAATATGGTCACACTAAAACGTACTATGCAAAACCATATTTGTGTAAAATCCGCTGAATCACACAATACAAAACACGCCAGCAACTTGCACTCACAGCAACGGAGACCATCCTTCTAATTATAGAGGATATTCTGTTTATCGTGAAAAACTACTAAATTAATGTCTACTACTAAATGTCAGATATAATGACAAATCAAAGCAAATTACCATTCAAAATCCTGTCAACAGTCCCAATGTAAATATACCTATCTAACATCATGCTCATAATTTCAACACAATCAGTTATAGAGATGCTGCTATTGGAAACATAAATGATGATAACAAAAATAACACGAATTAGCAGATAAACTACCAAATTTCCTAAAATAATTTAAAAATATATTCTCTCAACTCTTAAACCAAAATAGCATGATTTTAATCATGTTAACTACAGTCATTAACAAAATAACAAAATAGCTTTCAAGTCATAACAAATCGCGTGGAAAGCTAATGGCATTTCAAACCATATACTAGAGATATTACTGTTTTTAAAAATGAATAATGTAGACATTCTATTAATATTTAAAAGCCATGCCACACAAAGAACGGTTACTATACTGTGTATTATGCAAACTTTATTATTAAATCAAAAAATTAAACACTATGTAGTCCAACCATAAATTACAAAAAAAAATACAAGCAGCAATCATTAAAATCCAAACAAAAATCTCTCAGTGTAGCATCTGTCTACGCCCACCTAGACATCCCATTTCAAGCGAAGAGTATCATGATTTCATTAAAATTTTTGGGTCCAAACTCCTAGTAGCAAGAGACTGGAATGCCAAACACACCACATGGGGTTCCAGATTAATCACGCCCAAATGTCGAGCATTAATGAATATCGTTTAACAAAATAACTTAAAATACTTAAGGAAGAACCTACTTACTATTGGAAGAACCAATATACTGGCCTACAGATCCCAACAAAATTCCAGATTTGGTAGATTTTGCAGTAACAACGGAATAGCTAACATTCAAAGTGCAATGGGGTCAAACTTTGATTTAACATCAGATTACAGCACAATAATAATAACTTTAAGCACACACATAATAATATGGAGAACACCACCATCCAAACTCACAACTAAAGAAGCAAACTGCGATGTTTATCAAAAAATAGACCAGAAAAGCTAGATATTAGAATAAAAGAAAACCATGATGTAGAGAAAGCAGTAGACCTTTTAACAACAGGTTTACAAACAACAGGATAGGAAGCAACACCAAAACAATATAAGAGAACTTCTAGCAGAAAAAAAAAAGAACTTGACGCATATGACACCAAACGAGAAATACACTAAATAAAACGTACCTTTTATAAAAAAAAAGACAGGATAAGTCATAGACTAAATAGAGCATTACATGAAGAAAAAACGACTTTCCAGTTTTATGTTTGGAATCTGAAGCTGGAGACTTCTGGAGAAGTGAAGCAAAATGAATTACTTATATTATTGGGAGATTTTAATGCCAGAATAGGAGACGAAGTAATACCAGGAATAAAACAAAGGTTTAATGAAAGAGTTATTAATTAAAACGGAAAGAGAATGGTGGAATTCTGCACATCAAACGAACTAAGGATAACCAACACATTTTTTGATCATAAAATTGAACACAAATACACTTTTGAAAATACAAGAGGACCTAGACAGACAAACAGAAATATTCACCATAAACAGATAGTGGATGTGAGAAGTTTGACGTCACCCAATGTGGGAAGCGATCACTATTTGGTACTTGATAAAATTAGATTCAATGAAAGATGGAAAGAGAAGCTTTAACAAACCAATTCAGAGGAAATAATAAAAATAGAAAATTTAAGAGATGACTCCATAAAATCATTATATTAAAAAAGGCTAGAACATAAAGTACAAATGGAGAATATCGAAAATGAAAGCAATATAGAGACTAGCTGGAGAAAACTTAAGAAAACTATTCTGTATGCTGCCCGAGAACATATGCTGCACTTGGAACAAAAATAATCAACAAAAAGTGGTCAACGAAAACACCATGGTTTACACTAGAGGTTAAACAAAAAAGTCACCAAAAAAAGAAAGCTTTCCTAAAATATAAGTTAGAAAAAACGAATGAATCATATGAAGAATATAAAAGAATAAAAACTGAAACTCATCAAATGGTAAGAAAAACAAAAACAGACTACTGGGAAACATTAACAAAAGGACTAGAGATGGATTTCTATGGACAACAGAAACAAGTATGTTGCTTAATAAGACAACAAAGAAGCGAAATGAAAGAACTAGTTAAAATAGAATACATACAAGAGGATACATGGGTGGCCTTCCTGACAGAAATGTTTAAAAAACAAAACGAAGAACCTTTACCAGAAACGCCAAATATAATAACTGAGGAAAAGACCGAAATCTGCCAAAACGATGTAAAAGAAGGAATAAACAAACTAAAAAAAAAAAAGTCACCAGGAGAAGATCAAATACCAAATGAACTCTTAAAATATGGAGGTGATCATCTTGTACAACAACTGCAACTTCTTATTAATAAAATAATCACCACGAACAGAATATCAGATGAATGGAGGAGAGCGATCATGGTGATGTTCTTTAAAAAAGAAGATAAGAAAGACCCCAATAATTATCGAGCAATAAATCTATTAAATACAACACTCAAATTGACAACAAGAATAATAGCGACAAAAATAAATGAACTAATATCTCTGCAAGAGGACCAGCAAGGATTTCGGACAGGAAGATCGTGCACGGATGCAGTTTTTGTAATAAGACAAATAAAAGAAAAGTCGCTGGAATACAACAAACCAGCATATATGTATCTAATAGATTTAAAGAAAGCGTTTGATAGAGTGAGAATTCGGGTAGCGATACATTTATTATATGAAAAGGGAATATCACTGGATTTAGTAAAAACCATTAAGAATCTATATAAAGATAACATAGCTATGGTAAGATGTAAACGAAAACTATCGCAACCTATCAAATATGAAACTGGCATTAGACAAGGAAATTCGCTAAGCCCATTAATATTTAATCTGATAATGGATAAATTCATAAAGAAAGTTAAAAAAAGAAGAGGATATAGAATGATAGAAAAGGAAATAAGGATAATATGCTACGCCGACGACGCCATAATAACAGCCGAAAATGAAGATGACCTACAAAGATTAATTAAAAAATTTGAAGATACGGCGCTCATATACAATATGGAGATCTCAACAGAGAAAACTACAGCGATAGTGATATCAGCGAAACCGAGAAGATGTAAACTAGTCGTTAATAACAAAATAATAGAACAAGTGATGGAAACTGAATACTTGGGAATAAAACTGTCAAGCTACTGAAAAGTGGAAGAAGAAGTACAAAAACAAGTGAACATGGCAAACAGAGCAGCAGGATGTCTCGACAACACAATCTGAAGAAACAAGTACCTCACAACGGAAACGAAAACCAGGATATATAAATTAACAATAAGACCGATAATGACGTACACAGCGGAAACAAGAGCAGATACGGCGAAAACACAAAGACTACTGGAAACAACAGAAATGAAAGTCTTACGAAAAATAACAAACCAAACTCTAAGAGACAGAGTAAGAAGTGAGGAAATACGAGCGAGATGTGGTATAGATGAAATAAACGCGTGGACCAAAAGAAGAAAAGTGGAATGGAATCAACACATCGAAAGAATGACAGAAAATAGAATAGTACGCATAGCAAGAGACAAATCGCCAAATGGAAGAAGATCATTGGGACGACCGAGGAAAAGATGGTCAGACAACGTCAATTGACGCTAAAAACCGAAGTTAAACAGACATTTTGCCTATTTATAAAGTAGGAAGAAGAAGAACATGTTTGGAACCTGTCACATGAAGACCACTCTATATGGAAAGCTACAAAAAAATTTAAACGACCGACAATAACAAGTTTACCTTTAAGAAGAACAGATATGGTCTGGGCCGCACAAATGCAGAAAAAACAACAGTATTCGCAGAGCATCTTGTAACTATATTCTAATAACGATGAAGACAATGATTTAAGTATGTACCTCGAAACTCCATGTCAACTATTTCTTCTTCTGACAACATTTACTCCGACAGAGATTTGACAAGAAATAAAAATGCTATATCATAAGAAAGTTGCTGGCTATGATTTGATAACAAGAGAATTACTTTACAAGCTACTGAGAAAATCAGTGGTGTTATTATTAATAATATACAACACTACGTCTTTGCTACTTTCCAATACAATGGAAATTTGCTCAAGTTACTATGATTTCGAAACCTAGTAAATCCGCAACACAAGCAAATTCATATCGACCTACAAGCCTACTCTCAATAATGTCGAAAGTATTAGAAAGGCTACTATTACATAAATTCGAGCAAGTTGTTTCTATAAACGAAAATATACCACAACACCAATTCGCATTTAGACGTAAACACTCAACCATCCAACAATGCTACAAAACAGTAAATATAATTAAAACAACTCTTGAAGAGTAAAAGTTTTGCGCTGGAATATTTCTGGATATACAACAGGAATTTGATAGAGTATGGCATAAAGGTCTCCTCTACAAACTGAAATTACACCTAACAGATCAACTATACTTTATACTAAAATCCTGTCTAACTGATTGCTACTTCCAAGTTAAAATCGAAGACAGCTACTCAAATTACCACATAATATAATCTGGCGTACCTAAGGGTAGTGTTCTAGGCCCATTTCTGTATCTTATATTTACAGCAGATGTTCCAACTATCAATGATACCTTCTTAGCTACTTTTGTCGATGACACTGGAATCTTGGCAGTGGATGTCGACCCTAACGTAGCATCACAAAAAGTACATTATCATTTAGACCAATTACAAAACTGGTTTAAGTGATGAAAGGTCAATGTTAATAACAGCAAATCAGTACAAATTTTTTTATAAAAAGAAAATCTACATGTCCACAAGTTTTTATTAATAATACTCCCATTACCATTAAACCAGTTGTCAAATACTTATGATTGCATCTGGATGAAAAACTTACATAGAAAACGCACATTACAACTAAACGGAAACAAGTATATTTTAGACTAAAAAAATATGAATTGGTTATTTAACAAAAGGTCTCAGTTATCTCTTAAAAATAAACTGCTTCTGTACAAAGCTATACTCATACCAGTTTGGTCATATGGAATAGAACTATGGGGCTGTAGTAAACCTTCAAATACGAAGATACTTCAAACATTCCTATCGAAAATACTCCGTATGATAAGTAAAGCTCTATGGTATGTATCCAATCAAACACTTTACAATAATCTGGACATCTCACTACTTAAGGACATAATAAAGAATCATTCAATAAAATATAAAAATCGCACCATTGATCACAACAACGAACTGATAAATAATTTATTCACCCAACCACTTGCCGAAAGAAGATTGAAAAGAGTATTGCCAGCAGACCTACCGCAACACTACTTAGAGAACCGTCATTGGACGGTAAATAACTCACGTTAATTTACTTAAAGACTATTTACTTTTTACTCTGTGTATAGAATCGATTGCAAACATGCAATGTAACAATAAAAAAAAATCTTCAAAAACGTTTTCGGTCCAGTAGGACCATCATCAGTGAAAAACTTGAAAATATATTTCGCTTTAAAATGAAAAAAACATAAGGTACAATTTTGACTGTTAAATTAAAAAACATGTGGAAAATACTTTCATATAAAGTAGTTGGAATTTGCTACGTAATTAGGTGTGAAAACCTTTGTATTACATGAAAATTATGGGTAATTTTAATGTTATAATGACACTAGGTCGATGTTCATATAACACTGGACCGAAAACAGAAACAGAACAGAATATTTGTAATCCTTTTGGACAAATTTAAAATAATTTTTATATATAAAATATACCATTATACATCAGAAGTCTTTACTTCTATGTAAGTTTTTTTTATCATTTATAAGTTAACAGCGACGTCTATTTAATAATTTTATTGTTTTCAAATTCAACAAAAAACTTAATAATAAATCAAATCATCTTTCTGGCGAAATTCATTACAGCACATTATGAACTTGAAAGGTAATACCGTTTAGTTCTTAATGAGAAAATATACAAAAACCATATGAGTATTCTTTTTATAAGATATCAAATAAAAAAGAAATATAGAGTTAACTAATAAGAGTTCTTCGGATAATTGAGTAAGAAGATAACACAAAAGCGCGGGGTGGATCTGCTTTTCTATTTCACAAACACATTTCTGGATTTATTGCCAACAACCCACGAAACAATAAATGAAATTTTAAAAGCAATTTGAAGACATGTACAAAAAAGGATTGAGTTTTCTTATATAGGGCTGTATTTTGTAAAGTAATAAAAAAAATTTTAGAAAACTGTTATCGACGTTACTCTACTTTAATTGTCCAAACTACATATTTTTATACCTTTTAAGAGACCTTTTTGTAACTGCGTATTTGAGTTACCTATTTAATGCGCGTGCACGTAAAAAATTACAAATTAACTAATTTTTTAATTGAATTGACTAATTTTTTAATCAAAAATTTGGGACAATTATCTAACATAAAAATTTACGACAAAGACATAAAACATATAAAAAAAACCCTAATTTTATTATGTATGAATTTGTATAGTCAATTAGAAATTAGTTAATTTAGAAAAATATGTTTAAAGTTAAACAAATATATAGTTTAAGAGAGCAACAAATATTTTTTCACAGAAAAATTTATACAATCATTAAATTTCTTTTGGATTTAGATTGCAAAATGTTTACATTATAATATTTATATTTAAAATTTTATATTACTTGTAAGGGTACCAATTTGTGTTGTGGTAAAACTAGCATTTATTATGTATTACATATTTTTTTATTTTATTCTTTAAGTGCACTTTTCTAAATTCTATTAACAATATATTAAATTGTAGAAAATATAAAAAGAAATTAAAATGCTATGAAAAGTAATTAAAAATTTTGTTTTTCTAAATTATTCTTTACTTCTTGGTACATTAAATACTTAACTAACTTACCTAATTTTGTAAACTATATTATTTTTTAAATATTGTTCAATGCTTGAAATTAAGTTTAAAAATTAGTAATGTTTTAATAAAATCCATAATATTTTGTAATATGAAAATTAGAGAGCATACTAAAAAAGGATTTTTACTTATGTGATGCCTATATATGAAACACACGGCATGTCAGAAAGACAAAAATGAGTGGGTCATCTAAAGACAGGTAAAAAAAATTGCGTATACGTGCGTAAGTAGCACACAAACCTCCTCCTCAATTTTTTCTCCTTCGTAGGGATGTAGTGGCGTCATGTAATTTGTTTGACTATTTTTGTCCAATTATCTCCCTCCTGTGCGTGTTGTTTTGCTTCAGAGAATGAGTAACCAGTCATCTCCTTTATTTGGTCCGACCATCGTACTGGAGATCTTCCTCTGGATCTTTTACCCGCTACGTTACCTTCAACTGTCATTCGCTCCATGCCTTCTCTTCTTCTAGTTGTATGTCCAAAATATCAAGTATGTATAGTGATGGTTGTGGTGAGTCTAGTTTTTATGTTAAGTTCTGCTAGGATTGAATTATTTGTGCAATGGGTGGTCCATGATATGCGCAACATTTTACGGTAGACCCACATTTCAAATGCCATTATACGCTTTGAATCGGCTTTTTTTATTGTCCAAGTTTCTGAAGCATTTAAAGTGTTTTCTTCCAGATTTTTGTGAGTTTGGCTGTTGCCGATATAGCCAATGTGATGCGTTGACGGATCTCGTCTTCGCATCCCCCACTGTTAGTAATAACAGATCCTAAGTATTTAAATTGCCTGACCACTTCGTAAGCTGCCATGATTTTTATCACTGCCTGATTGTTTCTGATTCTATCGATAATCATCACTTTGGATTTTTGCATATTTATTTTCAAACCATATCCCGTACTCACCGTGCCTAGCCTATTTATAATTTGTTTCAGTTCTTCTGGTGATGACGCTAAGATAACAGTGTCATCAGCGTAACGTAGGTTTTTGAATTTTTTTCCTCCTATCGTTGCTCCCCCTTTCCAATCCTGAAAAACTTGACGCATAATATGTTCACTATATATATATATTGAATACAATAGGGGATATTATGCTTCCCTGCCGAACTCCATATTTTAATTTGAAGTTTTTTGAAACCACATTATTAACTCTTATATTAGCAGAATTATTTACATACAAAGCACACAAACATAACCTGAAAAATTAAAAGAGTTGTCTGTTATAATACATAAGAGTTGTATTATGTCTTTTGGAAGTTAATTTTTGCCATAATGCTCTTTTCTTGCCATATGTCTTGTCTTGCCCATTTCTACTTATATTTTACGATAGCTTTGATAACATCTTTTACTTTGGTTTACAGGTTCTACAGGTAATTTTTATTTTTCTTGTCATTTCTGTCGTTCTAATTTTGTTTCCCTTGCTTTATTTTATGTAACAAGTACACAAATTTTATTGTATTATCAATCCTTTTATCATAAAGAGTAACATCCAACTACTTAATTTCCTTAGTTTTTTCAATATTAATTTTTAGTCCTACTTTCTTTGACACTCGTTTTAATTCTGTTAATATTTCCTGCATTTGGTCCAAGTATAAATAAAAGGAAAACAAAATATATGGAGTGGACAAAGTCGAATCGTCATTTGAATCTGAAGGTAGACAACCATACCATACCTACGAATACGCCTTCACCTTTCTCTACCTAGGCTCAATAATAAATAACAGCAACAACGTCAGTCAAAAAAAGCAAGCACGGATTCTTGGCGGTAATAAGTGTTTTTATGCATACAAATATTATTAATGAAGAGTCAATTACTGAATCCTAAATCCAAGCTTTTTCTTCTTCTTCAGCCTTAAGTAATCCAACTTTGGACATAGGCCTCCCCCAAATCAATCCAGTGTTTTCTATTTTGTGTCACTTGCTTCCAGTTATGTCCTTCTCTCCTCTTAATATCATCAGCCCATCTTATTTGTGGTCTTCCTCTGCCTCTCTTTCCTAACCATGATTGTCTCCATTGTTGTATTTCTTGATTCCATCTTTTATCCTTTAGTCGGGCATTGTGTTCTGCGAAGCTCCATTTTAATTTGGCAGCATGTTCTCCTGCGTCTTTTACTTTGGTTTTGCTTCTAATCCATTTGTTTGTTTTTTTTTTCTATTAGTCTTATCCCGAGCATTGATCTTTACATCGCTCTTTGTGCTTTTACTATTTTATCCATATTAGACTTGGTGAGTGTCCACGTCTGTGAATCATACGTGAGTATAGGGAGGATACACTGATCGTAAATTCTGGTTTTCAAATATTGTTCTATTTTAGTGCTTTTCAAAATCCAACTCTGTTTTTCAAATCCTGCCCATGGTAACATTATTCTTCTGGTAATTTCGGCAGTTTAATTTTCTTTGTTCACTTTCATTATCTGTCCCAGGTAGATGTATTCGCTTACTGTTTCTAAATTTATGTCGTTCAACGTTATTTCTCTAATGTTCGGTGTATTTGTCATTATTTTTGTTTTTTCCAAGTTCATCTTAAGACCTACTTTTTCCGAAGCTTGAAATAGTTGCGTCATCATGATCTGTAGTTCTTCGAAACTTGTAGCAAATATTACAATGTCATCAGCGTATCTCAATTGACTCAGTTTTCTTCCATTATTATTTATTCCTTTATCTACCCAGGTAATGTCTTTGAACACGTCTTCCAGTCCAAGTGTGAATAGCTTTGGTGAGATAACATCTCTCTGGCGAACTCCTCTGTTGATTGGTATAGCTTTGGTTTTCGCATCTATGTTTATTTTCATTGTAGCTTTCTTGTAAATATTATGTATGAGCATTCTGTATTGGAAGTCTATCCTGCAGTTGTTCATAGCTCTCTCTATTGTCCAAAGTTCTATGGAGTCGAATGCCTGTTCATAATCAACGAGTCTAAGCTTAGTACTTACAAAACAGTAATTAGGATGATGAAAATCAATTAAGAATGTTTGGATGAAAAATATTGAGAAAGATATTTGGACCAACCCGTTGTAGCGATGGTTCGTAGAGAATAAAAATGAGCTATGAGCTGGATGAGCAAAGCGCAGATATCGTTAGAGTTATAAAGAAGAAAGTTGTTAAACATGCAAGACCCACAAAGGGTTATAGTGCCATTAGAAGTTGAAGAAGAAGAACATTTTTTGCAACTCCTTTACCTAAGTGCTAATTAGTACAATATCATCTGCAAATAATAAGTGATTTAAGTAGCGTTCATCTATGTTTATAATTTCTTATTCCAATTCTAGTTTTTTAAAATATCCTCTAAAGCAAGCGTAAATAACTTGGGCTATATCGTGTGTCCTTGTCTCCTCTCATTCGTATTGCGTTGCTTTTTAAGTTTTCAGCTACTTCAACTTCAAATATTGCTTTCTTGTAAATATCTTTTAAGAGCTTTTTATATCGATAGTATATCCTGACATTTAACAATACATAAAAGATTGTCCATTGTTATATGAAATAGAAAGCTTTATTATAACCAATAAATGCCATCTGAAGTAAAATTTGATATTCTCTGATGATATTTGATATTCTTTGCGGAATCCAGCCTATTTGAGTGCTTGATCAGAGTATAATATATTCGTTAATCTATTTAAAAACTTATACGGGTGTGTAAAACACTACTTAGTTGGTCAGTTATTATTCGTGTTCATTCGGTCTACCTTATTATGCAAGAGGATTTCTTGTCTATTGTGCCATGACTTTAGGATATGTTAAGTTGTAGAGCATACTAACACCAATACTATGATCATTATTATGCAACATATATTCAGAATATATAGTGAGAAAATGAGAAAAACGATGGTATGGGGGAATCAATAAAAGAGATGGAAAAATCAACACTGGAAGAATAAAAAGAAATGACATATACACGGCAAATAATAATCTAACGTACAAACACCAAGTGGCAGATTTCGAAGTACTAGACAGGTTTGTCTACTTGGGCTCCTTGATACCCAACAATGGCGAGAGCTCCTCAGAATTCAAGCCTAGACTAGCAAAGGCCCGAACCGTAATAGCTAAATTAATTAAAATATGGAAAGACTGAACAATAACAGGAAGTACTAAGTTCAGGTTGGTCAATGTCCTTATTTTTTCCATCGCTACATACGCATCTGAAATATGGACTCTCAAATAAATTGATAGAAGTCAAATCGAAACCTTTGAAATGTGGGTCTACGGAAGAATTCTATGAATGTCCTGGGCCAGAACACAGAACCAACTTGTCAATTCTGGAAGAGATTCATATAAAAGACAGGCTATTAAAAACTTTTAACCGAGCTAAATTACGTCGGCCCCATAGCTGAGAGCCAAGAACTGTGGGACTGAGCACTATGGAACTGTTAGTAGTAGAAAAAAAGGTAGAGCGGAAGATCTTTAAGACGATGAGCACACCAAATAAAGACTCTAGTGTAAAAATTCCTAAACGAAGCCGTTCATTTGGTACAGCATCGCAGTCAATGAAGACAGCAATCTAACAATATTTCGAGCATCAAAACGACCTGAAAAGAGCTCAAGGAATGAGGAGGAGGAGGAAAGCAACTGATAGTAGGATTTTCATTGCGTGTAAAGTAATTTGATTGTGTATAGGTTGTTTTCCATCTTACTCTAGAGCGCAGCTATTTTTCATTTTAGATACGAATAATTATATTTCTTCTTTTATTATTTTAAACCTACGTTAGATACATTGCGAGGTTGTATTTCATATGGTTTTGATACTTGACTTGAGTATATTTCTTTATAATATTTTCAACAATACCAGTTATTTGTTTATGTTCTTGTTGTATGTCGTTACTTTCATTCCTCAATATTTGTTTTATTACTGTTCCATGAAATTCCTTGTTTTTAATATCTGCATGTTGTTACTTTTTTGTATGACTCTTATTTAAAACTCAATGCTATGGTTCGTACATTATTTCTTATCATTTTTCCTATTCTTTTGTTCACTTCTCTATACAGTGTGTCAATTTTAAAGATTACAATGGCTATATCTCACAAACAAAAGCTAAAAGCAATAACTTACCCAAATTTGTTAAAAATGTCAATTAAGTAAATATTTAAAGTGGGTTCCGTTGTTTTGTAAACAATAATGTATTTTTAAATTCTGTACGAACTTTGGCAAATGTTGTTCTACTAATAGCGCGACATGCTTGTAGACGTAATTCTTTCTCGCAATTCCCCAAGTGACGCAGGTTGAGTTTTATAAAAACCTCTCACTCAATAGGACCTTTCCTTCCAATCCATTTGTTCAGATAATTAGTATCTAACCACTGCCTAACTGAAGCTGCATAGTGAGAAGGTGCTCTATCTTGTTGGAAGTGCAGTAAATCTTCATCTAGAACTGGGTTGCCTTGATCGTCCCTTTGGTTCTCTAATTCATGCACAATTAAAGGTTCGATGGTGTTTTCTGGCATATTGAGATAAATGTCGCCACTTAAATTGCCTGATATGAACAAGACCCCAATTATGGCATGGCCCAATATTTGGGTTCGCATCCCTCCAGTACTGACAGTTTGGTTTATTTACATTACCATTCAGCATAAAAGTACATCAGTGAAACAGATATTTTTTAACATTCTCGGTTCAACGCGAATTCTTTCATTCTTTCAGTCATGAGTTCACAAAACTCAATTCGTCGGTCTGGATCATCATCGCCCAGTTCTTGAAGAATTTGTGTTTTGTACTGGTGAAACTTATGTAATTTCAACAACTTGCCAACCGACTTATGTGAAAGTCCTGTCACTGCAAATACTTGACGTGTTGATGCAGTAGACTCCATTACAAAATTTCCAAGGACCTCAATTAGGAATGCTTCATTCAGAAACCAGGTGCAACCCTTTTGTTTTATTTTGCACTGATCGCGTTTCTCTAAACTTTTCAACTAAATCGCGGACGTACACGCGAGTTTTATTTTTGTCCAGATGCATTTTATGAAATATTTAAGCTGTTCTTAAATAACACTGGTTTCACAATTATTGCTTCACCCTGTATCATTTATACCATTGGATAGCATTTTTTATAGTCTTTTCAATTATGTATCACAAGTAGGGGCTTGCAATTTAAACTTTTTTGGTTGTGGTGAATGAAGCCCAGGGGGTTGATGAGGGTGAGTTCTGTTTCATGTTATTTTAGTTCCCCCTACTATCCTAGAAAAGGTTTTAAGCATTTTTCGATATCAGCTTTTCTTCATAAGATATAGCCCAATATAAGTTTCAAAATTGACACAGTGTAGTTAATGGTTTATACTTCAATAGCTTCTCGGGTGGTTTTTTTGAATGTATTGTTATTTGATTTTATTTTAAGATAGATTTGTTTAATTGCTGTTTATATTTCTGTGCTTAATTGTATCTTTATGATTGCACGTTTGATGCTGCAAAAAGGTATAGGGTTAGCTGGTCTGGTAGTTTATATATTATAAGATTATAAAGAGATTATAAAGAATATAAGATTATAAAAAGATGAAGAATATTTTTAATTCAATTTAGAAATTACTTGTTACATATTTTCATTACGAGAGCAATTTACTTTTTCGCTCCTTATGCTGTAGAGTATAGTTGACCATTGGCTCTCGAGTGTCTAGCGATAATCGAAAACAGTCGAAAATTCGTCAAATATACTTTTTATCTCCATTGCGCATTTTCTGTAAGTCTGTAATATAGAAAAATTACACTTCTCATTCTTTATTACCTGCAACCAGTATTTACACACACAATGCATCGATGATGGCGATATACTATAAAAGTTTCCTCGTTGAAATTTTAAATATTTTGATTTATCTTTTAACTCCACTTGTAAACTTTTAACAATTTCTCATCATTACTTCCTCTCCAAACAAAACCTTTTATTAAGATTCATGACAAAAAACATGCCGAGACATAAATAAAACATATAAAAGTAATTGCAACAAGAAGAGAAATGAAGAGAAAATAAATTTAAAACTATTTTTTAATATATTTTAATAAATAGTATATAAATAGTTATAATCACAATGGATCAAGGCAATATAGAAACGGCCCTTAATCCCGGGCATCCCTTAAGTGGGGACAGGGTGCTAAGAATCCCCCGGTTGCCACAAATATTTAGATTTAAGCATGATAAGAAGATTGGTACATGGAATGTACGAAGTTTATTCCAGGCCGGAAAAGTGAATAACGTAATTAAAGAAATGCGAAGACTCAACATTGACAGACTTGGATGCGGTGAAGTTAGATGTCCCAATTTAGGCCAGTGCGAAATAGAAAACCACACAATATACTAATGTCGAGATACTACAACAAGAAACAAAACGGAGTGGCTATAATAGTAAATAAAGAAGTTAACAAATGTTTACTTAGTTTTATAGGAATATCAGATAGAGTTGCAGTACTCAGAATTAATGCTAAACCAGTTAACGTGAACATTACTCAAGCATATACTTCAACTTCGGAAAGCTCAGAGCAGGAAATAAAAATATTCTATGAACAATTGAAAGAATCCCTAACACATACCAAAAAACAAAAAATGATAGAGGAGACCGCCTTGTTCAGTTCTGCCAGGAAACGGATAGTGCAATAATGAACACCTTTTTTCAATTACCACCTCGAAGACTCTACACCTTTAAATCTCCAGCTGACTGTCAAAAAAAAATGATTATAAATCAGATTGACTATATCATTATCAACAAACGATTTCAGAATTCCATAAAATCCGCAAAAACATATCCGGGAGCAGATGTTCCATCAGACCATAATCTTTTACTAGGACGTTTCAAACTCCACATGAAAAAAGTCCATAAAAGAAAAGCACAAAAACGTCCTGACATCCAGAAGTTGAAAGATAAAACCACAAGAGAAGAAGTCAAAAAGGAGATCAACAACAAAATAAACAGCATGGTAATCTCAGATATTATTTAGGAAAACATAAAGAGCACTAGCTGTCTTTTATTTTATCTTGATACCTCGCTTTTTTAACATTTGGCAACCCTAATTTTCGACCATTTGTTTCACGAAATGATTGATCATCATATTAAGAAAAAAATTAGTTTTAATTTGATATAAAAAATATGCATATACATCATAAGCAGCGGTTTTAATTTAACAAATAAATGAACGAAATTAAATTTTTGTCAAAAATTAATTACTAATAATTGAATTAAACATATTTGTGGCCACTTTTTAATTAGTAATCTATTATCAAAGAGTTCTCCTAATTTTAAATGTATGTAAAAATGTGAGTTTGATTAACTACGTTATGAACGTAGTGATCCTGCAGGGGGATGTTAGGCTATAACGCTACCTGTTAATGTATTGTCAAAGCATACGTGCTTTACTTATGACAAACCTATCAAATTCAGAAGAAATAATAATAATAATAAAATATAAATAAATATCATTTGATAGTAAATTTAATTGTTATATAATATAAATAATGCGTTTACAAATAATAATTGTATTTATAATAATAATAGTCTCCCGTTTTATACCGCTGTCGCGGCTTTGGGAGTATAGCAGGGTAGTCTGCTATATCTAGGGCCTACGGTATACAAGGAAGGTAACATGGCCAGTGCTACGCTTCAACCGTCTATTATTACCCCTGGTTTTACCCAAGGTACTCATTTTTATTCAGGCTGAGTCGACCTGGGGCCTATAGACATTTTTAAAATGTCTAGATGTTCTTGCCGGCGGTGGGATTCGAACCCCGGACCACCGGCTTGCGAGGCAAGAATCCTACCGCTTGCGCTACGCAGGCCATTGTATTTATACGAAATTATTTTAAAACGAGAATTATTATAAAAATTTAAACAGATGATTCAATATTGTTATTAATCGAATGACAGTTATGAGTTTTATTAAATTTTGACAATCGTTACGAATCGAATCTTTTAGTGACAGATATTCTTTTAATTTTTTACTTCTCATTTAATGTCTATATTTTGTTAGTTATTTTTTATGCAGTTTTTAATTTAAACCTGATTAGAGTAAATATATAATGACTAGAAACGAATTGGTCATCTTGACCAATATATTGTATATATATATATATATATATATATATATATATAATATATATATATATATATATATATATATATATATGGACAGAGTATATTGAAACATGTTGAAAGCATGCCTAACGTCGATAACGTACTCGCCCGTCGTGCTTGTTGATTCTCCAAGGGCGAAAAACTATTTGTTTATCGCTTGGTAAATCAATGAAAAAGAATGTTTCTTCCATTTTTTTTTTTTTCAATGGAAAATTATCAAAATAGGTTCAAAATTTCTATTTATGTGCAGCTCTTAGAGAAATATGCACCATGTAAAAAGTTATAAGTACAAAAATTTAGACAAAATCTTCGATTTCTCAACATAAACTTTTTAGTAACTTTTATCATATTAACTTATATTACTGTAAACGATATATCTATCACATTTATAGCATCTTTAATGTATTTTTAACCTTACTTTACGATGGGATTAGTTGTAAATTAAAATACTCAAATTTTAAAATTTATTTATAAAAGAAAAAAGTTGTTTATTAAAATTGGTATCAATTTTTGAGATGGGGGACCTACATTATTCGTATTCTGCCAAAAATTTTAGATAAGATAAAATAGTTTTTAACTCCCACCCACCTCTACATGCATACGGAAAGTTACCCAGCTGCTGGATTAAGAGATACAGTTGTTTGTATAATATTTCTAAAAATAAACTTAAGTTTTGATTTTTGCTAATGGTTTTATACTATTTCCTAATAAACTGAATCAAGTGTTAAACGTTTTTTATATTTTTTTTTCTAAAAATTAAATTTATTTTCCATTGAAGTACGGCTATGTTTTTCAAATAGTTTGATATTCTTTCTTCACTACAGTTTGGTGTATCATTTAATAAAAAAAAATTTTCACATGTAATTCTGACTAAAAAAAAAACAAAAATATAATAATTATCATAAATATACAAATATGTATTACATTGTTTATAGAAAATCACTATATACTTTGCATAGACCGACCTGTAGCTGTGACTATACTATTCGATAACGGAACAAATTTCGTATTTTAATAAAACAAGGCAGCATGTTACATCTCAAACAAAAACTAAAAGCGATGGGATGTTATAATTTCTCACTCTGAAAGTAGATTTTCAAGAATCTTGAGATATTCTAGACACAAAAATGACAGCCAATGCAACAAAGCAAAAAGTTTGGAATATCTGCAAATTCGTTAATAAATATGTTTTCAAAGACTGTTACACAGTCGATAAAATTTTTATGACTATTGGTGGTAAAAGTTCACAATAAATGACATAAAAATCTGAAATTTCTGATAATATATTTTATTCCAGGTTTCATTTTTCTATCGTGACACTAGTTTATGTTTTTAATAGTAGAATTTACGTTATACTGACATACAGGTCTGACTGTTTAGTAGACTTCTAAAGTTAGAAAATTATTATATTATAAAGTACTTCAAAGAAATAAGAATAAGACTTACTCACAATCAATTTATTCTCCAACGACCGATTTCGCATACTATAATTTTCTATGCATCTTCAGGTCAACGGTACATGGTAAACTAAATGCTGAAATTATAAAAACCTGTATTAGGGTATTAGGGTAAACGATGGAGGAGCTCAATAATCAACGTAAAGACAAAACCAGCTGCAGACTGTGGTTTCGACCACAAAATGTTACAAGCCGAATTTTGCGTTAAGTTACGCAATAAAACAATCAAAAATAAAAGACAAAAATTTATTCCAAAACACCCGGAAAAGTTTAGAGAAGCATTAGCAGAAGCTAACCTACCAGTCACTACCGAACACCCTGACAAAACGTGAGAATATACAAAGAAATGTATCACTGAAGACATTGGAAAAAACATTGGATCACTAAAGAGACTCTCAATCTTGTAAAAGAAAGGTAAAAACTTAGAAACGGCATAACAAATTCAAAACAAAAAGAAATAGAGATATGCACCATAAATACAACTATAAAACACTTGTGCAGAAGGGACAAAACTAATTATATTAAAAACATATTATGTGTAAAACTAGAGGAACATGCTGACCGCTAGGAATCTAGAGAACTTTTCTCAAAAGTCAAGTGTCAGCAGACGCAGATCGTCAAAGATAATAGTGGAAATACCATAACAAACCCAGACGGTATCGTAGAGGTATGGAAACAATAATGCGAAATACTAGTAACGGCCGAGACAATAATACAGACAAAAGAAATTATTAAAAAGAACCTCAAATATTAAAATCAGAAATTAAGGCGGCAATTAAAAAGTTAAAATTCAGAAAGGCAGAAGAGAATTACTGACGAAAGTAATGCTTACATCGGTCAGATAGCCAGCGGGTCAGACGGCCGACTCTCATTCGCTTCACAGTCGAATGGTTAAGTGGATGTGCGTTCAAACTCTGGCTGGGTGTACAGAAAAATAAAAAAAATGCAAACGCAGAAGTTGAAAATTCTAAAACGAGTCTGCTGCTTATACTAGAATATGCTGGTGTCTAATCGGCCTTTGGTGGAGCAGTACGGCAAAGGATAAGGGGTTGCATCTCGGTAATAGTCCTCCATAGATCCCTACCGGATGGGCGTGGCGCCTACGTGTGTGTGTGTATATATATATATATATATATATATATATATATATATATATATGTATATATATATGTATATATATATATATATATATATATATATATATATAGTGAATATATTATGCGTCAAGTTTTTGAGGAATGGCAAGGTGGAGCAACGATAGGAGGAAGAAAAATCAAAAGCCTACGTAATGCTGATAACACTGTTATATTAGCGTCATCACTAGAAGAACTAGAACAAATTATTAATAGGCTAGGCACGGTGAGTATGGAATATGGTTTGAACAAAAATATGAAAGAAACCAAAGTGATGATCATCGATAGAATCAGAAACAACCAAGCATAGATGAAAAACATGGCAGGTTACGAAGAGGTCAGGCAATTTAATTACTAAGGCTCCACTATTATTAACAGTGGAGGATGCGAAGACGAGATGCGTCGACGCATCACAATGGCCAGATTGGCAACAGCCAAACACCCCAAAATTGGGAAGAACACTAACATCACAAAAAACACAAAATTACGCCTTGTTCGAGCATTGATATTTCCTATCACCACCTATTCTTCAGAATCTTGGACAATAAAAAAAAAGCCGATTCATAGCGTATAATGGCATTTTAAATGTGGGTCTACCGTATAATATTGCGCATACCATGGACCGCCCATCGCATAAATAACTAAATTCTAGCAGAACTTAATATAAAGACTTATCACAATTGATCACAATATCACTGAGATATTTTGACAATATAACTAGAAAAAGAGAAGGCATGGAGCGAATGATAATTGAAGGTAACGTAGCGGATAAAACATCCAGAGGAAGATCTTCAGTAGGATGCTCGGACCAAATAAAGGACATTACTGGTTACTCATTATCCGAGAGATAATTGGACAGAAATAGTCAAACAAAATACATGACGCCAATACATCCCAAAGAGAAAATATAGAGAAGTAGTGTTACCTTTGTCTGCTTTTGTAAACACTATGTTGTTTTCTATTGATTTATTTTTAATTGAGATGGCTGTTTTATTTTCCTTGTAACGGTACTTTTTAGTTTCACTACACACATCGGTAATAGATTTTGCAATGATACTTTTTTCGATATTGTTGGCAGTTTTATTTAATGCAACTTTATATTCTTCACCCAAATATTCAAGTTTTTTATTATTATATTGAGGCAAGTTGTGTTTAAATCCTTTCTCTAAAAGTTTTATCTCGCTATTACTGAATTTAATATCTGTTAAATTTTTAAATCTATTGAAAAAATAATGGTTTGAAAAACTTTTGCTATTGCAAATTATTCACATCCAAAATAAAGGCCTTAAACTATCTGTATTAGAAAATAAAAAAGACAGACATAATTCTGAATGACTAACTTGAGACAAACAGTTCTCCCCTCCGCAAACTATTCAGTTAAAGACTATAAAGTCTATAAATGAAAACATCACAGATGCTACAGGTCCCGTCATTTCGGAAGGCATCTAATTTGCATATTACGAGGCATGTCGAAATTGTATAAGAACCACCTAAGAATAAGTTGGTGATTGGTTATTGAAATTTTAACTAAATGACAGTGGCGCGCATTATTTAGTAGATACAGCTAAAACATGTTATACTAAATAAAGGCGATTTTTTAGTTTTCAATAATTTTGAACATATAGCCAACATTTGAAAAATTATCAGTAAGATATTTGATGGGACAAAAACAATAATACCTTCGTAATACGTTTTACCTGAACAAACAAACTATTTTATTGTACAAAATAATTATTAAGTTCTGAATATTGATAAGTTTAACAAAATGAATTTTTAAAATAGCAATTAATTGTCAAGCGTATTTTCCAAAATATCAAATACCAATACAATACCAAAATATTAAAGAGTGAGGATAATTATATGCTAATAAATGGTCCCAACTACATGTACCTAGAAATTCTACCTGATTTAATTATTTTCTTGGAAGCCTTTTAGTGATATAATAAAGTCACGTAAACATAAATATTCTTGTCTTTGGGAAAGGCCTAATTTCATGGACCTACCCGATTTAAGACTGGATAGGACTAAAGACGATCTTTAAATATATATTAACGATATAATAAAGACTACCGTCAATATTGCTGTCCTTCTAAAATATATGCACATCTAAATTTGTAAATGAAAACTTTAAAGATATAAAATTAACTCCATATACATACTCTTTAAAAATTCATATAACTAATGTGAATGTTTCAAAGAAAAACAACAAAATAGGGGCACAGGACCGACAAACATGAAAGGCAATAGTAAACGCGGCAAATACTCACGACGAGTTGTAACGCCATGGATAATGATGATGATGACGTAAATAATAATTCAAAATGATTGGTATGTTGCAGGAATAATTCTTCAAATTTTAAACAGACCACATAAAGAAACAAAAAAGTACATTGAGAAATAACTCAAAGCGATAGTAGAAAATTAAAAAATAAATAAATAAGAGCTTTCTACGAAAACAAGAGCCTATGAACTCTTTCTCCATATATGAAAAATGATAACGATCTACTACTAAATGAACTAGCTAGGGGAATAATGATAATTTGGTAAAATTATTTTACAGTAATGTGGTTATTATTTTACAAAAAATTATGGTAAATAAAAATGAAGTAGTAATGGAAACACACCATGGAATTGTAGATGATCACATAGTAATATAACTATCTACAGACCAAGCAGTAGTAAATAAAATAACGAAGTAAACGTAATAATAGCTAAAAATAACGACTGTAACGAAAGTACAGAGAATACGATATTTAGGACACATCGAAGGAATGAAAAAAGAAATATGTCGAAAATGGTATTCTCGACACACCCAATACAAAAGAGAAGCGAAGGTAGGCAAAATGTTTAAATTAAATATTATTTGAGGACCCTGCTCTTTAATAACGCTACGTTTTTTCCGTCCATTTTCAGCAATATTGTTTGAAAAGAAAATTATCTAATATTTAACACACACAACTTGTTCTCAACTGCACTGCTGCGCTACTGAGTATTGAAATGATTTACTGTTAAGGCGTGGCTTAGGTAGAAATTTTAAATTTTGATCTCTGTCCAGTGCGATAATATGCAAATTAGATGCCTTCCGAAATGACGGGACCTTTACAAGGAAACACATTCAGAGCAGTACTGATGTAACTAACATAATTTAAAAAGTGTTGGTAAAAGTAATAAACTTTACTATATGTTTTTTCATTTAATTTATATTTTTTTATAGGGACTTACGAGGAAATGAAATTACTGAAATTGGAGCAAAAGTCTTTCAGGAACTGAAGCAGCTTGAGATTCTGTAAGTGCTTATAACTAATTATCTATTTTATATATTCACGCATAAAGATCTAAAAGCAATATATAAATTGGAAATTAGATACAAAAACATCAAGAAAAGCCGTTGCACATTCTTTCATAATTAATTTTTAACCCCCCTTTTCCTGTTTTTTAAGGTGTTTTCATCCACTTTTGGATATTTTGTGATAATTTGTGAAAGAAATTATTTAAAGAATCAGCCGGAGTATATTGTTCAGGAATAAAATATTAGTTTTGTAGGTTCTAGATAACCTACAAATTATTCGTATTAAATATTATGTAGTACGTATAATATAACGTATTGAGTAGTAATTGTTAAATAATTGTTGGTAATTAACAATCTTAACTATTTAACCTACTACAGAAAATATAAGTACGTCTTTTTCTTGGATTGCATTTTAGGATTAGGAGTGTTTTCAAAATATATTTTATGTTCAATCCTATTCAGATCGCCAAACTAGTTGGTTGTCGTGTATATTCTATCAGTGGTAGATCCAGGATTGCGCCAAAATATGTACTTAATCGGTTGTAAGGAACTATTATTTTCTAGGATTAATTAGTATTTCTCAGATTTTTTGTAGGGTTATCATAAAACAGTGATTTTTATCGGCTTGTTATATGTTCGATTACTGTGTGTAAATATATAACGTAAAAATAACTTATGGAATAAAATTGTTTGTGTCATGTTAGAAAATTATAAAAATCTTTGGGACCAGTCAACTTTTTAAATTCAAATGTCGCCTTTTAAACATTATTTAAATGTGCATGGTAATTCACGTAAATCTAGCACAATCCATAATGTTTATTTTCAATCAAACACCCTGTATATTTTTATTTGTTTAAAAATTCCTTAGCAATCTTATCTTAACGAACTATATTATGTATGGTCTATTATGAATAATACAAGGTGAAATTTTGAAATTATTTGTAATTGTATTCAAGACATTAGAATAAATGCTCAAAATGCTTTTGACCTTGTTGGCAATAATCTTTCTTTCAGAAATATTCCTTATTTCTGTAGTTATTCTTTTTTTGAGGTCTACAATGTTAGTTTTTAGTGTAATACTTTGTTCTTGAGGGCGCTCCAGCAAAATCTAAGAGAGTACAGTCTGGTGACCAACTGATATCATTCAATAGTACCTCTTTGTCCAATCCATTTATTGGGGAAGATTTGATTTAAATAAGTTCTTACCATTAATGCAAAATGGGGTGTTGCTCTGTCTTACTGGAATCAGATATTTTCATTTCAGTAGGTCGGATCTATTGCGTTGGAATATAAGTTGGTCAACGCTATAACGCTTTAAAATCCTTAAATTTTTAATTCCTAATTCATAAAGCAGTAACTCTTATGCGACCCTGTATAAGATTTTAAAAACATGCAATACACATTTTAGAATGTTTAAGTTACCTTGGGTATAATGCTTCATGTTTAAAATCTAATAAGGTCGCTATAAGCAGTTTTTAAACTATGTCTTATAGAATTTATTTAATTGGTCAAAAAGATCACACGATACCAATTTCGCATAATAATTTTGGCGCGAAACGCCGGTTAAGGAAAATCACGTCTTCATTTCTTACCACACGTCCACGTTTCCTTCGGTTCACCAGGCACTAACGTCCCTTCCTCTCTGCTTGATTACAGAAAAAAAAGTATACCTCTTTAAATATATAGGTACACCTTTGGTTACCTTCGCTAAGATTCCTTCTGGTGGATGAATGGATGGTTATACATATTTATTTTCGTACATACGTTAACCTGTTACTCTGTTCTTTTTCGGCCGATGTACCAATGGACTATTCAGAGAAGTAAACTAAATTTCCTATTTAATTTGTTGACAATCTCAGCATCAATAGGTAAAAGATTAAAAAGTGAAATGATATTTTTTTATAATTTTAACCTTAAATAAAAATTTTATTATTTCAACATAATGTTAAATAAAAATAAATTCTTAATTTTTTCCTAAGTTTTCTTTTTTAAAAGTATGTGATAATAATAATTTTAGTAAAATGTTAAATAATTATGAAATTTCAATACTTTCTTAAGTAATTTATAAAATATGTAAAAATTGTTCTTCAGATGCCTGCCAATAATGAATAATTTAATTAATATTATATACATATACCATATTTATTTTAATATATAGGTATGTATATATATATATATATATATATATATATATATATATATATATATATATATATATATATATATATATTTCAAAAAATGTGTCTAATTAAGCCATGGTAACATTTATTTGCAATAAATATTCGCCTCTTCACTTCCTCCGTAACGTTATTATCAGACGTGACTAGGGATCCCAAGTATTTAAAGTTTTTTACCTCCTCTATGTTGTATTCTCCTATTGTTATATTTTGTGGCTGCCTTATTTCTGCGTTTTTTCTTACCTGCATATACTTTGTTTTGGTCTGATTGATTTTAAGACCACTATTTTGTGCAGCTCGTTCTATTTGGTCGTATGCCTCTATCATTTCTCTTCTTGATCTTGCGATTATGTCAACATCATCTGCAAATGCTAGTATTTGCACGCTTTTATTAATGATTGTTCCTCGTGTATTGACTGTTGTGTCCCTCAGTATTTTCTCGAGCACGATGTTGAACAAGATGCATGATAGAGCATCTCCCTGGCGTAGTCCCTTTTTCACATCTATTGTTTCCGTTAATTCATTTTGTATCCGGATTCTACTTTCTACTTTTATCAGATAACGTCGCAAGAAAGACAAAATGCCAAATATATAAAACCCTAATAAGACCAGTACTCACATATGGCTCAGAAACCTGGACACTTACTAAAAGAGAGGAAACGTTGTTAGCCACCTTCGAAAGAAAAATCTTGCGACACATATATAAGGGCACAAAAGAAAACGGAATATGGCGAAGACGATACAACTCTGAACTATACAAAATATACCAGGATCCGGATATTATAACATTCATCAAAATAGGACGGCTGCGTTGGATAGGACATGTAGAAAGAATGGAAGAAGGCGAAATACCAAACAAAATATTCAAACAGATGCCAGTAGGAAAAAGAACAAGAGGAAGACCGAAACTGAGATACTTAGAACAAATAGAAAATGATATAACAACCTTAAAAATAAAAAACTGGAGAAAAAAAGCACGAAACAGATCGGAATGGAGAAGAATCATAGAACAGGCCAAGACCCAAAAAGGGTTGTCGAGCCAGTGATGATGATGATGATTTCAAAAAATGTTGCTTTATATATTATTAATAATTACATTATTTTATTGCAGTAGTGTAAAACAACAGGGGAAAACTTCCCACTATTCCTAATCGCGAGCCATTGTTTTATCGGTGCACCTAAACCTAGGGACAGTGTTTTCTCTGTTATTTGCCCACAAAAGTCTCAAAATTTTGGACACGATATTCGAAATTCTATTGCCTTTAAAATGATGATTTTACTTTTTTAATTTTTTTTAAACTTTTGTTGAAAAATTGGATTATACTCTTCAACGTTCTATTATAACCAAACTTTTTACGCCCATTACTTGAAAGAGTTTTTTTTTCTGTAATCGTTGATTTTTGTTTTACCTTTCTGTGTTCAGTAATAATCGAGAAACGCGTGTTTCAACTTTAAAGAAAATTGCTAAAAAATACTAAAATCTAATAGTGAAACGTGTTACTCATCATTGGCGGTTAGTTTCATCGTTATCGCCTTCGTGACGTCAAATCTCATGAACGTACGGTCAGTTAGTTCGTGTTAAAACTAATTTGAATGGAGAATAATGTATTAATTTAAACGCCCAAAGTGATACGCCCATTTCAAATCGCAGTGTGCTTGAACTGCTAAAACAGCCTTGTCACAAACATAGTTGTTCACGAAATTTGAAATACTCATATAAAACTGTTTATTTTCGTTTGCAATATTTTAACCCTCTGTATATCAATAAAAACAAAATGTTTACATGAATTTTTATTTTTAAATTGAAAAATTGAATACCGAATGGATCATAAAGACATTGCAGATTTGGAAACGAAATTTATACAGTAATTTTTTGGAATTATATTGTCTATATCATATAAAGTCACTTAAATAACTATTTGCTAAACGGGCCAGCTACCAGCTACATAAAAATGACACAAAATAAATCACAGTTACAGTAAATAATAAAATAAACCTGTAATATTTACTAGAAAATATAGTTTGCAATTTCAAGTGTAAACAGAAATATTTTATTTTTACAGATACTTGCAGAACAACCAGATATCGTATATCAAAATTGATTCGTTTCCCAAGTTACCGGTTTTGCAGCTCTCGCTTATGGAAAATAAAATAAACAACATTGATGGAGGAGCATTCGCCAACTTGACACAACTTAGAAGTTTGTAAGTATTCCTTTATATGACTAGTTGTAAACAAGTTAGGTAGGAAAACTCGAAAGAAAACAAGAAATCGAAAAATAATATATATTTTTGTTTATTATTAATTAATTATGAACTTCTGCGAGTGTAAGAAATATGTATGTCTTATTACTAGTAAATGGAAGATAATAATTAAAGACAATAATAAATGGATGGTCTCATGCCAGAGTCAACCAAAAGCCGAAATTGAAAGTTTTCAGTACGACAGTTTAAAGTTATACAGGTGTTATAAAATATGCACAATATATTATAATAGTGTTTTACTCTTTTATAAGTGTTTGCAGTACATGGTTCACTTTGGCAAACCTTTTAGCATTTAGTTCTGTTTGGCATAAGAAGTATAAATAAACAGTTATTTTTGTTTGTTATCAGGTTTATTAACACATCATTAAATTTGAACTAGCAATACATACGAATAAAATGGTAATGGCAATATTTAGATTGCATTGTTCATTTCATTTTTCCTCATTTGTTGAAGTTTTTTTGTAAAATTGGTGATGACATGGTGGTACGAATTGCAAAAGTGATCTGATATCATTAAGTTTTGCTTGACTTAATTTTCGTCCTTCAGGGTAAAGAATGCTTAAGTTTAAAGAAGCCAAGTTTACAGGTCGGTCTTTCAATCTCTTATTTAGATTTACTGAATAAAATTGTATTTTTTTGTTATGTTTATATTTGCATTTCATAACTCCTGGATGGTCTTGAGTAAATTTCATTTGTTTTATTTTTAACCATTCTTCTTTCTGTTCATTTGAGTCTTTTTTGCCATTTACCAGATTTTGTTTTATTGCTTCTATACTCTTGAGATCCTCTTTTTTCATGCATACTACTGTAAATTTGTTCTTTTTAACTCTTGAGTTTTAAATTATATTATGCCATTGTGTAGGCACATAAATTTCAGGATAATATTTTATTTTTTTTTCTATCACCAAAAGCACTATTGTTTTATAGATATGAATGTCCTGGCTCAGAAAACTTATGAACTACTTCCTTTAGGTTTAAATTAGGACACTGCACTATATACATTTATAACGCGGCAATGTTAATATTGCGGTTTTGGTCGCCACATGAATGGGATCAAGCAATCAATATGTCTTTATTATCATGGGTATTTATAAATTTTAAAATACATACATGCTATTTCCTGGGAACCTCGTGAGGCAGTGCTCTCATCCCAAACATGCATTGTCCCGACATCATTTTTAAAATTAGGTATACCAAGATTGTAGCATAAAAGCTGCCTCTTATAATAAACAACTCCTGTTGTCAGTTTAGAAAGAAGCATTACTTTCTGAAAATCAAAACTAATTACTGTATTTTTCCCTTCTTTACTAATCTTTACTGCTAACTGTACTTTTCTGTGGTGTAGTTCCTGGTTTATTTTCTTATCCTTTAACATTGCTTCATCTTTATTTTCCTCAGCTGCCTTTATTTCAATGTTTAACCTGTCACATGTTTGACAGGTATCTTTTCGTGGAGGTTTAAAACTAAGATTAAAATCACGTCTGAACACTTTTTCATAAAGCGATTGGCTTGGAATTTTGTCGACATTTTTCTCTCTTAAACTATCATTATTGACAAATTTAAATTACAATTCAAGTATTTTTTTGGGATTGAGTTCTAAAGTAATGACTATGGTAGGGAAACTTTGTATGTGATTTTTGATTTAATCCATTGTGGATGGTGAAGTTTTGTTATGAGGCACTTGTTTCCCTCTAAGATCACTTAAATTTCCACTTTTTTTCTTAAGCAAAGCGCGATGTACTCTACTACTACTGATTTGTAATATTTCCATAAATATTTTTTTGCATACTTTAATATCTCCGTTTTCAGAATGGATATAAAATTCACGATATATTTTTTTTTTGAAATATCAGTGTTTTTACGACGTCTTATTATCGTTCTACATTTTACAGCACCACTTATTATACTTGTTTTAGTTTCCTAAACAAATTAGAAAAACTTTCTTTTTGCTGCGCTGTAAGCTTATTTTGGCATGTCAATTTTCAATTGCAAGAATAGTCATTAAAAGATTTAGAGTATATGACAGTACCTGAAGTATTGACATATTCTTTATCAGCTGCCCTTTTTTGCTTGCAAATATTTTTTTTCCACTTCATAGGATTAGATTTTCTTTTCTTGTTACGAGGTTCTTCCTGATCTCTGGTATTTTCTTCATCTGTATAAAACACAAAATTATTAATATTTTATATACGTAAATATTTTACAAGTAACATAACTTCATTATGAACATAAAAAATACTTTCAAACACACATTCACTATGCATAAGATAGACAATTTGCATTTTCTTTTGCCAACGTGAACTATGTGATTTTAATTCTTTTTTACAATTCCAATACAAAAATGATGGAATATTTTGCTTCATTTTAATATATATAGGTAAAAACCATGTTCGTACGTTGCTGCAACTGGTAATATTTCACTAGAACTCTCAGCGGACACACAACGGAAAGAGATACATTTTCACATTGACAAACAATCCAAAACATAACCATACTTTTATAATGAATTTTTATGTTAATAAATATTATTATCTTACCTGATTCTGTAATATCCGAATCAGGACTTGGATGGTAATCATCTGAAGAGCCACTACTAAAATCAGCGAGTTCATCTTCACTAGAATTTCTATCAACAATGTTATGACAATGTGAACTGTGTGCACGGGAAGCCATCTTGGACTGAATGATGGTTTACTATGGCATATGACAATCAGTACTATCACCCTGGTGCTAAACAGAATTTATTAGTTTCCAGCTGATGTTTTGTTTTATTCACATAGTTCATTTTGGCATAAGTTTAGAACAAAAGTTTGCCTCATAATGGTAATGAAAAAGTAAAAACGAAGAAAATGTACATAGGTAGTTCACTCTGACATGAGACCATCCAAATGGTGAATAACTTTTGTATATTGTTCTGCCATCCTTAGTTCACGTCTAAATTACTTACTTGTTTATTTACACTGTTTTATACTTTTTTATTGATACATTTCATTTCTCAGTACAGTTTTGACACAAATCTAATAGTATTTTAATTTGGTAGAAATTGATAATCCACTTGCAAAAGACAATTACATTTGGTACCATGTATCAGCGTCAAAGTTTGTAGATGTCTTGGGTATATTGAGTCCGACAAATTTCCGTAGGGTAAAGGAATGAATACATTGCTGCAATTAATCGGTGCGTCGACGAATATCGCAATGCGAAATTTTAGCGAGACATACAGCCACGGCGATTAACAAGAACCAAAACATCGGTGCGATGATATTTCGTACGATATGTTTTTTTGTGCTCCGGAGAGTTTAATTTAGTTATAGAATTGTTCAATTTCTTCATCTGGTTTGTCATCTGTTGGTGCATAGACTTGTATTATATTAATATTCATTAATTTATTTTGCAGCTGTATCATCACGATATAGCTCATCACGAACTCAAACTTCTAGACGACGACAATGTCTCAGAACTAACAAACATTTATAACCACATATCCGAAACTGGAACACTGTTACGAATATGGTTAGAGTCTACATTGATCCCACTTCCAAAAAAACCTAATACATCATTATGTAAAGCCTTAAGACTAATTAGTCTCATGAGTCACTCTCTCAAGCTACTTCTTAGGATAATTCCTAATAGAATCAAGCAGAAATGTGAAAACACAATGGGAAATAAACAATTCGGTTTCAGAGAAGGATTGGCAACAAGAGAAGCTTTGTTCTCAATGCTAACACTACTTCAACGATCATGGGAAGTACAGAAACTAATTTACCTCTGTTTTATAGATTTTGAGAAGGCGTTTGATAGGGTTCAACATGGTAGGCTGTTCGAATATCTAGAAATGATTGGAATAGATGATAAAGATCTGAGACTTTTACAATATCTATATTGGAATCAAGAAGCTTCTATTCTGGTAATGGACGGCAAAGAAACAGACAAAATTTGTATTCAAAGATTTGTTAGACAGGGTTGTGTGTTGTCCCCAACTTTGTTTAACGTTTTTCTTCTTCGAGTGCCATATCCTTACGGAACGTCGGCGACTACCATGCTTATAATATTGTTATACTGATCTCGGTCTTGCGCTACGTGTAGCAATTGTTCCGCTGTCAAACCTGTTCACTGCCGCAAATTCCTTAACCAAGAGAGTTTCTTCCGTCCTATCCATTTCTTTCCTTCGATTTTACCGTTGAGAATTAGCCGAAGGAACTCATATCTTGGTCCTCTGATTATATGTCCAAGATATTCTAGTTTACTCCTCTTAATAATATTTAATAGAGTTCGTTGATGTCCCATTCTTCGAAGAACTTCTTCGTTTCTGGTTCTGCTAGTCCATGGAATTTTTCGTATCCTTCGATACAACCACATCTCAAACGCCTCGATTTTATTCATGATATCGGCGTTTAAAGTCCAAGTTTCCATTTTAAGAAAAGTTGTAAACTTTTCACGGATTTCACGGAGTTTAACGTTTACTCAGAAATAATTTTTAACGAAGCCTTGGAAGGGCAATGTGGAGTTCGAATCGGGAGAGAAAATATTAACAACACAAGATATGCAGATGACACCGCGATCATGGCTTAAAGTATCGAAGATCTTTAATTCCTTATATATCGAGTCACTAGAGAATGCTCTAATAATGGACTAAGCATAAATACAACAAAGACAAAGTTACTTGTGGTTAGTAAACAAGACCTCGGCGCTATACAACTAATTGTCAATAATGATCCGATAACAAAAGTTATCCATTTTAAATAACAAGGATTTTGGATAAACATGACACTAAATCCAGACGAAAAAATTAAAACTCGTATAGAAATTGCAAGAGGAGCATTTATGAAACTTAGATCTATTCTGAGCAATTCTCAGCTGAACTTACAGCTGAGAATTAAGTTCCTAAAATGTGTATCTTGTATTACTGTATGGATGTGAAACCTGGATTATGAAGGTTAACATGATGAACAAATTAGAAGCCTTCGAGATGTGTTTATATAGTGGAATGCTCAGAATATCATGGGTCCAACACATTTCAAGCAGAAAAGTCTTGAACAAAGTAGGTTAAGGTGAAGGCAACTTAATAAAGATGATAAAAAAAAACTCAAATATCTGGGGCATATAATGAGAGGAAGCAGATACAGGATAATGCAGTTGATACTCAACGGAAAGATCGACGGAAAAAGAGGAATTGTTAGGAAGAAATACTCATGGATCCGAAACCTTCGTGAATGGACTGGCTTATCAGTAGATAAATTATTACATGCCGCGCAAGATCGATAACGATATCGGCAAATCGTCATAAAAGCTACCCACGCCTAAAACCTGGGCACGGTACCTGGTTTTTATTGCCTTTGCCTTTTTTGTAAATTACCTCGTAGTCAAATTCTTCTAATTTTAGTCTCCAACGTATTAATTTGAAGTTCGGTTGCTTTAAAGAAAATAGGTATTGCAAGAGGCGTTAATCAGAAAGTATTTTAAATTTCCTTTCAAATAAGTAGGTTCGGAAATACGTAGTTGCCCACTATATGTGTGGGCATATGTATCGTGAATTATATCAGACACCAATGGAAAAACGAAGACTGAAGAGGACTTGGCCAGAAGACCTGGTTACATAGGTGAAAATGGAAAACTGTCGCTGGACGGTACGCAAATCAAATCAATATTGTCATCACATTTACTAATTACTCACTGTACTGTTTATGTGCAGATTGTAAATATGCATTTAAAAATAAAAAATACTTGGTTTCTGTTTCATTCAATGTTCTGAAAGCGAAAGCAATTGGTGTATCACTGCCAAATGATTATTGAGAAAGTACTGCTCCAAAAGCGTAATTTCCGGCATCGGTTGTGAGATTAAACGGTTTGAAAAAATCCTGGTATTCCAAATAACGGCTCATTCATTAATAATTTTTTGCATGTGTCAAAGCATTCTACAAATTCGGTTGTATGTTTGATTCTCACATCCTTTTTCAAGCATTTTGTTAGAGGTTTTATTATTTTTATGAAATCTCAAATAAACTTTCTGTAATGTCCCAAGAGTCCAAGAAATCCTTTTATTTTCTTTTCTGTTTACCGAATTAAATATTTTGCAATCGCTTCTATTTTTACTGGTTTTGGTTTTATTCCTTCTTGTATGACTACATGTCCTAAAAAATTAACTCCCTTTTTTAATAACTAACATTTATCGACTTTGATTTTTAATCGTCTTCTCTTAGTCGTTGAAATATCTTTGTGACATTTACAATCTGTTCTCTAGTGATGTTGAATACACGATTACGTCGTCCATGTCAACGAGACATAACTCTCCTTGGAGTCCCTTTATACGTTGTCCATCATGCGTTGAAACGTAGACGGAGCATTCTTAAGTATAAATGGCATTCTTACATATTCACAGACATAGCTCACATTTTTCACAATAAATGTTGTTTTGGGAATGTCTTCCTTAGCCATCTCAATTTAGTAAAATCAATTCGCAATTTGTCGAGAATATCGCTAATATGAGGAATCTTATATCGGTCTTCTTTTGTTTTCTCTTTGACCTTCCTATAATCTAATACTATCCTCCACTTTATTTTATTGGACGAATCTGTTTTTGTTTTGACACGAATCAGAAGTAAATTCTGAAAATGCAGGAATTTCAGCACAATATTTTTGTGAATAATTTTAAATAATAGATGTAACTACGAAAGGTTTATGTTTTATGCAATTCGAAAAATATGAAGAAGCTATTTCTGGAATAAGAAATGATTTTGTGGATACTGTATCGATAAGAAGTCCTAAAGAAGGCTTAGAAATTTCGATAAAGAGTGACTCCTTTTTTTCTGAAAATGAATGGAGTTCTATTACGTTTCGGCTGCTTCGCTTGAGTTCTCTGGAAAATGTACGTCTTCTTCGTATTCTGGTTCTTGATTGTCCTGCTGAAAAATTTTCATAATTAGGTTCTTAGTACTGGTAGTTGGCATTCTCTTCTTCTCTATCTGCTTGGGATTGTATATTATATAATTTTTCTACGGCAAACTTTGACTGTGCTCGGTAATTTGGTCTGAAATTATGGCGGCTCTTGTTTGTGGTACCTGAAATTCCACTCGTGTCGGTCTAGGCTGCTGTGACTGTCCCGGTTTAAGTTTCCATATATATGACTGGCTCTGGGATCTGAATGCTAAATGGTTTGAATTTTGTCTGCCGAATTGATTGAAGTTTGGCTGCCGGAGTGGCTGATGGAACTGGGATTGGAACTGGTTCGGTGGATAGAATTGCCCAACCGGTTGCTGTAATTGAGTAGGTGCAAAATTTGGTTGTTTTGCTGTTGCAAGAATGGTTTTTGAAAGGGTACTGGCATCTGATCAGAGGGTCTTTGCGGTCGACGTTCTTGGTAATTTTCGTTTCTTCCTGATATTGTGGAATGATTTCTCTGATTTCTTTGAGGATATCGTACATTGTGTTATTCTGGCACATATTGTATTGCTGTTCCTCGTTCTGAACGAGGCTACGAGCTAAACCCGTTCGTTCTCGTATGCCTGCTAGGAATGTTATAAGAGCTTATTTAATAAAAAAATTTTGTTTGCTTCTTTTTATATTAGCATCCACAGTATGCAGTTTTATGTAGTTTTTAATACAGTTTAAAAGTCCCATTATTTTTGCGTAAAAATGCATGATAGATTCCGTCGAGCCTTGTCTCAAATGTACTAGGTCCCTTGTAAGCAAATTTTCATCCCTCTGATCTCCAAAATTTTGGAATATTGCATTTTTTATTTCACTTCAAGTTTTCCATCTATATACAGATATAATTTCTTTTTGCTCTACCTGTTAATTTACTTACAATACCATGAAGCAAAAATTTATTTTGTTGAAACTTTAATAAATTCATGTATTTTATTCAGATTTCTGTGAAAATTTGGAAAAATGCATACATTTTTCACTTAAAACTGTGAAACTGCAATGTTTTTAAACTATTTGTATTTATAGGTGATACTCTTAAATTATTTAATATTTCTATTAAATATATTTCCGCAGTTATTTAAATTTTTGTTTAATTTAGCTTCTAAATCTAACTCAAGTCAGCTAAGGACTCAGAGGAGTCTGACATAAAAAAAATATTTTTCAATTAAGATAAATCTTCTTCGCTTAAAAGATAAAAATTATGTTGATGTGCTACCTTCGACCTTGAAGACTTCTAACTTCTAATTCGCTCGGACGAACTCTCTGCAGGCGGTTTTCCTAGTGCTGGTTCTTGGAATAGTGAACAAACACTTAAAAGTGACGAGGATCTTCAAAGAATCTTTTACTTCCTTACTGACTCTACGCCAATTATTAATGTTCTTTTGAAAAACACTTTTTAAAAAACAGAAACACTCAAAATAAACTTTTATTTATACTAGCAAAGATTTTAGTTGCAATTTAAAATATAATATTCAGAGTGAAAAAAGGTGATTTTGTGATGCTTTATTTATAATAAATACACTTGCCAAATTTGCTGTTCTAGTACGTCGCAATTGGTGTTGCAAGATTCCAGAATGTTCAGTGCTGATAGGCATTAACCTCTTATTGAATTTGTGTGATCGCATATACTGAATTCCAGCAATCATTGTACCATAACTCGCTCTATAACAGACGCCTCATGGTTCGTGTCAAACAAAGATATTTATTGTGATCTAGGAATATCTAGGATCAGTGAAGTAATACTTCACTGATCATACTACAGTGTAGTGCTGGGTATCTAAAATGTCTAGAAAATCATCCAAATAAACAAAAAACCATTAGACCTGATTTATAAAATAAATAAAATTTATAAATAAATCTTCTAACTCATCGTAATTGTGTATATATTTTAGATATAATATGGATATGATATATAACAGATATAATATGTAGATTTAATATTATGTATCGTTTGTAAATGTGAAGTGTATGTATATAGCATATTATCGGAACTTTAGTTTTGTTCCATATCAGAGGTCCAGTCATTGGACTGATCTCTCAAAGTCAATTTATATTTCGGAACCCAAAGACGCTTATTAATAAAATGTTTACTAATAAATTGCTGAATATACATTATAAAAAACAATTATTGTTTTGGAATTTGCAAATTACATATCTAATGAAGTAAACTTTTACTTTTTTTTTCGAAAAGAATTCGACTATTTAGGGCAGTGATTCCCAACTTGGGGGCGATCGCCCCCCGGGGGGCGATTTGAGATATTCAGGGGGCGATAGAGCAAAGGGGGCCATATGGGGGGCGACAGAGAAAAGGGGGGCGTTTAGCATCCGGAAAACGAGAAATGGGTAATTGAGAAAAATACGAATAGAGAAAAAAATACAATACTTTCGATCGGATATCCATAGCATAATAAAAAGTAAATATATGTATACCAATGCAGGTAATAATAACACAAACATCTCGTCTAGTCACAGATCTTATCGAACACGAGGCGTCACAATATTAGAATCATTATTAGTCACAATGTTAGAATTCGGACAGAGACGTCGACGTGTGGCAATATAATTATTTATTGAGAATTGTGAGATAGTGTTTTTATTCTTTGCCTTCTCAATAAGTTGTAATTAATTACTCTTTTGTTTTGCTCTCAAAATGTCAGCACCTAAAAAAAAGTGCCGGCAGTACTCAACGGAGTATTTGAAATATGGATTCATTGAATTGCCAGGGAATAAGAATCTACCATTGTGTCTCATTTCAGATAAGTGAGACAGACCCGTCCAATATTTTGTGGTGAGTAAAAGTCTTTTGTTTGTAGGATGTATTTTTTCCATGTACAGTTACAATCATTGAATAGTTTACAGACTTACGTATCTAGGAGCCTATTTTTTAAATTTTTACCCCGTAAAGGCGAGTTACTGTTGGGTCATTGATTGCAAAAGCTACCAAGAAAAACGACAAGGGTTTACTTGCTTCCTACAAGGTATCATTCTTAATAGCAAAAAGTGGCAAGCCGCACACAATTGGAGAAGAACTCATCCTCCCAGCTGTCAACGAGATAGTTGATACTATGTTGGGACCCAGTCAGGCCAGCCAAGTAACAGATGCAGTTCCTCTCAGCAATAATACTGTCTCTAGAAGGATTGATGAAATGGGAGCGAATGTCGAAGATGTTCTCTGCAACAAATTGAAAAGCAGAGAGTTTACTGTGCAACTTGACGAGAGTACACTGAGTGACAGCACAGCTTTGCTCCAATATGTCCGATTCATTGACGACAATGGAGAAATGGCCGAGGAAATGCTATTTGTTAGAAGTCTGATTACTGATACAAAAAGATCTTCCATATTTGAGGTCATTAAGAGATTTTTTGAGGAAAAAGAGATTCCCTTATTAAATATGATTGCCTGTGCTACTGACGGTGCAGCAGCAATGACAGGACGCCATTGGGGATTTATTGCACATCTGAAACAAGCAGTACCTGGAATTTTGTGTGTTCACTGCATCATTCACAGAGAGCATTTGGCTGTCAAGAATTTGATTGGGAGGTTGCACGATTCTCTTCGACTTGTCATAGATGCGGTAAATCAAATTAAAGCAAAACCAAAGAATGATCGAATATTTCGTACACTTTGTGAAGAAAATGATGAGATATTTAATACATTGCTACTACATACGGAAGTTCGCTGGTTTTCTAAAGGCAATTGCTTAAGGCGGTTTTTCAGTCTCATGGATACTGTTATTGAATTTCCTAATAATACTGACCTAACACTGAGTACAGAACTACAAGAGAAGCGAAATGACATCGCTTACTTATCAGATATTTTTCAAAAATTAAATGAAATGAACCTGCAACTACAGGGAAGAACATAAATATGGCCAAAGCGAAGGGAGTAGTCGGAGCATTCATTGACAAACTATCTATTTTTGAAGAAAATATGCAGAGAAGAGAGAGAAGAAAATATGCAAGATCTGAAGTCCCGATTCCCAAGATTTGACTAGTCTGAAAGTGCCAACTTGGTTTATCAATCCTTTTAGCGTGGAAGTTTTAACGGTATGTTCTTCTCTTCAAGAAAACTTGATTGATTTAAGACATGATATTGAAATTGAAAGTTGGTTTCGGGAGTGTGGGTACGAAAGATTTTGGCCGCGGATAAAAGAAATGTATCCAATCTTGTGGAATGCAATCAAATTATTATTATTGGCATTCCCCACAACATATCTAGTGGAGAAAGGTTTTAGTTCTGTGTGTATATTGAAAAACAGACAAAGAAATAGGCTCGACATAATAGAAAGAGGGGATTTGAGGTTGTTATTAACCAACATTGAGCCAGACATAAAGAAATTATGTGAGGGACACCAGGCCCAAGGAAGCCATTAACAATTCTTTTACACACATATAACCATTTATCATTTTACGAAATGTAAAAATAAATAAATATGGATACTTACCTTTTGTATAGATTCATTATTTGTTTCAATTTAATTGGGTGAGGGGGGGGGGGCGATTGTAGTATTCAAAACTGGTGAAACCTGTCTAAGGGGCGATCATGGGAAAAAGGTTGGGAACCACTGATTTAGGGCACTTATTTTGGGCCCAGCATAATTTTGCACATTTGCAATTTTTTGTGGACCAATCTGGATTGCAAAATTATTATACAAAAACTGTTAAATTAATCCTGACGAAATTTGGCACACCTTTCAGTCGTATTATAAAAGTTTTTGTAGGTGGAATATAATAGTTGCTATTATGTTTTTTAAGGGATCGAAAAAAATGAAAGAAGAAACTACATTGTTTTGCAGATTGTTTCCCAATTATTGCTATTTGTTAATCGACAAACATTAAATTTTTAATTTGTAGCTAGTCAAATATCATGTAAAATTTAAGAACGAAACTTTGACCTTTTATAATTTTTTTGTAGGAGCAATATCTCTCAAATTATAGACAAAAATAATGGCAAAAAGTAATAATTTTCTATTTTTTTCAGATTTTGTTAAATAAAAAATTAAACACAAGGTTTAGGACCGGCGCATATCATAATTATTGATACAAGGTACATTCTGAAGTGATTCCAGCAAAAAAAGGAGAATTCAATGGAGAATGTCCATTATGGTCTGTTTTTCGACAGTTTCCGTCTGAACGATTGCGCTTTTTTGTAATATAACTTTAAAACTTTATACTCTTATAAAATCATTGTTTTTCTTTTAATTGCTTATTAAACTGATTTTGTGCGACAAGGAAAGGAAATCTTTGGACAAAAATTATAAAATAAATATCAATATTTTTTATACTTATAGCATAATTACATTATATTTTAACAATATAACATTAGACCATTTTAAATAGAATAAAAATAAATAAAATAACCATCTAGAAAGCTCCGTAAAGGCAAGTTTCGGGTCTTGGAGCTAAATTTTTTGATCCGTTGCATCTGTCAGACTTGCAGACCCTGCAACTTTTAATCTTGGCGTTGGAATTTTTTAGAATATCTGAATTTCTAAACCAATCACAGAAATTGGTATGGTTGGTATTCTGTGGTGGTTTCCAACATCGTCTCTCTATTAATTTCAATGCCCCATCTAAAAAGGATACAATATAAAGTGTTTGATTATTTTATTAGTAATTTCTGTAAGTGCATAAGCTGGTATTTCATAAATGGAAAGTCAGTTGCACAAACTGATAGGCATTGTGGCAATTATATGAATAAAAAAGGAAATTCATATCTACGTCTTGTAAAAAAAATATTTTAAAGTCCTATAGCAATAATAATAATTAAAATAGATATCAGGAAAATTTTAACTGCAAGAAATTATAACTAACTACCAATAACGATTGTGTTGCAATATGTAATATATTCTAAACACTATGTTATATTTATTAATACTAATGAAACTGATAAATATATTTATTTTTCCCTAAGAGACTTATTTCATAGCCTAATTGAAAAATTTGAGTTTTTTGCAACATCCGATTTACGCCTGTCCTAAATTGTAATTTGTTCCCAGGTTCCTAGCCATAACTTTATCAATTATATAATCAATACTCCGTTTTTTTTATGACTTTAAAATGCCCTTTGTCCTAGACAATGATTTTGACACAGCTTTCTATGGCATAGCCCGTGTTCATTACAACCTTCGTGAAAGAGGACTTCTTAAGTAAGTAGGGGCTCCTCTGTATTTCACGAAAGACAAACAGACAGGAGAGTCTCGACTCAATCCCGACACGGCGCGTTCCTGTGGCTGATAGAGAATATTCTGTTAAATATCACTTAAAGATATGGCTTAGGAGAGCAGCTATAGCACTACTGACTAAATTCTAAAGGAAAATAATTCCCCACAGGAATGAACTGGCAGAACAAAGGAATATCCATTGTTGGAGAATACCTCAGCCATCTAAGATTTGCAAACGACATCGCTCTGATTGCTAATATTCCTGCAGAACTACAACAACTTATAAGCGACCTAAATGCAGCTAACAATGAAGTTTGCTTAAAAATGAACTTGACAAAAATAAAAACCATGTACAACGATGGATGTCCAAGATGTAATAATGAACAACACTGTACTTGAGACAGTAGACGAGTATATATACCTGGGACAATTAATACATAAATCTGATTCCTTACTCCTAGAAATCAATAGAAGAATGAAACTGGCCTAGGCATTCTTTTGGTAGAAATGCAGTTGTATTCAACTCGAAGATGCCACCTAAAAAAAAGCATTCGATCAGTGTACACTACGAATCATAATATTTGGCTGCGAAACTTGAACACTAAAGAAAGAGATAATATCGAAACTCTTAAGTCACGCAGAGGTTAATGGAGCGATGCATACTAGTTATAACAAAGAAAAACCGAAAAAGAATAGAATTAATTAGACAGAAAATCAAGGTTACTGATGTAATCCACAGAATTAAATCTTTAAAGGGGCAGTAAATAGGACATTTAGCAACAAGAACTAACAATGGGTGGTCCACTAGAATTACACTATGGTATCCAAAAGGCGTCAAAAGGCAAAGAAGACGTCTAAATTTAAAATGGGACATGGAACTATGACATAAGGAATCAAGCCGGTACAATATGGCACAGAAAGCGAATATTAGACAATTTTGGGCAAAAATGAAGAAGGGCTATGTAAGAGAGGCTATGTGAAAACATTTACACACAAATAACAGCTAAACTTCCTGAATATAATAACGGCAGTTATGAACAGAAAAATATTAAGGTAATTCTTGTACAAACATTGGTTGTCCCAATATTAAGCTATGCCTCTGAAACATGAAAGGTCCGGATAGCAGATAGGACAACAATCGATGCATTTGAGATGTGGTATTCGAGAAGAATGCTTCGGATACCTTGGACAGCCTAAAGAACAAATACATATGTTCCTATAGAGATTAACAATGCACACTCTAGTTCATTAATCTAGTTTTATATTTTCAAAATATTATCATTTTTGTGATACAATACATATGTGCCGATAATATAGAGACTAGTAGTCCAGTGAAATGATACAGTCAAAAAATAATTGAATACGAACTTCGTTAATGCTGTTCGGTGCGTCCAATTCAAAATAGGCATAAATAGATATAGAGACAGCATAAAAAGAGCAGTATAATCAATGGAAAAACCTTAACATTCATAATCACTGCACATATGTTAAGATGTACATCGTTTTATACAGGCTTCTAATAACATTGATGATTTTCTCTAGTATCTTAAGCTACTACAGACATTTCCATATAATATCTAGAATAACCATGTGAATCGAAGGCTTTTAAAACTATAAATAGTTCTAGGAAATAAGTTTTTCTCAGGACATCTCCGATATTATTTAATCGTTTTCGTTCATGGTCACCAAAGTAGTAGCACCTCTGTACGCTAACCACTGCAGTGGTAAAGATTTAGGAGATATTTGTTGGACTTTCCGAGTTAGAATTTGTATCATCCCGAGAGTCCGATGAAGCAGGGATGCTGAAATTAATATGTACTTATGTATGTATCTATAGAAACTTTTTTTATTTCCTGGGTTTGTCGGTCTTATGTAAATAAAAATACTTAATTATTGCTTAAACGTTTTGACAATTTGCCATTTTCAATAAGCACTTTATTTTATAAGCATTTTATAAATTATACAATTATATTTCATATTTACACTCTCTCGAAGTTTGACATGCACCATGTTAACCCTATGATTCTCCCCATCAGAACGGTAAACATTTAAAAGGAATATTAATTTTTTTTAAATTTTTTAAGTAAATTCAAAAGCTACTCTAACAGCATTGGACTACTTGACTAAAAAAAGATTTGAAGTAAAAGAGTAATTCGTTTTTGTATTTTATAAGACACTTTTTGTTTTATTATACTTTCTTTATTTTGAATCAATGTTTCTTACAGTTTTAAGTTAAAGCTAAGCTTCATTTAACATAGTACCCATATTAACCCTGAAAATGAAATTGTAGAAGTTGGTACTTTTACTAATAGTACATACTAGCGGACCAACTCGACATCGAGTTTTTTAAATGAAATTTTTATTTTGCGAGAAAAATTAAGAGACCAATACAAACAATATAAGCAAGAATATACATAACATTCATCAATAATAATGCAAGTAAAAAGTAACCGAAAGTACATATTTAGATTCGTCTCGACGAGACCTTTCGATCCATATATACATTGTGGGGTCTAAAACTTAAAGTCAATTTTAACTTCCGGTCATCTCAAAATCGGAAGTGAATTTTTGTACCAAAAGTATATCTTGACAATCTCATACGCAATACTAATAATATTCCGAAAAAATATTTTAATTATCTAATATGGTTTTTGAGTAAAGTGGTGGACAAGAAAAGGGCTTAGCGTTTTAGTATATAAGATTTTTATACACTGTTTAATTAGCGTTGTATTTTTTAACTTTTTTTGTAAGAAGTAAAGTTTAATTACAGTAAAATTACTTGAAATATACTTCTAATTCATAAAAACTTACTTTGGTATTCAACATAGGATTCGTAGCATTGTGTTGAACACATTTCAACATCATCTATACTTGCCACTCGCGCACATCCGGTATATGGACCACCTAAACAGCTAAAGCAGTTAAACTGTGCGTGACCTAAAAAATTATATTAGTTAATTATGATACAAAGAGGTAATTATTAATACTTGTCGTTCACGTCCAACTAAACCAACCAAATTGTTTTGTAAACCCTAGAACTTAACAATTTTTTATAATCTCTAATTATAGATATGTACTTGGTGGATTTTAGTCCATAAGCTTATTTTTAAATTTATATTCATTTCATACTCATTTTAATTTTAACTACAAATTTACCAAATTACGAAGCTGTATAAAATTTTATTAAAATAAAGTGCTTGTTTCGTTTAAAGGGTAATCAGATATGCTCTATATTGTACTTTTTGTGTCATTATTGTCATTGTTCATATTCCTTTCTTGAGTCATCTACCCTAGAGTTAGTTATTCATAGTAGCGGCCGTGGCTCAGCGGGTTTCTAGGCCAGAGCGCTAGAGTTCAATTCTCGACATTAGTAACGGCACTTTCATTTCTAAAATGATAAGGAGTCGTCTTCATTCTTCGGAGATAGTTCTTATGCCTGGTTGCACCAACAGATCTTAAGCTCCAGCTTAGCCCAGCTCCGCTTATAGCTAGGACCGCCTTAACTCTCACTTACATTGCACCATAATTTTCGATTCTTATCTAAGCATGTCTTAACTGAGACGAAATTTAAGATGCAATTTACCTACCATGTAACTTGTCAATTATTGAGTGACGAAAAGAGTCTTACGATTTTTTTTATGTTCATATGCTAATTTAAATAAGTATATTTTTTGAATGCTGTGTCATATGTTAACAACAAAAAGTCATTAAGTATATATTGCAGTAAATGATCATTTACTTTTGTTGTATCTTTTTTCTGGAAAAGATCACTGCCTATCTCAATCAACCATTAGCATAATCTACATTATATCGGGTTTTCTATATTGTATGGCTGATTATGGTAGTTGTTGACTATTTCTTGCAAAAATGCAACAAACATTAAACACTGGCAAAGCTGTAATTTACTGAAATGTGTACTTAATGAGTTTTTCTTGTCATCAGACGATACATAGAAATTTTTTTTAATTTAAATATTGACTATATCTTAAGTAGTAACTCTCCTTGTTTTATTTATTTTAGAGTAGGTATAACAGATACAGGTGAAAATAAAAAAAAATGTGTATCTGTATTCCACAACACAACTGTCAATTTTTTGAGGTTAGACTGCTCATCTTAAACTCAGGCGGCAACTTAAGCTGAGAATAACGGGGACTTGAGATTAGGATCGGTTCAAGCTGAAAATTGATCTAAGACTCAATGGTGCAACGTGTATGTTTCGTAAGCTGAGCTTAAGACACGTCTTAAGCTTAAGATGTGTTGGTGCAACCAGGCATTAGCTACCTAAAATACGGTAAAAGATGTAATTGGCGCCGGAACAATCCAAAATGGTCTCTCAAAAATGCTCGATATGCTTAATATCTCGCTTGCTATTTCCTATTATGTCAAGCATTATGTCAATGTCATCAGAGTATACTAAAATTTGTATCGATCAATTGTAAATATCACCGCCTTCTCTAGTTTGTGGTCTCGGACTGCCTTTTTCATTCAATCCTAAATAGGAATCAAGCTAGGGCATCCCCCTTTCTGAATCCATTCTTTATCTCAAAAGTTCTAGGATTCTCTCCCTGTATTCTGACACTTTTAAGTTAGACATTGTCATTCTCATTAATCGGATAAGTGTTTCTGGTATAACAATGTCACGCATTGATTGGTATAGTATTGACCTCTTGTATAGATACACTGTCGTACGCAGCCTTAAAGTCGACGAATAGATGTTGGATTTTAATATTAAATTACCTAGAATGTTTTCTCGAGGATCTGTCTCATTGAATGAATCTGGTCAATTTGTTGATTTTTCTAGGGTAAATCTGGCCCGTTTCCAAATATGCCTACTGTGTAAACTTGTAGCCTTTGATAGAAAGCATTTGCTAGTATTTTGTAAGTAGTTAAAAACGCTTACTAAAAATTTTCTTAAATGGATTACCCTATATGTTACCCCATTATATTAGTAGAAAAAACTTTAAATGGTCTTTTAAATGGTCAAATGAGTTTCATTAACGCCATCCTATATTATCTAAATTTCACATTTATTGAGATACTTAGCTTCAAATATTTAGATTAAATGATTTATAATGTTTTATAATTTTCATTGTTTTTGTGTAGCGTGTCATAGAAATTTTATTCGACAGTTCTCAAAAATGTAAACCTGGTTATCTGTCTAAAATCTACGAGAACTCAAAACTGTCAACTGAAATTTCCATCGCACACTAGACAATAGTAATACCTAAAAGTCATAATGCATTTTATTTAATTTATAAATTAAAAGCAAAATATCTCAATTGCTGTTAGATTTAAGTATATTTACAAAAAACAAAATGTTGCATTTTAATATTTATAAAGATAAAGGGTGTCAAATCGGACAGTTTCATAATCAAATTAGTAAGATCGTGTAGAACGTTACATGCATAACCTTGTATTTAATAAATTTACAAAAGGCTGTTACATCGAAATGTGTAATAATATACAGGATATTATATTTAAAATAAGCAAGTTTTGGGGCCGGATAGCCAGACGCAGAAGGTCGGGGACAGATCGGGGATCGTTCCCCAGCGCCGGCGCCTACGAGACCATTTCGATATGTTTAAATATCTACAGGTATAGAATTTTTCAATATATATATATATATATATATATATATAGACATTTAAGATTTACGAGTCCACTTCTTTTTAATTTGTACACATACGATTTGCACAATTTATGGTCTCCCAATACTGTTTGCTTACAATATGCTGATGATATTGTCATCTACTCACATAAGAAAACGTACGGTGAAAGCACTACTGAACTCAAACATATTATGTACAACTTGGATAATTGGACTTGGTTAAATGGATTCAATATTTCGTACCAAAAATGTGCCGTAGTATTTTTTTCAAGAAAACACCCTATTAAACATCACGCTGTAACCTTACATGGCAATGATATTCCAATTGTTTCGGAATTTAGATATCTTGGTGTCGTACTTGACAGAAAATTGCTTTGGACTCAACATATTAATTATACAATTGGTCGCTGCGAAAAAGGTATTAATTTTCTTAAAATGGTGTGTAAGAGATCGTGGGGTGCAGATCAAAACATTGCATTGAATTTTTATAGAGCCTATATAAGATCTATAATAGATTACTGTTGTGTGGTATATGGGTCAGCTAGCATAACCAATTTACGTAAACTTGATAGAATTCAATTTGTGTTAGGATTGATGAAAAGCACTCCAAATGAAGCCACCCTAGTTCTAGCATCTGAAAACCCACTCTCATTGCGCAGAGAATATCTGGCAAGCAAATATTTCCTAAACCAACATTATCGTGGCACTTATAATGCAAAAATAATTAATAAATTAAATACAGCTGATTTAACATCTACATACTTCATTAAAAAAAACTCTCCACCACTTGCAAGAGCAATTATAACTTGCAACGAACTGAAGTTAATAAACTCCCCTTGTAGTGTTATCTGGGAATCGTTGGATATACCACATCTAACAAGTGTCTCCGTCGCGGAGATGGCACGTGAAGAAGAAGAAGAACAAGTGTTTTAGCTACAAATATTATTATCCCTAAATACCAAAATGAATTTTGCTACACTACTCTTAAAGAAATCTTAAGTGGCTATTCAGATCATATTGTGATCTATACAGACGGGTCAAAATCACTAACATGTACAACCAGTGCTTACTTTGTACCAAAAATGAAGATTAAAAAATCATTTATTTTAAATAATCAATCCAGCATTTTTTCTGCTGAAGCATGTGCTATATACAAAGCCCTTGAATTGTGCTATAAAAACCAGTGGAACAAAATTGTCATATGCAGTGATTCACTGTCAGTATTACACTCCTTGCAAAACTTTAAATTCACAATAAATAGCAATATATTCATATTAGAAATTTTTCAACAGTTACTAAAACTAACAGATCCATATGGTACTAAATTTCTATGGGTTAAGGGACACTCAGATATTGTTGGCAATACTATTGCTGATTCTATAGCTAAAAATCCATTACAGCACCCACATATGGTGATAGAAGAATTTAACACATGTGACCTACTTTCCTATATCAAACAACATATTAAATTTAAATGGGACAGACAATGGATTCAGTTTGGTGAAAGCAGGGGCACTAATTTATACAAATTACAACCAACAGTAGATGTATAACAATTTTACAAAGATGTCACACTAAGCAGAAAAACAGTGTCAACTGTCTTAAGATTAAAAGTAAATCATGGATGTTTTCCGAAACATCTACACAAAATTGAAGTTCTCCCAACAGACCGATGTGAGTGTGGGACTAGTATAGCTGATTTAAATCACATATTCTTCAACTGCCCCCTACATCGTAATACAAGTACGTGGCTGCTATAAGAATTGATAAAAGAGGGTTTAAGTACACCATTATACGTAAATCTTCTATTAAGTGAAGACAATATAAAAATCTTTAAAATAATTATGATATTTCTTGCAAAAATTAAATTAAAGGTATGAGTATAAAATTGATCGTATGCGTGAATATTTCCTTTGTATGTTTACCATATATGTTGCCCACCTACCTAACCGTGGTTTATGTCTTGTTTGTAACAATAAAGCCGCTCTGATGAATCCCTGAGCGTGAAAAGTGTCCTCCTTGTACCATCCTGTATGAAGGAATACTAATATCTATATGTAATTACGTGGCTAAAGGTTTCAAGCCAAAGCCATAAAAAAAAAAGATTTACGACGTCAAAACCCCACAGCGTTGCCAAAACATCAGAATAGTTATTAAGACAGGACTTTTTAAAATATCAACTATTTAAGAATACAATACACTAGTCAATTAGATTTTTAAAATGAAGAAAATAATCATCACATTTTCAAAATTTTTGTTTTCACTTTTCAATAATATGGAAAACGAGATACGTTCAGTCCATAATATTATAAAAGAACACATAAAATGTATAGTTTTAAATACATTTTAAAACTCAACCAGTGAGGCACTAAACAGTGTAACATTAAAAAAGACAGGGAAACCTTTATGACAAAAAGGAAATTGAAAGTGGTATATAAAATAAAGGAGGAGTATTGTAAAATGATTTGACAGAATTGTGAGAATGTAAAATAGGCAGAAAACTCAACTGATTTATGAGGTTTTAGGACCGGGTTGAATAATATTCGGAAGAAGCTAATCGAATTGCATTATGAAGAGGCCCTCCAAAAACTGAAAACTGAAGTGTGCACCAAATATGTGTATACAAGCAATAAATATACTGAAGTAAATTGAAAAAGATTACAAAACCTAGTCGCTTTACACGTTGTTTAGAAATATTCTCCAAGCATATAGAAATAAGTCAAGGTCTACTTTACTACCATTTAGAATTCATCTATTCATTGGAGAATGTTTAACAAAATTACACACGTGAAACTTGACTGTTACGTTTAAAATAACTGGAAGGGATATTAAAATCAGTCAGACTTGGATCAATAAATTCAGTTAATTTTGGAATCAAGTAATTTATGCAGAAACTTGTCTTAGACTTTCCTTGCAACACAACAACATCTGCATACATTAAAAACCAACGATCTCCTCTTGAAGTCCATCGTGAATGAGAATAAATACAGAACCCTGATAAAGCCCTACTTTCACAGTTTCACTTGCATTCTTTTTAGTTGTTAACCTCTCATAAATGCCTTACATTAATGCAATTCTTTCTCTTTCACTCTAAATTTTTTGTATGTATTTATAAATATAATTTATTAATATATAATATATTGTGAATCAATTTGTGTAAGAAATCAAAACATTAATAAAATTCCTATTCTAAAAAAGCGGTAACACTGTAAACAATTTTTGCCAACCGCTGAACTGTCATTGAAATTTGAAATATTTAAGTATCAGTGGCATAGAATTGTCTAGTTTATTTAATTAAAATTAATAATTTGTGGTGTATTAAACTTATTATTAATAAAACATGTTTTTGGTTATTTCGTCAATATAATTCTAAAATTCTTAATATAATCATGATTAAATTTTTCTGATTATTAAGTATACCATGTTGAGGCATCGAGGAAAGTATCGTATTATTAGCTGTGTTAGAGAAATATGAATTCTAAGGTTGAAAATTTTGAATACAAGTGACGTCACTTTGTATAAATCATAACATGTAACGTTTTTACTTTAAAAAATAGTATAGGAAGTCGACTCAGCCTGAATAAAATAAGTACCTTGGGTAATACCAGGGGTAACAATAGGTGGTTCAAGCGTAGCCTTGACCCTGTTACCTTCCTTGTATACCGTAGGTCTAGGGATACTGTTATTAAGTTTTAGTTAACTACCGATATAACGGTAGTATAATCTAAATATTTTAGATTAAGTGGGCATATTTAAAAAGCCCTAATCCCTAATTTTCAGATATATATTAATTATGTCAAGTTTTTCTAGAACCTCAAATTGGAACTTTCAAAAGTTACCCTGTATATAAAAGGCTTTGATAATATTTACAATATATCAATGTTGGGATAATACATTAAGAGAACTCTAGCAATACAGATAAAGGTCAATTACAATAAAACAAATCAAATGAGGATTTTGTTATATTAATCCATAAATTTTTACAGCAAACATCTCTTGCCTATAAACAGTAAGGATGTTCCGATTTATATCCCGGCATAATTCCTCACGTCCCCTGTTCCCGTTATTTTCTGGTTAACCCACTTATATCATCCCGAAAGAGGGATTAAAGTAAAAGGGGGGTCGATAGAGAAAGCCAAACTTCTATTTCTTTACTACCGAATCCCATTCGAACAAGGTTTTGACTTTACTTCATGTTATTTTAAGATTGCGGGATGGAATTCTTTGTGAAATTGTTTCTGGATAAGGCTTAGTTGCAAATTAAGCTGGAATAAATTTAAAACTGATATGTATATGGTTTAGAACCAAATATATTAATATTTTTCATATATTAAAATTCGTAAAATATAAGGAATGTAGTTGTGGATATGAATTTAAAGTACAGCCAAAATGCTATTAAGGTGATAATGAATATGACTGTGCAATATAGGTATATGGATGAAAAAAGATTTATTTAGTATGTGCAATATCTACCCACTGGGTAACTGTTTGCAAATCTTAATTTAACAGAATTTCATCAAATCGCTAAATAAAAATAAATTCACACCTAATTAAAAATATTAAAAACAAAATAAATAAAACAGTTGATAGTCGTTATCAATGTTCTCATGCGAGAGAACCAACTACACAAAAGGATAAAAATTTAATCATCATTAAATTTAATTCCTTACACCAAAAATGCTCCCGACTGGGAATGGACCTGGATTAAATTTTAAACAGCAGACTGATCCAGTCGATCAACAATTACATCCAATGCCAGGGATACAAACATCATACATACTTCTACAACAGCCAAACTCAATATCGGTAGATATGTCACAGTACCATCAAAACCAATTACAACCATTTCCTAACACTTCTGCTAACCAATTCAACCTTCAGCTACAACCACCTCCACAAGTTAATACAAATCCAGCACCCTTATACACTATTGTTCTGAAGCTAGTTTCTTGTGGCATTTTAAAGTAAGTACTATTTAAATGGGAACAAGCCACAATTAAAGATTAAAGTACGTTTATTGACGTTTCAATTTCCACTTCGGAAATCGTTCTCAAAATACAAACATTAGTAAATTAAACAAATTTTGTTTTTTTGTTACTTGGTGAAAAATTCTTCTAATAATTTGATTATTTAATTTTATCTGACTCATTTATATTGACAACTCAGACATACATTATACATTTTAAAGTAGACAACTTTAAAAATGAAAATAGTGAAATTTAATTTAATATAAAAACCAAACCCAACAATGAACAAGAAAGGATAAAGAATTGTATTTATAAAATACCTTGTGAATGCGATCAGTTTTATTTAGGTAAAACATCAAGGCCATTAAATGTTAGAATAAGTGAACATCAATCTTATATTAAAGACAGAGAATTTGATAGATCTCAAATATATAAACACGCATGGGATAATGAACATAGGATTTAATACAATGACTCAAATAAAGTCCTAAAAGAAGAAGTTATTAAAAGGAAAATACCAGTTTTAGTAAGTCATTTAGTAAATGAGTCAGATAAAATTAAATTATTTAAAGAATTTTTCACCAAGTAACAAAAAAACAAACTTTGTTTAATTTACTAATGTTTGTATTTTGATAACGATTTCCGAAGTGGAAATTGAAACGTCAATAAACGTACTTTAACCTTTAATTGTGGCTTATTCCCATTTAAATAGTAATTTCCCTTATACACTTATTCAAATCAAATACAACAACCTCAGCATACAGTCGAAGATCCAAATTACTATCCACAGCAGTTCTCGAGCTAAGAAGAAATGGAAAGTCATACAAATGAACATGAAACTCCCTCGTGGCTAAAAGTAACCAAAAAAAGAAAGAAATTACAAATAAATAGACCCTTTGAGCAAAATAGACAAACCACAACAAACAACAGATTTTAAGTACTAGAAGATTAAGAGACCGATGGAAACCAAACTATCAACAACAACACTGATAACCAAACATCAACTACTTAATCAAAACATCAAAGGCCACCTCCAATATATGTCTACGGAGTGACTCACTATATGGCAATGATTAGCTCACTGACAGGGATCACCCCGCTGAAACTTATACAAAAACACTCCCTAGTGCACAGCTAGGTCCCCTAAAACACAGCTAGTGAAGTAGAATAAAGTCCAGAAACGTACACGAATCTCGTAAACTATACGATTGAAAAGAAAATTGTATTCCACAGCTACCAACTTCAACACGATAGTGCATATAGAATTGTAGTAAGAGGACTTCACACAATTGATACAAATGATATAAAAACCGAACTTTCGAAAAAAGGCTAGCATGTTGGAAACATAATCAATGTTAAACATAGACTAACAAAAGAATTTCTTTCACTATTCTTTATCGATCTTGAACCCAACACAAATAATAAAAAAGCATACGATATAAAATTTCTATTTACACTCCAAGACAAAAGAACAGTATAATCCAGTGCACCAGATGCCAGGCCCATATGCCAGGCACTCCAAATCATATTACTTATAAGCATATAATGCGTAAAATAAGATGGTCCCCATGATACAAAAACATGTACTAAACCTAAAGATACTCCTGCAACTTGCGCTTTATGTAACGGTAGCCATCCAGTCAATTGCAGAGGTTACACTGTATATAGAGACCTAGTAAAACACAGAAACAAAAATAATGTAAATAAAACACACAAAAAATACCCAGACTACAATACAGCTTAAAACAGAAAACACAGTGAAGTAGCCAATCTCATATATAGTTATTCCCAAGTTGCTTTAGGAAATCCCCAAAGACAAAATGAAAACAGTAATAATAAAGATATAACTACGCTAATGTCAGACTTCCTAAATGAATTTAAAATGTTATTTAATCAAGTGCTTAATCAGAACAGCATGATCCTCAACATGCTAACAACAGTCGTAAGCAAAAAAAACAAATTAATGGCTAAGCAAATACGAATAGCGGTCTAACAAATTATGTCCAAGAAATTGCGTTATTTTTAAAATTAACAAAATAGATATATTATTAGTTTCAGACAGACACTCAACTAATCAACTGATAGAACAGTTTTCAAAATTCCATTTTATTGTCGCAGCTATTTATTCGCCTCCTAGACATTACATCCTAGTTGAAGACCATAGCGAAGTTTGGACCATAGCGCCATAATAATAACATTAAGTACAACCATAATATACAATCAACAGCCATTAAGACTATCTAACAAAAAAACACAGTAGGAATAATTGGAAAACATCATTAGCCACAATATAACGTTAGATTACCGCACAAAAGAATCTGATGAGCTGAAATTTGCCGTACCAAAGCTAACGGCTGTAATACAAAACGCTGCTTGGGAATCAACTCCTATATGTAAAAAGGTTAATCCTGAAGACAGCAATGTGCCATTACATATCAAACAAAATCTAACCGAAAAAAGGAGAGCTCATGCAAAATTGCAAAGGTCCCGAAATCCACAAGATAAGATACAGCTGAATAGACTAACACACCAACTAACGTCAGTGCTAAATCAATGTCAAAATGACACCTTTAATTTTTATATTAAAAATCTCTATCTAGATGACCACTCTATATGTAGAGCAATTAAAAAATTTAAAAAACCGACACTACCAATTCCACCAATAAGAAAACCTGATAGAAGTTGGGCGCAGACTGACAATGAAAAAGCTAATGTAGTTGCATAATATTTAAAAAATATATTTAAGTACTCCAAATTAAGGTCAAAACATAAATGATAATGTAGTTAGCGAATATCTAGGTGCACCCTACCAACTATCACCTCCAATAAAAGTATTCTCCCTTTTTGAGGTTCTCAGAATAATAATAAGAATCAACTCTCACAAAGCCCCAGGATACGATTTAATCGATGGAAGAATTTTCAAACATCTACCTAGGAAATCAGTTCTCATGCTTACTATTATTTATAACAAAATTCTGTAGTTAAGCCATTTTTCAATCCAGTGGAAATATGCTCATATTATAATGATTAAAAAACCAAACAAATTGCTTACAGAAACTTCTTTTTTCATCCGAGCTTGTTATTCTTGATGTCCAAGATATTTGAACGACTACTACTAAATAGAATATAATAAATAAATAGAATAGGCGAAACTGTACCATTCGAGAACATAATACCCGAACATCAGTTTGATTTGCATCAAAAATATTCAACAATCCAACAGTGTTGGATTAGATTGGATAGAATAGTAAATAAAATCAAGAAAGGTTTGAAAGAACAGATTATGTGTGCCTCAGTATTTCTCGATATTCAGCAGGCTTTTGATAAAGTGTAGCACTTTATATAGCAAACGGTTTGCTATATAAATTAAAATCTTTACTGCCTAGCGACATGTACCTTATCCTAAAGTCCTATATTAACGAACGTTCGTTTCAAATAAAAATCAACAATGATTTCTTAACCTGTTACTTAATCCAATCCGGAGTTCCTTAGGAAAGTGCCCTCGGTCTCTTCCTGTACCTAATCTTCACTCCTGCCATATCTATTACAGATGACGTCACAGTAGCGACTTTTGCCGATAATACAGCCGTTTTAGTTTCAAACAAAGACCCAGACATAACATCTGAAAAGCTGCAAAATTACTTACATACATTAGAGAATTGGTTGACAAAATGGAAAATTAATAATAGCGGAAATAATATTACTATTGAAAATGTTGTATTATTTGAAATTAACAGCTCAAAATAAGCTCAAATCACATCTACAACAAGAAGACGCACTTGTCCACAAGTTAGTCTAAACAATGCCCCCATTTCTGCTAGGGACGTCGTGAAATATCTTGGGTTGCATTTGGACCGAAAGCTCACCTAGAAGCAATACATTAACGCCCAAAAACTCAGCTCAATATAAAATTAAAATAAATGAATTGCATATTTGGCAGAAAGTCACAACTTTCATTGGAGAACGAAATACTGCTTTACAACCAATATGGATTTTTTCTTCTTCTTCCTCTTTATAACCAATGTTGCTTGTTCATTGGCGAATTAATACTTCTATGGAATAATGTCATTCCATCTCATTAAGTCACAATATGGACTTACGGCGTAGAACTCTGGGGCTGTAGCAAGTCTTCAAACACAAAAATTTTGCAGACCACCCAATCAAAAACATTGCGTATGATAGTTAACGCCCCTTGGTATGTGGGCAATGCAACCATCACAATTACCTAGGAGCACCAATTGTAAAAGATGCCATATCACTTCACGCCAACAGTCTTAATTTAACGTACCACAGTCAAATTATCAGTGATTTATATCAGCCACCAATGGAGAAACGAAGACCGAAGAGGACTTGACCAGAAAACTTGGTTACATAGGTAAAAATGGAGAACTCTCGCTAGACGGTACCCAAATCAATTCAATATTATCATCACATTTACTACTAATTACTCAATGTACTGTTTATGAGTAGTTTGTAAATATGCATTTAAAATATATAATATATATATATATATATATATATATATATATATATATATATATATATATATATATATATATATATATATATATATATATATATATATATCTTTATATAAAGAAAATTTAGAATAAAATCATTTTGATTTTACAAATTCAACCAATTTCATTCAACCAATTTTCAATTTTAATTTGTTTTATGAACATTTATAGAAATTGCTTTTTAATAGTAAAATATTTATATTCCTTCTCAAATCGTAATAAAACACAATCAGTAAAATGGAGGTTTAAACTAAAATATTAGTATTAGCTTACCTTGTATAATACACACAGTTGAAACAAGTAAAAAATATACCAAAAGCTTCGACATTTCGAAAGTGTTTAGTTTGGCGAAACACTTACAATAATAAGAATGTTTTAATATACCTTATCTATTGTAATTATTATAATTTGCGTAAAACTTCGTGGAAACTAAATATGCGAAGTTAAAACAAAATATGTTCCTGAAAATAAAGTTATCAACTTTTAAAACAGTTTTTTTCTGTATATATAAATAAAATTTATTACACTAATTAAAGTTTTGTGCATTTTTAACTTAATCTAATACTGTTAATATTAAATTTGGGTACATTAGATGTTAATAATAAAGAATAATTCCTCATTAAGAAAAATAGGTATGTAGCTATATAAATTGGATAGAATAATTGCTACAAGATCAAGTTTTGTATAATAAGGATATGAATACATTCTTACTGTTATTTATGAAAATTAGATAGATCGCAGTTTGGCTTTCGTAAAGCACTTGGAACTAAACTAGCAGCTTTCGCTCCCTAGGTGCTTATTGGTTTTACCTACCAACTGGATATACCTACTTACTGAAAGTGCGGAAATCAAAAGAGGTGTCCGATGAGAGTGTATATTATCCCCACTCCACTTCGATATCTACTCAGAGAAAATATTTGTAAAATTTCTTGGAAATGCAACAGGACGCATTAAAATAAACGGTGAGTTAACGAACAACATAAGATATGCCGATAATACGGTAATCATTGCCAAAACCTAGATGAATTATAATAGACAATGGAAAGAGTTATTGCATTCAGTAAGGTCTACGACCTTCAAGGAGACAAAATGAATACTGATAAGCAAAAAGAAACAACCTGCTCGACAGTCACGGATAAACCAACTTAGTACCAACTTAAATGCAAAATGGGAATGTTACGTATACCCCTGACAAAAAAATATCTGTCTTCTATCAGTACCTCAAATACAACAGTAGCATCATATCGGCTTTCTCCCAGATGCAGTATACACACAGCCGAACTGTATGGAATATTCAAGGCATTAGACTCGCCCATCGCTAATGAGAAATCATTAGCAATATGCACTGATTCTCTCTCCGCCATTGACTCAATCAGAAATATATACTCCATACATCCCATTGTACAGTGCATCCACAGTATCTGCCAAGAGCAATCAAAGAATGGTGTTTCAGTAACTATCATCTGGATACCATCCCATGTTGGTATCAATGGAAATGAGAACGCTGATCATGCAGCAAAACTGGCCTGCTCCTTAGAAAATATGGAAAACATCCAACTTCACCAAGACCTAAAGGCCAGTATCAAGAAAAACGTACTAAGCACTTGGCAAACACACTGGAACGCGCAAAATACAAAACTACGCACAATCCAACCAACTGTTACCTCCATCACCATGCCTCAAATGAGCAGAAAAGACAATATTATTATCAGAAGGCTCAGAATAGGTCACACTCGTCTTACTCATGGATATCTGATGTCGTCTGAAAACCATCCTCGCTGTGAACATTGTAATGAGTCCTTAACAGTCCAGCACATATTACTAGAATGCGTCCACTACAAACCTCAAAGAGACTACTACAACTTTCAAAACATTTTAAGTGATCTACTTGGTTCTACAAACATGTACAGTGCCATAATTCGTTTCCTAAAAGACTGTCACCTTTACTACTTAGTGTAATTATATTAAGATGTTATTAATGTATCCTAACTTGTATATAAACAGATTGTATATGTATGTAAACATAAACATATTGTAATAAACTTGTACCAGTGTCAATGGCCCATAGTTGCCGAGACACTTTAATTTAAAATTAAAAAAAAAAAAAAAAAAAAAAAAAATATCTGTCTACAATGTCTGCAGTATTATGGATCTTTTGTTGTTTCTTTATCTGAGCCATTACTTAACGAAGGTCTCATTTTTATAGCAGACAACTGGTACAGCAGTATTTCATTAGCTATTTTTCTAAAAAATAGAAATATAAAATACTGTGGAACAATGAGTGGTAATCAAAGTGGTATTTCAAATAATGTCAAAACAAAGAAGTTAGACAATGGATAAATTGTAGGTTACAGAAATTCAACGATTCAAATATCAAGACAAAAAAGCAATTAATATAGTTTTAACGTTCCACGAACCTGACGTAAAGGAAACTGGGAAAATAAATCGAAATGGTGACATAGTTAGAAAACCTACTTTAATTCTACACTATAATAGGATTAAAGACGGTATAGACTTTCCAGACCAAATGATTTCTTACTATAGTGAGGGACAAGATCTATGCGAAATTTTAAAGACCAACCTGCTGATAATCCGGTATTGATACCTATTGTAACACAGACCCCGAGAGAGACATTACAGAGTTGTACTAACCTTTATCCAACATTCAAATAAAATTACCGGAGCAGTGTTGAATTTTGAATTATTAGTTTGTTTAAATGTTTTTACAAATTGATCGGGAAACAATGGGTTTTAGCAGTAAACAATCTCGCAATGTACTATTAAAAAAATACTTGCGTTAATTTTTTTTTTCCAAACTTAGGACTGGCAAGATAAAATATTTTTCAGTTACGAAAATAAGTAGACATTTTGTTTTGTGGGTTCGTCAATGAAAACTAATTATTGATATACACAAAAATAAGTAAAACTTATTCCAAATCATCGTCAGTAAATATTTTTTTTAATGTTATCAAACATATGTCTTTGTTTATAACATTTAAAAATAATTAAGCGAAATTCCTGCGGTTGACCTAAATACAAATTTACAAACAATTTTATATTTCCGGTAATGGCTAAGTACTTAATAAGTACATTTTCGTAGAATAATTAAATGGGGCGAGATCATTGTCACAATATTTAAATAAAGGAATTAGTCATTCTTAAGCAGTATATTTTGTGGTTCTTTTAGCCAGAGTTTGTCGAAAAAAAGTGTTGTGATATATTTAGTATTTATCGAAGAAAAATATGTGGCGGCCATGGTAAAGTGATGTGCGTTTATCTGACGAAAATGTACCTACGGATAATTTAGAAGATGAAGATGAAAGTGTGGGGCCAATTACTCAGCAAAGGAAGAATTCTTGTGTAACAGTGTACTGCTTAATAAAGACAGGTTCGTTCGAAAAGTAGAACAACAAGAAAGGATTTGGGAAGCTCTAAAAAATTCAACCCCACCTCTTGGAACCTATTAGTGAGACAATATCATGGCAAAATTAAAAGAAAAACATATTGTTGATGATTGTTCCACAAAGACTTTAGGAAGATTTTTGACCAAAAATGGTTTTAAATATAAAACTGTCAAACCATAATGGAAAGTAGCCGCCTAATAAAATGGAGGAATGAATATATCGAAAAAATTTCACAATACCGCAGTGAGTGTTGAGAAATTTATTATCTGGACAAGACTTGGTTTGATTCTCACTAAACGATAGATAAAGCCTGGACGAACGGTATAAGAAAATGCCAAATAGATGTACCCCATTCTAGAGGCAAGCGAATTTGTATATTACAATGCGGAGGACAACATGGATGGGTAAACGATGCGTTATTGTTGAGTTCCAAAAGTATTAAAGGCAGTTCTCTAGACTACCACCAAGACATCGAAGGGACGCTTTTTAAATCGTGGTTTGAGAATACATTACTCCCAAATTTAAAAGAAAATAGCGTGATTGTTACGTACAATGCATCATATCACTCCAGATGCATTAAAAAAATTCCAACCAAACAGAGTAGGAAGGATGAAATTTAAGAATTTTTAATAGTCGAAGAGCTATATTTTGAGGATCATTACACCAAAGATCAACTAATCCAGGTTCTTCATACAAAAGTCGTAACTAAAGAACATATTATAGATAAATTAGCCACTAACAATGGACATATGGTTTTAAGATTACCTCCATATTACTGTATATTAAATCCCATAGAATTGCTATGGGCTCAGTTAAAAAACCATGTCCAGAGGAATAACACATCTCCAAAAGATGCCCAAAGTGTTGTCGAACTAATAAAAACAGAGTTCAAAAATATCAGTGCTCAAAACTGGCAAAATGCAATAGAACATGTAAAGAAGATTGAAAAAGATTACATGAAAAATTTCGCAGCCTTGAAGACATTATTATTAATTTGGCTGAGAGTCGTGAAGAGAACGATAATGACGATCAGTTGGAATAACTGTTAACTCTAACTGAAAGATCCCAAATAAATGTAAATTTCCGAAGTGGCTAGCATACCATTTAATTTATAATAGATACAAACCAATGGGTAACTTTTTGTGGCATCGCATGTGACATTTAAGTAAATAAAAACTATTTTTGAAGTTCTACTTCTTTAGGCGCGATAGGGAAAAATTGATGAGAGTGAATTTTTATAAAATTCACAGTATGAAGTACGCGCATATTCACAGCATAAAGTTAGTTGCTACGTCTAAATCTTTTAAGTTGGGTAATAATGCAAATCAAGTGTGAAAAAAAAATATATTGGTGTTTTCGTTAATTCGATTATATTAGGACGGTGATATATATTTACTGATGATTTGTATATGTATATGATGATATGAGGTTTAATATATATGTATGATATGAGGTTTAACCTCCTGAAAGTGCTATCCGGCAAACTGGGCGGGACATCTTCCAAAACTTTGTTGCACACATACAAGACCTTTGTCAGACCGATAGTCGAATACAAGGCTTGCATCCATACCTCCCTGAATGCACGTCAACTAAACGCCATTACGGCCACTGAACGTCGTATCTTACGATACTGCATGAGGAAGGACTGGTCGTATCCATCAGCCCACATTTACGCAATCTCACACATAACATCGATAAAGGACAGAATCCTAACCCTCAGCAGGAAGTATGTCCTAAGAACCATAGCCGGCTCGAACAACAGAGCCAAACGAATACTAAAGACACCTTGCAATCATAGAGGGCAAATACTCACCAGGCTTCCCTTAAAGAAAGTTCCATTCCCTCCAGCTAAACTTCTCCACAACACTGGACACGAAATTCCTGATGAGTATTTTGATATACTAGAATCATTCCCCATCCAATATCGTAGGTAAAGTCTGCGCGCCAACAACGCTGATAAAGAGCCGTTCCTACAAACTTGGCTGGTAACCCTGAAGTACCTAAACTGGCATGCTTGGCAGCACCCACTTCTTCTTGTACGCTTCTGGATCTTCTCAGATCATACACATAGTCACCTTTAGCTACCCTCCTGTTTCTTAGTAGTCCACCACTTCCACCTCCACATACATCATTTCACGTGATTGTCGTTTACCGCACCCCCACAACTCCTAGAAAAAAAAACACGGAGTTTCCCATTCCTTGAAGAGGCTCAGGCCTAAACAAGGTAAAAACGATCTTGTCATGTATATGTATATTGTGTGTTGTGTGTAAAAATCGACCTGGTTCAGTAGTTTTCATCTACTTTATAATTACGTAGAAATTACATTTATGCGTTACTTTATAACTTCACTGTATAATATATTAATATTTAGTGTTCATTGACGAACTTAGCACGGTTAATAAAAAAACTTGTAAATTTACCAAAAGAAAACTTTTATTTTCGTATCTGTTTTTCAGTTTCAGTTTCAGTTTTTCATATTTTATTTTGCCAGTCTTAATTTTTTGAAAAAAAGGCAAAGGTAAATTTTTCTAAATACTATATTATGAGGTAGTTTACTTAAAAATAATCAGTATTTCGATAAATTGGTAAAAACATTTAGGTACACAAATTAATAATTCGAAATTCAACACTTTCTCCGATAATTTTATTTGAATGTTGGATACAGATTAGTACAACTCTATAAATGTCTCTCTGGGGGTCTGTGTTACAATAGATATCAATATTGGATTGCTAGTAGGTCGGTTTTTAAAATTTCGCATAGATCTTGTCCCTCACTAAGCAATCCTGCTTTTACATGTATTAAATGATATAGGAAAGCCCTTTTTAAATGTATTAGTATTCCAGTTGTTAATAGTTGAACCTTATATAAAACTTTTTATAATAATAAAACAATGCCGCTAGCTCCATTCACCAAATATTTGAAGGAATCTTTACTTAGAATCGATACCAAGCGGAAAATAGAAAAACCTGTTCGAAAAGTAAATGAACTAACAAACATCGCACGCAAAGAAAATGACAAAATTTAACGCAGGCGGCGTAATGGATGGTATAAAAATAAGTCTAGAACACGATCGTAAAAGAGCTCTGAAAGAAGCAAAACAAGTAGGTAGCTACGAAGTGTAGGATTTTACATATTTTATAGCTGACACGATAGCAGTGCTGACGGAATTAATTTTTTTGCGCTTTGAAGAAATGTTTAATTCTAAATATACTACTCACTTGTAACAATATATAATTTGCTTATTGGGAGTTGAAAGTGGGGAGTGAACAATTACTTTGCTGGGAGATAGGATAAGAAAATAAATTATAACGTTTGCGAACGGTTACTCGTGTTTTGGTTGGAGAGCTGAGTCGTGGATAAGGATTCTTTTATTTTGGGAAGACTGGGAGGGCTAACTACTAAAAAGAATTCAAAAAAATACTTACAGAGATGTCCTGGGCAAGAAGAATCCTAAATTATTTAAAATAGAACGACGTTTAAAAAATCCTCTTGTTGGTGAAAAAGAAAAGTTTTTCTCTCCTAAAAAATGTCAAGGCTGAATTTCTTTCCAAATGAAATAATTTTAAACCCCTGGTTTAAAGATAAACATTACATATTTATTTTTATTTCACATAAACAGTTATTACTAGACAGGAAAATATGTAAATAAAAAAGTATGAAATATGCGCATAAATATGCAGTATTTTATGCAAAAATATGCAGTATTTTATGCAAAATATGCATATTTATCTAGAAAATACGCATGTTATAAAAAATATTTACAATATTTTTTTATTTACAAAAATACTTATAATGTTATAGATACGTAACATATACAATTCTTTTAACATATAAATATTATTTTGAGTTGCAGTAACAATAGATTATCAAATGAAAATTTTCTAATAAAAACTTATGGCTTCTATCTAAATATATATATTTGTTAATAGGAAAACTTCTTTCGACTGGGGCATTTTTCAAGTTAACTATAATAGATGGTTCTAAATTAAGTAGTTCGGAAAATGTTCCAGCTAGTACTTGAACCACTTCAGAAAGAACCTGGTAAATACTGATTTTTTCATGGTTACTTTAAATTTTTGAAAAATTTCCTTTCCAATAATACCTTTCACCTTTTGACACAATGACTCAAATTCTTTTATTAAAACTGTACTCTCTAACAATGATAATTTGGAGGATTCTAATTGAGTTATAGTTTTCGGGACAAAACTATAATTTGATTTTATGAATGACAGTTACTGTTGGAAGGCTTGCTTAACTTCCAATAAAGATTGGCAACTATCATCCGTTAAAAGGTTAATTATTTTTTTTAATCAACCAAATGATCAGCATAGAAATTAGCTGCTTCCAACCATGTTCCCCAACGTGTTAAAATGGGTTGCGGTGGCAGTGGAACAGCAGGAAGCATATGGTTTCAGGAATACCTTTTTGATGCTCGCTATTAAACTGTTAACTAGTGAAAATATTTTTCTTACTTCCTCTGAAACTCTGTTTATTCCATGCGCTAAACAAGTGACATGTAATAAGTTTTTCTTTTATTTCGTCCTGCTTTCACCATATATGGTCCGGCATCAGATAAAATAAGCAATAATTTATCATTAGGTACAGCAGCAGGAAGAAAAAAGTTTGCTAATGCTTCTTGTAGAAACCGTGATATTGTTAGAGCGTTGGTTTTTTCCACTTGCTTACAGGAAATTAAATACGATTTTGGAAAGGTTTTATCGCTAAGTACACCAATCAATAAGTACACAATGTATCTTCCTGACGAGTGAGTGGTCTCGTCCACACATATGTAAAAGTAATTATTATCTATTTTTCTCTTTAGAGTTCGTTCACTGGGAATGTTTTGTTTGGTGTTGGTTGTTGTGGAAAAAAGAACTAAAGTTTTCATTAAATAATTTTGAAATTTTTTTTCAGATGAAATCTAAAAAAGCATATAAATATTCTATAGTTGTACCCATTTTTAAAATCTAAGATTGTAGAAATAAACTAAAAATGAACCGTTTTTGCATAACAATTAAAATATTTAAATTTAATCAAATAAAAATCCGTGTAGTAATCTTGAAAATGTTAAAAAATGACTGTGCAAGAAGAAAGAAATCTCAAATATTTACAAGAGGCTCTTGGTCTTTTCTGTTTACATTTAAAGAAAAAATACTGTGAGCATAAATTAAAAGCACTTAATTAATTAAGTCCAATATATGATATGGTTTTGTTTTTAGCAAAATGAAAGCAAACTATGCTGTTAGAAAAAAAAATGGTAGCGACCTTTCAGTAGACTATTGAATGATTTAAATTTTAAATAGGTATCCTATTTTTATAGCAAGAAGTTTAAAAAATGCTTGAAAAAAGAAAAAATACATCGATTTATTGCGAACTAGTTTTGTGTCGGTACTTCTTAAACATAATCTCCGATTTTAAAATCTTTGTTTGTACCACTGTGTAAATTTTTAAAATAAAATAAAAAATAATACGTATGTACTTACGGTTTTGCCACAACATGAGCAATAAACTTTATCCATATCCATAGATAACTCTTTGTAAGGTTTTATCTAATTTAAAACATTGCTTATTTTCGGCATTTTCAAAGCACAATAATTATTCACGATTAGAAATACACATTGTTTACGCCTCCAATTTTACAACAAAAAGTGAAACCAAGTGAAACTGACCGTCAAAATAAAAAATTTTTACCTAGAGACATAAACTGGCTAACACAAACCCTTAATTCCTGGACAAAACGTGACAAAACTATAAACCGCTGTCTTTTATTAGTTACTATACCAAGAATTTGAACACCAAGTAATTATAAAACAAAATTAAATATTGGAATTTTCATGCTATCTGTAAGTTTGAATATAAAAATATATATACTTAACACCAAATTTTTAAACCATATGCACTTTATGCTCACTTTTATATGAATATGCAAAATTTGACATTTTTGCATTTTTTATGCATTATATGCAAAATATGCAATTTGCATATTTGCCCACGTCTGGTTATTACAAATAAACATATCTATCAACAAACGTTACATTGAACTGGACCTTCTAATAAAACAGAATTAAAACTATATTTATCAACAAATGTTACACTGAACTTTATAACAAAACAGACTTTAAAAATATGGTTATGTACTAAATGACAGAAAAGGTGTACTAACTGTCATATGTCGAAATGAAACTACTCATCTTTTTAACTTATATTTACTTATAAACCTTTAAACTGAAATGAGAGCATATGTATATTAAAGATAAATGGTTATTAAAAAAATTTCAGCAGACCATCGTCCTGCTGAAAAATAATTCCCGCCAGCCACAAATTTGAAACAATATTTGTGAAAAGCCTCATGCTTCTTGCGAATAACTCGTGTGCGCTAATTATTAACACATACGTCGAATTTTGATTCTTCACTTAAAATTATTTAGTACCAATAGGTCAGTAAATGAACGTGAAATACGGCGATACGGTGAAATTTTTCATGTCACCACCGAATTGCATAAAAATTTGTATTTCGGTTATACTTACCCTCCACTTTACTTTTGGACTTGTGGTATTGGTTTATTTTTATTTTTTAGGGGTAAAAACTATCCCCATTTGAAAAATTCGTATAATTGTTAATTAAAGCGGGGAAATCATCTTTTAATGAAGTGAACAAATATTTTAAAACCAATTTTTCTTTAAAAATAAGCAGTTTGAATCGGTCAAACTTACAGATCATATAAACAATACAGAAATAAAGTAAACTGTAAAGCGGCAACGATTAATTTTATTTGGGGTGCTAATTAGGATCTTCACGATGTTTTTACCAAAAAACAAGGAGAAACTTTATTTTAAGCGTAATTCGTTTAGTTTTGATGCTAGAAACTTAAAAAAAAAACAAAACTAAAGCTTTTTTAAACGCTTTTAAATATGTTACAATATATTAAACTATGAGTACACTTTTAAGTTGTTAGTTGTAATAAAAAAAAAACATAAATAACTGTAATGTAGATTTATATTTCTACTTGCGACAGCAGTCCCTTGACATATTTTATCCAGTTTCATTTAATTATTCCATTCAGCTGTAACTTGCCTTAGACTATTTCTTTGATCTTTTTTGTAAACTACTTTTACTGCATAATATTCGCCTATGTCTATCAGAAACTAATTTTGGACGACCTGAGCTTTTACCTTTTTTATTTAAATTACTTTACCTTTCCTTATAATGCTTAATTATATTTTACACTATAGTTTTGGCAATATTAATTGTATCTGACACTTTAAGGATTGTTGTACTGCAGCCTAAAAATGTCCTGAAATCAAAGAAGATTGACTATAACGACCTCAGGATCATATTAAATTTATACTATAAACAGCGAGCAAAAGTACGTGTTAACGAACAGCTGTCAGAATAAATTGAAATTAGATGTGGAGTGAGACAGGGATGCGTATTGTTGCCAATTCTTTTTAATGCCTACTCCGAAGAGGTCCTTAAAAAAGCTCTTGAGGGTGAAACAGCTGGAATAAAGGTAAATGAAGTTCCCATTAACAACATTAGATATGCGGACGACACTGTGATCTTAGCCGAAAACCTTGAAGATCTTCAGAGACTGATGACCAGAATAGCAGAGTATGGAAAAGAGTATGGTCTAATAATGAATGTCAAGAAGACGAAATTTATGAGAATATCGAAAACTCAAAGAAATAACGAGAATCTTCTAATAAACGGAACCAACGTCGAACAAGTGGACAAATATGCATACCTGGGAACAATGATTAACTTTACAAATGATTAAAATCATGAGATCAAAATAAGAATAGAAAAGGCTAGAGCAAATTTCAACAAAATGAGAAGAGTGCTATGTACCAGGGATTTAAAACTGGAACTAAGAGTTAGGTTGGCGAGGTGCTATGTTTTTTCGACTTTATTTTATGGAATGGAAACTTGGACCTTGAATGCGACATCAATGAAAAAACTGGAATCATTCGAGCTGTGGGTGTACAGAAGAATTCTGAAAATATCATGGACAGAACACGTCACAAACAAAGAGGTTCTGGGAAGGATGAACAAAGAAATGAAAATTTTAAATACAATAAAAACAAGAATATTAGAATATATCGGACATATTACACGTGAAGAGAAATACACCTTGCTCCAACTGATTATGCAGGGAAAGATCCAAGGAAAGATAAGCATAGGAAGGCGTAGAATGTCATGACTATGCAACCTGAGAGAGTGGTACGGATGTACATCAAATGAACTTTTCAGAGCAGCTGTCTCAAAAGTCCGAAAACCTATGATGATTGCCGACCTCCGCCGCGGAGATGGCACTTGAAGAAGAAGAAGTACTGCAGCAATAATTTTTAATCACAAACTCACGAATTTTTAAATTTGTAGAGATTGCACCAATTTATTGAAATAGTATAGCAATTCACTTAATTCATCAAGAAATTAATTAAATAATATAGCCAGTCTCTAGAATGACGGATGGGCGATGGACAAAGAGGTTATTGAAATGGAAAACATGTGAAGACAAGAGAAGCGTTGGCGTCGGTCGACCACCTACACAATGGGCTGATGTAAGAAGACTGGATGAGAGTGGTGCAAAATAGACGGGGTTGGAAACACGAAAAAGATGCCTATGTAGTTTTGAGGCTGAATGATAATTCCCCATTATTGATTCACTAATTTTTACATATTTTGATGATGTTTATGACATTAACAGGTTATGTGGGTTGTTCAGAGTGTCACAAAAATATAGGTCATAAATTATACTACAATTTTTAAGAATGAAAATTAGTCGATTTGCACTTTGACTTACCTATATGCAAAAGTGCACCCAGAAAATGTTTCGGGGAGTGTAAAGTTACAAAATAAAACCGAATTTTTTAATATAGATTCAAAACGTTTTAAAACTTTTTTTATGAAAATTTATATTATGTGTTAGCATTCCATGCGCAATATAATCGAAGTAGCGAAAAAATGTTTTCCCCATTTTTCTAGATTTTATGGGGGTCTCCAAACCTTCCCCCCTTCAAATTTTTTGTAGTATAATGTTGGATTAAAAACGAGACGTCTACAGAAGGAAATAGCTATTTTACAACTTTTTTGTATCTTCTAAATTAATGATTTTTATCATTATTTCATAAATTAATAGGTATTTCATTCTATACATGTCCCATTTTTCATCCAATATTATACCACAAAAAAGTTGTGAGAGGGGGGAAGGTTTGGAGCCCCCATAAAATAGAAAGCCCCCATAGAAAAAATCGAAAAAAAAACGTTTTTCGCTACTTCGAGTATCGGATTTATTTTATCATTTTAACAACCCGTAACCATTTCTGTGTGCACTGTAGCATATAGTTAGGTCAGGCCAAATCGACTTATTTTCATCACTAGAAATCGTAGTACAATTTATGACCAATATTTTTGTGACACCCTGTATACAACACTCATAATTACGTTTTGTGATTATATATCATTTAAAATATTGCTTATTTAGCATTATTATCATAACTATTAAAAAAAATCATAAATTAACAGTCAAAGGCCTGAATTAGTTATATTTTAATTTGTCCCATTATAGTTGTTAGGGCTCGTATAAGAAACGTGTAGTATGACGCACATGATGTGAATAATCAGAAATATTATTTTTTATTATCATTGTTTATTATCAATAATTAATTATACAAAATAATTTGCTGTATAATAATTGTAACAAATATATAAATGAATTTCTTGTTAAACTAAACAATTGTTGTATCATTGTATTAGTCGGTTTTGCAAATTCTACAATTCATAATATTTCTCTAATTATCTACAACTTATCGCTTACATTGCATTTATTGATATTTCAAATTCAACAAAATATGCTATTTTTAGGAAAATTGTTGTTTCTAGGAACTAAGTTATTGCTACCATTGCATTTATCGGTTTTACAAGTTCTACAACTTTTAAGTTCTGCATTAGCATTACTGGGAATGTTTGAGTTAATAAACCAACTGCAGTACGACTTATATCTAGTGTTCTGTGGTGGATCCCAGCATCTCCTTTCTACAAGTTTTAATGATCCATCTGTAATAAAGAAATCTATTATAAAGTTATAATAAAATGTATGTATATTTATATATCGTCGACACACTGCAAACACTGACCAAGTCAAAAATTACTGTTTTCGAGAAATTAAAGTTTAAGTTGAAAGTTTTATATACAATCGGTGATTAGCTTTATATGACTGCAATTTTGATATCCTGTGTATGTATTAAAACCGTTAGTTTCTAACCACCATATTTAAACATTTGGGACTTTGAATAATTATAAAAGAAATGTACTTGGTCACTTTTTGTTGTAAAAAAAATTAAAAATTTGACTTGGTCAAATTCAAAAAATATAATCAACACCTTATTAGGAAATGATATTATTTAATAACCATGATCAGTACACAAAACAAAATTAAAATCTAATCAGTTTCTGTGTCATCGCTTTCGGAAGAAGCTGGTTCCGGTATTAGAACTTTTTTTCTTGTTTACTGGAATCGAGTTATACCACTTATGGAACTCTGGCGGAATAATTTTGCTTCTACACAATTAAAGGAGACTGTTTTTCTTTTCCTTTGTTATAGGCAATAGCTCATTGTATAACATTGGATTGTTCTTTGGAGTAACAGTTGGTCTTCCCTTGCCACATACCTTAAGAGCCTTATTATACTTATAAAGAATACAGCCAGATTTACTTTTCTCATAACGCATTACTTTTAATTTTAACCATGATACTTTGTCTCCATTTTCATCTTTGACTATATTTTTTAAGAACACCTGTGCATAGGATTTAAGATCTATAAAAACTCTACATACCGTAATTTTTCAACTCTGTAGGCACTGCTCTTTTTGTTGCGTCTTGTAGAACGGGCTCTTCTTCTTTGCGTGCCATATCAGAATTATCCGACATTGGCGATCACGATTGCGAAGGCTTCTCGATATTCTCGATTTTAGCCCGTGGAACGGGCTAAGTTATAGATATTCAACAGATCATTCATGATAAAAATGGCAAAATTTTTCTTGACAGACCCAATGCCACTGTGCATTGAGTCTATCTCCATGTACGAATGTCCTTTCTCCATAAAATTATGCTGCAAAATCTCAATGTGGGTATGTGTTACAACATACAAAAATAATGCGGCAATGAACTGATTACGGTTTTGGCCACTGCAGGTGTCAGAATATAAACTGATGTCTGTGATGTCTTTTGACAGAGTTTTTATTTAATTGACCAATGCTGTTCCAATTTCGGAGCTGCCACGTTGACCATTAATCTCTGTCCATGCATAAGAGTGTGCATTATTTTGAGGTACCGCTTCATACATTGTAAAGTTGTAAGCACACAATTTAAGAGAATAATTCGTTTGTGACACATCTGATGATGGCATTTGCAATATACTTTGTTAATCGAATGAAGCACTTAAAAATGTTTTTTCTTCAGCTGCTCGAAGTTTGCCAGATTTTTGACTCGGCTGCTTCGTCCGTTCTTTGTATATGTTGCTTATAATCTTCTTCATTAATAGTTTCGTTCTTGTACAGATTGCAAATGTCACACTGGTCTTTTTTGGGATTAAAAAATGACATATTATAATGTTTTCAAAATATTCTACGATAAGTGACTTCACTAACATGAGCTTCATCTCGACTTTTGCACTATTCCATATAAAGCTGAAACATTTTGCTGATTGACAAATTTGGATCCAAATATAACCTATTTGAAATTTCCCGACAATAGTGTAATCCCATAGTCGGAAAGCACGCAATGTGCTCCTTAACTTTCTTTACATTACCTGGAATCTTATTGTAAGGAACATTTCTTCCCTTTTTATCCTTCATATTGAATAACTTATTTTGATTGTTGCCTTTTAAAGCATAATCTACTGGACTGTGACTAATGCACAGAGTTTTTAAGAAAAATCTTGGATGACAAATAGTGCATCAATGTTGTATAATAACTCCTAAAATGTTTTAAAGTAGTCTTCGTAATGGACGTTGGTGGATATCAAATACTTGTGGCTGATTATAGCTTAGGAAATATTTTGGAATTATGAATTTATTAATTTAAAATTTAATTCATTTTAGCTATGTTACATTTAATAAAGTTTCTATTAATGTTGCAAATTTCGGTTTAATGTAGTTTTTGACATGACCGGAACTTGACACTAGCAAAACATAAGCGTTACGTTTGGTGTTTAAGAAGTGTAACAGTTTGAATAAACTGATACTTTTTCACAAGAGTAGAATTAATATCGAAAACAACATGAATTTTCGATCTCCAGCGAAATACGTGAAAGGGAGGAAATTGACAATTGACAGATATCTATCGACCTATTTTAGTTTTACAAAATTCCATAAATGTTGCCAAATATCACGGTAGACACTTGAGTGGCCAACCGTGTATATGTATACCCAAGCTTAATCAAGCCATTCAGAGCGATGCTGGGAATATTTATATTCCACTATGCATCAGCAATTTACCCATATAAATTACCATCATTCTTGTACTCATTGCGTCGAGTAAGGACGATAAATATACGAAGGCGGTTGCGTTTCGATTTAATTCAAGTCTCTTACCACTCCCTAACACGTGTTTCTGGGTCTCAATAATGAGACAATATTTCGTAAAATGTGATCCAAAATTAGGTTAAAGAAATTTCGTTGTTTGCGAGATGTTTTCATTGCCAGAGGAGAATACTCGCTATAAAAGTCCTTTTTTTCAACTTAAGCATATCAAAGTAAAATTATTCATTTAGCTTTATTAAAGCGAAATACGTATAAACATATACATAGACGATTTGTACGTGAAATAAAATCTTTACTGTCTTTTTCATTTTATTCGGATCTACTCTGTATGAGTACAAGAAACCAATTCGCTAACGATTTCTGCTTAGTTGAGGAGACATGTCGTGGAATGCAAATTTTAGATTCCCCATGTCTCTATTAACATCTTTATCAACGTCTGGCTATGCCTTGCAATTTTTAGAAGGCTCAGATTAAGGCAGTTATCTGAATTGTGTTTCGAAACTATTTTACGGATTTATTCATTTTCATTAGTTTTAATAACTTTGAACAACAAAAACTTTTTTGTTTCTAAAAAAAATTAAAATTTCTAAAATAATTTGTCAATACTAGGTAATTACTCATCTTTTTATAATTTCAACTTTTATACATACTTTGATATTCAGTGTAGGATTCATAACATTGCGTTGAGCATAATAGTGTTTTACTCTCACCAATTCCGCACCTTGTTTCAGGACCTCCTAAACATGAATAGCATCTGAACTGTGAATATCCTGCAAAACAAAATAATGAGTAATAGATGTTTAGAAATAAATCATCTTTTATTACATATTAAGGACTGTTTAATTCAATTTTAAGATTCCATTTTTACTATTTAACTGGAACTCGAAACGTCAAAAATAAACGTATTTTAAACTTAAATTATGGCTTGTTCCTAACAAAATTAGTAATAAATAGAAACCAAAGTGTGGCTAAATCATGGTATAAAAGTAGTTTTTACTAATGCTCTTTCGAAGCTGCCTTCTTTAAACTAAGTATTAAATGGAATAGAACTTTGTGTGTTCTTATAAAATACTCCCTTTTAACTTTCAGTATACCAAATTTTCCATTCCTCCTTCATTTGGTTTTTTGAAAATATATTTAAATCTCTAGGTGTACATTTATAATTACTAATGTAATTTACATTTAGGGCTTTTTTTGCTATATTGTCGACTATTTCATTATGTTTTAGGCCGCCGTGTTTGTGGATTTTAATATGGGTATCCATGTTTTGTTAATTTTTAGTCTTTCTTCTATCCGATTAAAATTATTTGGATGCTTATATATTTCCACCGCTTCCCGATATAAACGTGTAGTACTGTGATGTTTTATCCAGTATCTGCGTTTTTTCAAAGAGTATCCGATGTTCTCCGCTTTCCAAAGCGTGTTCGGCAACGGCAGAATCGATATGTCCTAAACGATAATGGCTTTTATGTTTTTTTATCCTTGTGTTTGTGTGTCTTTTCGTGGTTCCCACATATACCATTCCACGTGTGCATGGTATTCAGTAAACTCCGGCCGTTGCTAATGTCGGGTCGTATTTGTCCTTCACCGATCTTAAACAGTGCTTGATTTTCTTTGTAGGCTTGAAAATGATCTTTTCATTGGCTTTTTTAAGTATTCACCCAATTCTGTCTGTTACCCCCGATATATAGGGCAAGAACGCTTTGCCTATACATGCTGTTTCTTCGTCCTTTCTTCTAGAAACATTGTTAACCGCTTTTTGTATTTCCCTTCTGGTATAACCATTAGAGGTAAGTGCTTTTTTAATATGAAAAAGTTCACTTTCCAGATGTTGTGGTTCACAAATTCTCTTCGCCCTCTCTACCAGAGTTTTGATGATACCTTGTTTTTGGCCTGGATGATGATTTGAGTTCCTGTTTATGATCTATGATCTGTCCGTGTGTGTAGGTTTTCAATACACTTTATGTCCTAAGTAACCTTCCTTTCGATTTACTAATAAATCTAGGAATGCTAGTTGTTGATCTTTCTCTGTTTCCATCGTAAATTGAATATTTGGATGTAGTGTGTTTATATAAGACAGAAAATCGTTAAGTTTTTCTACTCCGTGATCCCAAATTACAAAAGTGTCATCGACGTATCTAAACCATACCCTTGGCTTGCATGCTGACTCCATTACCCTCTTCTCTAGATGCTTCATGAAAAATTTCGCTACGACAGGGCTTAGTGGGCTTCCCATTGCTACTCCATCTACCTGTTCATGAATCAGGTCTTCCCATGAAAAGTAGGTGGTAGTGAAGCAAATACGGTATAATTCCACCATATCCTTGGAAACTAGTCGGGAGCTAGAGCTCTTTGTAGATGGCGCCTGATAATTAGTTTTTTTTTAATACCTCCAGAACGCTTTTGTTTAGAAAAACGAAAACTGGTACGAATATTTATCCTCTAGAGTTGAATCGATTTTATAAATTGCTAATTTCTAGAACCGATCATAGGCATTCGTTTTGGGTAGGTCAACAAAGATACTCTTACACTAAGTCGATAGAATACACCGTTGTCCAGAAAAATCGATTTAAAAATTTTTCGTTTTTTAGTCATAAAAGTTAAATTAATATTTATTGCACTAGTTGTATTTATTCAAGTTTATTAGTTTCGGTATTATAATTAATTTTTCATAAGTTGATTTTTGTAAGTGTCAAAAAAATTATTGCTTTTTCTGTGCAATATGAGTGGAAAGTGGAAAAGAGTAGTTGTATCTTTGGAAACAAAAAACAAAAATGAATGCAATTAAAAGGTTGCACCAGAATGAATCAATAAAATAGGTGGCTTAAAATTTAGGTGTTAGAGAAATAACTGTTGGAAATTGGAAGCGTAAACGGAATGAAATCGAACAGTGGGTCAACCAAAGTGTGAATGGTGGGATTGGATTGGCGTGAAAGACGATGAAGAAAGGAGACCATGAACAAACTTCTGAGACGATGTTCTTGTGGTTTTCAAAAATAAGAAGAAGAAATATGGCATCCGACAATTGAATATTTGGGGCGTAAAACTGTTTACTGACTCTAACTAAAATTTCAACATTTTATTTAAAATTACATTACCCTTAAATATGGACTGCCTTTAGACCAAATATTTCCTTCGAAAACACTAGCTGCTAAAGATAAAGGAACTGCAACAGGTTACAAGAAAAGCAAAGAGAGTCACAATCATGATATGCAAAAATGCTTCTGGTTTAGTAAAATTAAGACTTCTTTTAATAGAAGTCTTAATCCAAGGGCATTCTAACATATCCAAGTGAATTACTTACCTACAACCTACAAAAACCAATGCAATGCATGGATGGACTGTAAAGTTTTTAAGAACTGGTTTTTAAATGACTTTTTACCAGTCATTGATGCCTACTTAAAAGACAAAAATCCTCCTCCGAAAGCTTTGTTATTGGATAACGCACGATCCCACCCAGACGCGAGTGAATTGATTTGGTGGTGACGTCTTCCACCCAATGTAATGTTACTCCAACCCCTATGCCAAAGGGGTTATAAAAGCAATGAAGAGGAATTATTGGCGGAGGCTCCTTCAAGTACTGCTACACAAACTGGATGAAGGGCTGACTGTAATTGACGCATTGAAGAAGATCACTGTTGAAGATGTTTGCTATTGGATTACATCTGCATGGAATGACGTAAAATCACGGAAAAAGTTTTTTCAGATAGAAAACAAAATACTGAACCTTCAAAAAAAAACTGATGACTGTGAAGTTGATACTATAGCCAACCTAGCCAATCAGTTACTAGTTGAATAACCAATCGAAAACCAAGACGTCATCGATGGGATGAATGGAGATCAAGAAATGGAACTGACAGATGACGCAATTGCCGATCTAGTTCTAAACATAAACCACGAAGAAGAAGAAGAAGATACGGATGAGATAACTTAAAAAATTTCTTATTTCAATGGGTTGAAGGCCCTTGAAGCAGCTCTCGCACACATCGAGCAGCAAAAGGAATCGACGCCAGTAGACGTCCTTCATTGTTAACGTTGGCGCAACATCGCCGCCTCAAAAAGAGGAATGAATCTTACGCAAAAATCAATCCAAGATTTTTTAACAGCAATTATGATAACGTAAATGTTTTTATCCTTTAAATACAGTACTGTATTAGTTTTTAGTTATTAAAATAACAACAATTATCGTTATTTACGTGTTTTTTATTAGTACAGTCAATCTCGGCATTAACCGAGATTTTTCCGTATCCGAGGTAGTCACGGGCCCAATTCCCTCGGATAATCGCAAGTCTACTGTACTCATAGCTAAATGCTGGAAGAAATCGAAATTGAAGTGAATCGAAAAAGAGCATTGGTAATACTTACAAGGAATGAGACAATCGAAAATACTTTTATCGAATTAACAGCATAAACAATTTCTTACCTTGATTTACACAGACAAGTAGGATAATCAAAAAGACTGTTGACATTTTATAAATCCTAAGTACACTTCACAAACTATTATGAATAAAAAATATTTCTGATGAATTTTAGTCACAGTATAATACAGAAATGTAGCTAAATTTATGTACACGCAGGTTTTAAAATAAATTCTAATACAAACATTATATTGTAATCTAATAATAAAATTTTTATTGATTATAAAATATGTATTCATTAACTGTTATTTCCAGTTTCTATTTTAAAAACAGGTAATAAACAACTAAGACAACATCGAATTAAAAAGTTTTTATTTATTTTTACACTCACAATAAACGTATATACTAATTGTAAATAGTAAAAAATAGACAAAAATATATGAGTTCAGCAAAAACCTCGTTTTGTTGGATACCCATGAGATTATTTTTGCGTAATCACATTTAGGAGACATTTCGGTTTGGAATAAGAATCAAGATGTGTTAAAGAAAATAAGTAAGTAGTATTATTTTCAAGTTCTGAAGTGGTATATTATTGCTTTTCCACCCCACTGCTTTAAATTTTTGAACCAGGAGGTTCGTTGTCTCCCCGGTCCTCTTTTCCTTTCACTTTCCCTTGTTTCCTTGTTTCGTATCCATCCATCCTTGTCATACTCCTCTTCTTATGGGTATCTCTTTAAGTTATTATTGGTCTACTTGTATTATGACTTTCTGATATCGGTATTTTGTAATGATTCTCACATCACAGCATCTCACAGAATTACCAATAATTCTAATACCAGTTAGACGTAGATTAAATTACGAATTAGAGCACTTTCAAGAGAAACAGGTAGTAAAAATACTGGAATAAGAAATAATTAAAAGGCTGGAGAATCCAGTCAATCAGGAAATAGAAGAAGAATAGCAGATAGCAGATCATGTAACATATAAAATCTACTTAATTGTGTAATATGGAAATAGCTACCACGCTTGGGCTGTGGAGAAGTGTACCTAACGGAAGATGGTCATCTAATGGTCCCCTAATGGAAGAGACATCAAGACTGGTTCAATGGAGAATGTTGGAATGCTTTGGCAAATAGAAACAGGACAAAAGTAAAAATAGATAAAGAAACTAAAAAGAATAATACAAAGTAGAGAATAGAATATTTCGACATTAGCAGTTTGGAAAAAGGAAGAAATGTAACGGTCTTGTTTGTCCTTTCTACAAAAAACCTTAAAACGAAGTGCGAAAAAGGAACGACACTATTAGAAGTAGTCTATGAAAAACTTATAACAATTGTTAGGAAAATATTAATGAAATTTTAAAACAAGAAATGAAAAGAAAGTTATCGGAGAATATCAGAGAGGGTTTAGACCAGAAAAAACAGCTACTAATCAAATGACTGAAGAAAATGTGACCGAGGACCGTAGTGATTTTGACGATGATGACAGTGTAGCAGATCCCGATTTTATTTATGACGATTTGGAACCTGACCGTTAAAGTCTACGAGATAATCAGGTAATGAATGAAAATATCAACGTTCAGCATGCAATTGAACAACGTATGGGTGATTCCGATTCTGATGACAACAGAGATATTGAAGTAAATACAGCTCTAAGAACTGGCATAATACCAAATACAGAGCGTCAAATAAAAAACATGACTAGAAAAATGGATGGAATTACGACATTCAGCCGTTATATCGTCACATTTTTAGTAGCTTAGAAAATTATATACATACTGAAAATATTGTACGGGGTAGAAACATGGTCATTAAAAGCGCAAATAGTTAAGAAGCTTGCAGCCTTTGAACTTTGGATATACCGGAGAATGTTGAGAATTCCATGGACTGCCAGGGTCACCAATGAGGAAGTGCTGAGAAGGATGGGTCGGGACAAATAATTGTTGAGAACAATAAAAATACGCAAGACTGCATACCTTGGACACATACTGAGAAATGATAAATATAGTCTTCTGCAGGTCATCATGCAGGTCAGAGTCGATGGTAAAAAGGGAATAGGTAGAAAGAGGAAATCATGGCTGCGAAATATTCGACACTAGACAAACATGACTGTAGACGAATTATTCCACGTTGCAAAAGACATAGAAGCTTTTAAAATGTGGTCGCCAACCTCCGTTAATGGGGACGTCATAAGAAGAAGAAGACTGAAAATATTCCAGAAAATGCAGACGTGTTTGCAATATTTCGTCTTTTGGTTGATGATGATTTATTTGAGTTGATGATGAAACAAATTAACCTATACGCTGAACCAACTTATTGCAAATAATTCTAGAGGTCGTTTGAGTCGCTGGAAACCGGTAAACAAAGAAGAACTGGAAAAGTTTTTGGGCATTTACTTGCTGAATGGTGTAATCAGATTTCCTACATTAGAATGCTACTGGAAAAAAGATCCCATGTTTTTACATCCTTTGTTGCACCAGATAAAAATGTCCTACAATCGCTTCGTAACAATTTTACGCTGTTGGCATTTTGTTGACAATACAATTGACAGAGATACCAATAATCGCTTGTACAAAATCTAACCAGTTATAGACAATATAATGAGAAACTGCAGCAAGTTTCTTTCGCCAAAAGATTGAGTTGTTATGGATGAATCCATGGTTGCTTTTCAGGGGCGACTGCTGATTCGTCAGTATAATCCAAACAAAACTCACAAGTATGGACTAAAGATTTACAAAGCCACAACTGATGATGATTATGTTTGGAAATATAAAGTTTATTCTGACAAAGATTCACAAATATCCAATCTTGATAAACCTGAAAGCGTAATTGTCGAGCTTTGTGGAGAACTTTTAGACCAGGGGCAAATGATTGTTACAAATAATTGGTATACCAGTGTTCTATCAGCTGAATATTTGCTTTAACGCATAACTGATCTTTGTGGGACATTGAGAAAAAATTGTAAAAACTTACCTTTATTTGTCAAAAATAAGAAACTGAAGAGAGGAGAGCAAATTGGTGCACAAAAAAATAGTGCGACGATCCTAAACTGGAAGGACAAGAGGGACGTCCTTATGATATCTACTTGTCACGCAGATGAACAAACGATGAGTACTGGTCGAAATCCGCGTCCAAAACCTAATATGATATTGGAATACAATAATCGAAAAAAGGGTATCGATCTTTCTGACGAATTGGCTAGCTACCAATTCACAAGAGCTTGATCTGGTACAAAAAAGTTGCTGTCGATGTTGTGTTTGGAGTGGATCTCATAAATACAGTTTATTTGTTTAATACATTGAACGAGCAAAATACATCAAGGCCCAAATGAATATTGTGAAAAATCTTTTGGACATAAACGTTGTCCAGACACCTGCCATACCTACGCCATCCACGTCACAAGCACTAGACGTAGGTGTGCTAGCTGCTATATTGAATTTCATCAAAAAGGAGAAACATCAACAGCTGCCACTTATAAAGCCAAAAGAGTTTCACAAATATGCAACATCTGTACCAAACCGTATTGTCCACGATGTTTCCAAAAAGTACATTGAACATGTAACTTTTTTTTCGATACTTTTTCTTTTTCAATAAATATTTACTTTTCATTATATTCTATATTATTTTACCTTACATATCCATTATTTAGTTCGCTAAAAGTGAAAACTCAATAAACATAGGTGTTTAGTTTCGATATTGCATTGTGTCGCAATTACAATAAAATTCCACATTTTTTCCCTTTGTCTCAATACTATTTATAATATATGGGATATATTCTGTCAAGTCCACGTCTACTAAACTCAATTCTCCCCACGTTCACTTTTATAAACAACTGAAAATTGTATCGACGAACAGACCACATATGGTCTGTGAACTGGTAGTGCTTTTAGTTCACACACCATATGTGGTCTGTGGACAGTGAACCTGTTAAAATATATTCAAAATAATAGCTACGACCAAAACTTAGAATTACATATGTTATTTATTAGTAACGAGGTAATAAGAACATTAGAGATGCCAGAAAAGGTTATAAGGCTATTGAGAATGGCACTTAGAAACACGATAAATAGGCTAACAAGACAAGGAAACCTTTTAAGACATTGAATAGAGGTTAAAAATAAGGGAATTCGCTATGAACGGATTTATTCTTATTTAGACTTAGTATTAAAGTAGATCGTAAGAGAATCAAATATGAGCACAAGCAGGATCATTTTTAATAGCAGGGAATAGTGCATAGCGTACAGTGTAGATTTTTCAATTTGTCAGTTTAAAAGATATATATTGAAGGTTTTAGCAAATATTTCAGCTTAATGTGTTTGAAGTGTTTCTAGTCAAATACTTTTGCAGACGATGCTCCAACTTTTCTATCCCCATGTTATATAATTCTTTATAACTCACTTTGAGGAAGCGAGTAACCTCTTTCTTGACTTCTATATCGATACTGAACCGTAAGCCACCCAAATGTTTCTTTAATTTTGAGAATAAGTGAATTACTTGGTGTTAGGTGCGGACTGTAGGGAGCCTATTTGATAAATTTTCATGTAGTTAGTTTAAAAGTTTCAATAAGCTTTCTAGACCATTTGTATAAGTTTTATTAAGCTTACTGAGTCAGAGGTACCATGATCATTTTCCAATATATCTACCAATGTTTCATAAGATATTAAATAGGTTACTAAAGTATCTTCATATATATTAATCTACACTTCTCAACAATTGAAGTGGATATTATGAAAATGTGTATTTTATTTTTTGTTCATAAGGTCATATAGAAAAATGATGTGATATAAATTAAGATTTATTTTTACTTCGTATTTTCATACAGATGAACCGAAAGAAAGAAATTCTTTAAGAAAAAAAAAATAGAAAATAAACAAAAATTTTAAAATTAACAACCTAAAATTTCTATTGCTGCTCAATTTCTAATATCCTGATAAGAAAAATTAATAGTGTGTGGGTCCACCTCTGTGTCGCCTTAGTGCTCTAACTCTATTTGAAAGACCTCTTAAGAAATTATTGATGAACTGCTGCGGTATATGTTCCCAAATCGCGCGTAATGTATTGGCCAACTGATCTATGGTTTGGGGCGGTAGAAGAAGCCTGTTTTGTTGCCTAGACATTTCGGCCCAAACATGTTCAATGCAATTCATATCAGGTGAACACGGTGGCCACTCCATTCTTGTAATGCCATGAGCTTCTATACACTCGTTGACAATTCTCGCACGGTGAGGGCGAGCATTATCATCAATCAGAACAAATTGTTCGCCTATTGCACCAACAAATGGAACAACTATTGGTACTATGACTCTGTCTCGATATCGTGTAGTAGTCATTGTCTCATTAATTAAGACGACTAAGTCCGTGCGACCGTCAAAACATATTCCTCCCCACAAGCAAACAGATCCACCTCCAAAAAGAGTGGTTGGGACTCTCAGATTTTCATTGTAACGCTGTCCTCTTTCCCTCCACACCAATATTCGGCCATCATTCCTATACAAACGAAATCTGGACTCGTCTGTAAAGAGACAATTCCTCCAATTTTCGAAATTCCACTGATAGTGTTCCATCGCCCAGCGATATCTGTATGCACGCTGCTCCCTAGTTGGTCGTGGATGGGTAGCGCGCCGGCTAGCCCTTAAATTGGATGCATGTAACCGTCTTCTGTCGGTTCTTCTAAAATCGCTCGTCCAGTAGCATGCCTGAAGATACTGTTAATTCTGGAAGTCGTGAATGTGGGGTTTCTTCTTGCCGTCAGAACTATAAAACGGTCTTGCCGAGGAGTTGTAGATCGTTCTCTTCCTCCTCCATGCCTGTATATTGCAGATCCAGTTGCTACATATCGATTCCATGCACTACTTATCACACTTTGCGACACATTTAGCCTTATAGCAACCTCTTGTTGAGTTATGCCTTGTTGGATCCAACGAACTAATTGCTCGAGCTAAACTAGTTCTAAACGTCTTTGCGGTATAATTTTTTCATGATAAATAGATTTCTTGACTTATTGAGGACTGATAAAGCCAATACAAGCACTTTTATACGAATGATATATTCATGTTTGGAACAACATGTCTCTCTTTGTACGAGATAAGGGCCGATAAGAATAGGGAGAAAAAAACCACATGCAAAAAATATTGGCAATAAAGATAACATATAGAGTATAGTACAAGCAATTATTTTAAAAATAGTTTTATATGTTAATTTTAGGAATTTTAAAATTATCCACTTCAATTGTTGAGTAGTGTATCTGAATTTTTTATATCGCCAGATACTTTAGTGGTTCCTATGTCTGTGATTAAACACTTTGGCTTTTTTAATTTTGGGTCTGAAAAGGAGTTATTTACTGGGGTATTATTTGGTAAAGGGGTTAAAATTTCAAAACGATTTCGTTTCTTTAAAGGAGGATCGTGCGACATTTTTTGGGAATTAGTGCTTTCTGTAACATGAGTAGATGTTAAAATATGGATATCCAGTTTAGTCGATAGAGTAGGAACAGAGGAAGATACGTTTTGCGTTAGGAGATTGTATGTTTATAGTATTAGTTAAAGTAGTTGGAGCAGCATTTTGTGTTTAAGATGTTTGAGTTTCCGAAGTAGTTGGACAATTTTCAGCCGAATATCCCGCTTTTCTGCAATAAGTATATAGATCCTTCTCCATTACAGAAAATATACGATATGATGTCATTTTATAATTTACAAATCTTGAGTCAGGGATTGATGAGACTGGGAGAGAAATAAAAGTATGCCTTCTGAAACTAAAAACGTGTTTTTATAAGGATTTGATTTTTTAAAAATTGATTGGAGTTACCAAATTTAATCACAAATTATAAAGTGCATATTCAATAATTAAATGTGGGATTGACGAAAAAACATTTGATATCACCAATCTTTCATTTGATGATATTAATTTACGACCCTGAATTTTTTGGTGGTTTACAGTTATTATTTCTTTGTTAATTTATAGAAAATTGTTAACTAAAGTTTACATAAGGAATATTTTTGGGATGCATTAAATCACCAACTGCACACAAATATGTTTTTAGATTTGTATTTTCCAGCGCATGAGATGCTATTGCTTGTGTTTTGGATGGAAATTTAGGTACATTTTGATTTGTTACAGTTGTAAAAGATTGCTTCATATTTGGATTTGGTAAATGTTGCTCCAGTTTTTATTTCGGAGGCCTCAAGAGGCTGAATAGTATCTATTTTTAATTAATTTTATCGATAAACTTTAAAAACTTCTGTCTTGTCCCTTTAATACCAGAACTGACAAACGATGGCAGTAAAAAGTTGTGTCTTTATACTCAAAAATTGTTTCTTGTTTACATAAATTTAACTTAAATTGTTGATTATTTGGATTAAATATTTTTTTGTACTCACAGATTGTATACTTGCGATGAGAAAAATAAATAGATTTATTTATAAGTAAAACTGTAATTATATTGCTGCTCTTTAACACCCAACAACTAGTTTTATGTGTAGCGTGTTTTAAACGTACAACTCGGTCATTAGCTCGATCTCGACCTTTTCGTATTTTTGATTATTTGAGAGTTCCCAAAATCATTTATTTTGACAAATGACATTAAATATTTTTGTATAATATGAAAATAACGTATAAATGACTATAAGATCCTACTTGTTACTTATATACATAATCCTAGATTAAAACTTTTTCTTATTCTTCCTTCTTGTATTTAGGCTTTAAAGCCTGTTTCTTCTTCAATATTAGCCTCCTAAAGTGTTTAAATTGTCGCACAATCTTTTTCTTGGTCTGCCAATACTTCTTCGTTCATTTGGTTACTTATCTCGTGCTATTTATACTATCCTATCCTCTGTCATTCTACTAATGTGTTCGTTCCACTCCTGTTTCCGTTTTGTCACCCATTCATTTATGTCTTCTATATTGCATGCTCTTCTTATGTTTTCACTTCTCTCCCTATCCAACAGACTTTACCCTGATACTCTTCGGAGTATTTTCGTCTCTGTTTTTTCTAGTATTCGTCTCGTTTTAGATGTTTCAGGTCTTGTCTCCGCCGTGTATGTTAATATAGGTCTAATTGCTGCTTTATAGATTCTTGTTTTTGTATTTTGTCTTAGGTGTTTGTTTAAAACTTAAAATAAGATTATTGAGGGGAGGAGTAAAACGTTTAATTTAATTAAATTGATATTTTAAGAATACTATAACCCATAATAGTTTTGCCAGTTTCGATGTGATCTCCATGTTTTGGTGCCATTACTACCTCTCCAGGGTTATTAGGTCTACTGATTTTTCAGTAGATCTACTGATATCTACTTCAATTTACTGATTTACTGAAACACTATATCGACCTAGTAAAAAAATATGTAATGATAAAATCACATTCAAAAAGTCATTATTATGTCAGTAAAGTGATATATGGTTGAATGCTCGAATAAACAAACTTTAATCAAATAAAAGGCAGATATAGAGCACAGTTTTTTATTAAATCTTGCCCAAGTACTTTCGCTCCTAGAGCATATTCAGTGGCATTTCGTCAAAATTATAGGATATCCAACAATTTGCTGAATGTCATAAACATTAAATAATACATTTACATAACACTAAACAAAGGACAAACAGTTTAATTTTTTTTTAATTAAAGAAGCTACATAGTGGTTGACAGCAGGAGAGAGAATTCTCTCCATCCTCATTCTGCGTTTGTTTTCTGCTTTTTATTTGATTAAAGTTCATTATGATATGTCAGTGTCCCATTATAAATTTTAAAAAAAATATTTATTCTCTCCTAATTTTCGCATTCATTTCGCCAATTCCCGATTTCTTTATTCCATCGGCCACCCTTAAGACGTTTGTTATGGTTAGCCTATTTTCATTTCAGTTTAGCTGTCTGTTCGACAGCATCTTTTACTTTTGTTCTATTACCAATGTCTTCACTGATTTTATGGTCTTTTAGTGAGATACCCAGTATCTGTCGTTCCATAGCTCTCCGAGTTTTTCTAATCTTCTCCATGTTTATTTTAGTGAATGTCCAGGTTTGAGATCTATATGTAAGTACAGATAGGATATAGGAATTAAACACTGGTTCGCAGTCTTTAAGGTATATTTTTATTTTTAAGTAAGTATGAAAGTCTTCCGAATGCTGTCCATCCCATTTTTACACGTCTGCTTATTTCAGTAGTCCGATTTTCTTTGCTTACCTGCACATTTTGACCCAGATATGTATATTTATCTACCTACGGGTTCTATCTGTGTCCCTTGGATGTTTATCGTAGGTTTGTTATCTTTGTTTGACATTAGTTTAGTTTTGCTCTGAAATTCATTTTTAGACGTATTCACTGCATTCCACGTGTCGGCTATTAGTACTACATCATCTGCGTATCTAAGATGGTTCAAGTATCTTCCGTTAATAGGGGTTCCCTTATTTGTCCAGTCTAGTGACTTAAATATATCTTCTAGGGCAGCTGTAAATAATTTTGGAGATATTGTTTCTCATTGTCTTACGTATAGGTTGATTTTTACTGGTCTTGTTCCATTACTCAACGTCATTATCATTTCAGCTTGTTCGTGAATATTATGTATTAATATTCTGTACCTGAGTTGATCTGGTTGTTGACTAATGCTTCTTTTATTGCCCACAGCTCTACATTATTAATAGCTTTTTCATAATTTATAAAAGCCCGACATAATGGGAGGCTGTATTCGTTAGTCTTTTCTATAAGGATTTTCAAAGAATATATTGTCACAGGTGCTGTTTATTGATATAATATATATATATATATATATATATATATATATATATATATATATATATATATATATATATATATTATTCTCAATCTACTGAAGAAATAAAATATGACCTCGCTATCTTTATGGTGCCGGTTTGGCTTCATGCGATTCCATACGATTACGCGTCCCCTCTCTTTCCTTGTCTAAGATATAGCTAGTTTACGGGCGCAAATTTACTAATTGAGAATATTATTAATACTTAAAACAATATTTATTAAAGAAAACAGTATATCATACAACAAATTTGATCAAATATCTATATAAATATAAGTGAAGTTACACGTTTCCTCCCTTCTACTCGTAATTTGACAGGTTACCTCAAACAAAGAAAGATATCTTTAAATAAGAGTTCTCTGGCTTGGATTTAACTTAAATACAGACGTCCTGTATCCTTATAGATAGGAATTTACAGGTAAAAAAACAACATTTACAGGTTATAGGTACCAGTTAAACACAATTTTTATTTAAATTTTTTTTCTGAAACTGTTTCCTGACTTATATCAAGACGTCAAAAAAAAAATTGGAATTTTATTTACAATTTATTCTGGTTTATTCTTATGTGTAAAATTCATAAAAAAACCATTGAGAAGAAAATAGTTTCAGAACCGTATATAAAAGAATATTTTTACATTATGCCCCTACGATTTTAATAATATTTTGTATTACACAGTATCACACAGTAACGCTTTACTGTGTGATTTTATTAATGATAATGTCCCTGATGAGGGTAATATGGAATTTTCATTGGCTCTGGATAATGGTTAAGATGGTCATGTGTACCATGATCATAATTTGTGTGATAATGATTAAAATCTTCATATCTATCATGATCGTAATTTGTGTGATAATGATTAAGATCGTCGTGCCTATCATAATCATAATATGTGTGATAATGGTTAAGGTATTCATGGCTAACATGATCATAATTTTTGATCTTGATATATCTTGGGTCCCGCCAGAACTCCTTATCCAAATTACATAAGTCTTCGGTACAAGCCTTGCAAGCAATCATAATCGCTCTTGATTTTTTTTTCTGCTCCGATTCCTCAAACCATGTGCAATAGTCAGGGGCGGTGACGTTTTCTGCAGGGCGCCAACATCTTCTTTGGACGATAGGCATCGATCCATCTGAAATTTAAAAGTAAAATATAGGTTAATCGATAAACTAATCATTCGGACTAAGTAGTGAGTAAAGTGCGTCCATAAAGTAACGCATAAATTCATTATTATTAAAGTCTTTTTTTCTTCAAACGTCAAATAATGATGACACTACTTATCTAACTTGATCCTGTCAAAGTTTAATGTCACCGCCGGCGTAAGTTTTTTTCCCATTTCTTTACGGCGGAGGGAAAAATGTTGTCATGGCGACAATATGAAACATGTCACAAAGCAACAATACAAATGTCATTAACAACAATTAAACATCATTTTTATTTATAGTTATATTAAAAGTACAATTAGTTAATGAGGCATTTTCAAAATTGAAACCGTGCAAAAATGTTCCCGACTCTTTATACGCATTGGTAATTGTTGATGATACTGATGGTCGAGAACAACTTTCAGCAATCATTAAAAAATTATTGAGCATTATTGAGCAGGTTTAAAAATTTTTGAGCATTATCGTTCTTATCGGACTTGGAGGGCCCCAAACGTGCTACTGCATCATTAGCCGCGGACTCAATTTCGTTTAGGTTTTCCATTTTCGCACTAAATTTGCGCTTGTGGTTGCAACAACAATAAGCTGTTATTAATAATTGCAAACAACTGTCAAACAACTGTAACCAGGGAGACGCAAATCCCACCGACGACTTAATTATTTTAATTTCTAACATCTAGACGACTTTGATAGTTGTCACAGTTAATTTCGAGTAAAAATAGCGTATGAATTGTACTATTTATGGTTGAGAATTGCTACGTTTGAAGAAAAAATAGTATACTTTATTCGGCAAAGAAGCGACTTTTCTTGACTTGCCCTCTATTACGCGCCTCACTTCGTTCGGCGCGTAATATCGAGTGCGTCAAGAAAAGTCATGCTTCTCCGCCTCATAAAGTAATATACTATTACCCTGTGACGGCCGATATGCAATTAAGATATGATCAGTGGGCCTCAAACAGTTATTTAATTCCGATCGCTTAAAAAGTAAAAATATTTAAATTCCTGTATTTTATGTTCAGTAATAATATTGGACTGTATCAAAGGCAAATAAAATGAATATAATATGTATATACAGAACATGTACAAAAGAAGTGGGACCGCATATTTCGAATACATGAAATTATTTGTCTACATCAAATGTTCATCAAGGTCTCTATAAATCCCTATTTTGCGTAAAGTGAAAATTGTATGAATGGTTTGGCATGCAGAAAAATTGGAAAATTCTTGCCAAGTTGCTGGTATGTCCAAATTTGAATAAAATAGATCCAAGACTTTATTTTCTGCAAACTCCGTATTAAATATAACCTTGAAACAAATTGGCACTATATTAATTATATCACTTCCGAGTTTTCAGCAAAACAAAAAGTTTAAACACGTGTAGTCTAGTAATTAATACCAAAGATATTGAGAGTAATTAGACCAAAGGTACTTTCTCGTTTAAATAACACTCACCACGAAGTCCGAATTGAATTCCTGAAACACTTTTTTATTACTTCTTTTTAGCAAATGATTTGTCCTATTCACTGTCTGATATTTCACTATCAGAGTCGTCACTATCTGAATTGTCTATCCTAATAATTAGAGGCCGGACCTCATGTATAACTCGATCGGTTTATGTCTTCCGTATGTCTAATACAATTTTGCCATTATTCTGCCTTTATTTATTCTAGCGATTTTTTCCATAAACTAAGAACGCAGTAACAAATTTCTTTTGAATTTTGTGCTCTCCACACATTTGAAGTTAATCGAGTTTTAAAAATATGTCCCTGTGATACATTTTCTTTTCTGTCACCCATAACTTTATTTCTTCTTTTGTCCAGTTGCTTGAAGGAAATCTCTCTTCTACTCTTGAGTGGTAGGATGCATTATTTAACACTATTATGAATGGTCGCTCCAATTTTTTTTAGCTTTTCTTCAAACCATTCTTCAAAAATATTTGCATCCATATTTCCATGGTAATCGCCTGTATTCTTTGGGGACGAAAAAATTAAACTAGCGTCAGGAATAAAACCCTCGTCATTTCCAGCATGAAGTATAATGTAGCGTTTGCCGTTACCGGAACGACTAGAAGAATAACATTTTGTGATGCCATCTTGCCAGAATGATTCTGACATATTTTCTTTAGCGAAAATCCAAGTTTCATCTAAAAATTCAACTTGCTTCGGACTATCAGACGTTTTATTGTTAATGTATTTTCTTAAAAAAAAAATTTTTTTAACGTTTTGAAACAACCTAAGAGAGTTCACACAATACTTGTCTATTTAATAAACATTGTTTTTATTTCCTTATCTTTATCTACTTAAATTATGACTATGTTTATGTTACTTCTCTTTATGTTTTTTATTTTTTCTATAATCTTAGGTAACTATAAATTTAAAATTATATTGCTACATTAAACATTTATTCTCTTTTACACATAAAGATTAAAGTAATTATAAACAAATTTTGTTTTTGCTAATTTTATTGAAATTGTTTTGGTAACCCCATAAACAGCATAAATATTTGCATTATGGTGAGTGTTGTTGATTCGATAATGAAAGATTAATAGGGGTCATAATATAAGTTCTGTGTACTTGTTAACTGCCTATTTATTAAATTTTAAATAACGTGCTGAATTTCACTAAAACTATTAAATTCATTTAATATATTTTTGGGAAATGATCTAATTTACAAGAAATAAACATTGAAATAAATACAGGGTGAATCATGAGTACTGTACTGAAACTGTACCTACATACTCGTACCTCATGTGGAGACCCCTCGGAAGAATAACAATTGAGAGTTGTTAAAAACCGTTGTTTTTAGAGTTGTTAGAAAAAAAGTGTCTAAAAACCGACTGGATGCATGTGCGAAGCGTTTTAGTTGGGAAGCAGTTCGTATAGTGCATTGTGGGATGTTGTTTCTTCTTCTTCTTGTAGTGCCTATCCATTTCGGATGTTGGCGACCATCATGACAATCTGTACTTTGCAATTTGTACTTTGCTACCATTCTAAGCCATCCACATCTGATATGCTTACCACTCCCTGGCGAGTACGGAAACAAATTGACGAGTACAGCGACAAAGGTAAAACGAGACGAGTTAATGACGTAGTTAAAGCGCGTGATACAACCTAGTTAGTGGTTGCCGCGGAAGTATGGCAATACAAATGACGAAAACACTGCCGGCAGATTTTTTGTGAATGCCGAGTTTAGTGTTGAGCTTTCAGGTTTAGACGTGGACCTTATACCAAATTTTGGCACTTTAGTTAAAGCTTTATCTTCTGGTTTTAATATTAATATAACAAAATTTCTGATTTTCCTCAGCGCAGGAAAAAAAGCTATATTTGAGTCTCTATTTATAGTTTTATATGCCGGTTATTGTGCTCAAAATCATAGTGCACAGTGCAGATGTTATTCAATCGGCTCTGCTGCCAATTAGTCAGCTTTTTGAGAAAGCCCAAGAAACTCGCAATAAAGATTGCAGAAGATTTAGAGGAAATAATATACGAAAACGGTCACGCCTTGTCACCAATAAAGATTTACTCAATATAACATTGATCCCATCTAGCCCTCTAACCAACAGCCTCAGAGAGGTTTCCAAAAAAAGACAGATAATCTCCTTTCTGAAGTCATCGATTTAGCAATACCACCTTCTGCAAATACATGTAGAAATATTACAACTTTCACTCATCATATTTGCGTAGGATTATACAGTCAATGTTCTTCTGAAGAACAATCTACTGAATAAATGGGAATTTAATCTAATAAAATTCTAATAAAAAATCGATTTAAAAACTGTATTAAATCAGCTAAAACTTATCCAGGTGCTGATATAGGGTTTTATCACAATTCCATAGTAGCTGTAACCCAATTAAAATTTAAAAAAGGTGATCAAAAGAAGACCCGCCAACAGCAACTGTCAGAGTACAAAATGAGCTAACTTAGAACTTTTCAAAAGTCAAAGGATTAAAGCAAGGAGACAAACTGCCACCGACAGTATTTAACTCTTAAATATGTGATAAGACAGCTGAATATAGGATAATCTCCTAACAAATAAATCATATATACTAATATAGATTTCCGCCTATGCCGATGACATTAGCATAATATCTTGCAGAACATAAGAGACGGCAGAAATATATTCACAATTAAAAATAGGAGCAGAAGAGACAGGACTGGAAATAAATATTTAAAAAACAAAAAAACACAGGCAAGAGCTGGGGGAAACAGACGCACAGTTGAATTAGAGGTCGATATTTAAACTCTTTAAACTCAAAGAAGAATAGTAAAGGGAAACAAAGCTTACTTTTCACTCGCCTATGTATTCCGCTTTAAATACACACACTGTAGAGCGAAAATCAGAGTCTACAAAACTATTATCAGACCAATAATGTGTTTTGAATGCGAGACATTGGTGATGACAGAAGACACAACACGAAAGCTGTCTTTGAACGAAAAGTCGTAAGGGAGATATTTGGATCTATTAACGAAAAGGGAGTATAAAGATCTAGGTGCAACCATGAACTCTACGAACTGTTCAAAGAGGCACCGATCTCAGAATTCGTTAAACTTTAGAAACTTCGATGTAGGGAAAATGGAGAAAAAAATATTGCCAAAAAGAGCCCTATATAGTAAAATGCAGACCGCAAGACTAAAAGGAAGGCCGCGGGAAAGCTTCGTGCGGAACCGGCAGGGTTGGAGACATAGTTTAGATGAGGCTAATGCTCGATTTGGGCTGTAGCGACATTGGAGAGAGAAAGAAATCAAAAAGAAATCTTGCAAAAATATTGGTATAACCCAACTACAAGACAAGAAAGTTAAGGAAACGATTCAAAGACAACTGAACGAAAATTTAGTTTGGGAAAATATTGGTGCGATCTTAAATAAAATATAACAACAGTTAAAGTAATCTGTGAACGGCATTTAAAAGGCAGCTGAAAGCTAAAAACGAAAGGCTTGGATGACAGAATACATATTAAATTTAATGAAGCAACGGCCACTAGCAAAAAACAACGAAAAACCTTATAAAAGTATACAAAAATAAATTCGACGTAAAATACGAGAAACAAAGAGTCAACATCTAGCCAAACATTATCATGAAATTGAAGAGTTCGAAAATAGGTACAACACGTTTAAAATGTATAAAAAAATAAAAGAAGTGGCTAGTATCTTCAATAAGAGACAAACTGCACTGCTACATGATGAACATCATAAAGTAATATTTGAAATAGAGGACAAACTTAAAGAATGGATAAATTATATTACGAACCTATTTGAAGACGATAGGATAAGTCACCCCCGAATATTATTAATTGCGACGAACCCCTAGTATAGTGTTGCCCAAATGCAAGAACAAGACGAAACTTAGACAGTCTTGGTCTTGGTCTTGGTCTTGCGCCAATACACCTGGTCTTGGTCTTGGTCTTGGTATTGCACTCCCGGTCTTGGTCTTGGTCTTGGTCTTGCAGCAAGAGTCTTGCAAGTCTTGCAGTTACTCATTAATTAGCCTATTGCTATTTATTAAACGTTACTTTAGATCTTAGAACAACGTAACAGAGTAAGTACATTTTAAGCTTAAATTAACAAAGACTAACCAAATTAATAAATGTCTAAACAACTGACACCGGGTGGGGTTTGAAGCGACGATCTAAGCGATCCGTGCCTATACTCTAACTAACTCAGCTATCTACCAGGTCCCACGCAAATCAATATGTTTCTTAATAAATGTTTGCATTTACTAAGCTTACATGTGCTAAAACATGGTTAAAACAAAAAAAAACAAATAAATGACATAAGCATGCCTGTATTTTAAAGAACATTATCTGCCTAGAAAGGGATCGATGGACATGATGGGCAAAAAATCCACATACATGTATCAAGGCCCAGATTTTTTAGGTGACAAGATAACAAACTATAATCTACTTATTAAAGCAAAATAAATGTTTTTACCAATCGTATCTCTACTTTTATATAAAATACTAACTTGAAAAAATAAAGAATTGTTAAAAAAGCAATGGTAATCAAAAGAAGTTATTTTAAATTAAGGAGATCCTACTTAATAAATACATTAATTTACCAAAATAAAGTAGTAGGTACATAATACATGTAATTGGTAATAAGGTAATAACTATCTTTTTTTACATGTCCACCTTTTCTAGAGGTTATTAAAAAGCTTGTGATATCTCCACCGAATTTTGGTTTTTCGGGAAGAAATATTTGTAATTCCTTTTTGTAAAAGGATATTAGATGCTTCCTTAAATCTGACGTGTTTCTGTTGATCATTCTCATTTCAATCTTTTTATGTAGGCACAATTTACACAAATCAATTTCGGATGCATGAATTATTTCGAAAAACTCATCAAATTTACTTTTAGGTCTTTTAGATGAAAAACAATTATTACATTAGACTCAATGGAAAGCTCAATTGGGAATAAAGTTAAGTGATGTCGAAAAAGTAACTACTTTACTACTAGTTACTTTGTGTTCGTTACTATCCAATACCCTAAGTATCTAATAACAAACCGAGAATTATATATCGTTACTTCGTTATTCTAAATACTTCATTACTAACATTATCTGTTATTAATTTGTCTCGGAACTTTTGAATATTAGCCACGCTCTTTCAGCAAATTTTGTTTAACCGAATGATCTCATCGCACACTAGCAGAAACAATTTATAGTCTAGCCCGATAAGATTTGTTTATTTAGATTTCTCCTGACCAAATTATAATTGGAAAAAAATTGAATTATTAAGTGGGTGTCTGTAACAATTATATTTTTTATTAGCTAGGGTGACATATTTAAAAAAATATCGATACAACATTACTGTCCTACACTAACCTAGTAACACGCTCTGAGGTAACACAAGTCATACAATCATCAAAAATGGCAAAGCGACAGATCCTGATGAAATTCCATGTGACGTATACAAGCTTATAAATGATTGGCAATGTTGTTTGTTTTTCAATACTATTTACCTGATGGTTGATACACTTCATTGTTCATAGCTCTACTTAAAAAGACAAGAGCAAAAATCTGTGCTGATTATAGAACCATCAGTCTGTTTAGCCATTTATTAAATATATATATATACGTAGACATATACTGTTGTTTTACTGACTTTTAAAAAGCATTTAATCGTGTTAAGCACTCTATATTGATCAAAATTCTAAGAGACATTGGCTGGATGGTTGAAACGTTCGCATAATTGCAAATTTGTATTGTAATCCAACATCAGTCTTAGTAGACGGTTTGGAATCACAGACTCTTAATATTGACAGAGAAGTAGGGCAGGAATACCTCTTGTCGCCCTTGCTTTTATACATTGATTCTAAAAGAATTTTCAGAAATGCACTTTCTGTAGACGAAGATCTGCAAACAGTACTTAACTGTGTTGTTGAGAGCTGTATGGAAGCAGATCTGGATCTGAACATACGGAAAACCAAAATACTCGTAATAAGTAAATAACAGAAAATATAAGACCGTCTATATATATAAATAGTATCAAACTTGAGAAAGTTTATAAAATTGTTTAACTTGGATATCAGTACAAGGCAGAGTCGCTTTTAGTAGGATGTCCAGAAGTATTATGTAACACAGACCTAAATTTGACATTGCAGATCTGCCTACTTCGCTGCTACGTGTTCTCGGTCTTACTTTATGGTGTCTAGTCTTAAACTGTTACTAAAAATAATCTAAGTCGCCTTGAGGCTTTTGAAATGTGGTGCTATACAAGAATTTTAAAAGTTTCTTGGGTGTAGAAGATTCGAAACTCTACAATACTAAAACGTCTCAGCAGTACTACTGAGATTACATGGTAAAATGGGGAAAAATGGACCAAGATGATGTGAACTGTGACTGTGAAGAAATAGATAATATGGAACATCTTCTTAAATGCAGAAACTGTCCTCATCGATGTACTCTCGAGGATTTGTGGCTTGCCAACAAAGATGGAACCTACGTAGCCCGATACTGGGCCGAAATGTTATAAATGACATGTCCGGACACGACAAAGTAAAAGTAGTACTGAGATTATAAAAAGTATTAAGAAAAGAAAGCAGGAGTACTTCGGGCATGTAAGGTCCGAACTTCTCTCCTTGAAAAGATAAAGAAACTACTAATGGTGTAAGTGACAGAGAAGCAGCTTCAAAGAGGAACCTTAACACAAAGCATCATACGTGAGAAGACATGAGCGATTTTCGAAGATTTGCCAAAGCAGATCTCACACACTTCCACAAGTAATGAATCGAAAGACTCCTTTAAAGACAGTCGGGACTGGTTTGAAAAATTTAGAAAAAAAAACCGGCATCCACTCCGTCGTCAGGAATTGTGAGGCAGCAAGTTCGGATGTGAAAGCAGCTGAGATTTACATCAAAACGTTTTCCGAACTGATAGAATTCAACGGATACATCCCCCAGCAAGTCTTCAACTGTGACGAGACAGGGCTTTTCTGAAATAAGATGCCAAATGGGAATTACATAACGGCAGAGGAGAAGACGATGCCAGGTCACAAACCTATGAAAGATAGGTTAACTCTACTACTTTGCGCCAATGCGAGTGGCGACTGTAAAATCAAACCTCTTATAGCATATCATTCAGAAAATCTCAGAGCCTTTAGGTTACATAAGATTTTAAAAGAAAAATTGCCAGTAATGTGGAGGGCAAATCCAAAGGCGTGGGTCACCAGAGAATTCTTTGTGGAGTGGATAAACCTGATGTTTGTCCCTACTGTTAAAAAATATCTACACCAAAACAACCCACCCGTGCAAATCTTTTTTGTCCTCGATAATGCCCCTTCTCACCCACCAAATTTCCAAGATGATTTACTCCAAGAGTTCAAGTTTATAAAGATTCTCTACCTACCAGCCAACATCACTCCTATCTTGAAGCCCATGCATCAGCAAGTGATTTCTTATTTTAATAAGTTGTATACCAAGCACATTTTTCAGCGCTGATTTGAGGTGACGGAGAACACAAACCTTACCTATCGAGAGTTCTGGAAGGACCACTTTAACATAGTAATATGCCTAAGAATTTTTAAGCAGGCCTGGCTAGGTGTTGCAACAAGGACCTTAACCTCTGCATGGAAGAAGATGTGGTCTGAGGCTGTAGATGAAAGGGCCTGCGAAGGGCTGGAACCCGGAGTGTCAGTGGTAGATGAGATTGTTTCTCTTGGAAAATCCATGGTTCTGGAGGTGGATAAAAGAGATGTGAACGAACTTGTCGAGGAATAGTCTCAGGAGCTGACCAGCGAGGAGCTAGACGAACTACATTCGCAGTAGCATACAGTGGTTCAACGAAACATTAGTTTTGAAGAGGAGCCAGAATTGGAAGACTTTGTCTCTACAAGAAATATAAAGGAGATCCTGGGAACGTGGGAGGGAGTTGCAGAGTTCGTGGATAAAAATCACCAAGAAAAAGTTCAAACTGGTCGTGCATCGGTGTTGTTCAACGAAACTTGCCTAACACATTTCCGCAATATTCTGGAAGGGAGGAAAAAACAAACCTCCTTCGACAGTTTATTTAAACGATCCGCAGATAAAAATGACCAAAGTGTGACGAAAAAAGCGAAGACCACTGACGAAAAATAAGCACTTCGGTAAGCACTTGACTTTTCTTATGTTTTTACAGAATATGGATGTATTTCTTGTTGCTTATAAATAAATGTTTCTTCTTTTAAATGCATTTTTCTTATTAAAAAACACTTTACACAAACAACTAACGTGTTTTTTTCTGGGAACTGGAACGGGTTAATGACATTTTAGTTAATTTCAATGAGGAAAATTGCTTTGACATACGAGCAGTTTGACATACGATCAAGATTACGATTACGGAACGAATTACACTCGTATGTCAAGGTACAACTGTATTTATTCTTTTTTTATGTTTAGCAGGTTCCCGTGCTAAACTTTGGGTAATATTACTACTGTAATATTGCAGCATCATATTATTTCGATTGAAATATGATTTAGATTCTGAGTAAGAAATAAAAAATGTGTTTCAAACATTAAAGTTTAGACGTTCGTCGAGTCTATATAGTCCGAAACGCAACGGTATATAAATTTGTTCATGTATATTTTAAACTGACTTTTGCAATATAAAATCAAAATGAAATTTAGAATTTTTAAACGACTTGACTTAAGCTTTCATCTTGTATTCTTTTGTTTTTTACATTTGATGTTTAACCTATTAAAAAATAACCTCGAAAACTCTAAAATTCTTTTTTATTTGGGCTATTTTAATTGTTTATTTGTAATTTGAGTAAAGTAAGCGTTTTGCATAAAAATCATAAAAATAAATTATTTAAAAAAGTAGCTTTGAAGTGAAAAAGCAATTTTATATTTGTTTAAAAATTGTTATACATAAATAGGTTGCCATGGAAAATTTTCATTAAACTTTTCAGCATAGCATATTGATATCATAATAATATCGATTAAAACAAGTTGGAGCATTTGGGTATGAAATCGACCTTTTTCGATAAATGCCATCCGCCCAGTATGTTTAGCAAGAAATACCTAGTTTATTTGGGATTATTAATTTATTTCTAAAGCATAACATAAACCAATATTATTCAAAATAATTCATTTTTTTTTCATAAAAATATTAATCATAAACATTTATGTTTTGCAATAAAAATGACCTCATATATTACTGAAAAAAAAGTTTAAACAAATTAGTTGGTTTATTTAGCAATTTAAGTATTTAAATAATACATATTCGTAACGTACGCTAAACGTAAATACAAATTAAAAAAAGAAACGTCGAAATCCATAAACCAAAATCAGCCCAAAGCTGGCTGATTTTGAGGACCACATTTTTGAAGCTTTGGGAACGACTCCATTAAAACGCAATCTTTTTTGAATTTTGCATATTAAAACTTTAAAGGGTGTTCTTTCAGATGACCTTAATAAGTTCTCTTAATTGTTATAAACAAAGCTGCTATCAATTTTTAAAAAAAAGACACTTTTTAACTTCGTCTCGGGGACTGGTTAAAAAGTTATTATAATTGTTTATAAGCAGAAAATCTACAAGTTTTTACAAAATTATTTTGCAATATTTAAAATTATTTTGCTCATTTTTTTAAGTAATATTAATCTAATAAGTCTTCTTCTTTCAGAAGCTACCCTTATAATTACTTCTTCTTCGTCTAGCCATTCACGTCCACATCTGAACATTCAAAGCCTCTTCAAGTCTTCCTTTCCATTGTTTTTTATTGTACGCTACTTGTAGCTAATTTTTCCCGGCAGTCCTTTTCAGATCATCTGTCCATCTCATAAGAGGTCTGCCTCTAGGTCTTTTATGTTGGTATGGTCTTCAGGTTAAAATTGATCTGTGCCATTTGTTTAGATCGCTCCTAGCTACATGTCCAGCGTATTCCCATTTCAACTTTAATGATTTTTGCACCACATCGGTGACTTTGGTTTTCTGTCTTATCCATGTGTTTGTTTTCTTTTCCTTAAGTGATATACCTAGCATTGCTCTTTCCATCGCGTGTTGAGTAACTCTAAGTATTATATTCATATTCTTTTTTGTGATTGTCCATGTTTGTGCCGCATAAGTTAATATCGGAATAATGCATGCATCAAAAACTTTAGATCTAAGATGTAATTGAATTTGTTGATTACTGAGTGTATAGTTAAGTTTACCGAATGCTGCCCAAGCTAACTTTCTTCTTCTTTTTATTTCTTCAGTTTGAATTTCCCTATTTAGTATTATTTTTTGTCCTAAGTATATATATTCTTCAACTTTTTATATAACTTTATCGTTTATTATTGTCACGGTGTCTTCGGAGTGCATGACTTTTGTTTTGTTTAAATTCATTTTCAGTCCTATTTTAAAAGATTCAGTATGTAGTTCTAAAATCATGATTTGCATTTCTTGTAGGTCAGTAGCTACAGTAGCAGTATAATTACTATACCTACATAATTTTCTGACATATTGTTGCAAAAAAAATTAATTTGGGATAAAGTAATTAAGTAAATAACTTTTAAACTATTTCAACGATCAACTTGAAATTTTGATCATATTTTAAGCACTATAAGACCCAACCTTTTACGTAATATAAAGGTTATAGTTTTATGTTTAACAAAGTTAAAATTTATAAAACCGAAATTCTTGATTTATTTTACAAATTTCTAAGCAACAAATATGGATAGGAAGATTTAAAAAAAACGCCATTTTGAAGATTTCTATATGATCTATAAGTTTCTTACTCTCCAATGAATTAAGTCTAAAAAATCAACTGCAGGAAACATAGGTTTTTTTATAATTTCCCTAGCCTATGAAATGGATAACTTTTTACAGTCAGACTGAACTTTCATTTTCCACATAACAAATTACAAATAATTATATTACTATTTTAACCTTGTATTTTTAATAATTATGATAAAGTTAATTATTTAAAAACAGTTCCATTATATTCAGTAATAATTGTAAAAAAAATATATACGTTCTAAACAAAAAGTGATGTTTTTTTATGATAAATATCGTATGTAGTAAATTGAAACTGTTTCTCTCTGTCACTCTCGAACAATATGGTACCTACTGCTCTCGAAAATACATAAATAACTTGTTCATTTTAAATTAATTTAACAAGTAAAAAAAGCTTTAAAAAGAGATTAGTTGAAAATAAAAATAGTTTCCGCTTATACTATAAAAACTGAATATCCTTACTTTGGTAACCAATATAAGCTTCGTAACAATGATTGGTTTGACACACGAATCCTTCTTCTACTCCTCTTCCAATTACTTGTCCACAGTTCGTTAATGGACCTCCTTGGCAATTTTGACAATTTATATACGTATCTACTGGGTCTGGATCTAAAGAAAAAATATATTTATTTACTAAATAATCAAAAAATAATAGGACTGTTTAAATAATGATTACCCCGAAACTAAAGAAAGGGATACTAAAGATAAAAGGGCATAATAGAGTTTTTTTTTAATATTAAGATAACTGCATAGTTGGAACAACTGGAAATTTATTATTCTGTTTGAAAGTAGTGTGATCTAAGTTTTGAGTCCAACAAGTTCTGCTTTCTAGCAGCAAACTTCTTAACCCCCAAGCTAACTATGAGTTGGGCTTGGAAAAGAAGAAATACAAATGCACTTGTACATCTGTTCTATTGTGCTGAATGGACTATCTAAGCTCTGACGTCACAATGGACGGGTATTTTAAAAACCTTTCCAAACATTTCTAATTTGTGTGTATTTCTCCCATAAGAAGTTGGAAAAATTGGTTTTTTTAATTCATGGAATGAATGGGCGTTCATTCTGTGCGATTGGTATTATTTTTGTTGGTCGAGAATTTGTGAGGTAAAAATATCAAAGATATTAAGATATTTATTATGAATGCCCATATTTTAAGGTTATGTTATTAATATTATTTTTTACTGTATTTTAAGGTATTTTGTTGTTGTTTTTATCGCGGTTATTTTAAAATTAATCACTAAATTTATTATATAACAAATTATTGAATTTATTTAAGAAGTCAAAAATATTTAAAAAAATGTTTTATTTTTTATGTGCTAATGATTTTATCTCCCAAAAAGACCAAATATATTCGTTTTCTCTTAGTTTAAATAGTTAATAATATTTTTGTTGTCATTACTAAAAAATTTGGTAATACTGGATATCTTCAACACATGTTAACTAACTATTATATAGATAGATCTAAAAAATAAACTCAAAAAATATTTTACAACTTAAACTAGAAGAAAATGAGTAGCTATGAAAATGAATAGCTATCTTTAGTCTTTTACAGGATAAAATCAGTGACAACTAAATAATAATAAAACAATAATTTAAATATTTTTTAACTTCGAATATGAATTCAATGAGTTATTGATTTATTTTAAATATTTATTTAAAAAATAATTAAATTTTTAATCAAACAATAACATAACCTTAAAATATGAAGATTCATAGTAAATAGCTTAATACTTAGCCAAAGTCATATATTTACTATTGAAATTATTGAAATTATTTACACATAGCCAAAAGTCTATATTTACTATTGAAACAATTAAAAAAACCAATATTTGCAACTTCTTATGGGACAAAAGACTTACCAAAATGGTAAAGCCCCAGGTCCAGATGAAATACCAACGGAAATCCTTAAACTAATAGAAAAAGACTCGATTCACATTTTAGTTGAACTTTTCAATAGCATTTATACATCAGGAAAAATACCACAAGAATGGCTTTTATCCACCTTTATTATTATACCAAAAAAGATAAATGCCAAACAATGTAGTGATTACCGTACAATCAGTCTGGTGGGCCATGTACTGAAAATATTCCTGAAAATTATACACTCTAGAGGACACAGAAAACTGGAAATGGTTATCAATAATACCCAGTTTGGATTCCGAAATGGACTTGGAACAAGAGAGGCGTTGTTTGCACTGAACGTTATGTCTCAAAGATGTCTTGACATAAATCAAGATGTATTCATGTGTTTCATAGATTACAACAAGGCCTTTGATAAAGTGCGGCATGATCACCTAATCAGACTCCTGACAAAATAGAATTTAGATAAACGAGACATCCAACTAATAGCAAATATGTACTACAATCAGAAAGCAGTAGTGAGAGTAGAGAATAATACCACTGAAGAAATTGAAATAAAGCGAGGTGTGAGACAAGGGTGTATACTGTCACCAACCCTGTTTAATCTCTATTCCGAAGACGTAATGAATAGAACACTCTCTGAGCAATCCGTAGGTATTACAATAAATGGTGTTAGATTAAACAATCTGAGATTTGCCGACGACGACACCGTTCTAATCGCAGAAACACTTGAAGAGCTACAGACATTGGTGAATAAGATAGTAGACTACAGCGAAGAATATGGACTATCTTTTAACATAAAGAAAACTAAATTTATGGTAATATCGAAATCAACACAAAATGTCCAAAATTTATATTTACACAATGAAATTATCGATCGAGTTAGCAAATACAAATATTTAGGCAATTTTATAAATGAAGACAACGATAGGTCAGCAGAAATCAAAATAAGAATAGAAAAAGCCAGATCAATATTCACTAAAATGAAGAGAGTGTTCTGCGGAAGAGATTTGAGCCTTGAAATGAAACTTCGCCTGATGAGATGTTACGTACTTTCTATGCTGTTCTACGGAATGGAGTCATGGACGTTGAAAAAGATTGATACCAAAAAATTAGAGGCAGTTGAACTGTGAATGTATCGCAGAATCCTGAAAATATCATGGACCGAGAGAGTCACAAATGTCGAGATCTTAAGAAGAATGAATAAAGAAAAGGAAGTCATATTTACGATCAAAAAACGAAAACTGCAATACTTGGGACACAATACAAGAGGCGAAAGATATGAACTGCTTCGAATAATTATGCAAGGAAAAATAGCAGGAAAAAGGTCCATAGGAAGAAGACGAAACTCCTGGCTAAAGAATCTACGGGAATGGTATAGCTGTAGCAACAACGAATTGTTTCGGTCAGCAGTTTCGAAAATACGTATAGCCCTGATGATCGCCAACCTTCGGAATGAAGATGGCACTTAAAGAAGAAGAATGGGACAAATACACACAAATTAGAAATGTTTGGAAAGGTTTTTAAAAGCCCCGTCCATTTTGAGGTCAGACTTAGGAAGTCCATTGTGAATTTGGATTGTTGTTAAAGTAATATTTTATTATAAACTAGTGTTTGAAAGACAGTTTGTAGTAAACACTTGTCTTCTGTGAAACTGTTATTAAAAGAAGGAAATGGATGAACTTTATCTAGAAACGGAAGATAAGTTAAAAAATACTGTTTGTTCTAACTGTTTAAATAGTTATTAATATGATAAGTATTCTACAAAATACTTCCAAACTACTTTACTAATAACTTTTGTGTCTATTCTATATAAAACTATTATTAAAAAATGGCTAGCTTCCATATTATTTAGTTTGAATTCTCTAGGCCTAGACAAAAGGATTTTAAACGCCAGCCTAAATTATTATAAAACTTTAATAAAAGCTTAAATGTTAAATTATTTGTGACATGGTTCAATAAGTATAATTTATTTTATATATATTCAGGGATTCTACACTATTCACTGCCTTCCCTCGCTCAACCGTTTCCATCTCTCTCTGGTGTCCCATTCTCCATCGTTTAGGCCTCTTTTACTCATGGCGTCGTCTACTTCCTTCCTCCAGGATTTTCGGGGTCGTCCTCTTTTCCTCCTTCCTATGGGGCTCACTATGGAGCTCACTATGGGGCTCCTATGGGGCTCCTATGGGGCTCCCACCATACTGAGTTAAGTTGTCGTATTGCTGTTCTTGTTTGTCCTAATCTTTGTGTAATTTTTTTCTCTGTTGTTACCTTTTTCGTGATTAAAAACCCCAAGTATTTGAATTTATCCTTTCCTTTGATTGTTACGTTGTCATCAATCTGTAGATCTTCTATGTCTTCTTTACTTGTAGATAGGTACTCTGTTTTTGCGAGGTTAATATCTAGACCAGCCTTGGTATATTCTTCTTGTAGTTTCTTCATTATGTAGCTATCGTCTTGGTCTTGTGCGATCACTACTTGATCGTCTGCAAAGTTTAACGTATATAGGTATTCGTTCCGTACCGGTACTCCCATGCCTTTGCATTTTCTTTTCCATGTAGTTAAGGCTGTGTCTAAGTATATTTTGAATAAAGTTGAAGATGTGAAACAACACTGCAGGAGCCCTTTTGTTGTGGTGAAGTCTCCTATGATTCTTGTTCTCATTTTAATGGATACTTTATTTCTTTATACAGAGCTTTTGTAGCTTCTATGAGTTCCGTCTGTATTTCTAATTTGTATATTGCCTTCCATAGTTCTGACCTTGGTACGTCACTCGAGTGTCACTCGACACTGAGGAGTCGGCAGATTAAGACCTCAGTGCCGAGAGACAGTTCCTGCAATATAGAACACGATACTGGTACGTCTCGAGTGAGGGGAGTAGGCAGATTGAGACCCCGAACTCGAACCGAACCGTATCACTCTTGATAATGGCTCCAAAATGGGTGCCGAAACGTCGAGTTTTAAATTCTCAACGCGGTTCTTCCCGAGAACTCAGTAATTTTCATTTATCTGACCGCGGAAACTTATCCGAACATATATATATATATATATATATATATATATATATATATATATATATATATATATATATATATATATATATATATATATATATATAAATATATATATATATATATAAATGTAGTTACATTGGGTTTTTCGATTAACCTTGGGTAAACCTTTGCGTGCTAAGTTCAAAGCTACCATACATTTCAAACCTTAAAAAAACTTTTTTTGCAGATAGTAACAAAAAACACCACTATGTTACTAGCAAAGTTTTTTAATATTCTAACTCTACAATTCTAAGTTAAAGATCAATAATGTTTTAATAGATAATATATGGTAGCTAATTATAATTTATTCTCTTTCAGCCCTGAAGAAGCCAAATTAATTCTCTTTAGCGAAAACGTTCGGCGAAACAATTGATACTCATTAGAGTCTTTCTTGCAGATTTTCCCAATATTTAAGAGTTTACTATATATATATATCTTTAAGGAATATGACTTCAATAAGCATTATCAGTTCATCTAAAAGAGTGTTATTAGCGAAACATCTAATATGAAAAACAATTAAGTAACGATCTTACCTTTAAAAGATCTGTAGCATTAAAATGTTATTCTTGCAAAGAAACATCAAAAATTAATCTACTAAATATATCAGCAAAAACACAGAAACACAGAATGCCGGAAGATTCCCAATTTAACTAATTTTATATTAATTTTTTTTTTAATTTCACTTTTGAAAACATTGATTGATTAAATAATATAAGTGTCAATTTTGAAATGTTATATTAACAACGGAACGGCTAGGGTTCTTGACTGTTATGATCATATCATGAAAATGAAGTATTTCAAAGCTCGACTGTCAGAACTGACAGTCAGCTGGAGAGATTGAAGGAAAAAAAATCTACAAAACTTTTCCTTAGACCATTTTTTTATATATGTATATATATATATATATATATATATATACATGGTACATATATATATATATATATATATATATATATATATATATATATATATAACTCTATTTTTTCTATGTCTCAATATTTCGTCATGATTTTGTGACTTTTCAGGAGAAAACTGTAAATTTATTAAAATAATTATTATATATAAACAAACTGAATATTTCAATACTTACAACTTTAAGAGTAAAAATTTAAATTTTTTTAACATATCTAAATAAATGACATTTTTGTTTGATTTTTATTTAGGAGTTATGGTAACCGCAATATTTTATCGAGTGAATTCCCATTGTACAATTTTTAGTGAATAAGTTAAAATAAACAATTAATATTATCCATAGGACAGTATTATCCATATTATGAAGTGGAAAGATGGAATTAATAATTAATTAATTGTAACTATTGAAATATTTACTTTGGTTATATGTAATAATTATTCTAATAAATTTACAGTTTTCTCCTGAAGAAGTCACAAAATCGTGACGAAATATTGAGACATAGAACAAATAGAGTTTTATTTCCTACAGATCGATTGCTGATACTATAAATCAATATTTAAAACAGTACGGTCGAAAATAGGAAAGAAAAACCCTAAACTTTTCTTTCTACGCAGCTAGAGGATTTTTTAAAACGGTGTCCTAATTTTAAATAGTTTAGAAATCTTCTTGTATAATATCAGTCTCCTCAAAAAAAGGAATCCTTATCCAAGACCTTGCTCTCCTGCCAAAACACGAGTAGCCTTTCGCAAACGTTTTATTTTTTCGGTTGCCCTATCTCCAAGTCCAGTAATTCTTCGGTCCCTCTTTTAGTTCCTACAAGCAAATTATATTGTTACACAATATGTAATTTATTTAGTTCTTCCTCTTTTATTCATATTATTTGCGTTGGCATGCGGTATCGCTTGGCAAATCGCATAAAGTTCTTCTGTTAATATAGTTGCAGTATCTGGAATTCTATGTTTAAGAATCTCTGTATTGTTAATTATTGCCACACCGAATATATTTTCAGTTCTAGCGGCAACTGTATAGTATATGTACTTTGTAGTCAGAATGGGAGTTAATTAGATAACTTAAGTGTTATATGATAAAATTAAGGATAGTGCTATTGTTTTGGAATTTTAATACGCCACAATTGACTGTTGAATTTTTGCCATCCAAGGTTAAAAATATATTTTTGTGTTGATTTAAGGTTGGAAATTGATTCCAGTTAACTAATTTCATTGCATGTCAAATTATTATAAAAATAAAAATATTATCAAATGTTTCAAAATATTGGTTTCTGTGTTGTTTGATCTAAAATGGACTGGTTATAAAACTATTCATTAAGACATAATAAAATATACTGTTTTTAAATTTTAAATTCATTTTGTACATATTTTCAAACCAGTAACCTGGATATTACGGGTATTCCTCTATTTCAAAACATGCTAATAACGTCAAAACTTTTCTAGTTTTCAATAAAATTTATGTACATTTTTCCTAGTGCACGCTGTCATATAAAATCGATTTAGAATGTTGTTCTAAAGTTTTAAATGATAGAACTCCATTCAAGTTTATTCGTTTTCGTGTAGAGATTTCAAGTTAAATCTCATTTTATTCTACACTAAACCAGTTCATCATTATTACTGCGTGTAATTGGTTGAGTAACAATTCGAAATTAAAAGTTTATAATAACTTCGATGATAACTTCTAACTACAGTATGGCTGTAAATTATTTGCGAAGAACATATAATAATATTATTATGATATTGAAATTTAATCTAAATTTAAATACAGTTACTAATTTTATAAGTTTCAAGTATTTGACAAAGCAGACAATTAATTAATTTAATCAATCTAAAATATATTAATAAAGCACCTTGAAAAATGTTTATTACACATATAAAAACACAACCAAATATGGATATCGATTTGCCCCTTTTCTGACAATTGAGAAACTGCGCCGCCCAAATTCAATCCTCTTTAATAAATGACTATTTAACTGACTTATCAAAAGCAAAACAAACTTTATAAATTTTACTTATTTACAGTTTCGTTTCAAAAACTTTTATCTCTGTAATATTGTTCCAAAAATGGACCCTCTTGGCAATTCGACCGCTAACCTCCTTTCTTGGATCCACCCTCAAACACCGAATCTCGATCTCTCATTAACCAAAACTCCTATCCCTCTGGATTCTACATTCTCCCCATGCAATAATAAATTTTGTTGAAATTACAAATGCTGTTGCTATCAAATGCTGTACTTCTTATGATAGTATATAGAGAAACCATTACGGTTTCCACTTGCTTTTAAAACACACTTTAGATAAACAAAATTACTTTCTTTTTTAACACAACTTAATCTTTTTCACCGTTAAAAAATCTTTTTGGCATGCAAAACTCTTTCTACTTCTGATGTTAATATTCCGACGGCCAGGAACAGATAAACCTCGAATCTACTTTCAAAAACACACCAAACATACCTCTTCCCTTTCAACTATTTCTTTCTAAACCAATCGTATCTTTCTAAACACACAAATCAATTTTTCAATATTTAATGAAATGCATCACGTTTATACCACCAGGTTTTTTCGATAATAATCAAACAAACAGTCAGGTCGGTCAGATAGCCAAGCGGGCTAGGCAGCCGATTCTCATTCGCTTCACTATCAAATGGTTCAGTGGATGTGGGTTTGAGGCCCAGTTCGGTGTACAGTAAAATAAAAAAGGCTAACGCAGCAGTTTAAAATTCTAGATGAATCTGTGGCTTAGACTAGAATATGCTGGTGTCTGATCGGCCTATAGTGGAGCAGTACGGCAAGAGATAAAGGCTTGAGGCTCGGTGATACTCCTCCATAGATCCCTACCGGAAGGGCATGGCGCCTAAATACCGGTTGATATATATCAAACAAACAGACTTTCCATAAATTAATTTTCTCTTTCCATCAGGTTCTCTGTCCGCCATACATAATTTCTACCTAATATTTTAAATCTAGTATATATATATACCCGGTATTTAGGCGGCACACGCCCTTCCGGTAGGGATCTATAGAGGAGTATCACCGAGCCGCAAGCCCTTATCTCTTGCAGTACTGCTCCACCATAGGCCGATCAGATACCAGCATATTCTAGACTAAGCCGCAGATTCATTTAGAATTTTAAACTGCTGCGTTAGCCTTTTTGTTTTCTGTACACCGAGCTGGGGATTGAACTGACACATCTCGCATTGAAGCGAAGGAGAAGCCAGCCGCCCAGCCCGCTTGGCTATCCGATCGATTAAATCTAGTATATATTATATATATTTATATATATATATATATGTATATATATATATATATATATATATATATATGTATATATATATATATATAAAGGTAGAAGGCATCAGCATAGCTCGCAACAAAGGAAAGAAAATATAATAAAATATATGTAGAAGATTTCTGACTATTGGTCGTTTTTAGTATGGTGCAGTTAAGTTAGAAAAGGAGCATGTTAACTTGGGAAAGAATCACTACAGAGAAATGCGACCAATTTGTGGCAATAAGGTAAAAAACTCTGAGGTTTAAAAAGAGCAACAACTAACACATCCACGGAGGAAGCTAAGCTACCTGAAAAAAAGGAATGCCAAACGTTTAGAACTTTTCAATAAAGCAATAAACAACAATAAAAAGGTTAATACGAGTTAATCGATAGTGTAAAAAATAAAGGTAAAATTCTCGCATTCTTATACATATATTTTTTTCTTTATTGCGAGCTATGCCGATACATTCTACCTTTATTTTACTATTAAATTGATTTAACGTTTTTCGTGAGCAGACTTTTTACAAACTCTCTCTCTGATGACGGGTAGACCCAGAAACACGTGACTCAAATTAAATCGAAACGCAACCATTTTCGTATTAAATTACTTATATAAAAAACGTTTTTACGGCATACAACTTCAATTTTATATATGTAAATAGCACAACATGCATATAGGTATACTTAATGTATGCACTTATTTTCAACTTGATTAATATTATTAAAGTTTTAATTAGATCACGACACATAAACAATAAGAACTACAAATGGTATGTTGAATACAAACCTAACTCGTGTACAGCGGTACACGAATTAGGTTTGCAACATTTGCAATACTTGTGGCTGTGTCAATGGATTAAGAACTGTAGGATGATCCTGTTTTCACATTGCCGTAATTATTTATTTTCTTAGCATTGTAAGATATAAGTCAAAAATTATTAGACCAGCAAAAACAGACTCTTTATCACATCAGATACTCACCCCGTAGTAAACCAAGGTAGTGACGAAGACTAAAACTTTTACTCCAAGTATTATTTTGTAATTTTATTTAATATTTAAAATTTCATTCTTAGTACAAGAAATTAAAAAAATTCTAAATTTAAGTCTAGGTCTAATATAAGTGTTTTAATAATATAAAATAAAAAAATTAAATTATATTATCTTTATAATATGGATAATACTGTCAATAATTGTTTATTTTAACATATTCACTAAAAATTGTACAAAGGGCATTCACTCTATAAAATATTGCGGTTACCATAACCTAAATAAAAATCAAACAAAAATGTCATTTATTTAGATATGTTAAAAATATTTAAATTTTTACTCTTATAGTTGTAAGTATTGAAATATTTCCTTTGTTTATATATAATAATTAATTATTCTAATAAATTTACATTTAAGTCAAAAAATCGTGACGAAATATTGAGACAGAACAAATAGAGTTTTATTTCCTACAGACCGATTGCTGATACTATAAATCAATATATATATATATATATATATATATATATATATATATATATATATATATATATATATATATACAAAATATATAAAGTATATATTATATAAGAGATATACAAGATAATTATAGAAATAAATATTATTTATAGTAAATTTAATTATTGTCTAAACTAAATAACAAGTTTAAAAATAGTAATTGTATTTGTATGAAATTATTATAAAACAAGAAGTGTCATAAAAATTTAAACATGTGTTTCAATAGTATTATTAATTGGATGATATTTAGGACTTTTAACTTTTGACAATCGTTGCGTAGTTTTTAATTTAAACCTGTTTGGAATAAATATATGATAACTAGAAACGAATTGATCAAGAGTAGTGATTCAATATGAAGAACCGCTATTTTGTGACGCTAACCGTGACGATGTGATCTTATGGTGCTATACTCGTGACGCCCGCCTCAGCATTTTACTATAAAGATAAAAGTAATGCAACTCCAGTAAACAAGCTTCGCTTCAAAAATATATCAGAAACCGTTCTTTGTTGACATCCAGTTGAGTTATGTGCTAAAACATGGGAAAAACGCCAAAAAATGGGGTTTTTAGAATTCTGCGAATTTGCAGAAGCTAAAATCGCAAACTGAACTTATCCAATTAAAAGAAATGAAAAAATACCTAAATCTAACCTAAATATTGTTTAAACTATTCAAATATTTGAATTTTAAGCTCAATTTAAATCCAAAAATCCAAAAAAAATCAGAGAGTTTCTTCAAAGAATCGCTCAGGAAATCTCTTTTTTTTTCAATAGGGTACCCCTGGGGATACCTAGAGAGCTAAAAATTTGGATAAAGGAGTTTCTAATTGTATACTTTTGAGCTTCTAATCCCAAATAAAAATCCAGCCTAATGCTGATTTTACGATCTTTTCCCGCTATAGCTTTTATCTGACTTTTTGGACCATTTTAGAGTGTGACAATTTTACATATTTATAATATTTAGACTTATAGCATTTATATGTAAGAATAATAGCTAGGTACGTTGAAAATATCTTACCATCTGGAAATTGTACTGAACCAAGTGGATTATGAGCTGAAACGAAAATAATTATTACAATACTACTAATTGCAGAAATACAATACTTATATAGATATATTGGTAGTTAGATCATGCCAAAAAGATAATAATTTTTTATTTAATATTTAAAGTACCTTTTAGAAATTTATATTATGCCAATTTAAATTTACAAAAAAGTTTTTGAAAATATCTTAAAAATTGAGACTTGAGATTCTTAATTAATGCCTTTAAGGCAATCAATAATAATCATGCAATGAGTGAATTATGATTTTAATTTAAGCAACTTGTACTATGTTAAATCCGCAAATAAAAACAAAAATATAAAAATTATGTAAATTAATAAAAAACGATAAAAAATAGTTTCATTTTATTTATTTATAATTAGTTATTTCTTATTTTAACATGCAGGTCTTGACGGAATAAGTGTAAATTTGAATATCAAATTATCTAACATAATGTAATTTGTTTATACCCTTAACCTTATATTTATACTATTATCTATTATCTTATTGTGATAGCACAGTGGCCAGAACACAAATCTCTGGAATGGTGGAGGAATTCACCAGGACAGAGACAGGCGAAATAAAAAGTTCATTGTAGAACATTCGCCAAAATTTACAGCAGCCTCAATACGCAAAGACAGGAAAACAGTCAAATGCTGATGGGATTAGCAGACGAAGATCTATGCATATTCTGTCACCTAGAGGAAGAAACAACAGAGCACATTTTCTGTCAGTGTACCAGTCTGGATTAAATACGTAGAAAAAACTTTTGGAGATATACGAAGTAACACTGGTATTACAACAAACACCAATTGCGAATCTGGACCACCATTTATAGTCGAAGAAGTAAAATATGCCATCAAAATCACCAAAGATGGTAAAGCAGTAGGCCGTGATAATTTTCACTCAGAATTCTTAAAACGTATGGACTATGATGGCATAAAATGGTTAACAAATATATTTAACAGTATATATGATACGGGCGTCGTTCCCCAAGAGTGGTTAGTGTCAACTTTTATAAATCTTCCAAAAAAACCCAATGCGAGAAAGTGCGAAGACTATAGAATTATAAGCCTTATGAGCCATTTACTTAAAACATTTCTAAAGGTCATTCACAAAAGAATATATACAAAATGTGAGGAACAACTAACAAGAACACAATTCGAATTTCGTGATGCTCTGGGAACACGGGAGGCCCTTTTTGCTGTAAAGGTGCTATTTCAGAGATGCAGGGATGTGAATTGTGACATATACGTATGCTTTATAGATTACCAGAAGGCATTTGACAGAGTAAAACATGACAAATTAATGACTCTAATGCAAGAAATTGGAATTGACAACAAAGATCTTAGAATTATCAGAAACATTTACTACAATCAAACGGCCAAAATCAAAATAGAAGACCAGTTAACTGATAAAATTGCAATAGAACGTGGAGTACGACAGGGCTGTATTTTGTCTCCATTGTTGTTCAACATTTATTCTGAATGGGTATTTAAGGAAGCTTTAGACGGTTGTGCGAAAGGAATACTAATAAACGGTGAATGGTTAAATAACATTAGATATGCAGATGACACTATAGTTTTTGCCGATAATCTGAATGACTTACAGATATTAACAAATCGCATAACAGAAGTCAGCAACAGATACGGACTAGCTCTTAACATAAAGAAAACCAAATTTATGACAATTAGTAAAAAACCAATACTAAACGCTCAACTTACAATCAACCAACAGAATATCGAAAGAGTCGAGCAATATACATATCTAGGCACCAATTTAAATAGCCAATGGGACCACTCAACAGAAATTAAACAGCGAATAATAAAAGCAAAAGCAGCATTCGTTAGAATGAGAACCGTTTTCAACAGTCGAGACATATCATTAAAAACAAAATGCCGTCTATTGAACTGCTACATATTCACAGTTCTGCTTTACGGAATGGAAGCATGGACACTGACTGTTGCATCTATGAATCGGCTCGAAGCTTTCGAAATGTGGTGTTATAGGCGCATCTTACGTATATCCTGGGTTGACAGAGTTATTAATGTGGAGGTCCTGCGTAGAATGGGGAAAGAATGTGAAATTCTCATGACCGTCAAAACTAAAACGTTGGAATATCTAGGACATGTAGTGAGAAATCAAGAACGTTGCGGCGTTCTCCAGCTGATTCTCCAAGAGAAAGTAAATGGTAAGAGAGGACCGGGAAGAAGACGCATTTCCTGGCTTCAAAATTTACGAAAGTGGTATAACACGACTACCACTGAACTGTTCCGCGCTGCAATAAATAAAGTAAAGATAGCCGTGATGATCGCCAACATCCGGAACGGATAGGCACTTTAAGAAGAAGAAGTACCAGTCTGGTAAATGTGCGGTTCTTTACATTAGGCGAAGAAAACCACCGACAAAGAGCTACATGGAAGGTTCAGTCTCGAAGCTGTTGAACCTTTAAAAAAGGGTCAGGCTAAAGAATGTAATCTAGGATTAGAGGACCACAATAGATTTAAAAAGGTCGCGGTGGAATAGGCCAAAAGCCACCTCATCGAATTTATCATCTATCTATCTACTATATATAACAATAAAGATAGAGAAATGCACCATTTAATGAGTATTTTAATAAAAAAAATTAGTTTTGTCGAAAGGGGGTCAACATTGTTTTAAATGATTCCAGTTGAAAACTGATTACTTTAAAAACTTCTAAATATTCTTTGTCAAAATTAAACTATAACAAGAGGGCCAATATTTTTGGAGATGTGTATATACTAGCTCATTGTTGTCTCATTGTAACAATTGCTTGAGTGTTAGAACAACTCATAATACTTACGTATACTCCAGTAAATGATCGTAAAAATACGGCGAAACTGTATAATTTTCAGTTTCACCAGCGAATTGCATGAAAATTTGGATTTATGTTTTACTCATGCTTCATTTTACTTTTGGACTTGTGCCGTTGGTTGTTTATTATTTTTTAGGGGCGAGAAATACCTCTATTTGAAAAAAAAATAGTATAATTGTAAATTAAAGCGGGTAATTGATATAAATTATCTTTTAACCTTCATCGGACTGGCCGGGGTTTATTTTGACCCCAGATCACAATTTTTGGCAGTTACTTTATAGATTTTAATTGTGATTCGGTAGTCTTTCATCTATCTGTAGTTTACATATTGTATTAATAAAAAATTATGCCTACAAGAACATTTAACGGATAGATTAAATTTAAACTTCAATTGTATAGGCTGGTGTCTCCTTATAGCCCGGCCGGCCTTTTATGTCATATAAAAGGAATTCTAATAAAATTTTAATTGTAATAATGTGATATATTTTACGGATTAGTACCGACTATTAGTATACTATCGTTTTATGTAAGGGTTTTACATGTTTAAATGGGGAATTCCCCGAGCTGCGATAAAATTTAACGAAATATTATAAATATATTGAGTTCCAGTGTCAGTTGGATTCTTGTCGTATTTGTGAATAGTGCATAAAATTCTAAACATGAATTACGTTTCATTTATATCTAGCCACAAGCAACTAAGTGAAGATGAACGTTTACGTTTACTTGAATGTGATCATCCAGAGCTTGATATCAATGAGAAACTAGTAAGTCATTTAGAAGATGAAGACAATGTAACAGAGGTAGAAGAAGTAAATGACCTTAATATTGATCAAAGCATAGATCAAAATAAACCAACAGTTACTGACTCCGAAGGCTTACCGTTATATGTATCTAAAGACGGAACTGAGTGGTCAAGGTTGTCAAAAAATACAAAAGTGAAACGCGCAAAGGCCAATATTCGTAGATATGCTCTAGGACTTACAAATTACAGTGATGATTTATCAAGTATTAAAAACGCTTTCCTTCTGTTTCTTTTTTTCAGTCGAAATTTATAACATAATTGTCATGGAAACTAATCGGAAGGCTCAAGCGTATCACGATAAATGGAATAGTGAAAACCCAAATAAAACTGAAGTGTATGTTTGCGTTGATTCTGTAGAGAGTCAAGCCTATATTGGAGTATTGCGTATAATTGGAGGTTTTCATGGATCGAAAGAGGTGATCGATATGCTTTGGTGTGACGATATTGCTTACTGCCGTCTTATAATAAAATCTGCTATATCTAGATATAGATTCAAACGAATTACTTTATTTATACGTTTTGAAAATTTTGAAACCAGACAAGAACGAAAATCAATAAATAAAATGGCTCCAATAAGAGATGTATCTGATATTTTTATTTCTAATTGTAAGAAATCACTTAATCCAGGCGACCATGTATGTAGAGTAGCAGCTCGTGCCTTTTAGAGGTAAAGCACTATTCCGAGTTTATATGAAGAGCAAACCTGACAAGTGCGGATTAAAGATATGGGCCTTTGTAGCCTTGTGCACTACTTTTTTTATTGTAAACATGCAAATTTATTTGGGTAAGTTTTTAAATTGCCAATAAGAAAAGAAACAAATTTTTATGTTTATTAATTTTTAGGAAAACAAGATCCTAAGGCGGAAAAAGCTCAAGGGCAAAGAGTTGTCCTAGACTTGATAAATTTTTTTATGAGTTTGCAACTTGCGGAAAAGTTATGGGAGACGAATATAACTCTATGTGGAACTCTTCGAAAAAGTAAAACGTTTATTCCAAGGGAGGTTTTATCAGCATCATATACAACAGATTATTTAAGTATGTTTGCTTTTAGAAAACATCGAACGTTAGTCTCTTATGTTCCAAAACCAAGAACTGCAGTTATCTTACTTTCAAATGAGCATGTTGGCGAAAAAGTGGCTGGTGAAGAACACTGCTATAAACCTGAAATTATTTTATATTACAACAAAATGAAAGGAGCCGTCGATACAACCAATAAGTTGGCTAAAGAATATGCGGTACAAAGAAAAACAAACCGTTGGCCGATGGCTATATTAATTCCTATAAATTGTGGCAACTCAAATATCCTGATTGAAAAAAGCAACATATGAGTAAGCGTAAAATGTATACTTTGGCAATGGGCAAAGAACTTATATAGGAATATGTTTTCAGACGTTATAACAATAAGCACATCGAAAAGAATAAAAAGCGTCAAATGGCAGATGTATTCCCAGAACTTTTGAATATTACCGAACCCAGAGTAGAATAAACAATAAATACAAGGAGGCGGTGCCATGTGTGTTGTAGAGGCAAAGACAGAAAAACTAGTAAAATATGTGTAAAATGTAACAATTTTGTATGTCTAGAACACGCAAAATCAGAGACAGTTTGTGTACATTGTACAAATAGTATGTAGTTGTTATTTAGTCTGTTAGCGTCGGCAGTAGAATATTTTGTAGTAATGTGTATGCTTAAAGGTCGTGACATATTATCATGCACGTTGCGTTTCCAGCACATAGCGTTTAGTTTCCGAAAAATATAATTTAAATGGTTTTAAATATGAACAACTCACACTGTCCCGAACGTAGCGTTTCAGACACTTAACGTTTCCGTTCAGTATATTCGAAAACAATATTTTACTGATGCCGACGGCTACGTAACGAGTCGTAACCGGTTGGTACCGATAATGTGAATTAGATGTCCGTCGTTTTCTCCTCGTTGTTTATTTAGGTATCTGTTTAATTTTGATACAAAATATTTAAAAAAATAATTTTCGAGGCTATTTTGTCATTTATGCATGTGTTTTTATTGCTTTGTGACAATTAATCACGGAAGTGATAAACAATTAGGACTTTTGTACGGAAGTGATACCTCTTCTTTTTAAAAATACTTTTTGGTTTGATATGTATGGCTTCGTTAAATATAGTATTTTGTTTTTTAACTGAAGCTGTAATTAAATTTAAAACATATTTAAACTGAATCTAAACAGAACTATTCATTCTAAAATTTCCATAATATTTTTCATCGTCATCAATTATTTCTCTGTATAAAGTCCAGAAAGTGGGGTTAGATCGGTCACACACTCCGAAAAAATAGTTGCAGTATCGCAAAGACTGCCCTAGAGTGGAATCCCCAAGGGAAAAGAAAAAGAGGTCGCCCAGTACAAACTTGGAGAAGATCCATCATGGACGAGATAAGAGGCCAAGGAAAGTCTTGGAATGAGGTGAAGACCTTAGCGCAAAATAGATCCCGATGGCGCGTTTTCACTGAAGCTCTATGCTCCACTTAGGAGTTCAAGAACCTTATATATAAAGTCCAGTATTCACCTTGCTTCTTCCTTTCTCTTAGCATTGGATGTACTTCAAACCTTCTTTTTAACAAAGTTTTTCATTCTTCATCGTTAAGTAGAAGAGCAATTGCACATAATATTCGTCGAGAAAAGCGAGATCGTATCTTCACCGAACCAAACTGAAACGTTCTATGTATGAAAACGTGAACGCGCAGTCTGATTGCTGGGGTGGAAACGCTACGTACCGGAAACTATACGTGCACGATAATATGCCGCGACCTTTAGTCTAATACTATAAGTATTTAATACTATAAAAATATTGTGTTACTGGTACAGTTTTTTTTTCGTATAAACATAGTTCACCCATTTAATAAAAGTCAATAGTGAACGTCAATTAACATTAAACAACATAGTTTTGGTTTTATCACAGTTTAACCCCTATATCTAACCTCCTAAAATAGCTATAATTAAAACAATATTATTCAATACCTTGTCTCCATTGATTTGCATGGAAATTTGGATTTAGGTTATACTTACCCTCCACTGGACTTGTGCCGTTGGTTACTTTTTATTTTTTAGGGGTGAAAACTACCGCTATAGGAAAAGAATCATATAATTATAAATTAAAGCAATTTGGAATTATTTAATTATACAGTGACATTAAATTTTAATTTCTGTACTGTTATAATTTTTTACCACATAATCTCTACCCTTATAAAAGCCACCCCTGGCGAAGAAATTCGAATGGTGGGAGTATTTTTTTTTATTTAAACATAAATACAATAATTTTTTTATTTAAATTGTTATGAATTTATTTCATAACAACCTTATTAGTTTGTAAGTATGGGTGAAAGTCGGTAAGTTAATAACACATGATGTGTATCTTAGAATGTCCAGTATACGCGTGCTGATACCTCCTAAAATATGTGATTGGTTTTTCACTCATTACTCGGTTAGCGTTTAAGCTATGAAAACTATTTTGTAGGTTTTTTTAAGGGAAATAAGATTATTTAAACAAATTTTTTTAAACCGTCATTTTTAAAAGAGTTGTAGTTGAAAGAACCTAAACGAGTCACTAATCACGAGTGTATGCAAACTTTGAACAGAAATATCTTAACTAATTTTTGAAAACAAAAAAAAAAACAAAATGTTCAGAAAATCAAAAATATATTTTTGATGGATTCGACCGTTACTTGATGGAAATTCATTTTATGTAACAATAAAACATTGAAAACTTTGTTTTCAAAACTTCCACAAAATTTATTTTAAACTCTTATCACTACAGCTGTTTCGGCAGAGTGCCTTTCTCAAGTGATCTATTTTTGGCATGCGTTTACAGTTTTACAGTCTCTAATGAAATAGGTTGAGGGGGGGAGAAGTGTTTGTCTCAAGTTGGTCATTCAGAATTATATCTGTATTTTTTAATTTGTTGATTTCCATAGATTCTAACAAAGATAGTTTAAGGCCTTTATTTTGAATGTGAAGAATTTTAAATTCGTCACTAAAAGAATGATTATGATCTAGAAGGTGAAGTGCGTATGTAGAATCTGTTTTTCCATTATTGAAAGCCCTTTTATGTTCTACTATTCGTTTATTAACATTTCTATCAGTTTGACCGATGTAAGTTTTTGGGCAGTTGCCACATTTAAGTTTGTACACACCACTGTGTACGTGTTTTTTATTTTGGCTCTTGTTGTTTTTAATATATTTGCCTAGGTTGTTATTTGTTCTGAAAGCTGGTGTTATTCCTTTCTTTTTTATGTGTTTGGCTATTTTGTTGATATTTTGCCTGTATATGTAATCGAGCAGAAGGTACTGGGTTTTTTCTCTGGTGGTGGAAATACTAATTTATGTTATGTGGGATGGGATTATGAATTGTGTATAGTCGTGTCAGTATGGGTTGGTTTATAAAATATGAAGAAGTCATGTTTGTTTTTAAGTCTGATAATTTTTAAATCTAAAAAATTTATGGATTGATTTTGTTCTGTTTCTATTGTAAATTCAATATGACTATGAAGTGAGTTAATATACGATAAAAATTGGTCGAGTTGCCTGTTAGTTCTTGTGAAATATACCAGTACGTCGTCTACGTATCTCCACCAATAAAAAAACTGTTTGAATATGGGATGTTTTGAAATCTTTGTCTCTAGATGATCCATAAAAATATCTGATAGCAATGGGCTTAGAGGATTGCAGATGTGTGTAGTGGAACCAAAAATTCCTGTTACAAAGAGAATAAAACAGCCATTTCAATTAAAAATAAATCAATAGAAAACAATATAGTGTTTACAAAAGCAGACAAAGGTAACACTACTACTACTATAGATAAAATAGAATTTAATAACAAAACAATAGAATTTTTAAAGAATAAAAATATTAAAACGTTACACAAAGATCCGATAGAAAAGTATCAAAAACAAATTAAGCTAGCGTTAGAAAATTCAAAATCAATAGTTAAACCAATAGAACAAAATACCTCAATATCATGAACCCACAGCCTCCTAGATTATACTCTTTCATTAAACTACACAAACCGGATCACCCAATAAGACCTGTAGTTTCTTTTCATACAGCTCCGTCATATAAACTTACAAAAAAACTGTTACTGTTCAAAAAAAAACTGTGTGATTATTTTAGAACACACTAAATTTTCACCTAAATTTGCCATAAAAAATACAATAGAACTAGTTAATAAAATATAACATTTTTAATTACCTAACAACTCCAGATTAATTTCATTTAACGTAAAAAATCTTTTTCCTAGTACCGCCCCTACAGAAACTTTTATTCTAGTAAAAAACCTTTTAGACCAAAATAGTACAAATCCAATCAATACATCTGAAATTTTGCATCTTCTTGAAGTTTGCACAAACCAGGACTACTTTGAATTTAATAATGAAATATATACAAATAACAGTGTAGGACTTATAATGGGCAATCCTCTAAGCCCATTGCTATCAGATATTTTTATGGATCATCTAGAGACAAAGATTTCAAAACATCCCATATTCAAACAGTTTTTATATTGGTGGAGATACGTAGACGACGTACTGGTATTTTTCACAGGAACTAACAGGCAGACTTTTTTTCAATATTTTAAAAATTTTTTTCTCAATTTTCTTTTAATCAAGTAAAAAAAAGGTCAAACTTTTAAATCATATAAAAAATAAATAAAAAAGTAAATTATAAAGCGGTAACGATTAATTTCATTTTGGATGCTAATTGGGCGGCAATTTTCACGATGTTTTTACCAAAAAAAGGAACCAATGTTATTTTGGGCGTAACTCGCTTAGTTTTGTTGCTAGAAACTTAAAAGAAAAACAAAAATAAAGCTTTTTTAAACACCTTCAAAAAGTTGTGATGTGCTACATTTACATTTACAGTTGTGATGAAAAAAAAAGCTACATTTTTTGGTTATTTCACGTTAAAATATTCGACTTGGAATTGAACAACTTGACAAATAAAAATCTACTTTTTATGAACTACAACTCTGCTTGGACTTCATAAGTACACCATTTTTCTTTGTTATTTTATGAGCTATGTTTTTGTTAAGGAATATTTTTCGATAAAATACTTACTTTTTAAGTTATTCGTGAAAAACCTTCTGAAAACGTGGTTTTATTTTAAAAAATGAACATTTTTACTCGAAAATAACACAAAAAGTAATTAACATAGTGAAAAGTAACTTCCGGACTTATTTTTAACGTATGTTTTTTCATCCCCAAGAAGAAATGGTTTTCATCACCCAAGTAAAAGCAACTTTTGGGTTCAAGACCAAAAGTAAAGTCAATGGTAAGAGAAACCTAAATCCAAATTTTCAAGCAAATCCATCGTGAAGAGGAAAATTACACTCCAAAAGATCATTTACCGGAGTATTACTCATTTTCAGAATGTTTGTTACTTTCATTTTTATTGCAAGTTTAATTCAGCATAATTCTTAAAAAATACTATTCAAATTAGATATAGTCGATTGTTATAAAAAATTTTAGAATTAGCATCGATAAACTAGAAAATCATGATAAAAAAAGCCGTAATAATAATTATTGTGCTGTTAATCAAATTAATTCTTTGTATTTTATACTAAAATAATACTTACTATCCACGTCAACACCAATACAATTTACTGTCGCTAGCAGACACACAAAATTCCAAACTATTTTAAACATAATTAAAATGAACTCTCTAATTGCTTTGTCTATAAATTAAACTTAGCTAATAAGCATTATGTATATATCGAGATGAAACTGTTTAACAGGCTTGTTAAATAGCTAACCCTTTGCCATTTATTTATTACCTTTGCTATTTGAAAGATTAGTTTTTTAAGCGGTTGACATGTACCAAATGTATTTAATTGAGTCATAAACATTTTTGGTTAATTTAACACGTACATTTAATCATAAAACGAGATTTTATTTTTAGTTTCTCATAATTATGCAAAATATAAATTAAATTATTTATAAAATCCGTAAACTAATTTTCGAAACCAAATTCAGATTTTTGCTTTAATCTGTGCCTTTTAAGAATTGCAAGGCAAAACAGACGTTGATAAAGATGTTATTAGAGACATGGGGAATCTAAAATTTGCATTCCATAACATATCTTCTCAACTAAGCAAAAATCCTTAGCGAATTGGTTTCTAGTACTCGTACAGAGTGAATCGGAATAAAAAGGTAAAGACAGTTAAGATTTGATTTCACGCATAGTGCGTCTGTGTATCCGCTTAAATCATTTATATTTTGAAGGTTGTTTCTCTCAAAGGGTTTCATAAGATGTAATTCCAAATCTTTAGTCAAACCAGGAAAAACAAAAACACTACATGTGGTGCAAAATTTTTATTAACCTTGGGTGGGCGCCCTTTTAAACCTACTGTCTTAACCTGTTTGTTATACAACTAGTCTTCGATCTCTGCGGTATCATCCTTGCGGCTGCATTCTTCACAGATGGGTTATAAATGCTCTAAACACATAAATTTGGGACACTTGTAACAACGGTAATGACTTTTAATTTTTTTTTGCTTGGCCAGTAACTACACCTTTCATTTTTGTAACTTCTCTATTTTCATGATAATCAATTTGGATGCCCAATATTTCCGAAAGTGATCAATTATTTTTAGGAATATTGTCCTGTTGAACTCATCGTTTTGTATAATCTTTTAGTAAATCATAACCAAGTTTTTCCAAAAAAAAAATTTTTCTATACTGCGTTACAAACGTTTGAATCAGTGTGGGTGTATACTGCAGGCGGGTTTGCCATATTTCGCTTATTTTGTGTATTATCATAAATAAATCCTCCTTTTGTATTCCAAATCAGTTAACAGCGACATTCGTTTACAAGTATAGTTTATTTCACGAAAAATGTTTGAGTGCTTAATGGTTACCTGAGTTGATCCTATTCTGTATACAAGAGTCTCCCAATAAACTACCGAAGTACACAGGGTCGCACTTCAGAAAGTTTGTTATTTAATATATTTCATTGGTAGCTATGTAATACACCATTATAAAAATTTATTAATTTATTTCATATGGTATTTTCAGGTTGTTCAAGTGAATATACTTGATAATTGAACAATTTTTAACATGAAGAAAGTAGTTTTTTTGTTCTACGTGATTAATTGTAGTATATGGATCTAAATTCAGAAAGGTACATTCCTTCACACTTTTTACAGGCTTAGGACTGTCAGCAAAAACTGGCGTGTTTAAAAGTTTTTGCTCTTCCTAATCGGATATCGTTAAAAATGTATAGTAATAATAGTTCTATTTACAGTATATACATACAAACGAATACATAATGTACAAAAAATAGATGAATTAAAAAAAAATATAGAAAAATATATACAAGTTAATATTAAAAAAAAAATACCCACAATAACAAAATATATTTATGAATTCCTAAATACCTAATTCTGTTTCGCTGTCACTATCCTCTTCAAGGTTAATAACAAGTGGTTTAATTATGTGATTCAAAGTAACATATGAATTTTCTACGTTCATTACATGGCGTACTGAATTTTTCCAAATTTCTGGGGAGATATCATCAACTCATTTCCTTATTAATTCGATTACACTACCACTTAAAGTCGGAGAAACATTTTGTGACCTAACATTTGACTTTAGGTGGTGCCACATATACTCTAAGGGATTAAATAAACAATAGTAGGGCGGAAGCCGTAACACTGTATGTCCCATGTCCTCGGCCAATGCGTCACAAACATATACTTTTTTAATAGAAAATGATTTTAACACTTCTAACAGTTTATTTCAGTTTATTTTTAAATAACTTTTTTTAAAATAGGTATATATCGTTTTCTAACAAGTAATTTTAAATTTCAATTTTCGTGTTATTTGCACTTGGAGACTTATGTAATTGACGACTGTGGTAACTTGTATTATCCATTACTATCACACTATTTTGAGGAAGGTTAGGTATAAGACAATTCTTAAACCATTGCTCAAAAAGCTCTGCCGTTGTATCCTCATGGTAGTCCACGCAGGAGTCTTTAATCTTTTTTGCAGAAAGCTATAAGGCATTTGAGACCTAACCATTTTCTGATCCTGCATGTAAAATTCTTATTCTTTTCCCTTTGTTTGATGGAGCTTCTATTTGACACCTGTTGAAAGAATTACACCATGCTTTGGATGGTGTTTCATGAGTGCCAAACCATGTCTCGTCCAGATAAATTATAGGTCGATCTTCTGTACGGTACTTTCTTATGGAAGTTATATATTCAGTACGCCACTTTTGTAAACAATGGGACTCCATAAGCACTTGCCTTTTGTCAATTGTACGATATCTGAAGCCCATTTTAGACAAAATTTTCCAAAGACTAATGCGGCTACAGTTTATTTGTGTATCATCATTAATTAGTAAGCCTTTGTTTTAAAGCATCTAATGTAGATATCCTTTGCTCTTCGTACATTGTGTAAATTTTTCGTCTTATTAAGTCCTTATCACTTTCGTCAATACATTTGGTAGAACCGGCATCCTTACGCTTCCCTATTGACTTAATGGGATTTGATGTAATTCTTTTCACTGTGGTTAGAGGTATTTTCGTTAAATCAGATATTTGACTAGCAGCAGTATTAGCAGTAAGTCCTCTTGTAAGTAAAGAACTATATATTGTTTTTACGATTTCTCTAGCGTCAGCAGATAAATGCTTTTTCTTTGCTGGAACACTGGAAGAAGCACCATCAATGTTTTTCCACGAAAGCCACATAATGCTGTTTTATAGGTATAAATAGGTATACCACTGGTAACACTTTCAACTAAATGAAACAAAATGTATATTTAAAAATTTCTCATCAGTTTTATATACTTTTACAAATTATACAGAATAGAGGGAACCTGTATAATTAATCCAGGAAATACTTAACGATCAACAAATTTATTGTGGTCATTAAAAGATCAACCATTAATAGTGAAACTCACTGTTAAACTGTTTACAACTTTATGAAATAAAATGTATTCTAATCGTTTTTATAATTTTATACGATTTTTTAATCGTTTTTATATTACAAGGAATTTATTATACAAACAAGATAACGACACTCCACAGTAGCTTCAATTTTACCTAAATACTTACCTGCTCAACTAATGTTGACTAAGCTGGGGTACTTGCGGTCGGGTTTTATTGCAATCATTAAGCACTCAACCATGTTTCGTGAAATAAACTATACCTACCGAATACTCTCAGTTGGTTCTTTTTCTCAGCGGTCATCAAACAATTAATAATTTTCTGACGGTACGAATTTTCAAATTATGCTGTTGTGTAATACCTTTACATATATATATATATATATATATATATATATATATATATATATATATATATATATATATATATATATTAAACTTAGAGCTAAGATTAATATTATTATAAAAATTAATATTAAACTCACCAGTCTTCCGGGTTGAACCGCGTCGATATCCATTTTGCCGAGCTTTCGACATCCTCTCTGATGTCTTCTTCAGGGCTTCCGAGGTCTCAGTCTCTGGGTTTTCGATAGACAGAGTCTATCAGAGACTCTGTCTATCGAAAACCCACACATACCAATCGTTACTTGCATGCCAACTCTCACCACGCACCTTCACAAATTAATTCAGTCATTAATACTCTTGTATCCAGATCAATACGCCTTTCCGATGATGCAAGTAGATCCGCTGAGCTTTCTTGTTTAAAACAAGCCCTCATCCAAAATGGCTACCGCGAAAATCACATCAATAGGAGCATCCACAGACATCAATCTCCCACTCAATCTCTATCCAAAGACTCAGACCCTTATCATACGAAAGCGTTTCTTCCTTACATCAAAGGTGTCACTGACAAAATCGACAAAATTCTTAAACCAAGAGGAATAAAAACAATATTTACCCCCCAACAAAAACTTTCATCTCTTGTTCGATCAATCAAAGACAATATTCCAAACGAACAGCACGGAGTTTATGAAATTCCTTGTGCAGACTGTCCCCGATCCTATATAGGCCAAACAAATCGTAGAATTCAAAATAGGATTTATGAACATTCCATTTCTGTTCGCAATTCCGATTCAATTTCAGCTCTCGGTCAACACCATCTTCATACAGGTCACAAAATTGATTTCGAAAACTCCAGAACCATAGCCCCCATCCGCTTTTATAAACCAAGAATTATCCGAGAAGCCATAGAAATAGAAAAAAGACCAAATTGCCTTAATAAAAGAGATGACGCCATATGGTTACCTTCTACATGGAGACCTCTCATAAACAAAATATCGCCCCCTCCATCTTCGAATCAAAATCCCACTGTCGGAAATGTTCGCGCTAACTCTCGCGCCAATCCCCACCCTAACCCCCACCTAGGCCACGTCACCATCGACAGTATAAATGAACCGTCCCCTGGTCCCAGTCGTAGTAGTGAACTAGTGAGTGAACTAGAAGTGACTAGTGAGTGTAGTAGTGTCTGGGGGCTCGGGAGACTGAGACCTCGGAAGCCCTGAAGAAGACATCAGAGAGGATGTCGAAAGCTCGGCAAAATGGATATCGACGCGGTTCAACCCGGAAGACTGGTGAGTTTAATATTAATTTTTATAATAATATTAATCTTAGCTCTAAGTTTAATTGTACTAACCGCGGAAATCTTTCCGAACATATATATATATATATATATATATATATATATATATATATATATATATATATATATATATATATATATATATATATATATATATATATATATATAATATATATATATATATATATATATATATAATATATATATATATATCTATATATATATATATATATATATATATATATATATATATATATATATATATATATTATATCAATCGTAATTTGCCCTACGTTGCTCAAACTGTTGATAACAGTTTTTAAATAATTTTCTTCAAAAAATATATCTTTCGAAAGAAACCGTGTTTTTATTTCTTCTCTAATGGAAGTAATGTAGAAACTTTCGTTAATTTCCTGCTATGATAAGGAGCATTATCCATTAGTACAACTGTTTTTTCTGGCAAATTAGGAATTGGGTTATTTTTGAACCAATTTTCAAATAGTGGACCATTTATTTCGAATTTTGAGTGTTTTTCTTTGCCATAAAAGTCAGTTCTGCTCCATTAACAAAGCTTTTTAAACATCCTGTATGTAGGAGGACAAAACAAGGACAAAGAGCTGCAGGAGCTTTTAAGCCTGTAGTTAGGACACGAACAAATACATCAATAGGCGATTTAATGGACGTATCTACCCATTCTTTTGATACGCTGTGGCCTACGTTTAACCATGACTCATATAAATAGACGATATTATTTATATAATAGGTAACGATAATGCTATGAAATTATCTTCTGTTTATCAATTAAAATCAAGTTTCTACAGCGTTTTTCAAACTTAAAAAATGAAGTGCTTCTTGAAAAATTGAGCAAAAGCTCTTAAGCGTTTACTGTAACCAAAACAGAGTTAATTGTCGGTGGTCTATTTTTCCGAAAAAGTTGGTACACTATTCTACAGATACCGCTCTTTCCTGTTTCATCGTATTTATTTTCACGAGATGATAATTTTACCGATTTCAGGCATTTTCTTTGGTTGTTGGACTCCAGCACGTGATGTATGCTCCTGGCATACTTTGAAAATACTTCTTTCAGAGACCCCACTTATTTTGGAAACAAGCACTATTATATTTGATAATAATAAATTATTACCACGACGATCCAAATAATAGTTTAGATTCAGATTATTGATTATTTATTTTTCTGAAACACTGAAATGTAGCCAGCGTTTTTGTGGAACAGCTACGTGCACCATTACTGAATTTATTCAAACTCCTTAAAAATAACACAACTTGCACTATAGAAATAATCTCAATTTCCGAAGTTACTGCAACCCAACAGATTTTAACACTAATCAGATCATTATGGAAAACATTATTAATATGTTTTAGACAAGGCGAAAAGCTCGGGTTCGTTCGGAAAAAAATATTCCCATGTGATTTTCTTACATAATCACTTTCATGAGATACCCCAAAATAAGATTCCAGAGGTCGCCCAGGCAAATAGTTGTTTAAATTTTTTTAAACAATTTTTTTTAAACAAATTGTAACAATTAATTTTTTCGGACGGGATAATTTTTTAAAATTTTTTGGATCATTCTTAATGAAATAGGTCTTTTGTAGTTTTTGTGTAAACTTGATCCTTTTTGAGTTATAAATAATTTAAAACTGAAAAAAAAAAAGAAAAATTACAATTTTTAGGGCTCAACAAGCATTATTTTTGAATTCAACACACACCTAAATTTAAGTTCAAACCTTGTACTATCATTTTCTGAAAATTATTTTTTGCCATTTTCATTTTAAAACATTGTTTTTTGTTTGTTAATAAAGCGCTTATGACAGGACAGGAGCTCCAGCTGCAGTGTGTATATGACTGAGAAACACGATCTATGCCACAAATGTTTATTATTAATTTAAATCTTTATTATTATATATAGATTTTTATTATTATTTTAAAAACAATGGTTTAATAGTTGTTTATGCACCAAGAGTGTTATTAAGATGATTACGCCTGGGGAGCAGCATAATCCAGCCAGAGGACTTCTGGCCCGAGGGATGAATATTGCTCGATGGGCATAATTATCTGGTACCACCAATGGTATATACAAAATATGCATATATGTATTTTGTAGGTGCAGTTAAATAAAATGTAAGATCATTTCAATTTTAATATATATATATATATATATATATATATATATATATATATATATATATATATATATATATATATAAGAAAAAAAGAAGTCTTCGCTGACTACGTTAGGAAACGGAGCTTTGAAGATTATTGGGATACGCAGCGGTGAAATAAGTGTACTTTTTAACTGAGTTTCATGCTTTCGAAAATGTTTATTTTCATCGTCAGGAAATAACTGAAATAAAGTGCTAATATCCTAATCTCAATAACGTAAGTAAAAAAATAACTTTTACATCTTTGAATAAAAAATTTTTTCGATGATGCTTTACTAAGATTAGCACTTTATTTCAGTTATTTCCTGACGATAAAAATAAACATTTTCGAAAGCTTGAAACTCAGTTAAAAGAGTACACTTATTTCACCACTGCGTATCGGCAATATGGTTTTTATATTATATGAAATAAAAAATAAAATCTTGTATGTACCACTGGTGTTACCGGATGGTTAAGCCCATCGAGCAACATCCATCCCTCAGGTGTGAGGCCCTCTGGCTGGAGCTTTCTCTTATTACAGCTTCTTTGTCACGTTTTTGGCGCTCTTCTCGAATAGTTTTATCCTCAAAACGCAATTTTTTAATAGAAACCTAAACCTTCTTAGGGACAGGGTCAATCAGTCTATCTCCATTGATATTCCATCAGTTTTAAAAAGGTCAGCAGCATTTTGGTGGTTACTTTTGTTTCCAGCTGGTATGTACAGCAATTCTATGCCTTAGCTCAGTTACAACTATCGGGTAATCTGTTTTATAGGTCTGGGCCTAATCTTTCAGTTAAATATTTATTGGTGTTTTCCATGAAATTTCCAATAAATCCGGCGTTAAAAATAAACTTAAAATTGTTAGTTCTTCTGTTTTTTGTTTTGCAATTCCTCTCACGCGATGCACTTGCCTCACCAGATTTGATGCACGGGTACATACAGCTGTTCGAGAAGAAACACGCTTATTCTATCTGATAATCTTATCTTTCGGTTTCTGTAGACATCCTGTAAAAAGGCCCATCTTCGTGTAGATTTTTATTGGAACTACTGTCTTTAAATTCTTCCTCGGCCTCAGGATTGTGGTCTTAATTTTCTAATTTGTCAAAAACAAGAAGAAATCTATTTTATAATAGAAGAATAACAGGTATGCTAACATATGTCCTAGAGACCGGTATTGATTCTAGCTGGAAAAATACAAACACTCTTTTAACACCGCTGTTGCACTAAATAGAAGACGCCATTCCAGGAAGTTACTGCGAAGCACAGCTTTTGGATCGAAATTGATCGGCGGTTTCGTCAAATTTCGATGCTGTCAGTCTCAAGGACTATAATTAGCAACAAAGGGTTAAAAATCACAAGAGTGGGCGCGCGGCGGCACTTTATACTGCAAGCAGAAAAACATATATTAGATTCAAAAAATACATATTTATCCGTATTATAAAGTTCTAAATAATCATAAACTTGAGATAGTTAAATCAAATCATTGATTTTAAAAAAGTATACAAATAAAATATTATTTTATTTTTGTACTTTTTATGTATTTTTTGGTGTCTAATTTTATGCGGTGTCTAGATAAAGATAAAACATTTATTTTTCTTCTATGTCCTTTTTTTTCAGTAGAACATTAAATGATAATTATATTATTATTTTAATCCATAATTTACACAATATTTCACTTAACGGCTAGAGGTCTCTTTATTATATTTTATTGCAATATTACATAAACTAAAATATAAGATCACCAAAATATTAAAAAAATTATTGGGATGTTAAATTTTACCTTTATTACAATCAAACGCTAATCAATTTATTTGTTACACATAGTTAATGCAAAGAGACGGAGTTGTAAATACCACAAATATGTCACCCTCAAGTATGATATTACTCCATGAATATTATATAAATTATAAATGATATTAAATTTGAAAATGACTGGAATGTGTTGCTATTTCCAATATATCCCTGCAAAATAAACAGACGTATACATATAGGGTTCTGTAAAGTTTACGAATGGTTAGTTATACTATAATTATCATTCTAATAATAATTAGAACAATAATTAATAAATTAAGATTATAGAGAATATATTGTAAATTAGAAATAATTACCTTCAATTACACAGGCTGGCGTATTTTTTAACGTAACCTTTAGTTGTATGATATGTGTTGTGTATTCAAAATAATTCGTCAGTCTCGTCAGTCTTAACAAACAAATCAAACAGAAGCAGGCGGTGTACAAAATACACCAAGCGTCTAGCAAGTTAATTTTCAAATGTTATTTTTTTGTCAAGTCACGCTCATTTTCTGAAGCAGTGGAAAAATGATAAGACGGAATGTTAAATATTTAGCACAACAACTATGAATTGCAATAGGTTTTTATTTATACTAAGGACTATAGGATTTGACAATAAAGCCTGTAAAGCCGAAAAAATAAGACTAATAAACTTGCGGCTACATAATTTGTTTTTAATTGTTTTATAGAAAATTTTGAGAATAGTTATTGTTGTGGTAAATATACGACGATAGATTAAATGTTATTTCCTGTCCGTGATAGAGGCAGTTTTATCCAATACTTCCCGAGCAAACCAGCAAAGTATGGAATTATCATCATAAGTGGCTCGACAATCCGTTGTGGATCTTGACCTGCTCACAAAGAAGTCGCCACTCTTGTCGATTCCTAGCAACTTCCCTCCATCTTCTGACCCTTAAAATCTGTTGGTCTTCTTCCACATCATCAATCCATTTTATTCGTGGTCGTCCTCTGCTTCTTGTGATCTCTGGTTTTAAACATGTCAATCTCTTCGTGTATTCGTAATCTTACACCCTAGCAATGTGTCCAGCCCATCTAAGTCTCTGCACTTTAACGAATTTCACAATCTCGATCCGTGTATAGCTGATATAGTTCAAAGTTGTATCTTCCACGCCATAGCCCATCTTTATTTACGGCCCCAAAAATCTTTCTAAAAATTTTTCTCTCAAAAATACCGATAAATCTTTCATCATTTTGAGAGAAGGTCCAGGTTTCAGCTCCATATATCAAAACCGGTCTTAGTAAGGTATTATACAGTGTGTAAAAGCCTAATGGAATAAATTCATTATTTAGGTTACTGTACATATTTATAAAAAATCCCGAAACACGTCAAATTTGAATTATAACTTGACATTCTTTAACGTGAAAAAGTGACTCCCTTAGAATGACAGGTACAACCCCCAATTTTTAAAATAGGAAGTATAGGCTTGTGATGTATCGTTTGAAAGGTCTTTTCATTCTTCATTCAAAAATGTTGTCGCTTTCAAGTTTATTCAGATTAATTAAGATAAAATAAATTAAAATCATGTGGTTACCGAAATTCGCTAAAGTATACTCAAAACTTATTTCCCCTTTAGGTCTTGATAATGAGAAAGTGAACAAAAACCATAGCAATGTGGTTTTTAGATGGTAACCAATAAAAAACTAAGAATTTCTGTGGCAACGTTATTTTAACACGCATTAGCAAATTGTTTTATTTAAGTTGTCAGTATTTTAATTTAAGTAAAAAGTTCGTTCAATTCAATTCTGAAAAATGGTTAGATTAACGTAAATGCATAAAATAACAGTTTTATAAATGATTGGTTACGGAGATAACACAACAGGAAGTAACTCACCTTTTTCATGAGAAATTTCCCAATTTACCGCCTATATCCCAAGGAACAATAAGTAAAATAGAGAAGCAGTTTCGCGAGTTTGGTCATGTAAGGTAGATAAAAAAAGCAGCTGCCAATGCACTGAGTGATGAACTCAAATTAGATGTGTTGCTTGAGTTTCAGGAAAATCCACATACATCGAATAGACAGGCATTCACTACATTCAATGCTAGCCATACATCGATATTATACATATTAAAAGAAAATAAATTGCATCCCTATAAGATGATACCTACTCAGGAGCTCATGGAAGACGATTTTGATAGGAGAACTTTTTTTGTGAGCAAATGATGGACATGTTGGATAACAATATTATCCAATTAGAAGACGTTATGATTTATGATGAGTGTACTTTTTCACTTAACGGTCATGCTAATCGGCAAAATTTCCGCTACTGGGCCACGGAAAATCCTCATTGGATGAGAAAAGAACACACTCAATACCCTCAAAAGGTTAATGTTTGGGCAGGGATTGTAGGAAACAACATCATTGGTCCCTTTTTCATTGAGGACAACTTAAATGGCAACAGTTATTTGGCACTACTTTAAAATGATGTCATTCCAACGTTGTCAAATTTATATTCTGATCCAAGAAACCCTCAAGTTCCAGCGAATACGATATGGTTTCAGCAGAATGGAGCACCACCACATTACCAACTTAATGTCCGGCAGTACCTCGATACAATATTTCCCAATCGGTGGATAGGCAGGCGAGGATCGATTGAATGGCCAGCGCGATCACCTGATCTTACATTATTAGATTTCTTTTTATGGGGATTTGTGAAGAGCCATGTGTACAAAACTAAACCTTCTGATTTAAATGACTTAAAAGAACGAATAACGCTTGAGATTAGGATGTTGCCAAGACATTCGCGGTGAACATTTTAAACATCTTTATTAACATTCATGGTTCTTTTTCGTGTTCTACATTTTATTACGTTTTGCATTACATTTTAGTTTTTGATTGTATTGTAGCGAATTTCGGTAACCACATGATTTTAATTTATTTTATCTTAATTAATCTAAATAAACTTGAAAGTGACAACATTTTTGAATGGAGAATGAAAAGACCTTTCAAACTATATATCATAAGCCTATACTTCCTATTTTAAAAATTGGGGGTTGTACCTGTCATTCTAAGGGGGTTCAAGGTAGGGGTTGCATTTTCACGTTAAAGAATGTCAAGTTATAATTTAAATTTGACGTGTTTCGGGATTTTTTATAAATATGTACAGTAACCTAAATAATGAATTTATTCCATTTGGCTTTTACACACTGTATATATTAAGCTTTACTGCACGTTATATATTTTTATTTTTCAAATGTTTCTGGAGACCGTGAACAGTTTAAGATATGTAAATTCTTTGACTTGCTCAAAGGTATGGTTGTTAATTTGAATTCTCTGTTGGATATTTCAAGGGTTTTTAGAAACCAACATATATTTAGTTTTTTGCTCGTTTACCACAAGTCCTAATTCACTTGCTGCGTCCGCAAGCCTTGTAAAACACTGCACCATGTCTCTCATACTTCTGCCTACTATGACTAGATCTTCAGCAAATGCGAAAATTTGCGTCGATCTATTAAAAATAGTTCCATTCATTTTATTATTTAATTATCTGATTGCTTTTGCCAAGACAATATTAAAGAGGCACGTCAGCGCGTCCCCCTGTCTTAGACCATTATTAATGTCAAAGAATGTAGAGTTTTCTCCTTCAATTCTATCCCATGAGTTTACGTTTTGCATTGTTAATTGGGTCAACTTAACTAACTTAGGTGGGATCACAAAGTCTATTATTGCATTATATAATTTAGTTCCTTTCACACTGTCATAGGCTGCTTTGAAGTTTACGAAGAGATGGTGTGTATCTATATTATATTCTAGTGACTTTTCTAGAATCTGCCAACAATATCCTTTGTAAAATATTTAAGTCTTTCAAACAATACATTGCCGAAGATTTTATACGCAGATGCTAACAGAGTAATGCCTCTGTAGTTCTAACACTCCAGTTGATCACCCTTTTTATGCAACGGACATATTATTCCCTTTTGCCATTCTTGTAGTACCCATTCATTCTGCCATATAAGTATTATTAGTTTATGAAAACTATGGAATTAAGGCGTTTCTATTATGCGATTCTAAGACTTTGTATGCAACTAATATGGAAGTTTACTGTGGTAAACAACCAAAGGGGCCATATCAAAAATCAACTAAAGAAAAGAAAAAAAACTAGTTCACCTCTTACTAGAACCATCTTTTTCTTGTAGTGTCGACTTTACTAGTAAATATTGGCTATAACCATTGCAAATTCATCTCTATCTACTGTTTTTCATAGCAGCGTCTATGTGTTCAACCCGGTCCAGTCACGAATGTTTTTTAGCAAGAATATTTGTCCTACCAGGACTCCTTTGTCCATTGATTTTACTCTTCATAGTCATGATCAGCTTTTTATGTTCTCCAAATATGTAGTAATTTTTCTTTTAATGGTGGTCAAACATTCTCTGTCTCTTTACATTCTGTGTGCAATACCATTTTGTTCGTAATATATTCGATCCACGGTATTTTTAAAATTCTTCTAAAAAGCCACATCTCAAAAGCTTCCAGCTTTCTCATTAAGTCAACATTAACAGTCCAAGCTTCGGCACCATAAATAAAAATAGAGTGGATATAACATTTTACCATTCGATATCGAACTTGAAGATTAAGTCTTTGGTTACTCAGAAATTTCCTCATCTTCAGTAAGGCTGCTCTTGATTGGTCACTTGTTCAATACCTTCATTTTGTATCTTTATCCTTGTTATGACTTTACCCCTATTACTTATAACCATGGATTTTGTTTTCTTTATGTTTATTGTCACTTTCAGCGATAATGACTGTATCGTCGGCATAACGAATATTTTCTATATTTTCACCATTTATCTTGATCCCTTTTGTACAGTTTTTAAGTCCTTGTGTAAATAACTCTTCTACAGATGAACCATAAAAAGATAAAAATTGAAACCTTGTGACAACTGATATACTAGTTATTCGTTGGCAAAGGAACTGCTTACCAAGAGGGTAAAATTGGTGGGAACGCTAAATAAAAATAAAATGTAAAAAGAGACAAGCTAGATTGTCAATATTTGGATTCCAAAAAGACATTACCATAGTATAATTTATCCAACAAGGGTAAAGCCTTAAACTAACTTCCCCAAAGAAAGTAGCTGACGAAATAAAAGAAATCATATTTCCGAAGAAAACAACAGGATATGATTTAATTAGTTGGGAAATAGTAAAAAATCTACCCCATAAGGCCATATTAGAGTGATCAATCTAACATATTCTTGCTTTAGATTAAAATATATCCCAAACTTCTGCAAAATAGCCAAATTGATAATAATATCAAACCACTAACACAAAAAAAAGGATACCAACTTACCAATTTGGCTCCAGAAACAAGAATTACAAGAATGATCAAGTAAGTTATTACGCGTGACTACAAATATAATTGAAAAATCATTAGAAGAAAAGAAAATCTATTCTAAAATTCATTTAAACGTAGAAATTTGGCATAATGACGATATTAGATTTTTCTTTCGATACAGGGCAGCGACAAGCCGCTTATACGTAGTTCGACCTCTTTAGGTCTCCTCAGAACGGTATAGCCACTACTCTGAACCAAAACAAAAATCTTTCCCGTCCTGGACAATAGTTATCAAAATAACTACAGCAAACGCCAGTTAACTTGGCGACGGATTACGCAGAACGTCACTGAGAAATAGATTATGTTTACGCCCCATGATTCTCTTATTGGTGTACTATTTCTGATAAGTAGTTTCAGTGGCGTAACGGTATAGTTCAAATAATTATTACACAATTAAAAAAGTAGTAATATTTTTTCGCAAGCTTTAATATATCATTAGAAAGATGAAATTGTTATTATTTTTTTAGTCAATTTAAATAGAAAGCCACTGGTTTATAATATCTCTTTTTAATTTAACAGATAAACACAATAATAATTATGGCTGAATTTAATTAACAAATAAAACTACGTTGATATTGTCTTTCATATTAAATGGAGGGTATTGTATAAATAAAGGTAACACAGTAATTATTAAATTTTGATATTTTGGTTTGATTGTAACACTAAAACGAGTATCAAGTGTAGAAAAATAGTAAATGAAAATAATTTTCTAATGGTTAATTTTCTTCATCTCTATCATCAAAAGAAAACTCTGTACTGGGAGATTCGCTGTTAATATTTATAACAATAGGAGCTATTTTCATGGTGTTATCAACCACTATCTCGCTGTCCATGTATTCATCTTCCTTCTTAATGACATGGTCACATCATTTTCTCCAGTCATTTGCATCATTTTTATTGAACTCTTCCTCAGCCAGTTCTTGTACGTCAGCTAATTTAAATGTAAGGTTTTTCTGGCTTACATTATTTTTGACTTTAGCCTATATAAGTTCAATCGGGTTTAGGTCAGGATGGTACGGAGGTAAACGCAAAGGAATATGGCCATGCTCGCGTAAAATTTCGTCAAACTTGTATTTTACATGACGGGGTTTATGATATTTAATGGTTTCATATAATTCCGGTTTTAAAGCGGTAGGTATAAATGGAATATTTTTCTGTCCATTCTATCATTTAATTTTTTTTGAGTTGGATGTAGGCGCCCACTCTAACTGAATACTATGATAAGATGAGTTATCAAAAACTAGTACCGAGTTAGGTAAATTAGGTATTAAACGTTTTTGTAACCACTTTCCATAATTATGTGCATTCATTTCAGAGTGAAAATCCCCTTATTTTGTACCTGACTTGAAGATTAATAATCCATCCTTAATAAATTCCATGTCTCCACCGGCATGCACTATTATTAGTCGTTGACCTTTAGAAATTATAGAAAATAATCCCTTTGTTGATTCGTCAGTCCAGTTCTTCAAAAAAGTATGACCGCTGTGTAAGTAAGTCTCGTCAACATACACAATTGGCCTATTTTGAGTACAAAAATGTTTGATTTGCCTGAGATATTTTATACTCAAAGCTCGTATTTCACTTTTTTCTATAAGTAATTTTCGGTTGTTTTCGGTTCTCCTCCAACGAAATTGCATTTTGCGTAGAAGTCGCCTTAGAGATGTCTGTGGAATTGTGATATTCAAATCGTTATAAATTTTTTGTTTTAATTTTTTTTTTTCTGTCTGTTTTATAAAAATCGTAGATTATTCTGCGAATGTCTCTTGTTTGGTATTCCGGCAAATCTATGATTGATCTCCCTACTCGTTTTTTTGCCTGGACTGGCAAATTGGACTCTGTCGGTATTTTTCAAAGAAAATTTTGCCTCTCTTGTTATCCTTTCGATTGTTCTGATGGAAATTCCTGTAAAAGTAACTTAGTGATTCATTTTATCTAGTATGTAAGTATAAAAAAGTCTATATTTACTGCCATACCATAAGACAGTACTAAGACAGGTGTAATAATTTAAGTATGTTAAAAAATGTCTTTCAATTATCGAGAGTATGACCGATGTACATACAATAATTATAATTTCACAAATTTTTGCAAATATGTTTATTAAAATTTGCAAACTTGAATATTTTGGTCATGTTATGCGACACCCAGAGAGATATAATAGATTCCACTTAATAATACAAGGCAAGGTAGACTGAAGAAGAGTGGACAGGTCGAAGATGAACGTCATGGCTTAGAAACCTAACAGAATGGTTTAACAGATCCTCTGCATCCCTTTTCCGAGCTACCGTCAACAAAATTACTATAGTTAATTTGATAGCCAACGCTCTATAATCGAACACGGCACATGAAAAAGAAGAATGCCATATGATACAACCACGAAAGTACGTTATAGAACTAAAAGAGAATGAATTAGGCAGATATGACTAATAAAATATAAACGCAAATTTAAAACTCGCGATTATATTCAGTTTATTTTATAGCGAATTAAAATTAATTTATTGTACAAACTTACCTGTTGCTTTAGCTGTTGTTTCTTTCACACTTTTCAAGGTATCTGCTTCAAGCTTAAAATTTTTGAAATAATAACACATTATATATGATTTCACGAGACTGTCCATTAATAACAGAATTAGTCTTTCTATTACTTTCTAACGCCATCATTTAAAGAAACTGCCACAAACACACTTAACTATCCAAAATAATAAGAAATCTGAAAAATAACGGCCGCACTTCACTTTTGTGTTACGCACCTGACTACTGGGAGGAGACTGATGACAACCACCTAATCCACCCTAAGCAGACTTCAATTTTGGGTTTGTGCGCCTCGCCAACTTAGTGGCGTTGACAGTATATACGGACGTAACTACACCATCTAAAAACAAAAAGAGAAATCAAACGATTTCTACCTGGCGAAACCGAATTCAAATTTTTACCACTGTGCTTTCTAAAACTTGCAAAGCAAACAGCTTGATAAATTATGGCATAAAAGTTTAATTAACAAACTCAAGACTTATAACTACATTGTTCTCAGAAATTTTACAATTAAACATATCTGATAGATATTTTACAATTTGATAAGTATATACAGATTTAAAAGAAATTAAAGCAGCATTTCCTTAAGACAATGTACTAGGTCTGGTCCTCTAGACTTAGTTGGGAGATAATATCATAGCATACTTGCAGATGATTCCATCATTGTAGCTGTAGGTGCCTTTAGGAAAGAAAAAACAGGAAAACGACATTTAGGAATAAATATAATTCATGACTGGGCCCAAAATTTGAAAATTAAACTAAATTAAATTAAATTAATTGAAATTGAAATTAATGCATCATACTCAAAATACTTGGGTGTCATACTCGATTCGAGACTTAGCTGTAAAATCCACACTAAGAAGAATGCAGCGGAAATGAGTATGCTATATAAATAATATTGACTGTTGAGGAGTGTTCACAATATTAATATATATGTATATATATATTGATATGATCCGAAAATGTATATAAAGAAAAATTAATAGAGAAAAAGAAGAAGACACAAAAATTTGTAAAATCATGTTATATTTATATCATATTTAGATATACGGTTTAATTTTATTGTGTTGTGAAGTTATATTGTTTTGTGAAGAAAAGAGAATTTTTCAATTTTAGATTTATAGTAAATTTCGGACTTTTCAAATTAGGATAGGTATTTAAGATTAGTTTAAGTAAATAAAATGTTATCTCAAATCTACTTGCATTTTTTCAAGGATTAATTTCGGTTACCACGAACTAATCCAAAAAAATAATAGAATAAAACAGAATTTCTCAAAAATGGAGATCAAGTATCCTAATACCTCTCTTTAAAAAGAGAAACACATCGGACCCGGAAAACTACAAAAGAATTAATTTATTACACACAACACTAAAATTAACAACTAAAGTGATAAGACATAAACTGAATGAAACTATAACCCTAGTAGAAGAGCAACAAGGTTTTAGGTCGGGAAGATCATGCACCGCCGCTATATTTATAATGAGGCAAGTGCAAGCGAAATCATTAGGAACATTTATTTAAAAATTACTTTATAAATGGTATAATATTAAAAACCCTATCGGGCTATATCACAGAATGTTTTCGGAATTCCATCATCAGTGCTAACCTAAAAGTATAATCACTTTAATTACATCAAACATGAAATTTAAAACTTTGAAGGTTATTACAAAAATGTGTATGTTAAAAGCCACTAAATACATGGGTAAAAACCCTTTAAGGGTTTTTACCCTCAAAGGGTTTTTACCCTTAAAGGGTTACTTTTATTTATTTACTTTATTTATTTTATTTATTACCTTATTTCTTCAACAATTATATATCACTTTTTATGGAAGAACTTTTAATTACCGTCTTTAACTTTAAAGTTATTTGAAAATTAAGAACAAGTAGAGATTATGAATACGAATTATATCAAAATCTTTTATTTCTATCTTTCACATTTTTATTTTTCACAAGGTTGTAAATGTCACACAATCAAAAATAGTATTCATGTAGCCATTATTTTTCAATTTTTACTTTAAAAATCTTGGTAAGTTGTTCTGTAATTCTCATCCACACCAGTATTAAAATAAATCTAGTAACAAAAGAGAAGCAAAAATTATTTTCAAACAATATCAAATGTTAACAAAAGTATACGTATAAAACTTTTAAAATAACATTAACTTAATATTGACTTTTAAATTAGATTTACATCAACGAAACATAAATATAATTCGATTTAATTAAGTAGATTATTTCAAAATAATTTTGCATGACTGAAAGTTGGTGAATTTACATATTTAATTAATATATTTGACTGAATGTTAAAAAGTTCAAAGTGATTAACAATATATTACAATTCCATATACTTTAAATACATACATTATAAACTTATACATATTTTTATGGTTAAAAAAAAAAACAAAATATTTTAAAAATATGTAAAGGAACGTGGTTCTTATCAAACTGGCTTATTAAACCAAATTGAAATATAACTTTTGAAAACCTCAGGATTGTGTTGAACTAAAAAAATTATGAGAACATAAGACTGTATTAGCGGTAGCGACCTGATGATGATTAAGTAGGGAAGGTATTGAAATAAAATACTATGTAAGGACAAAATACCCTACTACTTGCTGTAAGAGATATGTAGAAGGTATAAATAAGAAATTATAAAATTATGAATTATGTACGACAGTTAAATATTAAGGAGCAACCAAATGAACAAAACATTAAGGGCACAAACAGAAACTCAAAACCCAATAAAATATAAGAAAAAATAAGATAGGTTTAAAAATGTTAAAGAAAAGTTACAGGAAAGACTCTATAACAAACTGCTTATTAAAGATTTGGATGAAAATGTAATTCCAGCAGACTTTTCAAAAATAAGAATGAAAAAAGGAGTTAGAGAGGGTGACACTTATTTTCATTCCTTGGCTTTTCCCTTTTTAGGGGTCACTGTCCCTTACTCTTCGTCGCCACTCATTTCTGTCCATCGGATCTTCTTCACCTAAATCTTTCTCTCTTCTTCTGCCACACAGTCCTTCTAGCTTCTCCTCTCTTTTCCTCTGCCTCTCCTTCCACTCGCTTCTAACAGCCCTATCCCTCGTCTCACATAGTTGCAGTCTTTGTTCTTGTTTTTGAGACTGTAGTCTCGTAGGCTCTTTCCGTCAAGTCGTTTCTGATCCTGTCACTTCTAATCTTACTCAACATCCACCGTAACATTTTTTTTTCAGCTAACTTAATTTTCTTTCCCTGAAACTTGTTTACGGGCCACACCTCACCGCCGTACACCAAAGCAGGTCTCACCATACTCTTGCATATCTTTCCTTTCGGCTATGCCGATACCTAGTAACTTTATATTATACTTTATATTAGTGACTGTCGATATAAACAAACAACCAGTTTATTAGGGCTGCAGCCAGAAAGTTGGCCGAGATGTTAGAGAAACACTCTTTTGATTTTTTGTCTAGCTTTCGGAATTGTTTTATTCCTTTTTCAAGACACTGTAATATAGATAAAAAAATGTGAAAATATTTACAAAATATTACAATTCGTCAGTGCAACTTACTAGTGGTTGAGATTATTTACAATAAACTTTGACACTCAACATTAATAACACAGATATAAAATATAATAATGGACAAAATACATTCTAAAATTTAAGTAAGGATAGTAAAACTTGGTTTATTTCATGACATCTTTTGATTGTGTGTTTTAACTCTGATACATAGAGAACAGAAAGAAAAAATAATATGATTAAAGTGTAATTAGGTGTTCTTAATATTATATTTCTTTTCAAGAACCAAGAGGCCCCTATTGGGTAGTTTTAATTTTTAATTATTAAACCTGTATTAATGGTATGCAACCAGTTATACACACAGGTATATTGTGACGTGTATATGTAGAGGTAAATATTTATTTTATTTTTAATGTTTTTCCAGTAAATAACAATAAATGTTGCTCAGTTTATCCATGACAGACTTTTTATTTATTCAAGACGTACTAGATTTTATGAAACACATTTTAAAAAAACACGTTTTGAATGATTGTTTTTATTATACAGGAATCTTCTAAATTAAACACATGATTCAGAGTTACTGCATATTCTGTGAGTGTACATGCATTTATTTTATTGGTTTTTATGTCACTACCATGTGAGATCACCCTACTGTGGAAGTTACGAGATGATTCTCCGATGTATACGTTGTTACAATTGGTAAACAGTATAGAATAAACAACATTCGATGACTCCTGTATTGTGAAAGGATCTTTTGTTTTTGTGTATAACTTCGATACCGTTTTCACATTCTTAGTTGTAATTTTTAAGCCATTAACATTTTTAAAAATGTTCATTAGCTTTGTTGTCAGAACTGGAATGTAGGGTAAGGAACCATAAGTTATTTTAGATGATATTACTGATGTGTTGTATGTCAATGTCAATTGTCGGACCTTATTATTATGAAAATTGTAGTTTTCAGAAAATTGCGAAGGAAAACGAGAACCGAAAATGAGTTTATTTAAAAGCCCCATGGGGTAGGAGTTCTCTAGTAGTATAGATCTCAACTTTTTTAGTCCCTTGTCCCTGAACTCGATGTGTGACAAGGACAAGTTGGTAACCCTAGTTTTTAAGGCTAAAACCAAATTTGTTTTCATCTTGAATGGATGTTGAGAATGAAACTTTGTAACTACTGGTTACTAAAACAAGGTTTACTATACCACTCCGTCCTTAGCATGCCATCACTGCCACTGATATATATATATATATATATATATATATATATATATATATATATATATATATATATATTGAAATGATATTGTTTAGGAAATTGGTTTGTAAGTTGTATACTACATAATATTAGATATGGGGAGGTATTTGGTTATTTTAATAAGTTATATACTAGAGAATTTAATAAAAATTATTTATGTGAGGGCATTTTTAAGAAATTAGCATATAATAATTGTAAAAAGTTGTATTTTAGTAATTATAATGTGGTAGATATATTTAAGTGAGCCATGTGCATAGGCAACCAACTATACAGTAAATTGACAGACAGAAATTAATCATAATACGAATGTAAAGTGGGGTTATAATAATAATGTTAGTTTAAAATGTTTAATTTATATATATTTAATGATTTAAATGTTTATTCTGATCTGAAAAGCCTAAATGTCAACAAAATTATTAATAGAAAAGAATGGAATTCTCTAGATCACCGCAGATGGCCATGTTTGCGAAATGGTTTGTTCCAGAAAATTCAGACATGTATTTAATAGAACAAATGGAACATGATTTATTGCCAGATGATTCTAGAACAGAAAAAAAAGATATAAATACCCGGTGATTTGGATTAGGAGGCATCAGTTATAAGTTACAGTTACTATGAGGCCAGTTTATTATGAAAGTTAGTAGAAGATAGACTAATTTAGTTAGTGAAGTCAATTGTTCAGAATTTTCAAGAAGTCAGGCAGTCAGAAGAGTTTTAGTAAGAAAGTCAACTCAAGCAGTTTAGTAAGAAGTATGAAAGTTATTTAGAGTCAGTTAAATAGTCCAATTGTTTAATATAGTGAGTTAAATGAAGATTAAAAATTATGCATATATTTTATTGCACATTGATAATTATACACAAATAATTATTGAAGATAAAAAAAGTATATTGGAAGAAATTAAAATTATATTATGATTGGAGATTAGTATAAATCAACTTATAATAATTGGATATTGGTATATTGAAAAGAAGAATAAATATAAATGCTGTTTTGCTGGTTTGCTTGGTGGTTTATAAATGCTGGTGAAGAAAAATATATCTTAAATTGGTAGAAGCTGATAATTGGAAAAAGTAATTTCACAAAAACAAGGATAACCGAAGTACGAAGACAGTCAGTGGTGATTAGAATCTATATAGTGGAAAACAGTTCATTTAGGCATTCAGTGAAAGAAAGGTACAAAATTTTGTTAATATAATATAGTTAGTGTCATAACAATTTCAATTTTGAAGATAGTTTGTTTAAATTTTACATTGTCTATAGAATTTAATTAGTTTTATAAGAATATCAATTTAAAGATAGTTTATTTTAAATTTACATTGGCTAGGTTAGATATATATGTGTGTTTCATAATAGTTATAATAAAGATAATTTAAAAAAGTACTTACAAACTAATTCTTTGAGAACCGCGATAAAAACCCTATATTATTAAAATACTCATTGCTCATCATTCAAACAAATAATACATCATAACAATATATATATATATATATATATATATATATATATATATATATATATATATATATATATATATATATATAAATATATATATATATATATATATATATAAATATATATATATATATATATATATATATATATATATATATATATATATATATATATCATAACCACTCAAAATCAAACGTATAATGCGTTGTTTTTATGTTTACCAAGAATTTATTCACCTTTGAGGTTCATATCTTGCTTATTTTTAATTTCACTTTTGTTCCTGTAAAAACTTTAAGGAATTTCCCTAACATTCAAAAAGAAACGTGTCATGTGTAAACAAATATATATTTTTATGTATTCGAAATACGATAATTGAATTTTATTGTTGACTGCACGTGCAATATAAATGAGTCTGGAAATTTAAATTATTTAGAAGTTAATGGTAAATATAAGTCGGTTTAACTTAGCTTGGGAATATTGTGACTGAATTATAGCCACAACATACAATAAAAAATTATTTCCTATGGTGACACCATAATAAGAGTAATCTATTTGTAAATACTAATCTATAAATGACTAGAAATATTCAAAAGTAAACATTTAAAGCTTCGTTTTAGTTGATGCAGTTTTATTTTGTTAATAAACTGCTTTTTTGAAAATTAATTTCTTTATTTAATTTTTGTCAAAAATCTATCTTTATTTTTTCAGATAAGGCGCCGTTTTAAGGCAAAAGAAATAAATCATCTTAAAGCGTACTTCATGGCTTTAATATGTTCTCAAGAACTATCTAATACAATACCATTAAACCAGAATAATAAGAAGAAGTATCACTAATTTAATTTTAAATAGGCGCGCAGGTCCAAAGAATGTTGAAAATTACCTACCTGAAACATGACACAAGTTGCAAATAAATAATTATACGATTAAAAACAAAACATATATTTTTAAATAATATTAGCAAAATCAATATGGTCATAAAATAAATAAATTTATACTACTTATACCTAATACAAGATAGTTTTATAGAAAGAAGAAAAAACATAAAAAACATTAACCTTGAAAAGTTTAGGGAGCTCTTTGGTATGGCACATTACTTCTCTATTTTCCTACACGAAATCCAAGCAATATAATATGTACGGATTACCATGGTAAAAGCCGGACTACTCTTAACTATGACCTCTCTCTATATATGTATGGCCAACTGGCCAGTGGTCTCACAGCTCAAACGCCGTCGAAAGACAAGCCAAAATGGATCTCTCCGCGGACTAAGAACCGTTAATAAACTCAACCAAATATATGTCTAACAGTTAGGTAAACATTTATACATGGATTTATAGAGCTCTAACATATTCAAGGCAGTAATCATTTTAAGGTATAACAAACACAGAGGAAATTAAAGGGGAGACTGGAAAAATGCAATTATATGCCAAATCCACCAAAGTGAGATCAATTTATAAACATAAATTGAGGGTGGATCATAAACAGGAGATTGAGTTACTTCACAGAGCAAATCATTAGAGAATACCAGGCAGGATTCAAACCAGGACTGTCTACTATTCAATGATCAGCTATTCAACGTAAAACAAATATATTAGCTAAAGTCTATGAGTATGATATAGGTATCTACCAAATCTTTGTAGATTCTCTCTCTCTCTCTCTCTCTCACTCTCTCTCTCTCTCTCTCCCTCCCCCCCCTCTCTCTCTCTCTCTCTCTCTCTCTCTCTCTCTCTTCACACACATTCAATAATGATTCCATAAAGAATGCATGCGACTTAGCGACTAATCTACCAAGATTGTAGAGGACACTTTTGTTTATATACATTATTAAATATTTATTATAATTAAGTTGAATCCAAATTAAAACAAAGGTTTGGTTTAATAATTTAGTAGACATGGGAGGATATGTATAAAATTTAATAAAACTGTAAATAGTAACTAGTTAACATCAATATCATTTACAATTAATTACATAAATCAAATAATATACCAATTATCTGAAAGTATTAAATTAGATAAACTACACTTGAGTGCAAAACAATCGACTCAAAAGCGATATTTGAGATTACACCTTCTGTTTCAATTTAAGAAGTATGAAAATACACAGATGTAATGTGCAAACAGTAACTTGAACTTACAAAAACTGCTATTGCATTATTTGGAAGATGCATTATAAAAACAATATGCAATAAGAAAAGAGTTTCCTAAATAATTATCATTGTAACTAACGCAAGAAAGACATTATGAACAGAGAAATCATTAATTACAAAATTAATTTCTTTATTATGTTTCGCTGATGACCAAATACTGATTACTCAGGATCATGACGACTTGAGTTACATGACTCGGAAGCTAATAGAAGAATATAACAAATGGGGTCTCGAAGTCAACATTAAGAAAACTGAAGACATGTGTATTGGAGGGACAAAACAGTCCATTATATTAGACGATGGGGTAGAAATTAGAAACTGTGATGAATACAAGTACCTGGGTATGAAGATAACTCAAGATGGAACACTCGATGTTGCTATAAAAGACAGAAACATACAGGGTAGAAAAGCCATATCCATGATGAACGGAATTCTGTGGGACCAAACAATATCTAAAGCGAACAAACAACTCATATACAACACCATACTTAAAAGTGTAATCACATATGGCAGCGAAGTTTGGCAAATGAAACAAAGAACAGAGAAACTGTTACTAGCAACAGAAATGGACTTCTGGAGAAGAGCAGCAGGAAAATCAAAAAGAGATCGGATACCAAATGAGAGAATACGTGAAATGATGGGAGTCAAGCATACAATGGTTGATGACATAAAAACAAAACAGTTAATATGGTACGGCCATGTACAGAGAATGCCAGATGACAGGATTCCAAAACAGATTTTGACGTGGACACCACAAGGGAGAAGGAAAAGAGGAAGGCCGAGAAAAAGCTGGAGAGAGGGAATTGAAAAAGAACTAGAGGAAAGAGAAATCCCTCCAGGCCTATGGCTGAATAGAGAAGAATGGCGGTTAGGAGTCGGAAGGCGTCGGAGAACGCTGTAAACCGATAGTAGTAGTAGTAGTATTTCTTTATTTTTCAGTATTTAATATTACCACCCCTACTCCTAATTACACTTTCCAATCGATTTCGCATGGATCGGATGACTTCTAATAAATTATTAACGCATTGCTTCCTATGCATCATTAAGTGCAGCTCTCAATTCCATTATACTCCTTGGTGCATGATTTTTGTCCGGGATCGACGCAATCCAATTTATTGTAGGTATACCAATCTCAGTCAGATAGGTGGTGGTAACTCGTGCGCTATGGCATCATGCATTATCGTGCATTAAAATAAAGGCATCACCAATAAATCCCGAGTATGGAACCATACGTTCCTCCAAAATGTCTCTGATGTAACATACCGTCGTTAAACCTCCTTCGCATCTTCCACCACGCACAAAAACCAAGTCGGTTTTCCCATCCATGGAAATGCCTGCCCAAAACATACAAGAACCGCCTCCATATGACACAGTTTTACCAATTACAGTCGTACCAATCCAGATGTTCGCGCCTTTGCTTCTGGGCTGCAGTTAACTTGGGACCCGTAACTGCCCTTTTTGGTGTCAAGTTGTCTGCCGTCAGTCTTCTTCTGATTGTCCAAACGCTGGTAACCACACCTCGGACCTCCCTAAACTCTTCTTTAATATTAGCGTCAGTCAAATGTCGACTTCTCAGAGATTTGGATACAAGAAATCGATAATTTCTCTCTGTAGTTATTCGTTTACGGCCTCCTCCTTATCGGCGGACATAATCACCAGTATCTTGGTACCACGGCCCTCTGGCTCAGGTCTTCCCTTAATAATGCTATTGCTTGAGCTGCTTTGACTTATGTGGTATTCATTTGTAATGCAGTTGCAAATTTAAGTGATTAAAGTATTAGTGGGTTGCTATGGAAATTAATGCGTACGATATCAACCGAACGCGTTAAGTTAGTGCGGGTCGATTTCAATGAGTCAAATTCTGACTCCCTCTCTACGTGTTGCATTATTTATCATTTTACCATTTTATCGATTTACCAAAAAACAAAAATTTTTTTAAACTTAATAATGAGGTTAATGATTGTGCACTAAATATGTTTAAATTTACACTTTTTAGATTGAAACCGGAGAGGTACTTTCGCAAAATAATTTTAAGTCCATTATTTTGCACTCAAGTGTAGATTTAATAAATTGCATTGATAAAAAAAATATTCTCAAAACGTTATACTTGTTGCTATAAAACTAAGAAATAAAGAGTATAAAACTTTGACTTAGATTCATATCTATTTATATTGATCACTCAAAATACTATGTATATTTAAATGAGGATACTACTTTCATTACACATTGCACATAGCACACTAATCGACTGCTACCTGGGACATTTAGAAGAGACCTGATTTTATTTTAGTATTCAATATTGAAACTAGTCTATGATTCTTCGCGAATTAACATGATTATGGAGGAGACAAATAAAGAAAAGATTGTAGGTGCAGCCACCATTAGTGCAGAGATATCATATATCTATAAAATCTTTTTCAAATTTTGATACTATTCTTTTCCATGCATTTCCTTTAATAATTTTGTAGCTTCTTCTTCTTCACGTGCCATATCAGAGTTATCCGACGTTGGCGATCACCATTGCGAAGGCTTCTCGATCTTCTGCTACATATTTTTAATTTTGTAGCTATATTGTTTTCATTTATGCTCCCAAAGAACTGGCTCCCCTTCAACAGAAGTTATAAAATCTTCCGTGTTGAAATCCATATTATCTTCCATACTTAACGGTCAACGAATTATCAAAACAAAACTGAAAACAAGAAACTGAAAGTGGCACGTGTAAACGATTTGATTCAAAACAATACTCTGCTAAAAATAGAAAAACGTCCGGTGGCTGGTTTGGTGGCGAAGGTAAGATACTAGTCGGTGACTACTTAGTCACTGAAGGCAGACAGACACTAAAGTTGCTCGTCTATAATCGTTTATTTAAAACAATGCTTTACTGCAATTGAACACCGATGGCGTGGCATCACCAAAGTTCAATATTTGTAGCATTTATGTTTCACCAGACGAAACTCTAACTAAATCCGAACTACTTAATCTTTTTTAACAAATTCCCTCGCCTCGAATAATTACGGGAAATTTTAATGGCCATAACATTAAACGGGGATCAAATAAAACAACACAGAGGGGAAATATGTTAGAAAACGTTTTTACCGCTATGAACCTATGCCTACTTAATGACGGAACTCCAACAAAATTCAATATGGCTACGGGAACATATTGTGCCATTGATCTCTCCATATGGGAACCCTCTTTGCTCACCCAATTTAATTGGACGTACTAAAATATTTATATAGTAGTGACCACTTCTCAATCGTTTAAAACTGAAAATGGAGTCGGAGTGGTAATAGTTAACACACAGAGAATAAGATGAACAAGATATTAATCGTGGCAGACTTTATGTCATTACTACAAATAATCAGAAAAATATACACGCAGGATCCATTAGCTTTAGTAATAAAAGAAGAACTAAATAAATTGCATACTGAATATACAACCATCAAGTTTCTCTAGGTCTCATCAGATGCTGGAATAGCAGGTAACGAAGTAGTAGACAAAAATTCCAAAGAAGCCATAAAGGACAACAGTATCCCCATATCACCCTAATCTGTAAGTATGGATCTAAATAGCTACTTCGTAAAGCACCTGTTCGAGAACTGGAACAATAAATGGAAGTATATACCATCAAAACTTCAGAAAATAAAAAATAAGATTGGACCATGGCAACTACCCGAGGTATCCAGACGAAAAATAATTATTTCAGGTTTACGACTTGGACATACCCAGTTTTGTCTGGGAACATTTGTTTAAGAAAGAAGAACGCCCAATTTGTGATTAGTGCGATTCAGCCCTTACGGTAAAAGTGCTACTGGAAAAGTGCGAAAAGTTCAATCGTCACAGAATTAAATACCAGTTATCAAAAAATCTTAAAGACATTTTAAATAAAAAACACAACCTACTTTTGTTTTTAAAAGACTGTAATTTACTAAGCCAAGTGTAATCAACTGTTACCGTGCCGTTAATAACCTTATCAGGTTAAAGCGGGATTTTTGTAAATAAAAAAAACACCGACTGCAGACACTTGTGTATGACACCAGTCTCTTCGTCGAAAGGGTACTACTTAGCGCGGCTTCACACATACTCGGTCGCCGGATACACGGCACCGTGTACACAGGTAAAGAGTGTACATATTAATCGATACTTCCACACATACCGTGCTCGTTTAAACGGTAACCGGGAACCGTGATGTCACCGGGCATACCCACTATAAGCACGGGTAAGCCCGGACAAACGTTGACGTATTCACGGCGATCGTGCACGTAGTGGGATATCAAATTAAATGTGGGCGTTCATATATATGCATTCTTTGCAAAAAAACCATTTAATAGAGTACACGACTTCCTTAAAAGTAGAAGGTTATTAGATATTTTAGAAAGTAAAAGGAATTTTTGTTGTGAATAACTTATGAAAAATGGCTGATGTGGAAATTGTTACAGAGCATTTAATAAGTTTGGTGCATGGAAGACCTGTAATATAAGACAAGCGAAATATACAAAGACAGAAATGAAACAAGAAGTGCTTGGCAAGAAATTTGTAGGGAACTGAAGAATAACTTTGAGGAGTTGGAATCTGTGCATATATTACTTATATACTAACAAGAAATTTTGGTCATCTGCCATTTTACAGATCCAATAGGTATCAGAAAATAATCACTTACAATATTTGTATGTTATTTGCGTTAATACCCTCACGTACATTTTCTGCTCTAGGGATATCTTTAAGCCCCGTGATGGTTAAAGTATTATCTGATTCATATCCCTCTCTATCGCGAACAAATTTATGTAATACAACACAAACCTTCACGATATCGACAGCATAATTAGAATTCAAGTTGATAGGTCGATGAAAAATTTGCCATTTATTACTTAATATTCCAAAAGTACACTCCACATATCTTCGGGCTCTAGAGAAGCGATAATTAAAATATTTTCTCTTGGTCGTTAAGTTATGTCCACCGTAAGGTCTAAGAAGATGTCTATCAAGTACACATGCTTCTTCTGCAATAAAGACATAGGATACTTTAGGCCTCATTGATCCTGGTAGACATGGTTTTTCAGAAATTTCTAGTTCCTTGTTTTTTATGGATTTCCATAAGGAACAGGTCTTAAATATATTCGAATCGCAATTTTTTCCGTAACTTCCAATATATACGTAGATAAACCGATAATGGATTCTGCTACAGCCAATAAAACTATTGAAGAGTACCCTTTATAATTGAAGTACATTAAACCTATCGGATTAATAATTCGAATGTGCTTTCCATCAACTGTTCCTAAACAGTGTGGAGTGGAAAATTTGCTCTATTTTGAAATCCATCGGCAATTCTAAGCTAGTTTTGTTTCTGTGGTTCGGGAATACACTCAGAACGCATAATTAACCATATGTTATTGCATATCTTTTTAACAATGCGGCTTATTGTGGAAATACCTAGTCGATAAATGTAGTGTAGATCTGTGAAAGTACAGCCACTGTCGAGATATCTGCAAAAAACAGTATATTGTACTAAATATTGTAGTAGTAATAAGCAGGTTTTTTTTTTGTTGTTGCAGGTAAACAGGTGATGAAAAAATGGGGAAATATCCGTGATACGTTTCAAAAATCTTGTAAAAAAATTAAGCTAGCTACAAGATCGCGATCTGGGGCAGTAACTGATAAAAAGTATATTTATAACGAGCAGTTACAATTCTTAAAAAAGGTATTTGAGGAACGCCAAACAAAAGATAGTTCAACTAACACTGGACTATCAGAAGTATTAAAAGCAGCAACATCTGACACTAATTTCACCGACAGCAACATTTGTAAAGAAAATACCGCTGCCAATGTAACTACTCCACATGCTTACAAATTTTCCAAAACGTCAACACTAAGAAAATGTAAAGCAGACCCTGTTGAATTACAAATGATTGAAGCTCTTAAGGAGAAACCTGATCGTCAGATATCCTTTTTTGCTAGTATAATTCCTTCTTTACAAAGTTTCCATGAATTTGAGATATTGCAATTTCAGATGGGAGTACTGCAAACATTACAAACAAATAAACAACGACAGCAGATGCTTCCTAGACAACTGTCCACTGCTGCAAATCTAAACATTCTAAAGTCAGTATTAACAACGTCAGATATTACAACAAACCGATCATATCATAATTGCAACATGTACGCCCTAATGTGCTACAAATACAAACCACTCAGTTCTTACCAATAATACCATCCACTTCTTACCAGTTGCAGCGGTCTCCTCTTTCAATAATATCATCACCCCAGTCACAGTATAGTGATTCCTAAATTTCATTAGATTCAATTGATTTCATTTACTGTTAAATATCATTCACATTGTCGACACCATATTATAATAAACAATAATAAACTCGAATGTGTTTTTACTTACCTAATTGTAACTGCCAACATTTGCATTGGGTTAATGCATTCTCACATAAATGTGTTTTGCTTCTGAAGAAAATCGTTTAACAGATGATGTAGTTCATCAAACGTGGATATTGTCATTCTAAAGTAATTAAAAAATTTGTTCTCAACTACTCGCAGTTCCAAGAAAAGAGTATAAAATACACCAAACTCTTTCCTTTTCATATTAATGAGATGAATCCACACATTTCTAGTTCTCTTTCTTCTCTTTATACGCCGATAGAGAATTATCATGGCAACGATGTGTTTTCGATTCATGGAGAGCATCGACTTTCAGCGCGTGCCACAAAATCGTTTAAGTGTAAACGGTGCCGTGTAACCGGCGACCGGGTGTGTGTGAAGCCGCTCTTATACAATGATCTCTTCTCGAAGAGGCTAATAAGAGGACTTGGTAAATTAACCGTCTGCCTGCCTCTCTTCAGTACTAAAAAAAAATTAATTGCGTGGTATTTAAGCTTTTTGTTTTGCAACATATATACGGTACCTGATTTTCCTGAACTAAAAAACACACTTCCATTTTAGAGAAAGAATGGTTTGTTGTTAATTGTTTAGAACAAATATCCGATATACGATATTTCCTTAATAAATAAACATCCGATTTCTCCTCTACACTCACTATATTTAATATTGTGTATAGCCTTTGTTGCAATACAGACATTTCTAAAGAAGTATGTGACATTATTATGAAGCAACTGAAAGAAGGTTTTCTTTTTCGAGGTCATCAACAGGCGACAAAACCGTGTAATAAAGAGACATATTTGAAACATTACCAAAATTTCCCTTGTGATATTTTAAATGCATATCTAGCTACTTTTATCCTATGTAATGTAAAGCCAGAGTGAAAACGGAATTAAATGTAATACATATATTCGAGATAAGACTTAAAAGCAATCGTTGCAACTATAAATATAAATTTACTTTATTTCTTTTTAACTTGCAATCTTTGAAACATTTTTGGGAAAGCTAAAAGAATGATAATTTTATTGTGAGAAGTGTAGTTTTAAATCTGCATGCAAAATATTTTTGGTAATTTTTTCTATTCCCAAATTCAAAAATCACAAACCGCCACTGGTTATAATCCAATTATTTTACCATTATCCATTAAAATTGGCTAAATGCAGTATTCTAATAAAACACTAATATATAATATGTGTAATTATCTATGTCAAATTATGTTACATCAAATTAACTTAAATCAAAAATAATTAAATAATAACCTGATCGCTATAAACTACCAGAACTATAATTGATTATATGATTAACATGAAGTGACCATAAGACTAATATACTCAATTTACTGAGCGCATTCCCAACTGTCTAGTAAATTTAGTAATTAATTTTTTTGCCATGTTGTAACGACTATTTTGCCTACTACATAGGGTATTATTATAAGGGGGTGAAAATTATTGGGGTGTAGATAGGAAAACAAATCGAAATTTTTGCGAACGGCTACTCAGGGTTAATTTGGAGAACTGGGTCGTGGATAAGTGAATGGAAAGGGGGCTTGGAGGCAACTACAAAAATTAAACAAAAGGAGTACTTACATAAATCTCCTGGACAAACAAAACACAAGAAGGTTCTCAAGCTATTTAAAATAAGGACGCCGCTTTGAAAAATATTCCTCCTGCTGGATGAAAGAAAAGGTTCTTCCTTCCTAAAAACACAAAAAGGATTTAGGAACTTTTTTTTTAAGAAATAAACAAATTGGTTTCGGGAAAAAATTAAATATTTATTGTTGTCTCACCACAAACAGTTACAAATATAAATAATAACAATAAAATACAAAATATCAAAAACAAACTTACTATGTCCTATCAGTTTACAAACTCTTGAAGTTGGAGATGCTACAAGAACTTACAATTGTTACTGGGCGATGATTTGAAGCAGAAATAAATTATTACAAATAAAAAAATATCTTTTTAAGTGAAACTATGCATAAAGGTTAACCTTATTCTAAAAAAACAAGATCTATTATGATTAGGTATTCACCAAATATCAAAAAAATAAAGCTAGCTGTCAGATGTCAATATTTAATTTTAAAACTGAAAACAATTAATATGACAGCTAAGTCACACCCTAACATCTACAATTTAAATTATTACCATCTATTAAACTGTTATGAAAGCAATTATTATTAGAAAATATTAATTTTTCCTTTAAAAATCAACACAAAAGATTTACCTGGATTTCACTAAAATGTCTTTAAAATTTCTGGGATTAGGAACTGGACTTACACTCTCTGCCACACGAACAAATTCATCTCCAAACTGCGAAGAATGAGGCTGGAAGTTGGGTACTGGACACAAACTTTGAAACTCTGCTTCTTTAAAAACTGAAACATATGTGGGTACCTTTCAAATTTGTTGGAAACGCCACAAATCTCTTAGATACAAATCTCTTAGGTGAGAGACGACATAAAACAAAATCAGTGATTACTATTGTCAGAACTGACACATTAGATTGAGTATAAATCACTTTTTTCAACAAATTTGTCGGCTTTTTAACTCTGACACTCGGAGCGTCTTGACTGTTCAAAGATTCTTCCAAACCTTTAACTGCACAAATAAAAATATGAAACTTTCTTTTCAACTGCTCACTAACTAAATCCCGATAAAAAACTAATAACGAAAAAACATTGACAAATTTATAGAAAATTCGGACTAACACGGACACCAACTACTTTTGACAGTGGCTCCAGCGAGAGCGATGCAATTCTCTTCCCCGCAAAACCTTCTCAGCGATCTAAGTGGATGTTAATTTCAGGCACAATATTGATTGGCTTAACGATCAAAGAAAATACTAAGGAAATACGCATCTGTGATATATAAACAAACTTCAAAATGTGTTTATTATCGACTCCAACGATGCAAAAGGATTTAAAATACTTTTTTGGTGTTTTAATACATACGGGGTGGTTTCAATACATAGGAAAGAATATAAAAATGCTATAATGTTGGTCAAATTTTGACTTCGCTTTGAAGTTACTATAGAACTAAGTACACGTGCTCATAGTCAATACTATTTTTAACAACTTTAAAAAAAAGTATTCGTTGCTTTTTGCGGATGCGATGATCTTTATATAACATATGAGATCAACAGAAAGGGAGTAGAATGTTTATGTTTCTATCTAGAACCTGCTGGTTGCTCTTTCACTTTAAATATTAAGATATACAAAAAAATAAGCAAGACGAATATAAGTAAACTATATTTAAAGCAAGTGACATAAAATAGAATATTATATTATACATTTACTTCTAAATTATTGAAACCTACAAAATTAAAATATGCGTGACAAAACTACGAAATAAAATTTATGCAAAGTTGAGAATAAATGCAGATGTACTTTTACAACTTGTGAATAAATTAACGTTAAATAAAAATAGCTGCACGAAATCAACATGTGTGTGTGTGTGTGTATGTTTTATTGGCACTGGTTTTAACAACCAACTGGCCAGTCAATTTGTTTTGAGTTTTCTCTTTACAAAAGATTGGGTTAATATTTACATTTAAAACTATTGTATTGTATTGGCAGTTAAGATATGAAATGTTAGAAACTTACTTAATAGACTTTGAAAAATTAAAGGCAAATATCGAGCACAGTTGTAATAATCAAATCTTGGCCAAGTACTTTCGCTGTCTACAGCATCATCAGGGGCATTTCGTCAAATTTGGGCTATCCAGCAAGCGCAGAATGTAATAAACATGAAATTGAAACAAACAGTTTAAAATTATTTAAAAAGATTCTACGCTACATTCTTGTCGGTAACAGGAGAGAGAATGATTCTCTTTCATGGTGACTTCCTCATAATACAGATTTGAGTTTATTAAAATTGCCGAGGCACCACCGACAGTTTCTGAAAAGCGGTCGTCTCTGACAATATTATATCCGTGAAAGTTTTCTGGTTTAAATCTAGTTTCTGAAAATAATGCGATATCAACTTTCTGGTCTTCTAGTAGGTGGAGGAGATTTTCTCTATTAGAGTTAGCCGATCTACAATGCCATTGACAAATTACCAAAGTATTCATTATTATATGAGAGAGAACTTAAAACTGTTTGAATTAAATTTATTAAAACTGATTGTTCTGGGATTTCAGAATTTTTGTGATTCATATTAGAAATAATACTTATAACTATATTTGATATTATTTCTGTTAATTCTTTAGGAGATTCATGTATTTTGGATCCTTGCTCTGCATTAAATGTAGATTGATAAGAAAATGAATTAAAAATGCCGCCAGGTCTATTGGACATGGGGTTTAACTTTATTATTTTTTGATGTTTTATTGCTATTGGGTCTTGCGAGGAAGGGAGGGGACGTTTGGATTTTGGATGTTATTGTATATCTGTTTGAAACTAAAGGTTGGGCAAGCTGATTGGTGGTGAGGGGATGTGGACAATTAAGGAATATGAAAAGGATGGAGCGTTCATAATTGGAATTTGATGTGAATTTATTGAGGAATTATTAGCTGTTATCGATGCATAGGTTACTTTAGAATATAATTTAAGCGTTTCTTTGAAAGACAAGCTGTTTTCAGACATGTAATGTTTTATTTATTTATTTTTTTTTTTTTTGACGATCGAATTCTGGACATATCTCCCATTCATTAGTGAAGTGTTCACCTTCACAGGAGAGACCTTTTTTATTAAAGGATGATAAAGAACAAGAATCAGAAGGGTGGGACTTATGAATTTAAGACACCTAGCGTTGCTTTTACATTGCTTACAGTTATAAATAATTACTTTTTGTTGGTATTTTTCTACATTATGTAAAACATGGTTAATTACGATATATTTTGGTATACTTTGACATTTGAATGATACAATTACCGATTTTGTAGGTTTACAAAGTACTTTATCATCTGTTACTATTTTTCTCTAGTTTCTTTTCAACTAATCCAATGAGAATTTACAATGGTGATCAAACGCACCCGCAGGTATGGCAATTATAGGAAAATAATTACCAGACTATGCTTTTAGCGACCTATAACTCGCTAACCACTCTTTTATAATTTTAGTATATTTATAATCTGTTATTTTTCTTTTCTACTTTCAGATTTTTATCCAACAATCGCCTGCAAGAGCTAAAAAATAGAACATTTGCCAATCTTACCGTATTACAAGCTCTGTAAGTTAAAAAATAGTGTTTTACATATCAAGGTCTAGTTTAATTTTAATTTTATTTTTAGGACCTTAAACAACAATTTTATAAAAAAACTGGAACTCGGTGTTTTTCTAGACATTCCTTCTTTACAATCTTTGTAAGTATATACTATGTAGGATAAGATGTATATTAACATATATGAGTCTATATAAACGGTTACACTATTAATGAAAATCTTTGGAACCATTTTATCTTGCTAACCAACATATATCCAAGGCAATGAAGCACTAAACCGACCAATTTTCCGCAGTAAATGAAGCGCTATGCAACTTTCCATTCGCTTTAGGATAGTGTCTGGAAAGTTTTTGAACAAAATTAATGTTCGGGAGATTTTTTTGCATTTGAAGAGAATTGTAATATATTGATTAGGCTGAATAGCACTGCTAGGTATTTATAGAGCGTTAGCAAATAAACAATGTTCGACACAATTTTTATTTAGGATTAATGTTATCTGTAGTACATTATTATGATTGATGGACTGATTCAATCGCGGTAGACAGATAAATATATCTTCATAAAATTACTTTTTATTAAAGATTCATCATAGTTTTTTTGAATGTTATAATGTGTTATATTATTATTTTTTCTTTTTTTTTTTTCATTTTTTATGTTTGTACGATTTTTTATATGACTTGCATTTTGTGCATAAGTAAAGTGCATTTTCATATTGAAAGTGAACGGTAATAAGTTTAATTTTTAACTCGGGTGATTTCGATGTTTTTGAACACGAATATCATAATGGGGATGGTTCCTCGAGGTACCTGGTGTCCAGGATGGACCTCATCTACTCTGGTTTTGTTATACTCTGTCAAAATCGGTCAAATGTAATTATTCGGGGATTTTTGAGATCATTGAATATGAATATTATGACAGAGATAGTCTCCAACGTACCTAGTGCTCAGGGTAGACCTCACCCATCAAAGTTTTGTTATTGGTATTCGAAATTAGTCGGAAGTTATTATTTCGGAGTTTTTGACGTCGCTAAATACGAATATCATGACGCGGACGGTCTCCGAAGTATTTGCTACTTATAAAAGTTGGTGAAAACGACTGGAAATACCTTGTACTACATCGTTTACACTGATATCTTTATTTTTATTTTAAATTGTTGATTTAAGATTTATTATAAAATTGTGGTATGAAACCAGGATTAAAATAAGTTGGCACTCCATCGACGCTTCCAACTTCATTAAAAGCGCCAAATTGTAAAAAAATGCTTTACAATTTTTTATGAAAGATATTCTACAAGATTGTATGAGGTAATCGAGTACGCCGATCAACGAAATATTCGTTGTAAGTTAATGAAAATCTCACGAGTAATAATTTCCGACTAATTTCAAGTGAAATTGACATAAAACTGCAGGAGACGAAGTTTACCCTGGGAAATAGGTACATCGGGGACCATCCCTGTTATGATAATTGTATTTGGCGACTCCAAAAACCCACAAATAATTACTTTTAACTGATTTTAAAAGAAATAAAATAAAACTCCAGAAGATGAAGTCCATCCTGGGTACCAGGTATGTCGGGAGCATCGCCGTCACGATATTCGTGTGCTGCAACATCGAAACCCCCTGACTAATGGCTTTCGACTGATTTTAAATGAAATTAACATAAAACTCCAAGAGACAAGATTTACTCTGAGCACCAGGTAGCTCGGAGATTATCGCCGTTATATTTGGGTTCAACAACCTCGAAAACTCTGAGCAGCAAATGCCTTTTCCTTATGCCCAAAATGCTCTATTTTCATCTCCCGGATATTTTTAGTGCGTCATTGCCTCGCCTAATATAATTTCTCACCTTGTTATATATTCGGTCAGTTTGTACAAATAATACGAAGACTATCGGGTGGATTACTATTTTAAGTAGTCTTTGATATTGTTCTAAAATTATTTCCTTTCCATTTTGCCCGTTTGGTCGGAAGACGTTGTCAAATTACAAGTTTTGGAATATTTAACAAACCAATTTGTGCATTATCTGTATTATTCAGACTATTATTATTCAAGTCTTGAATATGTTGCCTGTGTGAATCCATTTCAAATAGGTAAAAAGAAATATGAATAAGACACAATCAATATATTTTCCCATTAACGACCAGTTTCGCATACTATTTTTGCTATACATCTTCAGCTCAACGGTACATGGTATAAACTAAATGCTGAAAATATAATAACCCATATTAGGGTGCTGTCTGGTACAAAATATATAACAGTTATGCCTATATTATATGTATGTGATTTATTACATATGGATTTAAATTAATTGAATAAAAAGTAAGCGAAAATTATTTAGTAAAATTGAAATAAATAAATATTACTTACAAGCCGATACAAGGATTATTATTAAATGTTTAAGAAAGATAGTTTAAAAATCAGTTACGGTAAACTGGTGACAGGTGATCATCAACTATTTAACGAGTAAAGGGATAGTTCTTGAGGGGAATTAATATTAACAACTAGGCTAGGAATGTTGGTATTATGTAAATTGTTTGTTGAAAATTAAATGTGATGTTATATTCTTTAAAAGTTATTCATATTTATTGAAGAGGTATATTTTGAAATATGTGTCATTTATTAAAATTATTTATCTAGAGTATGTTAATGAAGATTAAATTTTGGTCTGTACCGGGTGGTCCAATAAGCCGATCTCTCGGCTATATATCAGAAACTATTCATGTTATAACTTTGAGAGAAAAAAATCCTTAGTAAAAGTGGTCAAGAGAAATCGCTGGAAATAACTTTCAAGTTTCTGGGTTAACCGCTAGGGGGCGTAACCTGTGAAGAAAAATTTGAAAACCAGTTTTTTGCGAAATATGCTTAATTATACCAAGTGTAAAATAAGTAAACTAGAAAGAGGCCTAAATTCGGCACAAAATTGTTCAAGTACTTTTTTTTATTTTTTTAAATAAAGGGTGGGGGAGAGTGGGAAAGTATTTGTGGATAAATACCTATAACTTTGGTTTGGATCAACCGATTTTAACGAAATTAGTGTCATTAGAAAGAGTGTGGATGATTTAATTTACATCTGCTATAAAACAATTGCATTTAGTTTTAATTGTCATGGGTAGAGGAAACTTTCGAATAGAAAAAATTAAAATTTGTTTTTGTTCAAAATGTTTAATAGAAACACCTATTTATTGTAAATTATGATGGTACTGGATTAAATTCGTAACAAAATGACGCAAACCGCATGTTAATAGCTTTTGTCGAACTCGAGATATGAATAAAAACGCACAAACATAAGTAAGTATAGTATTGACTCACCCTTTGTTATAACTTACAATTAAATATGTGAAAGATCATACAAATATCTCGATCATTAAAACTGAATGTCCAATTAAATGTTTAAATTGTTTTTCATCGTTGTCCAAAGATTTAATCTTTCGCGCGTAGACATAACAGCTGCTTCAATCTCAGCTGTTGATATACTATTTATTGCGTATATAATGCGCTGTTTCATATCGTCTCGCGTGGATGTTTGAGTTTGGTACACTAAGTCTTTTAATCTTCCCCACAGATAAAAGTCCAGACATGGTCTGGACATCTAGATGGCCATTAAAATATACTTCCCCTTCCAATCCATTTATTTGGATAACTTGCATACAAATAATCTCGAACTCGTCTGAAAAAGTGCGCAGGACACCCATTGTAATATCATATCTCTTCTTGTTTGTAAGGAAATACACCTGATTTATCCAGTGCGGATTTTCTTCAGCCCAATAACACCACCCATATTAACACCACCCGCACTATTAAACGTAGCCTGGTCTGTCCACAAAATCTTTGACATGATATGCGGTTATTCTTCTAGCAGACCTTACATCCAATTGCAGTAATCCAGCCTTGCATCAAAAACTTTCTCATGTAAAGCTTGGTGGAGAACTACATGATAAGGATGCAGTCTAAAAAACAGAACAACAAATATTGTTTCACAAGATAAATCGTGGATAAGTATTTTTAAGAAACGGATAAGAGGATAAAAGCGCCGTGTTGCCGTTTTTATCGGAATATTAAAATAACAGTTGAATCTAAAGTTCAAAGGGAATTCCAAGTTTCTTACATAAACGTTCACTTTAAAATATGAAAAACCAACCTGTGATGTTTTAAAATCCTTACAACAGTAGTTTTGGGTATCTTTAATTCTATAGAGATTTGCCGACTACTTATATGTGGATTCTGTTGAATTAAAGCAAGAACATTGATTAAATTATCTTCGGTCATACCTCTAATACGTCGTTTAAAACAAGGACGATGCAAACTACCAGTTTCTCTTAATCTTCTTGCCTTTCTTTCAAATACTTCTTTGCCATAATGTCTCCTGTCAGGATATCTTACAGAATATATACGTGAGGCAATAGCGGCATTTTGGTGACATTCGAAATAAACTCCAATCATATCATACACTTCTGCATTTGATATACTCATCACGAATTATTAGTACTGATAATTAATTACTAATATTACCAATATTAATATCTATTGAAAAAAGTGCAATCTTTAATTCGAATTATAATATAACACTTCTTAACAATGTTTTGACTGCTGTCAATAAATAAACAATATGAACTCATATGAACTCAAATTCATTGTCGTAGCCTATATAGTTTCGAAAAACTAGTTTTAATCATATAAAATAACAATGGTCAAAATAGGTATCAACATTAAGATTCTTCTGCTATAAAAAAATTTGAAAGTACCTACTGACTTATTTTTTAATTTAATTTATAATACAGGGTGAGTCAATACTATACTTACATGTTTATGCGTTTTTATTCATATCTCGAGTTCGACAAAAGCTATTAACATGCGGTTTGCGCCATTTTGTTACGAATTTGATCCAGTTTCATTATAATTTACAATAAATAGGTGTTTACATTAAACATTTTGAAGAAAAACAAATTTTAATTTTTTCTATTCGAAAGTACCCTCTTCCTATTAAACAATTAAAACGAAATGCAATTATTTTATAGTAGATATAAATTAATTCATCCACACTATTTCTTATGACACTAATTTCGTTAAAATCGGTTGATCCAAACCAAAGTTATAGGTATTTATCCACACATATTTTCCCACTCTTCCCCTCCCTTTATTTGAAAAAATAAAAAAAAGTACTTAAACAACTTTGTGTAGAATTTCGGCCTCTTTCTAGTTTACTTATTTAACACTTGGTATAATTGGACATATTTCCCAAAAAACTGATTTTCAAAGTTGTCTTCACAGGTTACGCCCCCTAGTGGTTAACCCAGAAACTTGAAAGTTATTTCCAGCAATTTCTCTTAGCCACTTATACTAAGGAATTTACACATACAATACAACACTTATACTATTGAGAGGCCAGCTAGGTCGCCAGATCTTACGCCTTTTAATTTTTTTCTGTGGGTTGTCTCAAGAACAAAGTATATGCAACAAAACCAACTAGCAACAACAAGGTGGAGAACATTTTGAGCTTTTATTTTAATGTAATCCAATCAATTTCCTCCGGTATTCTATGAATTAATTGTCTTAAAGAAAATTATACTTAATTTCAAAATTTCACCTTGTATTATTTATAATAGACCCTACATGATATAGTTTGTTGAGATCAGGTTCTTAAGGAGCTTATAAAAACATAAAAATTACAGGATGATTCATTTAAAATACAGATTATGGATTATGCCAGACTTGTGTGGGTGACCCTGTACATTTAAATTTATGTTTAAAAAGAGCACATTTAAATTTAAAAGTTTATGATATTTCAACGTTTTTTATTATTTTCTAAAATAAGGATACAAACAATTTTATTCCATAAGTGGTTTCCACACTGTATAATATTGGCATAACTGCTATAGATTTTGAACCAGACAACACCCTAATATGGGTTATTATATTTTTAGCACTTAGTTTACCATCTCCCGTTGACCTGAAGATGCATAGCAAATTATAGTATGCGAAACTATGCAAATTATAGTATTTAAAATAAGTTGATTGTAAGTAAGTCTTATTTTTATTTTATACGTATTACTATTATCATTATTTATATTTATTTAGACTATTTTTATACATTTTAAAATAAAATACTATAATGTATGTAGTATTGCCAGTATTTTTAAATGCATTCCTGAAATGATTTTCAGTGTATTTACATAAGCAGTGTATTTTCAAATATAAACCATGTACACCCAATTATTTATTTATTTATTTTATCTGCCAATATTGCTATTTTCTTTATAATATTTTCTTCTTTTAATGTGGAGAATCAAATCATATTTCCTAGTGAATTATTTGTTATGCAAATTGCTTCAGTTATTAACGTAAGAGAAGTCAAGTTAAAGTCGATACTTTCATTTTTACTGAACTACTACAGCCATTAATTAATTTTTGGTCAAATCTAGTATTTGTGTACTCTTTTACTCTATTTTAACGAACACTCCATTCATTCGATGATAAATTTGTTTTATTTGTTTTGTAAATTCTGCTATACAAATATTTCTTAATTTTATTGGGTGTAACATTCGATCATAGTTGTATTTGAAGGAAATTCGTTCTCTAACGTAATCTTTCGCCAACAATTGCATCACTAAAATGCCAGATTCTAAAGTAGTTAGCTTTTCCTTTTAGTTAATTTTTTAGGATTTCAATATGCCAATAAGTCAAATGAGATTTGATTTTGAACGACCTTCTTTACTGATTTTATTACATTACTGTCAAGTGACTCTAGTATATTATATGTGCAATAAAATGTAACCAAAACGGCTTAAACGTGTTTTGAACTATTTTAATTTCTTTATTAAAGTTTTGTTTTAAATAATTCAAATAAAAAAAAATTAATTTTAACAAAAACAAAATTAGTTAAAACCTTTATATTTTTGATAATACTTAATTTTAAATGTAAATATTTATTTTACAGACGACTGGAGGGAAATCAGTTTAGAAATTTGGATAAAAAATTACTAGAATCTTCAGATAAACTTCAAACAATGTGAGTATTCTATATTTTATCAACTTCCATTAAATATACGAATAATATTTTTAATAGATCTTCACAAAACCTAAAGATTTGATCTTTATGTTTTTTATTATGAATATTAAGGTTAATATTAATTAATTAAAGATATTCAAAATATTGAAATTAAGAAACCATGAGTTGAAAGTCACAAACAGAAATAAATTTAGTGTTACTGACTAGGCTATCATAAATCAAGACCAAAGTCGTCTATAAGATAACAAGAACCTGGTATATAGTCATAAAAAAATACTGCGTCTGCATTATGTAAAATCTCACGAGAATAGAGACAAAAATGAGTAATAAATAAACAATAAACAAAATGAAAATGTAATAAAAGAATTCTAAAATTGGGAAACTATAAAAAAACAAACAGAAAACCAGACGAACTTAATAAAAATGACATGAATTCAGTGAGTTAAAAATAAATATATAACACAACCCCACTCATAGACATATAATATAAATAGACTGACTGTTGCAATCCAGGCCCGTTCCCCCAGTGCGACAGAAAAAACCGACGCAAAGCAGTCTCTGCATCTCTTTCTACTAGGCCGGATTTATCGACAACAGAACCATAATGAAAAATGGTCCAATGGACTAATTCAGGTCATTCCAGGGGTCACCTGGGGTGACCTGAATAAACCCGGTCGGTTAGAAAGAGATGCAAGGACGGCTTTGCGTCAGTTTTCTCTGTTGCACTGGTGAAACGGGCCTGTATAGCAATAGTCATACTCAGTAGCGCACATTTGGTATATAAAATATGTGTTGATGCAATACATTTACGGCAATGGTAAATGGGAAAGAGGAAGGTGTCTAGAGTATCACTGATTTGGGGGAAACCAAGGAACCATCATGATTTATTGTTTTTTTTTTTGTAAATATTAAAGTGGTTATTAAAAACATTATACAAAAATCCATATCCTGACCTAGATTTGTGAGTCGTCTGTTTGTATGTTGTAAGTCCTGAATATATTTGATTATTAAATTAAAAGTAGTCTTGAAATTTATGCAAATTTTAAAAAGATGTAAAATTTCCGATGTAATGATTGGATTACTAATAACGTATGTCCTAAAAGATTTGGCACAAAATTCATTGGCTTTAATTTTAACAAAAACAGAATAGTATCAAGTTGCCTCTGGAAACAATAGTTTATTTACTTTGTTTACTATGATTTGAGATTTATTTATTTTGAAGTTTTCGCTTTAAAATGCCGTATAAGTTAGAAATATTTATCTACAGGTTTTTTTGACGGGTAGAGGTAATATCTGAAATCTGTCGAATATTCCACAATGAAAAAATGTTACACACAACTATTTATAGAACAGTAGCAGAGTGAGAGCAGGAAATATCATGTCTAAATCTCCCTAGTGCACAAAGGTCACGGAGATTGTTGAGAAAAGCAAAAAACAGGTTGTAATGTCAACCTGTTTTCTAAGTGTACGATATCGTTGAAATTGGGGAGGTATGATCTTGAATATCGAAAGACACGTATTATGTCCCAAATAATCTAAAGCGCAACGCATTCGTATACAAAGACGCTGTCGTCAACTGAGGTGCGTACACGTTGTCAATGAAAAAATCATTACAGTAATTAACAGGAGTGGATTCCGACCCACCTTCTGTGGGAAAAGTGAAGGGTAATGTGGTAAGTAAGTGGCCAATGTGTAACGATAAGACTACCAAAGAGAATTCAAGTACTATTATAAAAATAATACCTCAATCAACCATCGTCTATGCCTTGTCTGCTCAAGTGTGAGTTCGTCTTGTATTAAACTAGGAATTTAACCTGAATCCTTAGATGATAATTAATATTCGCTTATCATTTTTATTGATGAAATTTAGTAAAACAATTTCTATTGACACTATAACATAAAAAACCTTACACCGGGCACATTTGACAAGCGTCAGGTTGTGGCATCCAGGATACCTGCATTTTGATCTTGATTTTTGGCTTTCATTAACGAATTCTGGGAGGTGTTTAGCTTCCTTTGACCGTACGCGTTTATCAGGGATTGGTGCAGTCTTTCTTCTTTTTTTGGTTACATTTTCATTTACTTCGTTATTTTCGTCGGATGTGGATCCACTTCTGTTCTTGGAGTACAAGAGCGACCTAGCAAGCGAAAACTTAAATGAAAGGTAATCTTGAATATGTTTTTTGGGAGTTTCTGCAGGTAAACAATATTTCTTGTATTGTAGCCAACTTGCTGCAGCACAAAAATCAATAAAGGTGTAAATACATTGTATTGTCCATTTATTTGTTCTACTGCTTATAGGGTACTTTGACATAATCCTATCTAGCAAATCTACTCCAGCCATGCTTTCATTGTTGTGCTTAATTACTGCTGAACGATTTATTTCTATGTATTTTTTATCTTTTACTGGCCAGCGCCTACAGCATCCCAAGGGTTCAGCTCCAAATGATGATGAAACCATATAGATTGATTTGGAATCAAACCATTTTGTAACAGCAATTTTATTGTCTTTGTTAACGAGCATATTGTGGGAGCCTCTTCCTGATTTTCTTAGATCTTTATCTGTCTCAAATATCACATCAGTTTTTGGTATTGTATGTGGTCAGTCAAGTTTCCATGTTTTAACTTTTTTCCGCTATTCATTATTTAGAACAAGGAGGCAATAATTAATTTTCCTGTGATTTGCTTTGACCCTTCGTTACATTGAATAGAACGTGATACCAAAGATTCATTTATTGATTTTAGTGAATTTTTTATATAATACTCTCGCAGTAATTGGCCAATCCCTTGGCAATTAATGAAATTAATTGCCATCATACATCTCTTGGCAATTAATGAAATTAACAAGAACAACAAGACCAGAGTTATAATTCCAACAGGAGAAACAGAATGCATAGAACTAAAAGGAGGAATCCGCCAAGGAGACTCGCTCAGCCCATTGTTATTCAATATGGTGATGAATCAAATAATTCACGAAGTAAGAAAACGACATGGATACCACATAAGAGCGCATAAAATCACGATACTATGCTATGCCGATGATGCAGTACTAATTGCTGATAACGAAGATAACCTACAAAGGCAGCTTCACACCTTTAATATCACAGAAAACAAACTTAATGAGAATATCAGTAGAAAAAACTAAATGTATAGTGATCAGTAAAGAGCCGCGTAGATGCAAACTAGAAATAGACGGCAAAATTGTAGAACAAGTAATGAAATTTAATTACTTAGGAGTAGAAATCACTAGTGACAGGGATATAACAACTTAGACCACAAGGCAAGCATCAAAAGCGGCAAGAGTAAGTGGTTGCCTCCGAGAAACCATATGGAGAAACAAATATCTGACCACGCCAAGCAAAATGAAAGTATACAAGACAACAGTAAGACCAATCCTAACATATGCAGCGGAGACAAGAACCAATACAAGAAAGACGAAACAACAAATCAACAATATCGAAATAAAAGTATTAAGATCAATAGCGGGCATATCATTAAGAGACAGACAAACCAACAGAAGTATACGCGAACAATGCAAAATTCAAAACATTAACAGGTGGATAAAAACAAGAAAAAAACACTGGAATGAACATATAAACCGAATGGGACCAGATAGATTAGCGAACATCTGTAAAAACAACAAGCCGTATAGCAGAAGACCTGTTGGAAGGCCGCCAAAAAGGTGGAAAGATAATGTACAGTCAACAACGACTGAAACAGAATAAGAGGCAGACAAATAGGAGTAATCCTAGTCGCGCGAAGAAGAAGAAGAAGAAGAAGACTGTCGCATGACTTCTGTTAAGTATCTTTACAAAACTTTTAGTTTCATCAGTTTCAGTCAGTTAAGATGATTTTAAATTTTGTTTTTCTTCTTTTATTTCATCTTCACGATAGAAATTGCCTGGTTTTTCCTGCTGGTCTTTTTGCATAGTAGTTTCGGACACAAATGATATTTCTGGACTTTAAACATGTGAAATTTGCGAAAATGATAACGATTGTTGTAATTGTTCTCCATATCCAGGTAAAAAATTTTACAACGTTCTTTTCATTTGTTTTGCCACTTTATCTTGATCTACTTTTCGTTTTATTTTTTCACACCCACTTAAATTTTTTATAGGAACTCATTTTAAAGACTACGTACTAAAAAGAAAGAAGAAAATAATCTTAAAAAATTTTACTTAATATCACAATAACAATTTGTGGTATTTTATATTATATATTATTTTAATTAAATAATGTAATACTTTTATAAACACTTACATTTGTTTTAATAATTCGAAGATATATTAATCCAATTACTTTTTCCTAGGAGCAGCAGCTTTTATAGCCTTTGTCTATCAGGTGATCTTGCGATAGTCTTGGCGGTTTTTGGCTCAGGTGCCTTTGGTTATTTCGTACGACTGCCTTCATTTAATTTGTTTGCTTAGGTTGGTATTTTTACTTTGCCCTCTGCAGAAGTTGGAACTGGGGATGAAGATGACGCAGTTTTAAGAGTTGACTTCTTTTCAACTTTCTTTGCCTTGGCTGGCTTTTTCTATCTCTTTGATACTGCCTCTTTAACCGTAGTCACTTTCTTTACAGATTTTGCCTTTTTAGCTGATAGCAGAATGTTTGGCTGTGGTGGCAGTTTTTTTCGGTTTATTTGTTCCTCGAGCTTTCATTTTTCTACTGAACTAGGCTTTGTAGATCCAGAACACGATAAGATAGGCACTAACTTAAGGATCATAACGCTCCTGTTTCCTTTACACCAACGATCCAGTAGCAACGGCAGCTTTTAAATATTTTTTGATAAACGGTGTAATTTTATCCGTATCTACTTTGTAATTCGCAGCGATATATTTCTTGATAGCTTGAAAATAAGAACTACCTCTTTTTAAATTTTTTGGTTTGTTTTCATTTTTGGATGGTGAAGGTGTTTGTGGCGTTCCAGATTCCGAGGTAGCCAAAGGGGCTGATGATTGGTTTTCTATATCTAGGAATTTCACAAAGTATTAACTATGAATATAGTTATAGATCGAAACTGGAGACAGTTAGAAACGAACAAATAAGAAACGAAATGAAAATGGAGAGAAATATCAATGATGACATAGAAAGAAAACAATTAATCTGGTTCGGACATGTTAAAAGAATGCCAGAGTACAGATGGCCTAGGAGAGTACTGGAATGGATCCCTCCTGAAAAAGAAAGAGAGGACGACCATGAGTTGGCGCAACGATATTGATGAAGCAATTGCGGCAAGAGCCTTAGAAGAGGCAACTGCATACGACAGAAAAAGATGGAAATTGGGGGCGGAGAAGCGGCGACAGCCGTGATAAATCCGTTATTTTATATATATATATATATATATATATATATATATATATATATATATATATATATATATATATATATATATATTAACTACGAATCCAAAACAATCTATTTGCAATCAAGTTCAGGACTTATTTGCACAATTTTCAATCAAAACTCACATAAGATACAATACATAACCAAAAACCTAATTTTCGGGCCCCAAAAATTATGGGTCCTTGCCACGTGCCTAGGTTGCTTAGGCCTTAGTCCGCCCCTAATAAATCATATTAGACGTTGTTCTAAAGATATTTTGTGTTTTCATTAACTGTATAATTTACCAGAACATAAAAATTTTAAAATCTTTGTTTTAACTTAGGTAGGTGTCTAAAATCTGATTCCATTAATAAACATTTTGCGGCAAACGACAAAGTTAAGTATATGTAATTTTTAAATTGCATTAATCTAATTAGATTTTAGACATATGGGAATTCTGGGTAAGCAAATTCAAGAAAATCAGTTTTGTAATACATACGAGAAACTTGTTTTGAAACTTTTAGTGGTTTCAAACAATTGTGAGTACGTCCTTTAACGTATACGCTAATCAAGAGTTGGTGGAAGTTGTATTAGATAAAAAGTAGTAAAACTTTTCGAATGTAGATCAGAGTCATATTTGATAAAATTTTGTACGGTGAATAACTTATATTTTTTTTTGCTAAATAGCCACAATTTTTTGTTGGTTAAGGCTACAAACTTTACTGATAGAGGATCCAAATAAACAGAACTTCAACTAATATAATATATCTAACAAAAATGAAAGAGAAGATTCACTTATTTTCATCCTATTAAAGTCATTACAACTCTTGTGCACAACAATGGATAACGAGAAAACTTCTAAACGATTAAAGAAAAAATATTACATATTTTTTAAGACGTGTTTTTCTTGTGTATTTTCACCCCTTGAATGGCACGTGCCAGCTATGCGATTCACTACAAAATATCCCTAGTTTTCCAAAAATAATGAAGAAAAAGCGAAAAAGGAAGTTCAGCAAAAACAAATATATTCATTTTTTGCAAATCAGGGCGAAAAAACAAAGCAACCAGTTTTACAAAGCATCTTAAAGAAAATTGTATAAATCACGACATATACATTGTGTTTTTAGATACTTGCGGCGCAGAACATAACAGAAATATAAAATTTAATTTATCTTTTTAAAACTAGCACAAGATTAAGTAATTATCACTGTTTTTATAATCACCCTATGATTAAATAATATAATATTACAACAAAATTTTAAGGATTATTATAATTCAATAATACAATCTGCTTGCAAATGGGGCATTAAGGGAGACCGAGGAAAACCTACAGGCAAAATTATACAAACTTCATCTAATAAATTGCAAACTCAGCATGAACTTACTAATCGAAAGACAAAGTACATGGCTTTTAGCTAAAGAACCATAAAAGATGAAAACCAGTGGTCAGCAAAAAAGTACTACAAAAATCCCAATTCACAACAGACTTCAAATATATCACAATGTTACCATGTTTGAGATATATACAGTTTCGAATGATAAGAATATAAATGTGGGCAAAAAAGTGAGAGTTCACAAAACTTATATTAGACCTATTAAAACACATTTGACATACAATCGAGAAAAAAACTAATCAAACTAAAACATGTGGTAGTGGAAATGGAAGCGTAATAAAAAGTACAATAGGCAAAATTAGAAAAAACCACAAAAGAAACAAAGACATAAGACTACAATGTGAATTGTGAAATGAATTAGAATGGGGAATCCTTTCTCACTTTTAATTTGAATGTTCTATACGTCTGGTATTACAAGATTTAAATTAGGAGTCTTATCATCAGAGTAGTCATCGAGTAAGCAGTCAGTTAAATGCTAATTATTCGTTTTTATTTTTTTTGCAAAAAACCGCGTTTTGTGAATATTTATTTTAACAACAAACATTGGTAAGGTGACTTTATTTAAATATATATCGACAACTTAATAAATAGTCCAGTATTATCTGGCACCAAATATTAATTAATATTTTGTTGTACAAAATATAAGTAACCACATGTCTTCCTCGTCTACTTCAACTCAACCTAGCTCTACGCCAGACCAACAATCTCTATAACCTAAAAGCTACTCTTCCGTAACCACACAACCAATTGCTAATGTTTTTCCATCAATAAATCAAGCAATCAAACTTGATGCAATTAACAACACTAAATTAAAAATTACTTTGATAGTTCAAGCCTAATAATTCGACCAATCAATATTATTTACTGTTCACGGCTATCCAACAACATAATATGCATTTACTTAGCAAACAAAAAAAAATTAGTGGATGTTTTAATTACCAACCACGTAAAAATTAAAATTAATTAACAACTTCTACAAGCACGTCGACTAATCACCTTCAACCAACGACTAGTACTCTCTAATGTATGTCCGTCTATTCCACACTTAATCTTAGAATTTAAATTGTAAGCACTTGGTTTCAACCTTTTGTCACTACAGTAAAACCTCCCTTAACCAAAACCTTTTTAACCGAAACCTCGTTTAACCGAAACGGCTGAGTTTCAATAATTTCGACAATAAAAAGTAAATTTTTATCGCAAAATGTAAATAATTCCATTAGTTTCACTCACCGATTGATGCCTATGTGTGTTGGGAAATCAAAAAAACCAAGAGCTCTAAAAGATATTTCCGAAAAAGCACTTCCAGCTTTTTATAGAAGCCAAAAAAGCTTATGAATGTCGACCACTTTATTTTCAGAATGGTTCGAACATGAATTCGTCCTAAGTGTAAAATCCTTTTTAAAATCAAAAAACCTTCCCATCAAAACATTGTTGCTTGTTGATAATGGGCCAACTCACCCTCAAAATCTACAAAATGGTTACAATTGTCAGATTTTTGCCACCGAATGTCACGAACTTAATTCAGCCGTTAGACCAAGGAGTAATAGAGACATTTAAAAGACATTATAGAGGAACATTCTTAAGACATCTGTTATCACAGAAGACAAATGAATCCAAAAGTGTTGATTCTCAAATCTTTAACAATGAAACATATTGTTTATTGGTATGCTGAGTCGTGGGCCAAGATCAAATCTTCAAATGCTGAAACAAACTTTTTGATGGGATTTTGATTGACGATCCTGAAGAAGAAAATGGTAAAGAAACGACAGAAAAAATTAAAACTTTAATAAAAAATGTTGCCTATTACTCATTAGAAGACATTATATAGAATATACTTATCTTTAGAAAATCAGACTTGTCAAATATGTAAAAATACCAAGCATTTATCAAAAAACTGCACTAAAGCTACCTGTATCAGGCGAAACAACAGCAATACCTCAAAATACAGAAGCTGATGAGAACCCTATTGAAAATAGTATCAATTAGGTGACTAAAGAAATAACTAGTAATATCCAACGGAAGCAAACCCAACTGAACGAATAAACTGTGCAACATGAAACACTAAGCACAAAATTCCTAACTAACCAAATAGAAGCAGATCCAGTATCACAAAAACGAACAGTTACCGAGCGTTCTACACCGTCCCCAACTCCTTCATCAGAACATATTTTTTAACTATCAAAAAACAAAGAACTACATATTAGTATAATTAAAAAATAAAAGAGAACAGGTAACCTTCACTCGCCTCGTAATTGGCCAGACTCGGGTAATACATAACTTAACTACTAAAACGTGCTGATAAATTACCCGCTACATTACCTTTACCTTCAGCTATCATTCGCTCCATGCCTTCTCTTCTTCTAGTTATATGTCCAAAATATCTTAGTATATTTTGGTTGATATTTGTAATGAGTCTAGTTTTTATGTTAAGTTCTGCTAAAAATGAATTATTAAGCAGAGGTGGCGATATGAAATATCAATGCTCGAACAAGGCGTAATTTTGTGTTTTTTGTTGTCAGTGTTTTTCCAAATTTTTGTAAATTTTGCTGTTGCCGATCTGGCCATTATGATGCGTCGACGGATCTCGTCTTCACATCCTACACTGTTAGTAATAAGGAGCCTAAGTAATTAAATTGCCTGACCACTTCGTAACCTACTATGATTCTTATCTCTGTCTGGTTGTTTCTGATTCTATCGATGATCATCACTTTGGTTTTCTGAATATTTATTTTCAAACCATATTCCGTACTCACCGTGCCTAGCCTATTCATAATTTGTTCCAATTCTTCTGGTGATGACGCCAATATAACAGTGTCATCAGCATAACGTAGGTTTTTGATGTTTTTTCCTCCTATCGTTGCTCCACCTTGCCATTCCTCGAAATCTTGACGCATAATATGTTCACTATATATATATATATATATATATATATAAACTAAGGTACACTCGAAGAGTGGTGGGTTTATCGGTCAAAGTGGAGAAATAAAAGACAAAGACGATGGCTACTTCATCTATTTATTGAAGACGTTTCGCTTTCTGCTCAGAAAGCATCATCAGTTCATCTAAAAAGAACAATATGAAACCAAACATCCATAGAGAAGTTATAACCAAAGTGTGTTACCTTACAAAGACATGTAGCAGTCAGTGATGTAACTGTCAGTGATGTCACTGTAGGGTTAAATGGTGATCTTAACCACCTTTTCCTTTCACTGCTTGGTTTTTTAACGACAAGTTGTCAACCAAATTTATCACACTCTTTGAATATACCGCCTTATACATAGAGGTTGGTAGCTTGCCTTGCTGTTTATGTCATTGTGACTTCAAGGCCACTTCTACTCACGTTGTTGTGCGTGGGTGTCAAAACTTTTAAATTCATTTACCAACGAGCCTCAGTAAGCTAAAGACTGGTAACTTCATTTTTTTTTTCTTTATTACTATTAATCTTTAATAACTTATAATGTTACCTAAAGTTAAAATTAAAATATAATTTTTAAATAAATTTGTTGGAAGTGCAATCTAATGATCTTTCTAGTTCTTTACACTTTAAAATAAACCTTAATGTTTTTTTACTAAGTTTTTATAAAATTTTTTTTTATATATACATGTATTTTTATCACATGTTCTTTTGCTGTGCTAATTTTGTCAAATTGCAAACTTTACCTAGTTTCAATTAATTGTTATATACAACGTTAACTCTGAATGTCCAGCTTTGTAAGCTTTTTCATATTTTTTACATCACTGACTGCTACATGTCTTTGTAAGGTAACACACTTTGGTTATAACTTCTCTATGGATGTTTGGTTTCATATTGTTCTTTTTAGATGAACTGATGATGCTTTCTGAGCAGAAAGCGAAACGTCTTCAATAAATAGATGAAGTAGCCATCGTCTTTGTCTTTTATTTCTCCACTTTGACCGATAAACCCACCACTCTTCGAGTGTACCTTAGTTTATATTGGATTGACGGTCGTACTCCTTTTCTCGATATATATATATATATATATATATATATATATATATATATATATATATATATATATATATATATATATATAGATATATATATATATATATATATATATATATATTTATATATATATATATATATATATATATATATATATATATATTGAATAGAATAGGGGATATTATGCATCCCTATCGAACTCCAGATTTTAATTTAAAGTTTTTCGAAATCATATTATTAACTCTTACATTAGCAGTATTATTTACACATTGTTTTTGTAATAAATAGAGTAGATGTTCTGGAGTACCCATTTTTCTAAGTATATGCCACATTTTATCCCATTTTACGACATCGAAGGCCTTGGAATAGTCAACAAAGTATAAATATGTTTCTATGTTAAACTCTCGAGATTTTTCGATAATTTGACGAATATTAAGAATATGTTCTCTTGTTTCTCTACCTGAAACGAATCTGCATGGTTCTTGGATAATTTGTGGTAAGATAATTGATTTTAGTCTCATTGAAGGTTAGAAGTACTTTGTTCGCATGTGATATCAATGCTACTGTACGGTAATTAGTGCAATCTGTCGGTGAACCTTTTGATATATGGGAATAAACGTGAATTTTTCCTAGTCATTTGGCCACTTTCCCGTATTCCAGATCTCATTGCAAATTCTAAGCATTACCTCCGTCCCTAATTATCCCATTTCTTTCAGTGTTTCAGCTGTTATTCCTTCTGCTTTTTCTAAATTTTAACTTTTAAAATGCCGCCTCAATTTCGGATTTCAATATTTGAGATTCTGGTTCATAACTTATTTTCTCTGTATTACTGTCTGGGTCGTTGGATTTGTTATGGTATTTCCACTATTATCTTTGATGATCTGTGTCTGTGTTTGAATTCTCTTGCTAGATACTTGACTTTTGAGAAAAGTTCTCTAGATTCTTGGAGGTCAGCATGTTCCTCTAGATGTACACATATGTTTTTAATATAATTATTTTTGTCCCTTCTGCTTAATTGTTTTATAGTTATATTTATGGTGCATATCTATATGTCTTGTTGTTTTGAATTTGATGTGCAGTTTCTAAGTTTTCGTCTTTCTTCTACAAGATTGAGAGACTCTTCAGTCATCCAATGTTTTTTCCTAGCTGTTTTGTCTTTGAGATTAGTAATGTTGATCTGCTAATGCTTCTCTAAACTTTTGCGGGTGTTTTGGAATTATTGTTTGTCTTTTATTTGTGATTGTTTTACTGTCTTGTTTTACTGTCTTACTGTTTTACTGTCTTCACGTTGATTATTGAGCTCCTTTATCGTTTAGTGATAAGAGTATAATCTATTTGATTCTTGTATTGTCCTCCAGGTGAAGACCATGTTGATTATCTCCGCGGATGATGTTTAAACATTGTGTTTACTATACTAAGATCATATCGATGGCAAATTGAAGGAGCTGCTCACCTCGTTCATTTCGCTCGCCTAAGCCATGCTCACCTATCGTTCCTTTCCAATGGTCATCTATTTTAGTTTTTCCTATTTTTGCATTACAATCTCTTATTATCATCATTGGTTCTTTTTTGGGAATGTTAGAGATGGTTTCATGTATCAGGTGCTATGTTTCTTCTACCGCTTCGGATGTTGGCATATATACCTGTATAATATTCATTTTGACTGGTTTAGCATTTGGAGTTATTTAGATTATGCGATCATTTACTGGAAGGTATCCATGTACATATTTTGCCCAACGTTTTTCAATTAATATTGCTACGCCTTTTTGTCCTGATTTGTTAGCTCCTGACATGAAAACTTTATAGTGAGTGGCCTCCCAATGTCATTGGCCTTCCCAGTGTGTCTTAGATATCCTACAGATATCTATCTTCTCCTTGATTAGTTCGTTTTCAAATTAATACAATTTACCTGGCTGTAGCAGCCCCCTAACATTCCATGTTGCGATGCGGTGTTTTTTACGTAATGTTAAGTTTGATCTTCCAGTACCCCATTTCGCAGATATTGCCTAGTCGTCTACAATCATCTGTAATATATTCTATTATTAATTTCTAATTTTGTAACAGTATCCATACATGCTAATAACCCTGCGTGGTTGGTGCGTCATGCAATAAAAACAAAAAAGATTTAAATTAGATCGTAGGCGTTTTCTATCAATTTATATAAAACTAAAATTATAGACTCAACTAACTCTCCTTGTGATATTAAGACATTGTGGCAGATTTAAATCGATTCAGTTATTGAATGTCCTATAAGGTTTCCTCTACAAGGCAATATTTCAACCCTTGTCTCTTCTTTTAATAGAAAGGTTTGGTGGTTTGTTTATAGTTATAGTATAAAAGCTATTTTTATTCATTTCGCGAATTGAATATTGTATTGAAAAACAAGAACACTTTAATATTCAATATTTAATATAAATATATAATTTAAATATATAAAGTATTCAATATTTTTCAAAAATATATCGAATGACACTAAACACGATCTCCAAGCCACATAACTTTTAGATGGGAGGGAGCAAATTTGAAATCTTAAATGGGAACACCCTTTTTTTAATGCACATGGCGTTAGAATTGGAAAACGATTTATCGTGATACCCTAGGAAAATTAAAGGAAGAGTCTAATATCTCGAGAAATATACTTCCAAATGCAAAAGCAAAAGACACTTATTCAATTTGTTTTAAACATCTATCGAATTGTATCAAACACCACCCCTCACAACCACTCCCTGGGGTTGGGGATGGGGGTAACTTTGAAATCTTTAATATTAAACTCCATTTTTTTTATTGCAGATAAGGATTCTAAGTCAAAAAGTAAACTAGATTTACCCAATTTTTTTTTCAATTCGTGATAGATGGCGCTGTAATCACAGAAAAATATATACAGATGCAAGCTAATTGCCGTGGTACTGAATATAGTGTTTTAAAAATGTTTTTGAATCAATATCTGCAATAAAAAATTGGGTTTCCTAAATAAGATTTCAAAGTTGCACCACGTACCATCCCCAGATGGTGGTGGTGCGGGGTCGTGTTTAGTGCCATTCAATAGATTTTTGAAAAATAATAAACGCGTTTTTTGGTTTTGTATTTAGAAGTTTATTTCTCGAGATATTAAACTGTTTCCATAATTTTCCTAGGGTATCAGGATAAATCGTTTTTTCCGATCTTAACGCCAACTATCAATAATTCGAAATAAATTTTCCTTATAAAAGTTACTCGTCCGTCAACGGGTTGCTAGACTGAAGTGTCTGGCAATGAATGAAATAATTTTTAACAGTATTCTGAAGAAAATATGAAAAAATCACGCTTTATTATTAATGAATATAGGCTGGTATTTTACACACCTTTAGTTCCGTCTACCCGCCAAGCCAAAGATACACAAACTTCATGATGGTCCCATCTTTCGTACCTATATTGGGAGTATGCGCTGACAAATTTTCATCTTTTATAAAATAACATAGGTCTGACGTTCACGGGCTCTTAGGCTGTAAAGTTCTAATAGCTATCATGATTGCTGGCCTCCGTCATGGATATAGCACTTGAGTGTGTCTTTGTTGTATTTTTCTATATCAGTTTTTTCTATCTATATTTTGCAATATGCTTCCTTTCCTCTAGTTCCTCTAGACCTTGTTTCACTTATTTTTCTGTATACATAATTGATTAGCGGATTTACATTTTTTGTTTTTCGCTTAGGTATGTTTTTCTTGTATTCTTTATTCTTGTTAATATCTTTAAAATTATCAGTTACATATTGTTTACTTATTGTTTGTTCCCGTTTTCTTTTAAAATTATGGTTTTTAAGTTTGCTCTCAACAAGGTTAAATTGGCTCCTCATCTGGTGCACACATGTATTACATCATTAGAGATTAATGTATGCATGTATAATTAAAGTTTTAGTTAACTTAACAGCTATTCAGGGACAGTAGAATCTACCAACTCTGCTTACAACAAGAGGAGGGTAAATCTGTCATGCCTATTACTGGTGTATACTCTAGATCAGAAAAAAAATTGTGCTTTACTTATTACATATGAATCCTTCCGGTTGTAGGCTTTTTTTTTTCTATGTACCTTAAAAAGAGAATTCCTTTTTATCAAAAGCAACAATAATCAATTTTAAGATGCTCTTGCTCCTCAAGAAGATTTTTGTAATTTGTAAAAGCTGTAGTTACAGCTTAAATTATTTAAATTTATAAAATATTTAAATTATTTTAATGCATGGGATTTATTTCTTTTTTTATTTTAACTTAATCTTAATTTTAACACTATTCAAATTGGGAAGATGTGTAAGTAAAAATAGAATTTGTTTGTGTAGTATGAGAAAGTTATCTAAAATTTAAAAAATATGATTAGACACAATTGTAAGATTTCTTACAGAAGTCGATAGATGAACAATTGGCAGAATTATGACACTTCTATTAACACCTATATTAACTCAAATCTTTAATTTTTTAATATCTAGAATAAACAATAAAATAGAACTCTGCCCTAAGTATTAAATAATTATTATATTGTTATGTTTTTATTATTCTAATTTATTGTTTTTAATTATTACTGAAGATTCTATTTATAACACTTAGTTATAAAGTTTATTTAAAGTCTTTATTTGTACTAATTTATTTTACACCTATATAATTTATTATAATTCGTGCGTTACAATTTAAAACGCGGCGCGAATCTTCAGAAAACTAGCTGTCCTCCAAATAAAATGTCCCATTTATATAAAATGCCGTTATCTAGAAGGGTCTGGCAATGAGTCGATGACCTTCCCCATTCGAACGGGATCCCATCGAATAGACGAGAACGAAGGACTGGTCTTTTGGCGAATTTACTAGTAAAAGTCGGTCGACGGCTGAAACTGGTTTTTCAACTGAGCGCCGAAATAACTAGAACAGAAAAGATATTAGCAATGTGTTTACAGTTTTGAGTCATATGACACGTCATTATTTATCGTATCAATATTTAGAAACGCGGTTTTTTGCAGTCCTTACAGCCTTGCTAGTCTAACGCATTCCAAACGCAATTCACTCTGATTTACATTTTCATCCTTCCTCATATGTCTTCTTTTGTATCGCATTTGTGATTTCACATTCGAGGATCTTCTGGGTCTACTCCTAACTCTTTTAACAAGTGGTCTCCAATTCCAATTTATTTGAGGTAATATTTCGATTGCCATTCTTCTCATCTGCCCGTACCACACCACTTGTTTTTTCTCTAGTATTTCCATATGAGTTAGTGTTGTGTCTAATTTTATTATTTCCTTAATTGGGTCATTTCTAATTTGTTATTTTATAGTATACTTACAATACCTTCCCGAATACATCGTCTCAGTCACTTCGATCCTTTATTTCCGTTAGCATTCACACTTCAGCTCCATAAGTCACCATGCTTATAATAAATGTACTAAAAATGTATCTTTATCTGTTTTTGCATATACCGTCGTCCTACAATACTGGATGCAATTGTCTAATTACCGTTTTTCTTCTAAATGTCGTTTTCATGTAGTGTATCTGATGTATTGTTTCCTAATTTTACCCTCACATTTTCTTCTTCGCTCGTTTAGAACTTAGTCAATGTAAATTTTAAATAGAGCAAGTTACAACAATGATGTCTTAAATCTTTTGACACTGTAAATTTATCTTACAGTTTTTTTCCTAATTTTACTTTACTTTTGTTGTTTTTGTGTAGTTACCTGACCGCATTCTCATATATCGGAGATGTATTCATATCTTCCACTGCCTGCTATAATTGTTTAATTGACACGCTACCATACCCTTTTTTAAATCTATATCTGTAACATGACATGAAGTTCTGGTTCATATCCTATTGATTTTTCTGCTAGCTGTTTAATACAGAAAAAATGATCTCCATAATATCTGTCTGGTCTAAAATCACTTTGTTCCTATGATTGTATTAACTGTTCTTGCATTTTAATTTTTATTATAAAACCGTAAACTATATCCACTGAGAAAGTAAGATTTATGCTCCTGCAATTGTTATAATCTCTTTCTCTTCTTGTGTATAGAGCTTATGTAAGCAAATCTTTATAAATCAGGTGTATGAGCTCTATTCATACAGTCAATAAAACTGTTTATGAGTTTTTTATTGCACCTCCAGGAGCATTTTTAATTCGTTCAATGGGTATACCTCCGGGTCCTGGAAGTACTGAAATAAATATTATTATAAATAAAAATATCTTAATTTAATTATCTCTAATCTCTAATTATCATTTTCACCTTTTTCAGATATTTTGATCGTTTTGAGATGTGCTCCTCAGTGCAACATGTTCGAAATTGTTATCCCAAAGGTGACGGTATTTCAAACCAAGACCATATGCTAGCCAATCCTATACTTCGTACTTGGTAAGTATAAGAAATCTCAATGATATTGTCTTTATTGTTACTTGACCTATTAAACATTGATATTTTTGTAAATACGAATTTTAAAATTATAAAATATTACTTCAGCAACCTTATCAATAAATTAATTTGTCTTAGGCTGTAGTCTCGTGGCTCAGTATCTTTGTTGTTGTATTTTGCAAGTAAGAGAACCAAAAGAAATAATAAAAAATACGCATAAACGTCAAATGTTAATTTCATCTATATATTGTATCGAAAGTGAGATAAAAAAAATATCAAATTTAAAATTCATCAGTAAACTGTATCAACACAAAATTCATATACCTGCTATATAAAATAAATAAAATTTTCTAGCAGATCAAAATTATGACAAAATTATGAAATGGTAAACATCCAAAATCACACAGATCATATGTTCCCAACAAATTCACCAAACCAATTCACAAAACAATAACTTTCAACACACCTCTATCTGCTTATGACTGCCATTTGACAATTTTAAATCAAAATTTAATCTGCATATTGACAGGGTTTCGTCTTCTTAAAAACCCGCCTCTCCTAGTTTAAAGTACTCTCCTCTTTAGTCGCTGTTTGCACAAATAAATTATCTCTTATCGAAATAAAATATTGGCAATCAAACAATGCTTACAACTTTCCAAATCAGATGTCCTCTCAAAAAAACATCGACATCCTCGCCTCAGGTAATTTGTTGTATTTAATAAAAACTTACAATTTGTTTGATAATATCTGCTTTGCACTGCTTAGCTGATATTACAACAACTTAAGGACTTTTTCCACCATTCACTTTTCATCAAAACCGGCAAAAATACCAAAATTTATTTTTCTTCAATAACTTTACGAAGAAAATTAAAACAACCTTACTCTTCCAAATCTCTTATTGAACTCCATTTTAAAATTCTGTTTTTTTTTTAAACCAAACCTCTCGTTTTCTTTCATACCTGTTCCTAAAATCTCTTCCTTGACCAATCAACACACTACAATAAAAAAACATATTTTTCCCACTTTTTCTTTTGGCCTCTTCTTCTGTCTTCTCCCTTCGTTTTATTATACACAAAACATACTACCCGCTTCTGGTTTGACAACAAAATCTACATCATACACTTATTTGGAATAACCCAAGGTTAAACTAAATAAATATGTAAATAAAAACATAGACAGTAGAAACATTAGAATCATATCTAACGTCTATTGGAACCAAACAACAAAAGTGAAAGTTGAAAATGAACTGACCGAGGATATCCAGATTCGCCGTGGGGTTCGCCAAGGGTGTATTTTATCACCCTTGTTACTCAGTTTATACAGTAAAGCCATCTTAAAATTAGCGCTTGTTGAGGTCAGTGAGGGCTTTATAATAAACGGTGAGCCACTTGATAACATAAGATATGCTGATGATACCGTCCTTCTGGCAGGAACACTAGAAGAACTACACCTTGCTAAACAACTAAACATATATTGCAACGATTATGGACTAAAAATAAATATGAAGAAAACCAAGTTCATGGTATTTACAAAAGCACAAAACATCAATGTTAAGCTAGTACTAGATAATACAGAAATTGAACAAATATCTTCGTACAAATACCTTGGAGCGTGGATCACAGAAGATACTGATCAGACAAAAGAAATAAGATGCCGCATTGAAATTGTACCGTTTCAACTTAGAATGAAAAAACTTTTTTGTAATCGCGATATCAATATACCGCTCCGAATAAGAATGCTTCGATGTTATATTTTCTCTACCCTTTTGTATAGGGTTGAAGCCTGGACACTTAAAAAATCTAACATTAAAAACCTTAAAGCATTCGAAATGTGGTGTTACCGACATATTTTGAAAATATCATGGATAGATCGCAAAACAAAGGAACAAGTTATCTAACAAATAGGAAAACAACGCGAAGTTTTAAATTCCATAAAAATCATTAAACTTGAATACTTGGGGCACATCATAAGAGGTGAAAAATACGAACTACTAAGGAATATAATGAAGGGGAAAATCAAAGGCAGAAGAAGCGTAGGAAGACATAAAATCTCGTTGCTACGCATTCTCCGTGAATGATTTGGATGCATTTCAATTGAATTATTCAGGCGCGTAACCAACAAAATTATAATTGCCAGAATGTTTTCCAATCTCAGATAGGAGTGGAACTTGAAGAAGAAGATGTTGTTGCCAGCGGTCTTTCTCTTACTTATTCCTAAACAAATTATGCAGGTAAATTACCGTTAATCTTTCATCTGTCAAATGTTCAATCGGTCATTTACCATTAACATTATATACATTTCTGGCTCAAGGCTTTCAAACTCAAAATATTGTGTTTATAATTCTACAAATCACAATAAATCTACGCAGTTACAGATGCGGATCTGAGTTAATTAATTAAGAGCATATTTTTATTATAGGCATCGTATTTACGTAATGCCGCAGTATTAACTTTCAGTACAACAATTATTTTCAAAAGTTTGATTATTTTTTGTTTTCCTATGTTGCATTTTAAATGGTTTAATTATCTGTAATTTAGTCTATATTATAGAGTGGGACTTTATAATTTCTAAATATGGTCCCTCTAAATATAATGTCGAATGCCACAAAAAGTATCTACTTTTTGGATGCCAAAAACATTTATTTTAAAACATAATGACGGTATTAGATTTTTGTTTCGATACAGGGCAGCGGCAAGCCGCTTATACGTATTTCGACCTCTTTAGGTCTGCTCAGAGCGGTATAGCCACTGCTCTAAATCAAAACAAAATCTATCCCGTCCTAAACCAATAGCTATCAAAATAACTATTTACGGACGTAACTACGCCATCTAAAAACAAAAAGAGAAATCAAACGATTTCTACCTGGCGAAACCGAATTCAAATTTTTACCACTGTGCCTTCTAAAACTTGCAAAGCAAACAGCTTGATAAATTACTCGGCAAGGGAATCTAAAAATTGCATTTCACCTGCCGTTCATCATGGTCAAAATTCGTAGTGAATTCAGTTTCTAGTAATCCAAACGGAGTAAAGTAATGTTTTATTTATTTGGATCGTTTTGTAACATTTTCCCATCATTATGTCTGCAAATTCTGCACTTCTATCGAAATCATCATCTAACAACTCCTAAATTAATCTTATTTTGTATGAATGGAATTTATTTTCAAGTAAAATTTTCATTACGGACGTTTGTAAAGCCTCAAGTTACCTGGAGATTTATCTATGTAGTACTTAATCGTCTTTTAACAGAACACAAACATCTAAAGTTTTGTTTTCGGTTGATGCAGTTTTTTTTGCGCTCTGATCTCGATCAATCCTTTACTGAATCAGTTTCGTTAAATTTTTTTACTAATTTACTGACAGTAGATGTTATTATGCGAGTTCGGTTAGGATATAAATTATTAAGGATATTACACTTTTCTTGTTGACTTCTACGCATGTCTACGTATGTCTACGCATATTACAATATCCTACTATCAATAAAATCTCATTTTGTTCTTTTTCAGATATACAGTCCATTATGACTTTAACTAGACACTAACAATACTAATTTATTATTGTAACCAAATTTGTTATTGTAACAATCATAGCCAATGATTGACAATAATACAAATATCTCAATAATATCGGCCGCATCAGAAGACCCTTACGCATCAAAATCTATAAAGATCGTGCTAGCCATTTCCTAGATAATTAAGGAGTTCTATATTTAAAACTAGAGGAAATACAGCAATTGCATCATAAACACGATTCATTTAATATGCACAAAGAAGTTAAAGAAGCCACAGGCTTATACAAACCTAGAAGAGTTGGGTGTTTGTCAGATAACCAAGGCAAACCACTGTTAACTGTGGAAGAAAAACTCGACACTTGGAAGAATTATGTGGAAGTAACTTTTGCAGATGAAAGGCAGAATACCATTGAAGACACTGAGTGCCAAACAGGACCCCAGATTACCATTGAAGAAGTCACGTCAGCTATTAAAAGAACTAAAGATGGTAAAGCGGTACGGCCCGACGAGTTTTGTGCAGAATTCCTAAAACTTATGGATGAATAGGGAATAAAATGGATAACAACTGTATTCAACAACATATACGTAACTGGAAAAATACCCCAAAGCTGGTTAAAGTCGACCTTCGTGACCATACCAAAAAAAGTAAATGCCAAGACATGCGAAGACTACAGAACAATTAGCCTAATGAGCCACTTACTTAAGACGTTCTTGAAAGTGATACACGGCAGAATATAATAAAAAATGCGAAGAACAAGTATCATGGACGCAGTTTGGATTCCGCGATTCCTTAGGCACCCGAGAGGCTCTATTCGCTTTCCAAGTGCTTATACAAAGATGCAGGGATGTTAACTGTGATGTGTATACTTGTTTTATCGACTACAGAAAGGCATTTGATAGAGTATAGCATGATAAACTTATAAACATCTTGAAAGAAGTGGGTTTAGATGATAGGGACTTAAGAATCATCTATAATTTATATTACAACCAAACAGCCAATATTAAAGTGGATGACCAATTGACAGAGGCAGTCTCCATAGATAGAGGAGTGAGGCAAGGATGCATTCTATCCCCGGTGTTATTTAATATATACTCTGAATATATCTTCGAGCAAGCGCTAAGCGAACTACAAGAAGGCGTATTAGTCAACGGAATACGTCTAAACAACATTAGATATGCCGACGACGCAGTAGTTTTTGCAGATAGTCTGGACGGTTTGCAAAGAATATTGTCGCGTATATCAGATATAAGTAGAGAACACGGACTTGATCTTAATACAAAGAAAACAAAGTACATGGTAATCAGTAAGCGCGAAATATTAAATACACAGCTTTTGGTTAACCAACATCCAATTGACAGAGTGGACAGCTACACATACCTTGGTACCAACATTAACAGCCAATGGGATCACTCCAGTGAAATAAAACAACGCATAGGAAAAGCGAGATCGGCGTTCATAATTATGAAGTCTCTTTTCAGAAGTCACGATTTACCACTTGCTACCAAAATCTCTCTCTCTAGATGCTATGTATTTTCTACGTTATTATACGGAGTAGAGGCCTGGATACTTTCCGAAGCTTCTTTAAGAAAACTCGAGGCATTCGAGATGTGGTGTTACAGACGTATTTTAAGAATTTCATGGGTGGATCGTGTGACTAATGTTGAGGTCCTACGTAGAATTGGCAAGGAATGCGAGATTATTAACACCATCAAAGAGCGCAAACTAGAATATCTTGGCCATGTTATAAGGAATGAACAGAGATACGGCTTGTTGCAACTCATTCTTCAGGGCAAGGTATTTGGAAAGAGAGGACCAGGAATAAGAAGAATATCTTGGCTTCAAAACCTGAGAAAGTGGTTTAATACATCGACAAACGGACTATTTAGAATAGCAGCAAGCAAAGTTAGAATAGCCATGTTGATTGCCAACATCCGGAACGGATAGGCATCGTAAGAAGAAGAAGATACTTAAAACTCACTCTGTAGTTGGAGAATACAGAGAAAAACAAAAGCATTACTATTTAAGTATAAAAAATGCCCTCATTTCTGTTTTTTAAAAAGGTTTGTACTGCTTTTCAACGGATTCTACAGTGATTTTAAATCGCGACATTTTTACACTCCAATATCACTATTATTTCGCTCATTCAATTTTTGAAAATAAAGATTTTTATTTCAAATAATTTTTGAAAATTTTCGCAAAAAGACATACTTACCATCGTTCCAGGTAGCAGCACTTTTTTTCAGCTTTAATTACTAAAGAACAGAAAAACATTCTCCCAAGAGTGTGCTCTCAAATTTCAAAATAAATGTTTTTGGCATCAAGTGAATATTTTCTGTGGAATTCGACATATTCATACATGTACATATTAAATTTCTTATTGTATATTATTAAATTTTCGTGTTTTGTTCATGAAAAACTGTAGATTTCTTTTCAGCGTCTGGTTGATGGGTGCTATTGGCTGTACAGGAAATCTTATAGTTTTATGGTGTCGACGATTTGCACCCACTACCAACGCTGTCCATTCGCTATATCTTAGAAATTTAGCATTATCGGACCTGCTTATGGGAGTATACCTATTTATTATCGCAACTGAAGATCAACATTATCGAGGAGTGTATCTAAGCTACCAGTATATTTGGCGACATAGTTATATTTGTAAACTATGTGGTAAGTTACATGTTTATTTTGAAATAATTTGATATTTTTTACCAAATTAGTCTAATAATTAAAATTTATTTATTTTAAATAGGTGCTGACATCTCAACTATAAAATAGACACAGATTTTTATTTCATTTATAGACAAATTTATTAAATCAAAATCATTTGCAAGACTTCTTGAGAGTGATAAAATTTATATGATTGGCTTTGGTGTCATTTTGATATAATATCCATGCATTTACAATACACACCTCTAAGAGCCAGGTAACTATGGACAAATATCATCTTTTAGTACGACTTGGACCTCTGTAAAGATCCTATATAGAGTTAACTTTATCCACTCCACACATGTGTTTATCGTATTAAGTGATTAGATTTGAGCATGTCACATTTTTTTTTTTTTTTTATTTAACATCCAATGTTTATTGCAATCTGTCTCATTATAAACAATAAGCAATATGTATAATATATGTACAATAACATAGTGGGAAGCTGCCCAGTGGCGAGCACCCAGGTAAAAGATAACATAAATATAATCTATGATATATCAGCTAATTTGAACTTAACAAACAGAGTTTAATACAGGTAAACATCACTGACACACATATGAGAATTACAAGGCAAAAACACAAATTAAGGAAAGATTTAGAAAACACCTGAATAGAAACTTGTTATTTCACCGCACCATGACACTATGTTCTATTTTTCCTGATTTACTAGAGGTCCAAAGGGTCTGGTCGTTTTAATCTTCTTACGTGTGAAATGTTGAGCAGATCCGTGGCCAGCGGATTTGGATGGCAGGATAGTCTGTTCTTGTATACAGAGTTTACAGCAGATATTGCTTCGCAAACTGTTTGTAGCTGTAAATCGTGATGTAATCTGTGGTTCGTGATATACCAAGGGGCATTACAGATCTGGCGCAGTACTTTCGATTGGAAACGTTGAAGTTTTTGTATGTTGGTATTACTTGCTGTACCCCAGATTTGTGCTGCATATTGCCATACCGGTTTTAAAATACATTTATATATCAGAAGTTTGTTCTCCAGGCTAAGATTTGATTTTCGACTCATGTACCAATACATTTTCCTGTAGATTAAGCTGAGTTGAAGGCGTTTCTTCCAGATGTGGATGCCCCAATTAAGTTTGCTATCCAAATGGATTCCTAAGTATTTAACGACGTTATTAACTGGTAGTGGAGTGTTGTTTATAGAAACTGGTGGCGCGACACCTTTTTTTAAAGTAAACGTTATTTGTGTTGATTTTAAACTGTTAACTTGGACTCGCCACAGCTTAAGTCAGCTCTCTAGTTTAAGTAGGTGATTTTGTAATACCTGGGCTGCTTCAGTTGCTGTAGAATTTGAAGCCATGATAACTGTGTCATCGGCATATGTAGCGATTGTTGTATTGGTCGTCGTTGGGAGATCTGATGTGAATATTAAGTAGAGGGTGGGTCCTAGTATGCTTCCTTGTGGAACTCCGGAACAAATTGGAAACAGGTTAGTGATTTCCCCACCTCTTTTGACTTGAAAGAATCGATCTGTCAGGTAGGATCTTAAAAGTGAACTTATGGGATGAGGAAATATAGATTTAATTTTGGAGATAAGACCTACATGCCAAACTTTGTCGAATGCTTGAGAGACATCTAGAAATGCAGCAGTACAGTAATTTTTTTGTTCAAGCGAATTTCTGATAGTCTTTACCACCCTATGAATTTGTTCGATAGTACCATGTTGTTTCCTAAACCCAAACTAAGCTACCAGTATATTTGGCGACATAGTTATATTTGTAAACTATGTGGTAAGTTACATGTTTATTTTGAAATAATTTGATATTTTTTACCAAATTAGTCTAATAATTAAAATTTATTTATTTTAAATAGGTGCTGACATCTCAACTATAAAATAGACACAGATTTTTATTTCATTTATAGACAAATTTATTAAATCAAAATCATTTGCAAGACTTCTTGAGAGTGATAAAATTTATATGATTGGCTTTGGTGTCATTTTGATATAATATCCATGCATTTACAATACACACCTCTAAGAGCCAGGTAACTATGGACAAATATCATCTTTTAGTACGACTTGGACCTCTGTAAAGATCCTATATAGAGTTAACTTTATCCACTCCACACATGTGTTTATCGTATTAAGTGATTAGATTTGAGCATGTCACATAATTTACTTTTTTTTGTACTTTAGAATATCTTTGTAAGTGGTTGACTGTCTCAATCCCACAACCAGTACTAGCCAGAAGTACATCTCAAACTGCAAAATCAATTGTCACAAGAAATCAATGAATTCTGGGGGACATCTAATGTTTTACATAGTGCAATGACTGAAGATGCACCGACACCCAGGGATTGTTCTCTTTCAGAAATATGATTAATAGTTGCCTGTAATTGTAAAAACGTCGAAGCTTCTTGGTAAGGAATAAAATCGGCAATATATCCTGAAACACTTGCCGTTACAAAAAAATTGTAACCCCATTTATGAGGCTTATTTTGTATGTATTGTCGTAAATTTCCACTGTATGTACCTTTATATGCAATCATAGCCTCATCTATGGAATATTGGTTTTCAAACGATTACTTATACAACAATTTGTAGAAGCATGATCTAAAAGGGAACGAATTTTGAAGTAGCGGTCTTTCGTTTCTGAAGTCACTTCTAAATTATCGTTAAAATGGATCAATGTTCTCAGTTTTTGAAATTTTTTTAGGGACAAACATCAGCAACACAAGAAATTCTGAAAGAAATGGCCCAATAATCTTTTATTGCATGCAGCTGTGTGACCCCCATATAAATCCAAATGGATAAAAAGTCTATTATTTCGGAAGTGTTATTGTTGACACTTAACCCAGTTTTTTGCATACTGTATAAATTCGTTTCGTAGACAATATTCTTTATTAGATTTAGTAAAAAAATCCTCCAAAAATTCTGAAGAAGCAAGTATTATTGTCTATAGGTGGATTTTAAAACGAAATGGTTTTTATGTTACTTTCAGACCAGTTATAATATGCTGACTTCACTACTTTTATAAGTTTTCTTGACGGTTCTTCATGCTCGCCTTCTTCATTCGTTTGATTACGCTCTTCTTTAGATAGCAGTGGATGATAATGAGGTCATCATTTTCACCTGAGTCTGCGATTAGGGTTGACAGGAATATATATATATATATATATATATATATATATATATATATATATATATATATATATATATATATATAGGTATATATATATATATATATAAATATATATATATATATATATAAACTGTATTATAAACTTGCAATTTGTACTATCCGCGGAAATCTTTCAGAATATATATATACACTATATACACTTTTTTAGGATTTTTAAGTACTCTCTCATGCGAGTCATCTGTCCTCATTCTAACTCTAGTAACTTGGGACAGATTTGTATCAGTAACACAGCCATTGTTAAGGAAACAACCATCTAAGAAGATCGCAGCTGTCACTCTAATCGCGCTTTGGAGTTTTGCTACGATCGTGTCACTAATACCGCTAAGCGATTTTACAAGCAACTACTTTGGAGACGAATTCTACGGCAACAATGGAGTCTGTCTGTCACTACATATTCATGAACCGTACTCAATGGTAAGATACAGTCATATATTTTCTAAAGTTGTAAATATTTTTATGAATAAAACGTTTTATTTTAATTTCTTTATATTAATTTAAACGCAATTTAAAAGCAATTTATGAATTAAGTATATAGTTAGAATGCCTATCGGCAAAAAAGTTTATGATGGATGCTCTTTGGATATCGCTTCATTAGACCGAGTTTGACACGATTTCCCTCTTAGACATTTATGATTCTGGGGCGTTTTCCCTCTAATTGTCCCGAAACATTTCACACGTCTGACAGGAAAATCGGAAAACACGTTCCATCAGACAATATATTCTTTTTATTAAATAGCTTAAAAAATTATAAGAAAAACACAAAAATAAAACACTGATGATAAATATAGGTACGTCAGTCAACGCGTCTGACGACTCCCACGTGTCAGAAAAACTACTGTGACAAAAGTCATAGAAAACCAGCTAGTTTTTTAATATACTTTCATTAACAGCATCCAAAACAACGTATCATAGTGTTCCGACGGGTGAAATGTTTCGAGAAAATTAAAGGCAAAACGCTCCAAAACCAAAAATGTCTAAGAAGGAAATCGTGTCAAACTCACAGGGCCGGCGATAACGGGTCTGCAAAGGGATGCACTGCAGGCGGGCGCCACTGTGTGGGGACGCCGAAATGTGCTTTTTTCCTGCTAGTTTTATACAAAATAGTAAATTAGGAAAATTAATTTTTTAAATGAGGTTTCAATTCCAATCATAATACGGTAATCTGTGTTTGTTATTTTTACAACCCACACACGTATACAGGGTGGTCCTTAAGTAATTGTACAAACGAAAACCGTAAATTCTACACTTTAAAATATTACGATTTAAGCCAACTTGCTTTAATAAAATGTTGATATTAAGAAAGATACAGAGTGTTAAAGTAGAAATTTTAAATTCTATTTTTCGCTATAACTTTTATGTTTGTAAATATTTTTGGACAAAAATTTATATTTAAATGCTTTAAAGCAGGATAAATTATAATTTTATACAAACTTTAATGTAACTGATAGAGGGCGCCACATATGCCACATGTGTGGCATAGATTTGCGCTTAACTTTTTTGCTCTTAACGTTAGCTCTATTTGTGTTAGAAAATATTAAAGATACATTATTTTTACAAGGAAAAGGTATACCTGTTGATAACCTCAAAATTTAACCGTTTTCGAGATATTCGCATTTTATAAGTCAGCTGCATAATAATTCTTAGTTGTAATATTTGTGCGGTGAAGCACTGAATACCTGTAGATAACCATAATTTACAGTTTATTCTTATTACAACAACTCAAAGATGATAATGTAACATTTCAAAATTTTTGTTATGGCTGCTAAATGTCTCATGAAAATATTTTTCATCTTCTTCTTTAGGTGCCGTATCCATATTCAGACGTTGGCCGTCATCATGTTTACATTTTCCCTTTTATATCGCTTCTTAAGTTTCTATACCTACTGGAGTTGTATTACTTTTTCCCTATTGTAAAATGCTGAAAACACAAAATATGTGGTTTATGTAAGATAGTACACCACCACATTCTAGAGAGAAGGCAGTGAGAACATACTTAAATATAACTGTTCTGAACGTTGGATTTAACGTGGCAGTCATATTTCTTTGCAATGTGGTGAGATATTGATATCATTATTTATAATTATAATATATAATTATTTAATTTATAAAAAATCTCAAAAGAATACTTATCATTCATTACGTAAATTATTTAACCATTTTTATTACAACAAATAGAAACTAAAGCCCAGGTATTGAATAACACATACGTGTCTTGTTTCATAATACTTTTGCTACCAATATAACCTTAAAAACTCAGCATTTTTACAAAAATATCATCGTTGGCCTAATAACCGATATTGTTATAAATATAATAAACAAACAGGTAATTTAGTTCAGCATAATAATAGTTCGTTAGTTAATCATAATAGACCATTTGTTCGAGATGTAATTATAGTGACTCGTAAGCTGTAACGTAATCATATGAATAAGTAATGACATCTATAGGTTATTCCGTGTTTATATAAGTAACCAATGAATCAAATACATCACAGTTTAACCTCTGCCACACATAAGATGTAGTTCCATAATATACCATAAGGTTTGGATATGTATCCAAAAGAATATATTCATCCATTATACATTATAGCCACCACGTAGCCCAGAATTTAATCCGCTTGATTTTGGTGTATGGGGCGTATTAAAACAACGTGTCTATAAGAATCCCATAAACATTCGCAACAAACTATGGGAAGAAATAAATACCGCAGCAGTTTCTTTAGAACCAATGATGCTATTTAACATGAGACGATCTTTTATGTAATATATTGACAAATGAATTAAAGAAAATAGTGGACAGCTAAACTAAATAACATAACAAAAAGTTATGTTATTTAGTTTAACTATTTCTTAATTTGGTTTGTAAACAAAATGTTTTGATTATGACTTTAATTTAACATAAAACGTAAAATGTTTTATGTAAAATCCCTATTATTCTGTTTTTGTCAAATCCTATTATTAATTATCCTGCTGATATATTTATTTTATTTATTATTTCGTTAACTATTGACTTTAGTTAAAGGTAATTTATACCAAAATTTAGATTTATTAATGTTTTTGTCTATTTTTCCTTCGTTGCTTGGAGTAATTGCCTTAAATCAGAATTATGCAGCTGATTTGTAAAATGCGATTATCACGAAAACTGTTAAGTTTTGAAGTTATTAAGAAGTATACCTTTTTTTTGTTAAAATAATGTATCCTTAATATTTTTTATCAAAAATACAGGTAACTCAAACAGCAAAAAAGTTAAGTGCAAATTTATGCCACATATGTGGCATATGTGGCGCCCTCTATCAGCTACATCAAAGTGTGCATCAAATTATAATTTCTGATATTTAAAAGTAACCAGTTGTAAATTTTTATGCATAAATCTTTACAAACATGAAAGTTATAGCGAAAAATAGAATTTTAAATTTGCACTTTAACACCCTGTATCTTTCTTAATATCAACATTTTATTAAAGCAACTTGGCTTAAATCGTAATATTTTAAAGTGTAGAATTTACGGTTTTCGTTTGTACAATTACTTAAGGACCACCCTGTATACAAAAATAAACAACACAGAATTCCTACCCTATAGTATTATAATAGAATTTATTGGTTAATATAATATGTTTCAAAAAACAAATTTTACACTTATTTGAAATACTTTGTTTAGTTTCATCTAATTTCTTTAAAGTTGTTTAAAGGTTTTATGATAGCAGTTAGTAGCGTAAATAAATAAATTGTAGAAAAATGAACATTTTACACAAAATTTAGTTGATCATGAGCTTTGTTAATTCAGTATTCTATGTGTTTTTTTTTAATATGAACAGTTTGTCAGCTTACTGTACAGTTAAAAGAATATTATCTAGTGTTGCATTCAGTTAACATAAAACGGTTGCCAAAAGATTAAATAAATAAAATTATCTAATTAAAAAAAAAACGAAGATCGCCTATGGTTGTTTTCCAGCCGGCACCTTATAACCTAGTACCGGGGTTGCTCGCTAATGGACTACCTAAGTCTGACGTCACAATGGGCGGGGCTTACAAAACCTTTCCAAACAAATCTGTTTTACGTGTATTTCTCAAATTAAGCAAACAGGATATTTTTTAAATTGTTAGTTTCAGAACACATACCATAAATCCATAACCCCAATAGTTTTATCAACTATTGAGGCTCCCGGTAAGGGTCTAAAATAAATATTTATTTGAAAATATATAAGAGAAAAGGAATTTTCAGACTTACCTCGTCAAGAGACCACTAATACAAAATTTTCGTCCTGTTGGACGTACAAAGAGAAAAAGGGAGATAAATGGCGAAGAGTTTACCAACGCTCTAATTTTGAGGCGGCCAAGGCCGGATCCATTAGGACTACAGTTTGGTTCTTGGAGTAGGTTAGATGCTTCCGCGCCCGGTGGATAGATGACGTGAGCAACATTATTTTGAATATTTACTCGGACTTATAATAATAAATTTTTTGAAACGATTACAAGCTAACCGAGTTATGAGTAAAAAAACAATCACATATTTTAGGAGATATCAAAACGCATATTGTGGAGCATTGTAAGATACACATAGTATGTTATTAAGGCACAGACATACTTTCAGACATGCAAACAAACTAATAAGGGGTTTGTTATTAATTATTAGAAATAAAATAAATTCATAACATTTTTATTAAAAAATTATTGTATTTATAGTTTTAATTAAAAAAAATACTACTATTCAAATTTCTTTACAAAAAGTGGTTTTTATAAGGATAGAAATTATGTGGTAAAAAGTTAAAACAGTACGGAAATCTAAATTTATTGTCACAATATAAGTAATTAAATAATTCAAAATTGCTTAAATTTACAATTATATGATGTTTTTCTCAAAGGGGTAGTTTTCTAATCTAAAAACTAAAAAGCAACCAACGGAACAATTTCAGTGGAGGGTAAGTATAACTTAAATTCAAACTTTTATGCAAATCAGTGGAGACAAGGTATTCAATGACATTGTTTTGATTATAACTATTCTAGGAGGTGAGATTTAGGGGTTAAACTCTGATAAAACCTTAAATTATGTTGTTTAATGTTAATAACGGAGAAGAAACAGATCACATAAAAATACTACGCGGAGTTAGACAGGGATGTATTCTATCGCCGTTGATATTTAATATGTACTCAGAAAAAATGTTTAACGAGGCTCTTTACGGAATAGACGAAGGCATCCTTCTAAATGGTGAAAGAGTAAACAATGTTAGATATGCCGACGACACCATGGTGATAGCAGATAGTTTAGAGGGACTTCAGAGGCTAATGGACAGAATAAACGAGTACAGTCAACAGTACGGACTAAACATTAATACCCACAAAACCAAACAAATGATTGTCAGCAAGGAGAATATAAATGGGGCTCATCTATACATTAATGGGACGCAGATAGAGCGAGTAAAACAGTATTGCTACCTGGGAACTATTATAAACGAACAGTGGAGCAATGTACAGGAAATAAAGTGCCGCATAGGAAAGGCAAGAACGGTCTTTAACAAAATGAGCGCCATCTTCAAAAGTCACAACATATCCCTGGATACAAAAATGAGACATTTGAGATGCTATGTTTTCTCTGTGTTGTTGTACGGGGCGGAGGCATGGACGCTTACAGACACCACTATTAAAAAACTTGAAGCATTTGAGATGTGGCTTTATAGAAGAATGCTGAGAATATCATGGACAGCAAGGATCACGAACAAGGAAGTTCTAGAAAAAATGAAGTTCTAGAAGAAGGAACCAGAGATTGTGTTTACGATCAAACGCATAAAATTGCAATATCTGGGACACGTTATGAGAAATCAGCACCGTTACTCCCTGCTGCAGTCTATATTGCAAGGTAAAGTCAAAGGTAAGCGAGGACCCGGTAGAAGGAGAATATCATGGCTGCGGAATTTAAGAACATGGTTTAAGAAAACCTCAACGGAGCTGTTTCGAGCCGCAGCGAGCAAGGTCATGATTGCCAATATGATTTCCAACATCCGAAACGGATAGGAACCAGAAGAAGAAGAAGAATGTTAATTGACATCCATTTACTTTATTAAAATATTATTTGAATCAATAACTTGCTTTAATTTACAATTATACGATTTTTTCTAATAGAGGTAGTTTTTGACCCTAAAAAATAATAAGCAATCAACGGCATAAGTCCAAAAGTGAAACGGACGGTAAGTAGAACCTAATGATCCTGAACCTGAATGATCTTTAAAAACAATTTAAGTGTGTGAGACATCAGGCTTATGGTACGGTGGTCGGTGCATTCTCTAGCATTTTTCTTTTTTTGGGAGACAAATGAATGTTGAGGTCAACCATTCGTTGGGTATGTCACCCGATTGATAAATTTTATTAAAAAGCTTTAAGAGGACATCAATGTACTCATTTTCTATTATTTTAAGGATATCAATAGGCAGTTGATCTGGCCCCGGGCTTTTTCCGTTTCTGGTGTTCTTTAGTGCATACATTATTTCTTCCTTTGTAATTTCTGCACTTGTTTCTCTGTCCTCAAAAGACAAGTCTTGTGGGTTTCCTCTTTCGTCGTCGAAGGGCTCTTCCATATACTCTTCACATCGTTTTAGTTTTTCGTCAGTCGTTATCATAGTATTTCCATTTTTATCTAAAAGAGTTGTATTGTGGTTTCTTTTTTGCAGTCCTGCCATTTCTTTAACCTTTTTATGTATGTTGAATAGGTCGTATTTGTTCTGAAGATCCTCTATCTCTTTACATTTTTCCTTATAGTAAGTTTGTTTTGTCTCTCTTATCTTTTTTCTGATTTCGTTGTTAATGATTTTGTAATTGTGACTGTCTTTGTTCTTGGCTTGTCTTCGTTGTTCCATCATGCCGAGTATCTCGTCGGTCATCCAATTGTCTTTCTTTCGTGTCGGTTCTTTTAATATCACTTTGCATGGAGCGAGGAGGCAGTTTTTTAGTGTTTCCCATTGTTCGTTTATCTCGTAAGGGTTAGTATCTAATTTATCAATGTTTTCGTATATTTTCTGTTGAAGTTTGATTTTTATATCAACTTCTTTCAGTTTTCTAACATCTAATTTTGGAGGTCTTTGTGGTTTTCTTATACGTTTAAGCTTAAGCGTAACATTAGCGATTAGTGGTAATTTGGTGGTGACACTGAAAATTAAACAGTTTCGCCGTCACGTTACTGGAGTAATACTGACAACACGATTTTGACGTCATTTTCTTATCTCTCTCTTTCATATTTATTGCAGAAAAATTATCTGGTTTCGTATTTTTTGCTGTTACTAATTGAATTTATATGGTCGTAAAGCTAGTGGCACTTATATGTTATAATAGCCTCTAATTGAAAATTTTTAATTGAAAATGCGATTATTTTAACGTTTCGAGTTTTACTGAAAGTAAAACGTTTAATAATAAAAAAGCGATGTTGACAATGAAAGTTAATTTGAAGGGAAATTGGACAATACGTTGTTGCTTTTAGTTGTTCAGTAGATTTCATCCTAAATGATAATTGCTATTCTGCAGGTGAAATTAGACAACGAAATTCGAGAGCACTTATTACTAAACAGACTATGAGTACGAGGGGTGTTTGAAACTTTTAGTTGTACAATACGCAATGTAAACCATATATTGGAACGTATATAAAAACCTGCCATTATTATAAATTTGTGGTGAATTGTGTATTAAATAATATTTCTATTAGTGTATAGTTGTATAGGAAAGAAGTCAATCCTCACAATCTTAAGTAAGCATTTTATTGAAATATAATTTCTAGACTACTGGTTTCGAGGCTTACAATGTGTGCCTTATGATCGGGCCACAGTACATAGGTCTTTGTTTTAAGAAAAACTAAAAGCTAAAAAACAACAACATAAAACAAAGAATGAACACATAAGACAAAAAACTAATTACTATTTTAATGGGAATAAACCACCATTACTAAAGGTTAAAATGAGTTTATAGACGTTTCAATTTCCACTTCTAAAATCGTTATCGTGGAAATTGAAACGTCAATAAACTTATTTTAAACTTCAATTGTGGTTCATTTCCAATTAAATAGGAATTACTTTAAGATGCCACAACAAAATAGCTTCAGAATAATAATACAAAAAATTTTAAAAACAAAATTTGAATCAATCAAGCAAACAACTGTAATCTTAATTAAGTAAACGAGTTGGTACCATATAAACTGTTAATTAAATGATAACTGTTAAAATTAATATAGTAAAAGGATTGACAATACCACCATGACGTAACATACAATACCACCTTCAGACATTTATGGCGTTTGTTTTAACCATCAGACTGTCTTCTTCTTTGGAGACAGACAGCAAAAGACAGACGTCTGGACAGACGTCTGTATTTTGCGGCATGTAAAAGATCGCCAGTGTTATTTATGCCTGTCCAGTTCGTTATGTTCCGTAGCCACGACATTTGTTTGCGACCTACTCCTCTCTTGCCTTCAATCTTCAATCATCAGACTGTACAATATAGTAATTGCTATGGAGTATGTACGTTGAATTTAAAATTACATATGTGCAAAGTTAAACGAAATATATGAAAATATGAAATTACATATCAGATATAAGAATGCTTTTCTATTATGTGTAATATTGCAACTGACCATCAACTCGAAATTTAAAAATTGTGTTTGTAATTTAAATGTGTGTGATATCGTTATAGTTTTAAAAAAAGGCAAAAAATTTTACTATATTAATTACTGTTTGGACAAAGACAATAAAAATTAACTAAATTCATCGGAGATAAAACCTCCTTTCTAATTACATATGGCTTGGTCACATAAAATTTAAAATAATATCACATATTTACATATCTTAATGAATGGGTTCCTTGAGGGTGTTGGTGAGTTGCAATATTACACATAATAGAAGAGCGCGTCTTGTATCTGATATGTAAGTCTTTTTTATATTTTCATATTATAATTTTTTTAAACTTTTTACATTACCTTTAACATTTAAAAAAATCGAAGCCTTCGAGATGTGGCTATACAGAAGAATCCTAAGGATATCATAAACGAACAAGATAGCCAACGAGACTGTACTACGAAGAATGGCGAAAGAAATAGAAGTAATGTATAGGATAAAAGGAGAAAGTTAGAATATTTTGGACACATAATGAGAAACATAATGAAAAACGGCGCTAAATACAGATTACTGAAAATAATCCTTTAAGGCAAATTATTCGAAAAGCGAGATATTGGGAGAAGAAGAATATCATGGTTAAAAAACCTAAGGAAATGGTTCTCCACAACGACAACCAATCTATTTAAAGCATCAGTTAATAAAATAATTATAGCCAGAATGATGGCCACTATTCGAAACGAATAGGCACCAAAAGAAGAAGAACTTTTTACATGTAATTTCAAATTTAAGATACATACCCTATATCAATTAACTGACTATATTGTACAGTTTCCATCAGATTGGTTACAACCAATGCCACAAATGTCTTAATGTATTGTATAATACGTCAATTCTTTTACTATATTAATTTTTACAGTTATTATTTAATTAACAGTATATATAGTACCAACTATTTTATTTAATTAAGGGTACAATTGTTTGCTTGATTGTTTCAATTTTGTTTTTAAAATTAGGTGCTCATGCTTTATTGCATGTTGTTTTGTAGCTTTTAGTTTTTGTCAAAACAAAGACCTATGTACTGTGGTCTAACAATGAGGCACATATTCTAATCCTCGAGACTGGTAGCCTAGAAATTATATTTCAATAAAAAAAACTTACCTAAATTTGTGAGGATTGACTTCTTTTTTATTCCATAATAGTCCGTGTAGCTGTCTGGTGGCTGATCTTGCTTGGCCAATCCTGGAGTGTATTTCTTCGCTACTTCCTGCTTTTGATGTTATTTGGACTCCCAAGTATTTGAAATTGTCTGTTGGTTTTATAGTTCCCATTTCGATTTGTAGGCTTTCTGGTTTTTCTCCTACAACTAAGTACTCAGTTTTTTGTATATTAATTGTGAGGCCCCATTTGGTATACTCATCTTCCAGTTTTATAAGCATGTAGCCTACATCACTCTCGTCTTCAGCTAGAATGGCTTGGTCGTCAGCGAAGTGTATCGTGTACAATCTATCATCTCTGATTGGGATGCCCATATTGCAGCACTTTCTTCTCCACACTGAGAGTGCCTCATTTAGATATATTTTGAAGAGTGTAGGTGCTATGCAGCAGCCTTGCTTTAGGCCCTTACTAATAGGAATTTCTCTAGTTAATCTATTTCCAGTTTTAATGTTTGCCGTCATATTTTTGTAGAGCTGTTGTACTGCTTGTATATTTTTTTTGCTTATTCCTTGTTTTTCCATTTCTACCCAAAGCATTGAAAGTGGTATACTATCGTATGCCTTTGTCAGATCTATAAAGACTATATGAGTCGAAAGGTTGTGGGCTAATCTTTTCTCGATAACTTGCTTTAGAGAGAATATACTGTCCATACAGGATCTGCCTGCACGAAAGCCATTCTGTTCTTCAACATCTGTCATCTCTTTTTCAATTTTGTTTTTTATTATTTTTCCATACAGTCTTGAGAGTGAATTTATGACACTTAGCCCCCTGTAGTTTGAACAATTCTTTCTATCTCCTTTTTTGTAGATGTTGTTAATATGTGCTTTTGTCCACTCCGGTGGTAAGTCGTGTCCATTATAGAATTAGGTGAAGACATACGCCAGTAATTCCCGTAATACTTGTGGGCTATGTTTTAATAATTCATTTGGTATACCTTGTGGTCAGCATGACTTCCGATTTTTTAGAGTTTGTATTGCATTCTCGACTTTCTGTACTGTTATTTCATCGTCTTCACTGAATTCCAGTTCATATGTTGTTGAACTGATGTTCGTGAATTGAGGTCTTGTTTCAGTCAAAAGTTGTGAGTAGTGTTCGATCCAAGATCTTTCTTCTATTAAATCTATTCTACTCGTTTCTTTTCTGTTTGTTCTCAGATTTTTTACCGTTTTCCATGCTTCTCTTGATCTTGTTGACCCTATATATTTGTTGAGTTCTTCGCATTTACTTTCCCAGGAAATATTTTTTGCTTTAGTTACTAAATTTTTTACTTCTCTGTTTGATCTTGCATATGTTCGTCTATCATCTGGATCATTTGTTTTTAGCCACTTTTGATATGCTTGTTTCTTGTTGTGTACTGCATTGGCGATGTCATTTGTCCACCACAATGGAGTATTCTTTCTGTTCTTTTGGATTGTGCCGAACGCTTCGTAAGCTGCTTCATTGATTTTATTGATTATCTCTTTATAGGTATTCTGGGCTGAGGAGTAGATCAGGTTTGCCAATTTTTGGCTGAGTCGCAGCTTATATAAGAATGATGTCGAGTCGTTTTGCAGTGCATCAATATTGTATTTAGGTAGATTCGATTCCAGGGGTTTTGATTGAGCTAGTTGGTTGTCATTTTGATGTAGTAGCCGAGGTCGATACTGTAGGTAACATTTTGATCTTACCATATAGTGGTCAGTTCCACACTCCGGTCCTCTTAATACTCTTATGTCTTTAACTTGTATGTGTGTTTCTTGTTTTGTGATGACATAATCTATAATTGACTTTGTGTTTCTCGTTGGTTGAACCCAGGTGTACTTATGTATGTTTTTATGTTGGTAGAATCCGTTTAGGATTTTCAGAGAGTGCTGTTTACAGAATTCGATTAAGTGTTCCCCATTTTCATTTGTTTTAGCGTCACCATATTTTCCTACGACTTTGTCATTTGTTTTTGTTCCTGTCCAAGCGTTAAAATCTCCCAACAACACAATTTCTTTGCGGCTATTTATATTTTCAATGAGTTCCGATAAGGTTTCGTAGAATATTTGTTTAGCTGCTTTTGATGCATTTTCTGACGGAGCATATATTCCAATAATCTCGAGGTCGTGCCCTTTCTACGTAATAGATACTCTAATAATTCTCTCATTGATCTGCTCCCAGCTTTTCAGGTTTTCTTTTAAGTCTTTTTTTATCAATATTGATACTACTGCTTGTGCTCTTTTGTCTTTCTCTACTCCACTATAAATATGTATAAAACCTCCTATGTCTTCACTACCTTGGCCTTTTTTCTTTGTTTCGGTAAGAACCGTGATATCTGATTTTATTTTCTTTACTTCTGCCATGACTTCATCTGACTTGGTTCTCCATCCTTGGATATTACATGTATTTATATTCAAAGTCCTTGTTCGTTTGCTAGGTCCTCTTCGTTTTTTCCCGTCCGTATTCCGAGGCTGGATTTTAGAATTTTTTGCAGTAAGTTTTTTCACGGGTGTAGAGGAGCAGGCCCTACGTCACAACTTCCTACCAGGAGGACCAGGATTTTCTGTTAGGGTTTACTCCCTTAGTCGAGAGAAGAAAAGTAGAGTGTAGTAGACAGAATTATAGTGACCCGTCCGCCCTTGGATTACCCTAATAGCCACTCGGGGTCGGAAAAAACAAGAGTTAGCCAAGAGAGGCCGATAGGAAAGATTAAAGACATTTCACTCAAGACACATTGCAAAAGAGCAAAATGTGAAGGCCCCTATGATCCGCCAGGTGCGTTTCATAAGCGTATGAGTCATGACAAAATAAAGGTGGGTCCGTATTTTTTTCAGCAACAAAAAACGTGAAAATCAGCCTTATTACCACCTAATTAAAAATAATCGTTACCCCTTTAGAATTTCTCTATTATTGTACACACCAATACATTATATACCATACATTTGGTATAACTCTAGAGTTTTTCTGCTTTAAAATCCTTAATTTTGAAAGAAAATCAGTTTGAAGTGAGAGCAGGATTTTTGTATTTTTACAAAGAATTCCTTTTTTTTTTCAAATAAATCGAAATCTGTTAGAGATTCGCCAAATTTGTAAGTATTGTAGGTTTAAAATGTAAATTTCCGAAAATAAAAGTCCATAAGAAAATAGTGTAAAATCGAAACGAATTATAAACCATAAAAATTACGACTGAACATGAATAAAATTGTCTAATATCTGGTATTAAATTTGGTAAATTTACTAATTCTGCCAAAACATCCTCTATACACTGGTGAGCATCAGGGGCCATTGATAAAAATAAGTTTAGTTCGAGCTTCAAATGAGATTGCAGCCCAAACCATGACACCACCACCTCCAAACTTTATTACATGGAACTTACAAGCTTGGGCATATCTTTCATTTCTCCGTGTCCAAACCCCCTCTTGTCCAACGCCAGACATCAAACAGAACCGCAATCCATCAGTTAAGAGAATTCGGCTCCAATCCTATATGTATATCCCAGTGTTGATGTTGTCGAGAACAATAATCGATTCTTAGAGTATCTGGGTTGTAATTCGGGAATAATAGCCTACCTTCTTGCCATTGGTCTTCTTTCATTGAGTCAACTTCTAACCGTTCTCTCACTTACATTCACATTTTGAACCTCGTGCAGACGTTTCTTGTACCAAATGCAGTGGAATGGCGATTTCTTAAAAGTTCCATCGCAATAAAATGATCATATCTTTGTAAGGTAAATCTTTTACGGAACTAGGTCAACGTGAGTATGTAGCAGTTGCGATAATAGAAAACAACAACATAAACGCCAACAAGCATAAATGATCGCAATAAATATTTAAATTGAGACCCAAATGAAACAGTGCATAAAACTTCCAATGAATTTTTAGTTTCAGAAATTTATAGGGTGACCACTCTTTTTTCCTTTCACTGTATAATATAGTTCTATCTGTAGTTCTATATGAGTTTTCGACTTTTTTGAACAAAAGAAAATTTTTTGTAAAAACACCAAAACTTCCTCTCATTTTAAACTAATTTTTTTTTCAAAACCAAGCATTTTAAACCTGCCAAACTGGAGGATACCATTAGTACATTAAAGTGAATTGTAAAGGGGTAATGACTATTATTAGAGTGATAATTAGCAGGGTGATTTTCAAATTTTTCGTCACAAAAAAAATACGGACCAACATTATTTATATTATATATGTATATATATATATATATATATATACATATATATATATATATATATATATATATATATATATATATATATATATATATATATATATATATATATATATATATATACATATATATATATATATATATATATATATATATATATATATATATATATATATATATATATATATATACTCGTAATATATAAATAATGGGATACGTCGTGATCATTGGACAAACCCGAAATGAAGCAGTTGAAGCTGTCACACGATTCAAAAATTAACTTCTGATTAACACTCAGAAAACTAAATAAATGCCAACTATATCAAGAACACACAAAATAAGTTAGAGGTGCTACACGAAACTATAGAAACGGTGGAAGAATTTTGCACTTTATGTATACTGGTTGACTGCAAAAACAACACATCCAAAGATATAAGAAAACGAATATGCGTGGCTAATTGCTGTTATTTTGGCGTAGCCCCTCAATTAAGAGCGAATAATATGTCAAGAGCAACAAAGCGCAAACTTTGTAAAATAATACTACGCCCAGTGCTCACTCACGGATCGGAAACATGAGCAATGACGACTCAAGATAAAGAGTTACTATGAATCTTTGAAAGAAAATTATTGAGGGCCATATATGGCAAAGTTAATAAACAGGGTCTGTGGAGAAGGCTAATTTCGAACTCGATAGACTTTTTGGTGATGCAGATATCGTAAAAACTATCAAAATAAACCATCTTAAATAGGTAGGCCACGTTATGCGGTTAGATAAAAGTGATCCTTCTAAAATAACCATGCTAAATAGACCACTATGAAGAAGAAGAAGGGGTGACCTAAACTCAGATATATGGACGATGGGCAGAACGATTTCAGAAAGATTGGAGTAAGGATATGGGGAAGACACTCGACAAGGAATGATGAAAGAATGTTTTGAGGCAGGCCAGGGCTCACGAAGGGCCGTAGCGCCAACTCATGCTGATGAATATTCTTCTCATAATTTCCTTGGATTGGTGCTAGAAACTCTAATAAAAAATATAAATAAAGTTTTTTTTAATCACTACAGAAAAGCTTCTATGATTTTTCCACGAAATGTTTGACGAAGAAGAACCAACTTTCAATAAACTATTTCTCAGCTTGTGTTGGAGCTATGGATACAGAATATTTAGTAAATAGAAAGTTGATTGAAGGGTTGAATGAAAATTTGGACGCCAACTATTTTTAGAATGAAAATAGTAAAATAAGATATAAAGTTAATAAATGAATAAAATCAAAAGAAATTGAAATAAAATAATTATTAAAAGAAACATAACTAACATGTGACGTTTGTAACCTTACAAATTCAATATTATCGTCTATTTAAAATATTTACACTCATTAAGATCGGCCAGTGGTAAATTGAGGGGCATTCACTTCCTCGGCTCATATGCTAACGCCAAAAGTAGAGTTGTTAAGAGTTGACACAAAGCAGGAGTACATTACTTTCTTCTCGTCGGCAGAATAAACGGCAATATGGAATTTGATGGCATAATACGGACAGGCCAAGAAATTAAAACGTATATTGAAAAAACTCTACAAAATATAAAAAATACTTCTATATTTAAACGAATGGGGCTAAAAACTTATCAAAAACATGAGTTTTTCACTACTAAACTGCAAAAACCTTTGAAAAAACTGCAATAGATTGGCGTCAGCGACCAACAAACGAAACGAAAAAAATAAAATCGGGGTGTTCGGTTCTTTTTATAACCGATAGCCAGAATAATTAAAATTTGAGTAGTAATATAGACATTCTAAGTCGGTACAGATTACACAACAGGTTTCAACTTAGACGAAATTGAATTATAGGGGGGAGCTCACATTTAAAGCGTAGTCAGCGGCAATATCACGCATTTTTCAAAATAGTCTAAACACAGACTGGGTTAATTATATGGGAAGTTAAAGAACGGCGTGGCTTGGTACAGTACCATCAAAAGTTTTATATAAGCTGTAGGAAAATAGAATACTACAAATGTGAGATAAATTAATAAAAATCAAAAGCTGGATAGGTGACGAATCGCGTGTCTCAAGAATATAAAGATAGTGGATTGTCAAAATATCATTAGTATTATTCAGATCCGATATGAACAACCGCACCTAATGAGAATATGGTAAAAATCTGCAAATACGGCAAGAGTTTTTCAGAATGCACTAGGTTTTGTTAAAAAAAAAATAAAAATATTCATAAAGGAACCTGGATGATACCTGGTACTAATAAATTTAATCAAATTGATCACATATTAATATCTAAGCGGTGGGCAACCTCCGTAACGGATGTTAGAACATATAGAGGCGCAAATTGCGATTCGGACCATTTCTTGGTTATATCGAAGATAAAACAAAGACTATCAATGGTAAGAAAAGAGAAAGGCGCCAAACAAAGAAAATGGAATACATATATGTTTAAAAATCCTAAAAAGAAGAATGAGTACCAGCAGAAAATAAAAGTAATATTAAATGAAAGAGGAGAACAAAACAACATTGAAGAAGAATGGAATATCATCAAAACGACAATTACAAATATGGCAAAGGAAACATTAGGTGAAACCTCAAGCCAAAGAAACGAGGAATGGTTTGACCAAGATTGCCAACAAGTAATAAATAGCAAAAATATAGCTAGACAGAAATGTCTACAAAGGGATTCCCGATCGAATAGAAAGGCATATGAAGAACTCAGAAAAGATGCAAAGAAAATATGCAGAAGGAAAAAGAGAGAAATGTTGAATAGAAAAATACAACAAATTACAAATTATAATAACAGAAGAGAGGCTAGAAAATTTTACAAGGAAATCAAGCAATGCACTCAAGGATACATAACAAGATCAACAGTTTGCAAGGACAAAAATGGGGCAATTATCAGCGAGAAAGAGGAAATAATGAAAAGGTGGAAGGAGCATTTTCAAGAGCTGTTAAACCCAGAAAAAGAACAAAACGAAGATGAAGAGATAATTCACCACACAGCAGAACAACTAGTTGAGCAACCAACATTGGAAGAAACGATAAACGTCATAAAACATCTAAAAAATAACAAAGCACCTGGCACAGATGGAATAACTGCAGAACTGATAAAGAATGGTGGACATGCGCTATGGAGGCGTATCCATAAACTAATCGACCGCATATGGACACTAGAAGTCATCCCAAAAGATTGGAAAGTGAGAATCATACTTCCTATGTACAAAGGGGGAGACAAACGACTCTGCAAAAATTATAGGGGCATAACAGTTTTAAATGTCATCTACAAGATATTATCAGGAATTATATATAGCCGCCTGGAATCGTTTTCGGAGGAGATTATTGGTGAATACCAATGTGGCTTCAGACCAAAGAGGTCAACTATAGACCAAATACATATGTTAAGAGGTATACATGAAAAATGTGTTGAATATAACATACCTATTTACAACTTGTATATCGATTTCAAACAGGCGTTTGATGGAGTAGATCGACAAAAGATGTTAAAGCAACTATCTATGTTAGGGATACCCAATAAGTTGGTTAAACTTATACGAATGACTCTGGAGGGTTCCAAAGCTATGGTGAGAATAGATGGAGATATGACGCAGGCCTTTGATATTGAAAATGGAGTTAGACATGGGGATGCCTTATCAACAACACTTTTTAATCTAACTTTAGAAGCTGTTGTTAGAAAACTGGATATAAACGGCTGTATTAATACAAGATCTATGCAAATATGCGCATATGCGGATGATGTTGCCATAATAAGCCGCAACAAAAGGGTATTAAGCGAAAAAGTTATAGAACTGAAACGAGAAGCTGCTACGTTTGGTCTATATATAAATGAAAGCAAAACAAAATATATGGAGTGCACAAAATCGAATGAACATGAGAATCTGAAGGTAGACAACCATACCTACAAATATGCCTCCACTTTTCCCTACCTAGGCTCAATAATAAATGACAACAACATCAGTCAAGAAATACAAGCACGGATTCTTAGCGGTAATAAGTGCTTTTATGCATACAAAGACTTAATGAAAAGTAAGTTACTCAATCGTGAGTCTAAGCTGAAAATCTACAAAACAGTAATTAGACCAGTGGTCACCTATGGATGTGAAACGTGGACCCTCTCAACCACTGATGAAAATCAACTGAGAATATTTGAGCGCAAAATACTAAGGAAGATATTTGGACCAACCCAATGCAGCGATAGTTCGTGGAGAATTAAAATGAACCACGAGCTGGATGAACTAATGCATTGTACACTGACTATTGTCAGATTTGTAAAGTCACAAAGACTAAACTGGCTTGGTCACCTAGAAAGAATGCCAGATAATCGAGCTGTAAAAGTAGTCCAGAGATGGAAGCCCCAAGGAAACAGAACAAGAGGAAGGCCCTGTAAAAGATGGATAGAGGACGTAGAGAGGGATCTTAAAACCATGAACATCAGGCAGTGGCGAAGGAAAGTATCCGACAGGGCAGAATGGAAGAACATTGTTAAGCAGGCCAAGACTCACAAAGGGTTGTAGCGCCATTAGAAGAAGAAGAAGACTAGGTTTTGTTGTTGACGCGTAGTTCAAAAGAACAAGGCAACGTTTTTGAAATAAAAGTACTTTGACAAGAAGTAATGTTAATATCAGCAATGTTTTTAAATATATTTTATGTTTTTCCAATAATTTACAGAGCAGCACTCGTACATATAAAATTCTAGTCTTGATGCCAATCTTATCTCTATGCTTGAAAAGGTTTACGAGATTTGCATGCAGAAGAATATTAATAAAATAGTATTAATAATAATAATCTCTTTAGTATGTAGGTAACGTGTATCACTAGCAAGTAGCAAATATTATTTGGCGCATTTATATGCACATTCTATTATATTACATTAACCTATATTCGTTAACATAAATTTACATGTAAGTGCTTAATTAATGTTCATTACAATTTTCGATATCCACTAATTAGCTTAACCGGTAATGGATCCTTTTGTTGTTAATTATGAATTTTAGTATTTGATATTCATGTAAATATTATATGCCAATTAATACAATAAGGGAAGTTAACTACTAGGTAATATCAATAATACAGAGGCTCATAAATTTAATCAATCAAATTTTAACAAAGATTGCTTGTACAATTCAGCTGTAAAAAAATAGCGAAGTTTTAAGACGCAAACACGGGTCAATATATGGGCTTACCATTTTAAATAAAAATAATTCAGTGTACTCCACTCGTCAGAGACTAAAATGCCACTAAACTTTTGAAAATGCAAAAGTATTCCAATATTTCAATCACTGAGGAGGGATTTCTGTGTCCACACGTCTTTTATGAGCTGCTGTAGTAAGTGCCATGTGGCCACGTTCTTTCTAAAGTTCTGCTGGAAAATTATCTATTCCAAGTAATTTGTTTCTGTCTAGTTTTTTAACTGCGTCTTTAACTTTAAGAATCTTTGGTGGTTCCTCTTCCCTCTCCTGTGTTCCACTTACCTCATATCTTTTGTCTTTCAGGTTTGCTTCTTCTTTCTCTATATTAAGTACCTGGTTAAAGTATTTCACCCATCTATTAAATACATCTTTTCTTGTTGTTAATAGGTCACCAGTCTAACTTCTGCAATGGCTTGTGCTCTGAACTGTGCTCTCAATTATTTCTCTCTTTTGTTAAGGTTTTAGTGGTTTTGTTTTTTTTTTTTTGTTTAGCCTCTTTTCTTCCCTTCTCTTTGTCCGGTAATTCTCTACAGTTGTTCTAGTTCGTCGGGTAAGCATCTTTCTGTAGCCTTTATTTGTTCGTTCCATCTGTTCATTTTCAATCTGTTCCATTTTATCTGTTCCATCTTTCGCTGCTGCTTCAATATTTTCGTTTATTCTGGTCCAGTAGAACTCTATATCTTTCTGGCCTTCTTCATTTACATGTTGATTTCTTAGCCTGTTGGTGATGTTTTCCGAGTACCGTTTTGCAATTGTTGCATCTTTCAGCTTCTGCACATTCCATTTCTTTTTATTCATTTTATTTTCTTTGCTGATGTTTAAATTGTAGTCCTCAATGATGAGATCACTAGTCAATGATCTGAACCTATGTTTTCGCCTCTATAACTTGCATTATATTCTTGCATTCATGTCACCTAACACAATCTCATTTCTGGGACATCTTCTGTAGGCTTGCTCTAGCTCTTCAAAGAACTCTTCTTTTATTCTTTCTGGTTTGTCATCAGTCGGGGCATGTACATTAATCAAACTGTAATTGAAAAATTTTCCTTTTAAGCGTATTTGACAGTAGGCTTTAAAGTCGATAATAGGGCCTTTTGTTCTTTGATTTACAATAAATTCCACTATATCTCTGTGTTGACTTGCATGGCAGCTATAATATATGGGATATGTTTTTTTGTCAAGAGTGCTAGTTCCCGTCCACCGCATTTCCTGCAGTGCTGAATCATTTACTTTGTACGTGTTTACTTCTTCTTCTTTAAGTTCCATCTTCTATCGAAGGATGGAAATCATCATGGCTATGCGGACTCTGTTGACTGCCGCTCTAAAAAGTTCTGCACTACTGCATTCAAACCATTCTCTTAAGTTCTTAAGCCAGGATGTTCTTCGTCTTCCCACATTTCGCTTTCCTCGGATTTTGCCTTGCATAATAATGCCTATTTTTGCCCTCTCATCACATGTCCTAAGTACTCAAGTTTTCGTCTTTTGATAGTTAATATTATTTCCGCCTCATTTCCTATCCTTCTAGTGACTTCCACGTTTGACATTCTTTGAATCCATGATATTCCTAGAATTCTTCTGTAATACCAAAATTCAAAGGCGGCCAACTTATTCAGATGGACTTATTTTAGTGTTCGCGCTTCCAAGCCATAAACAAGGGTAGAGAACACTTAACATGAAGCATTCTCAGGCATAGTTCTAACCTTATATCCCGACAACAAAGAAACTTTTTAGTTTAATGAATGATGCACGTGCTATTTCAATGCGTGTCCTAATTTCTTTGGTTTGGTCTACATCTGATGTTATCCATGTTCCTAAGTATTTATAGTTATTAACACTCTCAATTGCAGTACATTCAATAGTCAATTGGATATTTGCATATGCATATTTAGTCATGATCATGCATTTAGTTTTCTTTAAATCTATCTTCAGTCCGTACTCATGACAGCGTTCATTAAGGCGTTGCAATACGTTCTGTAAATCATTGTTGTTATCCGTTATTATTACTGTATCGTCTGCAAAACGTAAGTTATTCAAAACTTCTCCATTGATAGATATACCTTCTATTGAGACTGAGAGCGCTTTTTGAAATAACGCTTCACTGTAGACATTGAAAAGTAGTGGGGACAGCACGCAACCCTGGCAAACTCCTCTCTGTATTTTGATATTTTGGGTGTCCTGGTTGTCAACTCTTACCTTGGCAGTTTGATTCTAATATAAATTAGATATAATTTTCATATCAAGACTGTCAATATTGTTGCTTTGTCTTTGTCTTTTGCTCTTGCTCTGTCTAGTTAAAATGTGAGTGTTCCAACTCCGTACAGGGTTCGGATATTCCATGTTCCTAATTTCAACTCCATTTTTCGTTTGCAGAGTAGTCGTCGTAAGTTCAGTCCAGCTAATAGTTCCTTAGATTCTATAATTAAATGCTTTTTTACAGGAAGAGGTTGTTGGCCTCAAGCTCAACCCCCAACTTGGAGAGTCAGGGACTCTTATGTTGGGGTTGCCATACCTTAGTCTGTTTTGGTTCACGGGTGGTATTTTTTTTTCTACCTACCCGCCGGTCCTAGGACGAGTTAGGCCGTTCCCCTATCGACCAACTGGGGACCACGAAATAAATCACAATGCCTGTAATTAAAATCAAACGTTTGTTTTAATGTTTCGACCTACAGTTTGGAAATCATTTTTAGAAGAATAACTTGTAATATATAATAAATATAATAAATTGACACAACCTGTAAAATATACTGGTTTTATCAATTAATTATATTAGTCAAATTCTATTATAGTAGAAGACCTTAATGGTCACTTTCATATTAGCTCAGTTACTTCAAGAAAGCGTCCAAACCAAAGAACAAAAAATGAGATTGATTTTATAATATCAAACCGGAAAGATATAATATATAGTTCAGGATGTAACAGTTTTGAATAAATTTTTAATACGAGGTGACCATAGATTAAGTACAGCAAAAACCAATTTTTAACACTGAAGTCAAAAGTAAAAAGACTTAGCGAAAATCAGCATCAATGAAATGAACAATAAGAATATTTAAACATTGAAATAAGCTGAAACGAAATACTGTCCTTGTGCTAAAAATAAAAACAAAAAATTAAGCCACAGCACAAAACATCTTCTAGAGGAAAGGAGAACACTTAGAGAATATCAGGATCATAACAAAAATAAACGTAGAATCTTGAATAAGAAAATTAAAAATGAAGTTAGAAAGGATCTGAGATGATACAATACGATGGAAATAACTAGAGTAATAGAAAAAAACAAAAGCTTAAATGTACTCAGACAGAACATGTCGATTGACAGAAAAAACTTAAGAATTATAAATTAAGAAATGAACAAGGGCGAATCATTGAGTATCGACATCAAATTATGAACAGTATAGAGAGTTTCCATATCCAACTGTATAAAGAACAGAAATGTATCCGGAGTGGATTATTACAAAAAAATAAAAAAATTTTACCGGACATAACACAAAAATAAAGTTCAAGGGTCAGTGCAAAATTATCGACCTCAGAAACTACAAGCCCATAAGTTTACTTCCCATATTTGTAAACTATTTACAAAAATAATTACGAAACGATTAGAAAATAAATTGGAATTTTATCAGCCCATAGAACACGCGGGTTTTAGAAAAGGCTACAGAACAAATGATCACGTACTGATCATAAAAAATCTTGTAAAATATATACAATACATATACATACATATACATAAAAATGTACTGAATATAACAAACCAATAGCTTTAATATCTGTTGAATATGAAAAGACCTGTGACACCATAAATCATCAACAAATGTTAGAAGCCTAAAAGCTAGTGTTAGAGTGGGTGATCGTCAAACTCAGAAATTACCTATACAACGTGGAGTACTTCAGAGGGACACCATATCACCGAAACTGTTTACTACGCCTTTGGAATATATATGTAAAAGGTCACCTAAGGTAAGTAGTCACCTAAGGTTTGCAGATGATACTGTGCTAATAGCTGATAGGATAGATGAGACCAAAGAATTTTTAAATCAGCTCTACCTTTCCTCGCTAGAAGGGGCATTGAAAATAAATATATTTAAAACCCATATAATGACAAATCTTGTGGTTAGCGAAGATATATGCATAGGAACAAGATCCATAGATCAGGTACTGGCCTATAAATATAGTCTAGGTCACCAGATTCACATAAGAGCAGATAACTAAACCGTTGAGCTTCTCCCTCGTATAAGACTGACTTGGGCAGCCTTCAGCAAATTAAACTACGTTTTCAAATCGTCCGACATACCAATATATCTTAAATGAAATCTTTAATCACTATGTTTCTCCAATGTTAACTTACGAAGCAGAAACGTTGACTATGACAAGGATAAAAATATCCGTGTGACTCAAAGGGCGATGGAGCGTACTATGTTGGGCGTTTCACTGCGAGACAAGATTTCAAATCGCCAGCTACGACAAAGATCAGGAGTAGTTGATGCTATAGAGATAATAGCAACACTGAAGTGAAACTGGGCAGGTCATATAGCTCGAATAACAGATAACAGGTGGACAAAGCGGATACTGGAATGAAGACCGAAAGATGATTCCTACCGAAGCAGAGGTCGTCTGAATTCCAACACATAATCTGAATTTCTTTAGGTCTCTGTCCATTTGTTATAGATATTATCGAAGTATTATCGAAAGCCCCCTCTATATCCAAAAATGCTTCCAGAATCAGCTATTTCAGCTATTATTAGCTATTTAATTGTGTTCTCCACTTTTGCTACGAGTCTGTGAAGTGCTCTTTCGATTAAATTTCCAGCTCTATAAGTATATTGTTCTTGATGTATGGGACTGTTTACCATGCCAGGTTAAGGAATGAAAATTGCTATAAGTTTCCTTCATCCTTTAGGTATGTACTCGAAGGCTACACTACTTCTGTATATTGCATATTCAGCAGTACAAGGTTTCCAGTCCCTTTTGTAATAACACTGGATAAATAAAATCCATTCCTGGAGATTTATACGTGTAAGCATGAGTTTATTGCCCATGCTACTTTTTCATGGTTTACAATTTTTTTGACTATCGGCCAGTTAGTTCGTAAGGCTCACTGCAAAGCCTAGTTACCTGATGATCCCCCATCAATTGGTCATTCAACTATTTGTGGTCCAGAAGGAAGTGCACCTCGAAGAGCTCTTTAACCGTGTATCTTCCTGTATTGATATACTCGCTCTTATTATTTAGGAGTAAGTTGGTTACAGTGCCGCTCCATGGGAAAACTTGAGGCGTTTGAGATGTGGTGTTATAGACGGATACTGAGGATCTCCTGGGTGGACCGAATAGCAAACATTGAGGGGTTCTACGTCGAATGGATAAAACATGTGAAATTATATCCACAGTGAATCAACGCAAGCTAGAATATCTTGGACATATAATGCGAAACGATCATAAGTATAACCTGCTGCAACTTATATTACAGGGAAAGGTCTACGGAAAGAGGGGACCAGGAAAAAGAAGAATATCTTGGCTCCAGAACTTACGAAAATGGTTTTCCTTGACCACTTCAAGACTAAGCTCAGCTTACTAACTCAGCAGAATTGCCATGCTAGTAGTCAACATCCGTAACGGATAGGCACCACAAGAAGAAGAAGTTGGTTATATTTTTTCCTTTGAGAGCACCCTTTGAAGTCTAGCACTAGCATGAGTGCTTTCAATTTCCTCACAGTGCTTCCTTCATGTATCTCTCTTGACTTTCCTTATAGCCATATAGTATTCCTTTCGGGTGGTTCTGTATTCTTTTCACTCGCCGTGTACTTTGCCAGTAGATCAGTTTTATATTTTTCCCCCTAAACCTTTGACCGCCCTTTGGTCTACCCAGGGCTCTTATACAAGAGCTATATCAAACGTACCCTCAAACGCTATAAGCAATGCCAAAGCTACTTTGCAGTGTTGGAGGTTAATCTAAATTACCCTTAGCTACATTTTTCTTGACTTACAGGTATCTGAAGGTTACCCTACTAAGTCCATAGTAAGCTTGTTAGTTCTTTTTCTTCAGATTCCTACAGGACTCTTCATCTATAGAGAAAGCTAGCAGCTCCCCCTTCTCCACTTTCCTGTTTAACAGGAAACAGTTCTCAGCTTCGGATTCAGATGCTGAAGACACTTCCTGATTACCTGTGAATCTATGGCTCAGGGACAAAGACCAGAATCCTTAAATTCTAGTGTCAAACATACCCCCTCTTAGAGAGTGCTTTTTAATCGCCTTCCTGAGCCAGTTCTTTGTGACCTTATTTTAACATACCTGCATTAAATGAGGATTACTTAAATTAAGGAACTCTGACACTGCCGTAAGTTTCTTTAGCAAGTCTGCCTATTTTTGGCTCAATGTGGAATCGGGATGGCGTGTGTGTATCAGTGCCGTCCTGGTGCCCCTTGCCGCCACCTTGCTGTACGTCACCATTTTTGAAATAATTTTGTACTACTTGGTCTAGTTCTTGTCACTTTTACCAGTCTTTTATCCCCAATGCTTCTGTCCTCCTCCTGCTTCTTAGGTATATTGTTGTTTACGCCACTTTTTATCTTCTTGTGAGGATTTTTATCCTTCCAAGTATTTTTCTCTAAAGTCCGGTATTGCTAATCCCATCGGATAATTCTGCAAAGGTCCGGCTTCCCTCTACTTCTTGTTTACTGTGAGAGTTAATGGTTTCCTTGAGTGTTAAAGCCAAGGAGGTATTGGTTACTGCCTATCCCCTCCTCGGTGTTCGTGAAGACTCTACGTGTAAGAGTTAGTGATATCTGACTCCCTTTTCATTTGGTAATTCTTTTGATTTGATTAAGTTTACATATATATATATATATATATATATATATATATATATATATATATATATATATATTTGAGTTGAGAATTTATTACTCGACGTTTCTGCACCCATTTTGGAGCCATTATCAAGAGTGATACGGTTCGGTTCCAGTTCGGGGTCTCAATCTGCCTACTCCCTTCACTCGAGACGTACCAGTATCGTGTTCTGTATTGCAAGAACTGTCTCTCGGTACTGAGGTCTCAATCTGCCTACTCCTCAGTGTAGACTGCAAAAGTCGAGAACTAAGTAATTTTCATTCATCTTCTGACCGCGGAAATTTATTATATATATATATATATATATATATATATATAAATATTTATATATATATATATATATATATATATAATAAATTTCCGCGGTCAGAAGATGAATGAAAATTACTTAGTTCTCGACTTATGCACTCTACACTGAGGAGTAGGCAGATTGAGACCTCAGTACCGAGAGACAGTTCTTGCAATATATATATATAAATATATATATATATATATATATATATATATATATATATATATATATATATATATATATATATATATATATATATATATATATATATATATATATAAATATATATATACACATATATATATACGTATATATATATATATATATATATATATATATATATATATATATATATATATATATATATATATTATATTCCTTCGGCCTTCCAGGTATTAAGTTTATCGTATGATTTGTATAAGCTTCTGCTTTAGTTTTTGCTACCGCTACTTCGTTTTTGTTTTGGCGAGTTTATAGTTTTGGAGATCTGTGTCCTACCTTATTTTGATACTGTTTATAAAATTTCCTCTTCTCCTTTATTTTTTTTAAACTTCGTTTGACCACCACCAGGTACCTTTATTCTCAAACTTATTTTCTAAGGTCGGATATAAATCGATATAATATAATAATAGTCTCCCGTTTTATACCGCTTCGCGGCTTTGGGAGTATAACAGGGTAGTCTGCTATATCTAGGGCCTACGGTATACAAGGAAGGTAACATGGCCAGTGCTACGCTTCAACCGCCTATTATTACCCCTGGTTTTACCCAAGGTACTCATTTTAATTCAGGCTGAGTCGACCTGGGGCCTATAGACATTTTTTTTTAATGTCTAGTTGTTCTTGCCGGCGGCAGGATTCGAACTCCGGACCACCGGCATGCGAGGCAAGCATCCTACCGCTTGCGCTACGCGGGCCCTAAATCGATATAATAAAAGTTATAATTTATTTTAATATCAAACATAAACAAAATTTACACTTAACTGAACATATTTTGCTAATTTTAGGGATGGGAATATTCAGCAGCTATGTTCATTCTTATTAATACGCTGGCTTTGATATTTATCTGCTACGCTTATGTCAGAATGATAAACGAGATTAAGTCCAGTGGGGTCGCCTGTAGATCAACGAGACAAAGCCAAGATACAGATAAAGTTGCACAACGATTTGGAGTTATCGTTTTTACTGACTGTCTTTGTTGGTTTCCCATTGTGTTGGTCAAAGTAATAGCTTTAGCAGGTGAGTAATAATTATGTAAATTACAGAATCTTATTCAAAAAGTCAATAACGTTTGTTAACACTCATAAGAGTCTTCGGCACAAGTCTGCTATAGTTTACCCAACTGAGTAATATCCATTACTTAGAACTCACGACTCATATTGATATACCGAACGTTATAATGAAAAAGTATCTAATTATCGAGGAAAAATAATTACTATTTAAATGGGAATAAGACACAATTATAGGTTAAAGTAAGTTTATTGACGTTTCAATTTCCACTTCGGAAATCGAGAACGCTGCTGCCCTTTATCAGGGAGAGATAGAAAAGAAGTAACTAAATTTTGAAAGGATAAAGGGATGGGACATGTTTTATCTTAGTGAGGAGTTGAGAGTAAAGCATGGCTTGCGTGGGCAGGGTCGCTTTCTTGATGTAGAACTATTCTCTACTGGGATTGTAAAAAAGTATCTACCCGCTACCCATGCTAATATGGTTACCTTTTCTAAATACTTTTCCTTACACTTAATTTAGTTTATGTGTTGGTTACTTATTTGTTTTTAGTTAACTATTATCACTTTTGTTTTTTCTAGATTTTCTCCATCCAGGTATTAATCAGTTTTTGCATTTAATTTTTTTGATTTTGCATAAGAATCACGTCGTCTGCATAGAGAAGATCTCAACCTTGTACCGGGTGTAGGTTCCTATACCCTATAATTGTATCAATATTGGCTTCCTTTTCTCGTATTCTCTTTAGTATTTTGTTTATTATAATTGTGAATAAGCGTAGACTCAAACGCTGCTCTTAGATCTAGGAAAATTTCTTCGTTCTCCTTCAATCTTGTCTCTGTTACCATTCTTACTACGATAATGTTGTCATTTACTGGTCTTTCTGGTCTTAATGCCGCTCAACGTAATTTTCCAATATGTACTCTAAAATTTTTGTAAATAGCTTGAAACATACCTACTTGTGCGAGTCATATTGCATTATAGTTTGATCTGTTTTTTATGTATGGATATTATTAAGTGGTTTTCATAACTTTTGTGGATCATCTCTATTATCCACGTTACTTTTAGTATAGTCTTTAACCATTCTATTCCTTTCTTGCCTAGTTATTTTACCATTTCTGGTGCTAAGTCGTCTTCTTCGCAAGTTTTTCCTACTTTAATGGTTCGTATTGCCTCTTTCACTTCTTCTTGTCCTATTTCTAGACTGTCATGTGAATATTCCTTTTAAATATATCCCGTTCCATACTGTGTTTTGTAAAATTTTTCTTGGCAGAATTTATTTCATATTTTTAGTAATTCCTCTTTCTCAGCCTTTAGTTGGTTTTGACTGTTTATTATTCCCCCCGATTATCTCAGCACCAACAACATTTTTATTTCTAAAAATGTTACCAACCGTTCACCGTGCTTCGGAGGGGAAGTTAAGTCGTCGGTCCCCCTGGAGTAGTGTGCATCGACACTAAAATACGCAAGAGAAGGTAAAGAAACAAAGATAGAAGGAGGCACAGAAAAAAATTTGGATGAAAATCGTACGATATTAGTTAAAGCTCACAACAAACTCATATTTTGAACAGCTAAAATATATATAAAATGTCTATAAAATAAATATTATCACATTGATTTCGAATCATTCCGAGGATATCATCAATAATGTTCTGAAGCTATTTTCTTGTGGCATTTTAAATTAATTACTATTTAAATGGGAATAAGCCACAATTAAAGGTTAAAATACGTTTATTGACGTTTCAATTTCCACTTCGGAAATCGTTCTCAAAATACAAACATTAGTAAATTAAACAAATTTTGTTTTTTGTTACTTAATGAAAAATTCTTCTAATAATTTAATTTTATCTGACTCATCTATATTGACAATTCAGACATACCTTATACATTTTAAAGTAGACGACTTTAAAATGATATTGCCAATATTGTTGAGTTGCGTTCCTGGGACGACTTTACTTATAAGATAGTTCATTCGATTACATGAAATCAACTTTAACTTGAGAATATCCGTCAGAAAAGATCATAATATGTATAGTACATCCACTAATAATTTTCCAACATAAACATGCCTGATTCTGGTATCAAAGAGACCGCCTTTCAAATCAAGGTTGTCAGACATATTTCCTAAAATTCCTAAGGTTATATTTAAAAAATATGCTCTATTCTCTATTCGTTATTATTCAATTGCTAGTCAACGAACGACACTCTTAAAAAATAATATGAACATATTCTCAAAAAATATATCTATAAATTAATTAACTAGGTACTAATATTTCCATGGACTCTTCACTAATGAATTAAAGCAACCGTGAACTTTGTATATATTACTTATACTCTAAGTAATTTTCGAATATCGGCAACATTGTAGTCTGGAGAGAATTTGAACCTTCCGTCCATATCGATGTTGCCATGTTGGTGAATTTAGCGGTAATACTTTTATAGATATAATGATCGACTTTTAAGAAATCAGACAACTTTTAAGAATCCAAGTTCTCAAAAACGGTTTGAAGAATTGTATTATTTTTTTCCAAATGTCATTGATTTTATACCTTACCTGGAAACATAAAAAATTGCAGATATATTAATATGGTATTAAAGTTATATTCACTAATTTTAAACTCATGCATTATGGCAACAGCGAAGCGCAAAGCTATAAATCGCAATGAACACCTGTTTGTCTGGCTATGTGACACCCTAAAATATTTCCTTTTGCAGAGGCGGAGGCTTATTATAATGATTATAAGGCAAGTAATATTATATTTTTCTAGGATGGCATTTTTTAAGATGCGTCAACTTCTGTGTTACCAATAAATAATGACAATTATGTTAATGACAGCTCCGAATTAAAAAATAAAGATTTGCACGTACAATCCCAAAGAATAGTCTTAAATATGTATGAGTGTTTGAAAAAAGAAAATATTGGGATGGCTGATAATGCAATTGTTCTAATTGTATCTAATGCATTGCTATTGTCGGCCAAAAATATAACAAAGTCTTCTGCCGATTATCACGAAGATATGACAGCCGATTTATTTGAAAAGTGGTTTGTTGAACAACTCTTGCCCAATATTCCGCCGAATTCAGTGATTGTTATGGATAATGCTTCGTATCGTTCCCGCATATTAAATAAAATACCTAATAATAACACGAAAAAGGACGAAATTTTAAAATTTATGCAACTTAAAAACATCACTGTTCCTAAAAAGATTCCAGTAAAGAAAGAATTAATTAGAATTATCAAAAGTCGGAATTTTAAAAACGAATACGTTATTGACACCATTTGCAGCAGGCACGGCCATACTCTTTTGCGATTACCCTCATACTATTGCATTTTTAATCCAATTGAAATGGTTTGGGGTACCGTAAAAAAACGATTGCGAAAATATAATCAGTCACCAACATTAAGCGCAATGGCCATTGAGAATATTCGAGAAATAATTAGTGGCATTAATAGCGATGTGTCTAAAAATTGCGAAGCTCATGTTGTAAAAATAGAAAACGAATATCCTGTTTTACCGGCAATAGCACCAATAGTTATCCAACCTGGGAACGATTCGACTTCAGAAGACTCTGACGATTCTTTTCAGTCCTTCTAATTAATTTCTTTACAGCTATCGCGATGCATCTTGAACACTAGTATTCATTATTATAAAGTGTGTCGCATTTAAGATGAAGACACCTCTATATATCAGCTACTAAAATACATACAGATTTGACATTTTGCACAGTCATACATGTTGATAGTGCACATTTTTTTAAGATAGTCATCTGAAATTTAAATTTTAAACGCGGCTTACTGCGAATCCACAAACAGGGTAAATTTTCGATATTTTGCTTCGCGTTAGAGAAATCGGAAAAACTTATTTGGAAAAGTTGTTCCACTTATTGTAACCGCATACACCAAATTTCATGACAAAATTCGCAATTTTAGTTTTTCAGTATTATTTGTAATCTCGATCCTAAATCTACAATTGGCTGTCTAAAGATGCATCTCGGGACAGCCAACTGTCCGTTTTACAATCCTGACTACAATTGAAGAGCTTATTTCCAAAGTGTCTTAAATCCATATAATAAAATCCATGAAATTACAGATTTTCATACAAATTGAACATACAAATTATACAATTTTACAATTTTCATATGCACTTTTAAATGGTAAATAAGAAGTTGTTTTGGTACATATAACTTTATTCTAGACTTGAAGAAATCTATAAAGTTTAAAAAAAGAAAATTAAAAGAATCGAAATTTTGGATTTAAACACTTTGGAAATAAGCTCTTCAATTAATGAAAAAAGTAAAAGTGCGAATTTTGACATAAAACTTTGTTATGTGGGGTTATAATAATATTTGGAACATCTTTTCCAAATAACTTTTTCAGATATCTCTAACTCGAAGCAAAATATTGAAGATTCACCCTGTTTGTGCATTAACAGTAGGCCGTGTTTAAAAATTAATTTTCAGTTGACTATCTTAATTGCTGGATAGACAATCTTTTAAAATTTTCTGACAGAATGAGCCATTATTTACAGATAATTGTAAAAAAATATTATGGTTTATGTAAAAACTAAATAATAAGTCCAATATTCTTATAAATCACTAAAATTAACAAGCTTTAATTTGAAAGAATTAATTTGTTATTTATACGATGTTGTGAGCCCGCTCCCATTTGAAAAAAAAACTGATTCTGTCCTTTGAAGAGTCCTATTCAAAAATGCCCCGTTTAAACAAATCGAAGGTTGAAGGGTGCCGGACATTTTTGCCGGAAACAATTCAAATTCAAAAGATCACCTTTTCTGCTACGGAAAATATTGCTCCGATTTCTCACCAAAATCAATGTTGAGACTTTAGTTTAGATACTCTTGAATCTCAAAAATACTCATTTACATATTTTTCAAGCCTCGAAAATGTATATTAGGTATCGCATTTTTCGGATTTTAAATCGCCTATATCTCCAAAACTATTAACTTTTGAGAAAAATGACATAGATCTTATTTAGAGTCACCCAAAAACCTAAAAAATATTTTTTGGAGCACAAAAGGTGATATTTTGAATTTGTTTAAAAAATTGTTTAAACATTTTCTGCCCAAAAATTGAGAAATTTTCCTAAATATGATTATGTACAAATTAATAAAAATTATATGATTTTTCTTGAAATATGCGTTTGATAACTGATCCCTTTTCTTAATTTCCACGGTCGGCCAATGGTCGGCATTGGCATCAAAGAATCTCAAAAGCCGACGCTTGGCAAACTGACATTGGAAAAAGTATAATTCGTCTTTAAAAAGACAAATACATGCCATGATGACAGTAAAATTATCATCTTAGTGATTCCATAGTAAATTATGAGGGAAAAACCAGGAAAAAAACGTAAGTATTTGATCGTGCATTTAGTTTACCTTCAATAAACACCAAATTCCGATTTTATATGTTTGTTATTTAAATTTATTTACTATGGAATCACTAACAGGAGAATTTTACTGTCATCATGGCATGTATTTGTCTTTTTAAAGACGAATTACATGTTATGATCTTTTCTGACCGATATTCTCAAGTTAAAGTTGATTTCATGTAATCGAATGAACTATCTTATAAGTAAAGTCGTCCCAGGAACGCAACTCAACAATATTGGCAATATCATTTTAAAGTCGTCTACTTTAAAATGTATAAGGTATGTCTGAATTGTCAATATAGATGAGTCAGATAAAATTGAATTATTAGAAGAATTTTTCACTAAGTAACAAAAAACAAAATTTGTTTAATTTACTAATGTTTTTTAATATTTGTCGACTATGAAAAGGCATTCGACACCGTAAATCAACAAAAATGTTGGAAGCCTTGACAGAATGCCGAATTGACTATCGGTATATAAATATAATTAAACATATATACCAAAACGCAACAGCCAGTGTTAGAGTGGGTGATCGTCAAACCCAGAAATTCCCGATACAACGTGGAGTACGCCAGGGGGACACCATATCGCCGAAACTGTTCACTACGCTTTTGGAATATATATGTAAAAGGGCAAAACTGACCGACGAGGGCATAAACATAAACGGAGAAAAGCTTAGCCATCTAAGGTTTGCAGATGATATTGTACTAATAGCTGATAGGATAGATGAGACCAAAGAACTTTTAAATCAGCTCTACCTTTCCTCGCTAGAAGGGGGATTGAAAATAAATATATCTAAAACCCAGATGATGACAAATCTTGTAGTCAGCGAAGATATATGCGTAGGAACAAGATCCATAGACCAGACCAGAATGGCCTATAAATACCTAGGTCATGAGATTCGCATAGGAAAAGATAACCAAACCGTTGAGCTCCTCCGTCGTATAAGACTGACTTGGGCAGCCTTCGGCAAGCTGAACCATATTTTCAAATCGTCTGATATACCAATATGCCTTAAAAGAAAAACGTTTAATCAGTGTGTTTTGCCAGTGTTAACTTACGGTGCCGAAACGTTGACCATGACAAGGAGAACAGTTCAAAAGATCCGTGTGTGTCAAAGGGTGATGGAGCGTGCTATGTTGTGCGTTTCACTACGAGACAAGATCCCAAATCGCCAGCTACGACAAAGAACAGGAGTGGCTGATGCAGTAAAGAGAGTAGCAACACTAAAATGGAACTGGGCAGGTCACGTGGCTCGAATGACAGACAATAGATGGACAAAGCGGATACTGGAATGGAGACTAAGAGATGATGCCTACCGAAGTAGAGGTCGTCCACCAACACGTTGGACTGACGATCTAAAACGTTGTCATAGGAATTGGATACAAGAGGCACAAGATCGAAATAGATGGAAAATTATGAGGGAGATCTATGTCCAGCAGTGGATAAGCGAAGATTGAATGATGATGATGATGATGTATTTTGAGAACGATTTCCGTAGTGGAAATTAAAACGCCAATAAACGTATTTTAACCTTTAATTGTGGCTTATTCCCATTTAAATAGTAATTGATATCATCAATATTTTGGAAGAACCGATTTAGAATGTTACAAGAGAATCTAAAAATAAATGTTCGAGAAATATTTAAATAAATGAAAGAAACAGCACTGTTAAAACACGTGGAAATTTCTGCTAAAGTTTTGCGACTAGAAACTTTTGGCATCATTATAAAATATATGTTGTTCACAATTATTAAGAAATTGCTTAATATTTTCTTTGTTTATTATTTTTAGGTGTTTCTATACCTCAAGATCTCTACGCTTGGTTAGCTATATTTGTTCTTCCAATTAATTCAGCATTAAATCCTGTATTATACACATTAACAACAAGTATTTTTAAGAAGCAGGTATGTTTAAATATTGAAAAACTAGTTATTTTATTATTTCCTTTATTTCTTAAACTTTTAGATGAAGAAAATGTTTACCTCTTGTTGCCGAAGGAAACGAGAAAATCAGCATACTGCATCAGAATCTGGTTTTAGTCTTAGCTTTGGAGTTTTTCCAATAGGAGGAAGTACCAAACGAATATTTAGTTACAGGGTTAGTATTAATATTATCCATAACGTAATAACTATTAGCTGAGTTTTAGTTTATAATAAATAGCTGAGTTTTCCGATAGTTTGTAGATTTTGGTCTGAATATTGAGTAATATTCATGTATATATATTTTTGTATATATGTATATTGAGATATTTATTTACTTCACTTTTGAGGGGAATTTATTACGAAATCACGAAATCCAAAATGTCTTTGCGGACCAGATGATGTACTACTTATTACCTAACCAACACAGATCCAACTATGAGTTCCAAAATGTGGTGACGGCCGACTAAAAAACAAGATCTTTTTTAACTTATGCTCAAGAATGGTACAGGTCTGTACAGTCTGTACAGTCTGGTACAGGACTGTATTGTATGCAATAGTATCGAAACATAGAGCAGCGACTTGATCAAAAATACCCCATTCCTGCAAAAACATTCCAAAATGCCATTTATCTAGGCAATTCTTCTTCCACTGTGTAAATTTTGGAACTCCCAGCAGTTGTCCATAGGTATCTACTATTAACATTTAACACAACAACAGGAAGGCGATCCAGATGTTCCTTGGAAGTTAAGTCCTCCATTAGCCTTACCGTTTCAGTGAACAATAACAGGGTCAGAAATCTCTTTTTAATTGTGTTGCAATTTTGGCTCGACTAATCTCTCTCTCGCGCTCAGTAGAGCTGCGATTGATACTAACGAGCTTACATCCTGACCAACATTGGATGCTACCTCACCAATAATGAATGTGGCTTTCCTGGATGACACCTGGGTTCTATAGAGTGCAGACGAAAGCTTAGAAGTCATGATCCTCGGCATTCAAACTGAGAGTCACACAGAGAATAATGGCTCGTCTGGGAGGATGGTTCTGCTGTGATCATGTTAGATGTCCTACATTATTATATTTATCACATGAGGTTTTTCACTTCATATGTGTTTGTATTTGTTATATATTTCATAGTTGTACCTTCTTCTTTAGATACCATTTTCAGAAATGCCGTCAAATATTCCTCTTAGTATAGGTCATTTACACACTAGCAGAAAATTTTCATCTGCTTTGGAGCTGATTCACGTTTCGGATCAATATGTTAACATTGGTTAAATAAGAGAAGTATATTAATATTTTTGTTATAAAATAATAATCACAAGGTTTCAAATCTGGAGATTTTGTAATCCAATTGATTAGACCACCTCTTTCAATCTATTGGTTCTACCTTATCTTTACTAAAATGAGCTGTGCAAGGTAATACTATCTTGTTGAACGTCCAGATAAGTCAACAGGTTTCACCGATCCAGATATTTATATTATTTTTTTATGTTTTGTCTCGTTTATTCCTTGAGGATTGTCACCAATACAGCAAAAATAATATGCCTTGTACAATCAAAAATTCCATCTATTATAAGGGTGGCTTCTTCGTAAAATAAAATATGGGAAAAAAGTTAGAACTTAGATTATTTTTGTTCCATAACTAGTTTTTTTAACAGATTTTAATCTGATAATGGATGAAATCATAAGGAACGTTAAAAAAGAAGAGGATATAGAATGGGAGAAAAGGAAATAAGGATAATATGCTACGCCGACGACCCCATAATAACAGCCGAAAATGAAGAGGACCTACAAAGATTAATTAAAGAATTCGAAGATACGGCGCTCATATACAACATGGAGATCTCAACAGAGAAAACTAAAACGATACTGATATCAGCGGAACCGAGACGATGTAAACTAGTCGTAAATAATAGAACAAGTGATGGAATTTAAATACTTGGGAATAAAACTGTCAAGCTACGGAAAAGTGGAAGAAAAAGTACAAAAACAAGTAAACATGGCAAACAGAGCAGCAGGATATCTCAACAACACAATCTAAAGAAACAAATACCTCACAACGGAAACGAAAACCAGGATATATAAATCAATAATAAGACGTACACAGCGGAAACAAAACTACTGGAAACAAGAGAAATGATAGTCTTACGAAAAATAACAAACCAAACTCTAGGAGGCAGAGTAAGAAGTGAGGAAATACGATCGAGATGTGATATAGAGGAAATAAACGCGTGGATCAAAAGAAGAAAAGTGGAATGAAATTAACACATCGAAAGAATGACAGAAAATAGAATAGTACGAATAGCAAGAGACAAATCGCGAAATGGAAGAAGATCATTGGGACGACCGAGGAAAAGATGGTCAGATAACGTCAATTGAGGCTAAAAACCGAAGTAAAACAGGCATTAAGCCTATTTATAAAGTAGGAAGAAAAAGAAGAACTAGTTCGCAAACTTAATACGAGCAGGGAAAATAACGATCTAACATTGCATGAGCTTTTTGAAAATGCAAGTGGTAAAGATTTTCTTTATGAATAATATTCCATATACAAGACTTCGACCTATTAGTATACATAGCACCGAGCCTTTTTATGCTTTAACTTTGGACTAAAATATGTTCAAGTTAAATCGTACTCCTCTGTATCCTTTCTCTTAATCTTAAACAGGTGTAATAGTTTAAAACGAAAGCGCAAGAGAGACCCTATCAGAAGGGAGGAGGAAAGAGTGGGTGAAAGCACTTAGGGCCAGGAATCAGACAGCGTACGGGTAAGTAAGTTAAAGAGATAAGAACCATTTATTACGAAGTTTCTACAAATAAATGTGGGAAGGTCGAGGGCTGCTCACGACGTTGCAGAGGCACTTACATGAAGGGAAGGTTATGACATGATCCTATTTCAGGAGCCCAACATAAAGTTGGTCTCTCGATAGGGGATCATTAAAGATAGGAAATCTGACGTGGCCGTATACGTGGTGAATCGAGGAGCTGGCATTACCAGACACTCCGTTAAGAATGGTTATGTTAAGGTATATGTCGGAAACCTGGTAGTGTATAATTGCTTTGTTTTACCAACATCCCGCTTCGAGTATATGAAGAGTACATTGACTCGATTATGCAAGAGGCTAGGATGGAGCCTGTACCGGTCGTCATAGCTGGTGACCTGAATGCGAAGGATCGTCCATGGAACCCACGAGTGCAAGATGGGAGAGGAAATACCTATCAGAATGGATCCACGCCATGGGGCTTATCTTGTTAAATGACGGTAAGGCACCTACATTCGTGAGAGGTAATAGTGAATCATTTCTGGACATCACACTGGTTTCAACGATATTTCTAAACAAGGTCGTAAACTGGACTATTTTGGAAGAAGAATCATTTAGCTTACATAAGTATGTGAGTTTTGAAATAGCTAGCAAAAGACAGAAACGTAAAAATGGGAAGTCAATCTAAAAAGATGTTTAAATGAGGAGGTTTTTGTAGATGCTTTTAGCTTGATTGGTTCGGGATTTAATTGAGGGTCTGAATGATGCACAGGAGTTGGCTTGTGTAAGATCAAATGGTAGGTGTGAAAGAAAACAATCATACTGGTGGAATGAGCAGCTTGAAAATCTGAGGACAAATTGCATGACAGTAAGAAGGGAGTGTAAGAGGTTAAGAAAAGTACGAGCAGGATATTTGGAAGAGAGAATAAATGAATAAAAGCGAAAGCAGAATGAATACAGGAATGAGATAAGAAGATCTAAGAGAAAAAGGTGGAGTAACCTGCTTCAGGATCTCAAAAGGGATATCTGGGGCAGGGCTTCAAGATTGTCTGTACCGAATTGAAGGGGAAAAAGACAACCTGCTTCGGCTTCCTGCTTGAGAAAGAGAAACTCCGTTTAATACGGGAACTCTTTCCTCAGGTGGAGGATAGGCGTGAAAGGTTTATTGGTTTCGTAGATGCGGAACCTTTTACTGAGTTGGAACTCGGTGAGGCTGTTGGAAGGATGAAGATCTGAAAGACACCTGGCATAGATGGAGTCATGCCGGAGACAGTAAGGCTCGCCGCACTAAGATACCCGCAGGTTTTCCTGAGATTGTTAAACAAACTGCTTGAGCAACAGCAGTTTCCAACAATGTTGAAAGAAGCTAAGATTGTCCTTATCCCGAAAGATAGAGGTGAAGAGAAAGAGGTACGATTTTGGCCAATTTGCCTTCTTAGTTCGATAGCTAAAATGTACGAACAGCTTGTAAAAGGCCGCCTTGAGCGAGAGCTAGAAGAAAAGCATGCGCTGAGCGACCGCCAATATGGATTTAGGACCGAAAGATCTACCATAGATGCGGTCACAGAAGTAACCTCTTTAGTTACGCAGGATACAAAGAGATGGGTGGCTCTCATCCTGCTTAACGTTAAGAATGCCTTTAATACAGCATCATGGGAAAAAATTATGTTCAGGCTGAGAGAATTGGGCGTTAGTGAGTACCTGGTCAATGTAATTGACAGATACTTTACTGACAGGTCTATAAGAGAAAAAGATATCAGCATCAGTTTGTTGCAGGGTGTTCCGCAGGTTCAGTACTGGACGCTATCCTATGGAATGTCCTGTACGACGGGGTGTTGAGGCAACAGATGCCAAGGGGATGCACTCTTGTAGCTTATGTTGATGTGTTTCCACTGGTTGTGAACGCGAGTCAGAAAACGGACATGGCTAATGCAGCTAACATAGCGCTGCGTCGGTTTAGTAGGTGGATCAGAGAGAACGATCTACAGCTAGCGCCTCAGAAAACTGAGGTGTTAGTTCCCAAACGGGGCCGGGGAAAACCCTCTCTTCGCTTTATAGTTGAAGGTGTGGAGGTTGCACCGGTTAAATCGATTAATTATCTGAGAGTCTGCTTGTCGAAAGGACTAAGGTTCGGAGTACACATTCAAAAGACGATAGAGAAGGCGAACCGAAATCTGGAGGCGTTGCTAAACATTGGAGGCCCAGGTAGCACAAAGGTGTTTTCCAGTCGGTGGTAACCTACGCTGCTCCCGTGTGGTTTAGCGTACTAAACACTGCGAAATACCCTAAGCTGATGGAGACTTCGCAAAGCCGAATGCTCCTCAGAGTATCTAGCGTATATAGGACAGTTTCAAATGAGGCTCTATATGTCATTGGAGCGTTGATACCGATCGTTTTGCTGTGCAAAGAGCGAGCGAGGGTGTATGCGAGGAGGATGGATGTAAATATAGATGAGAATGAGAGAGAAAGAACGATAGTAGAGTGGCAGAGATAATGGGTGAATGATATAGCGGAAAGGCAAGGTGGACGAAGGAGCTTATTCCCGATCTGAGGCCGTGGTGAGAATATAAGTTCAGGAAACTAGACTAATTCCTGACGCAGTTTCTGACCGGAAATGGTAGTTTTACCTTCCCAAATAGAATAGGCAAATCTGACTCAGCGGACTGTACTGTTTGTGGGGTATTGGATGGACATTTTTAACTACCAGAGATGGGCAAATAAGGGGGGAGATTTCGAGAGGCGAATGGGTATCGGGCTGGATGAAAGAAACGTTGTAAACGTAATGTTAAGAGGAGAGAAAAAGTGAAGAGAAGTACACTGTCTGACTTCTGGGATGCTGAATAAAAAGGAGCAGGAGGACAGATTAGGAAATTGAGCCAGATATCTGAAATTTATGGTTAATATTATTTATTAGTTTATGGCCTAACGTCGAAAACATTTTCTGATTTACGGTAATAGATATAGTTATTTATAAATTTTTAGTTTTTCATTTTAGTTGTTCATTGAGTGGCAAGGCCCCCTCTCTGGAACGGTGGTTAAAGTTTTAGCCGGAACACGGTTAATCCGGCACTACCCTGGGGTCTTCTGGCTTAGTATTCTACTCGGTCGAAAGATTCCAGGGTGTCTTGTTCCGTAACGTAGATGCCCAAAAAAGATTTCCCCCACCTTTGCCTGTCAGAATTAAATGGATACCTTCTTAGGTTCTTACTGGAATCTGGCAATACGGTACTTAAAAAAAAACAAAAAACAAAAAAAAATTGATTGATACATTGATTATATTGTTTTGTTAAAGCCAACTTGACAACAAAATTTAGTACTTAAATATGATTTTATGCTAGAAACACAATGAATAGTTTAAAGTGTTTTTTCTTGAAAACCGTAGATGGTAGCGGTTTCGAATAAGAGCACATTATCTTTGGAAAATACCTTATTGTTTTTAAATTTGACATAAAACAAATCCTAAATTTAAGTGCTTATATATCTTGGAAATCATTTTTTGATTAGGGTAATATAGGTTAAATCGGCATAAAATCGTGTCCACTATCTGCAGTTTTCATGTGGCAAGAGAGTTTCGAGATACACTGTGTATAGAATATAGGATAAAATATATTCCTGGAATCTGGTGTTTAGTAATCTATTTACACTTTCAGGTCTTAATAATATTTCGTTGTTTTTAAAATTCATGTTGTCTATAAATTTAATTTGTTTTATATTGTATTCTTAAATATCTAATTAATGGAAGTAATATTAAAAGTACGTATCTTTTTAGGGTACTCACAGCAGCAGCCTTACAGCTAGTAAAACGAGCTGGAAGAGGTCGACAGCCGTATGATAATTTTTTTGAAGATAATCAAATGTTTAGTTTCTTACTGATCAAAAAGCGGGAATACATACGCTTCAATAAGACAGACCACAATCATTAGCTGATAGAAGCTTGGTGAATGTACCTGTATTTTTATAGGGAATAGTGTTAATAGTGTGTCTCTTGTGATCATGTGATTTTATACATCGATGTTATAGATGTCATGCCAGGCCAGTTTCTATACTTAATAAATGTTAAATAGCGTAGATTCGTCCGGTTTTCACATAGAAAATGTTTATTACTTTTACTATTGTTTAATTTGAAGAATAAATGTACGTTTTAATATCTTTGTTAATATTTTTAATTAATGCGGTATGTATTCATATCCGTTAAAGAAAAATATTTTAGAGTAACAAAATAAGAAAGAATGAACTCACTTTAACTTACACCAAAGATCCTGTAAATAAGTATCAATCACTTTCTACCGGAATTTTTTTCCTTTTGACTGAAATTATGTTATCTAATCATCTTTTTTTAGTATCTATACTGATGATTTACTCTATAGTCAGGGTATGGTATCTTAAGGTGGTTAATCAATTCAAAATACAACTTACGTTGTTTCCTAGAAGACAAAAGGTGGTAGGCTGCGTCATCAGAAATCATCAGATACCTCGAAGATATGTTATTGCGTAACTATGCCGTAACTGTGCCCGGTTATAGTGATAAATTTTTAAAAAACAAATGATAATCGAAAACGTGAATGAAGAGTACTTAACTGCAAAAACATTTATAAGAATTATTCTGTAGTACGAGATCAGATACCTTAAGATTACATTAGATCTCAAACTCATAACAGGTGTATTTTGGCTCATCTCTAGGTTAAAATTGTCTCTTCAGTACAGCCTTTTTAACAAAGAGTTTGTACTAGTTGGTACCCAACCAGAACATTAGTATTGGTGGGCAAGAAATAGAACTCATAAATAAATGTAAATAACTAGGACATGAAATTATGATTGGCAGGGATAATCGGACCTATGAACCGAAGAGAAGAATCGGTCTTGGGTGGGCAGAAGAAGAGAAGAGAAACTGTTAAAAGTGAGCTGCCCACATGCCTGAAGAGAAAAGAGGATGCATTTGATCAATTCATCCTCTCAGTGTAAACATACGGAGCAGAAACACTTACTTTAACAAAAGCCTAAGCACAAAAGCCTAGGCTACCAGAGCCACACAGAGAAGAAGGAAGCGATCCATGTTAGGAATAACTCTGCGAGACAAAATAAAAAACCAAGAGGTTAGGTGAAGAACCAAGGTGACTGACGTCATCCAAAGGAGAGCCAGACTAAAATGGAGATAAGCAGAACACATAGCTAGAATGACGAATGGGCGATGGACAAAGAGGTTATTAAAATGGAGACCAAGGGAAGACAAGAAAAGCGATGGTCGACACCACGATGGGCGGACGATTTAAGAAGACAAAATAAAAACTGGATGAGAGTGGCGCAAAAGAGACGGGGTTGGAAACATGAAAAAGAGGTAGTCCTTTCAGTAGTAAACTTTGGAGGACGTGGCACTTCAACAAATTCGTAGGACTAGAGTTGATAATGCTTCAATGCTGTATTAACCTATGCTCCTATCCAACTCTGGGCAATTGCATAGAACGTATTCCGCCGTCTCGTCATCAGCCTCATAGATTATACAATTCGCATTTTCTGCCAGTACGAATTTGTTCATGTACTTCTTAAGGCGATAGTGTCCTGTTAGGAGACATACGATAATTCGCAGATCATTCCTATTCATATCTAGTAGATCTTTGGATCGTTTCTTCGTTGGTTCATGTATAAATGCATTCGAATGTTTGAGACCCATATGTTCGTACCAGTGATTACGTTTCATCCGTTCCGCCCAATCTGTTATTGTTCTGTTGGCTGTACTTCTTACTATGACAACGACAGGTTCTGAGCCTATGTCCAGGATAGCTGTCCAGTCAATACCATTATGTCCATGCACCTAGAGTAAACTTACTTTGTTACTTTTTTGATCTGAATCAGATTCTGAAGACAGTTCTAAACCAACTTGGAATCAATCCGATTTGATTGCACTGCCTTTAATGCCGTCTGGCTATCAGATATAATTTTTATTGATCTTTCCCTGCAGTTACTCTTTGTTAGTTCCCGCAGCACATTTCTATAGCATAAGTTTCCGCTTTAAAAATCGTAGTAGAGTGATTAACTAGGGTTTCACTAAAGTTTAGCCCTTGTTTACCCCTATATTCCCCGGCTCCCACGCCTTTATCGGTTTTATAGTCGTCAGTATATCAGCATTGATCTTCTATAATTTTATTTGACTCCCATTTACCCCTTCCTGAAAAAAGGACAGTAAACAGCTTTCCGACATTATATTTAAATTGCATTGCATCTGGTACCATTTACAATTATTCTGGGTTATTTTTAATTACAAAATTAAGATTTGATCCCTTTACCTTTTCGCCCTGCTTCCTCAACTCTTATCCGCTTTCTGTATGCTCCTAACTTCGCCTCCTTCTCAATCCATATGATTATGAATAAGCATGCTTTTTGTTGAAGCATGACCTCCTTAGCGACGGTTGGAGGGGTCGACATCGCGCCTGTTATGATTAAGCATGCTTTTTGTTGAAGCTTATTCAGCTTTTCTTTGAAGATTTTTAGTTGGCATTTATACCACCATATTAGTGCGCCATACGTAATCATAAGTCTGACTACTGTCATATATAGCCAGTACATCTATTTATACCCCATTTTTTCCCACATATCCTTCGACATGTCCAAAGGGAAAGATTTGCTTTCTTGAATTTTCTTTCCAGATGGGCGCTTCATGTAAGCACTTTATCTAGAATTACTGCTAGATATTTGACCTCATTCACCTCTTTGACTGTTTCTCCATACAGAGCGGGCATCCATATGTGTATTGTCTACCAAGTCGCTTAGAATTTTTTATTTTAACGCTATTGACAAAAATCTAATATATTGTTTTTAACTAATTATCTTCCTGGCCTTGTCTTGTATTTAACTTCTTCAGGAATACCTTCTTCTGCCGATTTGTAACTTATCTCTTGCTATATTGACGACATGGGTCTCTTCCATTTTGCTTGGTGGTTATTCCATTCTTTTTTTTTTTCTATTTTGTGTCCATTCATTTTTACACTTTACGTTACATTTTCTTCTAATGTCTTCACTACTCTTTCGATCTCTCAGGATATTTCATGTAATTCTTCTCAGTACTCTCATTTCTGCCGTTTCCAGTAGCCTTTGCGTTGTGGCTGTGTCGGGTCTTGTTTCTGAGGCATGTCATTATTGACATGAGAACTTTAGAAATTTTCAGCAGACAGCAGAAATTTAGAAATTTTCTTGAATGGCCAGAATATGGTTCTGATATATTCCTTGCTTCTTTGCGAAAAATCCTGCTTATTATATCTGTGACGAAGCAAATACATGAAAAGACGGCGACAGATGTAGTGGAAGTAGGGTCTGAGTTAGATGTACGCAGGTGTTTAGAGTAATATTTTGTATTATGGCTTTACTTTAAAGAGAACATAATCGTCGTTGAGGTTGCCTTGAGGACAAATTATACTCCAAAACAATATCTTGGGGGATCGACTGTTAGGTACCAAATCAAGGTAATAAAATGTGTGGAATTGTGGATACAGAAAAATGACTAATATAACGCTTAAATTAGTTTATATTTTATAAGTTTGTGTGCTGATGATGTAGTCAGATTGGTATTGATAAAATACTAGGTCATTTAGAATTATTAAGAATTAGGATTTTTGACATGATAAGAAAGATCTAATTTTTGATAATGGATGAAATTTCTGCAATTCTGCATTTTAACTGTGGAAAACACTGCCATGGGACCAAGAGAAATATTATTTAAAGAAACTCACATTTCTTCAAAAAATCCAGACTTCAATTCTAGAAAAATTCTTGAAGTGCTTGTGAAGGCCTCTTGAAAATATATTATGAGAAGAATAATAATTTTATCCCCTAACAGACGCGATGTAAGGTAATAGGAACTCCTAATATCTAAAGGAACATGAAGATGGCCGACAATCTAGTTAATCAAGGGCTAGGGCAGAGATATTTAAATGAATTTGTGTTTGATCTCTTCGTACGTTACTTGAATTACCTTAACCAGCAGCCTATCCTATTCTTTAAGAAGCTACACGCAATGTAGTGAAACTTTGAGATGGATTTACGCGTGGGTCGTCCAGAATATAAACGTTCCAAACTCTGAAGTAGATAAGTTAAAAATTCTGACTCTGGCTCCGATTTCATAAAATATTGTGTTATTTTTATAAACTATAATACTAAATTTTGTTTTATTAATTCATTGAATCGCCACAGGAGAATTCTTTTATTATATGCGGGTATGACATCAGCGCGTGAATCGAATGAATATATATTCCACAGCTATGTAGAGATTGGAGAATTGATTTTATAATGGAGATAATTTTTAGGAATGGAATGATTCTTTTTATTCTATTTACAGTGTCAAATCCCATATGTTTTGTTTGTTTTAGATGTGTACACAAAAGTTTCAATAGGGCTTTCTGGTGCCGTGCATCTTTCACTCCTCGAATATATAAATACTTTTATTTTGAAGGATTTAAGATGTTCCGACAATGCATTTTAGAAGAAATTAGAAATTAATTAAAACCTCAGGTCAGTTTCTAAATAGATTAAAAAAGAAAAGAGTTACTCACAATTGGTTTTATTGTAACGTGAAGCATTAAGGTAACTTAACCCTTAACCGATAACGATACAAAGAAAATAGCCCGAAGTAACTATACTATCCTACTTCGGTATAACAGATCAGTGTTGGTAGATATAGTACCTTTCTACATATCGATGTAGGGGCAATTTCTTGAAAAGAATATATGTTATATTTGAATGTATAGATTAAATTTGGTTATATTATTCAATTATTATACAATGACAATATTGTCGGGAGGATCGTTTAAGATTATATATTAAAATTAAAAATAAATAAAAAAAGACGACATGACAATCTAAAAACATCCAATATTATTTTTGCATATAATGTGAACGCCCAGAAGTTCTACTCTTTTAATTTTTTGGTTGTCTTTGTGTATTAACCTCATCCTTTGGGATTTTTTATGGGTTTTTGTGTTTAATTTTAATTTTATTATTATAACCCTGAAAGAACCGTCAATAATGTTATTTTAGATAATCTAACCACTACATTTAATCTGTACCTTCAAATATAGCTTATATCTTCTCTTCAAGAGACTACCCCTATATCGATATACAGAAAGGTATTTTCCCTACCAACACTGGCCTGGCATAATCAAACTGATACCATACATACTTCGGACCATTTTCTTCTATTGTTGTTGGTTAAATAACTTTAGTTGGGAAACTGATGATGGGCTGAAAATTGTAGAGCACCAAACCTGTCCTCCAAGGTACAGTAAAACCAATTCTTTGAAATAAAATGTCTCTTTTAATAAAATTATTATTTAACCCTTAGTCTCCCGACGGTACTTTTAATTACCATCAAATTCTGGTACCCTTATATCTCAGGCATATTTAATAATAATTACCACATAAACTTGCACTCACAACCGTAGTTTTCAGCTGATGTTTAAAACTTCGAATGTTATTCAAACGATTTTGTTTTAAATACACGATAAGATTTGTAGGTACTCGAAAGCATCGTCCGCAATAAAAAACACTTTAAGATTATTGTAAAAATTGATGGCCAATAAAATAAGGCGAACTTAAAAGTACCATTAGGAAGTAAATGTCAAAAAAAATCTAAACGTCGTGGGAGACTAAGGGTTAAAAGGAGAATTCCGGTAGAAACAATAAATGGATTATTACTAAACACTGTTTAAAAATGCTTGTATTTTATATTATTTAGTACACCATTAAAATTTATTGTAAATGTGTAAATCGAGTATATAGTCTGTACATTTTAATTAAACATTTTAATTATGTGTATACCTCTTATTTAGTCTAAATGAAATAGAAGAGAAAGCATAAATCTATGTATGTTATATTTTTCAAATATAATTGTTTTTATAAATTGTTTTATTTATTTAAATTTATACAATAAGAATATGAAACAAGTTACGGCAATTTTTCACAAAGATGCATAAACTGTCGCACGAGTTTTTACAGGTAGAGTTGTTTCCAAACATGATGAAACTTGGAAATACGTATGCCCGAAAAAAGAATCCTTATTCGGAAATCCTTAATCCTTAATAATCGGAGACTTTGTTGTATTTTGACATTCTGCATTTACCACTGAAACAATATTAGATAAAGAAGCTTGGATATCAATTTTTCTTTCTAACTCAGCTATTTTTCTTTCTAAACTAGATTTTAAATCGTTTTGTTGTTGTTTTGTTGTAACTAAATCGGTTTTCATATCGTTCTGTTGTTCTTTCAATTTGTCTATTTTACTACACTTGAGTGCAAAATAATCGACTCAAAATTATTTTGCGAAAGTACGTCTCCTGCTCCAATCTAAAAAGTGTACATTTAAGAATATTTAGTGTACAATCATTAACCTCATTATTGAGTTTTAAAAAAGTTTTGTTTTTTAGTGAATCGGATGATCTATTACAAATAAATAATGCAATACGTAGAGAGGGGGTCAGAATTTGACTCATTGAAATCGACACGCTCCGATTTAATCCGTTCGGTTAACATCATACGCATCAATTTCCGTAACAACCCAATAATACATCAGTCACTTAAGTTCGAAACTGCTTAACAAATGGATACCACATTCGTCAAAGCACCTAGCAGTAACATTATTGATAGAAGGCCTAAGCCAGAGGGCCGTGGCAAATCGACTAAATTTAAGCCAATCTACTGTGTCCCGAGTGTATCGACAGTATCAAGATACTGGTAATTATGTCCACTGACAAGGAGGAGGCCGTAAACGAATAACAACGAAGAGAGATGATCGATTTGTTGTATCGAAATCCCTGAAAAATCGACATTTAACTGGTGCTAACGTAAAAGAAGAGCTTAGAGAGGTCCGAGGTGCGGTTATCAGCATTTGGACAGTCAAAAGAAGACTGAAGGCAGCCAACCTGACACCAAAAAGAGCAGCTACGGGTCCCAAGCTAACTGCAGCACAGAAGCAAAGGCGATTAGAATTTGCTCGGGAACATCTGGATTGGGACGACTTTTAATGGAGCCAGGTATTATTCTCCGACGACAGTAGGATCTGCCTACATGACAATGATATGAGACATTAAGTCTATAGAAGGCCAGGAGAGCGATTTGCTCTCTTGCAATGTTGTATACGAGAAATTGTGTCATTAGGAGGCGGTGCTTGTATGTTTTGGGAAGGTATTTCCATGGATGGTAAACCCAGTTGGTTTTCGTGCCTGGTGGGGGACGTAGAGGAGGTTTAACGGCAGATCGTTACATCAGAGACATTTTGGAAGAACATGTGGTTCCATAAGTGGGATTTATTAGTAATGCCTTTATTTTAATGCACGATAATGTTCAAATGCCATATTATACGAGTCACCACCACCTATCCGACTGAGACCGGTATACCTACAATAAATTGGCCTGGAGCATGTTTGAAATGAGATTAAACGAAGGGTCCGGGACAGAAATCATGCATCAAGGAGCATAACGGAATCGAGAGCTGGCCCTAAATGATGAATGGGGAGCAATGCATCAAGAATTTATTAAAAAAGTCATCCGATCCATGCGAAATCGATTGGAAAGTGTAATTAGGAGTAGGGGTGGTAATATCAAATAGTGAAAAATGAAGAAATTCAATTTGTAATTGATGATTTCTCTGTTCATAACGTCTTTCTTGCGTTAGTTCCAATGATGAATATTTAGGAAACTCTATTCGTATGGCATATTGTTTTTATAATACGTCTTCCAAATAATACAATAGCAGTTTTTGTAACGTCAATAATAAAGTTATTGTGTGCACATTATATCTATTTATTTTCATAATTCTTACATTGAAACAGAAGGTGTAATCTCAAATATTGTTTTTGAGTCGATTGTTTTGCACTCAAGTGTAGTAATTTGACTTACCTCAAACTTAAAATTCTCGTCGATTTGGAACTATTTATGTTCCAAGTATTGATTACAATACTTGTGTACAACTTTAACTCAATAGCAACTGTCAACTTGAAAGATCCAATTATAACTGGTATTTGAACTATCAACTACCTGTGTTTATTTAAATTTTCAAACGTCCCAGACTTTACTACACTTCGGGATTTTTCGATGACATATCGAACATTCTAGATTTTATTACTTCTTGTTTTTTGTCAAGGGAGTTTTTCTATATGGAATAAATCTTACATAACTGTCATAAATAATTGTCCTTCCTCCATTATTTCAATTTTTCTGGCAATATCACTTCTACGTATTTATTAAATAAAAGTTTATGCAAAATACACGTATGTGTAACACCAAGCTCTCGGACAGGATGTATCGCTTAACAATAACTTTTAACAGGTTCTAAATTTTACCATGATTTAATTCAAATGAATACAACAGGATGAGCTGCTTAGATACAATCGTAATACATATTACTATTACTATACACAATAAAAGTTTAGACGAATGTTTTTCGATTATTTGTCTTACATAATTTGTTCTTTACGATAGTATTGTACTAATAGGTCCTGAACTTCCTTTTCTTAATTTACATTTACAGATTTACTATTCTATACTTACTGTCCATCTCGTTTGATCTAATGGAATAATATACAGTTAAAACCAAATTGGTTAATAAAAATCGTTATATAACGTACATATTATTATATTTAATATAATTTACATTTAAAGTTCATTATATATTAGCTTATCACTGAAATACAGTACCATTAATTGGAATGATATTACACGAGTAAAGGATAAAATAATTTGTAAATTGTATAATTCTAAATAATGTCTAGAAAGAATCTAATTCTTCAAAATTGAATCATAAGCTTGGAAAACGTACGGTGCGACTTCTACAGATCTAGATTTCAAACTAAGTGTAGCTGTGGTTAATCCAGGCTGAAGTTTCAGTTCAAGTAAAACCCAGATATTATTCGTCAACTTCAGTGACTGATATAACATGTCTTGCCCTTCCACATTGCGTTTGGCGATAGTAAAGATGTTATTCAATGTCATTTTGCTAGAAACTCCATCGGTGTTCCCCTTAACATCATTAACAGTGTATTGGACCTAAATTGAACAAAAACAGTATTTTAGTCATATGAAATAACAACGTCATTTTACTTAAATCGAGAAAGGTATGAAGGGTATTTTTACAAGGTTTAAATAATATTTTTTCTGGCAGTTGGCAACAAAACTACATAGGAAATACCAAAATCTTAGCGATGTTCAAATTATTTTCGACCGTACTGTGTGAAATAGTGGTTTGAAATATCAGCAATTCGGCCAGTAGGAAATAAAACTATTTGCTCTATATCTTTCAATATTTTGTCAAGAGTTGGTGACTTCAGGAGAAAACTGCAAATTTATTAAAATTATTAAATGCTAACAAAGGCTGAATATTTCATTATTTACAACTTTAAAGAGTAGAAATTTAACATTTTTTAACATATCTGGATGATATTGATTTAATAATTTTTTGATTTTGATACATTGGTAGTTATGGTAGCTGTAATACATTTTATTTTAATAGAATGAAATCTTACATTAAATAATTTTCAGTAAATAGTTAAAGTAAACAAGAGACAGTATTACAGAAATTGTAAGGTGGAAAGATACAATTAATGTTAGAGAAATGAGAAAGGATCAGGAGCACGTTAAATTCATTTATAAAGTGTAATTGATTTTACGGAGTGAATATAAGACTGATATTCACAAATGGAATATAAAGGTAGAGCAACTAAAAGATTAAGTGAATAATGAGTTTGTTTTTTAACAGTTAGAAAATTTTATTATGTCATGTGATATTTAGAATATTGTAGCAGATATTAGTCAAATGTTGGTTGGTGTCAGTCTTATAATTGATAAATTCAGGAGTTTTGTTAATGTGTACCATCTCGAGGAAGAGACGGTTTTTATAATTGATAACTTGTTTTAAGATTTTTACATTATTAAAGTCAAATTTATGTGCTGCATTTAAGTGGTGACCTACTAAGGCACAAGCATTAGTTCAAGATTTCTTTTGTTGTCGTCACTTTTGTGTTGAGTGACACGTTGTCTTTGACCAATGTAAAAACTTTGACATTCTCCGCAATTTATTTGGTAAATTATGTTGCTCATTAATGAGTGGAGATTTAGCTCTTATTTCTGAGAACAACCTTGAATTTAGAAGTGGATTATTGTATTTAGTTAATTTGGTGTTCGGAAATGTTTTGAAAAGTGGGACAATTTGGTCTGTTAAATTTTGTATGTAAGGTAGTTTTTTATTTCTAGGATGATTAGAATATTAGTTAATAAATCTGTCGGATGCAGTATCTTTTTGATACCAATCTAATATTCTTTTGTTGTCATTTGTCCTTACGACTTTGGTATCTAAAAAAGGTATTTTAATTTTCATACTCGACAGTGATTGAATATGTTGATGAAGTTAATTAAAGCTTGTTTGTACTGTCTGAATATGGTTAAATGGTACACTGCATATAAGGTTATCAACAAATTTATATATAAATACCAGTGAGAACGGCAATTTTGAGATTCCAATGTCTATTAAATCTATCAATTACTCAGAATGTTTGTGTCGTGTTAACATTGTTAGCGCATTATAATAAGAATAAGTTCTCTTGCGGCAAGAATTGTAGAGACTTTAGAACATAGACAAAGTCATGTGAAAGTGTGCAATGAGTCTGCTGGCAGTACGAGAAGACTGGTCTGCTCACTTGAAGAGCTGGTTCAGTACAAGGCAGGACAACAGCTAGAGATGACCAGATTTAAATCCCATTAAATATATTTTGGACGAGATGAGGCCCCCAGAAATTCTTGAGAGTTTTGCAGTTAGTGCAGGAATGGAGTTCATTTAAATAAATATGGATATTAAAATATATAAATAAAAGAAATAAATAAAAATTAATCACCGAAATGTTTGTACGCGCAAAACTTCAAAACGATGACACCAAATTAGATAATTATTTTTTTGTTGTGTAAATTATTAACACAAGGTTTATGTATAAGATAATTTTCAAAAAAAATTGTACGGAAAGACGTAAAAAACAGTTTTTCTATTTTCCGCCATTTAAATGGTAATAAAGCTAATAGATGGCGCCATACTGTGATTAACAAAGGAAGCTATAACGATCAAAATAAATGGCAGTATTATGACTGTGCCGCAATACTGTGTGTATTGCGGCTCCAAATAATAACGATAAAATTTTAACATATCAGATGGGAAGATATGTCAGTGAGGCGTTTTGGAGAATCCCTTCATTTTCGACACACAACCGTCACCCAACTGTAGTTAATTTAGCTGTTCATCTGGTGAATATACAACGACTTTATTTCACGAGAGAAAACGCAATTCTAAGAACTCAACGACCACCAAACAACGTTGAAAAGTTAGCTTTTGTTAAAGGGAGTCTTGACAACATATATATTATTAAATATATTTTATGTCCAGCGATAAATCAGAAAGTGTTTATAAAATAAATTGGAATCAAATGGATTACAGTAAAATAAAGTAGGATAAAATAGAATAAAACAGAATCAAATAGAATCAAATAGCATAAAACAAAATAAAATAAAATAAATTAGAATAAAATAGAGTAAAATAAAATAAAACAAAATTAAGTGAAATAAAATAAAACTACAGCCCTAGATACTGCAGCCTTTAATACTCCGACAGCCGGTCAGTTTGATTCGTTAGATCCTTTTTTTGCATATTGATCTCTTTTTGCGTTGCCTTCAATTTCCTGATGCCCTAGTACCCAGACAAGCTCAACTTTGTTCCGGTCTCTCAGTTCATTCAGTTCTTTAATTCAGTCCGACACCAGACTGGACGTCACTTCCTGACACGCATGTGCACCTTTACTGTCAGACAATATATAGGAGCTCCTCTTTTTCAAGAGTTCTCTCAATATTTCCCTTTGTACATTGCAGTATCGCATGAATCTCCGCTTGAAAAACGGTACAGTTCCTCCCAAAGCAAAGTTTTCGCTAATTCTTGGATTATTCAAGTATATTGCTGCTTCCACGCCCTCTATAGTTTTGTATTCTCCCGTATACCATATCTTACCCTGTTGGTTTTGGTACTCTTTGTTTCTCCATACAATATATTCCAAGTGTGGATTGAATAGGACGCAAGACAAAGCTCCCGGATGATCGCCGAGAAAGAATCTGTCAAATGCCCTTGGACTTTTGCCCCACATTCAACATGTTTTTTTTTAGATTAGTTCAACCAATGTCCATAGTATGTCAAACTTTTCATTACTTTTTATAGCATGTCAAGGGCATAATGTCGAACTCATTACGGAAATCTATAAAGAGTTGATGTATTTCAACATTGGTCAATCCCACTTCACTAAAATTAGTCTTAAAATGAAGTTTGTTCTTCATATTTTCCGACTATTTTCCTTTGGTAGGTATATCAATTTTAACAGGATCTTGTATGATACATTAAATAGGGTAGTTTCCTCGGCAGTTGTCGCATTCCCTTGAGTCTCCATTTCTAAGTATGCATACCATTCATCTCGTATTTGTGTCTAATTTCAGATTTCAGTGAGCATTTGTTGTACTTTTCAATTAGGCTTTCCTACTTTGTTTACCACATCGACACAATATGTATACCTTAAATGTTTTGATTTAATTTGTGATGCCAAAAAACCAACGAATCGAATATAAGTGGCTAGGTAAGCTATGAAAATTACATGATAAATATATTGTTTATGTATAATAATAATGCTAAGTTTGATATTATGGAACATGTATCGGCACATAAAATATTATTGTACCAACCATCTGATTAAAAAATAAACAAAATGGCAATGCTACATACAGACACTTCATGGTTAAACTTATTATACGGGTTGTTAAAATTAGCAAAATACAACTACGAATACAGGGTTGTATTCTTACCATAGTCTAAAACATATCTGGATTGACGACACTCACAAAAAAAAAACAGAAAAATATTGAGTATTGCATAATTTAATTCGAGTTTATGGATGTTTTTAAGTGTTTGTGATCATTTGTTTGTATTTAAAATATTAGTAAGATATTTCAGTAAAAATTTCATCTATTATACACAGAACATGTTAGTCATTTTAATTACCCAAGGTGTTAGACAAGTTTAGAGAAAGACACATTGATTACACAATAGATAAATTTCGAAAAAGTATTAAAGGATAAGATCAATACAATGATAAAACTTTGTAAGACATGGTCCACACCTACTCTGTCATATGAATATGAAAGCTGGGTAAGATGCAAAGTGTTAACTCTATAATCTAAACTAGCGAAATGAGATTTCTCAAAAAAAAATGAAAGGCATTATAAAATTTGATAGACAGAGAAATGAAGGCATAATACAAAAACTGAATACCTACTCGATCAATGAGAAAAACTGAGTGTTTTACAAGATGTGACCAATTGTTAACGGTGTCCGATTTGACACCCTATATGTTTGTAAATAATAAAATTGCCAAAATTTTATCTCCTGAAAATTTTTATGTATAAAATAATATTTAATATACAAGGTGATTCAAAAGAGTGTTAAGAACCGATGTTGAAATAAAGCAAAAAGATGGTATGAGTACTTTAGAAAGTTACTAAATGAAGAACACCTTCAATGAAAAGAGAGACAGAGGATGCGGAATCTTAAATGAGAATGTAATACCGGGGATAGAGAGAAATAGGGTTGTCGAGTCGTTAAATGGGATGAAGAATGGTAAGGCAGTAGATCCTAATGGAATACCTGTGGAGGTTTGGAAGGAGGGGTAGGATATATAATAAATAGGATATATGAGGAAGAAAGGATGCCCAATGCATGGAGAGAGTGTGTGATAGTATCATTGTATAAATATAAATCTAGGGGACATTCAGGACTGTAAAAACTATAGAGGAATAAAGTTAATGTCGCACACAATAAAAATTTGGTAGAAAAGTGTGGAGCGAACGTTAAGGAGAAAGAAGTCCATAGGAGAAGAACAGTTTGTGTTTATGCAAGAAAGGATGACAACAGATGCCTTATTTGAATTGGCACAATTGATAGAGAAATACAAAGAGAAGAAAAGAGAGCTGCATTTGGTCGTAATAGATTTTGAGAAGGCGTATGACACAGTTCCTAGGCAAGAACTATGAAGATGTATGAGAGAGAAATGGGTTCCTGAGAAGGACGTAAGACTCGTGGAGGATATGTATGAGGGAGCGCATACCAATGTAAAGGTTTGTCTCTGATTGGGGAGCTCCTTGATCGATGCTCTTTGTTGATGATATCGTGTTGTATATGAGGGTCAAGATATGTTGGAGAAGAAGTTGGAGGGTAGGAGAACGGCTGTTGAAGAGGGAGTACTTAAGATGAGCAGGTCGAAAACTAAGTATACGTGATTGGGAGGAACAGGAATGGTTGGGGACATAGAATTGCTTGGGGAAAAACTACAAAGAGTAGAAAAATTTAAATACCTTGGCTCCTACATAACGGAAAATGGGACACTAGATCGAGAAATTGCCCATAGTATAGAAGGGTTAAAAGGAAAGATATACAAGAGTGTGGTGAGACCTGCGTTGGTGTACGGCGGTGTAGTATGGCCTGTAAGAAGATTCAAGAAAAAAAGATGGAGGTGGCAGAAATAAGAATGTTACGGTGGATGTTGGGTAAAAGTAGAATGGACAGAATCAGGAACGATTCAATTAGGGAAAGCCGTGATGACTATGGTCTCAAAAAAGATTCGAGAACAAAGACTGCAATGGTTTGGTCAGTCAGAAGTAGAAATGAAAACTATGTGAGACCAAGGATAGAACTGTTAGAAGTTGATGGAAAATGAGGTAGAGAAGATCCGAGGAGAAGATGGAAGGACTGTGTGGCAGGAGATTTGAGAGACAAAGGTTTAGGTGAAGAAGGCACGATAGACAGGAATAAGTGGCGAATAAGAGTAAGGAACAGCGACCCCTGAAAAGGGAAAAGCTGAGGAGGAAGAAGTAGAAGATACAAGGTGATTCAAAACGCAAACTTAAATATCTCCCAACTTTCTTAAATGATCTCTCACTCTATATATAACGGCGTTATTAGAAAAAACTTAATTGTTCTTTAAGTTTTGTTAACTACTTCCTATATATAAATTTAACAGTTATTGATATATTTACGACCTGAAGCGTTTTAGCAATAACTGGGTGCAAACCACACAAGACAGAGACAGATGGAAAGAGCTGAAGGATACCTATGTCCAACAGTGGACACGTACAGGTTGATGAAGGTGATGATGATGAAATATTTAGCTTTAAATGTTTTTATTATGAATTTGATTATTATTGTATATCGTGCTACGAAAATTATATCCCAAAAAAATATCACAAGACCTGGTTGAATCCTTCCGTAGTTTGGTATATAGTATGTTTATTATTCCTTGAATTTTCTACTGATATTGAGCTTTCTCCATGGTAACGGTTGCATTGCCCTTGTCTGCTGGTAGGATTATTATAGACTATTCTTCTTTCTAGGATTTAATAGCTTTAAGCTCTGCCTTGCTCAAATTGTGTTTCTATTTTGTACACTTTTCTAATTTTATTTTACAGAATAGTCTGTAATCTTTGTTTTCTTCTGGTGGTTAATATTGACAGTCTTTTTCAACAAGGCTGATTATATTTAGATTTGAAACTGATCGACGGGTTACAGCCAAATCTAGACCTTTTGAGGGCATTAAATTCACATAGTGTATATGATGCTACCATCATACAGTCAGAATTGGATACCATGTAGGATACAGAATCTTCGATACTTACAACTGCCTATTCTGTTGAGAATGATTTTTGGACTAAAAGTCAAAACATCAAACATATTGTAATTTTAATTACAATTATTGTGGTTTATTTATAAAAAAAATATGAGTGGTTTATTTATAAAAAAATATGAAATATTCAATGTAAAACATGCCACAAGAAAATACATTCAGAATCATCAGAATGATTTTGGATGGCAATAATTTAAAATATAATCTCTAAACCACGTAGAAAAGATAAAAATAGAGGGCAGTAATAAAGAGCTAGGATTTGAAGATATGCAAGTTGGGCCGTATACTTCATTTGATACTTTTGTGTAAATTCACGCACCAGTACCACGGCAGACGAATGTAAATAGCTAATAGTCTCCGAAGTTATGTCCATCTCCGATCTATACCAAATAAAATGACAAAACCATCCATAAACTCAGTGTACTATATAATTAAAGAATTTATATTTAATATTTTACAGAATACGTCAAAAATTACCTCATTAGCTGCCGGAATATCTCTCCAAGTAGTAAGGAAAACCCTCTTATCCAAAGTGCCGTCTTCGGTAAACAGAATCTGAATGGGAATTTGGCAGGCGTAATAGAAGATGTCGACGTTGTTTTTAATTGCCACTTGGAGAGTGGTGAGTGGATCCATACGTTGTACTGGTCCAGTAGTAGCCAACGCTAAATTATATTCCAAGCTCTGTCCAGGCTGAAGGGCAGGTACAGTGAGTGGTGAACCGGGAACTATGCCGAAGCTGTTTTTGTTAAATTGAATAGCAAAGGCAGACATCGCCTGAAAGTTCAGAAACATACATGCAAAACAAAGGTTCAATATTTTAGCTTATAAAATAAATTATATCACATACAGAAGTTTTTTGTAAACGTAATTTCCATTGAGTTTGATAATAAAATTATTAGTAATCTATGAATGTAATAAAAATATAGAAGATTTAAAATTACATAACGATGTTACCTGCATGGCTTTGTTGGTGAATGTCAAATCCATAGACATCTGTCCGGCTCTTCTTGAAAACGCTCCATGTATTTCCAATCCTTTTCCTTTTTCAGCCGGTAACCATATAGTTTTGGGTGGGGTATACATGGTAGGAGCAGTTGGTATTCCAAAAATGTCACCAAGAAGTCCCGTAGTTGTGGGAGGTGCAGGGGTGGTACCAATATCCAACTGTATAAACGTAAAATATGTAAGTATGTAACAAAATTTATTTTTAAGTAAACATCAAAAATCATTACAACAAAGACTACAAACGATAGAGTATAGCACGAGTCCTATAAGTATATTTCTAGATTGTTATAAAACTAAATTTAAAAATTAATAAAGCAGCTATTTCATAAGCTTACCAAAGAATCCAATCCTCCACCTAAGAGATCTACATTACTGGCTGGTACAGCTGGTTGTGCAATCGGAGGAGCTGGAGCATTAAGATCCATTGAGAGTAAGTCACCAATAAGACTCTCTTGATTAGGAATAACAGTTGGTTCTGGAGCGCTACTTGTTTCTTCGGCAGATCCTTGTCTAGCTGGCAAAGACTTTCGAATACCTGCAGACCTTCCTTCGACAAAGGCAGTTGGAGGTTTATGATAAACACTGGCGAGGGAAGATATATGGCAGATCAGTTCGTCAAGAAGTGTAGGTTCTAGTAAGTCAGTTTCTTCAGAAATCAGAGGTTTGTCGGCAAGAACTACTTCTTTGGCTGCTGCAGGATCGGTACTTAATAACCTATGTGCAACAAATTTAAATAAGAGATAGAATAATCGAAAATAAATAAATACATTATAATGCAAAAAACATCATTCTTCTCTGAGTCTTCTCCTAGGTTGTTTTCAACCATCATTGATATTCATCCCTGTCTTAATAGTACGAGATCCCACTGCAAAATCACAACGTTCATAACGTAGTTAATCAAACTCATATGTTTACATACATTTAAGAACAGGAGAATACATTGATAACAGGGTGCCAGTCAAGAAGTGGCCGAAAATAGTTTTAATTAAATTAATGGAAATTGATGTTTGAAAAAAAAATCGCTCATTTATTTTTTAAATAAAATATCATCCTTATCATAGCAATGCATGTAAAGAATTTGAAAAGCTATGGGTGCCGTTGCCTAATCCGTCGCAACTGCTCCTCAGCCAGGTATAAACAGATAATATTTTGGTGAAGGGTTAAATCTTGGACCAGTAACGAAAGAAATATGTAAAGTATGGGCAAATCATGGCAGAACCAAAAATAATGGAGAAAATTTATCAAAAGTGGAGAAAATTTACCAACCCGCAGTTGGATAACAAAGAAAAAACTATTGTGAAGTTATAAAGGAAGGTCGGATACTTTTAGGACATAAATTTTGTATGTTGTCTATCTAGACATTTAAAAAAATATATATATAAGTCAAACTGGCAACAGATGTATGTTCTCAAAAAACTTGATAGTGTGTAAATTTTTTTATTAAAATCAGCTAAGTACTTTCAGCATGTCACATACTATCGTCAGAGCTTCGTCTTATAGGAGGTTACAAATACCTCATGGAAAAGTAACTGTTCACACAAAACACAATAAAAACATTAGAAAGCCAACGCCTCTGTTATAAGGGAGAAAACCCTTTTAAAAATTGTAAAAATCACATTTAAAAGGTGCATGGTATATTAATGCCTGCCTCGTTGAATCGAGGAAAACAGCTGTAAAACCAATGACTGTCAGCATAAAGCAGCGATTGGTATACCAAGCACATCAGCTGCCCCAAGTAGAAACACTGTATATCCATTTTTTTTCAAAATCACTTTTATCGCATTTTTTGGATAAAGGGTGTTATTACCTGCCAGTTACGAAGGAATAAAAAAAAAAGAGTAGAACCACAATTTATGGTTGTTATGAAACTCTGTATATCACATTCAATTTTCACTTTACCAATTTAAAACACATTATATCCATATTCCCAAATATAAACACTGTATATACGATACGGGGATATACAGTGTTTTAATTTAGTTTTGGAATTTACAGCGATTTACAGTGAGAATCATAGAGTTTACATTCGCCAAGACCGTTGAAGTTAAAATTAACAAAAACAAATTTAGTGGTTTGTTAGTTTGTGTTAAGTGAAGAACAAATTTGTCTGTATAAATTATAGTTTATTGCATTAGTTATTCAAAATAGACTTTTAAATTTCTGATGTTACTGATTAGTTTTCAAATATGAATAAAAATACAAGAATTTAGTTAATACTAGACATGTATCGAAATCAGAACAAGAACGACTGAGGGAGAATCATCCACAAATGATACTCAAATGTGGTAAAAGATTTTTTAGAGATAATATAGAACTTTATTCTCATTATTGTTTTGGTTTTAGGGACGAGCAATCGATTTATCTCAAAGTTGATAGCAATAATGGTTACCCTCAAGAGATTGATGAAATGCTTAGAGTGATTTAGAGCTTTCATCTTCAGATGAAGATAGTGATGATAGCATTACCGACCCAGATTACCAACCTGACTCGAAGCCTGGAAACGTGACTGATCATTCAGATTTGACATTTGAAAGCCAAGTTACTAAAAAAAGGAGACACATGTCAGCTATACAAAAAAGTAGAGATAACAAAAATTAACATCCCATTTTTCCTAGATGCACCGCGAAGTGTCAGATGTCTTGTTCGCAATTCAGCGAAGAATGCCGAGCAGATATTTGGAATGCATATTGGAACGCAGATTATACAACTCGAAGGCTGTGGCTTGCAGAATGTGTTTCATTTGGTTATACCAGTGATTCGGTTATCAATGAATTATCATATTGTTCTGAAGCTATTTTCTTGTAGCATTTTAAAGTAATTACTATTTAAATGGGAATAAGCCACAATTAAAGGTTAAAGTACGTTTATTGAAGTTTCAATTTCCACTTCGAAAATCGTTCTCAAAATACAAACATTAGTAAATTAAACAAATTTTGTTTTTTTGTTGATCTTCGTAAAAATTTGATTGAATTTTGACAATGTGCCAGTTTCTTGTATAGAATTTCCAATCTCCGAAAATTTTGAATAACGCTGGGCCCATAACGTTTTCTTAATATTGTTTTGAAGCTATTTTCTTATGGGATTTTAAAGTAATTACTATTTAAATGGGAATAAGCCACAATTAAAGGTTAAAGTACGTTTATTGGCGTTTCAGTTTTCAAAAAACAAAATTTGTTTAATTTACTAATGTTTGTATTTTGAGAACGATTTCCGAAGTGGAAAGTGAAACGTCAATAAACGTACTTTAACCTTTAATTGTGGCTTATTCCCATTTAAATAGAATTATCATGTTATCAAAAAGGAGCCGCTTAATGCATAGGAAAAGGGAAATCGAGGTAAAAAATCCAGTAATGTCTGTGACAGGGATCTAATAGTAAATCATATAAACTCTTATAATCGCCGAAAAAATGCTCCTTTCACTAGATATTTGCCGTCAAGTTTAACAGTTGCTTCAATGTTTAATAACTTGTATGTAAATGTAAAATTGAAACTTACAGAAGAATGATGAAGACAATAAAAATATCTTTAAACATGCCTTAAATAGATTCATGCTCTGACTGTTTAGAATACAAAAACTTTGTAGAAGTAACCAGCACATGCATAGATAATTCGGTTGTATCTTCTACCAAAAAAGCTCAATGGGAGGCACACAAAAAGAAAGCAGATGATGCTAATAGATATTACAAAATTGATGCAGAATTACCAGAAACTACTAAAACTAAGTTTCTTTTGACTTGCAAAAAGTATTATTGTTACTAATTATGCCAAGAAATAAAGATGTCGTTTAGTTGTTTTTAATGAAGTCTTCGATTGTTTAAAAAAGAAATCAAACTCCAACTATTCAGTGGTTTGGCATGAAGCATTTGGCGGTCGTCATGCTTCTAATATCATCGATGCAATATATGCTTTAATTAAAGAAGAGCGTGATACGAACAATTTTGTTTTTTGGGCAGATAAATGCAGTGCCCAAAATAAAAACGTATTTGTTTACTGCAGTAGCGATTATGGTAAATAATGATACCCATACCTCTCACGTAAATAACATAACATTCAAATATCTTACCAAAGGTCATACACACATGACTGCTGATGGTGCTCATGGCAACATTGAGCAACAAATTAAAAAAGCACGAGATGCAATTGACTTTCAAGATTTATTGTCTGTTATGAGACAATCACGAACAAGTTTAAATGTACTTCAAGTACAAACTTCGTTCGAATGGCCAAAAAAGAATCGGCAGCCTCGAAAGGGAGATGAAAATGATCATTTGAAAACATTTTTAATACATCCCATAGTAGAAACTTTCACGAGGCTCTAGCTCCCTTAAATTCAAAACCAACTTCAAAGATGAAAACTATCAGGATCTTAAATTACTGCAAGTTAAGTTCGTGGTGTCAAATTTTCCGCAAAATACCAACGTACGAGGTATACGTAAAAGCAAAAACGATGAAATAATACAGAAACTTATTCCTTTGATGCCTGAGAACAGATCGTTTTGGCTTAATTTGTCGGTCTCCGAGACAGTGGTGGACGATCTCCTCCATAACCGTGAATTGCAGCAATTACAGGACAATGGCCATCAAAATGTTTTTAAACCAATTTTTTTATATATTTGTTAAATTAACAAATTGGGATATTTTATTTTATAGTTTTAGGTTTTCCCAAATAAAAACACTGCATGTGTTCAAAACCTAGTCAGAAAATAAAATACAGACATAAAAATATACTAACAAACAAGAGTATTTTATGCTATATTAATGTGTGTTCACTTTTATTTAAAACAAAATAGAAATTTGAAAAGTTGAAACCTTCACGTTTCTTGCTCTAGTGAACAGTTTTCGAATTGGCGCTTACAGTGTTTCTATTTAGGACAGCTGACCTTTTAAATGTGATTTTTACAACTTTTAAAGGGGTGTTCACCCTTCTAACAGGGGCGTTGGCCTTATAATGTTTTTATTGTGTTTTGTATCGACAATTACTTTTCCATGAGGTATTTGTAGCCTCCTATAAGATTAAAGCTCTGAAGATTGCATGTGATATGCTGAAACTACTTAGCTGATTCTATTAAAAAATATTACATACTATCAAGGTTTTTGAGAACATATACCTGTTGCCAGTTTGATCTATATTTTAGAAGTGTGTACAAATCATATAGTCTTTTTCAAAAAAAAAATAACATGTAGCCGTCTACATTTCAATTACAAATTAAATATTAATAATAACATTAACAAACCTCCAATAAATAAAACCACGATCTCTTAGATCTGGGTTATCAGAATCCTGTGTAGCTAAGCTTAATACATGCTGAACTAAGCCTTGTGTATGTTGAGGCCGCTTCAAAAACAGTTTTACAACAGCTGTTAATAATTGCAACTGAACTTGAGCGTTTTCATCTCCAAAACCTACAAGTAAATAAAACGTTAAATATTTTAACAGTAATACGAAAAAAAAAAGAAATATATGGTTACAGAAAAATAAATAAAAAGAAATTAGATGATAGGTTGGTGTTAACGAAATTATCTAATATATTTATATATTAAATATTTATATATAAAAAATATTTATAAATTAAAGTGCAGAACATAAAGATTTAGCTGCTTATATAATCACAAACACAATCACAAATTTATATATAAAAAAATGTATATTAAAAAGCAGAACATAAAGATTTAGCTGCTTATATAATCACAAACTGGCATAAAGAAAACTCAATGTAAAAAGGGAACGTATCAAGAAAAAACAGATAAATAACTGTTAAAGTTATTAATCAGAAGATATTTGGGGAAAGGTCAACTATAACGAAAGAACTTTGATCAGATAAAAGGCATATATCGAGCACAGTTTAATTAAATCTTGCCCAAGTACTTTCGATCCCTAGATCATCTTCAGGGGCATTTCGTCAATTGTGGCCTATCCGGCAAGAACAAGATGTCATAAACATATAATTGTACATTACACTACACTACAAATGGACAAACAAACACTTTAAAATAATTTAAGGAAGGCTACATTACTTGAAGAAGTCGGAGACAGAATCTGTCTCCGACTTCTTCAAGTAATGTAGCCTTCCTTAAATTATTTTAAAGTGTTTGTTTGTCCATTTGTAGTGTAGTGTAATGTACAATTATATGTTTATGACATCTTGTTCTTGCCGGATAGGCCACAATTGACGAAATGCCCCTGAAGATGATCTAGGGATCGAAAGTACTTGGGCAAGATTTAATTAAACTGTGCTCGATATATGCCTTTTATCTGATCAAAGTTCATTTATTCGAGCATTCAACCTTATATTTATTTATAACGAAAGAGTTAAAATGGGCAAAAAAATTAACGAGAATAAATTGAAGAGAACAAAAAATTAAAAGACAGACAAAAGGTAACTAAATAATATATTTCGAAAGCAGATTCACAGGATTAGAAAACAAAAACAAAAATAAGAAAAAGAAGAAATATATAAGCGTCGAAAGTGCATATTTATGTAAAAATTGGATAAAATACTCCAAGAAATATAGAATAAAAATACACATTGATACATCTAGAATGTACCATACTGTACCATAAAAGCTATAGGAAATAAAATTGTATATATAAAGATTCAAAGAAACGACTTCTTATTTCAATATACAAAAATGGAAAATAAAAACTGTTGAAAACTTAAAGAGTGGATCAAATATAGACCACATTAAATACACGCCATTATTGGTACAAAACTAGACAAAATAACAAAGCAACTTTTGGAATTCGTGTGAAATCTAAAAAAGTCAAGGAAATAGAAGCAGTCCAAGAAGGAACATAAGGATGGACCAAATATATAAATATTTCCATAAGTGGCATTTTGTATAGATATAAATAATAAATCACTGTAATAAGTTTCATATTATACCTTCCAGGAAACTATCCAATAACTCATCCGCATTGTCAATTCTTTCTGCATATTCTCCAATAATCCATACCATACTGGCCCTCGCTTCGGGCTCATCAAGAGTATCCAAATTTTCACATAGTGTACTGATAATACTTTCATACTTATTGGGATATTTTCTGTAATCATAAAAATCAAAAGTGACTTTAAAATCAATATTTCTTGCTATATTCTTGATATATTCGCTATGTGCAAGTTCGGACGATTGACACCTAGTATCATAAATCAGCGAAACTATTAGCACTTTTAATATATGACTCTGCAGTATGTGAACTGCAAATAAAATGGCCTTAACTTGTTTATTTATATATATATATATATATATATATATATATAAGGTTCTTGAACTCCTAAGTGGAGCATAGAGCTTCAGTGAAAACGCGCCATCGGGTTCTATTTTGCGCTAAGGCCTTCACCTCATTCCAAGACTTTCCTTGGCCTCTTATCTCGTCCATGATGGATCTTCTCCAAGTTTGTACTGGGCGACCTCTTTTTCTTTTCCCTTGGAAATTCCACTCTAGGGCAGTCTTTGCGATACTGCAACTATTTTTTCGGAGTGTGTGACCGATCCAACCCCACTTTCTGGACTTAATTTTATTTTGTACCCTCTTTTGTTCGGTCAGGTGTAGCAGATCGTCGTTTCTGATGGTGTTAGGCCAGAATATACGAACAATTCTTCGTAGACATTTGTTAACAAAGACCTGCAGTTTGTCTGTGAGGGTGTTTGTCACTTTCCAGGTTTCACATCCGTAGAGTAGAACAGACATGACATTTGATCGGAATATTCGGATCTTTGTCCTTGTAGTATACTCGCCAGATTTCCAAACAGGGTTGAGCGTGCTGAAAGCTTGTTGGGCTTTTCGTATCCTCATACGAATATCGTCTTCTGTACCTCCGTTTTCTGTTATGACACTTCCAAGATACGTAAAGTTTTCCACATTTTCAATCTGCATATTGTCGATAGTAAATAGCGTGTTGTTCCTTGCATTTATTTTCATGGACTTGGTTTTACTAATATTGATTTTCAAACCTATTTTATTGGCTTCAGTGGAAAGTGTTTCCAATTGGTAAGCCATATCTTGGAACCTTTGACCTAATAGACAGATATCGTCCGCGTATTCTAGATCGCTTAGGCGTGTGGTTAACGTCCATTGTATCCCTCTTGTGTCAGAGTCTAGTTTGGAGAGAACATAGTCTATAGCTATGTTAAAAAGAAACGGAGAAAGCACGCATCCCTGTCTAACTCCAGTAAGTACGTTGAATTCGTCACTGTTTATCCCATTGTGTGTCACGCTGCATTTCGCATCAGTATATAGTGACTTTATAATAGAAATTATTTTTTGCGGGATGTTTCTTAGCTCTAAAACTTTCCATAAAGCAGCGTGTGACAAGCTATCAAAGGCACGTTCAAAATCAACAAAAACCATGTATAGGGGTGTGTTCCATTCAACCGATTGTTCCACTATTACCCTCACAGTATTAATGTGGTCTATGCAGGAGGATTCTGGTCTAAAGCCTGCTTGATTAGCTCGAAACTCAACGTTGTTTGTTATTCTTTTCAGTATGATGGTCGCGAAAATTTTATTTATGACAGTAAGCAAGGTTATTCCTCTCCAATTTTTGCACAGTGTGAGGTGCCTTTTTTTGGAAGCTTGATAATGTTACCTTTTTTCCAGCCCGCTGGAATGTGGTTTGTTTCCCACACCTCTCGGATTATGGGGAGCAAAATTTCAGCAGTTAGATGCGGATCAGCTTTAAGTATTTCAGCAGCAATGTTATCGATTCCCGGTGACTTGTTGTTTCTCAGAGATTTGATAGCTGCTATTATCTCCGTTTTGGAAGGGGCCTCGCAAGAAATATGTAAGTCTATATTCTGCGGGTTTTCGACAATTTCGTCTGCGTTATCTCTGGAAATACCTAGCATCTCCTGAAAATGCTCTTTCCATCTCTCTACTTGATCATCTGTTGTAGTAAGTAATTCGCCTGTTTTGGATCTTACAATGTTCGAACAGTTTGATCCTTTTTGTGTTAGTCGTCTAGTAATTTGGTAAAGCTCCCTAGTTCTGTTGTGTTGTGCAGCTGTTTCTGCTTGTTTTGCAAGTTCTTCAGCCCACCTTCTTTTGTCTCTTCTTGCTTTTCTTTTAACTGATTTATTTATTGTTTGATATTCGTGTTGTCGGTGTGCTCTTCTTTCTACAGTTCTTGCTTGCAGGATATCTTTTTTTCGTTGTTTTCTTTCCTCGATAAGATTCCATGTTTCATCTGATATCCATTCCTTTCTATCTTTCTCTTTTTTACCCAGTTTGTCTTCAGCTATTTCTGTCAAAACATCTGCGAAATCTTCCCAGCTATTTATTTCACGTTCTCTTGTTTTGAGTTGAAGTTCCTCTCTAAACATATGTCTTCCTGGGACCGTTTTTAGTTTATCTAGATTGTATGTTGGTCTCTTGGTGTTTCGCGTGGTTTTGTTTTTTGCCATCTTGATTTTAATGGTACCAATTACGAGATGATGGTCACTTGCGATGTCTGCTCCTCTTTTATTACGTACATCAAGAAGAGATGATCTCCATCTTTTTGAAATAGCGATGTGGTCTATTTGATTTTCTCTTGTATGGCCAGGTGCAGTCCATGTTACCTTGTGAATATTTTTATGTGGAAAGATCGTTCCACCAACTTGTTTATTTAATACAATAATTATTGTAATTTATATCAATATATGACTTCGAAAAAATTTTAATGCGTTTTAATTGTAAAAATGGGTAAATATATTTTTTAGGTTTAGATTTTATCATTTGAAAATTAAAGATAGAGGTTATTAAAAGGTAAACATTTCAGAAGAGCGGCACCTAGTGTCATACATCAGCGAACTTTTTGTAAACTGCAAATAAAATGACTTAAACTTGTTTATTTAATACAATAATTATTGTAATTTATATTAGAAATTCACTTTTCTCTTTGCATTGATTTTTGCTTATAATTTGGAAACGAATAGAACTTGAATTCACTATTTCTTATTATATTTTTACAATTTATTATATAACATTTTCTTCAATGATAGTACTTATGAAATACGCTAATAAAAATGCAAGATTTCGCCGCTTCACGCGCACGATAGTTTCTCGAATGTCCTCTAAGTACTTGCACACAGCGAATAAGGTATAAGGTGTATTCGTCTATAGCCGAGGATTGTGTTCTGGATGTTCTATTACGGTCTGATCATGCGCAGTACAGAAATGTGAGCATACATTTCTTTACTCCGCATAAGCAGAACGGCCAAGAAAACAATCCTCGACGACAAAAGAACCTATAATAATTACAGATCACAATGTTCACAATCGTCAAATAAAAGCATGAATTCGGGGAAATAAATTGATTATAGTTATGTACTTCAGATTACAGTCAAATGAGATACATTAGTTATTTAAATCATAGTATCTACATATTTAAAAAAATTGAAAACCAGGCCAAATTAAGATATTAAAGTTACGTAAGAATTTCGTCCCTAAATTTAACACCCTTAGAGTTAGGGTTGCTCCTCTAAATTTTTAAATAGAAAATAGCGGTTGTGGCACACCATTCAAAAGTTATCTTCGTTGAATATTCAACAATGTTATTGTTTTCAAATTTAATACAAAAATTAGGAGTAAAAAAATTGAAATCATCTATTTGACGACATTCGCTATAGCGCATTAGGAACGTCGTTTAGTTCTAGATAATGTGTAAAACAGAAAAAAAAACAGTAATTTTAACTCAGTAGATGTACAAAATGTTCACTTCTTAATAAAATCTTAAATAAAACTGTCTTCTAATGTGTTTTAACACCTCAGGTGTGACCGATCTAATAGCAAGCGTTATTCTTTTGACGTGACAACGTCTTAAATTAGGTTGTGGCTCGGAGTCATTCATGAAAAAGTGTAACGCCCGCTCACGTCTGTTACGATGAGTCACCGAACAAGAGAGAGGCCCGCCGGACCGGCGAATGCCTTGCGTCTCTCTCCCACTCAAACATGATAGGTCCGCTGCGCGCGTAGCACTAGAGAATTAGGCGCGTTGAATCGGTGCGTGCTTGTGTCTCTGTCTTTCTCGAGCGTTCTTGGCGTTCAAGACACATTACAGCAGAAACACTTCCTTTCATTTCATATTTCTCCTATCATCGTCCTATCCTCAACAAAATCACTCAAATAGAAATTAGTTAAGTTTAAGTTTACATGTACAATGTTTTAGTAAACAAAATATATTTCTATAGTTAAAATTTGTGCAATTCTTATTTTCATTCAATTCCTTGTTCCTATTGTGCAATTTAATAATATTCATATCAATAAATATTCTACCGAGAAAAAGACGTTGTCACGTAAAATCTTCGCCCGTAAAACCGACTTTACAGGCAACCGATTTTTTCTTATTCTTAAGTCAGCTAAATTTAGTGGTTTAGTTTTATATAAAAACCAAGTAGCTTGTAGAGGAGAATTGATCTCCGAGTAGTCGATCTGGATTCTTTCTCCTATCGTAAAGTGAGAAAAAAAAATGATAAAATCCATTATATACGTGAAAATATTTTTGTAAAATAAGACTATGTTAAATATGTAGGTAAAATGAAATGAGAAAACTAAGTTCGAAAATCAGATAATATACAGAGTTACTCTCCCACGTTAAAAGATATACCATATGAGAATCCACCTGTAAGAACGTCCGGTCTGGCACGAACTCCTCTACCGTCGCTTAAAAACAGAACAAACAGTATTTCCTCAAATGAAATCAGGATAAACGCTAATAACAGCTCATCTCATTGTGACAAAACGTCGACATGTTTACAAGAAAACAAACCGGTTCAACACACAGAAATCCCCAGGAAACTCGTCAGTATAATGATGATACAGGTTGGACGTTTATTCCAAACAAGAAGCGCTAACGATCAGAAGATAGCTCTCCGAATAGAATTAAAAAGCAAACTACTATTCAGGATTATTGGTTGCAGAAACCCATGCCAACCAACAGTAAATATAGCCCCTTAGCTACTGATGATATACAAGAAGAAAATAAAATTGCCGAATCCAAAAAACTTCCACCAATATTTTATATCTTTATACCATTAAATCTATATACCATTAAATGCCTTGGGGATGACAAAATTAAACTCCAGGTAGATTCACCTGAAAACTATTCGGATATTGTCAAAAGTTTAACAGGAAGAAAACGCAGTTTTCACATATCAGATAAAACAGGGCCGTGGATTGGGAGTGGTTATCTGCAATACTCACCCCTCAACAGAAATTAATGATATCAAAAGGGCACTCGAAGAACTAGGTCATTCAGTCAAAAATATCTCCAACGTAAAACGAAAAGAGGATAAAAACAACTACCCCCTTTCCACGTAGAATTGGTTGCTAATGCAAATGCAAATGAAGTCAATAAACAACTTACTCAATAATTTAAGTCAAACCACCACATCTCAAAAAAGAGAAATTCCGCAATGCCACAAGTGTCAACATTTCGGACACACTTACAAATATTGCAACAGAATGCCCGATGCGTAAAATGTACAGCCAATCACTTCATCCGAATGTCCAACCTAGTCAAGTTCCTCAAATAATCGTCGCCCATCTGTTACATATGCAAATGCTGTGAAGGACAAAATCATACCACGGCATCTATCCCAAGTAATACACAGGAAAAAATGAATACAACAGAAACAGGTAACAATTTAGAGTTAATGGTCCAAAAACTTATCAGAGAATGGATAAAATGTTCAACCTTCTCATAACGATGCTCTCAAAATTTAATGATCAACTCTAAAAATAAAATTGGATATTGGAAACGGCCTCACAAACCATAGTGAGGAGATTATATTTAATTTATAAAATTAAATAACCTTGATATCATGATGGTCTCAATGATATGATGATGATCATATGACAAACAAGAGCCATTTTAGCATGCCAGATTTCTGCACCTATGTCACACCACATCCAATGGGAAAAGATCATGGTGGAACTGCGTTAATTATTACAAGTAAAATAAAACATCATGAAATAAATAAGGAATGTGAAATCAACATTCAGGCAACCTCGATATATGTAGAACTCAGAAATGGGCACATAACGATGTGAGTTGAGTATTGTCTCCCTGGTAAAATAATTAAAGAGGAACATTTCTCTAGTTATTTCAATGGACATGGTCATCACTGCATTGCAGCAGGTGACTTTAATGCAAAACATACAAGATGGGGTTCAAGATTTATAACAACACGCGGACGAGAAATTAAAAGTTTAATCAACTTCTACTGGACAACCAACCTACTGGCCTAACCCGATCTGATCGACTTTGCTATCGTAAAAGGAATTAGTAACAGCTTTTTAAATATTAAACCTTCCTTTGACCATTCTTCGGACCATTCTCCCATATTTATTGATGTGATCTAATGTCTATAATACAAATAAATACCTCACATTTTCAAATCATAAAACAAATGGGAGTCTGTTCAGAGTTAATATTCAAAATGAAATTAATTTAAATCTTTCTTTTAAAATAAATGAAAATCTTGAGGAAGCAGTCCATCACCTTGCATCAATCATTCAACAGACAGCTTGGAGAGCAACTCCAGATCTAAATCAGAGTAATAACTGTGCACATCTAACTGTGCATATCTACATCATATAAAAATCTTAATCAATGAAAAGAGAAAACTAAAAAACAGTGGCAAACCTACAGATCTCCTGAGGACAAAACTCAACTGAATAGGGCTACTCGCTTTCTTAAGAGAGAACTACATAAATACAAAGATCAAGGCATAATTGAATGTCTTGTAAGTCTCATTGCGACGGATGGCACAAATGACTCTATTTGGAAACTCTAAGAAACTTAAACATCAGTTTAAGCATGATGGTCCCATTAGAAAGGAAAATGGTGATTGGGCCAAAGCCAATGACGATAAAGCACAAACATTCGATAATCATCTCAGCCAAGTTTTTCAACCTCACTCCAGAACTATTTCAATGGAAGAAGAAGAAGAATTCACGAGAACTTAGATGGACCCTAACAGATGTCACTTCCTATAGAAAATATGAAAATGAATGAAATTAAAGATTTAATTAAAAATCTCAATGTTATAAAAGCTCCAGGGTATGATTTAATATCGAAAAAACTCTGCAAGAATTTACCTGAAGACGGATTTCGGTTGATTATGTACATATTTAACGCTATACTAAAGTTAGGCTATTTTCCGTTTCAATGCAAAATGGCACAAATTATTCTAATACTAAAACCAAATCAAGATCCACACGAACTATAATCCTATCGTCCAATCAGTTTGCTTCCCATTATCTCTAAGATATTTGAAAGGATACTGCTTTAAAGAATGAATTGTATAATCGACAGACAAAAGTTGATACCGGATTCAAGCAAAACATGGATTCAAGCAAAAACATAGAACAATTGAGCAGGTAGATAGGGTTGCTAAAACAAATAGATATAACAGAAAGATTCACAAAATTAAAGTTGGACTTTGCGAGAATAATTTCAAATTGAAAAGATAAAAAACCGAGTACAACCACCAACAACCTGGTCAACAGTTGATTGTCGGGCTAAATTGGATAAGGAAAGCATAGGATTTAATTAAATAACTAGAGAGTCATAAAAAAGACCTGTGTCCGACTCTGTATGTCCGACGGCTAAGAAGATGTCAAGTTTGACAGGATTGTGATAGACTTTTTAATATGGTTAGTCATTTCCACGGTATATAATTAATCCTTGACTATATGTGCGTCCAGCTAGAGAAATATGGTTAACAAGTTCATAAGGAATTATATTTCTCGTTGAAAACATTTGATTTCACTTTATCTGGAACTAGTATCCATAAATAAGTTGAATTAAAATAAATATGTAAATTTCGACAATATGGTTTGCCAAAAATTTAAACAATTTAGCGCCAATTAATTAACACAGAAAAGAATACATTTCAACACTAAACTACTCAAATTAATAATACAAAATATATAAAACTATATTTATTTTTTGAATATGAAATTTAATTAATATTTAAATTTAAAGTTTAAAGTACCGTAATCAGGTTTTGGTGGTGTTGAGACGAAAATACGAGAGCAAAAAATAATCAGCAAACAGCAGAAATAATCGGTTCTCTAAACGATATAATATACCCTATAGTTATTAGCACTGAGATCAATTCAAAAATCTACAAACCAGCTATGAACTTATCATAAAGCTAGAATAACAGAAATTAATATATTTACTAAATACATAATCTTTATCTGAAATTTTTACATGAAATAGAAAGGTAAATCCAAATATAATATTCTTCACATTATTGTTGTAATTCTATCATCATAAATCCACCTTTTAAAAATTTAGTGCACGCCTATGATTACGATTCAAGGTCTTCTCTCCAAAAACAGCAACACGGCGAAATGTCAGTGTCAACTGTCAAATAATATAAACAGCTATCTTCGTGTTAGTGGTGTACTTCGAATTTAGACGTCATCTTTTAAAATTGTAAATTTTATTTTTAAAGATAAACATCATATTAACTTATTTTCTAAAAGTAAAATTTATAATTATAAAGAGACTAAACCGCGTTTCTTATCTTTTAAATCGCTATTTACTCCTAGATTTGCTGGAATTGAGGTTAAATTATTTGGGGAGTGGTTATATTTAAAAAGTTATAATGTTGGATGAAAATTTATTGCAACAACGATTAGCACAATTTAATCCCGAGCCTTTAGTAGACACTAGTCACAACAAACCCAAAGAAAGCATCGAATCATATACTATCCATGAGGATGAATATAACATTGATTTGGCTAAAACTAACTTTTTAAATTTTTTGGACAATGAAGAAATAAAAAAGTCAGCTGAAAATATTATACGAAAATATGGTGTAGGAACATGTGGTCCAAGAGCTTTTTACGGTAATAATGTTTTAAACTTCATAAAATTAGAATAGAGGTCATTTTTTATTTGTTTTCGAGTTTGGTGTCAGTGATTTTTAAACAAAGTTGTTAATCAATTTATATTATTTAAAAATGCATTTCTGTAAAATTAACAAGATGGAGTGTATACAGTATGTTGCCTGCTTACTTTCTCAATGTTCTATAACTTTTTTGGACATCTGTCCTAATTGTTATTAATGTATAAAACATGCAAAACAGATGAAAAGTGTATAAGTACAATTAAATAACAGTTGAAATAAGTAGTGAATATTCAGAAAACGTTTTATAAATATGAGAATTATAGTTTACTGGTTGTATCAGCTGGTAGATAGCAGATATTTTAAAGTCATAATTATCAATAAATAGGTAACTGATTTCATAACAAGTGTACTTCTGTTTTTTTTTAATTTCAGTGAATATATACTATTTATTCTATAAAATTATTATGTTACTCATTTCTTAATTATATGAAATGAACTAAATTATATTCTACACAAAATTATCTGAATACATAACTTCATATTTATTATAATTGTTATATTGATATGGACTGACCTTCAGTTGATTTGTGATTACTAAAATTTAAACAGCACACTGATAATTGGAAGTGAATATGAGAAGTTAAAAATGATTTATACAGATATTTCTAGAATATAATATACTTCTATATTCTTAAATGTCTGTGGTAAAATACCATGATTATTATTAAAATAATATAACTTCCTATATAAAAAATGTGTACAAGAAGATTCAAAATTTTTGTTAAATAGTTTTAATTTTTAGAATTATAAAATATCTACTACGCTCTTATAGTGCATAAGAAGTGCGAAAATATGAAGAATTGTAAAGCTAATTTAGGACTAAAATAAAAATTGAATAATGAGATGTTCTGCACCACTTTCAGTGGTGAAGGTGGAGCATACTAACATGTCATGCCAGAACCATCTTAACATATGCTCTCTAATTTTGACAATTGGTACCATCCCTAGACTTCCCCTAATATATTCATTAATTTTTTTCTTTATTGTCCGTTCATTCCATCTAAACCATTATCATTTCTGCCACATGCATTTGTTTTTCCTTTTTCTTTTTAACTGCCAAGATTCAGTTCCTATCATATCTGGTCTTATGGAAGTTTTATAGAATGTTCCTTTCAGTTTTATTGGAATTGTTCTGTCATACAACACATTACTCACTTCCTTCCACTTCATCCTTTCCTGCCTAACTACTAATACATCACCATATATCCATCACTACACGACTTATGCTTAGGTGCATAAAACTATTATTTTTCACAAATTGGTGATACGATTTTTGTGATAAATAAATAGTTTTTTGTCAGATATGCATACATTGAGGTTGGGAATATTTTTATAGAGCCATCAAAGAATATAGACGCTTATAGAAGAATTGTTCACTGTTATTTTTGAAAGTTAGCAAAAAGTGGGACATAGATAAAGAAAAGTGGGACGAGTGGAACGCATGTGTTGCACGTGGTACCACTAAGGAGCGGTCATGTCAGCTGTGGCTCTACCATTGCTTCTAAAATATGAAAGAGTGGGGCAATAAATGCAACTTTAGATATTTTTATATGTAGATGCCGCGTGGTCGCAGAATAGGATTCAATTTTTGCGTTTTATAAAATTTTTTAAAGAAAATAATATTATTGTACCTTTTAATAAATTAATCTTTTTAGAAAAATTATTATGATTCAAAGTTTTAATTGAAATATGTACAAATCTTAAGTATAAATCAGTTTAAGACTATATTGTAATAATTTCACCAATATTCATTCATTGTGAAAATTATGTTTTAGATACTACTAGTTGTTATTTTAAAACAAGATTAAATAGTACTCATACAGCGTAAAAACTTTCACATATAGGTACTATTCATTAAAATGTACTGTTAAAGTTTATTTTGTTATTTCAAAAATAAATCAGGAATGCTTTTTGTTGTTATTGAAAAATTATGGATGAAATGGAAGTTTGGAAGTTTTGGCGAAATGGAAAAAATTGAATTTTTTTAAAAATGTTTCGTTAATTTCTCGGCAGAAAAACAGTATAATAAAAAGTTATGTGACGGTTTTTCGTTGTGTTGGAACAAACCAATTTTTAATTCAAAGTTATACAATTAAAAAAATAAATACTTTGAATATTGTAAATATCATACATTTTTAAGTTTTAAAATTAAGAAGATCTCAGCTTTATGCTCAGAAAACTAGAAGAAGAATATAAAAACAACGGAATGGAAATAAACTTAGAGAAAACCGAATACCTAACAACAGAAAACAAGGATATGAGAAACCTAGAGATAGACGAGGGAAGACAAATAAATGGAACAGATAAATTCAAGTATTTAGGAACCATAATATCGAACCAGGGAACAACAGAAGAAGATATAAACAACAGACTGAGACAAACAAGAAACTGTATAAGACAACTAAACTCAGTGTTGTGGGATAAGAACATTACGATAAAGACAAAAAAGAGAATATATAACACCCTGACAAGAAGTATCCTGACATATGGGTCCGAAAACTGGACAATAAACAAGAGAAATAGAGGTAGAATAAGAGCAGTAGAAATGGAGTTCCTGAGGAGAAGCTGTAGACTTACAAAAAGAGACAGAATTGAAAACTCAGAGATTAAGCGGAGAATGGGAATGCAATCAGACATAATCGACTATATAGAGGAGAAGAGACTATCCTGGTACGGCCACGTCAGAAGAGCGGACAGAGGACGCTGGATAAACAAAATCACAGAATGGAGCCCGATTGGAAGAAGAAAGAGAGGAAGACCCCGAAGGTCATTCAGAGATGAAATCGACGAGGCTATGGAGAAAAGAACCCTGCGAGATGGAGACTGGAATGACAGGGAAAATTGGAGAAAACGGTTGAGTGAAGACAGTGAAAACTGTGGAAATCCTTAGTAGTAGTAGTAAAATTAAAAATTTAAATTGACAATAAAGATTTTATTGTGGAAAAACAAAAAAAAGACAACAAAAAAAAAGTTTGCAAATCAATGGCATCGAAATTTGTTTCGGCGTAGATGCAAAGTTACCCGTTCGTACTCTTCGTACTCCTTTCCCACTTCCCCCTAACTACATATTTCATTATGAAATTTTCATGATAGTTTTAAGCCGACGGACACGGCACCACGCTGTGAGTTTATGCAGCCACCCTCTTAAACCGTAACCAAATCGCCCATTTGAACTGCTCTTCTATAAGCGTCTATATTCTTTGGAGCCATTGTCAGAAACAAACAACATACAAATCCTATCACTGGTCATTGATAACTTAAATTTTTTACTGTTGTAGACTTCTTTCATTGAAAATAAAAGAGTAATCATGAATAATGGAAGTGTATACTCATTAATTTTATTAAAAACTTTCCAGTTCTAAATAGTAATCTATAAATGACTATAAAATTTCAAAAATACGCATTTACTTAGTAAACAGAAAAAAAAAAGTATTTTTTTCAGACTTCTTTATAAAATAGCTATACATATAATTTTTTTCAATCTAAAATTAAAAATTGAGCATTGTAGGGTTAAATTTAGATTAGAATTTTGTTAATTTATTTTGATACATTATGGGTTGTATTTTTTCTGACTTTACTGAATCATGTACAACACATAATAAATAAGATAATAATTTAGCTCCTAATGTGTCTAAATTACTCCATAAATCTATGGTATACATTTAATTAATGTAATTATAATATAACATTGATAAAATTGGACAATTTGTCATTATCATATATAAATCAAATCACTAAATTTGTAAATAATATAATATTTTTGTGACAACTAAGTATGTATATAAAATATTTTTAGACATATGGAGTCTTACACTTACAAAATTTGAGTAGTTTTTGTCCAAAAATGTAGCAATTGTATAATAAAAATAGTTTATATTTTTAGGTACAACAGATGTTCATCTAGATCTAGAACAGAAACTTGCAGACTTTCTGCATATGTCAGATTCTATTGTTTATTCCTATGGTTTTGTAGCTATATCAAGCTCAATTGCAGCTTATTGTAAAAGAAGTGACACTGTATTTCTAGACAAAGAAACCAACTTTCCAATACTACAAGGTGTGATAGCATCCAAAAGTAAGATTGTGTATTTTGACCACAATGATCCAAATAGTCTAAGAAGAGAAGTGGAGAAAGTTATTAAAAATGAGAAAAAACCATCAAGAAAGTTTTTAATTGTAGAAGGAGTATCTTGGAAGACTGGTAAGATTCTGTTATTTAGTACAATATATGAAAATACATACTTTTCAAAATCATTTATGATCAATAACACATGTATTTACTATATCTGTTCTCTTTGTGTTTAAAATTTTAATATATACACAGTTAAAATTGTGATATAACTTCATTAAAATCATCGATTTGCAGAATTTTAAATTAATAGAAGGTTGTTTTAGGAAAGCTGCTGCCTTTGGAAGAATTCTTAAAAGTAGCTGAAGATTACAAAATACGCATTTTCTTAGAAGAATCATATTCTATTGGTATATATGGAGATCATGGTAAAGGTTTAACTGAACATTTTAACATTGATCCCTCAAGGATAGATATGATAATAGCTACCTTGGAAGCAGCATTTGGTTCCATAGGAGGATTTTGTGCTGGCTCCCATTTAACAATTGAGCACCAAAGATTATCTGGTGCTGGATATATATTTTCAGCCTCCTTGCCCACTTTCTTGGTACAAGCATGTATAGAGTCTATTAGACTCATGGAAGACCGTCCCAAACAAATAAGAGCAATAGCAAGAGACTTCCAGTTATTTTTAGAAGAGACATGCCAATACAAAGTTGATAGTGACCCTGAATGTGCTTTTAAAGTTTTTAGTGTTAAAGAAGAAAATGGGAGAAAAGAGAAAGAGGAAATAATTCACTCATATTGCAAACAAAATGGTGTACATTTTCTAATAACTGAAGGAGGTCTAATGATAAACCTTTCAATTAATACCTTTACTAATAAGAGCAGATTGGAGAAAATTTATAAAGTTCTGGAAAATGCATCTAAACTATAATTTAAGGATGGTAGCACCATATTAGGAATATTAAGCACAACTGCACTGTTATGGGCATTTACTTGATAAACGGCTGTAATGTATTTTAGTTTAAAATCAAATTAATATTAGGGTAACACAAAGCTGGTATTAACATTCCTTGTGCAAAAATAAAATATATTTAAAGTTTAATTTTTGTATTCATACACCTACCACCTTCATTGTAAGTTTAAATTACTATTATTAATTGATTTTAAAAAATTAAAGACCGTGTTCAATTGAGCATGATAACTGCAGGAAGCTTTTATAAAAAGTGACACAATAAAACTCTTCATTGTAAGATACATAAGATATACTACCATGATAAATATGGAAAAATTAGAAAAGATCCAAAATACATAAAAGCAGAGGTTAATTAGATAGCAGAACAAAATGATGTAAAGGAAAAAGACAAAAATACACATGCACAGTATTAATCTGAAAACAAATTTGAAAAATTAATGGAGGTATAATGTATGTTCCTCCTAGTAGCTGTATATGAGTAACAATATATTAGCTTATAGGGCAGTCCTTATAGTAGGGAACCTAGCCTATACAGAAAAATGCAAGCGGATGTGGGGTAACCAAACATCCAAAAATCTTTTCAGGCCATAATAATGGAAAGATCTTCTCCAATGTGATAAAAATTATACTAAAATGATGGCATCTCCTGGGGTAAAATGTTCCGTAAGCAAACTGAGCCTCCGTTCAGATTTCTGGATATGGACTATTTCAGAGGAACAAACACCATTACAGGTTAAAAAAATTATGATGGGGTCTTGGAATATTGCAAGTCTTATAAAGTTAGCAGATGCACTTAAAAAAAGGAGAATACAAATTGCTTGCATTAAAGAGACTAGGTGGAAAGGACAAACGGCGAAAGAACTAACAATAAAAATTGTGGTATGGTGGGAAAAGTAACACTAGAAATGGAGTTGGTTTGAATGCTGATAGTGAAATGAAAGATAAATTAGTAGGACTCAGCGAAAGTTGATAAATAAGTATTGAATGTTATGTGTGAGCTTCTCAAACAGGGCCGAGTGAGAATGAAAGAAAAGCTTTCTATGATCAATTAGGAAATATACTGAGTAATATTCCATCAGAGGAGAAAGTCATAATAGGAAATGATTTTAATGCACATGTGTGCCAATTCAAGACAAGACATGAAACAATACATGGAGTACTAGGCTTTGGAACTAGAAATGAACCTGGAGATGATATGCTTGAATTAGCAACAACATTAGATATTGCGATTGTTAATACATTATTTCAAAAGAGAGAAACTCAACTTATGTACAAAAGTGGACAAAATCACACCCAAATAGATTATTTCATGACAAGAACAGAAGATATACATGAATGTAATATACAGGGTAATAGTTGGTAAGCCAACAACATAAGTTGCTTGTGCTGGATAGTAAAAAGCAAAACTAAACCAAAACATTTTAGAGGATCACAAAAAATCAAGTGGTGGAACTAAGGATTAAAACAAGGAGACGGGCTGGCACCGACACTATTCAACCTGACTCTTGAATATGTGATAAGACAGCTGAATATAGGAAGAGAAAATGTAAACAAATAAATCAATACAGATTGACGCCTATGCCGATGACATTAGCATTATGTCTGGTAAAACAGAAGAGGCGGCACAAATATATTCACAATTAAAAACACAGACAGGAGTAGGGATGCGCGATGTTCATCGATATTTTGCCATCGATGTTAAATGAAAACATCGAACACCATTTAAGTATAGGTTACTGCATTCACTGGCTGGTAATAATTTATATAATGACACGCTTCACTGATTGAAGTTACCCGGTAAATCCCACATCCCACTGTTTAGTCTATTCTATTTTTAATAATCATTATTATGATGGTTTTATAGTTTGAACTGTGAAACCAGAGCTATTAGTTAGGTACCATTTTAAAGTTTTATTTAAATTAGTGTTTATTGTGTATACAGACGTGCCTGCCAACTAAATGTGATTTGTGGAAATGCGTTGAAGATAAAAATTATACAAAATGCCGATTATCTTCTAAAAGAATTAAAACATGCGGCAATACATCCAATTTAAAATGCCACCTAAAAAGCATACATAAAGAATTTCACAAAAATGGTAAGTCTAATATTTCTATAAAAAAGGTCAACAGTGATGTACAAGAAAGTATAAATGTAATTACTGATACTAACGAATTACTTCTTCACTTTTAGAAATATCAACATCATCTTCTTTTACTCAACAGCCTAGTACAAGTGGCTATTATTCTCCCACTCCTTACAAAAGACAAAAAAAACAATAGTCTGTTAAAAGATTATAATCTTATGGTGAAAGTGGTACAAAATATTTAAAAGTCACAAATTCCATTCTGTATATGATTTGTCGGGATTGACATAAAAGAGATAATTTTTAATTGTTACACCACGTTTTTCAGGTTTTCTTTTCGATATATCGTTACTATCGATGTTCAGGTTCGATGTTAGCATCAATGCTCAACATCGATGTTTTTTACCGATGTCGCATCCCTAGGCAGAAGAGACCGGACTAGAAATAAATATTCAAAAAAAAAGCTAACACAGGCAAGAGCTAGGGGAAACAGACGCGCAGTTGAATTAGAGGACGATATTAAAACTATAGAAAGTTTCACATAAGAACCAGAAGTTCAAATAAGAATGGTAAGGGGAAACAAAGCTTACTTTTCAGTCGCTCATGTGTTCAAAAACACACACTGGAGATCGAAAATCATGATCTACAAAACTATTATCAGAAAAATAGTATGTTATGGATGCGAGATGTGGGTGATGACAGAAGACAAGGTCGGAGGCATAGTTTGGAGGAGGCCAAGGCTCGATTTGGGCTGTAGCGCCATTGGAGAAAGGGATATTAACTAAATACGGGTCGTTTCGTTACTAATCTCAGGAATAAAGATACACAGCAAAACAAATAATTCAAAAACTACACACTATATAAAAATTTAATATGTTAATTATTCCAATAAAGAGAAGCAGTAATTAAAAATGAATAGGCAAATTTATTTATTTTTGAAGTGAATACTTATCGCTCGGTATGATGTTTTTGCACTTGCACAAAATCATATTCAGCGTCACTCAAAAAATCGAAACGCGTATACCTTGCGGTATACATAATATACATACATATACCATCATCATTCCGACTTTACAACCCTGCTTGTCATTCGTATGTATCACCTTCCTCCGCCAAGCATGTATTCCTATATTTCTCATATCTTCATCGATGTCATCCAGAACTAAAATTCAAATATTTGTCTACTGCGCTTTTTACAATATATAAAGCAGACAGATTGATGTAATTACCGAAAAGGGGAATCTACAATTTGCATTCCACGACCCGTCCACCACGGCAAATATCCTTCGCGAATTAGTTTCTAATACTCCGAACATGACTAAATAAACAAAGCCGAAACACGTTTGAGATTTAATTTCAATGCAGGACCACTACCTAATACTAATACTAATTTTGTTATTAGATAGCGTTGTAACGTCCTATATAGTTATTTGTTTATGAAAGGAGAAATTTGTTTTCAATTCAGAGCTTCTGCATATGTCGCTTTGAGGATACCTAAGAAGGTCGAAATACGTATAAGCGGATGGTAGTATAATACTCTATGGAAGGTTGTCACTCCATCTTTTGCGCGGTCGTCCGATACTTCTTCTTCCGATTGGTGACTTACCTTTTGCTATTTTGACGACACGGGTCTCCTCCATTCTGCTTATGTGGTTATTCCATTTTTTTTTCTATTTTGTGTCCATGCATTTATACACTGTACGTTATGTACTTTGACGTATGTCATTATTGGTCTTACACCGACTTTATAAATTCTTAACTTCATCTCAGTGTTAATGTGTTTGTTTCGCCATATAGTATTACTAAGGCATCCTACCAGTCTATTTGCTTTATGTACTTGATCTCTGACTGCTTTGTCCAGGTCTCCATAGCTGGACAGTGTAATTCCAAGGTATTTTATTTCCATTACTTGTTCAATACTGATGCCATCAATTTCTATTTTACATCTGGTTGGTCCTTTGCCGATTACTATTTAGTGCTTTAGTTTTCTGAGATGAGATTGTCATATTAAATTCTTTTGCTTTTATGTTAAATCTGTGAACCAATCTTTGCAGACTATCTTCATCTTGAGCTATCAATATTGTATCGTCTGAGTAACAGAGTATTTTTATTTCTTTGTTTCCCATTCTCTACCCTGTTCCTTTGTTAACGTATTGATGATTTCATCCATGATTAAATTGAAGAGCATAGGGCTCAATGAGTTCCCTTTTCTTATTCCGCTGCCTATTTCTATAGGTTTTGTAAGTTGTCCATCTATTCTGACTTCCATTTTGTTGTTTTGGTAGATGTTTTCGATAGTTTTTATAATATTTAGGGGAACTTCTCTATTATACAGAAGATGGATTACATCTTTGAGTCTTACTCTGTCAAACGCTTTCTTTAAGTCAATCAGACACAGAAATACTGGTCTATTATACTCTAGTGATTTCTTAGTAATTTGCTTTATAGCTAATATTGCATATGTACACGATCTTCCATTACGAAAACACTGTTGTTCATCTGCTAAACTTATCCTTCGATTTATTAGTACCTACTTGTAAAATTTTAGTTGTAAGTTTTAGGGTAGTATTTAACAAATTTATACCTCTGTAGTTTTCTGGCTGTTTTTTATCTCCTTTTTAGAATAGTAGAATTAGTTCGCTCGTTCTCCATTCTTCCGGTATTTTATTGAGTTTTATAATTTTATTAGTTAATGTTGTTAATTGTTATGTCATTGCTGCTCCACAATATTTCAGTAATTCATTTGGTATCCTGTCCTTACCTGTTGCTTTTCTGTTCTTCAGCTTTTCAAGTATCTTTCGAACTTCGTGTACATTTATATTATGTTCTTCATTTGTGGCAAATTCTGGTGTTTCCGGTTCTAGCGTTGTTTGTTTGTTTGTTTTTCCTCTGCATACAGCTTTTGTATGCAGAACTGTCTTATGTAACTGTCTTATAATTATGGATGCCTCTTGTGTTTTGGTTGACATGCATTTCAGGTAAGCTTTGGTCTAATTAATTTGCGCCAGACATTACTTTTTATTTTTGTTTATATTATATTTTATCAATTTCAGTTGATATAAGTATTAGATATTAGTATTGATTAATTGGCAAAACCATATATTATCAAATAAGCTTAATCGTATCCGTTTAATTTAGAATAGTTAAATAAATTCTAATTCGGAAAAATAAAATTGTGTTGCATATTGGCTTTGGTCCAATTCATATGCGTCTGGGCTCGTATATTATTATTATTATTTAATGTTGATATTTTAATCATGATTAAAGGTGAATAGGATTAACTAAACATTTATTTTACATTTTTATATAAACTTTGTATTAAATTTTTGTCTTGCACACATTAATTTGTTAAGCTCATTTCTCATTTTTTTAATACAATTAATTCATTCCGAATAGGACGTAAAATTATTCGCATTTCTTTTATTTTTGTACATATATAGAGTACGATTTGTACATATACATTTTATTTTTTGTACAGAGTATTTATCTTTACTACACATACCTTTCTGTATAGTAAATTAATTTGTTTATTAGATTATTATTTGTATTCTTTTTGCATTTGCATATTTTTTGTGTATTAACCCTTTTAATTCCTCTTACACTTAATTGTCCCTTCACAGGGGCAACTTTTTCTATAATATTAAATGAATGGACAACTTTTCTAAAGCCATTAAAAGCCTGTGCACGCATATGAGTGTAGTTCAAATGATTTCCGGTTTGACGTAAGACAGCTGTTTTGAGTATATTTGATGTGCTATGAAAGCTGTACATAAATAATTACGTAGAAATCTGGTTGTTGAGAAATAAAAACTGTAAGCTTTTGAAGTTGGCAAGTAAAAGAGTTAGCTTTTGTTATACTCTATACAGGGACATTTGGACCTTTTGATTTAGGTACTCGTTACTAGTTATTTTCTAAGATTTTCTTTATTTCAGGAATTGTCGAAAAACAAAAAGCCCCCTACTGAACAGGAACTCTTGTATTATTTAGAAAATGATGACGACTCGGATGTTTCGTTGTTATCTACCGAAGAGGTCGAGATAGAGAACAATGAAAAACGAGACATGACTGCTAAAAATGCAATTTTTTCAGTCCTAGTTGCAGAAGATGATTTATAAAATATGGAAATAGAAACAACGTGCTCAGAAATACCAAACGAAAATGAAAGGAAATTAGAAGAGAATGTCGATAATATAAAACAGGAAATAGAAGACTTTCACAAAACATACGGAAAAATCTAAAATTAAATGGTTGAATAATGTAAAGTATAAAACAGGACATATTAAGTGGTATAAACCTGACCAAAACCCTGTTAATGAAATACCTCCTCGTATTGTTTTTTTGAGATATATTCCATAAGAAGTAATGAAGCAGATGGTGAACATGACTATATTATATTCAAATCAAAAGAATATACCACAAATTTGTCCAGCCACATTGGAAGAAATAAAAAAGTTTATTGGTGTACATATCGCAATTGGCAATTTGCAGTTTCCGAGAATTCGGATGTATTGGAGACACCTCTACGGAATTTTGCTAATAGATATTCCATTAGCCTACACAGATTTTTCAAACTTACATTACATTTAGCGGATTTGCAGCCGTCCCTAAAATAATACAAACCGAATTTGGGAAAGTCCGGGATCTATATGATTGTATTAGAAGATATCAGGATCTTCCTCTAGAAACCAATTTCTGTGTTGATAAATAATTCAATTTAAAGGCCCACTGAACATCAGTATGTAAAAAATAAGCCGGAAAAGTGGGGAATAAAAATTTATGTTTTGTCTAACAATAAAACACTGAAAATAGCAGTAAACAATGGGTGCAATGAACACACAATAAATAAAATTTTAAATCAAAAACTACATAAAGTACTGAAATTAGTATTTTCACCACCAGAGAAAAAAACCCAGTACCTTCTGCTCGATTACATATACAGGCAAGATATCAACAAAAATAGTCAAACACATAAAAAAGAAAGGAACAACGCCACTTTTATAACAAACAACAACTTAAGCAAATATATTAAGAACCAAAAGAAAAAGCAATTACACAGCGGTGTATACAAACTTAAATGTGGCGACTGCCCAAAAACTTAACATCGGTCAAACTGGTATAACTTTTATCAAACATATAGCAGAACATAAAATGGCTTTCAATAATAGAAAAGCAGACTTTACATACGTATTTCACCTTCTAGACCATAATCATTCTGAATTTCAAATTCTTCATATTCAGAATAAAGGTCTTTCTTTATCTCTATCTTTATTAGAATCTATGGAAATCAACAATTTAAGAAATACAGACATAATACTGAATGACCAACTTGGGACAAACAGTTCTCTTCTCCTACACTTATTCAGTTAAAGACTATAAAGTGTAAACACATACCAAAAATAGACCACTTGAGAAAGGCACTCTGGACGCTGTAGTGATAATAATTTAAAATAAATTTTTTGGAAGTGTTGTAAACAAAAGTTTTCTTGTTAGATAAAATGAATTTCCATCAAATAACGGTCGAATCCATCACTTATTTATGTTTTGGTAGGACAAAGTGCTATAATGTATGACTTTTTAATCTATCAAGGTAGCATTACTGGAATAAAGCCAGTCTACAAACATTTTGGCAGCCAGGAATTGTCATGCAATTAACAGAAAAAATAAGTGATGAAAATCATGGTGAGAGAATATATATTGGAAAAATCATGGTTTTTACTTCAATAATTACTTCGGAAATTACCATCTTCTCCATATTTTACTGGCAAAATCAATTTTTACAGTGGGTACGATAAGAGTAAATCGTTTTTAAATCCTGAACTATGCACTGATAAAGAATTAAAGAAGAAAGGGTGTGGCTCTTCTATTAAAAATTGAATTATAATAACCAAATTGGTTGGTACGATAACAAATTGGTTATTACAGTGTCCAATTTCATTGGAATCGAAAAAGGACTGTTGTACTAGATGGAACAAAAAACAAATAGTTACCTCCAAATTCCAAGACCAGAGGCAATAAAAATGTATAATGAAAATATTTGAGAAGTGGATAAGGTTGACTTTTTGTAAAGTATTTATCGTTCATTGGTCAGATCTAGAAAATAGACTATTTTCGCGCAACTGATCTGGTTTTAGTCAATTTATGGCTGGAATACAAAAACCAAGCTGTTGCATTATGAATTACCAAAAACAAGATAATCGATCTTCTGGCATTTCGCGAAAGTGTAGCAGAATCTAATATTATTTAAAAATCCTCCCAAGAGAGGAAGGCAATGTGACAAAGATTCGCCAGATCAAGCAAAAAAAAGTGTGAAGCAAGACCTTTTGTAGAAATGAGATATGATGGTACAATCATACTCCCAATGTAGACGAAAAAAAAAGTAATTCTAGATGCAAATTGGAGGGGTGCAAAAATAAGATTCATATATTTTGTTCAAAATGTGAGGTTCATCTGTCTGATGAACCTGCAACAACGCTGCCATTGCCGAACACGCTTTGGGAAGCGGAGAACGTCGGGTACTGTTTGAAGAGACGCAGATGCTGGATAAAACATCACAGTACTACCCACGGTTATATCAGGAAGCGGTGGAAATATATAAGCATCCAAATAATTTTAATCGAATAGAAGAAGAATTAAGAATTAACAAAACATGGATACCGATATTATAATCTACAAACACCCTTCCCGCAAATCACGACAAAAGAAAAGCTACAAACGACGACGCGCCCCCTTACGCCAGTGGAGGGGAGGTGAGTAAAAAATATAAATATGACCTCCGTAGTACAACGCGGCGTCAGTTTCAGGTGTCAGCTTACAGGCGAAGCAGTAACATCTCCAGAAGATGCCAACCCCTAGTGTTGGCGAAACGTCGAGAACTAATTTCCGAAGACAACTGCCTAACAGCCCGAACAAACAGTTTAACAAATAATCTGAGAATTATGGCAAATAAAGCAAGTAAAATAAATATAATTTTTCCTCAAAAAATGACAAGTGGGCACTTCATGGGTACTTATGGCAATGTCTCTCTGGAGGACAAATTCATGGAAAGGGATAATAGCACCTTATTTTTGATTTTTTTTATATTTCTGAATCAAAATATTTTTAAAAAAGTGGCGTCCGTTTTTTTTTGAACAAATAATGTTTTTGTCCTTTCATTTTTTGTTTATATTTTTCGCGTGTTCCTTACTTTCCTAACCAGCTCCGTCCATTATCTCCAACGACTGAGCAACGGTGCCTTCGAGACACAAAGTATGTAAGTATTCTGAGCCTACTTCCTAGTGTTTACTGAGTATTACGATATCAATTCCTAGTTTGAGAAAAGCATTTTTACAGCGGTAAAACATATTGAATTCTTTAAACCATTACACAAGCTTGACAATAATTAAATATATTGTTTACAACCTACTTTAAAATTGTGATTAGGTTTTGTATTTTATATACAACATATCCCCTACAATATAAATTAATATTCCGAATTTCTGTTTTCGATAAGGAATGTATCAACCTAAAAAGTGCATTCAAAAAATATATCTTATAATTTTACTCACCTAAATATATCTTTAATTACAACAATGGCTTCTTGAACAACGTAGTTGACTTTAGTTTGAATAAGGTCCAAAAGTGTAGCCACGCATCTCTCTGCAGAAGGTTCAACTTTGATGGCACATCTACCAATGGCTCTAACGGCCTTCCTGACAAAGTCTACATCAACTTCTGTAGCATACTCTTTTAGTTCACTGAGGACTTGAGCAATGTTGACTTGAGATGCTAGACGGATCATTATGTCCAACTTTTCCAATTTCACATAGATTGGATCATTGTATTTGACAAAGAATACCTGGAAATAATTTTAAGAAATTGATTGATAGTTTTGCAGTAATATTTGTGATCTTACTTTCATTTCGTGTTTAAGTATATCAGGTTTCTTCTGGACAATCAAATTAATATTCCTTAATGCCACGTACTGCACTTCTGGTTCGGAACTAAGCAATGTAACCAGAGGAGGAGCTAGTTTCTTGCTTAAAGTATTGCAGAAATCAGTATCTCCAGCCAGAATCTCCATCATTTTAATCAAAACTTTAACAGCAGACAAAACCACAGCAGCATTTGCATGAGCCAGTCTCGGAGTAATACGCTCACAAATACTTTGTGCCTCGCGTTCATCACGAGGGGTATAATTTGAAAGGGAATCAAGGATGAATACTTGGCCCCATTCGGTACATTCGTTTAGGGCGGTAAGAAGTTTGTTAATAGTGTTTGTACTGAGTTCTGGAAACAAACCAAAATCGGTTAAAGGTGAGATGTGTTAAAATATAAAAACTAGTAATGTTTGGTGTTCAGTAAGTAGTTAGCTTCGTACTTACATGTATTGACTGATGAAAACAGACAAAAAAGTATTATTGGAGGTAAAAATACTAAGCTATTTCAGCGTTATTTACGGATTAGTTACACATCGTATGAAATAAATAAAAGCAGTTTTTAAATCGTAATTTATTTTTCAAGTACCTTTTATTCAGGTTTTCATATATACCTTTCATAGAAATTCTTTATATGTATATTTCATATTTCCCAGTGTTTATATATAAAAAAATAATAAAGCAGGAAGCAAGGTTTAGATATCTGGGAATAGACATAACTAGTTACGGAGATGTTGAAGAAGAAGTATGGCAACAAAGCTTAAAAGCAAGTAAAGCGGCGGGATCTCTTAATGACACAATCTGGAAGAACAAACACCTAAGACAAGACATAAAAACAAGAATCTATAAAGCAGTATTAGACCTATATTAACATACACGCCGGAAACAAGACCTGACACTAAAACGAGACCTAGAAACAACAGCGATGAAAATACTCCGACGAATATCAGGGAAAAGTCTGTTGGATAGGAAGAGAAACGAAAACATAAGAAGAGCATGGAGCAAACAGGAGTGGAACGAACACATTAGTAGAATGTCAGAGGATAGGATAGTACGAATAGCACGAGATGAGTCACCAAATGGACGAAGAAGTATTAGAAGACAAAGAATAAGATGGTGCGATAATTTAAACGATTTAGGAGGCTAATATTGAAGAAGAAACAATATTTAAAGCCTACATACAAGAAGGAAGAAGAAAAAGAAGAAATTTATACATAACCATGAAGCTATACCACGTGTTAGTCTATCAAAACTCAGCGTTAAATGTTAACGATAAACGATATTAAATTAAGCATTTAATATAAGACGTGATTGCGATGAACTAACTGCAACCCTTGTTAACTCTTGTTTATAGTTTAGTTTTAAAAAAACTCTTCTCAAAATTCTCACTTAACAAACTAAAAACTGGATAAACGTTGTGGTTGAATGAACAGTACACTAAGAACTCAATAACATTGATGTTTTGTTTCTGGTACACAAAAACTCCCTCTGGTGTTCGAAATTTATCCTATTTTTCATGGGAATGTCCCTCCCCCCTGACAAATTAATCCAAAAGAGAATATTTGAACAATAAATGAATTTTATTAAAAGTAGGTATTGATTTTTAATCAATGAATGGAAACGTATTTTAAGTGTGTAAAATATTTAATTCCTAGCTGAGCGCTTTCGGCTTACAAAGCCATCTTCAGAGCTATGGTCAAAAAGTACCACTACTAAAGAGGAAACCCATTGGTGACAAAATACAAAATTGTTCAAAAGTTCGAAAGTCATAAAAAAAAACTCCGACAGTTTAAAAAAAACATTTAAAAGACAACACAAAAATACATTAAAAAATTTTGTTTATGGTACGGGGAAGCACCCAATCATCTGGATGTAAGTGAGGTGGTAGAGTTAGGTAATCTGGATACTTGCAAGAAATTCTAAAGTATCCATTGATAACAAACGTTTGATTTACAAACAATACTAAGGTACTACATGGTACGTAAAAAACAACTGCATCCACCGACATCCGAAGATGAAGACTGTTAAACAAATAATAGCCACATGTGCCAGCAGACATGAACAACGTCTACTTCAACATATGAATATCGACGCCATCTAACTCCTCGAGAACACAGATGTTGAAAGAATGCTTAAGAGGACAAAACCCTTTGAGTTAGTGAGTTGAAAACAGTGTAAAAGCAGAGCATTGTGTATAAGCCGAGCATAACATACATGTGTAAAGTGTAAATATTTCTGAAAGTAAGTTAGTACATATAGAAACTTTACTGAATGAAACTATGGTTCTTAAAATTACAACTGTAATAATTTAAGTTAGAATAGAAATGTTCATTGATCTTCTTGATCAAATTATAGTACAAAGTATCTTCAGCTTGTTGGTATAAAAAAATTTAACTTTTGTAATAGTTAACATTCTCGTCTCTATAATATGATGTTTCTTACGAAGATACAATTAACTTTACTATGAGTACAAAAAAAACTTATAGTATTATCCATCATTGCTGAAAACTATTGAGTATTTTATGTAGTATATCTATACAACACATAGTCACAAAAAGAACGAAAATATTGAAAGAACTCTTATCAAACCCGTCCTTACGCATCAGAAACGTGTACGATGAAAAAATCGGTACAGAACGTTTAGGTTATTCTAAACGTAAAACCCTCTGAAATATTTATAACGGCGTGCAACGGATTATGGCGTAGACGCTATAATTTTGAGCTTTACCGCTATAATCTTGAGCTGACCTAGTATTGGTAGGTCCATCAAAATAAATGGGCTGAGGTGACTAGATCACTTAGACAGAATGAACGAGATGGAGCCATCGAAGCACATTTATAACCAAAAACCGGATGAAATGAAGAGAAAAGCCTACCAGATCACAATTTAAGGACCAGTTAGAAGACGACTAACGAGTGTTACGAGTGAATAAACAAAGAACGGATGGAGTGAGGAGAGGCAGGCCCAAAGCACAATTTAAGGATTAGTTGGAAGAAAAATTAGGAGTGTTTTAGAGTACGAAATTGGAAAACCAAGGCGAAGGTGAGGGAAGAATGGACGCTGATCCTAGACCAGACCCAAGCAGATCAAGATCCACTATGGTTTGTAGAGCCAATGATAATGATGATTGGGTATTTTGGTTTAAATTTGCTAACCTTTAACCTTGCTGATTCAATAGATTAGGTACATAGTATGAGACATTAAATATTATTATTATTATCCTTACAGGGTTGGATGCCTCTGACGCTTATAAGAGTCACTGTGTATTTTGCTCGGGTACCTCCGTCGCTTATAAGCGTTCGGTACGTATTTATATATTTATTTACATTTCTTAGTCGGAACCGCAGTTGTGTTGCATATTTCTTAGTAGGTACTCAAGGAAGGATATTTATTACTCATAAACACACGTGGTTCAAGTTTTTCAAATATTTTTATTGTTTGATTATCATGCAAAATGAATACGTTGAGGCTGGTCCTTCCAGACCTAAAAGGAGTCGTTATCATAAGTACACTGAAGCAGAAATGTTGGAAAATAGTGATGAGTGTAGTGATTTTGAATTAGAGGAGGAATTTGATTGCGGATGGAGAGGAACGGACTCGGAGAGTGAGAACGAAATCGGAAAAGTAATATCTGATTCGCAACAACCTGCGGCTGAAGAAAATGTAGATTTACAACAACCTGCGGCTGAAGAAACTGTAGATGAATGTTCCGACATCTGTTGGGAAGATGTACCAGGTGAGATGAAAGATTTTCCGTTTCCAAAAAATCAGTCATTCAATGCAGTTCTACCAGAAAACACTCCAATCTGTTTTTTTTCGTAGTATATTTACTGATGATATTTTAGAATTTATAGTTGATGAAACAAATATTAACGCGGAAAATATTTTTTTATCGGTGCAGACACAAGAAAAATCTAGAATTTGTTCATGGAAAAATGTGACGAAGGAAGAATTATTAATATTTTTTGGAATATTTTTACATATGGGTGTTGTACGATAACCAAGGATGCGCGATTATTGGAAACGGGACCCTTTATCTAGATTTCCCTCTTATCTAGGAAATCTAGACCTGAAGGTAGACTTTACAAAATAAGACCGATAATAAATTTCTTTAACGAAAAAATGGCAGAAATATTTTATCCAGGATGTGAGTTATCTCCAAATGAATCCATGGTTCTTTTTCGCGGCAGGATTATGTTCAAGCAATATATTAAAAACAAAAAACACAAATATGGGATTAAGTTGTATTTATTAACAAACCCTAGACGTATTGCTCAAAAAATTGCTGTATATACTGGTATGTTAGACGATACTGGCGGTAAAGGACATTCTGAAAAAGTTGTCCTACATTTAATGGATGGATTATTAAATATTGGCCATCATATTTATATGGACAACTATTACAACAATTTTTCTTTAGCCAGAACTCTAATTTATTAAGAATCAGACTCACTGCACCGGTACACTTCGGTCTAATAGAAAAATGACACCCAAAGCTGTTATTTCAACTAAGCTGAAAAAATGAGAAACCATTGCGCAATATGCTAAAGGAGTAATGATAGGAAAGTGGAAGGATAAGAGGGATGTTTTATATATTTCAAATAAATATGTAAATACAATGGTTGAAGTAGAAAATAAAAGAAAACAAAAAGTTATTAAGCCATTGCCTGTCGCCGAATACAATAAACATATGTCAGGTGTAGATCACCTTGATCAAATGCTTTCATACTACCTTCACGAAAGAAAAACAATAAGATGGCCAAAGAAACTTTTTTTCCATATTATGGACATGATGCTCAATAATGCTTTTCACTTATATAATATATATTCTGGACAGAAAATGTCACCATTTGATTTTAGAATGGCAATCATAAATGAACTTTTACCTCCTTACGAGAATTTAAATAAAAAAAAAGCATCAAATATCGAACATAGGCTAATAAAAAGGGAAGCGACTCCAGGTAACAAACAACCCGACAGAAAAAGATGTCAAAGCTGTTCCAAAGAAAAAAAAACGGACGGATACAACATACGTGTGCGAAACTTGTCCTGGAAATCCAGGATACTGTCTAAATTGCAGCATCATAATTCACAAATAGAATATAGCAGTCAAAGTTTTATTAATATTAAAGTTTGTTTTTGTTACATGTTTTGAAATAAATAATGTTTTACTGTAGAGTATAGGCAACGCTTATAAGCGTCAACGGTACACGGATATGAATGCCGAAGCTCAGTGCCACTGCCGCTTATGAGCGTCAGTTTTTCTTACTTTTTCTTAAATATTTGAAATAGCAATTACATATAAAATATCAATATTCATAATTGTTTGCAGCGGCGTACCGTTTTATCTATTTTTTTAATTTGGGACCACGTAAAAGTAAGTTACAAAATAGCGGCATCCAACCTGTTAAGATCGAGTATAATTGACTTGAACAAACGAGTATAAATGGTTAGTTTTAAAAAGTTAAAGAGTTTTAGCCGAGTCAGTTTTCTATGATAGTTCACAAATATTTTATACCTTCATCTCATTCAATTCAATTTAACCTTCAATTAAAGTTATTAAACTATGATTTTGTAGTTTCTCATTTTAAATTTTGGCAGCCTTATTTGTTTTTGTTTCGTTTTAACTAATACCTATGTACTTGTCTTGTTAACATCTTTGCACCAATACTTAGAGGAGAGCAGCTATATGGTTTGCAATACTGGTATAAACATCAGAGTATGTACTACAAGATCGCGTGTGAATAGGAGATACGAATTGATCTAAGTATGCTGCCTTGAGGTACTGCTGATTGAATGAATTTCAGTAAAGAGTATTTCGTTGTATTATCTGATAATAAAGAATCTGATTAGATAAAATTTGAGGAGAATAGAAGCTTATTTATTTTGCAAAATAGCTCAGATCGCCATACTTTTCCAAATGCTTGTATCAGTCAACAAAAGCTGTAGAACAAAAATATTGTCTCGTAGTATATTGATTCAAAAAGAACAGATAATAGCAGTCTCATGAAGTATTTTACCAGTAATCATATCACATCCCAGGACTTTCTTAAAGTTCACTTTGTTCAGAGTACATTTCTGATTTCACTTCATCATCATCATCATCAGTGATGCTATAGCCCTAGTTAAGCCGCGACCTTCCCCAGTCTATTTCGCCAGTCGTTTCTGTTCATCGCCAACCGTTGCCATTTTGCTGCGCTAATCTTCCTCGCGTCCTCGTTCACACCATCCCTCCATCTCAGTCTTGGTCTACCTCTACTCCTATTTCCTACTGGTGCCGCTAATAGTGTTCGAGGCATCCAGAATCTTGTTTACATCATTATTGTCTGCTGCCCTGTTCATAGTAACAGAATATTATATGTATATATCTAATAACAACTTCTACGTTTTCTTTGGCATTCCTTGCCCAAATATTTCCGTTTCTGATAAATAGGTTTAAGTGTGGTGAACCACACGTTCTTGTGGGCCTTCTTAGAGCACAGTCTGAGGCTTATTTGGTGTTAATTCCCACGAGCTTATATTTTATTTAACTATCTAATGAAAATATTTTGTGTAGTTTTATTCAGGGGCTATTGTTGTGCTAAATTGTTAATTAGAGTTGGTTAAATTTAACTGTTTTCATTTGCTGCTGTTATTATCTGGTAAAATATATTTAATGTGTACAATGAAGTACCAAATACTGAACACCATATTCAAGTAACTGTAATATTTACCAACTAGAGGTTGACCAGTAGGACTGCTCTCATTTATCTCGGATAAAGCTGCAACGGCATTAGCAACTACCATAGGGTTGGAATCACTCAACAATTCTTTTAGCTGTTCTAAAAAGCCTTGATCCTCTACCAAACCTGTAAAGCAGTATAAATTACTGTTGATACACTAAAAAAAATTATAATACATAATATTTAATGAAAATACAGTAAAATCTCACTAATCCGACAGGTCCAATAATTTGGCACCCTCCGCCCGCGGCACCCTTGCTCCATCCTACTCAATTAAAAAAAACATGAAAGGATATTGTGTTCTCTTTCGCCCATGCATGGAGCTCTGTTTCACCTGATTTAATCCAATCGTCATGAAAAAAGCTATGGCCTATAATGAACACTGGAAACACAAAATTTGGTCCTAAATATACTCTACATATTGTCGATTGGTTTCATAAATACCAGAAACAGGATTCAAATCAAGTGAAGTTGGTTTGAAGGGACTGAAGAAACAGATCAGATTATGAGAAATGTATGAAGCAGTACAAGAAAAAGCAGTCCTACTAGAAATATTGTAGCCACCAACTAATAAATACAACTGTATGTAAAAGTAAAATCAGATACAGCATTTAACTGTTTTAATTCTTGCATAACATCTTCTTCTTCTTCTTGTAGTGCCTATCCGTTTCGGATGTTTGTGACGATCATGGCAATTTGTATTTTGCAAACTGCAGTTCTGAAAAGATTTGTGGTTGTTGTGTTGAACCACGTACGTAGATTTTTCAGCTAGGAAATTCTTCGCCTTCCTAGTCCTCATTTTCCTTCTACTTTTCCTTGAAGAAACAATTGCAGTAACCCATATCGCTATTCCTCATGATGTGACGGAGGTATTCAATTTTGGCTGTTTTTATTGTGGTTAACAACTCTTTTCATTTTTGCATTCTTAGTAACGTGGCCGGTGTACGATATCTTCATTATTATAATATCGCAGTAACCAGATTTTCATGGGTACTGATAAATCGTGGCATTTGAATAGCTTAGCCATTTTTTGAAATGCAGATCTTACTTTCTCTATCCTAGATTTTATTTCTAGGGAATGGTCCCAATTTTCAATGACGTTCGTACCAAGGTCCGACCTTCTTAGAGATCATCATATTTTGTTTTCTTAATGTTCAGTGAAAGTCCATATCTCTGAGTCACTTCTGTGATTCTATTCATTAACTCATGGAGGGCTTCATAACTATCAGCGAATACCACTGTGTCATCCGCGTATATGTTATTGATACATTCTCCGTTAATTCGAATTCCGACTTTAACATCTACTGCTTCTTAAAAGATTTCTTCAGAGTATATGTTAAACAGCAAGGGTGATAATATACATCCCTGTTGGACCCCACGTTTGATTTTGATATTATCGAATCCTGTCTCTGTACGGATAGACGATGTTTGATTCCAGTAAAGATTGCTAATAATTCTTAGATCACAGTTGGTTATTCCAATATTTGTTAATATCTCCTTCAGTTTGTTGTGTTTTACTGTGTCAAATGCTTTATGTTAATCAATGAAGCATGCATAAATATCGCAATTCACATCTCTACATCGATGAAATAGCACTTGTATGCTAAAGAGAGCCTCTCTCGTACCCACTGCGTTCCGAAAACCAAACTGTGTATGGCTGATTTTTTCTTCGCACAGTCTATATATCCTTTGATGTATGATTTTTAGACATAACTTTAAAATGTGGCTCATTAAGCTGATGGTCCGGAATTCATGTTGTTTTCTTTGGTAGAGCAATAAATGTTGACTTCAGCCATGATCTTGGTATTACTCCGTTTAAACATATGTCATTGAATATTTTTGTTAGTCATTGAGCACCATTGGTGTTAAATAGCCTTATGAGTTCAGCATATGTATTGTCAGGTCCAGGAGCTTTGCCATCTTTTAATTGTGATATTGCTTTTACCACTTCGTCTGATGTGATTGGTAAGTGGTCATTACATAATATGTAGGACGGAGGCTGTTCGGACCTATTATCATCAAAGAGTTCTTCTATGTATTTGACCCATATGCGTATTTCTTGATTTTTATCTCGAGATGATGTCTCAGATCAAAACACGAAGAATGAAAAGCTACTACAAACGACGACACGAAAAGATGAAAAGACGACGAAAAGATGCCAACCCCTAGTGTTGGCGAAACGTCGAGACCTAATCTCAGAAGACAACGGCCTAACAGCCCAAACAAACAGTTTAATAATGTATTAGGTATTGCAAATTCTTCTTCCTTGTATAATATGGGCTGAAGAAAATCGTTTATCTCCTAAGCGAGAAAATATTTTTAAAGAACGAATACAAGTTACAAAAATGCATACCTCAATTAAGGATTATTTTAATCTATGTTAACTATATAATTATGTGAAATATGTTACAATTATAAAAAAATGTGTAGCACATAAAAACAAGTACATATGTTGTACACTCCAGTAATCCGGCACCCTCTGCTATTTTTAAGAGTATTTTTGTAAGAATATCAGCAAATCCAAGCAACCTGGTAATAAAACTAATCAACAAAATAGACGCTTCCCCAGCAAATACATCCAATCACCCACTCACATTACCACAAATATTATCTCCTTTATCGGATTCTATCAACCTTCAAGGTTGATTGGTAAAACTGCTCCATGGATGCAGAATGTTCCAATATTCAATACTGATTTATGCAGATTCAATAAAACAGACCACAAACTCAATCCTCAGAAAACCCTTTCAAACCATACTCAATTCAACACGTTTTGATGAAATTTTTTAGACTGATGAATCCAAAAATGAAGACTGTATCCACCATGATGATTACTATAAGCTCTATGTTTACACTGCAGAATTATTCTGACTGATTCTCCTTCCTTGATTCATTCTGTAAAATGCATCTTCTTCAAAAAATCTACTAGTCCAAGAAATACACAACATCTGTAACCAATTATATTCTACTAACATAACAGTCACAATGATCTGAACTCCATCCCATGTTATTCTTATTAGCATATTCTTCTGGCTCAACCTTCAAAGAGGTCCAAACTCATATGCATCTTAAGATATTAATTAAACAAAAAAACCTCAGCTCATTGGCAGACCTGTGGAATAAAACTAAAACTAAGCTGCACGAAGTTCAGCCCAACTTATCTCACTTCAATATGTCATCCATGAACAGGTAAGACAAATTAGTTATTTGCTGGCTACAAACAGGACATTCATGTCTAACACATGAATACCTTACGGTGTCAGAAAACCCTCCAGTATGCTACTACTACAATACTCGACTTTTCATTAATCTATAATGTTCGATATAAACTCGATAATGGACAGCTGTCAGTTTGATTCTTCTAGAAGAAAGCACAACTTAAAAAGAAATCTTAATACATGCTACAAAGACATTCTTAGTGTTGCAAACCGTTTTCTAAAATTTCTAAAAGAAACATGTTTGTTCCAAATGTTTGTATATATAATATGTATACTGTTGTAAACTGTACCCGTATCAATGTTCATAAGCTGTCAAGACATGTTAATTACAAAAAAATTGAATAACTTGTTACCAAAAAGAGCAAGATTTGTCTAGGTTAGACTTTACATGGAATACTTAACTGTTATCTATCTATTACATTATGTTATACACTCTATGTAAGAGGGTGACACTAAATAACTCTAACAAAAAATATGTTAGTAATTATAATTAATTTTAAAATTATTAATCTTACCAGATGAAATGTCATACAATTTGGCAACACAAACAGCTGCTGTTTTTCTTACATAAGGATCTTCATCTTTTAAACATTTCCTTAGTGGCTCACAAAGATATTCAGTGATTTTATCTACTCTAATACAACCCATTGTTCTAACAGCAAGCGCTCTAATAAGTGGATTGGGATCTTCACAGTCCTGTTAAAAAATGACATGTCAGTTCACAAACTTAAATTGTGTATGGTAACGCAAAAAAGAAAGCATAATAAAAAGAACTGTAGTATCCAATAGAATTTATTTCTTAGTTTATAAATAAATCAATCAAAATTAATTTTTTATTATTTTTCAACTATTTATTTTTTACAGTTGCAGTAGTTGTCTGCGTCACAAATAATCCTCCTATAATATTAATGTGTATAATAAATACTATTAAGAGCTTGTTGTAATGATTTTTAAAGTGAAAAAGGTTGGTAAATCAATGAAAATATACAGTTTTTGTTTAGTTGAAAAAAAATCAATAGTTATGACATATGAGCCCAGAGACATATGAACTGGTTCAAAACCAATATACAACACATATTTTTTCTGAATGAGAATTTGAAGGCAATTTTAGGATTTCACTATATAGAAAGTTGTGCTATTGTGTTGAAATATAAATACCCCATCTGGTAGTTGAATCTCTTTAATGGATGACAATAATTTTCTTCTTATAAAATACTTTTGTACTACACAGTATTAATACATAGAGCCATCTATGAATAGGAGATATCCATATTTAGTTCAAACTTAATAGTTTAAAAGCATATTTGCCTAACCTATCTTTTGATGTTGTTATCATGCACATGTTAATAACAATCAATATCCAAAACAAAAACTTAGTTAACAATTCTTGCAATATTAAAATTACATTATTAGCATATCTAATAGAAACATATTTAAAAGAAAATAAGTATGTTATTTTCACAAATTTTCTGTAGAGCTTCAAACCCTTATGACGACCTGTCAAATCTGTATTACAGGATTTTGTATAGTAGCTGATTATTTTTGTGTGTCCCTTATGGGGCTGAAATTATAGGGCAGAACACTGCTTCACCAGTTTATTTTAACTCCATGATGTATATTTAACTTTACACACTTTGCAATACTAAATTACACTTTGCCCTTGTGCAGAACGAGAAGGAGGCAGAGAGAAAGAGAACAATATCTTGGAAGACTTTACCACTTGAATAATTTAAAGTGAATGTCTTTGAAATAAAATTAGAGGTACTGACTTCTAAATGAAAGGGGTGCGCAGGCTGGAGGGGTGTCAGAGATACTAAGGGATGGTCTGGATCTTTAACCCATCTCAGTTGATGTTTGAAATGCAGGTGTTGCAAGCACAGGGGTGACATTAGCTCCAATTGGAGTAGTGCAAAATATAGTTTTTTTTTCAATAATATTAAAAAACTACAAGATATATGATAATAATAGAAAAGATTTTCTCGCATTTTACCATTTATTCAAAATTTTGCAACACTGTTAGATCAGTATTTTAGTATTGAGTCTTATATATTAATTTTTCCAACCAGCATCCATTTTGTTTTCTTTGCATTGATTGTTAAGCCCTTTTTAGTGCATTTGTTGTTTACAGCATTCAACATGGTTTGAAGGTCGTCTAGGCTCTCTGCCATTATGGCAGTGTTATCTCTGTATCTAATGTTGTTGCCTTTCTGGATGTTGGAATTATAATATTGCAAAAATATACTTGTATCATAGAAGAGTACAACAGTTTTTTCACGTAAAAGTGATAGTGATAAAGATTTCCTAAATACTTTAAAATATTCTAATCTAAATATACTTATAATAATATACTCTAAATAATAAATTTTGATATTCTCTTATTGATTTTCCACATTTTATCCAACCACCTAATTTCCATATAACTCTTAAATAAATTTTTACCTCTACCAATGTTGGTTTTGCCATTTCAGTCTTCATAATTAACAATAATCTTACCTTTACAAAAGTATTTACTGCCATAATAGCCATGTCAGGTTGAGATTTAGCATAGTTCATTAAATATAAATAAACTAGCTTTTTGAGCTCTAAATTATCAGTCTGCATGCAGTTTACTACATCTGGAAACAAAGCTGAAACATCTTTGCCTACTGTCATAGAAGCAATAACCTAAAATATAAATAACAAGTTGAGAAAACAATCAGTTTTTATAGAATTGGTATCTGTGGATTACATAGATTGTTTGGTATTAAATGTTTGTGTAGTTGATCAATATGTAGGCAACTGATAGGAAATCTGAATAATAAAGTTGTAGAAAACTCTTGATGACTAATAAAGCAGGTAATAAATTGAACCTTTACAACAAAATTGGTGTATCATGAATTTCTTTAAACTCAAAATGCTGTGTATATTATGTTCCTTTAGATGTGAATAATTATGAGTGCTTTACAGAAAGTAAAATTTATTCCCAGAGATTAATAAATTTATTACCTTTTTAACAGCTTCTTTTTTCTTTTCCTTTTTATCATTATTTAGCTCTGACTTTAATTCAAATATTTCTCCCTTTTTGGTAGTAGTAAAATATTTAGAGTCGGTCATTGTAACCTAAAATGAAATTAGTACTTATGACTGGAAAATTTTACGTTTTTTATTGTATTCAGTTCAAAAATATTGCTACAAACTTACAGTTTTTTAATAAAATTACCCCAATAAAATTGCTGTAGAAATAAGAATCAAATATTATCAAATTCCCGAAACGCCTATTATTTTTGACGTTTAACTGACAGCAGTGACAGCTGACAGTGATATTCGTCTTCGTAGCAAAAAGCAAAAGTGGAATGCACAGAATAATAAAACAATCAGAATGCCAACTCTACTTGTCAAGATAAGTATGGGCAGACGGAATCAGTCATGTTTTAAACCATAGATAAATAATATAATATTAAACTGAACCAGTGCTGTTCAGTGAAATTTTATCTGGTGTGCACAGAAAAATTAACCCGGTTTAATTGATTTGACATAATATGCAACATTTTATATCGTACTTTTAGTTGAAGAATAGATTAAATTATTTCAAATGTACTAAATTATTAATCTCTAAAAATTTAAATTATGGTTCTGCCGTAGCTTGTCACAAATTTCTCAATCCAAGTCTGTTTCCGTTTAAAATATGGCGATCGCGTGCTGACACACTTCAAAGGCGGCATCTGAGAGTGGGCATTCTGATTGTTATTTATTCTGTGTCGAAAGGTATGTACCCGTATGTACCTATGTCACAAAACAATGTTATGTAAAGATTTTCGACTCCCATTGTAAAATTTACACCTAAATAACAAAAACCGGATTATATCGGTTACTCATTGTTCCAGACGGTTTCTTATATACCAGACACGTCTGTTCTAAATTACCGTTAGTTAGTCTAACGACTTGTGAGTCTTATCCCCTTTTTCAACGCTGAGCGTCCCGATCACAATTCCCCTGCGCCTGTTCTTTGTGAGGAAACTCACAAGTTTTATTTTTGATAATTTCAGCTCTATACAAGCCTTTGCAGAGGTAATAATCCACTGTCTTTTTAAATTAAAGCAACACACGTTCATTTGTACGCCAGTCTCCCGAAATATCACTTCAATTATACTTATCATTACCTTGTCCATACGTTCTCGTAGCTTGGCCTTAAAATAACGGATCTCTTGGTTTCCCTGTAGGTATAACAATTTAAACTATTTTTTAAATACAGATGAAATTTATTTGATCATTATGAGGTCTTCTGCGACACAGTGTATATGGTGTAAGACAATTTATGTGGACAACTTTTGATTTCCCTTTTTGCAGATTAATAATCCGATAATTTATTTTTATTTTATACTGCCTTCCCTTTGTCTTTAAAGTTTATGTTATTGTAGATTATATAGCTAGACGAGATCACCTAATTCGTAACTTCCATATGTGGATCGGCCGTTATATTGATATTTCATCCTATCACTTGCCATCTGAATATGCTGTCGGACATTATTCGACTCATACTCTCTAGCATTGCCTCTGACTATGGATGCAGCGGTATCCTTCTGGTCTTATTAGCACTAACCAATCGACAAACGTTTTAGTAATGTGCTGATTCAAAATTTCATCCTTGATCTAAATGGATTTCTAAGGAAACAACAAAACGTCTGAACATTTCTTTAAACAGTATATCTGCGACTGAAGAAGCCCATTAAATTTTAAATTGAATAGATCACAGTCAATTTGGTCAAATAATCCCATTGCCAAAAGAATATATTTGCTTTCATCATTCGTTTCTGGGAACGGTCCTGCAATGTCAATGGCTACTCCGTCTATAGAACTATTAACAATGTACTATTTATTGAATGTCCTCTTTTTACTAACTCTCCATTGCTCGTTTCACACAATTCGTTTTACTTGACAGCTCATCCAATAGAATCTTCTCAGACCCTTTTTTAAAGTGTTCGTAACGCCAAAGTGTTCACCTGATGCACCACTATGTAACTGACGCAATATTCCTTACACTTTACATTGTATAATCATCTGTAGGATTCCATTCTATCATTACTTTTAGATGGTCTATACAGATCAACTTTGAGTATCCCAAAAATTACTGGTATTAGTGATCTGTGGAGTACCCAGAAAATCCATTCATTTCGTTAATAGGCTTTAACTTCTAAACAAAATGTACTCACTTATACGAGTACGTAGGTTGGTCTTTCATTTTTACGCTTCCAATCCAAGATACGTTTCAGACTCTGATTATTTTCTTGGACATATTGTAGCTGTTCAGATTGTTATTAATAATCTGTGAGAGTGGTTTGTGGCACGCGACGTGGGTATTTCTCTAATTTTTACAGTTGCTATAATTTCCGCTGCATGGCCTTTTGAAAAGGGCGTCCTCATTTAGGTTGATTTTTTCTTTATGGCTATTTTGCCACTTGAACATATAGATTACGGAACTGTAGTCACTTTAGACTACATGATCAATACAAATAAGGAGATTTTCACCATAAAAATATTGAACTATTTTTACAAGTCTAATTTATTAACTTTATTTATTATAAAAAGTTCTAACACTTAGTTTATTAGAGTCTTTATTTAATTTATATAAAGTCTTACAAAAATTTATTTACACTGACACTAATTACACGATTCTAATTTATATATTACATTTCCATGTTACAATTATTATATTATATTCAAATGTCTTCCCCAAGACGATTATGTCATCTAGATAAACCAGGCATGTTTTCCAAGATAACCCACTCAACACATTTGCCATAAGCCTCTCAAATGTCGCAGGAGCATTACAGAGTCCAAATGGCAGAATATTAAATTGCCACAATCCAGATCCTGTGGTGAAGGCTGTCTTCTCTTTATCTACTGGGTCCATTTCTACTTGCCAGTATCCAGACTTCAAATCCAAAGTAGAAAACAATTTACTTCCAGTCAATGTGTCCAATACGTCGTCGATCCGAGGCAGAGGATAACTATCTTTCTTGGTAACGTTGTTCATCAAACGGAAATCCACACAGAACCTTGTCGTTCCGTCTTTCTTCTTAACCAGGACCACCGGAGAGACCCATAGGCTCGTAGAAGGTTCTGTCACCCCATCTTTCTTAATTTCCTGAACAATCGATTCAGCTTCCCCTCTTTTTGCCTGTGGTAATCGTCGAGCTGTTTGACGAATTGACTTAGCATTACCAGTATCAATTTTATGCTTAACAACGGTAGTTCTTCCCGTCTTTCCTCCTTTCGGTACGAAAATATCACGATACTGCCAAAGAAAGTTCCTACTTTTGTCTCTTTCTTGATGGTCACTTGGTAGTCATTGACATTGATAAGTCTCACAGGTATTTCTTCAGCCGAAGTCGCCAATTCCTTTCCAATTATGATTCCTCGGCCAACTTCGTCGTCATGGTTCCAAGGCTCCATCATAACAGGTGTCCCCGCTACTATGATCATTTCACTTCTCGCAGGCACGACTGTATCTTCTTTAACGGCTGCTTGCACAGTGTTGTCATCATGTGGAGGAAGAAATAGTTCCTCGTTACCAACTTTGATTACCTTATTTTTAAAATCCAATTGGAATCCATGCATACGTACATTACTAATATAACATTCTCTTCGATGTCAGCAACTGTAACAGTATGAACGAACTTTTCTGCTCCAATTCTTAATTGTACCTGGATTTCTCCATGAATGTTATCTTGGAATTTTCACCTGTAGCGGTTCGAAGTCGCAACCTCGTTGGTAACAGTTTCTTATGGCTGTTTATAACTGTCGGGCGTATAATGGTTCTGGTCGCTCCGGTATCCACCAACAACGTATGCCTTTTACCATTTATTTCTCCATCTACATATACACTATATCTTCACGATATTTTAAATCAGCTATTAGTACGAGAGAGTCTTTGGAAAATTTCCGGATCGAAGCTGCCCCCTAAGGCCGACCCATCCTAGTTTTCCTGATGGTGAGTTTCTTGATTTGCGCCGTACCTAGGGTGCTTACATGAACTTCGTACGTATCCTATTTCGCCACAATTCCAGTCTTCGTTTTCTTGTATGTAATACTTTTCATCATATTAACGAGCTGGTCAAGGTTATCTTCATTTCCCTCCTCTTTTACAGTCCTAACTTTACTGTACCCGCCAGAGGCCTGCGTAGCTGACTCGTATTCGAGGGCAGCGAATAAGACATCAACCAGCGTCTTGTGACGAGCTAATCGCAATGTTCTCTGCATTTCATGATCACGAAGACCATCAATAAACGTTTGAACGGCCAACTTTTTCATTATGTCTTCGGGAGCAGTTGGATAAGCATATCGTACTAATCTGGCAATATCTACCTCATATTCTTGAAGAGCCTTGTCTCTCTTTTGTCTTCGATTTTTAGGCTGCGACTGACATACATGCTCCAAATGTTCGTGACCATATCGCATATTTAACCTCTTCTTAAGTTGTTCGAAATCATCCGTCTCCTCTACGGCTATGATCTGATGCACATTTAAGGCATCTTCTCCAAGAGCGATAGTCAGGTTTACAGCCTTTTCTTTTTCGGACCATCCATTCGCTCTTGCAGCTGGTTCGAATTGTTTCATGTAGTTGTTCCATGACGATTTTCCGTCGAAAGTTGGGACTTTAACATGAACAGAACCTCCACTTCCTTCAAATTGCGGCCGTGTTTTCAACTTACATTTAGTGTCGTCTTCTTTTGTCTCCACTGTAATTAGATTGTTTCCTCTCTCTGCTGTCCCTGTTTCCTCCATCTCTTTCATCTTTTCTTCGACGGCCAACATATCGGCAGCAACTTGGTTTTTTAACGAAGATATTCTATCGTCGAGGGCTGACATCTCAGAAGTGACTTTAGAGATGTTAGTAGAAACTTTGCTTTCCAGAGAAGAAATCTCGTTAGAAACTTTGTTTTCTAAAGAAGCGATGTCGCCGGAAACTTTGTTCTCTAATGATGCGATGTCGCCGGAAACACTTTCGAAATATCGCCAGAAATTTTGTTCTCTAATGATGCGATGTCACCAGAAACTTTGGCCACATCACCAGAAACTTTGGCCACATCCACAGAAACTTTCGAAATCGACGAGATGACTGCAGCATTTTTGGTTTCAAATATATACGTTTCCGGATCCAAACCCTCTTGCTCCAAAGCGTTCTTTAGTCGTTGGACTAAATTAGCCTTTTTTCCGGTAGAAGCTAATTCTCTGTCCTCGATATGTCTTCTTAAATTCGTAACTGTGAGCTCATAAATCGTAGTCATTTTCACTATTTATTTAAAATTCCACTCTTCTGACACCAATGAACTATTTTTATAAGTCTGATTTATTAACTTTATTTATCATAAAAAGTTCTAACACTTAGTTTATTAGTCTTTATTTAATTTATATAAAGTCTTACAATAAGTTATTTACACTGACACTATTTACACAATTCTAATTTATATACTACATTTCTGCGTTACAATTATTCAAACTCGATACAACTATTCAAACTAACTTGTTTACAATAAAAATTCCTCTATAAATATATTAAATAGCCATTATTCCAGGGTTCCCTCGAACCGGACTTCGACCTTCTTGAACTCGCTCGGACAGCGTAGAATGAAGACAGGTTTTTATCGTAGGGAAAACTACTAGAAAAATACTTATTAGAAAAACATATTTACAGTTTAGACATGCGTCATATTTATCGTAACAATATTTATAAAATTATTTAATAATATTTAAATAATATAACTATTGCTGAAATAAGCGCATTTTCTTGTTCATCTTGAATCTGGAAAAAGAGACCTAATATGGTAGTGTTGCTGACATCTGTATGCAAACCGAAGTTTTTTCTCGTCTAGTGTAGAATATTGGTTTAATAATAAGTACTTTCGCAACTCTTCGAAAATCTTTGAACACATGTATTATGTACATAAGCCGAGGAAACTTGTGATTTCATGTTTATATTTTGGTACTGACCAGTTTTTAATTTATTCGATTTTCTCAGCATCAGCTACCATACTATTACTAGTATGTATTGTTTAGGTATGGATATGGCCTGAGTATATAATTTCTCGTAGAACCATATTATTACATTTGTTTGGGTACAATTTTAAATTAGCTGCTGCATCAATCATCTCCCAGATGTTCCCTCAGATTTTTGGAATGCTCTTCAAATGATCCTCCAATCACAAATACGTCATCTAGATAAACCAAACATGTTTGCCAGTGTCAACCATCAAAAGGTTGACTTTTTAAAACTTCCCTAATTAGCCTCTTAAATGTAGCGGGAGGATTACAAAATCTAATCATATCGTGAGAGTTTCCCTCGATGAGCTGGCTCCATTCCTCTTTGCCAGGATTCAAATTTTAGTTAAGGGTAAAAACCAATGAGATACCCAGAGTGTATCCAATGTATCGTCTAATCTGGGTCAGGGGTAACTTTGTTAGGTAATTATTGCATTCACTTGAAGGTCGTTAATACAAAACAATGGGAACCATCCTTCTTCTTTAAAAAGACATGTAAAAGCCGACAGTGCTGTAATGATTGTTTTGTAAATTAATACTTTATTTTCTAGAAATACACAGGATTTTTCCAATAAGCCTTGGTTAGTATTTATTTTATAATTTTATTTACCATTTTTATTGAGAATTAACAACAATTTTAGTTGAAAATACGTTTATTTTGATGTTTGGATTTCCGAACTGAAATTGTAGTTATTTCCCATTAAAAAAATCTTAAATAATGTACTCTGGTAGTATTGTTGGTTGCTTAGAAATGTGTCTTGATTGGTCTTGTACTCATTGTACCTTACGACGTCCCCAATAGTTTTGCTTCTGCGTCAGCAAATAGGTATTTTGTGGTCAGTGTAATTGCGATAGTTCTCCTGTTTTGATATCTTGCCATTAGAGCGATTATTGTAAAGTGTGTAATAACCGTTGAATATACCGTGAAAAATGTTGTTATATGTAAATAAAGTATAAAATAAAATGAGAGCTAAAGTAGACTTTACACTACATGATTTTATCATATGACAATATCATATGAGATTTGTTATGATTCCTTGTTTCTATGATGTTTTAAAAAATCGTGTTTACACTGCATGATAAGTTATGACTTATATGAGTGACAATGAATGAGGTTTTATTGATTTTTCCTTTTGTTTATGGTCATAGAGATATTAGACACAGTATAGGTATCAACTATTAGATTTTGAAACCATTATAATAGAAAATAAATCTTTGATTGCATCGGCTTCCCGACTTTTAATAATAATACGCCGGCAACAACTGCGTACAGCGTACAGCAGTAAGAAGAAAAAGATCAGTGGCTCTTACGAAGAAATCGTGGACAGGGTATATAAAATTTAGTGTTGATATTATACCAAATTAAAAATAATCAATAAAGAAACTAAACTAAAATTATGACTAAGAAGACTATAAAACACTAAACTAAGAATAAAATAAAATAAATAAATAATAAAAGAAAAATACGACACAATTTCAATATCAAATGCAACAAACAAAAAATAAATAAATAATGTTGTCGGTAAGGGAATGTTGCTGAATTGACATAAGAATAAGGCGCGATATTTAAATATGTTGGTGTTACCCCTATTATTATGTAGACTTTACACTACATGATTTTATCACATGACAATATCATACGAGATTTGTTATGATTCCTCGTTTCCATGATGTTTTAAAAAATCGTGTTTACACTGCATGATAAGTTATGACTAATGATATGAGTGACAATGAGTGAGGTTTTATTGATTTTTCTTTTTGTTTATGGTCATAGAGATATTAGACACAGTATAAGTAACAACTATTAGATTTTGAATCCATTATAATGGAAAATAAATCTTTGATTGCATTGGCTTCCCGAATTTTAATAATAATACGCCTGCAACAACTGCGTACAGCGTACAGCAGTAAGAAGAAAAAGATCAGGCGCCTTTGGGCTTACAGGTGGCTCTTACGAAGAAATCGTGGATAGGGTATATCAAATTTAGTGTTGATATTATACCAAATTAAAAATATTTAATAAAGAAACTAAACTAAAATTATGTTTAAGAAGACTATAAAGCACTAAACTAAGAATAAAACAAACTAAATCAATAATAAAAAAAAACAAATACGACAATAGCACACATTAGATAGTAGGTTCAATATAAATGCAACAAACAATCAATTAAATAAATAAAGAATGTTGTCTTTTGGTAAGGGAATGTTGCTAAATTGACATGAGAATAATACGCGATATTTAAATATGTTGGTATTACTCGTATTATTACCGAAAATCATATGATTTTATCATGCGGAATAGGTACCGTCCTATTCTCCTGTGACAAGCTATGACGAGCCGCATGACAGTGTTTATGACAAAATCATACAGTGTAAACATGTAAATTTCACTTCATGACAAAATCATATGACAAATCACATGATAAATCATGTAGTGTAAAGTGTGTATAAGGACTTTAATGCAAATAATTTTGTTTTGTGGTATTGTTAGTTGCCTATCTATGTTCCTTGTATCCTACGAGGTCGGTGGTATTGCTTCTGCGTCAGCAAATAGGTGTTTTGTGGTCAGTGTAACTGCGACAGTTGTCTTGTTTTGGTATCTTGTCATTTGAGTGATTGTTGTAAATTGTGTAATAACCGTGGAATTTGTCGTGAAAAATGTTGTTATGCGTAAATAAAATATAAAAAAATGGGTGCTAAGGATTCTAAAAGGAGTTGCTTGAGCTACGATGATGCAGTAAAACGAAGTAAGTTATTTTTTTTAATCATAATTATCATTTTCTCTTGCTTACATCATGTGATGTTGTTACACGAGTGAAGTTGAAAAATGTGTATAATTAACTCCTGAATGTATTCAAGGAAATTCAATCCCATATTTATTATCGTGTCCTACTCGTTTGCGATTGAGTCCAAATTGAAAGTCGATAAATAGTGAATAATGAATGATCGTTTATCCTGTTCATGATTTTTTTGTTTATTTAATCTCATTTAATCATTAATATTAGCCTTGATTAGCAGCTAAGTGATGATTTCCACCGCTGTCTTTTAATTTGTTAAATCAAATTAGGAAGTTGTCTAATTTTGTGTCTTTATTGCTGTTTGCTGTCCCCATTAGTTTGTTTATATAATGATGATTCTATGAAGTATATGCTGGATCAGCATTTAATAACAATTTAATATCCTAATTATGTAAGCATAAATTATTGTTTTTTACAAACAAGTTGTTTCCTATTTTATGATTTTCAAGTTTTGATTATAACCAAATTATTACCAGATTATAACCAAAACCAATATGAGTAAATAACTTGTTTATTACCATCAATTTCTACCACAATAGAAAACAATATAAAATCCTTGCATATTTTGTACATAAAAAAATTATTTCTAATCATGGTAATTGTGAAATTTCATAATTCCCTAGTAGTATGCAGTTGATATCAAAGGAAAAATGTGGTTAAATGTTTGCTAATCTTTAACATTAAAGGATATTGAAGTGAATTAATATTTTCATGTTAGCATTACTTTTCTTTTCACATATTTTGGCTCATTAGAGTTGAACAATTCTGATATGTTCACCAAACTGTATTTAGAAAACCCATGCCATTCGTATGGCATATTTTTCACAAAGTTATCCTGTCTAAATGTTTACAAACTACTTTAAAAGTATTTTGAGACCTTGAAATGACTGTAAAACTATGGTAGGAGAGTAGTAAGACCAAACAATGTCTATGGGGATTTATATCAAATAATTCTGGTCTTTTCTCTCTTTTTAGTTGGGTCAAACTAATGTCATTAATTCTAGTATCATGATAATTCCTGTTCATTATTCTTATTTCTTCCTGTTTTCTAGGTTACATTTTGTATTGTTTAGGATATCCTGGTATCATATTTAGTGTCTTTTTTATTGCTCCTATGAGCTTTTGAGTATTAGAAGGCACAAGAAGAGTGTTAAAGAATATTTATCTTGTTTAATGGTCTCAATACTTTTAGTTTAGTAAAAAAAGTTAAATTTTAATAAGATTTTTCTCTATTTGAGTTCATATCTTATTGGCATTTTCTCACTTTTTAATACTGTATGGTAATACCATGCTATTTAGCAGTTCAATTTTGTCAATTCTTGGCTGAGGAATTGAGGAATTGTATTCTAAGATGTTTCTTTTCCTCTCAACCTTATATTTTACTGGTTCTCCCCAAGTCTCAATTTTAGGAATCAAAATTCACTTACTATAGAGCATTTTGTCTTTTCAAACAAATTAATGCTTTTGGTTTATAACTATAAATTATTATATTTGTAAACATAAAAAGAATGCTAAGTAATTATTTGATGACAGGTTCTGGATAATTAAAACAAATAAATCACTAGACTTGTTCTTTTATTATCAGCAACCCCTCTAGTGTAGAAAAGTGAAGGAATTTATTAAGTACATAAATATATACTAATTTAAAAAATAACGTCTCTAAAAAAATTAAACTGAAGTAAATATGCCTAATTGAGTTAGTTCTGTACCATTCATTATGTCATTAGATTGAATTTTTAATGAGTGAACTTTAGTAGATTTTGTATAATAACAAACGAAGCATATTGATTAACACAGATTTTCAATACAACAGCCAAGAAATACAATATGATAATATCAGCAGAAAAAACCAAATGTATGACATCTAAATACCCACTACGATGTAAAATTGAAATTGGTGGGAAAGTAATAAAGCAGGAAGCAAGGTTTAGATACCTGGGAATATATTTATATATATATATATATATATATATATATATATATATATATATATATATATATATATATATATATATATATATATAATACTTTAACACAGAGGTGTTAAAAAAGAAGTACAACAACAAAGCTTAAAAGCAAGTAAAGCAGTGGGATAAAGCAAGTAGAGTCTGTTGGATAGGGAAAGAAGCGAAAACATAACAAGAGCATGCAATATAGAAGACATAAATGGATGGGTGGCAACAAACACATCAGTAGAATAGCAGAGGATAGGATAGTATGAATAGCACAAGATAAGTCACCAAATGGATGAATAAGTATTGGCAGACCAAGAAAAAGATGATGCAATAATTGAAATAATTTAGGAGGCTAATATTGAAAAAGAAACAGGCTTTAAAGTCTACATACAAGGAGGAAGAAGAAAAAGAAGCATATTGAGATTTTTGAAGAATTATAAATATTGAATAAAAAATCTCAAATTGTGTATGGCAAATAACCACATTTTAAATGCATCTTGTATATTTTCAGCATTGTTTGTTGAGAATTATTACACCAAAATATTTTGAAAGAGGTGCTCTGAATTATAGTTTTTTAACACCTAGTTAACATTTAGCCCTATACTGTAATGTTAATAATATTTTAATCTGTGATATATATATATATATATATATATATATATATATATATATATATATATATATATATATATATATATATATATATGTTAATATATATTTTTTTAAATCTGTGATTAATAATGTAATTATTTGCTCAATTATGTTAAAAAATTTATGCAAATAAAAATTTACTCTACTCTACCCTACTCTGTTGCATTATAATTTTTTTTATCCTTACAGAGGATATTTTTATACTACTTAATAAATACCTACTTCTTTCATTCTTTTGAAATACTATTTTTTTTCTTATTATTGTAAGACACTCAAACAGAAACTTAAAGTGCACACACTCAGACAAAGCTACTGGTGTCCAACAGTGGTGTCTGCCACCATTGGTTTGTCAGCCACACAAATGAACCACCGCTGGCTCATACTGATTAGAACCACAACAGTTTCAATATGAATATCAGTGAAATAGCATTAGCGACAAATATATTGTTAATAATTCGACAGCGACGCAGGATGAGGAGACAAATAACGAAAAAGTAATATCAAAATTTGAAAAATATTTTTCAAATTTTGATATTACTCTTTGCTGTGCATTTCTTTTATTAATTTTTTCACTGTATTATTCTAATTTATAGGCCCAAAGAACTGGTTTCTCTTCAACAGCAGTTATAAAATCTTCCGTATTAAAATCCATAATAACTTCCTTACTTACCATTTAACAAATTATTAAAACTAAGAACAAGACACCAGAAGTGGCTTGTGTGAACGCTTCTATTTAAAAGAATTTGTCAAAAGAAAAAGTGAGACACACATCAGTGACTACTGAGCCACTAAAAGCAGCCAGACACTAAAAGTTGCTTGTCTGTAATCATGCATTTAAAACAATACTTTACTACAATTAAATACTGGTGGTGGAAATGCCGGGTGGAAACCAGATGCTTCATCTATATTCTAAAATTCTAACAGTCTATATTTTCTGTAGACAGTTAGAATTTCTTTGAGATAGGGTGATTATTAAGAAAGATATAATGGAAATGTTTTCATTGGCTCAGGTAGCACCTTAAAGTCTGTTGTATTGATATGTGTATGTGTGCTAAGATTATGGTGATATAAAAAGAAGAATTATTAAAAACTATTTATAAGTTGAAAATCAAAATGTTAAATATAAAATATTTTTAATCATAATTTTGGTTTATTCCTAAAATTATCAGTAGTTAAGTTTTGGTGATAGACATGCATATGCTTTGTTGACAGACATTCTTTTTTAATTTGCTTGATAGACAATGTATGGTTACATCCATAAATCGTTGATTCTATTTTTGGTATAGTGTATTTTCATTGTTAAACTCGCATATCCTCTATTTTAATATTGACTACTAAATAAAATTAGGTTCAGTTAAGACTAGGTTTCCTATTCTTAATTATTTTGTACAGTGTTTAGTGATATACAAGAAAGATGAGGCCTAGTTTTTATTCATAAATGTTTGAAGAATGAGTTTTGTTTTGATATATCAAATAGTGTTAACAATATCTATGAAACTGTCATTAACCTATTTAACCTAACATACCTAACAGAAAACAAACAAACTACCATAAAAAGTACTATAAAGTATTCATTTAAGTCTATTTAAAAATGGTGAAGAATGTAACATATATAATTATTTTTTACTGTTACTCTTATTTTTGGAGTTACTCATAAATATTAAGAATTCTTTACATATTAAGTGGAATTGTTAACTTGCTAATCATCACTCATTCTTAAGTTCATTAAAGCAAAAATTACCTGTTTTATGAATTAAATTATCATAATAGAATGTACCTTGAAATACATGACTTAGCTTGAGTAATGGAAAAAGTAATAAAAATTGTTTTGGTGAATAATGCTACCATGTTGTTAATGAATCATAGCATTTCTGTAAAGCAATACATTTTCTATACTTTCTATTTTCATCATTATGTAAAAATATTGACAAGGACATCCTAACAATTATACCTTTCCTAAAATAAACTTTTGAGGAGACACCCATCCATTAAAACTAAAGAAATATTTGAAATAGTGAGATATCCTTACAAGAATACCAGGAAGAACACACACAAGGACATATTATGTAGTAGATACCTTACATAATGTACAAAGTATAAACAAAAGAACCAGTAAGATAATTTATTAGTAAATTTTTCGAGTTCTAAATTTATTTTGAAGTAAGAATTCAATTTATCAAGTAAATTAATTTAACTAATTTAAGTAAATTACAAGTGATGCTTGCAACCTGCTTGTGGTAATGAACAAAGAGCTCTTGGAACAACAACGACCCGAAATGTCTATAATTTTGAAAGTGTCAGAGTTTCACTAATAAGGAGTCATTATAACGAACATGGAAAAAGAATGGAAAGGTAAAGACAAAAGACCAATAAAGGGAAGCAGAGCAAAGTGGTGTAAGCCAGTGAAACGTGGATTATGAACCAGCAGGAAGAAAAGAAAGTAGAGATCTGGGAAAGAAAGTGCTTAGAAAAGTCTTCAGAGGAATAACACATATAATATTAGATATCGATGAACAGTTCAAAGAATGGAAAAACTACATTTCTGAATTATTTAAAGATAAAAGAGTAGAACACTATACACTGATTGCTATAACAGGTCCATCTATAACAGAAAATGTGGTAACTGAACATGAGGTTACATGGGCAATACAAACGGCAAAAAATGGAAAAGCACGTGGCCCTGATGAAGTAAATGCTGAAATACTAATGTTTTTGGGAGAAAATGGAATAATGCACTGTGTGGTCTCTTTAACAGAATTTGTGACACTGAGAACAACACTGGTATCAAGTGGCAAGAGTAAAAGTTGAACAAGAACTGTTGAATGAAATAAATATAAAAATAGGAGTGAGACAAGGCAGTGTACTATCGCCTTTACTCTTTAACTTGTATTCAGAAGAAATATTTAAGGAAACCTTAATGGAGACAACAGAAGGTATTATTGTTTATTAATGGTTTGTTTAATTAATGGTTATTGTTATTAATGGTTTAACCGTAAACAATATTAGATATGCCGACGATACCTTAGTGCTGGCTAATTGCGGAGAAGACCTTCAAACTCTAATGAACAAAATAAAAAAAAATATGTATTCAGTATGGATTAAAACTCAAAGTTAAGAAAACTAAAGGTATGATAGTTAGCAAACAAAACCATATATAGGATGACGGTATAAAAGTCGGAGATGCCGCACTGGACAGAGTAGAGAAACTCTGTGTATCTGTCAGCTGGAATCGAACCGTAGAAATTAGAAGCTGTATAGAACAAGCCCGGGCCACTTTTGTAAAAATGAGGAACGTACTTTGCAGCCACGATTTTAGTATTGACCTTTACGTTCGAATGGCATACTGCGATATTTTCCAGTGCTACTGTATGGAGCGGAAACATGACTCTACAGACTACAGACTAAGTAAGGCGATGTTTAAACTCTTGAAAGCCTTTGATATGTGATTATATAGACGACGTTTACTAATAACCTGGAGCGACATTAGATTATTATAATTTAAATTATAATCAATAAATTAAAGATTCAGGATAAACATTTTGTGTTTTTGGTTATTTCTTTTTTATGAAATAATGCCTCGCGTAGAAATTATGGCTTCAATTGCAAAAATTATGCACAGATTCTCTTAAGGTGAAAAAGATTTGGAGAATTTTGAATCAGTAATTCAAGGTATAAGGAAGCAAATGGACACGCCACAGAGAGAAACAGATAATGATGAACCAATAAAAAAAGACGCGAATTGAAGAGGACAGGCTCAGCAGAAAACGAGAAGCCTTAGAGATATGCGATGCAGTTTTGTTGCAAATAAAAACAAGGTTTACCTTCTCTGGACATTTAGTTGATTCTAATTTATTTACGTTCGAGAAGTTTTCTGCTTAGAAGCATCAGTTCCCCGAATCATTTCTTAATGAAACATGCCCGACAATTTTTATTTTTATACAAAACTCGGCTTAAAACTGAATTACAAGTACTGTATCAGAGAGACGAATTAAGTAATAACTCTGGGGCTGTTCCGCTATAAGTTTTATTAAATGATGAAGGTTTAAACCCATCGAGTTAGAATCTATGGAGAAGCTATGAGCATATTAAGGTGTGTATTAAAAACGGCGTAGGTAGGCGTGGCTAACGGTGATACCAATATGGCGGTGGGATCATGGCCGGACTCAATAATATTAAAACTACTATAAAAATATGACTAGTTAATCAGAAGATTTAATCATAATCTACAAAGTACAATACATTTTTAATAAACTATGATTTATTTATCCCGCGGTAAACACTAAAAACACGATATATTATACATAAAGATAAATTAATACAGTCAAATACTATTAATTTATCAACAAAGAAAATGTTACAATGGAAGCCCATAGGAAGGCGAAAAAAAGGAAGGCCCAGAACGAGATGGTTGGATGACGTGGAAGACGACCTGAAAACAATGAACATAAGACAATGGAGAAGAAGGGCACAAGAGAGATATGAATGGAAGGACATAGCCAGACAGGCAAAGACCCATCCAGGGTTATGATGCCAAAAGAAGAAGAAGACTATTAATTTATTCTCTGAAGTACGAGCCATTACTTTGTTTACATATTTGTATACTAACCTGTAGAACGTTATTCCTGAAGATTTTTTATTAACATTGCTTCTGCCACTGCAACTACGTTGAGAACAAGAAACCATTATTGTGCACTATCACAATATATTATTACAGTTTCTATAAAAGTATTATAAAACTAAAAATATTCGAAAAACGACAAACGTAAACAAACATATACGATCTGTCAAAAGTGTCAAAACAATATGGCCGAAGTGAGGTCGTTTTTAGTCACGTGATGCCCTCTCCATAGATTCTAACTCGATGTTTAAAAAGTACATTTGAAAAAAACTTTTAAGTATTTTAATTACAATTCCTATGTCAAAATCTAAAGCGGATCGCTGTTTTTCGATGCTTCGATGCAATTAAAATATTCCTTAGAAATACCATGAAGAAAGAACGACTTCGTGCTTTAGGTATGCTTTCTGCAGAAAAAAAAATGTAAATGTCATTGATAATTTTAATGATAAAGTCATTGAAAACTTTGCAACCAAAAAAGAAAGAAGGGTGGGCTTCATATATCGGAAACTTTAAAACTGATATTAAACTACTTTGTGTGTGTGTAAATATTGAAATAGTTTTGTTTTTATTATTTTGTTAATATTTTTTAAACTCAATCGTAATAAAAAACTCCAAGTATAATTAATGCAATTACTAGCAGTAAGTTGAGTTTTTTTATTGTTAATTGATTTCTTGGTACCCCAGAAATAGTAGATATTTACATAATGTAAAAGTATCCGCGCCTATTTTTTTTTTAATTTCTGTTTTGTGAACCCATTACTCAAAATTTTGGCAGCTGCCCGAATTCTGGCACTACCTTCTTAAAGTGATACTGCCGCCACTGGGGTGGCGGGGGTACTTAGAGGCGGGTGGGTTCTTAGAGGTGAGTAACACAAGAAAAACAACAAAAAGGAAACAGAGAAAAGGACAGCTCTTCAAAAGAAAGAAAACAGAAATGGGAGATTTACGAAACAAAGAGAAAAGCAAATATCATTAAATAAAACTAAATTAAGATTTAATAAACCAAAATATATTCAAAATATCAATATCACATATATCGTAGAGTAACAAATATATCAAATTCAAAATGTACCACAAAATAATCAAATAACATAATCAGATATCATGTTAGATAACGGAAATAATTATCATAGCAAATGAAATAGTTAATTATTAGAAAATAAAATTGTTTATTACCATATCAAGTATGATAACTATATAAAATAATCAAAATCAAATGAAATAGTGATTTATAATAGCAAATGAAATAGTTAATTATAGTAGAAAATGAAATAGTTTATTAAGTACCATATCAATTAGATCAAGTATCATAACTGTATAAAATTATCAAAATCAAATATTCAGATAAAATATTCATAATACATGAGAACTAAATCTAGTGTCTATTTAAATCTGTAGAGTAGGGAGGGCGAGTTAAGTTTCACAGCACTTAGGCCGCAATTGACCCATTGTGCATCCTCCCAGGGAGCTGTCACCCTTAGCTCATTGTCCATCCTGCCATTTTTAGGAAGGTGGACAAGTCACCAGGAGACATCTCTCTTATGTGGCAGATGTGGGCCAGGACTCGCCGAACGCGTACTCTCGTATTAACGATAACTCCGGGCAGTCACATAGGACATGATCTACAGTTTCGTCTTCTCGTTCACACTTCCTACATAGAGGTGTGTCTGCTAGCCCCAGTGTGTGGAGGTGTTTGCTTAGTTGACATTGACCAGTTAAAAAACTAACTGTCAAACGTAGGTTTTTCCTGGTCATTTCCAAGTATTTCTTTGATGTTGACTCTTCAAGGTTACGTAGTGTTACCCTGGCAAGTTTACATCCTTGCCCTTCTTCCCATCTTTTTACGGTTTGCGTATGGGAGTGACATTTGACAATTTCCGCAATCTAGTGTCTATGCAATGGATTAACTGTTCAAATTAACCAAAACTCAAAACATATCAAGATATAATAATATACGAAAAAAAAGAATAAAAAATAAAATTATTACTGATTCATTAATCCGTTGTGATTTAACGTATGTTTAATATGAGCGACTGTCTTAAAATTATTCATCATCATCCAGCCTCAAGAGTCCACTGCTGAACATAGGCCTCTTCCTCATGTTTCCAACCCCGTCTATCTTGCGCCGCTCTCATCCAGTTTTTATTGAGTCTTCTTAAATCGTCAGTCCATCTTGTAGGTGGTCGACCGACGCTTCTCTTGTCTTCCCTTGGCCTCCATTCCAATAACCTCTTTGTCCATCGCCCATCTGTCATTCTGGCTATGTGTCCTGCCCATCTCCATTTTAGTCTGGCTATCTTCTCGATGATGTCAGTCACTAAAATTATTAATTAAAGTTAAATATGTAATAAAAAATCATGACATAATTATCAACACATAAATAAGCGATAAAAAAATGTCTCTAATTAGTCTCGCATTTTGAATATACTTGGAACTGCCATCACTTGGGCTGGCTGATAATATATAAAGGTAACAGTACTCACAATACTTGATCTGGAAAGCAGCTTAACAGGATGAAGGCATTCTGTATAGCCAATTCTTGGAGACACGGATGGCTCCATATTCAGCAGAGGGAAGCTCGATTGCATCGAGACTAAACGAGACATACTCAAGATTATGTCAGACTAACGGTGAATTGGCTTTGGAATAAACCGGAGACCCAAATTGAAATATACTGAGACCGTCGTTGGATTAACGGTGGACGATATTTGGACTAGTATTGAAATATTTTGAGATTACGATTAGAATATACATTTGTATTATACTCGGACCATACTTCGGATCAACATTGGACTGATATAAACTTTGGATTATCATTGGACCGATATAAACTTTGGATTAACATTGGACAATACTTCACATCAACATTGGACTGATATAATCTTTGGATTAACATTTGACCGTTATAAAGTTTTGGATTAAAATTGGACCCTAATTAAGTAAGAAAATACAAAGTTACCCTTGGGGTCTTACCCTTTTAACAGGGGTCTGAAAACACAACACCTTTAACTACATTGTATTGTTCAGTGGGAAATGAATTTAAATCAAGAAATATCCCTTTTTTATAGAAAGAAATAATCAAGGAGGCGGTACAGTTATTTTTGCGTGTGTTCTAACTATTAAGATATTTTTCCAAAAGAAACGTGATAAAATTATAAAGGAGTGATCCCACAGAACGTCGAACGTCATAGAAAAAGACAAAATATAAAGACGGGAACCAACACAACGTGGAATACCGTTTTTCTACTCAATATTTGTGGTTTACAATAACTGGGATAGGGCAAAATTGTCTATTTATGACCGGCGCGTGTTATCTTCTTGTTTGTCGGTAAATATATGCGGTTCAAAAGAAAATAAGAAGCTGGTAAACGGCATGCCCAACACGGTAATTCTACTATGGAGTGGTCTAACGAAGTTGGGCTGGATTTTTTATCATTGTATAAACTACCCAACTTCTAAAATTTTTACCGCCAACACAGATGGCGTACAACAGACTTAACCTTCGATACTCACTATCGGAATGGTCCGAATACATTTTAGGGTAGGTCGAGTGTATTTATCAAAAAGCAAATATTTACAAATTACACAGTAACGAGTGGTGCCAACCATTGTATCTTTTCTGATCGTTAATATCAATTTTCTGTTTCTCTTTGCCGACATAAACCAGCGAAGAGTGCCATTCCACGAGCTGTCTGATTCCGGCTTTAGGATGGTCGGAAATGAACTTTACCCAATGAAACCTTAGATCTGTTGACGGATCGTCTAATGAACAATAAAAGATTCAAATATACCGTTAGGTAAAAAAAATATATAAAAAATAAAAATAGAGCTGCTAAAAAAACAACTAATTATTAATTTAGTTTTGTAAAAATCAAAGGATACTCCTTAAAACTTTCGCATAAAAAATACAAAAATACTCCCTTAAGAGTAAGGTAGCAGTGGATATTGCCTCCAAAGCCAATAATCTTCAAACACATATAACCTATTTGACCATTTCAAAATGCAAAATCCTATTCTTGTATAAGATATATGTATAAATGCTATGTGACATATTTTATTCATATCTTTTTGGTCGCATATTGATTCAGTATCAGACATTTTATTACCGATTTTTTTTTGTGGCATAGACTTTCCTCATTCAGCCAGTCTCCAAAGGTTATAATATATTCCTTAAGAAAGTATATATACATAAGTACAGATTATTTCTCTCAGACAAATGCACAGCGATATTCCTAAAACGAAATAGACGAATAATTAATAGACGAACACGTCGAAGGAAAATACAAGGACACTCGCTTCTCGTCTAGGGGTCCGTCAAGACATTTATTTTAACAGACAAACAATACTGGACCAGGAATAAGGTATTGTTACATATAGGATAAACAAAGGGTACAAGTCTAATCCTATACACGCTCATGAAAATTTTCATGAACGAGTACCAGATTTATAAAGCTATCCATGTGTCTGACAAAAATTTTAAAATTCTATAATTAAATTATATATTGTTACAGAACCTATGGCTAACAGGGACTGTATATTATATGGAGCGTATGTATTGCATTTAGTTAATTTTGTATACAGGGAGTTTGAATGCTGAATAAATTTAGGACATTCAAAGAAGGTGTGATCAACATAGATATAAAAGTTATTCTATACGAATGATATAAAAATGGTAGCAGGAAAACATAAACAAACCAATTATAGAAACAATAGAAGACATTAGTGATACCGTTCAATAGATAATTGATATCTTGGTAGAAACATAATTGAACAAGTAAGAAAGATGAGCTATCTGAGAATACAAATGTATTGCCATATAAATATATAGCAGGGTTAGATCAGAATCTTCCAATCGGGACAGATCAAAATATATAAGAGTATGATTAAATCTTACTAATGTATAGAGCTGATACATGCAGCATATACTAAAACATTTAACTAAACAATTTTAATCTTTTACATTTTATGAGTATATCAACATTGGCTTCCTTCATATCATAGTTCCATATCCGACATTTTGTCTTGTTTGGTTAGGATCCTCGACTTATGATACCTACTGATATTTTTTAATTACAGCAATAGCTGTAAAAATATTGTTTTAGCGTCTTAATAGTCCTAAGAGGCTTGCCTATTGTCGTGTAGTTGTAAAAAATATTACAATTATAAATAATAATTGGCCTTTTATAAATTATTTGTTTAATAAAATATTTGCATTTTCTTAAATCTGAAAATATCTACAATAAATTAAAATTTTATGGATTGGTGGAATAAATTTTATCGCAATACTGTAATGATTTTTACTGTATTTGCGATAATAAAATTTTACAACTACTAAATATTTTCTAATTTAATACAGTGATTTATTGTTATTATGCTAGAATAAATACATGTAGGTACACAAAATTTGAAGATTAATTAAATTTCTCGATAATAATATTTGTTATAGTGATAAGTGCATAATTTCACTTAACTCTTTTAATAATATACTTTTTTCTATTACACATTTAATTTATAATATGCTTCAGCCAAGCTATAAATATATATAATTTGAGAGTGGGGTAGGTACATAAAGAAGTTGTTTAGTGACAATTCTCCTTTAAAAACTACTTAATAGTTTTTAGTTTTTAATTTAACATATCTGTTGTTGTCAATCACCGCTCAAGGCTTCAAGGAATAATTAGATAATATTTCTTTGTCATTTTGGTGATCCATTATTAATCCATCTAGTTACCGGTAATGTACCTTAATAATCATATAGCATCTTGTCGCTGATACAGTGTGTCAATTTTAAAACTTACAATGGGCTATATCTCACTAACAAAAGCTGATATCGAAAAATGCTTGAAACCGTTTCTAGGATAGTAAGGGGGAACTAAAATAGTATGAAAGAGAACTTGCCCCCATCAACCCCTAGGCCCCACCCACCACAACCAAAAAAGTTTGAATTGCAGACCTCTTTTTGTGATACATCATTGAAAAGACTATAAAAAAGGCTATCCAACGATATAAATAATAATTATACAGGATGAAGCAATAATTGTGAAACTTTTTCTTAAATTGAAAATTTAACCAGCTTTTTGTTAAATTACAAATTTGTTAAAAATATCAATTAAGTAAATGTTCCGAAGTGGGTTCCGTTGTTTTGTAAACAATAATACAGCTCGTCAATCAAATCAAACACACTGTCCCACACAAGCTGCAAATGGTCTGGATGGACCCATGAAGACACAAAATGAAGAAATTTTGGGGAGGTCAAACATTGAATTGGGCTTCAAATTATCCTGGATGATAACAAAATGTATTCCTAAAAAAACGGCTGCTTAACCCTTCAGTAGTCGCTAAGAATTTTTGAAAATTAGTAGTCGCGCGCGGTCGAAACGACCGTTTGGTCTTTTACTTCTTACTTTGTGTTAGTAAAAGTATTTGGAACCAGTTTAACTAAAACACGATTTTATTAAGGTTTAATAAGTAGAGTAACATATTACAAAATAATATAAAAAGTAAACTAATGTTAAAAACACTGGACAGAACATTAAAAAAACTATTTTCTACTCCGATAAAAAAGGAAACTTTTAGGTAATCCGAATAAGTTCAGTTTGGCACTCTTCGCATACTGCACGTGTATGTTCTCTGCATAAAAACTTACATTACATTTACAGCAGGAAACACTTGTTTTCCAGTTCTTTTTACGGTCGCAAAAGTAGCATCTACTATGTACTCCTTCATTCGTTGGAGTGCCGTTTGTGTTAGGAATATTACATATGGCCTTAATACGTAATTTCAGATCTATATTTAAATTGTCTACTGTTGCTCGGACCCGTAGATTGTCATCCATAAGAGAAAATGCTAAATGCTTCAAAAATTTTATTCTAAGCATTTTATTATCGTCTTGTTTTTCGCGAAACATCATAAGAGGAGCATAGCTGATCAACGACGTCCACCCCGCCTTTTGTTTTGTTATAAAACGTCAGAATTTCTGGTTTATAATGTTCAAATGTTTCTCTATCTATAGCGTCGTTATCATGTAGACTTAACACAAGCAATACAACTTTCTTCTTTTTGGGGATATACGACACTAAGGTACATGTATCGCTAAAAGCGAACATACTTGATTTTAGAGGACGAGATCCTTGAAGTAATTCAGGGGTCAGTTCCCTTTTGTTCTTTCTAATGGTCCCCACAACAGTCAATCCAAATTCTTTTTTTTAAACATCTATTAGAGGAATGCTAATGAACCAATTATCTAGAGTAATGTGCGCCCAGAATTCTTTATTGGCGCACACATTCTTTTTACAACTTCTTTCGGCTAATTGTCTACAGTAAATGGGCCATCTGGTTGACGACCCACATAAACCTCCATATTTATGGTATAATACATTTCAGCATCACATTATAAACTAAAAATTTTGAGCCCATGCTTTGGGGGTTTGCTTGGAATATATTGTATCCAAGGCAATTCCCTAAAAATCCAGGAGGCATTTCATCGCATGTTAAATTTTACGAAAAGTTATAAGTAATATCCCGATTTACACTTTTCTACGAATTTGTCAAAAAATACTCGGAATGCGACCATCTTATCCAGTCTCCTACATTCTTCACAATCGACCTTATCATCAAATCTAATGCATCTTAGAAGAAACCGAAATCGGGATAAGGACATAACTAGTCTAAATATTTCGATACCTTCGCCATTAGTTTGCCAGATATCTTCTGTATTCAGGTGATGGGCTTGCTATACTTTCAATGTATTTATTAGAGGATTCTACAATTATGTCAATCATGTCCTTATCAATGAAATAACTCCATATTTCATAAATGTCTTTCAACTTTTTCGTAAATCTATTAGGCCCAGGTAATTGTTTTACTAAATTAGGCTTTGATGCTTTCTCCACACTGTACCATCTCTTCCCCTAAAAACACTTTCTTCTTGTACATTATTCTGTAAAACTTCTCATATTTCCTCTAAATCCTGTTCTTGTTCGCTTTCCGAATCTTCGGACCTCTCATCAATAACTTCCGGATTTACTTCATTCTCGTCATCGTCGTCGTCATATTCTATTTCAAGCGGTTCTTATTCCATGAGGGGTTGAAGTCTCCTTTGTTTCTTCTCATAGTCCATTCTAAAAATAAAGCCAAACAAGTTATATAGAAAAGTTTGCTGTAGCTTGAAATTAAAAAAAAATAATATTTGATTCTCAATTATAGAACAAAGAAAATTATGAAATATCGTAATAGTAATTTGCTGCAAAGTAATTTCAAATTTGATGACTGATTACATCGTAAAAGAAAGAGAGGTATATTCAAAAGGTTACTAAACAATAAGACAAAAGTATAATGGTATATTATTTAAAAAAATTAGCGTTTATACATACCTTAAGGTGATAAGAAACACAATAAAATTATTTATAAAAACTTTTTAGCTGACTAGACGCGCGCGGAAATTATGACCATTGCGCTGTAACTGCTAATCAACAAACCTCCCGCTACTCTGATTTAGTACTGAGGCTCCTTGAATCGAATGAGTAAGCTACTGAAGGCCGTGGTTGCCAAATGTAATTTTTTTCCGAAATATTAGAAACTTTTAATATGTGCGGTCTTTTTGGCCATGTAGCGACTAGTTAAGGGTTAATTCTCACTTAAAACCATGTGAACCTCTTAAGATCTTGGAAACGCTGTTTTTTTTAAACCCTTTTCATGAACTACAGCTTCCAACAAGACGGTGATTAACTAACTCACTAAACAAAGACTGCCCAATAGCATTTTGAGATTGACTTCACATCTTAACTTATGAAATTAAGCAAAAAAATGCTGGTTTTGGAAACTGCATGCCGAGATCTTATCTGTCCCGAACCCAAATTGTGTCTTCTAACTGCTCCTACACTACACATTACTGAATTCCCGATGACAAATAACAATGACGAATTACCTTCAAGAATTTCAGAATAAAATCCGGACTCAAACAATAAAACTGAACTGTTTGAATTATTTACGACCCCGTGATTTCGTCATCATCTTCTATCTGTTGCATTTTGTCGTCTATATACACAGGTTGTCAATTTTGACACTGTATATAAAGACGACACGCAGTGGGTGAGATATAGCCCATTGTAAGTGTTAAAATTGACACACTGTATATAGTACATCCACTAATAATTTTCCAACATAAACATGTCTTATTCTGGTATCAAAGAGACCGCCTTTCAAATCAAGGTTGTCAGACATATTTCCTAAAATTCCTAAGGTTATATTTAAAAAATATTCTCTATTCTCTATTCGTTATTATTCAATTGCTAGTCAACGAACGACACTCTTAAAAAATAATATGAACTTATTCTCAAAAATATATATATAAATTAATTAACTAGGTACTAATATTTACATGGACTCTTCACTAATGAATTAAAGCAACCGTGAACTTTGTATATATTACTTATATTCTAAGTAATTTTCGAATATTGGCAACATTGTAGTCTGGAGAGAATTTGAACGTTCGACGTTGCCCTGTTGGTGAATTTAGCGGTAATACTTTTATAGATATAATGATCGACTTTTAAGAAATCAGACAACTTTTAAGAATCCAAGTTCTCAAAAACGGTTTCAAGAATTGTATTATTTTTTTCCAAATTTCATTGATTTTATACCTTACCTGGAAACATGAAAAATTGCAGATATATTAATAATGGTATTAAGGTTATATTCACTAATTTTAAACTCATGCATTATGGCGGCAACAGCGCGAAGCGCAAAGCCGATAATTCTAATGAACACCTGTTGTCTGGCTAGGCGACACCCTAAAATATTTCCTTTTGCAGAGGCGGCGCTTATAAGGTATAGGTAATATAAGTTATAAGTAATATTATATTTTTCTAGGATGGCATTTTTTAAGATGCATCAACTTCTGTGTTATCAATAAATAATGACAATTGTGTTAATGACAGCTCTGAATTAAAAAATAAAGATTTGCACGTACAATCCCAAAGAATAGTTTTAAATATGTATGAGTGTTTGAAAAAAGAAAATATTGGGATGGCTGATAATGCAATTGTTTCGAGAATTCATGTATTAAAAAAATCGGGTATAAGACGATATATACAATTATTAAATTAGGCACAGTTACAGATCATTCCTTAAAACGAAAGCGACCAAATAAAAAATTGGGTAGGATTGACACTGCTGCAAAAGACGTTATTCAGGGAACAGTTTACAATTTTACAGGCACACTGACGATTCTTTTCAGTCCTTCTAATTAATTTCTTTACAGCTATCGCGATGCATCTTGAACACTAGTATTCATTATTATACAGTGTGTCGCATTTAAGATGAAGACAACTCTATATATCAGCTACTAAAATACATACAGATTTGACATTTTGCACAGTCATACATGTTGTTAGTGCACATTTTTTTAAGATAGTCATCTGAAATTTAAATTTTAAACGCGGCTTACTGCGAATCCACAAACAGGGTAAATTTTCGATATTTTGCTTCGCGTTAGAGAAATCGGAAAAACTTATTTGGAAAAGTTGTTCCACTTATTGTAAACGCACATACCAAATTTCATGACAAAATTCGCAATTTTAGTTTTTCAGTATTATTTGTAATCTCGATCCTAAATCTACAATTGGCTGTCTAAAGATGCATCTCGGGACAGCCAACTGTCCGTTTTAGAATCCTGACTACAATTGAAGAGCTTATTTCCAAAGTGTCTTACATCCATATAATGAAATCCATGAAATTACAGATTTTCATACAAATTTAACATACAAATTATACAATTTTACAATTTTCATATGCACTTTTAAATGGTAAATAAGAAGTTGTTTTGGTACATATAACTTTATTCTAGACTTGAAGAAATCTATAAAGTTTAAAAAAAGAAAATTTAAAAAATCGAAATTTTGGATTTAAGACACTGGAAATAAGCTCTTCAATTAATGAAAAAAGTAAAAGTGCGAATTTTGACATAAAACTTTGTTATGTGGGGTTAAAATAATATTTGGAACATCTTTTCCAAATAACTTTTTCAGATATCTCTAACTCGAAGCAAAATATTGAAGATTCACCCTGTTTGTGCATTAACAGTAGGCCGTGTTTAAAAATTAAATTTCAGTTGACTATCTTAATTGCTGGATAGACAATGTTTTAAAATTTTCTGACAGAATGAGCCATTATTTACAGATAATTGTAAAAAAATATTATGGTTTATGTAAAAACTAAATAATAAGTCCAATATTCTTATAAATCACTAAAATTAACAAGCTTTAATTTGAAAGAATTAATTTGTTATTTATTCGGTGTTGTGAGCCCGCTCCCATTTGAAAAAAAAACTGATTCCGTCCTTTGAAGAGTCCTATTCAAAAATGCCCCGTTTAAACAAATCGAAGGTTAAAGGGTGCCGGACATTTTTGCCGGAAACAATTCAAATTCAAAAGATCACCTTTTTCTGCTACGGAAAATATTGCTCCGATTTCTCACCAAAATCAATGTTGATACTTTAGTTTAGATACTCTTGAATCTCAAAAATACTCATTTACATATTTTTCAAGCCTCGAAAATGCATATTAGGTATCGCATTTTTTGGATTTTAAATCGCTTATATCTCCAAAACTATTAACTTTTGAGAAAAATGACATAGATCTTATTTAGAGTCACCCAAAAACCTAAAAAATATTTTTTGGAGCACAAAAGGTGATATTTTGAATTTGTTTAAAAAATTGTTTAAACAATTTCTGCCCAAAAATTGAGAAATTTTCCTGAATATAATTATGTAAAAATTAATAAAAATTATATGATTTTTCTTGAAATATGCGTTTGATAACTGATCCCTTTTCTTAATTTCCACGCCAATGGTCGGCATCGACATCAAAGAACCTCAAAAGCCGACGCTTGGCAAATTGACAATGGAAAAAGTATACCAATGCAGTATTGAATGCCATTCTTAGTATATTTGATTGAGTTCATTTCCATAACGTGGTAAGTGCCAAATTATAAATTTTTTATGAGGATTAAAAAATAATTATCTGATGGAACATGTTTATTTCTTATAATGTAACATACTGAAAACGGATAAGTTTAAAGGTATTATATAATACAAACATACCGCAAAGGAACAATAAACGAAGCTTACTTAAAAAAAAATTCAAAAATCTGTCCAAGGTCAAACGTTGTAAGTACTAGATTTTAACTGTTGTTTCCTACAGTAGAAACTTGACCTTGACTCTTTTTTTCTTGAAAATACTTGGCATCATCAGGAAGATAATAATATGTAACTACAGATTTGAGTACATTGGTCTAGCTTCATCCATCGAGCTCACTGTGTCCTTTAGCCACCATCACTGTACCAAATTTCTTCCTTGTAAAACGAAGCTGCTGAAATTCCTAACTTGTGTTCAGTTTATCACGGGCAACGGTTTTGAAATCATAAAAGTCCTCAACCACCATGCACGATAATGGACTTTTCTGGACCGTGCTAGTAATGATGTTAACAATATTCATCACTGTATAAGCCTACACACTTTTGTACGTTTTTATATGATTGCGAAATCTCTGTCGCTACTAAGGAAAGTGTGTCCTTTCACGGGAAATGTATGAATAATTTCCTCAAAAACATTATATGCTGGTATGGTCAAATACATGGCGATCATGAACTGATTTTTATTTTGAGTCACACAATTATCCGACCACAAAATAAGCTTTTCTTTCCATGATTGCCAATTTGCTTAGTAAGGTAAGTATATAAACAGGAGCTAATTTCCAAGGCACCCCTTTCCCTAAAGTCGTCAGTCCATAAACAGATAAATCTCTTTCCTGTGATGGAATCGTGAATTCCTAAGTTACACACTGCAAGCTGTTGTGAATAGGGAGTGGATTAATTGGGGAATGTATATTTGCTGCTGCATATCGAAGGAAAGAATAAAGAATATAGTAATTACTTGTACATGCATTTTTGGCCTCAATTGACATTGCTTTTGTAGCCGCCTATGCTCTCCGTTGGTTCCGATGGTCTCCTGTTCTGTTACAGCAGATTTATCTCCTGATTTTATTTGAACAGCCAAACTATCTCATGCGAAGCATGTATCTACTTTAGGCCTTGCAAAAGATAAGTTAAATTTTGATATAAAAATTTCGTTATACCATTGCCTAGTCACTGGTGGTTTGTTAGTCGTCTGAAAATCCGCACAATATTTCTCTAAAATACACGGTACATCCTACTCATGTTTAAATCCACTGACAAGAACTTATCCGGGGTTTTCGCCCTTGTGTAGATTTGTAGGCGTAGGGCTCTAAATTTTTGTAAAACTTTCGGTATGCTCTATAATCTTGTTAGTCCAGAGTGTCTAGAAAATATGTAGTCGAGCCCCTCCTCTTTTTTCCGACGTATCCATTTTACCATCAAGAATTCTTTCTCCCAAAAGTTGCACTCTTCTTGGAGTTATGGCAAACGTACTACAAAATGTTTTGAGGTAAACTCTTACTTCTGAACTTCCAGGCAAAATAAATGGTAAGTGAAAGAGTACTTTCTCCCACTTTTAATGGGATGTTTGCACTGACCGTGATGTCTCCTTTTGATTAATTGGGGATGAATAAACTTTTGTAGGTAACTTTGCTGCATACTATAATCAGCCATTTCATAGAAATGATTGTACAACTCAACAAGGTTGGATCTATATACTAGAGGACATTTGCATTTTACCTAAAACAATTTTGCATTATTTAGATAGATTTAAACAAAAGAAATTATTTATATTTTAACGTATATTTAAATAGATATCTCTGTACACCATACTTACATCAGTTACTAGAGAAACATATTCTTCGCCAGAGTTTCTCATTTTCTGGCCTTTATTTTTTTCCTTTTCTTATCAACAACTCTTCTTTTTGAACCGTTTTTCTGTAGTTTCATCCATATCCGTTCTAAATACTTATGTTTAAACCAAAATCAAACACGTCTAACAAAAAATAATTTCTGATGCGCCACTCTACGTTTAACAGAATCGCACTACGAACGATACTTACAACGTTATGACTTGCATTGCACCGCTACTTTACCTCCCACTTTTCACCACTTCACCACTCACCAGCCTACACACACACATATATATATATATATATATATATATATATATATATGTGTGTATATATATATATATATATATATATATATATATATATATATATATATATACATATTAGCCAACATAACACCAATAAAGGACAGGATCCTAACCCTCAGCAGGAAGTATGTCCTAAGAACCATAGCTGGCTCGAACAACAGAGCCAAACGAACACTAAAGACACCTTGTAACCATAGAGGGCAAATACTCACCAGGCTTCCCATTAGAAAAGTTCCATTTCCTCCAGCTAAACTTCTTCACAACACTGGACACGAGTGTCCAGTCGACATTTTAGAATCATTTCCCATCCAGTATGGTAAAGACTGCGTGCCAATAATGCTGATAAAAAGCCGTTTCTATTTCTACCACTTGGCTGGTAACCCCTGAAGTACCTAAACGGGCATGCTAGGCAGTTCCCACTTCCTCTTGTGCGTTTCTAGATCTTCTTAGATCGTCCACACAATATAGCCACTTTCAGCTTTCCCCCTGCTCCTTAGTAGTCCACTACTTCTCGACAACAACTTCACGTAATTGCCGTTTACCACACCCCCACTACTCCGAAAAAAAAGGAGTACTCCATTTCTTGAAGAGGCCCAGGCCTAAACAAGGTAAAAACGTCCATGTCATAATATGAATAACCTATTGTAGTACTATACAAAAGGATTAATATCTCAAAACGATAAAATCATATGTTTTTTTTTTTTAAATTATTGTTATATCATATATTTTTTTAAAAACATATTTTATTTGTATGTTTACTTACCTCATTTTCTTATCTAATTGTATTACGTTTGTATTATACATTGTATTGATGTCAAGTTTTTAGATGATTTATATTCAACAAATAACAAGTATACAGTTATTGAGTCAATATTTGTAGTAAACAGAAGACGAATGCCATTAACTTTACAAGTTCAAAGCCATGGCAGTGTTAATTGTTGCTATAAATGTTGTTCATGGTGCAATGATATGATATTTTAATAGATTTGAGATCCCTGTATTTTCATGCATATCTATAAATTCTATCATATTCTACGTGAATATAAAACCACACTTTTTTGATATTTTTTACTTTTTATAATAATTATCACAGTATGTATGTAGATTATATAGTAGGATATCTTTTGTAATAATCATGGCCTCGATATGTAAGTTATGCAACAAACTTTACATAAATTCGTAGTATGCATTAAAACCGTAAGAAAAGAGGTATGTAGTGGAAGTTTTCTTTCTTGATCGGCACCTTTTTGTTGCCGTAATGCATATTAATTTTGTGGTTTTTGTTTATATCTATTATTTTTTTTCCTTTTAGACTCTCTTGTATCAGTTCGTTGAATGCTACGCACTTGTGTAACATATACTAATAACTAACGTTTTATTTTGTTTGACTTAAAATATTTTGTTTGTATGTACTCTAATTCTCTATTTGTTCTATTTCAATAAATACTTGCCAGAATTAGAAGTCACGTCCATGTTGACTGGACTATTAACAAATCTTCTAAATATCTTCTTTTGATGTCGCGTTTCTCTAGTTGTGTGAAGTTTTTATAGTTTGATTTTTAATAGGAAGAATTAAATACTCCCCTTTAAATTAACGGACTGAATATGATTGATTTATATTTCTTCTTCTTGAGTTGTTTTGGTTTAATTTAACCAATATAAATATAGAGTCAGTGCCTAATGGTGCCTATAAGCATATGCAAAAATCTTATTTACATCTGATTTTTATATATTTTGACTTATGCCTATAACTAATAAATTAATAAAGATATATCCTTTTTCAAATCATGTTTTGCTTCTTTTAAAGAAACAAACCAAAGAAACTTGGAAAAATTAAAATCGGTATTTTCGGGTCTATTATAAGCCGAGATATTGCAAATTTATTATTAAAAAATAGCAAATTATCGACTATATCAGACTTTGTGCTTGTAACTTTCCTTTTGCTCATAATGGTAAACGAACAAGAGCTAAAACAGACGAAGCTGTTTTCGCCGAGTCGGCAAAGAATCCGTTCAAAACATACGCGCGTCGCCGCAACTGTCGATCGAAAAATTTACAGATCATAATATGTTGTCTAGTTGCACGTGCAGTAAGCAATATCAGTTCGTTCTTCTGATGATAGTACAGTAAAACCTCGATATAACGGACTACTTGGGGGGAGGGGGTGTCCGTTAAAGCCGAAAGTCCGTTATATAAAAATATGGTTAAAATAAATCAAAATACTTTTTTTTGAAAATATATATGTACACTGTAATTAGATATATATATATATATATATATATATATATATATATATATATATATATATATATATATATATAAATTCTATTTAAGTAATTGTCTTTGGACATTCGTTGTGAAGTGACGTTGCTGTGGATATCGACGCGCTTGCTGTTAGTAATCCCGTTTTGAACAACAAGTTTCGTTTGCACTTTCCATGTTTGCTGTTTTTTTATGATCAACTCCCTAAAAACAGTTTAACTATTGGATGAATAATCAATAAATGTTGTTAGATCGTCGAGATGCGATCTTACCTCTGATAACTTCATTTTTAACAGTCTTGTTTTGTCGTCTTGTTTGCTATCTTTACTTCCGTCCTCATTTTTAAGGTTCATAACTTCATCTGCTATTTCACTTTGTAACCGTTTCAAAAGATTTAAAAGAAACTCATTATATATTTCGATTATATTTTTTTTTAATAAAACTAATAGCCCCATCTATCTGTCAAGTACCTACCTGTAGCCGACTCAAGTATTCTTCTGTAATTCCCAAATATATCCGGTAGATGAGCATATTTTTCAACTTGTCACTCACGCCCAATTTCCAGATTCAGGCGCCATGATAGCGCTTCGCTCTTTTCTGTTAAGACCGTCCAACCGTTAGGACGTGTTTCCAAAGTGGGTCTCAATTCAGAGGTGAGCAAATAAATCCTTTTCTTGTCCATATTTCAGATAGATATTTATTTTTTTAGACCCTTATTGGAGAGGCTATAATGCTGATATTATATTTCTAATACTCGTCGCAAGATAGTATTGCTATGGAGTTATTCCAGATCATGGCCCAGTAGCAGCATCTTTTTATGGAATCCCTAACCCCTCTTATCTAGGATGGTGGTGATTTGATATAGCACGTAGCTGAATCAATTTGGTGACTGATTAAATAAGAAGAGAAACAGAGCAGATTAAGGTTGTACCAATTTTTATTATACCTACTTTCAAGACAACAGAAATGATCATGAACTCAAAAAAAATGAAAATATAGTGAAGTGTTCTAATTTAATTTAAAGGTTTATTTTCTTCATTGTTACTAGTTGATAAATAACTATATTATTTTCAATGTAAACAAATTTCGAAATTTGGGGTTAATATATATATACATTCATTTTCTTTATAACCAATTCTTAATTTAATACGATACAAAGATTTTTGTTTATGATAATGTTAACATAAAATAATATTTTGGAATCCCTTTGGGATAACGTAACTTTTAATGTTTTCTTTTTGTTCAATACTAAGAAATAATAAAGAATAGTTTTCTTGTAAACTTTCAATAAATCTTAATTTTTTTGCTCTTCCCCTTCGAGGATAAACCAGGGGTGGCGTCCAATAATAAATTATAACTTCATATTATCTAATTGTGCTTGGATTTAAAATACGATATAGTTTCTATATGTTTATGAAAACCCCGCCCAATTCTCTTCCGACAGTGAGCGATTCAGGCCTTGTATATATTATTGTAATACGGCAGTGTTACATAAATGGCGCGCCAATCGTGGAGCGTGTATCTTCATTATAAAAACAACGTAATATGTTTATGATTTCTGTTTACATTTCGTATTTTAGACTCAAGTTGTTTGTGTATTTGCTTTTACCCAATTTTTGTTTAATCAGTTTAGAATTTTTTCTGTAAAGTATTTATATGTATTCGTTTTTAATCTTTGTAAAATTGCGTAGAAATATTCTCGTCGTATTTTTAATTTTGTGAAATACATAATACGTATTTGGAATGTTTATTACGTGTGCATTTTAATGGTCGTATTTTGAATGGTAAGATAATCGTCTGTTTATTCCCCGTTTGCCTAAGGTAAACATTCCATAAGTGAAAAATGAACTTTGTTTATTTCTTTATAAGTGTTTGGTATGGATTGAAACCTTGAATTTATTCCGGCTAATATGTTCAAGCATTTTATATTCTAGTCCTCAATTCATTTTCTTTGCAGTTCAGTCTTATTTGTTGATAGAACCATAATAATTATATTCCTCAATGTGTTTATTTTAAATAAACGAAATGGCTTTTAGCGTTCGTTATTTGAAAAATCAATTAAGTGAATTTTATTTCTTAACCTTGATTCATGGTTTTTATTTGCGGCACACAGCTGGGAATTATACCTATATACAGGCTGTCCCGACCTACGTAATTTTAAAATGTGTTATCTGGATTTTTGCAGAATACTTTTTTGGGTGTTTTTGATATAATATCTGTTATCTGTTAAATTTTCTTTTTAATTTGTTTTCGTTTATTTTAAAAATTTATTTTTTCATAGTTTAACTTTTTCGTACTTTGAAAAGAAAATTTTATTTCCTGAAAAGGAAAATGATTTCTATATTTTACAGTCCATGGTTCTTTTGTTTTGAATGTATAAGGAAGTAATGATATGACTTCGTTTCTCTCTGCCTAAGGCGTCTTTGTTGAGAATATAGAGCGGAAATATTGTTATTTTCCTTCTGTTATGTTAATTTTATGTCTTTGTGTGGTCAGATGTAGTAGAAGTATGTTTTTGGTACTGGAATTTATTGTTATTTGTGGTTTTACCTTTTTTTTCTCGAGATGTCCTGTAGGACGTACAGGCACGTGACCTGTATTATTGTATCTTGAGTTATTTGTGTGGATGTCAGACTGTTGTATACGCAGCAGCTTTCTTTTTTTTTTGTCGTTGACATTTTTGTGGTCTTCTAATATAGTTTACTAGACCACGTATATCTTTTTGCTTTGAAACTTTTGGCTAAGGCTCAAAAGCTTTCATTTATTATCTTGTGTTCATGATATGGTACAAGTGAAGGTTGGAGTAGTTTACTGTTGTCTATTGTGACTCTTTGTATATACAGAGGTGAAACAACCCGCTGCCGCCTATTGTGAATTTATCTTTTATCTTTATGTCGACGTTAAGACCACTTTTGTTTAACAATTGAAGTAGTTCTGGTACTACCGTTAAATGACCCACTGAGAATGAAAAGTTTATATTATTTTGACTCTCTTAGAGTTCTGCTAAAGAATGGTAAACATTTCTTTGTGATTTGTATGACGACCATATTGGATTCAATTAGGTGTCAAAAATGTTTTACTGTTCAACTTTTTTTATTGTTGTGGTGTGTTACATCCAACCTCACGATTTTTTTTATTATTGACGATGGATTGTAATATTTTTCTATTTCTTTGGAAGATTGTAATGATTCTTCCGTTCCTTTTAAGTCTTATCGTAAGTTTTTGCTTCGTGGAAGACTCCTACGATTTTTTTTTGTTTCTTTTGGAAACAACAGTTTGAAACTGAACTTTTTGTGTAGCGATTGTGTCTTGTATGCCATATACCCCTTTTCTTTCTGCTTCTCCAAGATGTGTATTAACGGTTTGGATTTATTTTCTTCTTTTTTCATTTTGGGAGTCTTCTTCTTGCTTGGAAATTTTCTGCTGTGATCAATCACAGAGGATATTCTTATGGAACTATTGGCCATCCTGTCTTTCTTCTTTTGCGTTAGTTTAATTTTCAACCAGTGGTTGGAAATTCATTCATTGCTTGACTGTCATAGTCAACTTTATTATTGTTTGATGCTATTTAGGTTGTCTACCTAGTGGATAACCATAGCGAAACTTGCTAAAGCTACTTAGTAGGCCACCCGCCTTTGTTGAGCTGGAAGCATCCTTCTTTTCGCTTTCAGAAACTTTAACACTGGTCTGTTCCACACTTTTGGTTAGGTTAGAGCCATATTTATGGAAATCTGCCATTGGTCGTTGTGCCTAATAGCCAACGAACTGTACCTGATGTCGATTCATCAAATCGAGCATCCAGTTTAATTTTGCATGTAAATATGTCGTGATTTTTGTTTATATTTTTTTGTTTTATTAGGACCTAAAAGCTTATCAACCTGTCAGTGTTTCGTCGGAAAATTCAGATTTGTCTGAAACCGAATAAATCAGTTTTCTTAAAATTTTAATACCTTTCTTCTAAAATGTTCAGTCCATTCTTAATTTTTAATTTTTTAGTTGATTCCCTTTACGCCTTTGCGTACTTAATCTTTGCTACCTTCTCCAGCGACTATTTAATCCCTCCGTGGCCCGTGTACAGGAAGAGTTGCGCTAACGCGAACTTTATCCTGGAGAGGATTCGTTTCCTTTCCAAATTTTTTTTTGGCGTGGGGTCAGTACAGCACTGATACCCTAGTACTTAGTACATTGAATACCACTTTGCTTCGGCAAATCTGTCCCCTAGTGCTTCTTTCCCTTCAGGAAGTTGACATGTTTCAATTTTTTTTTGAGCTGTCTCGACAACCCTTGTTTTATGTCGGTGGTGTTGACTATTAGTCAGGGAGCATCCTGCTATAGTCAAGTGGATTAGTGGACCTATCCCTATTCCAATTAATAATTTTGTGTATCTCAGATGTTGTCGCAAAGAGACGAGCCTCTGGAAGTAGTGTAGGAGACTCCGCACGTCGATCTCCAGAGCAACTCAGTTTGGCTCGCACCCCAGTTCGTTGAACTGTTTTACTTTTTATTATTATAATATTGATCATTTATTGTGTTCAATATGTCTATATATATATGTATATATGTCGTATTTCTTTTCGACATAAATTTTATTTTTATCTTATCTTATTCTACTTCGGTATTATTCTCTCTCTAGTTTGTATTGATCGAGATCTTAAGTTTGTGCTACCCCGACCAAGAACCTATATTGATTTTAAGGGTGTTTGCAAAATTTAATCTCATTTTATTTTTAGAATGCCTTGGTAGAATGTGATATTTTTATGCTTATGTTAGTTTATATTACAATAAATTGTACATACCTTTAGTTGTCTTCAAGTGGATACAAAATTCAATTTATCTTATTTTACGGATTTATAAATCCAAGTAATTTTTTTGGTATCTATACCAAGGATATCAAGATTCCTCTGTCTAGTTACCAATGATAGTTCATTATAGTATCTGTTCATTTTGCCTAAGTTTTACTCTTAGTGTGAAGACCTTAGAATTTCGACTCTCTATTCGAAACCCCCCAAAATAATGTTTGAAAAGATTATTGCTGTCTAACATCCTATATTCTGAATGGCCAGACACTGAGGAAGGCTAGGGATGAAGTAAGCGGATTCCCGCTAGTTGACTCGTCGGAATGATAAGCCATTCATAATTTTATTTCAGTAATAAATCTAGAATAACAGCCTCCCGCGTCAGGAAACTTTTTTAGTTCTCCAATACTTGTTTAGTTATGTAATCTAGAATTATTTAGACCCTACCCGGAGTTGACCCTACCCGAAGTTGACCCTACCCGAAGTTGACCTACCAATGTTGTCCCTATTATAGGCGGATGATACACGTTAGTTATCACAAATTCTAGTTGTCATACTAATAACTAAACATCAGCCTTTTTTTTTGTTTCTAAATATAGATGTGTCTTACAGAAATTCTGATGTCTACCTTTCCCAGTAAACTTATTAAGGCTTGTCTTTGTAGAACTTTAATGTACCCAATTTTGAACTATTAGTAACTCTTTCCTTTTATTTGTGTATTTCTAAATGTGTCTATAATGACGCGCTGCGTTATTACCTTATGTTATTCGTGGATTAAGTCATAGATGAAAGACTCTATGCTTCCGAACAAACGATGACACATTTGTATTTTGTATCTTATGGCGTTAATGATACGATTGTATTATTATTCTTATGTTATTCGTGGATTAAGTCATAGATGAAAGACTCTACGCTTCCGAACAAACGATAACATTATTTTTTTTTGTGTTTTATTGTGTTAGGTCTCATAACGACTACGCAGTAAATTATCTGTTTTGTATCTTGGTGACAACACTAGTATGTTTTGCTTTATATTACTTATGAAATTTCAAATAATAATATCTTAATTATATTGTTTCGATTGAATGCGAGCATTTGGTCTCAAATAATGATTTGTAGATATGTTTTGTTTTATTCCGCTTTGTTCATGATATTGGTTATAGGTGAAATACCCTATGCATTTTGAGAGTGAGAATGCAATTTTTTTTTGTTTACATTTTTATAGTTGAGTCATTTCTATGCGTTCTGTTTCGCTTTGTTCTGAAATCTTTGAGTTGTTCCCACGTGAGTTGTGAAAGAAGGATTCTGTGAGTCCAGATTGTAGCTATATTTGTCCATTCTGTTTGTCTTACCTCTCCGTATATCTATTCCCACTTTTGAAAAGGTTAGTATGGTGTGCCACCATGCCTAGTCCGATTCCACGCTGGTACCCAGTTGAAATCGTGGGGAGGGCTGTGTAACCGTTTCAAAAGATTTAAAAGAAACTCATTATATATTTCGATTATATTTTTTTTTAATAAAACTAATAGCCCCATCTATCTGTCAAGTACCTACCTGTAGCCGACTCAAGTATTCTTCTGTAATTCCCAAATATATCCGGTAGATGAGCATATTTTTCAACTTGTCACTCACGCCCAATTTCCAGATTCAGGCGCCATGATAGCGCTTCGCTCTTTTCTGTTAAGACCGTCCAACCGTTAGGACGTGTTTCCAAAGTGGGTCTCAATTCAGAGGTGAGCAAATAAATCCTTTTCTTGTCCATATTTCAGATAGATATTTATTTTTTTAGACCCTTATTGGAGAGGCTATAATGCTGATATTATATTTCTAATACTCGTCGCAAGATAGTATTGCTATGGAGTTATTCCAGATCATGGCCCAGTAGCAGCATCTTTTTATGGAATCCCTAACCCCTCTTATCTAGGATGGTGGTGATTTGATATAGCACGTAGCTGAATCAATTTGGTGACTGATTAAATAAGAAGAGAAACAGAGCAGATTAAGGTTGTACCAATTTTTATTATACCTACTTTCAAGACAACAGAAATGATCATGAACTCAAAAAAAATGAAAATATAGTGAAGTGTTCTAATTTAATTTAAAGGTTTATTTTCTTCATTGTTACTAGTTGATAAATAACTATATTATTTTCAATGTAAACAAATTTCGAAATTTGGGGTTAATATATATATACATTCATTTTCTTTATAACCAATTCTTAATTTAATACGATACAAAGATTTTTGTTTATGATAATGTTAACATAAAATAATATTTTGGAATCCCTTTGGGATAACGTAACTTTTAATGTTTTCTTTTTGTTCAATACTAAGAAATAATAAAGAATAGTTTTCTTGTAAACTTTCAATAAATCTTAATTTTTTTTTTGCTCTTCCCCTTCGAGGATAAACCAGGGGTGGCGTCCAATAATAAATTATAACTTCATATTATCTAATTGTGCTTGGATTTAAAATACGATATAGTTTCTATATGTTTATGAAAACCCCGCCCAATTCTCTTCCGACAGTGAGCGATTCAGGCCTTGTATATATTATTGTAATACGGCAGTGTTACAACTTTCAGTCATGATGTTAGACCCAGGGTCACCTTCATCTACTTCTAGCGATTGCAAAACATCTTCCTCAGCTACATGTTCTCCGGCATTATTATGTATTGTCCTACAGAAATTAGTAACTTTCAACCCTTCTAAATCTATGTCTGCATCTTGGCCATCAAAGAAATTCTTCCAACCATTTTTTAATGTTTACTCTTTCACCTCCTCCCATGCTGCAGCCAAATTAAAAATGGTTGATTTTAAATTGTAAGACCCTAAGTTTTGCGCTCTTGTATCTTCTGCATTATCTCCATCGTACAATACAACCATTACTTCGTCTAAAAACTTTCTGCGATATATTCGTTTGGCTGCCAAAATGATTCCCTGATCCATGGGTTAAATAAGCGATGTTGTATTTTTTGGTAAAAACATACACCTGAAGTTTCCATCTTCTGAACGTAGAATATTTTCAGAGGGATGAGCAGGAGCATTGTCTAAAAGCAATAAACATGTCACCTCTTTTGACGGTATTCCCAATTTCTTCTCTTGAAATTTTCTAACTGAAGGTACAATTTCTTTGAAAAACCAATTTCTGAAAATATCTGAGGTGAACCATGCCTTCTTAGAGCTATAGTATGAAAGGTGCATATGATGCATTATGTCTTCTAAAACTCTAGGTTTGCGAGATTTGCCAACCACTACAGGTGTCAATCTATGCGATCCATCAGCGTTAGCACAAAGCAGTGCCAAGATCCTGTCCTTGTTGATTTTTCTTCCAGAATCCGATTTTTCATATTTGGAGGCTTGTGCGCTTTCAGGCAAAGTACGCCATAACAAACCAGTTTCGTCAACATTGTAAATCTGAGATTCTAATAGCATTTCGTTACTTACTTGCTATATTTGATACTAATTTTTGCCTAAAAGGTTCTGTTTCTTTTTTTGGTGCAGTTGAAATTCTTTTATTCATGATTCCGTGCCTTTTACGAAAGCGCCAGAGCCATCCATCACTTGCTCTGAATGGTATGTCCATATGATTTGCTAATTGAATTGAAGCAAATTTCAATTCGACTGCTCGGACCAGGATCCCACTAGAACTTTGTTACCCATACCATTTTAAGATTGCTTCTTCCAGTGAAGTTTCACGAGCCAATTTCATTCGTTTTCCAAGATTGCTATGCTCTCCTACATCACACATGAATGCAAATTTATTTATTTTGTATTTGTTTTTTTATGTCCGAAAGTTTGCTTTTCATGCCATATTGATTACATATATGAGACGCATATGTTATATTAACAGTATGTTTTTATTTTTTTTTTTACATTTGACCAGATTTTTTGTCCGTTATATCCGAAGTCCGTTAAATAGAGGTCCGTTATATCGAGGTTTTACTGTACTGATGATTTGTTTTTTCTAAGAATTGTTGGCGTATTATATATTAAATTGAAAAAAAGAAGGAATCACAAATATTGGATACATACCATAACAAGAATGTTGAGAATTCCATGGACTGCCGGGGTCACCAATGAGGAAGTGCTGAGAAGGATGGGCCGAGACAAAAAATTGTGGAGAACGATAAAAGTACGCAAGACTGCATATCTTTAACAAATACTGAGGAATGATAAATATAGTCTTCTGCAGGTCATCATGCAGGGTAGAGTCTATGGCAAAAACGGAATAGGTAGAAAGAGGAAGTCAAGGCTGCGAAATATTCGAGACTGGACAAACATGACTGTAGACGAATTATTCCACGTTGCAAAAGACAGAAAAACTTTTAGAAATGTGGTCGCCAACCTCCGTTAATGGGGACGGCATAGGAAGAAGAAGATACCATAACAAATAAGAGGGAGAATATTTGATTTTTTATACTACGTGTACATAATCAATTGAACACAGAAAAATTCTTCAATGTTAACAGAATGTCTATAGCTATGAGAGATCCGTGTTTAAAAAAAAACTATCATGAGGGAAAGCGTTGCAGTACAACCAAAGCTTTGTATAACTTTAAGGCAAGATAAATAATTTCCTACTTAATTGGTATTTCAAAAACAATATATTTATATAAATATTTTTTCGTAACTTATTTAATTAATTGAATAAAACCACCTTAACTGCCATAGAAATATTTTTTGTTATGTATTAGGAAAAAAAGGAAATCATGTATAATAATGAAAATAATTAAAAACAATAAAGCCATTAAAATATCGATAATTCTGAGTCGTCCTGTGAATACATAGAACATAGAACTAACCGGCGATAATAAAGAAGATGCAGGACTTTGCTGATGAACGCCGCTGCCTGTAGGCCCAGGGTGAGGTTCTTGTTAGTGAACCGAATAAGTGTGTCCAAAATGGGGCTGCACTCCGTTAATCGTCGAAATTAAAGGGGTTGCAGGACCCTGTCGATGAATCCCAGAGGGCTTAGGTTGAGGTTCGCGTTGATGAACCGAAGGTCGAAAATAGGGATGCACTCCAGTAGATCCAAGTTGGGGGGCTAGGAGCGGTACCACATTAAATTTGTTTATGCTTTGCATAATGTCCATCCTTGCAGCAAATTTAAAATGTGGCGGAATTGATTTTAAAAATGTTAGTAGCGGCAATAAAAATAATTTATCGTCGTCTCCATAACAATATTTTTGTGTATTTTATTTTTGACGAACATTATGGTTTTCAATTGCCTCTAGAAGCGTAAGTTTTCCTTTTTATCGATATGTGTACCCGTAGACCGACGATGAATTACATCACTCAAAAACGCAAACTGGTTGGTGTACATATAATACACATTTTTGGTTCTTCTTGCCTCTCCTGATTCCTTGTTTTCCTTTAGTTCTCTTTTTGATCCCATACCACCGAAAAATCATTATAAACAAATTCGATTATTTTTTACACCTAAAATGTATAATTTAAACATATACAACTTCGTCAAAAATTGATAAAATTTTTCAAAATTTATTTTGAAGCTTATAATCATAGCTTTAAAATGAAGTGCTTTAAATCTTTTTACGTTGAGCAAGGTTATAAGCAAAAATGTTTGATGTATTCAAATTTTCATCTTTTAATAATAAATTTGCAATTACTATTTTTCAACTAAAATAGCTTCAGAACAATAAATTTGCAATATCTCTAATGGACCGATTTGAATTTTTCAAAGTTTGCTTGTTTGTTTGGTTTGTTTTTTTTTTAGAAACAAAACATCATTTGAAAAAGCGTATATATTCGGCTTCACCGGGTCAAAATAAATAAATGAAGTTGTAAAATCTCATGGACCTCAAACGTAAACGAAACCTCCTCTTGCCCCTAGACTATAATATATAAATACAAATTTCACAATATGGAAGGTGAAAAATCCACTGTAGACTCATCCATATCAAATACCAGACGTAAAGAGTAAACCCTAAGTAAAATAAATAATTATTATAATAATTATTGCACGCCTCGTTCCTCTTATTAAAACAAAAACAAAAATTATATTTTGATTCTTGTTGACAGACAGTATTGTTCATTCGTTAATTCCTTGAAACCAAAAATTACGTAACTGTTGTAATTTCTAATGTAAATAAAAATATAAAATATTACATTAGTAACAACAATTGCTTCTTTTAATTGAGGATGTAGTGTTTACTTATGTGATACTTACAGTAATATACCAATTTTCAAACCAACTAAAATTACTGGCTTCAAAAATTGTAATTGGCAAATACATGGTGTAAGTTTAAATTAATATAGTGGTTCTTAAGAGCTGTCGTTGTGATGTATTTGGTTTCTTTTTTATTCTATTATTTTGAAGATCTTCTGACTGGGATGTGTTTTTTAACTAATAGCTTCTATTACATTTTTTCTGGTGCGTGGTTTTGGAATATTTCTCCAAAATTTGCATTAATTCTTTCATTAAATGTCCATTATTAAATACGTAATTCGTGGCCATCTATTTCCCGACATTATCGTTAAATTTCTATACAATATCAGCTGTCGATGTTTTGTAATTATCTCTCGTATCTATTTTTCATATAGCCGAGTCTGGTTAAAAAAAAAAGGTCGAAAAATTTTTCACAGATATCTGAAGCTTTTAAGACAGGTGGGGGTTACTAGATAACGAATAGATGAAAAAGTACTCTTTTTTTAAACAATAATTTATGGTCAGAATTTGATTTGTTTATAAGTTTTTTCCCTTATATTTTACATAAACAATATTTAAACCTTTTTTTTATCAAGAATATCCTTATTTTCCCGTTTTTTAAATTAAAATTGATAATTAATTTACGGAGATATTTGCAAGAAAGCAGTTTTTTTTTGCACTAATTTATAAATTTTATTATTTTTTTTTATTAACAACATAAAATGGTATTATTATAATACATTTGAACATCGAGGTATTACCGTCTTTTAAATTTGTGCCAAATTTCCCCCCGATTGGTCAAATAGTTTAAAATTTATTTATCCCTGAGGCTAAATATTTAAACTATTGAACTTGCTCTAATAATGAGGCTAGATACATTTAGCAAATTTCATAGGATTCTTTAAAACTTAAATTATCTCAGAAGTTAAATGCATATTGCGTTTTCATCGAAATTATTTACAAAATAAACGTTTGAAAAAGGGGTGTTTTTTTATTTATAATCAATTGTAATAACTTCCATATTTTTCAAGTTAAGACTTGTACTTACAACCATTGGATAGCTGATAAAAAAATTCACATTTAAAAAACAAAAAAAAATCTTCTATGACCAATAGGAACGAAGATATATGAAATTCTCTATTTTTAATATAAGGATCGTGAATATCTGTGCCTATCTCTTCTTCGCGTGCCATATCAGAATTATAATTCTCAGAATAATTGTCCTGCATTTGATATCTGTCCATTCACGAATGTTTTTTAACCAAGAAACTTGTTTCCTTCCTACACCTCTACGGCCCTCTATTTTGCCTTTAATGATCAGTTGTAATATTTTCTATCGACTTCCCCTTACTATATGTCCCAGATAAGACATTTTTCGATGTTTAACAGTCTTTAGCAGTTCTCTATCTTTGTTGACGCTCCTTAGTACTTCTTCTTTAGTTTTCCTTGCTGTCCAATGTATCTTTAGCATTCTTTTATGAACCCACATTTCCAATGCTTCAATTTTGTTCATGAGCGATACTTTTAGCGTCCACACTTCTGCACTATACAAAAGTACGGACCAAACATATCACTTAACCATTCTTTGCCTTAGTTCCAAACTGAGATGATTATTGCAAAGAAATGACTTCATTTTCATAAAAGTAGTTTGCTCATTGCTATTCTACGTTTTATTTCTATGTGTGGATCTAGTTGGTCCGTTATCACAGTTCCTAAATATGTAATTTTGTGAACTTTCTCAAACTTGGACTCCGTTTAATTGAAGCTTTGCATCGGGATGTGGGTCACGACTAAAGACTAAAAATTTGGTTTTGTTTAAGTTTATTTTAATGCCCATTTCCTCTTCTACGTCGTGAATACGATCAAGCAGAATTTGTAGACCTTCAATATTATCTGACATAATTACTGTATCGTCTGCATATCTAATCAACTTATTCCATATCGTTGTTTTTCAAGTGCCTTTTTAAATAACTGGTCCGAGTAAACATTGAACAATGTTGGCGACAAAAGGCAACCTTGTCTGACTTCTCGTTGTATGGAGATTTCATCGGTGTAGTTATCTCCAATTTTTACGATAGCTCTTTGATTCCAGTACAAATTTTTAGTGACACGAATATCCTTGTCATCTATTCCGATATTTTTTAGTATTTGCATTAATTTTATATGCTGTACTTTATCGAATGCACGATACATGCAAATACATCTTTTCTTTGGTCACGGCATTTTTGTAATAGGATGTTAAGCGAAAAAAGTGCCTCCCTGGTTCCCGTAGCATTTCTAAAACCAAATTGGGTATCTTCGAGATCTTCGCATTTGCGTCTAATTCTGTTGTGAAGTATTCTTAAAAAAATTTTAAGAGTGTGGCTCATTAGGCGAATTAATCGATATTCTGAGCATTTTCTGGCATTGTGTTTTTGTGTCTATCTTAGAGAACTGAAATATAAATGAAAGATAAAAAAGTGTTTTCTTATGATTTGTTAATATAATATTAGAATCTAGTGTTGTATGAGTTTATACATACAAAGTAATGCATTATTAAAACAATCATATACGTGATAACAGCAGAGACTGAAGATGATTTGCAAAATGTACTCTCTAAATTTAAAATTTTATCGAAAATATGAGATATGATTATCCCTTAAATGAAAATGCAATTTGTAACGGCATTAAATTACTTGTTGCCATCAACTTGTCCGATAAAAATTAATTGTCGATAATAATATAATGGAACCGCTACTCCAATTAATCTACTTTGGCCTAGACTTGTGATAGCTAAAACCCAATCGAGTAAACAAAATCAAACAATAAAAACAATGAGAATTTTAGCAATAAAAACATGTCAAATACTAATAGTTTTAAAAAAATTATTATTCTAGTAAACAAAACAGATTCATAAAAGTTCTTGTGGAGGTTGGAATGTTTTGCCATTATAGGCTCTCCATGTTTCTCTCTGAATTGCCTTTTGGTCAAAGTAGATACTTGTAATTTTCATATCATTATGTTAACGTTGAGCAAAACCTAGTATAGGTTAGGTTAAGTTAGGTTAGGTTAGGTTACATAGTTCGATTTTCCTTGCTTTGTTATATTACTCTTACTCATGCTTTATGCTCATCATCGCTCTGAAAACTATCAAAAAGTGGAGACATAAATACAAAATTAATTATTTAATGTTTATGTAATGAAAGTGCGTATTGAAAATGGCAAACAACCGAAACGTTTAAGCAATAATCAATTGTTTTATTTATAACAGACTGACAAACCCAGGAATTAAAAAAGTTTCTATATAATATATATATATATATATATATATATATATATATATATATATATATATATATATATATATATATATACAATATATATATATACTACACCAAAACAAGAATTATTTATTTTGAAATATCGCAGCACTTAATTCGATTTGTGCATATATGTCGATATTGAATATTTTTATAAACATCAGTAATATTCTATTTTATTTTCCATAACCTTATCACGACCATGACCTTCGACAGATGAACAATAATCGTCATAATCTTAGACGATTTCGGACTACTTTCGAACTAAACATCAAGCAAAAACCAGTAAAATGTATTAATTTGTTTTTTTTTTGTTTTTGTATATGTCTTAATATTTTGGTGTGCAAATTCCGGTTTTTATTTATCTTAGACAAGACGAGTGTTAAAAGTATAAGTATATCAAAATATTTAGGAATTTAGGAGAGGAAATCTTTTCTGCGTTCATGTAATGAAAAGATGTAAAAAATGTTTTTGGTAATTTGTATAAATGAAGAGAAAGTAAATATGAAGATGCATATGGTGGTGAAGAATGGTTTAATGGTTTAAAATGGATAGATAACTGCTACATAAATTGTCATGGGACGCAAAGTACATAAATGTAGCAGGTGGAAAGAATATGGAATGTAGAAGTTAGAAGATTTCAAAATATGTAGCGTATTATGCCCTCAAAGTACATAAATGTAGCAGGTGGAAGTAATTCGGAATGTATGTTAGGATATTTCAAAATATGTAGCGTATTATGCCCTCAAAGTATCAATTTTGTGGAGAAAGCAACATAAACCAAGCCAAGAATAAAATAATTTGGTGGAATTAAGATGTCAAAACGGAATTATAAAATCAAGAAACAAAAATGGAAAATATACGTCTATAATAAATGCGAGTTAGCCTACAACAACTACAAAGTATAAAGGAAAAAGATTAATGAATTGATAAAAATTGCAAAACAACAATAATGGAAAGAGTTTGGAGAGAAAATATAAATGGCAGCAAACGTATCCAAAAGTTCTTAGTACTAAACACTTTTTTAGAAAAGAAAAAAATACAACTGCAAAATCTAAAAACGGTGAAATACTAACTGAAAACGAAATCAAAATGAACAGATAGAAAGACCACTTTAAAGAGCCAACTAGAAGGAGGAAAAGACGTTCTAAGAAAGTAAGAAATCACATAATGTATAAAACATTACAACTAAAAAGCAACTGACCACGACGCCGTTACATCAGATGTGTTAAAATACTAGTGGAGGAAAAACCAGCCATATGTGAAATCCATTTTAAAAGCTTGAACCGAATAGAAAATCCCCATAAATTGGGACATAAGAATAACAATACTTAGTGTCTCTTCCAAGATTTATGAACGAATATTAAAACACGGTTGAAATTAAAGATGATCAATTAGGATAATCAAAAAGTGGATTTAGACAAGGAAAGAGAAAGTACTCAAAATAGTTTTAAGCCCTACAAGTCTTCTGGGAAGGATGGTAAATTCCAGCTCTGTTACAGCCAGGAATGGTTTGGTTTTCCTATTTCCTCACGTAGCAAAAGTATTCAAGTTGAGTTTCATATTTCAATATACTCTAAAATAATGGCAACAGGTTAGAGTCTGGTTCATTCCTAAGACTGACAATAATAATTTACTAATCAACCAGGCAAATCCATCATAGAAATCTTCATTGTCTTGTTAAAGGCAATGCATTGTGTTGCGTTCAGACACATGGAGGGGTATTTGATAGCACCTTCCATAATCAAATTGATTTATTCCATGCTTCGTAATAGAAGTATAATTACCCGCTTAGGAGATCTGTCGGCCCCTATAAGAGTAGGAAAAGATTGTCCTCAAGGAAGAGTCTTATCAGCTCTACTTTAGTCCATAGTGGTTGACGATCTTTTAAGTTTTCTAGGCTATGCAAACGATCTAGTAGAGTGGCTAGAGGTAAGTATGATAGTATGATTGCTGATCGCGTATTAGATGTCTCAAACCTAATAATTTTTATATGCAAAAAGTTATTATTTTAAAAAATAAATGACTGACTGTGGTCAATGGATAGGATTGGTCAAATGACAATGGATTGGGTCATCCCCCGTCGCATGCGGTCAAAGTCATCAGTAATTATATAAAAGAAACTATCGTCTTCAAATATTTAGGGTTAAAAGTCCAAAAAGTAAGAACGACGCAAAATTGTGTTACTTACCCTCGGAATAACACGTTCCGCAGAAAGACAAAAGTGCAAACAAATTAAAGTCACAGTTTATAATACGAGTTTAAACCAGTACTAATTTGCGGGAGTAAAAGATAATATTTATCAATACATCAAGCAAATACAAACAATAAAACAAACAAATAAGAAGGTTACGAAAGAAACAAAATGTGTAACCCGAAGAGACCTTATTTGTTGAAGTTGAGCACCATTTTCGGGAACATGTGCGTTATCCTCGAAGGAGTAAAGTAATACCCCATAAGGACTATCCATTTACAGAACAGTGCTACGGAGTCGGATGGTGTGTACAATATGTGCCACCATTCTTTTTTCATTTCCGCACAAACGGTCTTTTTTACTCTCTGACTTAACCCACTTTATTGAGCTAATAGTTCAGAAGGGAGTGCTAATTAAGAATAACTGTGTGGGCCAATTCTTGTATTTTTCCTAAAAAACGAAGATACATTAATTTAATTGAAACACTTTTATTTTTTTCTTTATAATTTCTATTTTGTGGAAGTTTAAAATTTCTTTGCAATTTCAAAAGAAATATCAAAGTCTTTCAAAGAATATTCAGTCAATATTTATTGCTTTGGTATGTTTGGTGTCTAGACGTTTTAGTCTATTACATCCGCTGATTCCTTTAATGGCGTTACAAACTCCATACATCACAGACTAACATCCTCTTCATTATTAGTGTCTATTTTAACATATTCTTAGGTAGTTAAGTCAATTGAATTTCTCTTCTATGTGTAACCGTTAGAACGAGTGCTACAGTATGAATATTTAATTAGTAAAAATATTGTAATGTAGTCGGCAATCCATACGTACATTACTTATATAATAAAACGCACACCTATTACAATATATTACATAATATATTTACAACAAAAGAGATATTAACATTTCATTTGCAGTAAAATTTGGTAAGAATAGGTGTTTTATATATACATGATATTTTAGTATAACTTTAAATACTATATTACGGTCGATTGAACATTTAGAACGTTAAAAAATGAATGCTTTGTTATGTATACAACTTCCCTAAGGTGATTAACTTTTAAACCTATTTCTTTTTTTTGTAATAATATGTTTAATTGTTTTGGCTTGGATAGTGCAGTAAAATGAGCCCCGATTTCTTTTTACTTCTTTGATATTACTGTAGAATTGCATTGCACTTGACAACTGTAATATTTTACTCCTGAACTTCCATTAACTGTTCCATTTAACAGTAAAATGGATTTGATATGAGGCAGTTACTTGCAAGACAATCGATAAAATAATAAAATTTCACTTAGACCAGAGAAATTGAAATTTTCCGAAGACACTCACTGACATATAGGTTTCTAGGAGTCATTCTTAGCGAATTTAGTTAAAATAATATACGATTTATAAAATATGCTAACGATTTTCTGTCATTTTTCACCTATAAACAATATATAATCAAATTAGGACCTCTATTAGAATTAAAAAACTCACCGTGGCCAGTGAATTTTATTCAATATTGAAATTTTTTACTGAAAAAGCATGAAAAAAATCTTCCATTTTAGAGTTATTAAAGACATATTTGTTTTGTTGCTTAACAAATTAGAAAAAAAAATGGTTTTTGAGATTTGAATTATTAATAACTGTATTTAAAAAATTCATAAAACAGTCTAATTTTTTCTCTGTTCAATAGTTTATTGCAAAATTGAATTAGTTTATTCCAGCAACTTTTTTTGCAATAATATGCGTAAACTATTGAGTCTGGAAAGATTCTGGAAATTGCAAATTGATGTAGATCACTTCAAATAAGTTTATACTAAATATTGTGAAATTAATTTGCAATATTTTAAATTTTACAGTTACAAATATTTAACGATACCTCCGACACATTATCACGTAGAAATTTAGCCTGGGAAAATTTCTCGGACCGTGGGAAGTTACTTATCGGCGGCATCATATTTGATGTACTGCCAGAGTAGACAGCATTTTTGATGTACCGCCACGTGGGCTAGGTGGAAAGGTGAACTAGCTGTTATGTCAATAATTGTCAATTCGTCTTACTTTTAATTCTTCTTGTTCTTCGTCTGTCAAATCTTCTTTTCCACAACCGTCAGCTAATAATTCTTCTTTGTCTGTTTGTCAAATCTTCTACTACGCAGCCGAGAATTCTTCTTCTTTTCGTCTTCTGTTTCATCGATCGTCACATTATCAATTCTTCTTCGTTTTCGTTAATTTTTGCGTACTGCTCTACATAGACCTCCCGTCCTAATCACCGTTGCACATGCACTGCTCTACAGTGACCTCCCAGAAGTCAATTGCGTCCAATTTTGGCCTACAGAGACGTTTGAGACCTAATTTAATGAATAGAATATGCTCATATGAAAAATCACACATGGCCGAATGGGCATCCTTGCTACTATCGGTTGTGACGTATTGCATGACTTAACGAATGCTACAGAAAATATATATGTATATACAAATATAATGACCTGCTACCTAATGCCGTACAAAAATATTGGTACCAGGAGCACGGAAAATTTTTTATTTCCGTGAAACTTTCGCAACCCTTAATTTGAACCCTCATGCTTTGTGTACCTATAAGAATTGGCGCTATAGTTTCTAAAGTTGTTATTACATATTGTAGTATTGATTTACACCGGGTCCATACATGGGGACCCCATAATGTTGGCCTTAACAGCGTTCTTCCAATGTGTGTACCGACAAAACTATGTTGGAGCCAACGTTTTTATGACATGCTCCAACGTTGAGAGTTTTCCGTGGGCCGTCGGTTTTTGCGTACACATCAAAGGGATTGGCGCCAATACTGGTGTTGCTTTTGATGCCGACCACACATTGGCGCTGCAGCAGTGTTCCAATCGGCGTATAATTATGCGATTTGCGCATAATTTAGTTGTTGGCGCGTAATTTTCGCATCCTGCATAAAATTAGCTAATTTTGCACAATCTAACAAAACAAAAGAAAACAAACCAATGACAAGCCACAGTTTATAAAAAGAATCCCCGTCTTCTTTTTTCTTTTAAAACGCTTGTGCTACCATTTTACAAAGCATTCTTTTTAGAAAATAAAAATTACTTTATCGAAGAAAATTTCCATTCCATGACGGTATTAGAAACAAATTTACAACATGTAAAAATCAACCTTCGGCCACCTGAGCCACCTCCGTTGAGTTGTTTAGGATTAACACTCCGATACACGACGGTGGTCTATCAGAACGGAGTTTATGCTCAAAAGGCTATTTCTTACATAAATAAATAATATACATATCTGGTTTTTTCGGTACCTTTCAGGCACCCAAAAAAATGTACTTTTACTGTACTGTACTCTAAATATTGTACAAGAATATAAAATATGCTTTTAATTTAGAAATACAGATCATTTTGTCCTAATAGACCACCGTCGTGTGGTCATGTAACTTCTAAAATATGTACTTCCATTTATCGATTGTATTTTGTAGCAAAATATAATCATATGCACTCATTATCACGGCAGTCGCAGCCGCTGCAATTTCCATGTGGGACATGTTGACGTTGACTCTAGAGGGAACAGACTGATATCGTCCCAATACTCAACCCTTATCGTGTGGATGCTCCACCGAACGTGGGAACACAGTTGACCCAACGTTGGATCCCATGTGTGGAGCCGGCCTCATATGTGATTCACGTTGGGTCAAATGACCCCCTAAAATTGTCTCAGTCTCCTACTTACTCACACCATGAAAATCGTTTGGATTTATGCAAGGTAGATCAACATTAGATGCGATTTTTATGTAAAGGCAGCTAACGGCAAAATATATTACTAAAGAAACAAACTTGTGATTGTGACAAGTAACAACTAGTATTAGGACTGGTGTGGGAGATCGTGATAAATTTAATATGAAAGTAGGATTACATCAGTGCTTAGTGCTTATTTATTCTCATTAGTATTAGATCATATAACGGGTAAACTACGTGGTAAGATTCCTTGGTGCTTGATGCTGATGATGTAATATTGAAGGGAATACTGAAAGGGATCTAGAATGACAACCCGAACAGTGGAGACAAATTCTTTAAGAAAATAGGTTAACACTTTAGTATTATAAAAGGAGAGAATTTGGAATGTTTATTGAAAGATGCAGTTACGACTACTAAGATGATAAGTTTGGAAGGTGAAATGATTGTGAAAAGTAATAATTTTAAGTACCTAAGATCGGTATTATAGAGTAATGGGGAAATATATGGAGATGCATGTAGTAGAGTTAGAGCGGAATGGATGAAGTGGAAGCAGGAGATCGTTGTGTTCTGTCACACAAAGATTCCAACGAAATTGAATGGAAAATTTTGCCATAAGATCATCTATAAAGTACGGAACTGAATGTCAGTAGTTAAAAAGAAAGATTAATAACAAATACATGTGGAGGAAATGATAATTCTTAGATGGATGAGTGGAGTGAAAAAGAAAAGGATAACATTAAAAGTTAGTTACCCAATAAGGTAGTTAACCAATACGAGAATAGTTGATATATAAATTCCTAGAAGGACTGGGGGGAAAGACCAAAGAAGACCTGGTGAGAAACGGTTAGATAAAAGGAATTGATATTGGGATGAGACAAAATAGAAATTTATGGACGAAATTTAATTAAGGAAGCCGACCCTGCATAAAGGCAATGAGAATGATGATGCTCTATGATTTTATCATTACATGAATTCGTTATATAACTGTATTTTTGGGTTAAATTTAATGTTATCTCTCACATTTTTGCTCAATTTAAAATTCATGCAGAAAGTGGAATACCTACAACCGATCGGAACTGAACTGCTATTAGTATTTGTTTTCAGTACACACAACACATTATTTACCAAGATTGCTTATGTTTTATTGGGTGTCGTACATTCAGTATCAGGTAGTATGTAGTAAAGTGTAGGACCTTAGCAAATCTCATTACTATAGATCTATTTTGAAGACTATTGCAAGACTGCTCTTGATAGTGCAATATATTACTCTTATTTCGAATCAATTATTATTTGCATGATGTTTACATCGTTCTTCAGGGCAAGGTGTATGGAAAAAAACACCAGAGAGAAGAAGAATTTCTTGGTTCCAGAATCGGAGAAAATGGTTTAACAAACCTACAACCTGACTATTCTGAATAGCTGCCAGCAAGATAGGGATAGCCATGTTAGTCGCCAACATACGGAACGGATTTTTACAAAATTTTGTATAAGAAACAACGGATTTAATATTTATGAGACTTCCCAATTAATGTTTAACATATCTTTTTCTTCTTGTGCCCTATATCAAATCGGCTATACTAATTTTGTTGACGGTAGCTCGGAAAAGGGATGCAGAGGATCTATTAAAACATTCACTCAGGTTTTTAGGCCATGACGTTCGTCTTCGACCTGGCCCACTTCTTTCATCTATCTTGCCTTCTATTATTAAATGAAGTATATTATATCTTTCTGGGTGACGCACAACATGGCCAAAATATTTCACTTTGCGATTTTTGACTGTTCTGACCACTTCCGTAACTTTTCCCATCCGCTGAAAAACAACCTCGTTACGAACTCTATCTACCCACCTTATTCCCAGAATTCTCCAATACACCCAGGTTTCAAAGGCTTCAACTTTTCTTAGAAATTAACTGTTAAAATCCTGCCTTCGACAACATATAAAATAATAGAGAACACATACCATTGTACTAATCTAATTTTCAGCTTCAAAGTGATATTGTTTCATCACATAAGATTTTCTTTATCTTAAAAAATGCAGCTCTGGCCTTCTCTATACGTATTCTTTTTTTTTTGGCACTGTCCCAGTTTTCATTTAGATTACAGCCAAGATAGGTGATACTGTTGGTTCTGTCTCCATAAGTTGTTATCACTTCTGGTTGTATTGGCGTTACCAAGCATTACCTTTGTTTTGTGTTGTTTAGCTTCAGTACATGTTCATCACTTGTTGTGGTAATCCTATTAATCAAATGTTAATTTAAAATATACACTATATATATATATATATATATATATATATATATATATATATATATATATATATATATATATATATATATATATATACAAACAACACAGTTTATTAGGGCTGCAGTCAGTAGGTTTGGCCGGGATGTTATAGAAACACTCTTTTGACTTTTGGTCGAGCTTTCGGTATTCTTTTATTCCTTCTTCAAGACACTGTAATTAGAAGAAAGTGTAAATATTTATAACATATCTCAAATTATATTACATATATATATATATATATATATATATATATATATATATATATATATATATATATATATATATATATATATATCGGCAAATGGACGAAGCATTTTGTTTTTTAAAAATAGCACTCGCCTGATAAAAATTCAAATCGTGGCAGACATTCATTTTCTGTTATCAATTATTGTGTTTATATATGTATATGTCAATTTAAATTTGTTTCATATTTTTTGTTATTGATGTAAGGAGAGCCAAATCTACTACAGAGAGATATGCATTTATCAAGGTTACGAGATTTGAGGATTTTTAGATAATTAAAAGTTCGAATGAGGTACCAAAATTGTTTTTTTAAATATTTTTCAGTTTTTAAGTTTCCGTTGATACTGGCGAGTGATTTTATTCTTAGATGGAATTGCATATATCTTTTGTTTTTTTTTATTGTGAACCTCATTATCAAAGTTAACGTCTTTCTGGTATATAAATCAGCCAGGTGTAATAATTGTAACGTCTATAATGGTACTGCTTTACTTGCTGGCGATTTTCATTTGTTGACATCTGTTTTTCCATCTTAACTCTTGAAACGACAGATCTCAATATCTGTGCTAAAATACACCCAAACTACTGTTGGAATTTTTGTAGTAATGATATTTGCTTTCTTGCAATATTTTCTTTATTTGCTAATTTACTTTGTGTGTTCTAATCCACGGAATCCTATACCTGTCACTACGCATTATATACTCCAGATATAATGCGCAGAAATGATAATTTCTACTTTTTTTGTTATAATTTAGACGATAAACATTAGTATTCATGTTCATCTAGGGAATGGACTTAAGGGTTGTCAGTTGACAGGGGTACTAGAAGAGGAGTTCATCTATTAATACTTTATGTAGTTGGCGGACAAACAGGGAAGAAAACTCTTCTTCTTCTTTTTCTTCGCGCGACTAGATTTACTCCTGTTTGTCTGCCTCTTATTCTGTTTCAGTCGTTGTTGACTGTACATTATCTTTCCACCTTTTTGGCGGCCTTCCAACGGGTCTTCTGCTATGCGACTTGTTGTTTTTACAGATGTTCGCTAATCTATCTGGTCCCATTCGGTTTACATGTTCGTTCCAGTTTTTTTTCTTGTTTTTATCCACCTGTTAATATTTTGAATTTTGCATTGTTCGCGTATACTTCTGTTGGTTTGTCTGTCTCTTAATGATATGCCCGCCATTGATCTTAATACTTTCATTTCGATATTGTTGATTTGTTGTTTCGTCTTTCTTGTATCGGTCCTTGTCTCCGCTGCATATGTTAGGATTGGTCTTACTGTTGTCTTGTATACTTTCATTTTGCTTTCCGTGGTCAGATATTTGTTTCTCCATATGGTTTCTCGGAGGCAACCACTTACTCTTGCCGCTTTTGATGCTTGCCTTGTGATCTCTGTTCTTATATCCCTGTCACTAGTGCTCTCTACTCCTAGTTAATTGAATTTCATTACTTGTTCTACAATTTTGCCGTCTATTTCTAGTTTGCATCTACACGGCTCTTTACTGATCACTATACATTTAGTTTTTTCTGCTGATATTCTCATATTAAATTTGTTTGCTGTGATACTGAAGGTGTGGAGCTGCCTTTGTAGGTTATCTTCGTTATCAGCAATTAGTACTGCATCATCGGCATAGCATAGTATCGTATAGTATGGAACAAAACTCATGAGCGATAAACCAAATAGCCGTTAACAATCAGATTGTGATAGCAGTTCCAAATTCGAAAAGCGCCAGAATTTGGGTTATAAAAAGTTGTACACTGTTACAATTTATGAAACTTTATCACCTTTTGAGATTTCTGATATATTTGTAAGAAATGTATACTAAGCTCAGGTTAGTCAATGCCCTTATTGTTCATATTGCTACATACTCAGTTGAAACATGGACTCTCAAAAAAATCAAAAGAAGTAAGATCAAAGCCTTCGAAATGTGGGTCTATAGAAGAATATTATACGCGTATCCTGGACAGAACACAGGACCAACCCATCAATTCTTCAAGAGCCTCATATAAAAGATAGGCTATCAAAAAAAGTAAACCGAGCATACCTAAAATACTTTAACCACATAGCCAGAAGAACCGAGACCATGGAAATACTGGTAGTAAAGTGCTAAGACGAATATGAAGATCTCCAACAAGATCGTTGGTGTGCCATTTGGGCATACCAAATGAAGACGCTGGTGGAAAAATCCCTATATGAAGTAGTCCATCTGACACAGGATCGTAGTCAATGGAGACAGCAAACTAACAATATTTAGAGTATCGCAACGCCCTGACAAGAGCTCAAGAATCAAGGCTCAGGACCACGATTTCCTTATATTTTTCCTTCCATTTCTAATCCATTTCTAATATGGTCATCCTTACGTTAGAAACAGTAATTTAAATTACTTATTAATTTACTCAGTATCACTATTATTACTGTATATATCTGTTGCCAAATCGATTACTCGACTTATTACATTTTCCAGGTTTTACTGCATTTTCCAGGTTTCACTGCCATTTTTGTCGCTTCTTGCCTAACTAACTGGAGAACAGCTGACTAAAATTTTGGAGCCACGATTCTTTTTCTTAAATTTTCTTTTATTTAAGGTCATATTAACTCAATTTTACTCAAAATACAACAATAAGGAAGTAGTCTAAACACGGTATGCTCATATTCATCATTGCAAGCGGAGTTAACATATTTCTTTTGATATTGTTTATTATGAACGTCTAACAGTTGCTTTTTATTATACGGATTTTCAAAATATAAATCTTCCTCAATTTTTTTGAATGATACGAAGGATTGATTGTACATGACAAATATGCTACTTTGGGCATCTTTGTTAAAAAGCATGTTTCCGTAATTTAGGATGATTGAGAAAGTTCAGAACAGACATATTCATAAATATTTTTTAGCGTGCGTTTGGCATCATGACAGAGTACGTTTTACTTCGAACCCTTGTAAATCTTCCCGTTGATTAGAAGGTTCGATTGGTTCTTCACTTTCACGGGTATTGTAGCACCATGGACACCATATTTTAAAAATAATATCTCGGTAGTATTCTAAAAGTTTTATTATCAATAACAGAAATATCAATCACAACTCAATTCAGTATACAATATTTATCATATTTAACTAAATGCCATTTTGGAACTAAGGTACTCTTGCAAAACCTGCTTTCATCAAATGTTCGATATAATCTAGCTAAGCCATATAAATATTCCTATGTCTCCTAAAAAAATTCTCAACTGCAAAACACTGACTTAAAGTCATGTCAGCGGTTTCTATTTGTACTCAATAAAAGTCATATTTTTTTACGATTATGGTCGCTAAAGGAAATATTCAGAGTTAGAATAACGACTTGTACATTGGGTTCTGACACGCCAGATAATCACCGCCTACACAAATTCTTATGACATTCAAGCCAAAATTATACCAAGCTCGTTCTTAAAAGAAATGCCATTGTTACATCCATGATTATTACTTAGCAATGAATTGCTCTCTGTAAATTTTTAATAGTTTATTATTTAAGTAAATATTTAACTACAAATAAATAATTTTTTGCACATTCTAACCCAAATACTATACTTATACTGACGTATACTGACTTATACCAAATTACACATTGCGTTTTTATCAGCAGTATATTAGTGACTGAGCTATTTAGGTGGCAAATACCTTATTCATATAATCTTAAGCCGTCCTCACAAAACTATTTTGTACAATGAATACATAATGAATTATATACAAAACAAAATTATATTATATATATTATATTATTATATATATAAACAAAATATTATTTCCTCGAAGAGAGAAAATTACTCCGTTCCAATGTTGTTGGAAAATGGGGATATATAGTATATTATATACGGTACATCAAAATAAATATATACTTTGATCTAGTGCACCTGTTTCATTGACGACAGTTTCTGAGAATAGGTGGTAATCACCAAAAACACTTCCAATATTTCAGTATTCTATACTATATCACTGCGAACAATCAATCATTACTCAGATAAGAGTAATAATTACTTTAATTAAAGGTTTTATTAGAAATATATTGTGACGTCTATAAAGTTACAGTATCAGTACCGGTTTTTAATCAATAGTTTGGTAATTTCAGAGTTAACAGTTTTTTACATAAGTTTTTTCATTAAGTATAGACGGATGAACGAGTTGTACGATCATTTTTCGATAAATATTTAATATAATATTGGCGATTTAGTCTATATTGGATAGTGGTGTCCCTTTGTAATACCGTTTAATAAATTTCTTAACCTCACTAAAGATACCAACGGAAGAAGCCACCACGAACTCGTAGAGAACATACAGTTAGCATAAAATATGTGCTATGAGAGCGAGACCTCTTGTTCACAAACTTATTTTATCAGTTCACAAACTTATAAACCCATTTGCTGATACTTATATTGTTTTCTTTTAAAAGTTTCCTATATAAATTAGAATGGTTTTAGTAACAAAACATAAAATATATGGTGATATCTAAAAATCAAATTCTTGATAATGGCATGGAAGTTAACGGTCAACCACTTGATATAATTTGGCAACACGACTTACTTGACGGTAAAATAAACAATAATTTGGATAGTTCTTTGAAAATATAATGTTGCATTACCTTCGTTGCAGTTTAAATATCATCATCGCACTAAAAATGATAAGAGCTGTCACAGTGCTTCGGGGGGCATGTGTCTCGGCTAATGTGTCTCGGCACTAGTGAGCTGAACGATACGATATTATTATTACCCTTAACAGATACAGTGCTTAAAAAGCTCGTGAGTTTTCGAGATACACTGCCATAGTACATGGAAATCAGCAAAAAGACCCTTTTCAGGATTGTCACAAATCCAGGTATCATATTTTTTTTTTTTAGATATTATTCTTCTTTCGATGCCTATCCGTTCCGGATGTTGGCGACCAACATGGCTATCCTAACATTGCTTGCTGCTATTCAGAATAGTCCGGTTGTCGATTGAAGATATTCTTCTTCTCCCTGGTCCTCTCTTTCCAAATACCTTGCCCTGAAGAATGAATTGCGACAAGCCGTATCTCTGTTCATTCCTCATAACATGGCCAAGATATTCTAGTTTGCGCTCTTTGATGGTGTTAATAATCTCGCATTCCTTGCCTATTCTACGTAGGACCTCAACATTAGTCACACGATCCATCCATGAAATTCTTAACATACGTCTGTAACACCACATCTCGAATGCCTCGAGTTTTCTTAAAGAAGCTTCGGAAAGTGTCCAGGCCTCTACTCCGTATAATAACGTAGAAAATACATAGCATCTAATGAGAGAGATTTTGGTAGCAAGTGGTAAATCGTGACTTCTGAAAAGAGACTTCATCATTATGAACGCTAATCTCGCTTTTCCTATGCGTTGTTTTATTTCACTGGAGTGATCCCATTGGCTGTTAATGTTGGTACCAAGGTATGTGTAGCTGTCCACTCTGTCAATTGGATGTTGGTTAACCAAAAGCTGTGTATTTAATATTTCGCGCTTACTGACTACCATGTACTTTGTTTTCTTCGTATTAAGATCAAGTCCGTGTTCTCTACTTATATCTGATATACGCGACATTATTCTTTGCAAACCGTCCAGACTATCTGCAAAAACTACTGCGTCGTCGGCATATCTAATGTTATTTAGACGTATTCCGTTGACTAATACGCCTTCTTGTAGTTCGCCTAGCGCTTGCTCGAAGATATATTCAGAGTATATATTAAATAACACCGGGGACAGAATGCATCCTTGCCCCACTTCTCTATCTATGGAGACTGCCTCTGTCAATGGGTCATCCACTTTAATATTGGCTGTTTGGTTGTAATATAAATTATAGATGATTATTAAGTCCCTATCATCTAACCCCACTTCTTTCAAGATGTTTATAAGTTTATCATGCTTTACTCTATCAAATGCCTTTTTGTAGTCTATAAAACAAGCATACACATCACAGTTAACATCCCTGCATCTTTGCATAAGCACTTGGGCAGCGAAGAGAGCCTCTCGGGTGCCTAAGGAATCGCTGAATCCAAACTGCGTCCATGATACTTGTTCTTCGCATTTTTTATATATTCTGCCGTGTATCACTTTCAAGAACGTTTTAAGTAAGTGGCTCATTAGGCTAATTGTTCTGTAGTCTTCGCATGTCTTGGCATTTACTTTTTTTGGTATGGTCACGAAGGTCGACTTTAACCACCTTTATATTAGCTAGATATTATAGGCCTCTATAAAGAAAACCTATACGTTTTCTGCAGAGATTTCAGCGTCTTTTTTTAATTATTAACAATTTAATGTAAAAAATGCCATGTTTTTCTATTTTATGCTTACAATGAAAAAACAATATTTGAGGTAAAATTTACCAAACTTAATCTTCTAAAACACAAAAAAGCTTTAAAAAGGCGATTGCTAAAAGTTGTAAAAGTGATCTGTTGCTTCCCAAACCCTAAAAATAACACAAAATCGTCAATTGCTATTAATCAATTATTGATATTAAACATTACTGATATTTGTATATATAAACTAAGGTACACTCGAAGAGTGGTGGGTTTTTCGGTCAAAGTATATATATATATATATATATATATATAAGCTATCCGTTAAAAACCGATCGCAAAACCCCACTCTTTTAGGATAATCTTCATCCAGTAATTCTTGAACGGGTGTAGTGATAAGGATGTAACTGCTGTTCCTTGAATCTTCTCCAAATCATCATGTGAGAAACATCTAATTGGGCCACTACTACTCTTATACTACTTCCAGGGATTTCATCAATTGCTTCTAAAATCTCTTCATCGTTTGTATCTACTTTTGGTCGACCACTATTACCAACAAGTTGCGGTTGCAATGTGCCTGTCTCTCGTAAACGACGGTCAGTAGAAACAAATAATAGTCTGCCTGGTGTAATTCGATGTGGATATTTTTCTTCATAACGGCTTGCAGCTACTGCACCATTCTCTTGGCATTAACCTGTAATTACCAAATTATTATCTAAAACCATAATTTAGCCTGCTTAAACTTACCCAGAATTAAATGCATATCTGCCATTTTTAAAAACGTGTACACCATTGTAATAGAAAATTTAGTTTTTCTTAATAATCTTAAATGCAAAATAATTGGAATATTTATTACTGACAATATGTCACTATTTAATACGTAGTAACCATAGCAACAAGTGTTATACAGCTGATAGAGAATATTTCAAACATAATAAAAAACCTCGATAAAAACTGGCTTATCAAAAAAGTGCAAAAAAGAGGCAAAGAAGTTTTAAAAACATTGTGGTTAACTGATGGTACCACAATAATAATTTAATTGTAACGTATACAAATATTTGGGCGGGAGGGGGGTGGGGGTTAAGGGAACAAAACCCCTATAAAATTTTTATGGTGTGTACAAATTTCACTGTTATTTTTTTAAGATATTCCTGTCATAAGAAAGCCATATGTCCATTTTCAATATAAAATATTTTAATAGTTTTCGATATATTGGAACAAATCGATTTTTATTTTGTAACTTCAAACGAATGTAACTTTTTTTATGTGCACATTTGTACTAAGATAAGTTAAGTTTCAATCGAACTATATAACCAGAATACGTGATTTAATTTATGACGTCCCCTTCCACCCTGTATATTACTAAAAATAATCCTTCAAGGCTATTCGGAAAGCGAGGAATTTCTAGAAGAATATCATGGCAAAAAACCCGAGGAAAAGTTCCTCAACAAGAACTAATCTATTTAAAGCATCAGTCAATAAAAAAATTATAACCAGAATGATCGCTAATATTCGAAACGAATAGGTAACAAAAGAAAAAAAAGAAACGAAGGTATATTAGAGTGATTGTTAAGTAAATATTAGATTATATCAAGCAATCAAATATTCTTTCTTAACATTTGTAATTTTGCTGTGACAAGGACTATGAATTTGAAAACAATAAAAATTAGTTTTTTTATACCAAGTTTGGTTTTGTCTAAAGAAAAAAATAGCTCAAATGCCTATATATTAATTTATTTGATGTAGTAAATATATCAATAATTTTATAAACGTCCGTTTTTGTAGTAAACGATAAAGTATTAAATCGAAAATTCTTTGTTACTGTAATTATTTTCAACTCACGTAAGAAATAATTATTTAAATTTGTAATTGTGTCATTATCATTTGACGTCATTGTTTTCCTTCGGAATCCCCTTACATCATGTCTTGTATCAAGAAAAGCAGTAGTGATAGTCAATGTTTCTACGGTTGAATATTATAATATAACAAGAGATATGTCAATAACCTTAAATGTTTCCACGACTTTTAAATCAGTTCGGAAGTATTGTAGGTAATGTAGTAAAAATTCATTAAATAAATTCTGTAATCGGTATAACGAAATTATTGTTTACAAAACGATGTCGGTTTGTTTTTAAATAAAATTAATATTTTGAAATATTCCTCTATTATTCTAGTCTTTCTGATTCATATCTCTAAATCTCTATGTATTCTTCACCCATGTCTTTTCATGGTATTGCCGATTTCTCTTATTTTCCCACTTCATCTCCACTACTGCCATTTTTACTCCAGATTTTCTATTACTGTAATTACTATTTAAATGGAAATAAGCAATTAAAGTTTAAATTAATTTTATTGACGTTTCAATTTCCACTTCGGAAATCGTTCTCAAAATACAAACATTAGTAAATTAAACAAATTTTGTTTTTTTTGTTATTTGGTAAAAAATTCTTCTAATAATTTAATTTTATCTGACTCATTTATATTTAAAGCAGACGACTTTAAAATGATATTGCCAATATTGTTGAGTTGAGTTCCTGGGACGACTTTACTTGTAAGATAGTTCATTCGATTACATGAAATCAACTTTAACTTGAGAATATCCGTCAGAAATAATCATAGCATGTAATTCGTCTTTAAAAAGACAAACACATTTCATGATGACAGTAAAAATCTCCTCTTAGTGATTCCATAGTAAATTATTTAAGTAGTAATTACTTTAACATGCCACAAGAAAATAGCTTCAGAACAATATTTCTATTACTGTAGACAAATAACGCATGTCCCTAAAGTTTTCGGAAAAAATAAATCACTTATTTCGAAAAGGTAACATGTACATAAATGCAAAGTTTACAGGAAGACAAAAAACTGATTTTCTTCAAAAATGATGTAGTTACAAAAATCTTTCAAATATATGAGTTGATAGTGGATGTGTTATTTGCACAATGCCATGGTTGTCAATTGCTTAAAGTACACTATACCAATAGAATATTTGTTTAAATATTTTGCATTGTTACCTTTTCGACACAAATGTGAGCGAGTCCAAGAAAAAATGGAGCAATCATTATTTTATTTCAGTTTAATTGAAATAATATGAAAAAAAATAATTTTGAAAATACAACTAATAAACTATACACTAATTAGAAATTCTCTTCTGCTGGTTCAGCTTGCTCTGTTGTAGGCCATGTGACAATCTGGGACCAATATTCCTTTTTTTCTACTGAAATATACACCAACAGTTTCTTTAAGTCTTCAATTTTTTTATGATTAATAGGCAATTTGCCGGAATATGCAGAATATGAAACGCAGTCAGGATTAACTCTGCTTTCTTGTATTTTGGCTAATCCAAAACACTCCTGGATTATTCCATCAATAAATGGAAGTGCAGTTACTTTGCCAGGAGTTTCCTTAGAATATCGAAACTCATAGAAATTGCTGACTTGAAAGGAAACTTTTTTATCAGTGGCAATGTTCTTGCCATGCTTTGATATTGACAAAACTTGCTTCTTATAGTGTTGTGGCCACCATTTTTTGAAGTCGATTACTTTCGTACCAACGACTTTGTGAACACTAATTTTTTTACTTTTTGAAGAAGTCTCAATGAAGATATATTCATCGTGAGAGTATATTCTATCATGTCTCCGTAGTTTTCTTTTCACAATTCCAAAATCTCGATGACATTCATTAAAAGAATGTCCTCTCATTGGAAAGTAATGTTTTGAAACCGACCACTTGATGTTAGCGTTAACAAAAATCGCACTACGGTATTGTTTTTATTTTGACCGGGGCATCCGTCTGAGAAAAGATACAACTCAGTTACCGTTAAGGGTACGTGTTCTTCAATGAAATTGAGAAAAAATGTACATACTTCATTTGTACCTTTCAATGATTCTCCTTCTTGGTATAAATAAAAAAAGGCTTTGTTGTTCTTCATATGAATACAAAATTCATAAATCAATAGCTGCCTGTAGTAAAATACCTCTTGCATAGGAATATGGGGAAGGGGCAGATTCTGCATGTAGTCGATTGTTATTGCCATTACATCCTCTCTTACCTTAACTCCTTATTAACTCTGTACTCTAAAAACTGTACTATTTTTACTTGCCCACAGTTTACTCCTGTTTTTCTCTGAGGAACTTCTTTTCCAACATGATTTATATGAGCTTTTCCTTTCACCTTAGCCTTTCGTATAAAATTTAGTTTATAGTTGTCTGCATTCACAAAACCTTTCCTCTTTTTTCGTATTATTTTATCTTCACTCTCGCTACTAGACGGTATCACTGAGTGTATTACAATAAACAACGGTCAAGTGAGCTAGCTGTACTGGCAAGAACTGGCGTGATATTATCATTCCAATAGGTTACCGTCAGCCGAAACCAATTCAGTTGGTTTAGTTCGAAAAGGTAACATGGCCCACATTTGTTATCTTTTCTAACTAAATCAAAACTCAATGTCTATTTTTAACAGGGACGAGATGAGATATGTTATGTTTTCAAATTACATACTGTGTAGGAACAATTTGTGAGCAATATTGCGTCAAAAAGTGTATTTGTGATATTTAATATGTATTTTCTAATTGTAAATTAAGTTTATTTTATTCACTAAATACAGGAAATTAAGTCTACATATTTAAGGTTTATAATGCATTTTTATAGAACAGAAAGAGGTCTGTGATCTTCGATGGCACGTAAATTTGGTCTTGCACGTGCGATAAGTCTTTGCCTTTGGACTGTTAAGTCGATCTCACGAAATTTTTGCAAAATTTTCGCCTTAGCTGATCTTCATTTTGGGCTTCCCAGCCATTATTATACACCATTCGACTCAAAACAGCTCAGAACTCTTCTATAAGCCTCGCCTGAGGCACATTTGGAGGGTTGTCGCGTTTGGGAACAAAATTTATATTTTCAGCAGTTAACCAATCTGTCGTTCTCCTGGCGTAATGGCATGACGCTTGGTCGGGTCAAAATATGATTTCATCGTTGGAGTGACGAGTATGTATAAATTGAACAAGCTTTGTCAACGTAAACATCAGCTTCTGAGATGGCACACCATACCAAAATTTTATCGGCAAATTTCACGTTTCCCTTAAACTTAACTTCGTCCTGTGCATCTTGTACATTGTGTGTATAAAATCCGTCTTTGACCTTCATTTCGGAATTGGATGAAGTAAAATACTTCTCATCATCAATAATGAGAATTTTACCAGGAAAATGAATACGTCTCAATTCACGGCAACATCTAGTAATTTTTTCTAACTGAGCTGGTGTGTACTTAGGAGCTGTTTTTCTTTTATATCGTTTTAAATTATTTCTAGAAATTGTTCTACTTACAGTCATTTGTGAAACAATATGTCTTCGGCCAACATTTCGCAAAGACTTTCCTAATTGGTTCTCCATACTCTGAATTAATCTCTGTTCCCGAGCAAGAGTTAAAACTCTTGGTCTTCCACTTTTGGGCAAATTAAGGCATGGTATACCATTTTCGCACTCTTTAATTGTCTGGTAAATCGTTGACACAGAAATATTTGGAGCACTAAAAATTCTTACAATATCGAGTTCTGGTACATAAATACCTAAACGATAAATACTTTGATGAATATTAAGTTTGTACATCTGAACGAACAGTATTTCTCAAAACTGACATTGTTTATATCGTTGAAGTTGTGTACTAACTTTGGTTTCTAATGACAACTTGATCCAATGCTTCCTACCAATTATACTTTTACATCTAAAATTTTTCGAAAACTTTAGGGCAATATGTTAATATGAATATTGCAAGCGACTATTCTTGAATATTGCAAGAGACTGTTTATATTTGCTTTAGATCACTGTTTTCAAATAACTAATTCAACTATAAAAAAAATGATAATTAAATTGAAAACACTTTAACAGGATCTGTGCAACAGAATTTTGCTTCAAATTTAAAAAAAAATTACTATCATTAATAATATATTGTGGTAACAGATAGTCAAGTTTAGTTTTGCAATTTTCAATTTCGAAGTGATTCGAAAACATACGATAATAAAAACGATAAACCTCTACGTTATTTTTTCCCTAATACAAATGTAAATACAGTGGGTTATTTTAACGAGCGAGATTTGAATATATGTGTACATTTTAGATTATGTAAAACCATAACATGAATTAAGAACTTTCACTATGAAAACACAACTGAGCAAACTTGCAATAATCTCAAAACTCTAAAATAATTTATTTTCTTCTAAATCATTTTTTAATCAAACACAATAATATAATACCTAAATATATGTATACTGATTAGCAAAATTAACGCACCACCTTAAAATTGGGACATTTATGATGTCTCAAATTGCCTAAACCTGCTGTCCAATTTAAGTGATTTTTTAAATATGTTATAGCATAGCCTTATTCTTTATGAATATGGCTGTAATAATATTGTTACTACTAGGTAACTGTCATTGTATACCTACACCGGGTGTAATGATCATACTGTGCTTTTTTCTCAAAGTTCAGAACACCCTGTGGAATATTCTGGCATTTATAAAATATTGAAATATCGTTATTAGCATAACGTAAGAAGTACAGGTTATAACTTCATTAAAGTAACAATAACAAAATAAATCATACAATACGTGTCAGTAGCGCGTGTTTCCGTCTCTACTTCTAATGACGGTTTCACATCGACGAGACATACTACTCTTAAACGTCGATCGGAACTATAGAGACAAACAGAACGTTTTCCCAGAAGCCATTGCATGTGGTTTGCAGTTCATGTTGGTTCATGTAGCTGGTCTTCGAATACGCAAGTCATGTTCTGCAAGGCGTCTTCTTACTAATGCAGTTTAGGCTGGGTTAGAGATTTCGTTATTGGTAAAGGTAAATAGGTGCCTTTGAATCCATTCCTAGATAACAATGGAGTCTTAAGGATTGGTGGCCGACTTAATCGATCCTTGTTATCTGAGTCGCAAAAACATCCAATCTTGCTGCCAGCTAATCATTACATTACTCGATTAATTATACGTGAAGAACACGTAAAATTAAAACATGCTGGTCTCCAAACCACCTTATACTCTGTGCGCCAAATTTATTGGCCTTTAGACGGATGCATCGAGTTAGAATCTATGGAGAGGGCATCACGTAACTAAAAACGACCTCACTTCGGCCATATTGTTTTGCCACTTTTGACAGATCGTGTATGTTTATTTACGTTTGTTGTTTTTCGAATATTTTTAGTTTTATAATACTTTTATAGAAACTGTAATAATATATTGTGATAGTGCATAATAATAGTTTCTTGTTCTCAACGTAGTTGCAGTGGCAGAAGCAATGTTAATAAAAAATCTTCAGGAATAACGTTCTACAGGTTAGTATACAAATATGTAAACAAAGTAATGGCCCGTACTTCAGAGAATAAATTAATAGTATTTGACTGTATTAATTTATCTTTATGTATAATATATCGTGTTTTTAGTGTTTACCGCGGGATAAATAAATCATAGTTTATTAAAAATGTATTGCACTTTTTTAGATTATGATTAAATCTTCTGAATAACTAGTCATATTTTTATAGTAGTTTTAATATTATTGAGTCCGGCCATGATCCCACCGCCATATTGATATCTCAGTTAGCCACGCCTACCTACGCCGTTTTTAGTACATACGTTAATATGCTCATAGCTTCTCCATAGATTCTAACTCGATGGACGAATGTAATGTAACTCGAAAAATTTTACATCGATGCATCCCTTGTTTTCGCGTAAAACCCCGTCCGGATAACCATAAAATGGCTATCCTTCCCGAATACCGAGTAACTCCTTCTCGACCTTTTCTTAAAACTGGAGTCGATTATTGCGGTCCTTTATCAAGGAGAAAAGGTCCCGCAATCGTAGACTATTAAAGGTATACGTCGCAGTGTATGTATGCATGTCTACACGAGCAGTTCATTTAGAACTAGTAAGCGACTTAACCATCGAAGCATTTTTAGCTAGCCTTCGCCATTTTTGTGCTAGACGAGGAAAATGTGCAGAAGTATACATATTCGGATAACGCTACCAATTTCGTGGGAGCAGGTCGTGAGCTGTATGAATTATTTAACTCGTCAGATTATCAAAATGCCATTAGAAAATTTTCGGATGCTGAAAGGTTCGCTTGGCACTTTATACCGCCCAAATCTCCCCACTTTGGAGAAATTTGGGAAGCCGCGGTTAAGTCCTTTCTTCTTCTTCAAGTGCCATCTCCGCGGCGGAGGTCGGCAATCATCATAGCTATTCAGACTTTTGAGACGGCTGCTCTGAAAAGTTCATTTGATGTACATCCGTACCAGTCTCTCAGGTTGCGCAGCCATGACATTCTACGCCTCCCTATGCTTCTCTTTCCTTGGATCTTTCCCTGCATAATCAGTTGGAGCAAGATGTATTTCTCTCCACGTGTAATATGTCCGAGATATTCTAATTTTCTTGTTTTTATTGAATTTAAAATTTCCATTTCTTTGTTCATCCTTCCCAGAACCTCTTTGTTTGTGACGTGTTCTGTCCATGATATTTTCAGATAAAAATTAAGATTAATTTACACCGTTTACAAACTGAAAATTTGACCTCTCATAGATATTTTTAACGATTTAACAAGAAACGATTGCGAAAAATACGGTAATCCGTAAGGGATCTTAATTTTATAGTAAAACAGTGAAATACTTGTCTTTACTTCAATTTATGACTACATACTATATCATTAAAAACATTCGAAAAACTCGCTATTGTTGTAAATGCTCACTGGTATCGATTTGTAGCGGTTTATGGCGTCTTTTTGGTTTTTTCATCAAAACACGGGGATACTTATACTGTTAACTACAGTATCACGCAGAGTTGCCGTTTTTGGTATTCCGAAAGAAATTTTCCCTATTTTAACAATCTACGAGTATTATGCTACGGATAACAGCAAGTGGTTCTTGCTTCTAGGTTATGGCTAAATATGTACCAATTACTTATAAAGGGTTAATCCATAATTGTTGCAACGCATATTGAGTTGTTGATCAAACTTCTTCTAGTGTTCCCGCCAAAGGGACGGTGTCATCAGCATATTATATTATATTATTAAGTTGCTCACCGTTTAATATTAGGTTTTCAATTACTTCGGTCAACGCTAATTTACAGATGGCTTCACTATATAAATTAAACAAAAATGTGATATCTGGATGTCCTCAGTTCATCTTTAACTTTCACATTCGCTGTTTGATTTCAGTACGGGTTACATATAATTCTAATATCTCTGCTGTCTAGGTTTTTGTTTAACAAATTATGTTGCACTGTTCTCATAGGCCTTCTCCAAATCATTGAAATAGGCATATACTTCCTGTGTTACAGGCTTCCAATGGACCTTTAAGAAAAACTATAGTAGATACGTTCACTGCGAAATATTGTAGGCCTTGGATTATACAAGTAATGCAAATAACTGGTTTAAAAGAACTAGACAGATTAATCGGTTTTAAATTTTGTTCAAGTTTGTAAAAGACTAATCAAGGATGTACTATTTATACGTTGTTATTACATTTCAAATATTGCTAGTAAGGATATTTCGCGATTGACTATGTTGGTATAAAAACGTTAAATGCAGGATGTTGCTGGTTCACTTGCGCTATGTTATTAATACAATAAAAAGTGTATGTATGTGTAAAGATTTACCGTTAAAAAATATATTTAACAAATTATAACTCCTATAACGAATATTTTTATTAATTTATTATGTATATATTTATAAATCATCGGAAAGTATGGAGTCGGTGAGAGAAATGAAAGGGGAGAAAGACTGGTTCAGTTTGCACACTAACAAAATATGCCTATTGCAAATATATTGTTTAAGAAAAAATCGAACAGAAAATGGACTTGGGTAGCACCACATGGAACCACTACGAACGAACTTGACTTCATTCTAACTAACAAGGTTGCTACAATAAAATATGTCAGTGTAATAAATAAATTTCAAACAGGCAGCGACCATAGATTAATCAGAGCAAAAATTATTCTAGATCTAAAACTAGAAAGAATAAAATAAATCGCAAAACCAACAATTACCGCTATATATATATATATATATATATATATATATATATATATATATATATATATATATATATATATATATATATATATATATATATTAACAATCTAAAAGAAAACTTAGATCACTACCAAAGGACAATTGATGAAAGATTACATGACCACATCGACAGCTATCAATTAATGGAAATCTTCCTTGATAATACCAAAGAAATTGGAGGCCCACAACAACAAAATGAACATAGAAAACTATCTAATAAAACCAAAATAATGCTAAAACAAAGAAGGGAAATGAAAGTAAGTAGCAACAAACAGAGAATACAATACACAGAATTTTGTAAGAGAATAAGGAAAAGTATTCAGGAAGACATAAGAAAATACAACGAAAGATTGGTAGAAAATGCAATCGAAAACAGAAAAACCTATAAGAAACCAAGAAAATCATTAATCATTGGGAAAAAGCAAATCGTTGCTCTAACAAGCGACAACACTAGAATCACAGACAGAAATGAAATAATACGATTGATGACTAAATTCTACAGCGAACTATACAAAGCCTCTGAGCTTAAACACTTAAAGAACACTTAAAGAAGCAACCAGTAACTAAGAAGATGTACCAGAAGTCCTTCCGGAAGAAGTAGAATCGACAATTACAAAAATGAAAAGCGGTAAAGCAGCTGGAATAGATGGCATAACAGTGGAACTGGTTAAATATGCTAGCAAAAAACCTGGAAAATCTTAGCAGGCATATTTACGAACTGTCTAAGATCAAGATGCATACCAGACCACTGGAATACAGCAAACATAATTCTAATTCATAAGAAAAGTAGCAAAGAGGATATCAAAAACTAAAGACCTATAAGTCTACTACCAATCATATACAAGATATTCACAAAGATCATCAACAACAGATTAACAAATGCATTAGATGCTGCACAGCCAAGAGTGCAAGCTGGCTTCAGAAACAGATTCAGTACCATGCATCATATCCATCTTCTTTTTCAACTTCCGCTCCTATCTGAGATTGGAAATCATTTTGGCAATTATAATTTTGTTGGTTACGTGCTTGAATAGTTCAATTCAACTGCATCTACGTTTTTCCTACGCTTCTTCTGCCTGATTTTGCCCTGCATTATATTCCTTATAGTTCGTATTTTTCACGTCTCATGATGTGTCCCAAGTATTCCAACTTCCTGATTTTTACGATCATATTCATACGTTTCGAGAACTAATGAGTTGAGCTAAAGAATATGAAATACCGCTAGGATTAACCTTCATATATTTTGAGAAGGCTTTCGATTCTATATATCCCAAGGCAGTAATAGAAGCTTTGGCCAACCAAGGCCGATAAGGAGACGCCTTGACGGGCTTTGACCGACAAGGAGACGCAATATCACTAGAGCTCTTCACTGCACCTCTAGAAAATATATTCAGCAAAATAAACTGGCAGAAAAAAGGCCGATCTATTGATGGAGAATACCTCAGCTATATAAGACGTCATCGTTCTGATTGCTAATAATCCTGTAGAACTACAAAAACGTATAAGCGGCCTAAATGCAGCTAGCAATGAAATTGGCCTAATAACGAAATTTACAAAAACAAAAACCATGTACAACGAGCTATAATATATAGTGGATGTCCAAGAGGTAATAATAAACATCACTGCACTTGAGACAGTAGACGAGTATGTATACTTGGGACAATTAATACATAAATAACTTACTCCCATAAATCAACAGAAGAGTGAAATTGGATTGGACATCTTTTGGTAGAAATGCAGTTATATTCAAATGGAAGACTCTTACACAAAGCTAAACAAAAAAACATTCGATCAGGGTATACTAACAATCATGACATACGGCTGCGAAACTTAAAGAAACACTAAAGAAAGAGATAATAGCGAAACTGAAAGTCACTTAAAGATCAATCGAGCGATGCATGCTAGGTATCACAAAGGGATATCGAAAAAGAATAGAATGGATCAGAAAACAAACCAAGGCCACTGATGTTATCCACAGAATTAAATCTTTAAAATGGCAGCGGGCGGGATATTTAGCGAGAAGAACTGACAATAGATGGTCCACTAGAATTACACTGTGGTATCCAAGAGGCGTCAAGAGACCAAGAAGACGTCCAAATTTAAGACGGAACTATGACATAAGGAAACAAGCCAGTACAACATGGCATAGAAAAGCGAATGTTTGACAATCGTGGGCAGAAATGAAGAATGACTATGAAAGGGAGGCTGCACCATAATCAGTAGAATACGCTGAAAATGATAATGATGGTGATGATGATATGTATAAATCAAGGAATTTTACTTTTAATTTAAAGGCAATATGTTGACTTAGAAATTATAGGCTTTTTTCTATTTAAGGAGCTCTTATTTATCTTCGTGCCTATCTATCTGATCAGCTAGCAGCATCCATATTTGGACATACACCTCACTCTCCTTCGTCCATTGTTCTGAGTCATAGACTATTTGTATCCATCTCCGTCGGCGTATTGTTATATCCCATGTTACCATAATCTGTGGTCTTTTTCTTTATCATTAGTAATTCTATGGTCTCCAATATATAATTATTTTGTTCCGTCTTATCTTTCTGTATTAGGCTATGCACAGCAAATTTCTATTACAAGTTTTGCTATATTCGTGTATATTGTATATCTAGTATCTGTAAGTATCTAATTGATGAAGAAAATTGGCTCTTTCGGTTGATGGTAATGTGAGGTTTGCTTGTACGTTCTGTCTGTGCGTGCGTACATATGCGTTGGCGAACAATTGCGCTGCAGTTGCAGACAATATGTTTCGATCGTTTACTCTGTATTTTCACAAAATCTATATTAAAATCTACAAAATTTTATAGAGATGATATGTCAGTGAGCAGTATCCAGTGAGAACATCTATCCTTACTTCCAGTTCAGTTTTCTGACGCTGACAAGAGCATTTTTGCGAGACAACCAGAAGATTTTGCTACTCATCGTGGCCTCCACAATGAAATTTGTTTGGTACATCGCAAAATGGATAGGTTTTTAGACTTCAGAGCTTTCAGTGTAGTTTGGCTGTCTGCGGCAATTAATATTTCGGCTGAATAGAGGCGAGTATTTTTCTAGGGTAATTGTCACTGTGGTATTAGGACCAGTAACCCTTATTCCTACTCCTTTTTATGGTTTTCATCATCATCAGTTGGCGCTACAGCCCTTCGTGAGCCTTGGCCTGCTTCAAAACATTCTTCCATCCTTCTCTATCGAGTGTCTGTCTTCTCCAGCCCCTCACTCCAATCTCCCTCAGATCTTCCTGTACATCGTCCAGATATCTGAGTTTAGGTCGCCCCCTTCTTCTTCTTCCGACCGGCCTGTTTAGCATAGTTATTTTAGTGGGATCACTCTCATCCTTCCTCATAACGTGGCCCACCCACCTTAGGCGGTTTATTTTGATGGTCTTCACAATATCTGCATCACCAAAAAGTCTATAGAGTTCAAAGTTATATCGCCTTCTCCACAGACCCTGTTCGTTTACTCCGCCATATATGGTCTCCAATACTTTTCTTTCAAAGACTCGCAGTAACTCTTCATCTCGGGTCGTCATTGCCCATGTTTCCGATCCGTATGTGAGCACTGGGCGTATTATTGTTTTATAAAGTTTGCACTTTGTTGCTATTGACATACTTCTCGCTCTTAGTTGAGGGCCCAGGCCAAAATAACAGCGGTTAGCCACGCATATTCTTTTTTATCTCGTTGGATGTATTATTTTTGTAGTCTACCAGTGATCCTAAGTAGCAGAATTCTTCTACCATTTCTATCGTTTCGTGTTGCACCTCTAAGTTATTTTGTTGAATTTTTGATATGGCCGGCATATATTTAGTTTTCTGGATGTTAATCAGAAGTCCGATGTTTTCTGCGGCATTTTTGATACGTGTGAAAGCCTCCACTGCTTCATTTTAGGTTCTTCCAATTATGACGATATCATCAGCGTATGCCATTATTTGTATACTACGGGTATATATCGTACCTTTTAAGTTTATTCCCGAATCTCTCATAACTTTTTCTAACGCTAGGTTGAACAGCGTGCATGATAGCGCATCTCCCTGGCGCAGTCCTCTGTTGGTTTTAAATGGTTTTGAAACATCCCCTTGTACGCGCACTTTACATTCGACTTTCATCATTGTCATTTTAATTAATTCTACCAATCCTTTTGGTATTCCTAATTCGATCATCGCCGAATATAATTGGGGCCTGTCAATAGTATCGTACGCTGCCTTAAAGTCTACGAAGATGTAATGGCAGTCTATGTCGTACTCCGTCGTTTTTTCTAATATTTGTCTGATGGATGATATGTGATCAATGGTAGATTTATTTTTCAAGAAGCCTCTTTGGTAGGATCCTATTATATTGTCAGTATACCGTGCCAGTCGTTCGTTAAGTATCAGGGACACAATTTTATATGCTGTATTAAGAAGGGAAATCCCTCTAAAGTTGGAACATTCAAGAACGTTTCCTTTTTTGTGTATGGGGCATATAATTCCAGTATCCAGTAATTATAGTAACGCGCGTTCTTGCCATACCTCTATTAGTAGTTTGTGAAGGAGGGTTACAAATGTTTGACCGCCACATTTAAATATGTCTGCGGGTAGGTTGTCTGTTCCGGGTGACTTGTTTCTGGCTAGAGACTGAATTGCTTTGTTTATTTCTTCCAAAGTTGGTAGTTCAGTATCCTCCTGTTGTATTTCTATATCATATCTACCTTCAGCTCTACTTTCTCCATTAAGTAGCGTACTAAAATGTTCGTGCCATCTTTCTAGTACTTCCACTCTCTCGTTTAAAAGAATTCCGTTAAGGGCCTTGACTTGGTTCGCTTGTGGCTTGAAAACATTTCTTTTTGTGTTAACCTGTTTGTAAAATTTTCTGTATTCGTGTTCTCTATTAAGGTTTTCCATTTCTTCGAACTCTGTATTGATTTGTTGCCGCTTTTTCTGTTTGTGTTTTTGTTTTTCCTCTCGTCTCTTTACTCGATATTCTTCAACATTGCTCCTAGTCCTTCTGTTGATCATTTTCAGATACGCGTCGTTTTTCTCTTTCGTTACTGGTTGGCATTCCTCATCAAACCAGTTGTTTCGCTGTCCCTTGGGTACTTCACCCAGCACTTCCTCTGCGGTCTCTTTGAGCGTGGTTTTCATAAACTCCCAATTTGTGTTAAGTTCAGTGGGATATACCTCACTTCTGGGATGTTCTGATATTTTACGATCTAAGCATATTTGGAAGTTTCTTTCGACTTCAGTACACTTTAATTTATCAACATTATATTTGATTATTTTTGGTTTAGTTTTATCGTTCCTGGCGTTTGATATACGTGCTTTGATACGTCCAGCTATGAGATAGTGATCGGAGTCAATATTTGCACCTCTATAATTTATGGTTTATGGTTTTCACCCGTGCGTATTTAACAATTTATATGGATTACATGAAGATTTTGGAACTGGCCTAATACTATTAGCTTACATGGACAAGAAACGGTCCAAACCTTTGGAGGTAGTGGTAGAGGTTAGGATTTGGTTATTACGAATATTTTTAGACACAAATTGGATGGGAAATAATGTCATTATATACCTGCTGTTAGATGAAGTAATACGAATACCCAGATTTTTTAATTAACCAGTAGACGTAATTGTTTAAATTTCTAGATCCTTGCCTATTATTTAAATTGTCTTTAAATACAATTAATGTTTCTTTTGTTTAAAATGACTTAAACTAAGATTGAATTCATTGTTTAGTTTGTTTACCTACATTTTAGAACGTTTCAGACATGATGTGCGTCAAAAAATACCTAAACAAGTTCTTGTTTAATGAAATGAAACCGAGATAGTAAATTTAAATATGCAAAAGATATCAACACAGAGGTCAGCGTTCTTTATGAGATGTTATCAACTGCGAATATTTAACATTTATGTGCTTATACCAGGTTCATTAACAATCGCACATATATTTTACAGTTTATGGGAAGATAGGTATCACGTAATCAAGTAAATGGTATGTGTTGGTATATCGAGATTGTAATAAATGGAATAAGAAAATGGTAAAAGATCAGTTCTCAAATTTTATGCCGAAATGTGATTTCTAAAAGTGACAATCGACGGAGTGTCAAAAACAAGATTTAAATAAATCGGAATCACTTTGAATTAAATAACACTACAATTTACATACATTTGTAATTATTCAAGTGAAAGTTATATGTTAAAAAGCCATTCAACGGTCAAAGAATTGATTCTGAACACTATTATATTTCCTACCAACACCACATAATCAGAATACATTAAACACCTCTGTGAAATTTCCATGTTCCATATTATCTGATCCAAAATGAATAAGAATACATAATTGTCCTACTAGTTTTTACTCCATCATATTGAGTGCCCACCATAAAACCTCTCAAGGTGCCCTATCACACGTTATCTCAAGATCAATGAATACCATATGAGCGTTTATATATACATTCCCATCCCACCTTCCTTATGTTAAGTTTCAGTCAGCTGCCTTATAATGAAAAGTGCATCTGTTGTTGAATTTGCCTGCATAAATTCACACTGATTTTCGAATATTTCGGTTTCCTACCTTTCTATCAATTACTCTTTCCCATTTAATGGTGTGATTAAGTAGTTTTATGGCCCTGTATGTGTGTACTGTTAAACTTCTTTTTAATTTCTATACACGGTTACTAATATATTGCTTCTCCATTCACCTGGCGTTTGTGCTACTTCCAAGTTAGTTAGCCATAACACACAAGATATGGGAACGATACAGATCTCACTAATGATGAACTCAACTTCGAAGTTGTGAAACGGTTCATCTATCTGGCACATAATTCGACCCCACTAACAACATATCAAGAGAAATTCAAGAGAAAAAATCTTTTTTCTTTCAGGCAACGGCTACAGTCATTTCTATCCTGTCATTCTCCATCTCGTCTCATCTTTCCATGGTCTAGTGCACTTCATCCCTCCATTATCTTCGGGGTCTGTTTCTTTTTCTCTGTTATATTGGGCTCCAATCCGAAATCTTTGGGATCCACCTTGTACGATCTGCTCTTTACGTGCCCATACCAAACTAAAACGTTTTTCTTCAATGTAGCTTAGTATGTCTTGTTCTACTGGCATTCTTGTTTTTATCTCCTATTTATATGTAATAAGATCCAGTAATTTTGGATCTGGTTCGTTTGTTTATTCCCACTTCTCTTTATTGTATTTCTTGTAATGTATCTATCCTGTAGTACACCGTTCATTTGGTTGATACATGTTCTTGTCTGTGCTAATATACTGCTTATCTCCTGATCAGTGGTTCAGTTTTTTGAGATTATGAATCCTAATTATTTGAATTTTTCAGTGCTGGTTATTTCCTTATCTTCGTCCGTTTTCCCAAATTTTTCACTGGTTCTTGTTCTATTGTCGGGTTGTTTATTTCCAGTTTAGGTTTATTTCCAATCCATTTTTTGTGTGTTCTTCTTCTAGTTTTCGCAGCATGTAGGATAGATTTTCTTCATCTTGAGCTGTTACCACTTAATCATCTGCAAAACTTAATGTGTACAATTACGTGTTACTTCACATTTCCTCTTCCATGGCTTTAAGATTTGTTCTAGTTATATCTTGAACAGTATCGCAGATGTAGAGCATCCCTGCAGTGAGCTTTTTGTGGTCTTAAATTTGTTTGAGTATTTATTGACGTTTTTAATTCTTGCTCTTTTGTTGTATATGTTTTTACGGCTTCTGTTAACCTATGAGTTATCAGATTTCCTTCATCGTCTTCCATAGTTGTTTTTTAGGAACCGTGCCATGTGTACCAGTCTATTTTTACCCATTGTTTTCTCAATTAATTGTTTGAGTGTAGTCATTGCAGGATCTTCCTCTCGTAAATCCTGCCTGATCATCTTCGATTTTATTTGAGATAGATGTTTCCAATTTTCCTTTCATTATTTTCGCATATGATCTGCTCATACATGCTATCACACTAATGTCCCTGTAATATGTATAACCGCAAAATTTGCACGGTCAATAGATGCTATTTTGGACTCAATCTCCTTCTTAAATTCTCAATTATATCGAGAAATACAAAGGTGAAACTCTACAAAACAATAATACGCCCAGTTCTAACATATGCTTCAGAGATCTGGACTTTAACAAAAAGTAATGAAAACATTTTATAATGTTTCGAACGAAAAGTACTAAGGCGAACCTATGAAGCGGTGAATGACAATTTAGTGTGGAGAAGACAATACAACTTCGAACTTTATAGAATATACCAGGAATCAGATAAATACCGTAAAAAGATAGCCAACATGTTTGACGAAATGCTCCTGACTATGCTCTGACAGCGAAAGTACTTGGGCTTAAGATTTAATAAAAAACTGTTCTTGATATCTGCTAACTTTTGTTTAAGTAAAGTTCATATTAAGATAGGATATCCGAGGTGGATAGGGCATGTAATGCGGATGGAACAAAATGACGCAACTAGAAAAACGCCCTTGATGGACCCATTGGTCAGAGAAGAAGAAGAAGGCCCATAACCAGGTTCCTTGATAACATCGATGTAAACATGAGAAATATGGGAATACGTGCTTGACGGAGGAAGGTGATGGATATGGGCGACTGGAGAGAAATTCTTGAGGAGACTAGGACCCACACAGCGTTGTAAAACCAGAACGATGATGATGAGTTCGGCTTCCCCAATTACAGTTCTTCATAAATTTTTATCTTACGTCACCCCAATATCAATCCCGTCACAGATATGTCCTGTTTAAGCATTTCTAATCAAGTCTCTCCTGAATGCTTCTCTTAATGCTTCTAGGAATCTGCCATTTTTGAATAGTAAGGAACTCAGTACGTAGCATATCGACACTTTTAATTATAGTTTTAGACAATTCTTTTTGATTTATTGTGATGCACGCCTGGTATGCAAACAATTGTTTTGGTTTAGGTCCTCCTAATAAACCGCCACCCGATATTACGGCGACACCACCAGATGATGATACCTTTGAATCTAACCGTGAACGTAATAAATAAAAAGAACTTTCTTTCCCTTACTTTCTTCTGTGACAGTAATTCAAAATTAATACCATTCAGAATTCAAGAAGCAGAATGGGATTTAATAAAACCAATAGAAGGTTTCTTAAAAAACTGCAAAAAAGTTAGACTTACTATGAGGGGAAAAGTATGTCACACTTCCCAGTATGGTATATAAATTTATTACTCGACTATATCGACAAAAAAATCTTAGAATTTAATACTGACCAAAACAATGACGAGGAATTAAATTTGAAAAACTCTTATAGCATCAAGAAATAAGATTATCAAATAGGTACTACAATAAAACAAATTGGTTGTATTGTATTTTTCTAGTAATCGATCCCCGCCACAAATTGGACGCTTTCGTGAATGTTAGGGAAATAAGCCTTCTACTCACAATCCGTTATAGGTTTTATTAAAGTTGGTAAAAGAGAATGGGCGAGGTACCGGTTTCGCTGTTTACAGATTTTTACAGCATCTTCAGGCGCTCAAGAAACTAATATTTATGCATAGATTAGGACTGTACTGATATCCTTGGTTTCTTGAGGGCCTGAATATTCTGTAAAAGTTTGTAAACAGCGAAACCGGTAGCCCATTATCTTTTACCAACTTTAATAAAAACCTATAATGAATTGTGAGTAGAAGACTTATTTCCCTAACATTTATGAATATGTGCTCACATCAGCAACCTTTTCATCATTTGGACGCTTTCAATTTATCCGAATGGGGCCGTTGGGTAAATATCACTTGAAAAAATTGCCATGTCCAACCCATACCAACTAAAGAAAGACTTATGTTAACATTACGGTAAGTTAAAAAAAAGTTTTAAATAACGATTTTATTGAAAAGAATGTAATACAAATTAGTGTAAAAGGTGCATGTCATCAAAAATGTTTGGCATACTTGGGCGCTGAAAAGGCAGGTTTTCTGACGGAGCAAGTTGGTTCACGCATAAACACATTACTAATTAATTTGTCTTTATCCATCCCTAGAATAATCACTGTGCGAAGATCAGAAAATACTAAGCTCAATTTACGTAGGCGAGGCAATGGTACCCTGCGATGTGCAAAGGAAGGAGCGGTGACAGCCTAACAAATGAGACATTTACTCACTTCAAGAATACATATTATATTTTTTTTAATTTTTTACATTTTTCACAAATTACTCACAAAAATGCTGAAATCGAAAATGTAGAAGAGCAAAGGGCAGTTTAGACAGAAAAGTAATTAGGCCTCTGACTTTTTACCAGTGCGAAGTATGGACGTTAAATAAGATATAAGCTCAGAAACTAGAAATCTGGATATGGATATGAGAATGCAACAAGTAATACTGCAACTATACGATACCTCTTCAATAATACCTCAAAGTATGAGATGCTTAGCACACGTAGAAATATTGCTGAGATGTGAGTACCAAAAAAAACTGAAAGAAAATTTGAGATGATACACGAAGAGGAAGTGGTTATCCGCTATAAAAGATCTAGATAAATTAAATATCAGAATTTGAAAATTTTCGTTTTCTTTAAGGAAGTTTATTTTCAAAATGTATTTTATTATATAATTCAAAATAGTGGTATTGAACTGTGTTTATGACAGAGAATATAAACAAAACGATCGAATCTTTGATTTTACAAAAGAAATACAAAAATTTGAGTCTTTTGAATTTTATATGTACTGTCTGTGTCAAGTTAAGAATTCATAAAGGAGCCTTATGGGAAGCGGTGATGCCAGAACTACCGATAGACTGAGATAGGCGAGAGTAGTGGAGTTGCAGCGAAAAAGCAGGGCCGAACTGCATGTTATATTGCACATTAGACGTTTTTTCACTTAGGTAACTTTAAATTTTTTTTGTTTTTTTGAAAAATAAAAATTAAAGACATGTCTTTTTCTCACAACAGTTATTTATTAAATTTCGGCTTAGGTCATCATCAGACTCTTAAAAATATTCTTAATTGTTTAATGAACAAATTGAGTGAGTATTGTGGTAGATATTATTAGTGTCAGTAAAAAACATAAAAAAACAATAAAAACTTCTGTATATTTTAAAAAAAATACAACAGAACCATAGAAATGTAACAAATTATTTGGTTTTTTAGTTTGACATTTATATATTTACAATATTACAATTATCAAAAACTATGTACATTCTTCGTCCATATCCAAATCGGAATTGTCACTACTATCATATAAATCTATAACTATGGGAGTTACGTCTTCCATTAGACCGTCCACTTCCCAAAATTTTTTCTCCAGAGTCATTACATGTTGAATATAGTTTTTCCAGTTATCAGACGTAACATTTGAAAACGCTTTTTTTATGAGGTCCTCCATATCCTTCGCTTTGAAGGTGCTGTTATTTACGGCCACATGCCTTTTTACTTGGCTCCATACCATTTCAATTGGATTTAATTCGCAATGGTATGGAGGCAAACGAAGCACTTTGACATTATTTTGTTGTTTACAAAGTTCTTCAATTTTGTAATTATCAAAATTTTGTTTAAATTGCGCGACTACCTCCAAAAGCTCGCACTTCAGATAATTTTCTTCAAAAAATATGTCTTTTTGTCTTAACCAGTCCATAATGTTATTCTTATTCCACGATTGGTTAGGCAACAACTCGGTTTTTACACTATGATATGGAGCATTGTCCATAACAATAACCGTTTTTCGAACTAAGTTGGGCAACAGTTTGTTTTCAAACCAGTTCTCAAAACACGGACCGTCCATTTCGTCGTGATAATCAGCGCTGTTTTTTTTTGCAAGGAAAAACATTTCAGCACCGTTTACAAAACCATTTTCACTTCCGGCATGGACAAGGATGAAACGTGGTCCACGCTGAGTGGGATGCTTTAGTCCAGTACTTAGCCCTTTTATGAACGCATCTCTTGCCGAGGTGACGGTTTTGTCTTTCCATTCTCTGGAAACCGAGTGCCCCACATTGACCCATGACTCATCCAAATACACAATGTCATAGCCCTCAGCCCGATATTGTTTAATGGCCCTTAAATATCCATGCCTCCATGCAATTATATCAGGACGTTCTATTAGCACGGCACTTTTATCACGTTTTGCATAAACAAAGTTCATGTCTTTTAACAACCTGTACATTGTACTGCGGGTAAAATTTGGCAAGTTTTCGTCTTGGTTCACTTTTGGCAGAAGACGATTCAAAGTAGGAGGAATGTTTTCAAAAAAAAAACTATGCACTGTTCGACGAACGCCGATACGAACACCTTCATCGTAAGTATAGTCTCTGGAGTTGTTTCGGCAACGGGTTCTTTTTCTGTTTGTTTTTACCTCAGAAAGCTCACCTTCTTTGTCTTCCTGTACGATTTTTTGAATCGTACGAACTGACACTCCTGTCATCGCGGATACTTTGTCGAATACAATACGTTGACTTTCATCTCGAAGCAAATTAATGTGGTATCTCACTACGTTTAAGATCACTTTTTTAGCACTCAGATGTAAAATTTGACCACTTTTAAACGGCAAAACTGGATCCATTTTAACAATATAATTTTTTACACTTGAGATTTGAGTGCGCGATGGTTATGCCTTAACCCTTGTCCGGGCAGAAGAATTTAAAAACGTAATCGGGCAGTTTGGGCTTATGTATACAGACAAACATATAATCTCCACTTCACCTAATTACACTATTTTGAAAAACATACCGCTCATTTATCTATAACTCATAAATCTGTCTGCTTTCCAAATGTGCTTTCCAAATGACACTATTGTTTGGAATGACTAAGTACATAAAGAGAATTAGAAAACTATTAATAGTCAATTATAAAGTAATCAATATTGTTTACTGTTAGGGCCTGTTAGCCCGGCTTGCCCGATAATGGAAGTTTAAGCACAATATCTTAATTATTATTGCTTTCTATTTATTAACTATTGTGAAAGTAATATTTTATAAATAATTTTGAGAGTTGACACCTAAGCTGTCAGAATTACCTGTGCCATAATAATTAACCAATTGCGTAAAACCTAATATTTTAACCACTAATAAAGACATTTTTCTAATAATCTTTAAAATCACTTCCCTGAAAATGTAACCATATTTATAAGTAATTGTAGTCGTTAAGCTTATTAAATAGATACGTACCTATCTTTTTAAAATAAATTTGATTAACATTGGAAAATATAAATAAAAATTTGAATATAAATAAAGAATGGGTTATTTCGGCCGGCCCTGCATAGTCCCGTGAACTATTGGCAACATACGCCCGTAAGAAATGCACTGGCCTATCTGTTCAGTTGTGAATTCTTAACTTGAAACAGTCTTGTAGGTATATTCAGTTAAAACATGCATTACTCGTACGTATATTCTGTTTGCTTAGTTAAATCTTTAAATAACGTTAGAATATTTACTTGATTAAAATTACTTGTCTTTAAAAGTTATATCGATACTGATAACGGTTTCATTATATTTATGTTATCAAAACAGAAAAAATATTAAAGCAGACGAAATTAATTTTAAACGACCTTGAAGATTACAAATATTTTTATATTTTTTAATTGATTAATTAGGTGGGAGTAATATAAGTAAAATCGTTAATATCTACATCCTATCCAATCTCTACTTACTATTGAATGATCATCCGCTATCTACTGGGGGTTTTTTTTTATAGGGTAGTGCATAATTCAGTTTTAATGTTCACCTAATTTTGGTTGACAGGCTTGCTTTCAATATTGAATGAATTTATGGATATCATTCTTTATTTGCGTAGCTAGATTTTCTATTTCGACATTTTTGAGAAGTTCTGCGTATGTTTTATTTGGCCAGGAAGTTTTTGGCAACCTCTTGAATTTAAGCTTCCAAACACTCCAGTTAATCGTACTGAAATAAATTTCGTTTCATATAGAGACGACGCGACGATTCGGAAGCTTAACCAGGTGTCAATTCGGTTTTCTGGTAGAGTTTTATTAAATCTCTTCTCTTTATTGCGTTTACCCAAACCGTATTGTCAATAAGATTCTCATTCACAATTTCTTTGCATTAAAATAACCTATAGCAGGAGTAATTTCATGTTTTTTAGTGACCTTAAGGGATTTATGGACTTGCTGATGGAATTCCTTATCGTCTTTATCGCCAGTCGCCAATGAGGGTTCATCGTCATCGAGTGTGCGTAATTTTCTTTATCGTGACTTGTAGTCACCAATTTTGCGACTGTTTTAGCTTTCGACAAACTTTTCTTTTAAAGTAGCTTTCGACAAACTCTTCTTGTAAAGCCGGATCCAGACATGCAATGTTCGACGAGTCCCGAATAAAAAATATTTTCGTTGAAACAGAGTGCAGAAGCAGTAGGGCTAACAATAAATACAAATAAAACAAAACTACTCATTCAAACCAGATCAAATAGACCGCCACAACAACACTTTATTGACGATATAGAACATGTGAATAGATTCACATACCTAGGAATGGATCTGGTCGCAAGTAATGAAGAAGAACCGGAAATAAATAGAAGGCTTATGCTGGCAAATAAAGCCTATTTCGCGATGGGCCACATATTCAAATCGTGAGACGTACACCGGAAAACAAAACTCCGGGTCTATAAAACAATAATCAGGCCCATAGTAAGTTATGGATGTGAAACGACACAGAAATCTGCCAATGCATTAGATGTGTTTAAAAGAAAAATATTACGTAGGATACTGGGCCCAATGAGTGAAAACAACAACTGGAGAATTAGGTATAATAGAGAAATATACGAGCAATATAGCGAACCAACTCTAGCACAATACTAAACTGCAGAGATTACGGTGAACACGGCACGTGGTCCGCATGCATGAGAATAGAATCCCCAGAAAATTACTAAATGCAAAAATGCAGGGAAAAAGACCTGTTGGAAGACCTAAAAAGAGGTGGAAAGACGAAGTCGATGAGGATGTCAGGAACTGAAAGAAGGCCAAAGAGCTGTAGTGCCATTGGATGGACTATTATATGGCTTGCTCTGACGAATAATCGCTATTCGGTGTTTCCGATCGTCAGTCGTTATTTTAACCCGAACCAAAGGAGACAAATATATCCCCGAGCAACCTTCGGTAACTAGGTAAGCTATATGTACGAGAGTGGATTGATATAAAACTAGCCTTTGATAGAAAAAACAAGTTTTTTGGAATTAAATCGATTTATTTCTCAACATAGTCCCCTTTTAGCTCGATACACTTAGTAAGACGATGTTCCAATTTTTTTATACCATCCGAATAGTACTTTTGCTCGAGCTCTTCAAAATAGGCCGAAGTTTCAGCGACCATCATTTGTTGCGAAACGGCGTCCTCCGAGCCATTTTTTTAGGTTTGGAAACAGGAAAAAATCGCTGGCGGCAAGATCTGGAGAATACGGTGGGTGTTCAACCAATTCATAGCCCAATTCGTGTAATTTTGCCATGGCGACGGCCGATCGGTGAGCCGGTGCATTGTCTTGGTGAAAGAGCACTTTTTTACGTTCCAAACCGGGGCGTTTTCGACGCAATTCGGCATCGAATCGATCCAATAATGCTGCGTAGTACTCACCATTGATTGTTTTTCCTTTTTCCAAGTAGTCGATGTGGATGATACCCTTCGCATCCCAGAAAACAGTCATCATCACTTTGCCGGCCGAATGTGCACTCTTTGCCTTCTTCTGCGGCCCTTCGCCGCGTTTGCGCTATTGTTTCGACTGTTCTTTGGTTTCCGGTGTGTAATAATGCACCCAGGTTTCAGCAACGATGATAAATCGACGAAAAAAATCCTTTGGATCGCGCAGTATCATCGCCAAAAGCCTCTCCGAAGTGGTCGCACGTTTTTGAATTTGATCGATTGTCAGCAAACGCGGCACCCATCGCGCGGATTTCTTTTTCATGTCCAAATGGTGGTGAATGATGTTGTGTACGCGTTCGTAGGAAATGTTTAGGGCCTCTATTAACTCGCGGAGCTTAATTCGACGATTTGCCATAATTATGGACTTTGTTGATCAATCCGGCGTGATGACTTTATTTGGCCTCCCGGGACGCTCATCATCAAAAACACTCGTACGACCACGAACAAATTCAGCTTTCCAAAATTTTACTGTTGCTAACGAAGGTGCAACCTCACCATAAACTTCGTCCAGGTCGGCTTTGATTTGCACATTCGTTTTACCCTTTTTGTGGACTAACTTAATCACCGAACGATACTCGACTTTTTCCATTTCTCCGAAAACACAAAATTTGTTTGCTTTTGACGGCTGTAAAAACCAAACTAATTGTTTTAAAACTTAAAATTTTGACAGACGTCATGTCATGAATGGCAAATGTCAACACCGAAACCAATTCGGTATCAAGTAGCGCCATCTTTCAAAGGCTAGTTTAATATCAATCTATCCTCGTATGCATACCTTGTTCGACAAATACAAATTATCCTTAGTAGCTTGGCGAATATCGCATATACATTACATACGTATGTGCCCGGCGTAACAAATTGAGAAATAATATCTTTCAAAAATTACATATTTTACATTCTATTTGATCTTCTACACGATCTTTAGTATATTTCCCTTATCGATTATAATAAGCGGTTGATAAAGTGATTGATTATCTACTTTTATTTTTGTCAAATATTTATTAATCTTTTTTCTCTTGCCATTCTTTTTATTTTACTTTTTTTTCTTGAACCTGATTTGACAACATTGTAAAACCGCATCTTAAATTTGATTTCTATAGTTTCTCAAGTACTAACCTGCGTGTTCTAAGTAATTATATCTTTTACTTTTGGTCTAAAGATTGTTCCGTGTCGCATGGATCAAATTGTTTGTAAACTAGTTTTTTGAAAAACTGATGTTAGTATGATATTTACATGCCAATGCCAATGTTTTCTTTACAAAAATAGTAATAAATAAATCTATTCTTATTCGACCGCGTTATAATTCTATTATAATGAAACGCCTCGCCAATTATATTCCATTTAGCAAAGTTCATTCCCTTTTTGTTATACGTTTCTTAATTGACATTTCTTTCACGACGTTACAATAGGTAATCAAGCTAGATTATACTTTACATAGAAATTACGGAGCGTTGACCAGGTTTTTAAGAATGGATGTTTTAAGTCCTACTCATAATTTAGTTTTAAGAGCTGCGAATTGCAATTCGAGTAAAATTTCGGACACTGAAAATACACAACTACTAACAACACATCACCGGAGGAGACCAAAAATGAATACTAAATATTATAATGATTACAAACTAGAAAAACGAAGCTGATAAAAAAAATGAGCCGAGTAAAAGAATCTGTTGCAAGCAATATACCCATGAAAGACAGGGAAAATATCCCTAATAATAGCAATATGCCTAACTAGAAGTACAAGACTACAAATAGCCGGACACTCGCATGCCCTGCCAAAACTATTAAGCCAGAGATACACATGCCTGTTACTAGCACAATGGCATACCAGTACCTAGCAAGCTCCAGCTACTGTCCGTTAAGTAAGTATGTACGTTAACTGGCATGCTAGTTAATCGCAAAGAATTTGATTTTTCTTGCTAGTAGCATGCTGTGAGATACAAGGCGCATGCGTGGAGAGTGTCACAGGCATGTGTGAACGCGCGCTACCGCTACGGGCATGCCAGTAGCTAGCATAGAATTGTCAGATTTGTTCTGGCTAAATGTTTCTACATGAAACTAAAATGTTTCGTTGGGGTGATGAAAAAACCATCAAATTTATTGCTATATATAGATAATTGGAATGTCTTTTGAATTCTAAATCATCTCTATATAAAACTAAAATAGCCTGTGACAATGCTTACAGAAAAATTCAAGAGGAAGTGGGTGAAGGTATTACTATAAAGGAGATAAGAGACCAAAATAAAAAATTGCTCTAAGATTTTCTCGCCTACCAATCCAATTCCTCACCCAAATTTTACTCGTTTTTGAGTTCCGCTTCGGATTGATTAATAAATTTCTAACAATATCTGTGGTCATCAGCAATATTTGCTTGTTGAATTCATTCCGAATAACTTCCATGGACCTTCTTTTTTTGTTGGAAACTCAAAAACTTTTAATTAAAAACAAGTATTTTAGTTTCGGATGAAAACTACTCGATTGTTTACTAGCACTGGCATGTGTAAAAATCTACCCTGCTTGTATAGGCAAGCGAGGTACTGGCATGCCAATTACTAGCAAATGTGTTTTGTGCTTGCCAGTTACTGGCCTATGCCAGTATGAAAGTCAATAATTTTCATTAATTGTTTTCCTTTAAGTCTTTTTGGTTCAGTAATGTTCCCTTGTTTTCTTTAACTTAAAAATCTGTACATGGTCTTTCACTAACACCTGTCATAACGGAGCACACAGTATTAACCGTTGTTAAAGGTTGTTGATAAACAAGGGAGTCATGAACATTCAGCACAACAGTTTTTTCTCTCAGAGCAGCAAGAAATTGAAGCGATGATGCCATCATAACACATAGACTAAACTGCTAACTGATAACACGAATGGTATAAAATTCGTCACAACTTTCCCTTACTCGGTCTGCAGATAGGCAGGTGCCCTAAACATTATTTGCCAAATCGTCAAAGGCATTAATAAAGTATTATCCTTTATTAATAAAGTATTATACTTTATTAATGACTTTTTGTGCGGCAATGTTTTACGGCCTTGACTGTTAACCTCTACCTTAGCCTCTATTTAAAGATTTGCATTTGTAATAAGCTGCCAGTTGCAAATAAATAGACTCTAATCATAAACTTATTCTAATAAAATCCTATATTAAAGAATTTTAAAATAACAAAATTAAAAGTTACCCAAATAATAGAAAGAGAAAGTGACCTTGAAAAGTTAAATTCTTTTGATGAATCTTTGTACATTTGAATCCATTTCTAGATTAGTTACTACAAAGAAAACTTTGTTTTCTCTTTCTCTCTCTCTCCTTTTCTCTCATTCTTTCTCTCTCTCTCTCTCTCCTGTTTCCCTCTCAATTTTGCATTCTCGTATTATTTAAATTTTTTAAGATACCTCTCTATCTGAATTTCGGTCTGCCTAAAGATCTTTTGCCGACTGGGCCCTCCTCTCATGAGCCGTTCATCCTGAGCTCTCTGTACATATCCTGCCAACCTGGGCCTTTTGGCTGTTACCTCTTTGATTATACTTGGGTTGCCGTATATGCTTTCCAATTTGTACCAATTTGATATTGCCCAGTTGTGCTGCCAACTATAGGACCATATATTTTGCGTTCAAAACGCAAGATTTGAACGTAAGTTATAATTTTTATAAAGTTAAAATAACTGTAATATGTCTTTTTAGAAGGTAAATAACCTTTATCGGGGACCTGACGATGTGCAGAAAATCGTAGTGCTCAAAACCGACTGTTTAAATTACTACTAACTACTAACTGATTTTGAGTAAGACTTTTCTTGCTATTAACCAATTTGTAAATTATTAATATATTAATAGTTAAATATCTGGGAGATACTTGTATTGAATTAATAATGTAAAATTGTACAAAGTAATTAGGTAACGTCATTGCTGACGTCATAAACTGCTTTTAAATAAATTCTTATTAAATCAACACCAAATGTGTTGAATATCCCTGATATTAATAACTATATTTACATGACGTTATTTGTCTTTAAAAATGTTTTACAATTTTAGATGTATTAGTAGATGCTGTTTACCACATCTCATTTTATATATAATTGTAAATACCTCGCACTAATTGTCCAATTTATTTGCAGTGTCCGATGCTGAATATCGGCGAGTATGCGCGACATTCAAAAGGCTCACCAACGGTGGTCAGCTCCTGACTCGACATGCCTTCACTCAGAACGTACTAGGCGATGGAGTACCTCTAACCATAGCAGATTGGTTGTATACAGCTTGTGGAGGAACCACTCGAGGAATAGCACTTAGAGATCTTATTTGCGGATTAGTTTTACTTACCAAGGGCACGCAAGAGGAAAAAATCAAGTAAGTCACTATATAGGCCAGATTAAAATAGTTGTCTTAATCGAATCTATATCTTTCCGCACTTCATCCAGAAAAGGTAATTTGTGATTATCTTATTAACTTTAGTTTACAGTATGTAGGTAGAAATACATATTGAACATTATTAAGTTCCTATACAATATTTGTAAATCCATATTAGAGTGTAGGTTTTAGATGTCGGTGTTTTGTAATAGCACATTATTTATGGGGTTTATAGGCCTGAAATGTTTTTTTCCTGAGATTCGTCTGTAACTATGGCAGATATTATCAAAGGAGATGCGGCAGCGGATGTAGCAACCTCCTGTAGTGCACCATTTTCATAATCGTAACTGCAAAAAGATACGAACATGCATCGCTATAAGAATAAACATGTTTTTATGCAAGCTGCTGGAAAGTAACTAGTTGATACAGGGCCAGAAGAAAGTTATTCGAGTGATATATTCTTAATTTTGTTCTGAAGCTATTTTCTTGTGGAATTTTAAAGTAATTACTATTTAAATGTGAATAAGCTACAATTAAAGGTTAAAGTACGTTTATTGACGTTTCAATTTCCACTTCGGAAATCGTTCTCAAAATATTGTATTTTACTTCGTTTGGAGTACCAGAAACTGATTTCACTACGAATTTTGACCAGGATGAACGGCATGTGGAATGCAATTTTAGATTCCCTTGCCGAGTAATTTATCCAGCTGTTTGTTTCGCAAATTTTAGGACACGCAGTGGTAAAAATTTGAATTCGGTTTCGCTAGGTAGAAGTTTCTAGGTTTCGCTTGAGGAAGTCATGGCTGCGAAATATTCGAGACTGGACAAACATGACTGTAGACGAATTATTCCACGTTGCAAAAGACAGAGAAGCTTTAAAAAATGTGGTCGCCAACCTCCGTTAATGGGGACGCATAGGAAGAAGAAGAAGGTAGAAATCGTTTGATTTCTTTTTTTGTTTTTAGATGGCGTAGTTACGTCCGTATATAGTTATTTTAATAACTATTGTCTAGGACGGGAGAGATTTTTGTTTTGGTTCAGAGCAGTGACTATACCGTTCTGACGAGACCTAAGGAGGTCGAAATACGTATCAGCGGTTGTCGCTGCCCTGTATCAAAACAAAAATCTAATACCGTCATTATATTTTATATTAACTTTATATCGTTAGCGTGTGTGACATGACACTAATTTTTGGGAAGAAGGTTGTATGTGGTTAATTTAAGTGCTAGAGGACTAGACGGCACACTCTATGCGGTGGCCACAGCAGTATGAGTATAGATTGCTGTTCACAAGAGAACCTAGTAACTGGATTTTCGAAATTTGAGGCAGTTTCTGTTTATAGACCAGTCAACATATCGTTTGTATACATTCCATGTCCACATAGTGGTATGGAATGAAGGAAATTAGTGACGTAATGTAACTTACATGGTTCAATCACGCTTTGTACTGGTGGACCAGTTTGCGTATAGGGAGGAATATGTTTTGATGATCGCTAAGTAGTTGTTATGAATGAAATAGTGACTGCTGTTATATATTGGGAAGAATATGTTTTGATGATCGCTAAGTAATTGTCATGAATGAAATAGTGACTGCTGTTAGATATTGGGACCGAATTATAGAGTTGATAATTGTCTCTTTTTGGGAACAATGTTCAATGTTGGGAACAACAGACCGAGCAAAAATTATAAATGAGGATAGAATATTATAAAATAACAAGAATATTATGGCCACCATGCTAGCCAGATATAAATTGAATTTAAGATATTTCGTATGGAATTCAAGAGGGTTAATGTAATTTCAGCACCCAGCTTCAACATTAGACATTTGACTAATGAGTTGCAAGTAAACACTCAACTGATTACATTTAATATTATTATTATTTGTATAAATGTCTCTTAGGGTTAGATAAGTATGTAATTAATTACAATTTCAAAAAAATACAACCGATAGAAAAAACATAAAAAATTAATAATGTGTTTGGTCCCGAAGATGTTCGGCACTCATAAGTACATCTGGGCATACTTCTGATGAGATGATCGATTTCCTCTTGAGGTATCACCTTCCAGACTACTTGTACCTCGTGCCAAAGTGCCGCTATGGTTTGAGGAGGATGAGCCAAACCAAGTAATCTTAGTTCATAATGTCCCAGACGTGTTCAGTGGGTGAAAGATCGGTAGATATAGGGGACCAAGGCAAGAAATCGTCTTGATTGTAATCAAAATGAGCAAACGTAATTTTGTATGTATGTAGTTGCGCATTATCTTGTTGGAAAAGTGGGTTAGGGAGCGTCGTAGTTAGGCAGAACATGGCGTCTGATGAATACCGAAGGTGACCTGCTTCCAAAAGCATTAGTCTCCATACCATTATTCAAACAGTATGGTGCACATGCATTTCCATACAAAATGGAGAAACCCGTCGTTTATCATGTCGCCTTCTCACCCTTGCACGACCATTATGCATGCCCAAATATCACTAAAGTCAATGGTATTCCATTTGAGGACCCAGTTCAGCAGTTATCTGCACCTAGTCAATCGGTCACTGAGGCGAGACAAACTGAGGATGGTATGAAGTAAGTCCAAAATGCTATAAGTTTGCATTGTAATAGGTTTTCTACGCTTTACAAATGGTCTGCACTTGACCATTTGAGCGTGAAGCGGTCCCGTAAGGACAAAAGCCTAATGTGGCGATCTTGATGTGGGACCGTTCTTCTAATAAGTCCTGTACCTCTAGCCATGTGTGTACGACCTTCCTGATTTCATCATCATTTCATGATCCGACAACAAATCACTACCGTATTGTTACTTATGTGTAATGGCTATTTCTCTAAAGGACAAATAGGTCTCACGCAAGCCCACTATTCGCCCCGTATCAAACTCACTAAGCTGTTAAAATTTTGCTCGGTTTCTCACTGTAGGCACAATGAACATATAAAAGCAGCCATTCACAACGTATTGTACGATAATCAAAACACAATTATCACTTACTTACTTTTTTGTAACAACAGACGATATCACAAAAAACAGTTAGTCGATATAGCTGAAAACTAATTGTTTTTTGGTAAGGTTCTGTAACTACTGTCTTGTGGCATGTCTGATTTAAATATTATGTTTATATGGGATTAAGCCACAATTATTGGTTATAATGAAAATCACATTTTTATCTAACTAATGTTTGACGTTTCGAATTCCACCCCGGAAATCGTTTTCAAAAAAGATTATTGTACAAAGTCTGGGAAATATATAACCCAAGTGTTTGTAATTGGTTTTTTGTCATTTCAAAATTAACATGCTCGACCTCGATCTTTTAGGCAAACAGTATGTAATGGCTGAACAAAATTTGAGGGTGGTGTTTTTACCCTAGGGCAGGAATATCAAATTCTGACTGTTTTGTGTATTTTGTGTTATGTTTGGGTAAAAAACTGTATAGTAATAAATTGTGATTGAGTAACGTAAATTGAGCAAAAAAAATTGTGTTATTGTGTGTATTGTGTGTTGCATATGTGTTGTGTGTAAGATTGTAGACGATGTTTTTCGACCTCCTGTTACTCCGCTATTGTTGGTATGTTCTTGTTGTTGACTTCTTTTTTTAGTATTGGCAACATTCTGCTGATGGGTTTGCTCCACATTTTTCTTCGTTGACTACTATTTGATTTCTACTCAATGATTCCTTTGTTGATTCGTACTCAACGAAGAAAAATGTGTAGCAAACCCATCAGCATAATGTAGCAGGCTTTGGTTGCCAATACTAAAAGAAAAAATCAACAACTAGAACATACCAACAATAGCGGTACTCCGTAGGAGGTCGAAAAACAACGTCTAAAATCTTATACAACACATATGCAACACACAATATACATTTAACAAAAATCAATTTTTGCTCAATTAACGTCAAACATTCTTCTTATTTTGTGGTCTTGTAACGAAGGTTGACGATCACTTCTTTAAACGGTTCCCTATCTTATGCAACGTGAAATATATGTTCAACACTGATGTTAGTCCAATCTCTGATAGCCAAGATTTCTTCTTTCTTCCCAAGCGTTTTCTTCCATCTAGTCTTCCTTGTATGATGACGTCTAAAAGAGAATATTTATCGTTTCGAAATATGTGGCCCAGATACGATGGTTTTCTTATTTTAATTGTGTTTCTCAATATGCCTCAACACATCTTCGTTTGAGACTTTTACAGTCCAAGGAATTTTTAGAATACGCCTACATGTATAGCCAAATTTCGAATGCCTCTAATTTTTTTACCGATTGACTTGTATTGTATTGACTTGTATTTTATAAATCCTTTTCGAGCTATTTCAATTCTGACCTTTATCTCTTCATCATGAACTATGAGTTTATAATTGCTCTGAGGTGTTTATACTTGTCGACCCTCTCTAACGGTTTACCCTACAATATCAGATGTATGTTGTCAACAGGGGTTTTCGAGATCACCATGTATTTGGATTTATATATATATATATATATATATATATATATATATATATATATATATATATATATATATATATATATATATACATTGTTAGTCCATCTTTTTGCTTTCTCTGTTAATGATTTCTATAAGAATTTGTAAATCTTCTCCCATGATTGCGTTATAGTCTGCAAATATTATGTTATTAATGATGTTCCCTCCAATCCTTACACCTTCAGTTCTTTCCTCCTGAAATATGAGTTGGGAGTATACATTGAATAATTGTGGCGACAACACACATCCCTGTTTGACTCCTCTTTGAATTTCTACTTGGTTTGTCTCACTTTATTCCACCTGCACTACCGCTGTTTGATTGTAGTATAGATTAACATTAGTTAAAGCGTTAAAACATTAGTTAAAAACTGTGATTTTCTGTACAACCAATAATAAATTGTGGCTTAATTCCATATAAACATAATATTTTATTGTTTGTTGTCCTAACTTAACCCTCATCCGGACACTTATTTTTTCTGACGTAGTAGGACAGAGTGGTACAGGGTAACAATATTATGGTATTTCATGTTATAATTATTAAAATATGAGACAATTCATTTGAATTTTTATTTTTAGCTAATAAAGTAATAATTAGTGAGTGCTCGGTCCATAAAACATAAAAAACAACGCAAATCTTAATCTATAATTCTAAAGTATCTACAATGATATGACATTTTATTACTTTCTTAGGCAACTAATACACTCATGTTTTACACTGCTGTAGTCGTTGCAAACGTTCTTGCTGCAACTATTACAAGTTTTTCTTCTGTTCTTGATTTTTTTTAATGGACATAAGTAATATCTTCTTTTCTGTATTGATTGAGGTGTGGCACTTGTGGCAGTTGCTTCTCCTGCAAAGTTCGCCATAAGGAATCTAGTTGATTTAGACAGTCCTACGTTAGATCTGCGGATAATATAGGGCTTTATAAGTTATTCTGCTGTTTCAATTATGAATAGACATCTTTTTTCGTGTCTTTTTATGTTCCAGTTTGGATGCGGATTGATCCAAATAACATAAGATGCTAAACAGCATACATCTAACATATTCATAAAATATGCCAAAATCCAACGGTTTGTTTTACGTTTGCACATATATTGACCCACTACTCCACCTTTGGTTTTATTATAGTCGAGAATTATAATCTCTGGGTTATGGTTTATCTCCTCTCTAATATTATTCGAGTAATGCATTGTTGACAACACTATAACAGTTTTCATAGGCTTAAGCACGTATGATACCAATGTTGCCTATTTTGTAAAACCAAATGTACAAGACAATGGCTCCTTGTTCTTACATGGTTGAAAATCAGGAGGAATAAACTTTTTATGTTTTCTAACTGTGCTAGCAATTGTTAAACCATTAGATAGCATATTATAAGCAATATCTAAGTCCGTAAAATAGTTCTCACATGTTACGTTTCTGTTGGTTTTACGTCCCAAACCAGTAGCTACTTGATTACCTTCTTTGCCGAGATATGGAATCGCATTTAGAGGATAAAAAGTTTCTGAGTCACATGCCCACCATATTTTCATTCAATACTTGTCGGGTTTTGAGGGAATATATTGTTTAAACAGACATCTTCCACGATAAGGAATCAACTGCTCGTCGATTGTTATATTTCGTCCTCGCAAATAATGATTTTTCAAATTTCCTAGTACTTGATCCCATATATCCCGTATAGCAGCTAGTTTATCTTTTTTACGTCTTTTGGATCTTGTCGTTGTGTTGTCGAAACGAATAAAATGCAAAAGCTCTTTGGACCGATTTATACCCATAGTGGCTCTAAAAATCTGTGGTCCATAAATTGAATTCCACAAAGCTTCATAACTTGCACAATTTGATTTCAGATGCCCGGCGCGCGGCGGTAAACAGGAGACCAACGAAAGCATACATTTCAATTCTATCGTAGGGCTTACATGGTTTATTTTGCAATACAGGATGAGCCTCTAGATTGGTGTAAGGGACAATGTCATCCACAAAATTTTCAGTCAAATATAAGCGAAATGTGTCTAGTGGGTCTTCAATGCGTGTTCCATGTGGAAGTTGAACTTTGTGTAGTGGTTCTTTTAATAAATTATTTCGTCCAGTCGGAAAAGGTTGTAATCACCACTCAGTTTTATCTTTAGCAACACTTATTTCTGGTTGACTGTTTCTGATGTGTTGTTCAAGAGCTGAAATTTTATCATGAAGTATACTAGTCTCAATCTACTTTTATTTTATTCTTACTTATGAATTACTATTAGTCAAACTAGTCCTAGCTTGTTTAGTACTTCACGTGACCGACAGTCAATAAATATTGATGACCAGTGTCGTAACCGCATCGAATAGCAAATTGTGTCCGACGGACACGCACTGTCCGGTTACGTCAGTAAAAATAATTTTATTTTTTTATATTTTATTTTGATTAGCTTAAAATATTTAGTTGTTGTCTCCAATAAGTTTACTTTAAAGCCAACAAAGTCCTAATTTTTGAGGTAATAATATACTGCGATTTTTGAAATATACAGTAACGTATCTATAAGTGTGTTCGATGGACACACCTTTTCCGGATAAGGGTTAAACATATTGCTAGATATTAGTTATAATAAATTTATTATTAGTGGGTGTTCTTATTTGTATGTCCTTACTTAGTACATGCACCAAACATCCAATTGACTATTTAATAATTTAAAATTTTCTTACATTAATTTTATTTAAATTTGTCTAAATATCTAAAAGTCTAAATATTTGATCGTGAAAAATTTTTTGTTGATTAAACAATTGTGCATACTTTCTCAACAAGTTTCTAGCTATTCGTTCGAACATTAATTGCTTCCTTTTTCAAGGTTGTAAAAAATACAATATCAATGTTATTACTTTTAATGGACATCATGATTAATGTATCTTAATATAAAGACAATAATATTATACGTTATAATATACTTAAAGGATTTTTAATTACGTATGTTCCTATAAATATCAAATAGTTTTAAAAAAATCTATAACCTTTCAGGCTATACCTAATTTCTATTCGGTAACATATTGGCTTTTGTCAACTGTTCAAAACAATGCATAGACCAATTAAGTTTTCCCAAAGTTGAAATGTGCAGTATGAGTTAATACAAAAAAGACTCTCATCTAGGGATTCATAAGCTTTTTAGTGGAAATATGTTTAAATTCACAATCAAAACGCCATACTCATTATTTTGCTCATAACTTAAAAACCTGTTTATTTAGATATTTGACGTCAACAGACGACTTTTTCAGAAAAAAAGATAAACAAAATGAGATATGCTAAGTTAAACTCGGATAATAAATAAAAGAGTTACTGCAAAATGAACAACAAAATCGCTGTTTTTGAATATTGTTAATAACTTTTTTATTAATTATTAAAATTTGTCTAAATGTACCTGAACTTAAGGGTCTTATCGTATTTGAATTGTGTACAAAAGATAGGATAGTTGAACAGTTTTTTGAAACAAAGTAGAAGGTAAGACACTTAAGGGCACTTGAAATTTGACTTCCGCGACTTGAACCGTACCATCGCCTCTGATAGTGTTCAGTTCGTCTCAGATGTTGTTCAGAGCATCTCTATTTAGGTATATTTAAATTTATATTTATATTTTAAAGCGTTTGAAATCATCTGCAACAATGAACGCATGTGTATTTTAATTTATGAATTAAGTCATTAATAAACACATAAAACACAAACTGAAGTTGAATTTGTTTATAAGATTTTTTTAAAAATTAGCTCAATTCTAAGGCCAGTCCAGATAATTTGACGTTAGATTATTAATAACCCATGGAATTTTTTTTAAATTACATTTATGTACACAAAATGATTAATAATAAATAGTACTTTTTAAGCTTATAAACATGTACAGTAACTTCGTAGAATTTAGTTCAAATTAAATCGCAAGAAGTATTCGGCAAGCTAGTTAAAAACACAACTTTTAGAAAAAAAAGAGGTCCTAGAAACTTTAGGAGCCAAGATAACCCGTTTTTTTTTAATCAGTGTTACATTAATTAATAACATTAAGGGCTGCAATTAACCAATCTTTTATGAGAAAAGTCAAAGTTTTTAACAAAACTTTTAGCAAACAAAAGTATTGAAAATTGTTTAAACAAGAGTGTTGTAAACAAAGAGTACTTTTTGTTCCGACTAGAGTAAAAGGAGTGGGGCTTGTCGAATGAAGTTCCAGCCGCGCTCTTAAAAAAAATCCAACAGTTTCAAGGTAGAGCGCTTGGAAAAAAATGACATTAAACTGAGGTAAAACTTTAAAATATTAATATTTTGATTGCAAAATTTTCCAAAGCAAAGCAGCCAATAACTACGGGATGTACAAACCTTTTCTCAATACGCTTTTTATTGTTATTTTTTTATTTTATTTGTTTAAAATATAATTATATTAACAAATATTATTTAAAAACAGTATTAAATTGCAATTTATAAACAATTTTTGCTAATACTCTTATTAAATTTGAACAAATCAGTTTTTTAGTATTAAGAATTTAGTTTTAAGTATTAAGAGTTTAGTTTAGAGTTTAGTTTTTATTAAAAAATAATTTTTAGAACAGAAAATCGTATATATAGTATTATATAATAAGAAATTATAAATTCTTAAATATCTTATATGTGGTTTCGACACCGTATATGTATATATAGCGGTCGCGGAACTCTAATCGCGGTCTTAAATTTGTACAAATTAGTTTTATAGTATTAAAAAAATATTTTTAGAACAAAAAATCGTGTAAACAAAAAGAGAAATCAAACGATTTCTACCTGGCGAAACCGAATTCAAATTTTTACCACTGTGCTTCCTAAAACTTGCGAAGCAAACAACTTGATAAATTACTCGGCAAGGGAATCTAAAATTGCATTCCACATGCCGTTCATTATGGTCACAATTCGTAGTAAATTCAGTTTCTGGTACTCCAACCGAAGTAAAGTAATAAAACATAATGACGGTATTAGATTTTTGTTTTAAGCGGCTGTCGCTGCCCTGTATCAAAACAAAAATCTAATACCGTCATTATGTTTTATTACTTTACTTCGGTTGGAGTACCAGAAACTGAATTCACTACGAATTTTGACCATGATGAAGGGCATGTGGAATGCAATTTTAGATTCCATTGCCGAGTAATTTAACAAGCTGTTTGCTTCGCAAGTTTTAGGAAGCACAGTCGTAAAAACTTGAATTCGGTTTCGCCAGGTAGAAATCGTTTGATTTCTCTTTTTGTTTTTAGATGGCGTAGTTACGTCCGTATATAGTTATTTTGATAACTATTGTCTAGGACGGGAAAGATTTTTGTTTTGGTTCAGAGTAGTGGCTATACCGCTCTGAGGAGACCTAAAGAGGTCGAAATACGTATAAGCGGCTGTCGCTGCCCTGTATCAAAACAAAAATCTAATACCGTTATTAGGTTTTATTACTTTACTTTGGTTGTAGTACCAGAAACTGAATTCACTACGAATTTTGACCATGATGAACGGCATGTGGAATGCAATTTTAGATTCCCTTGCCGAGTAATTTATCAAGCTGTTTGCTTCGCAAGTTTTAGGAAGCACAGTGGTAAAAATTTGAATTCGGTTTCGCCAGGTAGAAATCGTTTGATTTATCTTTTTGTTTTTAGATGGCGTAGTTACGTCCGTATATAGTTATTTTGATAACTATTGTCTAGGACGAGAAAGATTTTTGTTTTGGTTCAGAGTAGTGCCTATACCGCTCTGAGGAGACCTAAAGAGGTCGAAATACGTATAAGCGGCTGTTGCTGCCTTGTATCAAAACAAAAATCTACTACCGTCATTATGTTTTAAAAAATCGTGTATTTATATACTTAATATTATATTATAAGAAATTATAAGTTCTTAAAGTTTAAATTTATAATCTTACTTGAAATAATCCTCTTGTAAGAAAAAATTTTTTTTACCGTAACAAGTTTTTTAGGTTAATTGGCTCATTCCAACAAAAAATGTTGTTAGTAACTTTCATCTTCAATGCATCGTTTTCCAGTTATAACACTTAAAGGTCTTATAAACCGCGAAAATGGCCATTTTCTAAACCTAAAACTCTATTTTATAAAATCCCGAAAAGTTTTTAGTAATAACTTTATAGCAATTCATTGTTTTTTAATTGTTAATTTCGTGCCGGGCAGTAAATTAACAATCCTGCCGCGACCTCTATATATACATATACGGTGTCGAAATCACATTAAGAGATTTAAGAAGTTGATTTCTTATTATATAATTCTATATATACAATTTTCTGTTCTAAAAATTATTTTTTAATAGTAAAAAACTAAATACTCTAAAATAAACTCTTAATACTTAAAACTAAATTCTTAATACTAACAAACTGATTTGTTAAAATTTAATAAGAATAGTAGGAAAAATTGTTTATAAATAACTATTTAATACTGTTTATAAACAATATTTATTTAATATAACTATATTTTAAATAAATAAATAAAAAAATAAAAATTAAAAGCAACTTAGAAAAGGTTTATACATCCCGTAGTTATTAGCTGCTTTGTTATGGATAATTTTGCTAAAATAACCTAATAACAACTTAGTTTCTCAATTCGCGCAATAAAAATAATGTTTTTTGGAAACGATTTCCGGATTGGAAATCGAAACGTCAAACATTAGTTAATTAAAAATGTAATTTTGATTACAACTAATAACTTGACTTAAACACATATAACCATAATGTTTATATGTGTAATATAATTACACTAAGGCTCATTACATCTAACAAGTTCATTAAAATTAATAAAAAATAAATTAAGTAAATATTCATATAAATGTTAGTAATAAACTAAATGTGTATATCCTACTAAGTAGGACTGCGCACTAGACTAAACAGTAATAACAAAGTATAACAGTAAGGTATATATTGCATTTAAAATGATTGAATGTGTCCCTTAGAGAGAGTGAAAGCTGTTGATATAATAATAGTAATAACAAGATAGTCAAGATAGATAAGACAGATAAAAAGATAATAGCTATTCGCAAACAAATTATTAATACTAATTTTAATATTTTAATCCTATTGAAATAACACCATGCTAATAGATTTAGTAATTAAATAGGCTCACTAACTCATACCTATACGCCCATGCCTCCCTACAATAACCTGCTAACTCAGCCTTTCCCTGTCTCATCATAGTAACTACCTACTTCCACTCTACTAAGTTCACGTCTCCCCAACCATTTTAACCTAATATGTCTCAAAACTGAACATTTTCCCAAAAAATGTATCACATCTTCCCTTTCCTTCGTGTTACACATTGAGCAAAACCTTCTTTCATCATTTCTGCCAGGTCGATCATTCAAATATAGAACTCCACATCTTAATTTAAAGAGCCATCGAATGTCCCCAAAATTTTCCATTTCCAGTAGATAATGCATGTTTACTCCTTCTCGCAGTTCTTGGTAGTGTCCACAAAAATTTGATTCGAGTGCCCTATTCTCAGCCTGACGCTGTATCTCCTCCTTTTTTTCTATCGTATTCTCAATCATACTAGGCCAGCTTTCTCTCCATTCCCATTCACACCTTACCTCAATTCCAAATTTTTAATTTATATTTAAATGGGAATAAGCCACAATTAAAGGTTAAAATACGTTTATTGACGTTTCAATTTCCACTTCCGAAGTGGCTTATTCCCATTTAAATATAAATTAATTTAAAATGCCACAAGAAAATAGCTTCAGAACAATATTAAGAAATCCAAATTTTTTTCCCATACTCATCCAATCTTTCCACCAGCCACACCTTGCTCTTATCATTTCTTTCAAAAGAAATTTTGGCAACCTATCACTCGAATATCCTAGTATTTTTTTAACATATTTTTGATGAAAGTGGACCTGGTAAAAGAAAACAACATTCTTGGCTAAGACATGTAAGGTACTGGTGTGGAATATCAGACAGGGATGCCGGCACGATTAGATACTTCGAGAATTCTTCTCGTCTCGAATACGAGACGAGATCGAAATAAGACTTTTGTATAAAGTTTAAAGACGAGACAAGACGTTAATAAGATTCATAAGTTACAATGCAATTACTCTAACAATTTAAGATGAAGGTTTGAACAGATTTAAAATTTTCAACTTTTAAATAATAAATTTAATATTGTCTTCCGTATTACGAGAATATTAAATAATATTAATAATAATCATTAATTATGAAATACGTAATAACGGCTAATGAAAAATATGCGATCTCAGCATACATAGTTCTGTAATACAATATATTAATTATATCAGTAAAAAATCAGCTATTTATACTGTGACAATAAATTTTCACATCACCCATGAGGTATACTAAAGTGGTTTCTTCAGTAGGCATATTCTACTGATTATTAGCGAAAATGAGGAAATATATTTATGTAATAAAATGCTAGAAAGCAGCATGTACAGGTGTCACTCACAAAAGTTAAAATTCAAGTTCGAGTTTGTCTGTACATAGTATACTTTCGATAAAAGCTCTTACTGCGTCATATGTTCATCGTCATATCAAAATCTTATTGCAAAAAATTCGAAACCGTTTATTCAGAGGCAATTCGTAAAATAATGTTCTATCGTAGCGGTAGAATGGTTTGAAAATTTGGTGACACTTAAGGTCGCGGCATATTATCGTGCACGTATAGTTTCCGGCACATAGCGTTTCCACCCCAGCGATTGGGCTGCGCGTTAACATTTTCATACATAGAACGTTTCAGTTTGGTTCGGTGAAGATATGACCTCTCTTTTCTCGACAAAAATTATGTGCAATTGCTCTTCTACTTAACGATGAAGAATGAAAAACTGTGTTAAAAAGAAGGTTTGAAGTACATCCAATGATAAGAGAAAGGAAGAAGGAATGTGAATACTGGACTTTATACAGAGAATTAATTGATGACGATGAAAAATATTATGGATATTTTAGAATCAATAGGATTCAGTTTAAATATGTTTTAAATTTAATTTCACCTTCAGTTACAAAACAAAATACTACATTTAACGAAGCCATACATATCAAACCAAAAAGTATTTTTAAAAAGAAAAGGTATCACTTCCGTACAAAAGTCCTAATTGTTTATCACTTCCGTGATTAATTGTCACAAAACAATAAAAACACATGCATAAATGACAAAATAGCCTCGAAAATTATTTTTTTAAATACTCTGTATCAAAATCAAACAAACACCTAAATAAACAACGGGGGGGGGGAACGACGGACATCTAATTCACATTATCCTTACCAACCGGTTACGACTGGTTACGTAGCCGTCGGCATCAGTAAAATATTGTTTTCAAATATACTGAATGAACGGAAACGTTAAGTGTCTGAAACGCTATGTTCCGGACAGTGTGCGTTGTTTATATTTAAAACCATTTAAATTATATTTTTTCGGAAACTAAACGCTATGTGCTGGAAACGCAACGTGCACGATAATATGCCACGACCTTTACAGCTGCTTCTGAGACCGCACGATCGTTGGCTCTGGCTTGGTCGCTGAGCGTTTAGCGGGGTAGGACAGCGATAGGCGTTGCCGCTGAAATCGAGCTGAATGTGCATGACCCTTGACACCCTGTATATTTTTTAATTAAATCGTAATGAAATAATTGTTTTTCCGTAAGACGAGATTTTCTGAAATCTCGTCTTACTGCATCCATTAACCAGACGCCGTTAATATATTTGTTTATATATATGCAAATAATCTGGATAGGAAGGCTACTTCGATGGATTAGTTAGTTTGGATAGAAATACTTTAAGCGTTTGGCATTTACCAATTTTCCGCGATTTTATTCGAAATTTTAAGCCACCTTTTACTAGCTTTAAACAATTTTTCCATGGAAGTATTTGGAAATGTTTAGTTTACATTACAATGACGTGTTCTTTTGATTGTTTGATGAAAATGAATCAGTTCCTCTTTGTTTGGATGACATAGTTAAATTCTATCAATCAAGCCTTCGTTGATATTATTGAATAATAAATCGAACATTCTGTGTACTCCAAAAAACAAATCCTGTAGTTATAACTTTCCGTAAAAATTTTCGGATTTTTATTTCGCATAAAAATATTGAAACAAATACATATTCGTAGCGAGGAAAAGATATCGTCTATTATAAATATTTACAAAAGTAATTTACCATTAGTGAGTATTAAATAAATTTAAATATGTATATATGAAATTTTATTGATATTAAAATAATGTTTTTCTTTTGCTCCTAGTTTTCTTTACACAATAATTTTCTTCCTGTCCAGTTCTCACTTTCATTTGTCTTTCGGTAATATCTTTTTTTATTGTTCCAACGTGGATTTATTTCCTGATAGTATACACGCCGACGTACCTCCTACCTCAGTGTGTATACTATCACAAGTACTCCTGTTTCCGATTGTTTAAATTATGCTTTTTTCAAAACCTATTTAATTTATCTTGGTTTTTTTTTCACCAAATTGTTATCCTCTTTTTCTGGGCACATTATACGGAACAAGAGACATATCCTTGTGAAAACTACTTCAGGATGGGAGTCTTCTACATATTCAATGGTATGAAATTGATTTATACTTAGTTTTTGTATCATAATAGATTTATAGGTACTTAGGTTTTGGATCATATTGGAATAATGGATTTATATTTAGGTTTTTGGGTCATAAGATAAAAAACCAAGATGGTCACATGTTATTTAATTGTGAGAATTACAAATATTCATTTTCTTATTTTCTTATTCATTTTTGGTATGTTAAAATTGTTATATACATTTATACCTTACGCATTTTTATACTTAGTATAAGATTACTGAAATAATAACAATGAACGTATGCTTCTATCAATTTTTTTACAGCCTGTTCCAGCACAACGCCTCCTATTACATGAAGCAACATAGTGATGCAGACCATCGTAATGTATGATTCTAAGAAGTGTATTAGAGACTAATGTTCTTGCTGAACCTAGTAATTTGGAAGCCCTCCCATACCATGCTAAATATGTTCGAACTATTTCTCTTCTAAAATTCAAATTTGATATTTTTTCATGGGTCTTTCTATAGTTCGAAGGTTCGATTTCATGTCTTTAGATCCAATAAAAATGTCGTTGGTGATGAGAATCGAACTCTTGCTCTCTGGCTTAGAAAGACGATATACTAGCCGCTGAGCTACGGCCGCCATATTTGCCATGGTATAGTTGAACTGAAAAATATAGTAGAATTGTAGGTTTGTGTAGTTCTGCGCTAAGATATAGTGCGGCGGCTGGTTGTTCTAGTAATTAAATATGTAATTAAAAATATTTATTTTTTACTCATAGCAACTTTTAAAGCTGGACATATGTGCTAAAATTAATTTTGACCATTTTTTATTTACATTTCATCGACTCTACTATTTTTATAAGATCATGTCGAACAAAATGTTCTATCCTGAATACAACACTCTATACTTCATTAAGGACCTGCTTCCAAACTAAAACGCTTGTCTTCCTAAAACGGCATCCGGTCGATTGTAAACAACAAGGGATCAAATGTTGCCGCCTTTAAAGCGTTCTACAATATATGTTACCGCGACTATAACTAGATCTTGCATAAATTTATGTTGATAAAATTTTTCTCAAAACTTTCGTGATTACTTTTACGGAACTTTTACTTCAAATATGATTAAGAGAAGGATTCACACTCTATCAATAATTATAATTGTCTTTGTAATATATTATAGAGGGTGTACCTTGGACTGTGGCCTGTTTGATCTATCGATATGTCTCTTTATTGGTGTGCTGGGCACTCTTTATAGTCTACTTAAATTGTTTTAATAATTTGTCATTGACCATTATCGTTTTATTTTTAGATTCTTATGGACTCTCTACTGTAACGATTCCGCCACTCATCTCACAAGGAGCGAATTTAAGACTGCATTACAAATAGAAGGAGGCCTACCTCCGGACAGTAAATCGAGTAACGCATCTGGGGACCGTACTGTCATATCGCTTTTCAGTAATCAAGATAAAGTTAGCTTCGAAGACTTCAGGGCGTGGATCACATATAAAAAGGAGTCTACGATACTATCAAAATGGTAAGTTAATAATACTTAAAGTAAGTTACAGGTAAACTACATTCATTTTACATATTCCCAATTGTCAACAAACGCACATAAAAGCCAAAAAGGGTCGTACTGAGGTGTATCATATGATTTTTAAAAATATTAACTTTTGAAACTATTAGTGTAAGAATTTCTTGAAATTTAATCATTCTGGGCAAAATTTAATGTTCTATTGAAGAAAAATGTGCTAAACTAAAATATTCATTAACTGATACATAACAAAGTGAACATTTTGAATAAAGTAGCATTGTGATAAGTTCATCAAAGCATAAAAACATACCATTTAAATTACTCAGAGTCTGAGGAGCTACATGTGCTGCTGTCTTCGTCTGGATTTATTATTATGGGTTCGATATGGTTCTCTATTATATTGCCCAACTTCCACATTTTGGACTCGACTTTTTGTTGAACGTGTTGCACACATTTCTGCCACGTAGTTGGACTAATATTATTTATTGCATCATAAAAAATATTTTTCATATCTGCAAATTTAAAAGTAGTGTTTTTGGCTACTACATACTTTTTTGTTTCTGTCCAGATGAGCTCAATCGGATTAAGCTTACAATGGTATGGGAGCAGCCTTAACACTACTTTGTTTTGGCTTTTTGCCATCTCATCAATGATATATTTATTATATTGTCCCTTTATGTTCCTTAACGATATCCAGCAGTTGCACTTTTAATATGGAGTCCTCAAACCCTATATTTTTGAAGTTATACTTCCGTATGCGCGCTCCACGTTGGAAATTTGTACGGGAGTGAATCGGTGAAATCATTACATATGTAAGATAATGAGTAAGATAAAGACACAATATATATTTTCTCTCTTCTTCTCTCGAGAATAAAAATGTTCCTTTTGTATATATATTTAATATTATATATATTCTATATATAATATTATATATATATATATATATATATATATATATATATATATATATATATATATATAATATAATATTTATTAATATTATTATTTATGTGATATGTTTTGTATTATTTATTAAATGTTCATAATTATTATTTTAGTCTTTTGTATTTCAAAATAATAGTCTCAATAAATCACTGTATGACCTAGAACTGTCAATTTTGAAATGCGTTTGTGTCATGTCTAATTGGCAAATATTTTACGTGTTTGGTTCATACGCGGTGGATGTGAGTTCGAATCACAATATGAATTTCCTTTTTTATTTTTGAAATATTTAAAAAACCCCACGTTAATTTTATTAAATATATGTAATATACGCAAAAATGCTAAATTTTAAAATAAAATGAAAATTTACAACATAATCTGAGTTGTTGGTTTTTGAAGTTATATTTCTATACGCGCGTTCGACTTTGGAAATTTGCACGGGAGTGAATTGGAAATTTGCACAGGAGTAACAAGCCTCGTTAGTCATGTTAAATTATAAATTAAAACTTACAAATATCTCAAGAAAGTTCAAATGTGTCAACAAACAACAATTAAATATTGTATTTGTCAATGTCAGATAAATTGACAGTTTATCACAAGTATCACCGAACAACATTTTTTTATTAATATTTTTATCATGGTAATTAAACATATGCGTAAGTAAGTTACGTATATTGTCATTTTTAAATACTTATGAATATTACATTTTAATTTTTATTTTATTATTATATTGAATTATGTTAATGTGTATTTTATTGTATTTTTATATTAATAACAAAATTAACAATAAATTTTACTGCAGAGTATGTGTAAAAAAAACATTTTTGCATTCAAGTCCTTCTATACATATATGAAAAGAAAAATATATATTTTCATTAAAATATTGATTCAATCCTTCATTTACTTACTATACTCCTATTACAGGTCACATGTTTATATACAGCAAACGATGCACCATATACCTATATACCTAATTCTTTTTCACTTTCTGCTCTCTCTTACCTGTAGCATTACATATGTAATGATTGTGCAGATTGACTTCCATATAAATTTGTTACGACGAACGCGTGTATAGAAGTATAACTTCTACCGGCAGTCCCACTGGACTGCCACACCCGTTTTTTTCTTATTTCAGCTACGCTTGGATGTCAGCTTTTCTAGAAGCAGTAGTTGGAATTTTTTTCAATTTTTCGCTTCTAATCGGGGCAGTATATTTTTGAACCAATTTTCGAAAGATTTCCCGTTCATCTCTTCATGGTAGTCCCCACTTTTTTTTATTCAAACACCCACAGCCCTTCTGGAACAAACCCATTTTCACTGCCAATGTGACAGATTATTTATTAGTCTTTTTCGTTTTCCTGCAATTTTAAAAATTACTTGAAGTGAAAAAGCACATAAACATTTACCTGCAGGATTTTTTAACCCCGTAGAAAGTCCACCCAAAAACGCTTGTTTATAAGATGTTACCGAATTGTCGACCCATACTTTAGATTTGGCGTGACCAGCGTTTAGCCAAGTCTCGTCTAAGTAGTAAATTTTGCGGTTTTCAACAAAAAAACAAGGTTTTTAGACGGTTTTTGCAAATAACTCAAAGTATTTTATCGAATAAATATTCTTAGCAAAAATATAGCTTATAAAATAGCAAAAAAAAATGGTGTACGTAAAAAGCCAGAAGCACATTTGTAGCTAATGAAAAGTAGGTTCTTATTCGTCAAATTCCAAATCGAATATTTCAACGTGAAAGAATAAAAAAAACAAGCACTTTACTTTCCCCGACAGCGAGTTTTCCCCGAAAAGTGCCTCATTTTTTTGATATTTTTCGTTGAAATATTCGATTTGAAATTTGAATTACTTTTCATTAGCTACAACTCTGCTTTTACTGAGTCTACAGACTTCATATAGGTATAAGTACATCAGTTTTTTTAACTTTTTTATAAGCTATATTTTTGCTAAGAATATGTTTTTCGATAAAATACTTACTTTTTGAGCTATTTGCGGAAAATGATCTAAAAACGTCGTTTTTTTATTGAAACATAATCATATTCACTCGCAAATAACTCGATAGGTATTGACTTTGTGCAAAAACTGTATAAAATAAAAGTTGCTTAGAATTAATCAGTTTATTCAATTCTGGACTTATTTTGAGCGCATGTTTTTTCACACCCGAGAAGGGATGAAACTCACCCCATGGCAAAAGCACACATCGGCACATCACTTTTTTTTTTCTTTGCCGTTAGCTATGTATGTGCCAAATTTTATGTCAATCCAAGCGGTTCTTTAATATTTACAGCAAAAACCGTGAATAAATGGACTAAAAAGGAAATATAACTTTTCGAAACATCAATAAATTAAAATATTGGTTTCTCTTACCTTTATTAAAGTGATTACCGCAAGCTATTTTTACTTTTGATTAACAAATACTTTGTTTTTGGGTACTAAAAGTTCACTACACGCTATAAAACTTAATACTAAACACTTAACTCTAAAAAATAACACGACCAGTAAATAACTTAACAATAATTATAACATAATATAACACACAATATATTAACTTAAAAACCAACGTTTGCGTTTGTTTACAGATAAGAATTTGCTAAACGAATGTACTTTAGTAATAGAGACAATTTTGTTTATTAATGAAGAGCTTAGAAGCTTAATCATGTAGAATCTATCATGGATAGTATGTAGAATTATATCCTTGCCTCGCTGTTTTTGTGCACTTAAATAAACTCAATCAAAGCAAAAGAAAACCAATATTACCAATTTACTGATGATAAAAATACAGATAAAAAGACAGATCGTTTCTCGTTTACTTCTATAATCCACATGAGTGCTATCACGCTAATATCTCCCACTGCATATAATTTTCTAAAGCCACAAAAACTCATTTTAATATATTCGGAGCTATTTGATTTGATTTATTACTTAATTTTTTGCTCTATTAACAATAAGGCAAAATGATACATGGTACGTTAGCGTAAAAGCTTGATTTTCAATATGGTATTTTGCGAGGTAATCACAAACGAAAAAAGTACATTATAGAGGGTGAGACGGCGATTATAGAGACAGGCGATGCCGATACAAAATGAAGATGGTCTGCAAGTGTCAGTACTAGTAGATGTAAGGTACTATTAACGTCTAGAATACTAAAAATGACACATTTTCAACAATTTTTTTTTATTTTATCTATTATATATGGCAATCAAACTTTTTTATATTATACAACTTTTCTGTTTTTTTCCAATGTTCCTGTATTTTAAAGATGGTGTCAAAAATTACTGCTCCATGGCGAACGGTTAATCTCTGAAACGGCAAATCTGAAATCTTAAATTCGCTTTTAAAGGTTTTAAAAAAGAAGTGTCCTTAAGTGCTAGTTTACCAGAAAAATTAAAAATTCTTAAAAAAATCAAAATGGCGGACATTTGAAAAAGTGTTTAAAAATTGACCATTTTTCGACTTTTTTCAGTCACAAAAATTTTATATTTTTTTTTTGTCAAATTGTGGTAAACGATCATTTAGAAAATCAAAACAAACAAAATGCGTCAAGGTTTATTAAAATCGACCGACTACATCCCGAGATAACTGTCCGCCAGCAAAATTTTTAATATCTTAGGCTCTAATCGGTCGATTTTAGTAAACCTTGATGCATTTTGATTGATTGAATGATTGGTCACCACAATTTGACAAAAAAAAATTTAAGATAAAGTATAAGTTTAAGTATCAACAATAAAGTTTTGCGAATGAAACAAGTTGAAAAAATGGTGAATTTCGTAACAATTTTTTCAATAGTCCGCCATGTTTGGTTTTTTCAAGAATTTTCAATTTTTCTGGTACACTATCACGTAAGTGCACTTCTTTTTTAAACACCTTTTCAATTTTTATATTTCAGATTTGTCGTTCCAGAGATTAACTGTCCGTCATAAAACCGTAATTTTTGGATGAAAAATTTTTAGCGCCATTTTTAAAATACATGAATAATGGAAAAAAACAGGGTAAATTTTTTTGTAATTTTTAAAAGTTGTTTAATATCAATATCTACATAGAACTATCTTACAATAAAGTCGTCCCAGGAACGCAACTCAGCAATATTGGCAATGTCATTTTAAAGTCGTCTACTTTAAAATGTATAATGTATGTCTCAATTGTCAATATAAATGAGTCAGATAAAATTAAAATATTAGAAGAATTTCTCATAAAGTAACAAAAAACAAAATTTGTTTAATTTATTAATGTTTTGTATCTTGAGAACGATTTCCGAAGTGGAAATTGAAACGTCAATAAAATTTTAACCTTCAATTGTGGCTTATTCGCAATAAAATAGTATCTAATTTAAAATGCCACAAGAAAATAGCTTCAGAACAATATTAAGAACCATAAAATAAGTCTAATTGCCATATATAATAAACAGATACAAAAAAATTATTGAAAACGTGTCATTTAGACGGTAATAGTACGTTAAAAAAATAGCAGTAAGATATAATGTATCTCCACGTAGATAGAGAACCATGGAGGTTATTAGGAGGCTGTTCGATAACAGAATAAGCTAGGAAATTCAACTACATTGTATCATGAATGTACAGAGCAAAGAAGAAACGAAAAAACCAGATTACACACAATGAAAAATAAAAAATTTGGAGTGCCTGAGTGACGTCATCTAGAACCATGTACCTAGTAAGGTAAATCGAAGAACTCGAAAGAATTTGAAAAAAAAAACACTCAAAGCTCGAATCATACCCCTATACCACTGACTTAAGATTACTGCATGATAAAAAATCTTATTTCATGCATATATTTTTATAATTTATATTTTTTAATTATCCATTTTGATCTATATCTATCTATCTATATTTTTGACGCCATATTCAATAGGATTTTACCTTGGATCAAGCGAAACCTATGGACTCTTTTCCAATACTAGAATTTTTCTTTCAAGAATCATCGCAGAGACAGACACGATTTCAAGTGGTTTTAGTAAACGCATGTCAAGGCTGTCTCAGAGCCAGCAACCCCAGTTTGAGAGTCTTACGTTGCCATGAAGTGAATTATGTTTAAAAACTAATTTAACAACATTTAAAGGGTTTTTACCCCTATATTTAGTGGCCTCACACATGTATACCTAAAACTTTAACATCCTAGAATATTATCAGCAACAATTTATTTTAGAACTAATTTAACAACATTTAAAGGGTTTTTACACGTATATTTAGCGGCTTCACACATGCAGACCTAATAAAAGCACTAATGATGGAATAGTTATTTCGAAAACGTTGTGTAATGTAGCCCGAAAGGGTTCTTTTAAATAAATTTACCTTTTTTAAAAATCTTTTATTTTCTTTCTGAAAACCTCATTTTTTTTTTTTTAGTTGATCTTCCTAAAATATATTACTAATTTATTGCTGTAAAATATCCCTACTAAATTATCAAAAACGATCTATGAAATAAACTGTTAGGGGAGCAGCAGAGACCAGTGTAGAACGCTTTATTTAGAATCATATACTGATAATCTCCCCAAAAAAATGTTGTTCAAAAATATAATATTTAATTTTTTTAATTGCCAATAAAGATAAATAATCGCTTGTAAACACTATATCGCTATGAGATTATTTATAAACCACAATTCAGGTAATTAATCTAACAATGACCTATAAATTTATGGCTTATTTCAACAGAATGTCCCTACAAATCGAGTTTACATGTTAGAAATCAGAATATTAAACAAAGTTAGCATATGCATTTTCGAATAAACTTATGCTGTAATATGTATAATAGTGTATGAGTGATCGTACGAAATACATTTTTCTTCATAACACATCCGATAATGTTTAATTTGTTCCTCTTGCCATAAATCACCTAACTTAGCTCTGCCAGCCGAATGCGAAAAATCAAAGGGCACGTTCATTGCCGAAAGCTCTTTAAACGATAGAGTGAGGAATACTTTTTGCGAAGTGCAGTCGAAAACAAAAATTTTGTAAAGAGAATAAAGTATAATTTTCAAAGATTTTTTTAACGTGGAATTGTATTAATGTTGATTTAAATTACGGGGGCGATTTGATAAGTTATTACCTTGTAACGGGAAGCTCTATTAGACACCAGACTCAGTTAAACGCAAGTTTAATTTACTACTACTACTAAGGATTTCCACAGTTTTCACTGTCTTCCTTCACTCAACCGTTTTCTCCAATTTTCCCTGTCATTCCAGTCTCCATCTCGCAGGGTTCTTTTCTCCATAGCCTCGTCGATTTCATCTCTGAATGACCTTCGGCGTCTTCCTCTCTTTCTTCTTCCAATCGGGCTCCATTCTGTGATTAAGTTTAATTTAAATACAAATAATCATCATCATCATTCAATCTTCGCTTATCCACTGCTGGACATAGATCTCCCCCATTTTCCATCTATTTCGATATTGTGCCTCTTGCATCCAATTCCTATGACAACGTTTTAGATCGTCAGTCCAACGTGTTGGTGGACGACCTCTGCTTCGGTAGGCATCATCTCTTGGTCTCCATTCCAGTATCCGCTTTGTCCATCTATTATCTGTCATTCGAGCCACGTGACCTGCCCAGTTCCATTTTAGTGTTGCTACTCTCTCCACTGCATCAGCCACTCCTGTTCTTTGTCGTAGCTGGCGATTTGGGATCTTGTCTCGTAGTGAACGCCCAACATAGCACGCTCCATCGCCCTTTGACACACACGGATCTTTTGAACTCTTCTCATTGTCATGGTCAACGTTTCCGCACCGTAAGTTAACACTGGCAAAACACACTGATTAAACGTTTTTCTTTTAAGGCATATTGGTATATCAGTCGATTTGAAAATATGGTTCAGCTTGCCGAAGGCTGCCCAAGTCAGTCTTATACGACGGAGAAGCTCAACGGTTTGGTTATCTTTTCCTATGCGAATCTCATGACCTAGGTATTTATAGGCCATTACCTGGTCTATGAATCTTGTTCCTACGCATATATCTTCGCTGACTACAAGATTTGTCATCATCTGGGTTTTAGATATATTTATTTTCAATCCCCCTTCTAGCGAGGAAAGGTAGAGCTGATTTAAAAGTTCTTTGACCTCATCTATCCTATCAGCTATTAGTACAATATCATCTGCAAACCTTAGATGGCTAAGCTTTTCTCCGTTTATGTTTATGCCCTTGTCGGTCAGTTTTGCCCTTTTACATATATATTCCAAAAGCGTAGTGAACAGTTTCGGCGATATGGTGTCCCCCTGGCGTACTCCACGTTGTATCGGGAATTTCTGGGTTTGACGATCACCCACTCTAACACTGGCTGTTGCGTTTTGGTATATGTGTTTAATTATATTTTTTATATACCGATAGTCAATTCGGCATTCTGTCAAGGCTTCCAACATTTTTTGTTGATTTACGGTGTCGAATGCCATTTCATAGTCGACAAATATTAAAGCTAGTGGTTTATTACATTCAGTGCATTTTTCTATAAGATTTTTTATTACCAGTAGGTGATCGTTTGTTCCATAGCCTTTTCTAAAACCCGCCTGTTCTATGGGCTGATAAAATTCCAATTTATTTTCTTCTATTTATTTTCCAGAAAAAAAAATAATAAATACAAATATAATCAAATAAATAACAAAAATAAAATTTATTTCTATACAATATATAAATATAAATAAAAAGACGAATCCTTGTAACTAAAATAGGGGTGTAGACCGACGTTGATACCGGTGAAAAATAAATAATGGCGGCGCTTGGATGAACCAGGCAAAGGACGATCTTTGGTCAATACCTAAAAACCGTGGGAATGACTGATCAATACTCAGCCTAAGCGAGAGGTGGGGCGAAGTCGGTCGATTAATACTCGACACATACGAAGAATGGAAGCGATCGATCAATACTCGATCGCTGGTACGGGAAAGAACGGTGGGTTCTGATACCTTCTGATACCTCTGAAACCTTGTCGGTTGGTTACGACGTTTTATATTTTTTCCAATGCTCCATCTCCAGCGCGCATCGATGTTAGTGGTAGGTTGTTGATAGGAGTTCGGGTACACAGAGAGAGGGTCAGATGTTGGTAAGCACTGACGGCGACATCGTTATAGCCTCACCGCCCAGTAGAGCCATTATCACAAGAGAAATTTACTATCGCCTAGTACATTCTCGTAGACGCCTAATATCAAAATTTCAGCGAAATCGGACTCATAGGATTTTAGAAAAATAGAAGAATAATATCGGTCGGTGATTCGATTCTTGTTTTTGGAAGGGAAATAGCAAAGCGAAATCAAAGAGCGCTTGGTTGCTGTGTACGGTGATTCTTCTCCTTCGATGGCGATCGTCAAACATTGGTTTAACGCCGAGTGAAGCAGTGCGAGACAGCTGTGACAGTAGACATCTCAAAAAACCGCGTGGGTCTTCTCCTGCATGCAATTTTGGGCATGAAAAAGCTGTCGATGTGATGGGTGCCGCGTTTGTCCACTCCGGACAACAAGCGCAACCGTGAGACCACTTCAGAGAAGTGTTTAAGCGCAATCCGAAGGAATTTCTGCGTCGTTTCGTGACCATCGACAAAACATGGATCCACTGGTACACACCAGAGACCAAAGAACAGTTTAAACAATGGACTTCACCTTTCGAACATGCTCCAAAGAAGGCGAAGGCTGTTCTATCGGCTGGAAAGGTGATGGCCACCGTTTTCTGGAAATCAAGTGTAATCTACATCGAGTGCCTGGAGAAGGACAAAATGGTCAAAATTCTACTAGGCGAATTATTGGGCTGATTCTTTGCCAAATTTCAGTAAATCGTCCCCATTTGGAGAAGAAGAAAGTGGTCTTCCACCATGACAACGCACCGGCTAACAGCTCCGCCATTGCCTTGGCCGAATTGTTTGAATTGGGCTACTAACTGCTGCTCCATCCACCGTATTCTCCAGATTTGGCCCCATGCAACTTCTTTATATTTTCAAATTTAGAAAAGTCATTCGCGGGGCAGAAACTTAAGTGGAATGAGGAGCCATCCACTACGGAGGCCTTCTTTGCAGACCTCGACAAAAAGTATCTTTCAGACGGATGAAACAAGTTTCAGCATAGTTGAATCAAGTGTATCGAGCTAAAAGAAGACAATGTTGAGAAATAAATCGTCACTTTCACAAAATTTTCGTTTTTCTTTTGTAGGTCAAGTACTTATCGGACTGCTCTCGTATTTAACTAAATTCTTTGTATTTATTTATTTATTTTCAAAAGAACTTACGTTCCTTATTGAATTTCTACAATTTAAAACCTTGTACTGTTTGTGTTCTAAGTAATACATATTATCATACGTCAAAAAAATGTAAATGAGGTATTTATTAAATTTAAACATTATATTAGTTCTCGGAAGCGGGTACATACAATACATCAATAGATTTTTAATTACCTATGTTCGTGATAAACAGTTACAGTATTTGGAACGTTTAGGTTATTTGTCAGATTCTCTTACACCAGGAAAACTTTTTATTCTTTTGTTGCCCTACATATTGGTAAGATTCTTCGTATTCTGAAAAATGAGTTGTGTCTTTTGGCTATTGACTATACAAAAAAAAAACATGGCTAAAAGAAACTAAGGCGTTCAAGGAATTTTATTGTTTCATGTAGTTAATTATTGACATCTAAAAATAAAAAATCGAAGAGTACTACCAAATAGAGCCTTTAGTTTATGAGATCTGGTAAATCCGGGTTTTTGAGTATAACTCAAAAACTATACATTTTTAGTAAATATTTTGAATAAGATTTTTTTGTAGAGAATTAAATTTTCTATCGAAATGACATATTTTAAAGTCAAAATTATTTTTTTTCTTCAATATAATAAACCCAAAAAACAATGTCAATTTTTTTTATTTGGCTGAATTTTTTTTCTGAGCCCACTTAGTTAGGGCGTCACTTCATAGGAAAGAAGGGTTGTGCAATTTCCCGTTAAAATTTTGGATCACAAAAGTTTATACGTGAAAAATTTACTAAGATATAAGCAATTGAAATTATCCCTTTTTTTCTAATTTTTTAAAATCTTCTGCCAAAACGTATCATTTGGTTTTTTTACATGAAAAAATCTATTTTTATGCAATAAATAATTTATGTTATATTAATCGATATGACGGTATGATTGGCGTCATTCGATATGGCGATATATTTGTGAAAAATATTAGCCACGTGTTTTTCAATTTTTCTATCCGATGTAAATTTCAGTTTTACAGTTTACAAGACACAAATTGTGGATTTTTGATTTTTTTTTTCTAATGAATATTGATTGCTTCTTGGCTTGGACCATTTCTTCGTGCTTTATTTTATGTACTTACATGCAAAGCGTTTTCAAATATTTGTTGGTAATTGTCTGTTGGACTATTAAGATATCAGGTTTATATGTTTCTTACTACTGCACTTTTTAAAAATAATTTCCTGTAAAATATTGATGAATTTACCTTTGCATTGAAAAATACTATAAATTAAACTTGCTTAATTCATAATTGGTAATAAATCTAATTGAATACTTACTTTTAGGCTTTTGTCAAATCCATGCGTATCACTGAGCTCAGAACTGGAAACGCCCACCTTTTATCAAACTTTAGCTGGAGTAACCCACTTGGAGGAACAGGATATTTGCGAATTAGAAAAGTGCTTCTGGGCCCTACAGGCTTCGTCGGCTACTTCTAATCTAGATTTTAATTGCTTAAAGTCTCGTGTATGTCCGCCTGTACCTCTAAAAGCGTGTAAAGGGTGAGTATTGCTTAATTTTTTTATTGTCTTTTAAATTCAAAAATAGAACAATCGATGACAAATTCAGACTTACTAAGATTTATTTTTTATAGAGACTTTTGTAAATTTCACAATTTTGTACAAAATACGAATCTTAATTGAGTAAAACTTACTTACAGATATTTACTAACGGGAAACAGTGAGTACATTTTGAATTCTGATCACTGAATTCTTCCTTCGGCCAACAGATCTGATTTGGAGCATAATAATATTGTTTTAATGCTTTACCACTTACAAAAAACTAAATAACATACCTTACACCACAAAACAGAAATATCTGGACGGACTAAAGTAGCTGTAATCCCTAAACTAACGTGTCGTACGGCCGGACCATCCTCCGAGGTATTCCGAGATTCTGGATGATTTCCGACCGCCACTCTGGAGGAGGATCGAAGATTTTTCGACTCCTCGACCAGTACTGGTCTTTCCTCATGTTACGGTTGGTTGTGTTACTTATGTGTACAATGCTGTGTGCTCACTTTTGGTTTCAACCTCCAGAGTGTAGTACTAGCAAATTTTTACTTGATAATGATCAATATATCGTCTACAACACCTTGTACCCATATTTCCTGAATGCTAAGACCGTAGATGAGATTATCAATAAAATTACACAGTAGTGGTAATATTAGTCATCCCTTGAGGTCATTCCTTTGCTGCCTTTGTGTAGATAGCTTCTTCATGCAGTTTCGCGGATATAAGTCTGCACTGAAGCGTTTGAGTCATCCACCTGCATGTTGATTCACTCAGCAGTTCGGTGTATACACGATAGAAATATGCTGACATTTGCTGAAATATAACTTTGACATGGTAAGAATGTCATACTTGTATTTTTACGCCATCATGCGAAATCCAAACTAAGACTATCATAAACTAAAACAATTTTAAATGATACAATATAATTCATAAAATAGTATAACTGATACTTTTTTCTACGAGGAATAATTCAGTACTTAACATGAGCGCATATGAAACAAAAAGTATTTATGAGCAAGGTAAAAGGTTACACTTTGAATCGCAATTCAGATAAGACGTTCTTGATCAATTATTGTATTTTGTTTATAAAACAATGAACTATATATTAACTAAATTTACATAAATTACTATAAACATCAAGTACTTGAAAAATCGGAAATGTTTTAGTTATTTCTTATGACAGATAAGAAAATTTATGAAAATAAATTTTCATAAACCACCTACAGTGATAACATTTTATTTTTAATGTATATTTACCTAAATTTGTTCTATTTTTAAGATCAATGACAATTTCTAATTTTAACTTTATTGTTTTTAGTACCTTATCGAGTACTTTCCCATGCAGATAACTGATATATTAAAACTATATAAATATTGTTCCAAAAGCTTTATTTGACACCTTTTTTTGAACATGTTTACTTTCTTCACTATTTTTTTGTTGGAGTAATTATATCAGTGTGGAACAACCAAAGGGAATACATTCGTTATCTTAATAATAGTACATATATACACGTTAATTTCACATTTTGCGAGAGGTACTGACGCTTTTGGAGTATAATGTTATCTGTTATTAAATTCCCATTGTTATTATAAAACTTTGATGGTATAGTTGACAATGGAAATGCGTATGCCTGTTGATTCGTTGTGCTCGTTGTTTTTTCTCATAGCTTCATCAGATGTGGAAATGATCGTCAGGTATAATAAGCTTTGAATGTTTTAATTACTCCCTGATCCTTCGGTAGAAGTAAGCTGATTGTATTAGCTGGCAAACATTAAAATTTTTGACATTTGGGTCAAAGATAATTAAAGTTGCAGGATGACTTGGTACGTTGTCGATGTTTTAGCATCACTGTAAATTTAATTTGTTTAGATTGACAATAATGTTCTACATCAGGTATAAAATGATGACTAAACCAGTCTTCAAAAAGGAAAGATGTCATCCAAGCTTTGCGATTAGGGTTCCAAATCATAGGCAAGGCAGATCAAGATTTTTTTATTGAAAGTTTTATTTAAAAATCCTTTATAAAAAGGCATATAATTAAAAAGACCCTTTCGGGCTACATCACAGAACGTTTTTGAATGACGGACTTTTTAGTCCGAAAACGTCTTTTTAATTATAAGTATATCTTTTATAAAGGATTTTTAAATAAAACTTTTGTGATTAATGGTATAGAGCCAACTACAGCAATTTCATTTTCCTTGTTATTTTTAATGCTCTTGTATTTTCTAAGCGATAGACTAAGAGGGGTTTTAACTTATAATCACCAGCTACATTCGCGCCAAAAATCACTGTCAATTAATCTTTGGCGCCTGAAAACCGTTAGAGGTTTTCTCGTCACTGGCGAGAAAAGTTCTTTTAGACAAATTCTTCCAGAACAGGCCAGTCTCATCTACATTGAATATGTTTTGGTTGGTATATCTATCTTAACTTTTAATTTGTCTGAATAGCAAGACGCGCCTTTTATCATGATTTACCACCTTTCCGATTTTTGCAATGCTTTGTCAATTACAGCGACTTTTGAATCCGCTGAACCAACCGTTACTAGCTTTAAACTCTTCATCTTTAGCGGTCTATTGATAAGAACGGCTTGGGAGAAACCGAAATTAAACACCGAATTAATCAGGGACGTAAAATTGTAGGATGTCTGAACTCCTTATGGTGATATTGCAAGATTTCCAAAATGATCAAAAAAAATGAGCAAACCATGGTTAAATCAGTTCTTTGTTATGGCTCTGAAGTATGGACAATTAATGCAGAGCTGAAGAGAAGATTGTTGGCAGTTGAAACGGATTATTTGAGAAGAAGTGCTAGAACATTAAGGCTGGAAAGAAAGACCAACGAATCTATAAGAAATAACATTAATGCTACAGAAACGGTCATTGACATAATAGAAAGAAGAGGTTTAAAATGGTTTGGACACCTATTGAGAATGCCTGATGAACGTTGGCCACAAAAACTTCACAGATGGAAGCCCCCTGGAAGAAGAAAAAGAGGTAGACGTCGACGCTCATGGAATGAAGGATTTAGAAGAGCGATGAAATCGAGAGGTTTGGAGGAGGAGCATGCCTTGAACCGGGAGGATTGGTGGAGGAGAACGGGAATACGGCGACAGCCGTCTCCAACATGTATTATATTTGCAAGTTGTATCCTGCAATATATATATATATATATATATATATATATATATATATATATATATATATATATATATATATATATATATATATATATATGTATATATGTATATATATATATATATATATATATATATATGTATATATGTATATATATATATATATATATATATATATATATATATATATATATATCTTTAGCGATCTACCCTTTTGTTCCTTTCTTCACTCTTGTGGTATTCCTTGTTTATAAATCACAAAGGATAATCATTTTTTGTTGAAATCTTTGTTATCTGGTTTTTTTCTTCCTGAAATCCGTTTTCATGCAGTAGGAATTTTGGACCTTATCATATAGTGATTTGATGATTCGCTTTTTGATATTTGTTGTGGTTTGGGTGATAATTTAAATATCTGTCGGAGTCGATTGATTTTCTGTAGACTTAAGTTACATATCCTATATTCTATAAAAAATGGTTCAGTGTTTCTGGTCCATAAGTCCAAATAGAGAACAGAGCATCTACATATCTCGACCATACTGTGAGTTTTTGGTTATTATTATACACAATATTTTTCTCAAATTCTTCCATGAATATCTCTTCTAATAATGGAGATAATGAAGAACCCAGGCGAATCCAAAATCTTGTTTATAAATATCGTTGTCCAGTTGAAAGTAAATCAAGTTAATATATAGCTGATATGCTCACTTTTGTTTTAGTTGTCAATGTATCGTCCTTCTCTAGTTTGGTTCTTATTCTTTTTAAGGTTTTTTCCAGAGATACATTAGTGAATAGGCTGCTGATGTCAAAATTAACTAGCGTGTTGTTGGGGTTATAATCTATTTCTGCTGGTTTTCCCCACGGTTCGTAGACTTACTACGGTTGCCTCTTCCGACTGTGGTGGGGATGCTTGAGTTACGTCACCAGAGTACACAAGAATACAAAACCCATTTATTCGCGATTGAAACTGAATGTAGAGGGCAGGTCGATTGCAGTGTTGATTGGTTGAAGGGGAAGAATTACGTCACGAGAGTACAGTTTCGGGCTTAATGTTCATTGGTTAGGCGGAAGAGGCAACCGTAGTAAGTCTACGAACCGTGGGTTTTCCCAGAAAAAGTTCTTTATAACAGTGTTTGTATTGTGTGCTAACCTAAAAACATGTCAGTTAGTTGACAGTTTGACGTATGTGGTTAGATGCACATAACGAATTCGTCTTTTGTTGTTTACTGTTTCAGTGTCTAATTTTAGAAATATTTTTAATCACATGGCGATTAAAAACGGTAAATGCCACATAATTGCCACCTAACATTAAATTGGCTTTATACTCGTAATTTATCACACATCATACGTTGATGATTACTGAAAATTAGTTGTATCATTAATATGTTTAAACAAATAATGTATTAATTAAATATAGTTTGCATAATAAACATTTTCGTTAAACATTCGATATAGTAGCCATTAAATGAAATTCAATTTATACAAGTTGGAATTTCCAACTCGGACTCTCTTTCTAAAAAGTTGTTAAAATTATGCAAACGTTAAAATAACGATTTGTTTACTGTGCAAACATTCTGGGTTATAACATAACATAATAATAGATACAAGGAAAAAATTGAAAATATTCTTTTTATTACGTAACAGACATTTTTACAAGTCTTTAATGTACATAAAGTATAGTATTAATGAATTTAATCATATATTAAAATCTATAATTCATAATAGAAATGTATTAAATTAGTTTGTTTCCATACATGTTGTCCACAAGTATATAAGTCCACTAGTATATTAAAGGACTAAACGCCTCAGGCAGTAGTATGGGCTCAGACTCTGAGTCTGAGTCTCTAACACAGATATAAAATCATATTTTCAGCGAATAGACAAAGAAAACAATCATATTTCCCCTTATTTCTCCTCATATTCTTTATACAAGCTCATTAGTGAATGCCAGACGATTGTTTCCGATCCAGCATATACGTAAGAAACGGCGGCAGGATTGGCGATCAGTAGCGCGGTTATATTGCCATTCAAAACTGGATGATGATATTAAAAATGAAACATTAATTCATTAATACAAAATTTCTTAAATCCATGAAAAATTTACAGATTCGCATTTTTATTTGACGAAATTGTAACCCAATTTTGAATAAAACAACGCTATGCTATGGATTTCTTTTTGGAGGTAACTTTGTAAGTGTGAAGATAAGAATTAAATATGCCGACTGCTTATATAACAGAAGAACGGGTACAAAAAAATAAAATAATACTTTGGGGGCAATTCAGTACAAGAAACCATCAATTTATTTATTATGGCTTTTGAAAATAGGCCAATACCTATAGAAAAAACTGTATTGGCCATTATTCATCAATTTGAAAAGTTTGGCTGCACTAATGGCAGATGTAAAAAATGCTGCCCATCAGATCAACCTCGCGAAAAGAAATTTTCTCAAGAACGAGAAATTAGAGAAATTTAAGTTTGTGCATTGGCTGAAGCGACGCCGTGTTCAAGTAAACAAATTGCCGATGATGATTTTGAAAAGAAACAACTACCATTGTTCAAGTGCAGACAACTCAAGAAATATTTCCTGATGATAAATTTAAACGGATGCAATTTTGTGAAATTATGATGGAGAGATGCCATGCAAATAATAATTTTTTAAAAATATTTTGTTTACAGATGAGTCCTCCTTCACAATTCACAAGAAACATAATTCATCCGTTGTACGTTATTGTTCTCAGGAGAATAAGCATTTGAGTGTGTCTGTGCGTACGCAGTATCCACAAAAATTAAATGTTTGGACTTGAATTTTGGGAGAAAATATTATTGGTCCTGTTTTTATTGAAGGCAATTTAAACGCAGTCAAATATCTCCAATTACTACAAAATCAAATTATTCCTGCACTTCAACGTCTTCAAATTAACTTCAACGAAATTTGGTTTCAACAAGACGGCTGTCCTGCACATAAAATGGCCCCCTCGGTCACCCGACTTAGCTCCTCTAGATTTTTGGGGTATGCTAAAAACGAAATTGTACAGGCATGAGTTCGGGCGAGCCACCAACTTGGAGGAACGGAAGGAAAAGATAATCCAACTTAGCCAAAACATGTCGGCAGATGAACTCAACGCAATGAAAAATGCTTTGTATAATAGATTTGGTTACTGTTCGTTACAATTTGGTGGTATGTTTGAACATTTAATTAACTCAGAATTTGGTTTAGAATTTCTAATTGTTTGGAATTATTTTTAATTTAAACAGTAGTGTTGGAATTATTTTTTATTTGATTTAATTTTTATAGAACAAATTTTATACTTTTATACTAATTTTATCTTTTTTTGTTTAATTTTTATAGAACTAATTTTTATTTTCACACCTACTACCTCCAAAAAAAAAAACGAAAATATGGTTTCAAAGATATTATTTGGAAAATACCAAATAATATCTTATTTTTAATTAAAAGACCTAATTTTTAGTCCAGTTTAAATTTAATATAATACATCTGCTCCTTCCTAGTGCTGCACTAGTATTGACTGTCTTTATTTATTATGCTTTATGAAAGAACAACCCACTATAAACCCTGCAATACGCATGACATAACAAAGTTCTGTTTTATTCAACCGTTTATTTGTCGTTCGACAACGAATCTACGGTTTCTCACTGGGAAGCCAACTAGTTGATGATTCAAAAAAACTACGTTTTGTGTAGAAGTAAACAGAGGAACAACGAACACTTCACGTCGACGAGGACAATTAGTTGATCTGAGAGACTACTACAAAACTAAAAATAACATCCTGACTCTTTCGGGACGATGGACAGTCGGGCGATCGGTTGACGTTGAAAATAAAATAACTATGTAGGTATTCTAATTGATGAATGAGTTTCGATTTTCGATTGATCTGCATTTTCGATTTCAAATCTTTATTGATAGTTCGTTAAAGGATTTATTTATTGTAAATATTCAATTAAGAAGTCTTTTTCTTAGTTAAAATTATTTACCTAGTACAAGAATAATAATTTTATTTTCAAAAAATGCACATTTGTAGAAGGTGCAGCTTTTATACTCGAATTTTGCAATGATCAATTATTTTTAATTTGAAATATTAACAAATAGGAGTCCCCGATTCATGTTTTGTATTATTCAGCAAACATAATTTTTATTTGGAGTTTGTGTTTTGTCTAACGTAAATGTGAATTTATTCTGTCAGTACTGAATATTTACTTTAATAAATGTTTGTGTGTTTAACATGTCTGCGCGCAAAAATATTAGTATTTTATGGCATCACTTTGAGAAAGGCATTAACAGTGAGAAAGATGTATGCAATATTTTCAAAGAAAAACTTAGTTATAAATCAACTACAGCAAATTTGAAAAGTCATTTAAAGTATTTCAGTATTTTTTTTCTTTGGTTCAAGAAAGCATGTTTGTTTATGTACTCGCTTATTTGAAACTACTGTTAAGCAATAAACTAGTTGAATAATTTAATTAGTTTTTCAACTAGTTACTGAAAAACGGTTCAGTTTCGTTAACGATAAAAAAGTCAACGACTCGCCTCTACTCTTTTTCTCGTTACTACAGTGTCCTTACTTTGACGACACGACGTTACCAAATAATTTTGTAAGAAGCTTTTTTATTGTGGCGTCATAATGCAGTTTATTATTTTTATTGGGAATAAGGCACAATGTGACTTTAAAATGAGCATATTTTGATGTTGTGATTTCCAATTCGGAAATCGTACTTAATCCTAATCAGAAATCCTCAGATTAGCAATTCTTCGTATTGGGTGATTAACTTCTCTACATTAAACATAACCAAACCACCGTAACATATTATGCTCTATTTTCCCTAGACGTTTCCTAATGTACTCTTTTTAATTTTATCCTTTTTGTCACTCCACTCATTCATCTAACCATTCTCATTTTCGCCATATGCATTCGTTGTTCCTCTTTCTTTTTAACTGCCCAACATTCAGTTCCGTACATCATAGCTGGTCTTAGGCTGTTTTATAGAATTTTCCCTTCAGCTTCATTGGAATTTTTCTGTCACATAACACACCATTCACTTCCTTCCACTTCATCCATCCAACCCTAATTCTACTGCATGCATCTCTATCTATTCCCCCATTACTCTAGAGTAACACCTATCCTAGGTACTCAAAATTCCTTTTCACAATCATTTCACCATCTAAATATATCCTTCTATTCGTACTAACTCCATCTTTAAATGTACTGTTCCAGTTTTTGTTCGAAGTCGCTTTCACTATTTCCTACTAACACTATATCATCAGCATACATTAAGCACCACGTAATATTACCCTGTAGTTTCGCTGTTATTTGATCCAGAACTAATGAGAATAAATTTGGACTAAGTACCGAACCTTGGGGACTTCCACACGAAATTTATCAGACTCTCCCACACATGTCCTAACACTAGTTATTCCCTCATACGTTTCTCTCACAATCTTTACATATTCACCGGCGACTCCTTTCTTATTGAGCACTCACCACATAATCTCCCGAGGAACTCTATCATATGCTTTGTCAAGATCAATCATTACCATGTGAGTGTTTGTTTCTTTATTCCTGTATTTCTCCATCAACTGCCTTATAATGAAAGGTAAAGACGTTTTTCGTTTCAACTTAACCTTATAAAGACGAGTTTATTGAATTAGTTACTAATATTAAGGTATAAAAATGGTATTAGATATTAACTCATTTAGTATAAATCTCTCTACCTTATGTCAAATCGACACAAAATGACATTTAAAAGTTGAAGATTTCTTTTGCGGAGATTTTTTGAATTACATGACATTGTAGATTTTTTTATAGATTCCATAACATAATTTATTATTTTCTTTTAGATTATTTTTGGCATTAGATGTAAACCGTGACGATCATGTGGATTTCAAGGAATTATGTTGCGGTATATCTGCGGCATGTAGAGGACCTATGGTCGAGAGAATGAAATGTAAGTATAATTAAATTGAGTTTTTTTATAATAGCTTTGATCGATATAAGGAATTAACAATAAATCCGAGAGCATTTTGGAACAAGAAACAAGAACAAGCTTATCATTATGTCACTATGAACACAAAATTAATAGACTCATACAAGTTTCCCAAAAGGTTCTGCAAATGTTTTCTTGTGGCACGTCTAAGTTAGATATGTTTGTATGTGATTAAGTCACAATGGATTGTAATGAAAATTATATTTTTATCCTCACGGACCGGAAGCATTGAATAAATTTCTGATAGCATCAACAGCAAGGAAGAATCAATTAAATTCACCATAGAAAAAGAAAACAACAATTCACTTCCTTTTCTAGATGTGTGGAATGTCTAAGTTACATATGTCTGCATAGGATTAAGCTACAATTCATTGTAATGAAAATTACACTTCTAGCCTCACGGACCAGAAGCATTGGATAAATTTCTGATAGACATCAACAGCAAAGAAGAATTAATTAAATTCACTATGGAAAAAGAAAACAACAATTCACTTCCTTTTCTAGATGTGTCAATCACACAACAGTACACAGAATATACGACCAAAGTTCAAAATACAGACACTAATGAAATGCATTTCAGGAAAAAAAACTGCTAACAAAGGTTTTACCAAGAAATGATTACCAATTGACATTTATAAACAAGGAATTCCGCAAGATTGAAGAAAGGAAAACACAAAAAACACCACAAGAAATCAAGAAACGCTCACAAGAAGGGATTTAAAGATGACAACAACACCATATGTAAAGCTTATTGGAAAAATTAAAAGAATAGGAAATAAGTACACACCGCAACATTCAAAACAACCAATATACTGAGATCTATTCTGTTCAAAACCAAACATGACAACACACAAGAAATATCAAAGAACTGCATTTATATAACACCTTGTGAATGCAACAATTTCTATGTGGAAGAAACCGCAAGTATCAGTATAAACGAACATGAAACATAAACATAAAAACAGGGACTTCGACAGATTACAGTTATGTAAATATGCCTGGTCATCATCTACGATTATACATAGTCAATACACAATACATTACACCATATAATACATCAACACATTGTCATAATACATAAACAAATAATACATAAACACAATAACACATATAACAAATGATCGCGACAAATGGAGAAGTATCATTGATCAGACTCTCCGAGCTGCTGAAGCTCAATGATGAACCACAAAACATCTGTCAATATGTTAATGACTATGATATTGATGACCGTAATAAATTAGCTTTTAATATTGTAACTCAAGCCTTTTGTATACAATTAGTGTATTCCCTCCCATTTTAAAAAATGAAATAATTTAGATAAAAGCCTCAAATAGTTGATCTTTTAAAAGCGTTTTGTGCTTTCGGGGTTAAAGTTAATACGTTCCCGAAAACGTTTGGAGATTTAGACAAGTGGTTTCTCAGAACTCATACGAAATAATATGAATCAACCAATTTACACGTGAGAAATTTAAAAAGATGAAAGTAGCTTTTAAGTGAAATAACTAATTAAAATATATACCTAATTAGGTCATATTATAATAAAATAATAAGAATATTAAAAAGAAAATAATTAAGTACAATAACCAAATACTTTTTCAAACAGTAAATTGAGTATATATGTAGCGGTTTATATTGCCTACCACATAGGGTATTACTTGTAGGGGGTTGAAAACTGGGGACAGAAATGGCTGGGTTGGAGCTAGGGTAAGCAAAACAAACCGGAACGTTTGCGAACGTCTGCTCTTGGTTTGATTGGAGAGCTGGATCGTGAGTAAGTGAATAAAAAAAAAGGGGAACTGCAAAGGGGGAACTACAAAAAGTGAATCAAAAAGGTACTTACGTGGATTCTGCTGGATGGAAAGATAGGTTTTTCTTTCCTAAAAAATACATCAAAAGGGTTAGAATCTTTTTAAAGGAAATAATACATCTCTTGGTTTAGGGAGAAACATTACATATTTATTAATATTTCACCATAAACAGTTACAAATACAAATAATAATAACAAATTACAAAAACGATTTACAATGGCTATTGGTTTTAAAAAAAAAACTCTAGACGTTGGGGACACTATAAGAACTTAAATTAATACTTAAATTAACTTAATAAATTGAAATCATCTAGATCTTTCAATGGAGCTTTACATTAAGGTCAACCTTTTTAAAACATAACAAAAGAAAGTCAAACTTTATGGTTAGGTATGTACCAAATGTTCTAAGGAGTAGTGATGCGCAATACAAGGTGTTGCTTCCTGATAACACCTCTAGCCACTCCTACTCAATTCCTATCCTCACCTCACCTGTACCAGCTAATGGAAGAAAAGTATAATCTGCCCTATTCATAAAAAAGGAGACAAACTGTTGTGTAAAAATTATAGAGGCATCTCTTTACTTTGTTCGGGATACAAAATACTTACAAACATCATTAATCGAAGACTCCAACCTCTCAGGGAAAAAATCATCGGGGAATATCAAGCAGGGTTTAGGCAAAATAGATCTACCATTGACCAACTATTTACAGTTAAACAAATACTAGCCAAAGCATGGGAATATGACATGGACGTTTACAATCTCTTTGTAGATTTTAAACAAGCCTATGATTCAATAGATAGAACAATTGGAAGAATTTGGCATACCATCAAAATTAATACGACTAGTGCAAATGACAATGATAGAAACAGAAGCACAGGTATGTATTCAGGGACAGATCACTGATGCGTTTACGATAACACAAGGACTGAAACAAGGTGACGGACTGGCCCCAACGCTCTTTAATCTTGTTCTTGAATATGCAATTAGACGGTTGACGGTGAGCGGAAATAACATACAAACAAATCTACCCAATTAGTAGCATACGAAGATGATATAAACATAATGAGCAGAACAGTGAATGCAGCGGAAGAAACCTACGTTGAGTTGAAACAGAGTGCAGAAGCAGTAGGGCTAGCAATAAATACAAATAAAACAAAACTACTCATACAAACCAGATCAAATAGACCGTCGCAACAATACTTTATTGACGATATAGAACATGTGAATAGATTCACATACCTAAGAATGGATCTGGTCGCAAGCAATGACGAACCGGAAATAAATAGAAGGCTTATGCTGGCAAATAAAGCCTATTTCGCGATGGGCCACATATTCAAATCGCGAGACGTACACCGGAAAGCAAAACTCCGGGTCTATAAAACAATAATCAGGTCCATAGTAAGTTATGGATGTGAAACATGGGTGGTGACACAGAAATCTGCCAATGCATTAGATGTGTTTGAAAGAAAAATATTACGTAGGATACTGGGCCCAATAAGTAAAAACAACAACTGGCGAATTAGGTATAATAGAGAAATATACGAGCAATATAGCGGACCAAAGCCCAATACACTAAACTGCAGAGATTACGGTGGGCAGGGCTCGTGGTTCGCATGCATGAGAATAGTATCCCAGAAAATTACTAAATGCAAGAATGCAGGGGAAAAGACCTGTTGGAAGACCTAAAAAGAGATGGGAAGACGAAGACGAAAAGAGATGGAAAGACGAAGTCGATGAGGATGCCAGGAACTGCCTGGGAACGCGTTCATGGAAAAGAACAGCGGTAAATGGAAATGATTGGAGAAGCCTGTTGAAGGAGGTCAAGGCCCGATTTGGGCTGTAGTGCCATTGGATGGATGGATGTACCAAATGTCCGAAGAAAATAATACTAAATTTTAAAACTTTATAAGAATAATTAGTATGACAGTTAGCCAATCCTAAAATTTATAATTTTATTCATTACAATTTTTTTAACTTGTCATGAAAGCAATTATTAATGAAAAATGTCTATTTTTACTTTGAAAAATTTTAACAAAAAAACACCTGACTGGCTATTATATTTTCTTTAAAAGTTTTGGGGCTGGAACTGGATTTAAAACACTGTAAAATAATACAAATGCGTCTCACAAGCTGCAAAATGGTCTGAAATGACCAGGGACAACAAATAGACGATGGAAGCTGGGCACTGGATTATGCAATCTTCAAAGCTTGGCTTTTTAAAAACTCAAGCTCCTGCTTGAAACCATGTGGACATCTTTTAAACTGTTCGAAACGCCGTCTTACAAAAAGGTAAAACACAACGAAAAACCGTTACGAATTTGATGAACGTTCGGACTAAACAAACGAAACCAACTGCCCTTGACAGCGGCTCCACCGATAGTGATCTCATAATCTTCAAAAATCATTCGCCCAACTCGGTAAAGCGGCTCCCGATCAAAAAAATACCGAAGAAATACCATCTGTGCTATATATTCAAACTTTAAAATGTGTTTTTATAAATCGCGGCGACGCAAAAAAGATTGAAATAATATTTTGGTGTTTTAATACATACAGGGTGATTTTTAATGCATACGAAAGAAAATACAAATGTTACATAAATATGTGGAGTAATTAAGAAAGTCAAAAACCGAGAAGAAACTACATAAAAGCAAATTTCAATATTTAATCAACTTTAGCAAACTTTAATATAAATTATGCTAAATTACAATATAAACCGTACTCTTAAAATTTCTTAATTCATTTACCTTTCACCTATATAACTATTTTTCTTTCAGTTTGTTTCAAAATCTTCGACATGGACCGAGACTGTTACCTGAACTCCGAAGAAGTTCAACACATGACTCAAACCCTAATAGTAGTAGCAAACGAAAACAAACTCACCTATTTCCAACAGTTCCAACCCGATCCTCTTCCAAAGCCCGATTTGCTTACCGACGTTATGTTAAGTGAAACGAAAAGGTCCGAGGCGGTGGGAAACGGAGATATGCATCGGGAAATATTGGCATGTCTGCAGTCGAAGTTGGATGACAAGGGCGGTCTAACACAGGAAGATTTCTTGGTGTGGAGCGTAGAGAATAATAGTCTGGTAGCACCCTTATTGGAGCTGTTATTTCAAGTGTGTCATGTATCTCTGGGGCTGAGGCCTCACTGTCGCCATAACGAATATGAAATTGGTAAGAAAATTTTTCTTTAAACTTTAGTAAGAATTTTATAAAAGTTAGAAACCGAGTATTTGGTTAAGATAAGTTATAGTTAAGATAAGCGAATCCAAATCAATTATGAATGAGTCTTAAGGTCTACAATATTCCATAATAAACGGGTATCCACAGAACTATAGCTAATGCTAAACATTTCGTATTAGCATATACTCAATTTTTTTAAATCATTTAGTTGTCCAGTCTTCATATACTTCGAATTTCCAGCCTTTACGCCGAGTTATGTTGTTATTGTACCGAAGTTCCAATATATATATATATATATATATATATATATATATATATATATATATATATATATATATATATACACACATATATATATATATATATATATATATATATATATATATATATATATATTAAAAAGTAGTCCTTACAAGTTTATGTTTAATAAAAACGTTCTTCAATACAAGTTCTATACAAATATGTATTACGTTAGTTATAATTTTTCGGATTTCGAATTTGAATTGAAGACCTCTTATTCTTCTTTTGCATGTACCGTGTTCTTTCAGAACTTAGGCTACCATCATAGCTATCTTAATTTTATTCGCTGTCATCTTAATTAGCATGCTTGTATCAATACCATACCAATCTCGCAAGTTCTTCGACCATTAAGTCTTTCTTCGTCCTGAACGGCGTTTGCCTGCTATTTTCACTGGTATATTTTGTAGAAACCTATACTTGGGACCTTTCATTACATGTCCGAAGTACTCCAGCTTTCTCTTCTTGATGCTTTTTATAATCTCAGTAGTCTTTCTGAGGCGTTCTAGTGTTGTGGAGTTTCGAATCTTCTCCATTCAAAAAACTTTTAATTCTTCTACAGCACCACATTTCGAAAGCATCAAGACGATTTAGATCACTTTTATTCACAGTCCAAAACTCGACACCATAAAGTATTACATAATACCTTGGACATCCTTCTAAAAGCGGCTCCGGTCTGCTCAATTTTGGATCTAATTTCACCGTGACTCTCTGCGTTACAATTTAACTGATATCCAAGATAAACAACTTGATCTACTTGCTCAAGTTTGGTAATATTTACATATATAGATGGTTTATATTCTGCTGTTTACTTATTAAACTCCATTCGCTTAGCTCGGGCATATTTTGACAGATTCATTGTCGGAAACCTACAACGCAACAATTCCTACTTCTTAGTATTAATAGCTCAAGTATCCTACTATTGCAGACTTCTTTATTTAAAAAAAGAATAATTATTCTAAATAGTGGAAGTGTATACTAAACCCATCAAATTTTGGGTAGTATATATTTAAAAAATATATTTTAGTTGTTATAATTTAACATAACTATTTATTATATGGTGCAGATAATAAATATTGATTGTCGGTAATTCGCAAAGTTCTATTTTATTTACTATTTAGTTTGTTTACTATTGATATTAGCTATGAGTATGTGTGCTTGGTTGTATAGTAATTTCCAGCCACTTTTAGGCTGTCAAAAAGTAACTAACTTCGCAAAAAAATAATTACTAAATTTACTAGACAGTTCGGACTACTAATAGCGAACCGAGTTTACGAGTATTTTCAACGATACTGTCAAATAATGTTTGCAGATCTGTTTGAGTAGAAGCCAGGAGTAATGTGTCGTCAGCATATCGCAAATTATTGATAACTTCATCGTTCACAATTATTAATTCTTGTTGTTCAGAAACGCATTTCTGAAAATTCTTTCCCCGAGGCATCCCCGCCCTACATCTCTTGATATTAATAGCCTGTGATTCCAAACCGTCTACTAAAACTGATGTTGTTTGATTCCAATATAAATTTGCAATTATGCGAACGTCTTCGCCATCCAATCCAATGTCTCTTCAATCAATATAGAGTGCTGACACGATTAAAGGCTTTTTGGAAGTTCATAAAACAACAGTACATGTCTACAGATATATCACGACATCTTTGAGCAAGCATGTTCATCCCAAATAATGTCTCTCTCCTTTAGAAAAATTTTCAATAAATGGCCTAACAAACTGATGGTTCTATAATCAGCACATGTTTTTGCTGTTGTATTAGGTAGGTGTCCACTGGTATAAATGGTATTGAAAAACGAAGTTATACCCTCTAAAACATTGCGATCTATTATTGAAAAAGTAAATCGAAGAGGACATAAGTACGTGTATAGAAATTAAAAGTTTATAATTCTAGATAATTAAATTGGTTGCTAAAAAAATATATATAATATTCTTTGTAATGACTTTTAGTCATGGGATGGCTAGAAAGAGAACAACGTAGGGGTTACCACGTAGGTCAGTTCTGGTACTTGATTTCCTCTGACTGGTGGAATCAATGGATGAACTACACAGCAGCTCCTCGAACTAATCTCGATATATGTAATTGCCGTAATGAAAGTAGATTACCGATAGAAGAAGGAATAGCGTGTGACGAAAGTCTCATTAGCAATACTACAGACTATACATCTACTTCTAACGATTTTAATTCCAATAGTATGGAATCTATGGGAGATCTACTGACTAGAGGGGGTGACAGGTGAGTAAGATTTGATATTTAAATGAATAATTAAAACTATATTTCATCTTTGAATTATATACAGGGTGTTTCAAAAAAGGTAACACCGTCTCTAGGATAGGTACTGTGTATCCGCTTATACGTATTTCGGCCTAATAAGCCTCTTCAGAACGGCTTTCACAGTCGCTCTGAACGTGAAAATAAATCTATTCTGTCTTAGGAAGCAACTCTAACATGGCTTGGAATGGACGCAAATAGCGACATCTGATATAAAATCCGTAAACTAATTTTCGAAACCAAATTCAGATTTTTGCTTTAATCTGTGCCTTCTAAGAATTGCAAAGCAAAACAGACGGTGTTACTTTTTTTCGTACATATATACATATATATATACATGTATATATATATATACATACATATTTCAGCCTATCACCATTTGAAAAACCTTTCTTTTTAAGAGTTTGTGCTTCGGTCACAATATTACACGTTTCGTTCTATATTGTGTCTCATCAGATAGTGTTAGTTCGGAGACAAACTCGGGACAGAAATGTGGGTCTCTTCATCAAATGTCTCTTTTAGGCCCTACATATAATTATGTTCGAGGCTTTCGCATATTGTTGTCTGTCTGTTGGATAGGCTACCTTTCTTAGTTTTGTTCAGCTTAGCACTGGATAAACTTCTTTTAATGTCCATAGAATGTGGTTCACTTCACAGTTTTCGTTGTAACATTGGCTTTATTGCAAGAGAAATTTTAACTATTTTAGTGTGCAAAACAACTTGTAATATTACCCAGCCAAATATGTATTACTGTGTACCTAATTAACTACTTGTTGAACTTAGTAATGTAAACCTCCTAATAACAGTTTGTTTGAGTAAACCTAAATGTTTACTTTATTGTTTATGCAAAATTTTAGATTTGGCATATGTTGAGTTGGTTTTACCGTTGACAAAACTAGCTGTGTGTTCCCTTATCCGTTTGTTAAAACATTCCTCCTTGGCCTATATAGGTCTACTTTTGGCTATGTACAAGCGATCTCATATACTACTCTTCCTTTCGGTTTGTAATTTAGTTTTTATTTAAGTAATCGATTATTGGAAGTGCATTGGAAGCGATTATTGGAATCCGTAGCTCGCCATATCTTATCGCGGGCTATGGAGCGGTGGATCGCCCAGAGGTATGCTTCCATGTTGTTTTATTTTCTCATTGATCAAGTAGATATTCAGTTGTTGTGTTACGTCTTAAATTCTGTCTATCAAGTCTTATAATACCTTTCACTCTTCTGAGAAATCTAATTTTGCTAGCTTGGATTCTAGAGTCAGTTCTTTGTTTGATTACTTGGCTTTCACATTCATTTAACAGAGTATCTGTGGCCACTGTCCTGTAATTAAATTTTACCATTATTCCTTATCTTTTTCTTCAATATATTGTGAATTATTTCACATATAGAACTGCCAATTTCTCTTCTAGTGGATGCTCGGTAATTGCTATTCTTATTATATTTATTGGGTCATTTTTTTTAGTTGAGTTCTGAATTATTTCACGTTATATATATATATATATATATATATATATATATATATATATATATATATATATATATATATATATATATATGTTTATATCATCAATTTTTTAGCTTATTCATCTTGTCATCATTTTCATATTTTTTATGTCACATAAAAATCTTGTAGGTGCAGTATTTCTTCTAGCTCTGGAGTCTCTAGCAGTTCAGGAACAGGCCCCAAGAGGAGCATAGGCCAACCAGGACCCATAGACAATTCCAGTTTAATAGCCGAACCCATGTGTAAGGTTCAAACACTTACAGGAGAGGGTAAGTTTAATCGTACACTATTTTTTAAACAAATATAACAGTTATACTTTAAAAACTCCTTTTAAAAATTATATGTTTTCAGGAGGCAGACTTAAACGAGATATGCCTTTGGTACAACATAGAGACTTTGAATTAGTGCCTGAATCATTGTGGAAAGCACTAGCGATGTGGTATGGGGGCCCGGTGCCACTTCCTAGACAAGTTATTTTACCGCCCGGACGAACTGAAGTAGAATTAGAATTATACCCAGTAAATTTAAAAATCCTTCGACATCTTGCTCAACAAAGAATAAGCACGGCTTCGTGGAGTAGTGTTGTGGGAGGGTGAGTCTTAATTGAATTAAATTATCCTAATAGCGTACTTAAACAATTATTTTATTATATTCTAGTTATGGTGCGGCAGCATTAAGTACTGCAGGCTTGACATCAACAGTTAATGCTAGTACTCGACGTTATCTTGCTCATACAGCAGCATTTTCGCGACTTGCCACTGTTCAACAAGTTACTGATTTTTTATGTCATCGTCTGAGCCTACGATTGGAAGATGCCAGACTTTGGTGGCTTAGGGAGCATGCGGCGAGCCTACTAGATGACGAAAATGCCACTTTGGAAGAGCTGGGAATTATGGATGCGGACCAAGTACTTCTTGAAGTGAGAAATAAAGATCAAACTTGGCCCGAAGAACTAGGACAGTTAGTGGCTGGCGGAGGACATGAAGTTGGTCTTAGCGTTGAAAGAAGACCTACTATTTTTCTTCCAGAAGGTAATTATAATTAAAACTAGTAATTCTCAAAGTAAAAAGACAAAATCCTAGTGGTTGGCTGTATACCATAGTTTAAAAAAACTTACATAGAAGTAAGAACTTTTTTTGTATAATGGTATACTATTTATTAAAATAATTTAAAAATTTTATCCAAAAGGATTACAAATCTTCAAAACGTTTTCGGTCCAGTCGCACCATCATTGGTGAAAAAGTATTAAAAGTAGTTGAAACTAGCTACGTAAACAGATGCAGAAACCCTTTTCTTATATGAAAATCATTGTGAAATATTAATGACACTAAGTAGATGTTATAAGATTTAACATGAAGGGAACATACATCTTCTCTCCTCGAAAGGGTGGACAACTTAGTGCAACTAATGGTAACAGCCTACTGAGTAACAGTAAAATTGTTTTAATAAATAATATACTATCACAAAAGAAGTTCTTATTTCTATGTAAGTATTTCTAACTTAAGTAATATAATGTAATGATTTTACAGGTGCTACCGGCCTTCACAACTTAGGCAACACTTGTTTTATGAACGCAGCTCTTCAAGCTGTATCGAACACCCGACCTTTAACACTTTACTTCAGAAGAGACAATCAGTTGTCAGAGTTAAACATTACAAACCCATCCGGTTCCAAAGGAGCTGTTGCCAGACGTTACGCGGAGCTTTGTAGAGAATTGTGGGCAGGATCAACCAGAAGTGTAGCACCTTTGAAACTAAGATACCTAGTAACCAAATATTCGCCGTACTTTCAAGATGGTGGACAACATGACTCACAGGTTTGTTTTAAATTAATATACTTTGTATAATATCCTTTATTTCATTACTTTTTAGGAACTTCTTGCTTGGCTTCTGGACACGCTTCATGAAGATTTAAATAGAGTAGCTGTTAAACAGTACACAGCACTGAAAGATAGTAACGGTAGACCGGATGAAATCGTTGCGGAAGAGGCATGGGAACAGCATTTGTCTAGAGATCACTCGATCATCACTGATCTTTTTTATGGACAATTAAAGAGCAAGGTATGTTTATTACTAATTTTCACAGTATTGCTTTAAGATTTTCCTCTTTACTAGTTGACGTGTGGGTTGCTAGTCCCCCCTCGGGCACATCCCCAGGTGGCAGATAGGGAAATGACTCCAGATATAGGTGGTACTGGGGAAATAAACTCGGTGTGCACCGAAACCAGTACACCGGCAGCGGCGTTCTCCAGGTCAGGAACGGCTACCGTGAACACCATTTTTTTCCGGAAATGGAAACATTTTGATAGCGGATGAACCAACAGTATTCGGTCCACAGCATAGAGAAGTGAGAAACCATTCCATTAATTTTTTCCAAGAAAATCATTTCCCCCAGTTTCCTACAGACCTTCAGTGGTCAGAGGAAAAATCTCCGGGAGAAAAATCAGAATTGCCACATGAAATGTGAAAACACTGTATAGATTAGGAAATCTATCGAATGTGGAAGCAGAAATGAGTAGAATGAAATGGGACATACTGGGAATGAGTGAAGTGAGATGGACGGGGCAAGGTGACATCGTGACAAATAACTGGAACGTATTTTACTACTCAGGCGACGATACTGCTGCGCAGTATGGGGTTGGAATGCTATTCACAGCTGAAATGAACTAATAGGTAAAAAGTTTCCTACCAATTGAGAATTGAGAATTCCTACCATAGAGCACAGAAGAGGTGTTAAGGATTTTTATGCTGATATTAAACAGGCTCAAAAACACATGAACAACAATGCTGTCCACATATTTGTGGGAGACTGGAACTCGTAAGTGGGAGATGGCCTCATAGTCTTAGGTCCTACTGCAGGATCACTACGGTTATAATGGAGTTAATCAAACTCACATTTTTACATACATTTAAAATTAGGAGAATACATTGATAATAGGTTATCAGTGAAAAAGTGGCCGCAAATATTTTTAATTCGATGAAAAAGACAGAAAAGATTTGATTTCACGTTCAAAGCGTCTATGTATCTATTGATACGTATTTCGACTTAATAAGTCTCATCAGAATAGTTATTCATAGCCGTTCTTAACGTGAAAAATAATCTTCTCTGTCTTATTAGGAAGCAACAATAACATGGCTTCGTTATGGAAGCAATAGCGACATCTGATAGAAAAATCGGTAAGATAGTTTCGAAACAAATTCAGATTTCTGCTTTAATCTGGAGCCTTCTAAAAATTGCAAGGCATGGCCAGAGGATAATAAGGATGTTAATAGAGACATGGGGAATCTATTTCGAAACTATCTTGTAAAGGATGAACAAATAGAACAGATAAGAGGACAAGCAGATGCAAATAAAGCCACAGGGGAAGCAAGTAGCCTTCGTCTACTGCCGAGAATATTTTGACAAGTCTTAAAGAAACATAAGCAGAAGCCAAAATAGGGAGGCAAAATTCTATAAAAAAAAAACCCTGGATGACAGACAATATATAGCCAAAAAAAAACAAAAATCGCCAGGCATATCTAAGCCTCAACTGGCTTCAAAGGAACAATGGCAAAACAAAAGGAGCGAAGAGGTAGACACATTATTTGCAGACAACATGACAGAAAACCAATTGAAAAAGAAGACAATCTCCCCATATATAAAAGAAACAAAGTGCAACAAAGCTCCTGGAGCAGACTTTTTAGTAGCAGAACACTTCAAACACCTCAGTGAAACAACAGTTAACAAAATTAACGTAGCTCTTGAATGGCAAATATATGAAACAGGAACGCTCTCACCTCACAGAACTGGCTAACTTTCCACATACATAGCCCTCCCCAAAAGAAATAAGGCACGAAAATGTGAGGAGCCTAGAAAGATAAGACTAATGAGTCTCGCTGCAAAAAGTTTTATGCGAATCATTCACAACAGAATTCATAATAAATGCGATGCATATTTTAGCCGATCCCAGTATGGTTTTCGAAAGGGAAAAGAGACTGATTCTGAGGTTGATGTAGTTGGTGGAAAAATATTTGGAAATGTAAAGAAAACTTTACTACGCTAACATATAACGTAAAGGATGGAGAAAAGTTGCTAGAGATAGAATGGAATGGGGGAATGTTCTAAAGAACGCTTTGGCTCATAAAGGGCTGTTGTACAAATGATCATGATTTAATCTGCATCTAATAACTCTGCAAGGAATTCATATATTACATCAAGCATTGCTTCTGTAATACAACATTTTGTTTTATCGTATTTTTTGCATGTTGGACACGTAATAGATTGACGACATTTTTCTGACATTTCCTCTTGTTCTTAAGTTTGTTTCCGCGTATTATTAATTTGTTTACTTAGAATATCATTCCTACCGGCACTTTCGTTATTCTTTATATATCCTGTTACTTTTTAATTCTTCTTCAGTTGGAACGTCATATGATTTTGGTCAATAATTTCTCATACCTTTTCTTTTTCATACCCAATGTTTCATTCCTGTTTTTTATATATCCTAGCCTTCCTTCTTCCTAATGCTCTTTATATACATTAAGTTTTTCTTTCTTATCTCCTTTTAGGTGTCCTTTTTGTATTATTATATTGTTGTTCTCGTAAAATGAGACTTAGGGATTGAAACTTCTTCACATTTCTTAGTGTCAAAAGAAATATAAAATTTCGGGTGTGTCTAAAATTTAAAAAAGAATAAATATAAAGTATATTATTAGAAATTCTTAATTAGGTAGCGGTTAATCAACTTTTTTTTTTGTAGGTGACATGTCAAACATGCGGACATGAATCAGTACGATTTGACATTTTCAACGTACTCAGTTTGCCTTTGCCTATGGAAAGCTATACATTGTGTGAAGTTTTAGGTAAGTCTTTTATTATATTACTTGTGTGTGTACCACGTAATTTTTCTTAAAAATATGTTTAGCATCGGTATCCAGTACCACATTTTTCTTTGAATTTTTTTAGGTAAATAATGATTTTTTACACAAAATTTAAAATATTTGCCTTTTTGTGTTATTATTTAAACTTAACTCGTCGACAATCCCGTATGATACAAAATGATAATTCTAATACTATATATTTGCATTTTTATAGTATGTTTCCATTTAATACTACAATTTCCCATCGTATCAAACTACGAAGAATTGTTACAGAAAACCCAGACCCGTAATTACGATGATTACCACAATTCTTCCAATTTAATCGCTACAAAATCGCTTTATTCAGAAAGAAAAAAGAAAAACTAAAAATATAAAGACGAATTCATAAAACTGATCATAATGCAAAATTCAAAAAGATATTTAACCAATAAATAAATAACACAGCATCCACACAGACACATACACACACAACAAAGTAAATTCCAGCTCCTAGAGTAAGATGTTCTCATATGCGAAGATCAAAGACGTCGTGACCCCCCAAGCTATCTCCACCCTTCCCCAATCGCAGACATAATGTTGGGAAAGCTTTACTTGTTTTTGATCTTGGATGTCATAAGAAATATGGCATCCGAGAGACTTTTCTGTGCCGATGCCACTTTGGTAGAGGTGACATTATGCACCTTTCTCTCTTGTTTTCCTTTCTTTTTAAAACGCCTCTAGAATTGCTTCTTTCTCCAAATGTGTGCCCGTTCAGCGAGCCTTTTTTACTTTGGTCACTGGCTCTCAGCGCTGGAGTTTTGTGTGTGCCAACCCGGTAAACGGTGTTTTCCTACCTCGCCAGTCGACCACCTGGAGGTTCTGGTCACCAAGACCATACCTAACGGTGCACGGCCTCAATGCTCAGGAATCGTGGCTGTTTCATCTGGGCTATCTATAGAAAAATTCTCTTTTTGATAACTTAAAACTCAGAAAAAATTAATTAAATGGTGGCGACTTTTTCTTCCAGTTCATTGACATCGTTGGTTGTTGTAATTGTGCCAATGTGTTCACTGACTAGCATTTTGAATGTTTGCCAGTTTGCTTTCTTCTGCTGGCAGCATCCAATGGTAAATCAACGACAGGAAACATTTTAAATTGAGACGATATACAGACGACTGAAGTAAACAGAGGATGAAATCTAGGAAGCGTAGTGAATAATTTGGGTAAATTTTCTAAAAGACCCCATTCTCCTGAAATTTGAAGGACATTAATGAGAAAAAGTCAGGTCCGTTAAAACAAAAATTAATAGTATATTACTTTATGAGGCGGAGAAGCATGACTTTTCTTGACTTGCCCTCTATTACGCGCCTCACTTCGTTCGGCGCGTAATAGAGGGCAAGTCAAGAAAAGTCACTTCTTGCCGAATAAAGTATACTATTTTTTCTTCAAACGTAGCAATTTTCAACCATAAATAGTACAATTCGTATGCTATTTTTACTCGAAATTAACTGTGACAACTATCAAAGTCGTCTAGATGTTAGAAATTAAAATAATTAAGTCGTCGGTGGGATTTGCGTCTCCCTGGTTACAGTTGTTTCACAGTTGTTTGCAATTATTAAAGACAGCAACCGCAAGCGCAAATTTAGTGCGAAAATGGAAAACCTAAACGAAATTGAGTCCGCGGCTAATGATGCAGTAGCACGTTTGGGGCCCTCCAAGTCCGATAAGAACGATAATGCTCAAAAAATTTTAAACCCTCATGATTCGCCAACATCGGGAATGATTGCTGAAAGTTGTTCTCGATCATCAGTATCATCAACAATTACCAATGCGTATCAAGAGTCGGGAACATTTTTGCACGGTTTCAATTTTGAAAATGCCTCATTAACTAATTGTACTTTTAATATTACTATAAATAAAAATGATGTTTAATTGTTGTTAATGACATTTGTATTTTTGCTTTGTGACATGTTTCATATTGTTGTCATGACAACATTTTTCCCTCTGCCGTAAAGAAATGGGAAAAAAACTGCTGCCGGCGGAGGCATCAAACTTTGACAGGATCAAGTTAGATAAGTAATGTCATCATTATTTGACGTTTGAAGAAAAAAAATATTTCCATACTTAGAACAACACTTTGAATACCATATTCTGCAGGAATGGTTTCCATATTTGGGAAGGATAAAAAATACTCAATGTATCTGTATACTTTGGAAATCATTTTAATTCAAATCATTTTAATAATATTTTTTTGTCCAATCGGGTATCTGTATTTTTGAGGTAAAACCTGTATCACAAAAACTTTATAGAGGAAAAGAAGCATAAGTTACTGCATACATTCATGAACCACCATTTTTATATCTATACAACAAAAAAAACATTATAAAAGTTAAAAATTCCGAATGGGGATTCCCAATGATCTTCCGGCTCAAAATCTGACTTTCTCTTCTTCTTCTATAAATTCTGCTAGTATTAGATCTCTCAATATCCTTCTATACAATCTGATAATTGTGCTGGTGACTGATATAACCCTATAATTCTGACAGTCTTCTTTGTTGCCTTTTTTTTTGTAGTAGGACGATATGTATGCCACTTTCCATTGGTTACGAACTTCCTTGACTATCCAGACATTTGTTAAAGATTTATGTTAAAAAATGTTTTTAATAATTTTACGTTACACATCCTCTGGTCCACATAATTTTCCATTTTTTAGTTTGCTAATTACCATATAATCATTTCTACGGCTATTTGCACCTGTTATTCTTCAATGTCAACCAATGGTTCTTCCTGAATGTATTGTGGTTTTGTTTCAGTTAATAGGTTTTTGTAGTGTTGTTCTGATATATTTGGAAATGATACTTTTTCAGTAACCGTTGATCTCACTCTGTTAATTAATCACCATGCTTCTGTGCATCTTCTTCCGCCAATACATCCGTCTATTTCGTTACACCTCATTTTTAGGTGATTTATTGTATTTCGTGCTTCCTGTTTAGCCCTGTTCTATGCTTCTTTGTCTTTAATTGATTTTGTATTATGTTGGTATCTTGGCGACCCAAATATTTTTTGCTTGTTCCATATTTTATACCATCATCAATGTTTTAATATAATGTTATATTACAGTGGTGCGTTTAAATGGAGAATGTCCCGTAAAATATGGTATGCGCCTTCAATCAGAAGCTAAATATATAGAACTGAAGGAACATTTGTTCAACATAAGTGGCATCAAACCCCAAAGTCTTCTGGTAGCCGAAGTAGCTTCCAGTCAGATTTGTAATATTCCCGCCGACGATGCGAAGATCAACCCCACTACTGCTACAGAGCTCTACGCCTATGAGTTGCCTGAGACCATAGAAGTGGTTCCCAAGGCAGAGATAGAGATCGAACCAGGTATTTAAACATAAGAGTAGAAACTGTACTCTTTAATTTGGTTGGTGATCTGTAAAATTGCTTGTTATGCTGACAATTTAACATTTTTTTGCTCGTATTTATAATAAGAGTAATTTGTTCTTTATTTAATGTTAAATTTTGGTTTGCTTTCTTAAAAAATAGGTGCCACTAATAATAACTAGACACTTTAGTATTTATCATTACATTTTTGTAATAATTAAGCTGATATTAAAATATACAACTGGATGATGAATTATTATACTATAACTCTTATAACTGAGTATAACTTTGGTAGAATGCTCCATTCGTCGCTTCAACCACTCCAGCCGCTTCAAAGCAGTTTAACATTATTACCTTTAGTGATCAGATTTCTGCCCCATATAAAAATGCAGGTGTTAATGCATTAAATCAACTAATCCAAAAAATACTAGAGCAAAACAGAATTCCTCAAGAATGGAGATCAAGCATCCTAATATCTCTCTTCAAAAAGGGAGAGACAAATCGCACCCAGAAAATTACAGAGGAATTTAATGTATTAAATACAACTCTAAAATTAACAACCAAAGTGACAGCAAATAAACTGAATGAAATTATAACACTAGCAGAAGAACAACAAGGTTTTAGGTAGGGAAGATCATGCACCGACGCTATATTTATAATGAGGCAAGTGCATTAAAGTATTATATTTTTGTTTGGTATTATACATATTATAAGTGTTGTTTAAATAAAAAATATCAGTTTAAAATACCGTAAAATATAATTTCATTATATCCTGATAACAATTTATCAAAATTTATTAAAAAAAAACATTATTTACAAAAAGACGTAAAATTATCGACAAGCACCCGCTCAAAAGAAATTAAATCGCGCGCCCATTGGAAGGTTAAGGGAGCAATATCCATAAATAGCGAATATTATATAGCGTCATTTGTGTGCTAAGTATTTAGTAAGTATTTATTTCAAAATATTAACAATGTTAATAAGTATTTAAGAAAATAATAACAATTCTTAGGAAAAAGTAAGTATTTATTTCAAAATAGTAACAATGTAATTATTGGGCCAGAAAAACGGTTCATATAGAAGAGATAGGGTAATTTAAATTAAAAGACACAGATTTGAGACAATCTTAAACCAAACTGATATTTGCTAATGTTGTCGAAACAGAATTGTTAAAGTAGGCGAATTGTAGAAATTGGTGCTGAGCAGGAAGCCAATGCGATGAAATGGAATATTATAAAATAAAAAAACTGTTTATTCTAGATTTGACATTCATCTTATTCCGCGTAAGCTAAGTTCAGTTTTAAATTTCACATGACGTGTCGTCGAGATAATTTGTTACATTCTACTACTTTTTACGATATTATATTATAGTAAAACGTTTTCATATTAATGGTACACCTATTTTTTATCGAGTCAAATCAAAATAATTAAAAAGACATAACTCTATGTAGTGTTTTTTACATAACGTATCAAACTAAGCATCGAGTTTAATCTTACAAAATGTTAGCGACTATGAAAATAACGATAATCGATAAGTAACTACAAGTTGCTTTGTAGAACATTTAATATTGGGTGTCGCTTTCATTTTACGTGATTAAACTTTTTGTCTTCGGGATATAATCCTTCAACATTTTTTTATATTTTGTTCTCAGACGTGGAAATGGAAATTTGTGATAGCCCATTGGCAAGAAGTCCCGAGGTAAGCCATGGTTCGGCCCTATGCATGCCCAACATTCTATGCTTCAAGGTATGCACGTACCCAGATAGCGAGTTTTTTTTTAATAGATTTTGTTTTCAGTGTTCGTACGTTGTTTGAGTAAATAAAGTACTAAACATTTTTTTGATTCTGATGACAATAAAAAAGTGTAAAAATACAAAATACTTAATTTTAAGAATATAGAGTGGATTATCTAAGTTTTGTTGTCATGTTTTAGTTACGGTGGTGCTGATTAACCCATCATTTTTTATCCTGGATATCAATTTTTTTAAATTCCTACCATACTATTTATTCAGATATTTCTGATATTTCTTGTCAAATATACATATGCAATGCATATTGCTCCACCTCGTTCTGTGTTATAAATCTTTTTTATCTCAGTAGTTATCACTTGTCACGAATATTCCGCTAGATTTTTATTTAATCTTATATCGTTTGTAAATATAATCGTCTTCATCATAATCGCTGATAAGTTTTGAAATAAAAATTTTCTTATATAATCTGTTCGAAATATGAGATTTGTCCCAAAAATATCCTATCTTTGTTCGTAAATGCACAACGCTTTATCTCGTGGCATCCTTAGAAGGAATCCCCAATCACTAAAGAAGTCCCAAATTAACTTTTTGGGACGTCAGTGCCATTGTCGCATTCGTTTTAATCGTCTCTATCTCATAGAAATGCTTATTCTTGGGGTGCCACAGAATAGGTTATTCTTTGTCTTTTATGCCCTGGCGCCCATAATAAAGTGCTTCTTACATCCAGCGTCTTCTGTGGAGGTTGCTGATCAACATGCCTATTTGCACTTTCGAAAATGCTGCAGGGAATAATTCAATATATGTCATTCCTAACTATCTTTGTGCCTTGTGCCTCTAGAGTCGTGGCCAAAGAACTCAAGTTTTCTCTTTTTTATAGTACACATTATTTCAGAATCAATAGTCAGTCTTTACAGCACTGCCTGATTCGTGACTCTATCCGTCCCGGACACTCTTACAATGCGTCTGTAGACCCAAATAATATTTTTAAGAAGTTCCTTATTTAGTGTCCAGCTTTCCCCCACCATATAGTATAAGAAGTATAAGAAATGCAGAACACCTAGTCATTCTATTCTTAGAATCATAGAAAGATACGGTGTTGTCACCAGTTTTTTCATTTTTGACGAACACAGCTAGTGCCTGTTCAATGCGTGAACAAATTTCTTTTCACCTCGTTGACAATAGTTCAAAGATATTTTTACCTAGAAAAACCGCTCAGTGACCTTTCCATTAAAAACTGATTATTCACACTTGTTAAAGTTGTTAACTTTTTTTGAAACGACCATCATTTTGGTTTTCCTGAAATTGATGTATAAACCGTGCGTCATAATCACCATAGATACTTTATCAAAGAGTCAAATTGTTGGCTATTATAGCTGTAGCGTCAACATATCTGATGTTACCAAGATTTCCATTTTTATCGCTATTCCAGCTGACCCTTCTTCCAATGCACGGAAAAGTATTCAGAGTATAAATTGAATACCCTAAACCGTTTTGAATACTTTATTTTCTTTGAATGGGAGCTTTCTCTAGCCTGACCCTTTTTAAAAGATCTAATAGCTTCGAGACTGAACTTTCGAGACTGTTGAATTTCTTCACCATTCCTGAGATTTGTGTGCTACCCACTTTCTTGTAGCTGTTCTTGTTACTGCCTTTGCAACGCCACAGAAGAGTTCCGGTCCAACGAATGGCATTAATGAGCCTTGTTTGGCCATTTCATCTGATTTTTCATTGCCCTTATGACCCCCGTGACCTGGTACCCAGGCTACCGTAATCTTGCTAGGGTCTTCTAGTTTATTTAAAACATAATCTCGGTGTGATGGCAATTGAACGATGCGTTCTTTTCTGTCTTTCTATTTCTTCCACGCAGTGATGGATCGCCGATATTTCCGCCTGAAAAATTGTGACATCCTTAGATGTCTCTAATGACATTGTGAATTTTCTTGTATTATATATCATTCTTGTGTTTATGTTTCCTAGGTTCATCCATCAGTGTCAGAATTTCCTGTATCCTTTTTTGTTTTTTTTTTCTGGTGATTATTTCTACTTAAAGTTTCGTTTTGGGTGTTTACTATTATTTCTTTAATTTTTGAAAATTGCATATGTGGATCTTCCACTCCACTATGTTTTCTTCTTTGAGATCATGCAATTTTTGATTATTTAACTGGGTTATAATTTGAGCAGTATCTGGTTCTTGTAATTTTTTAATAGCAACTTTGGTATAATTACGTTGTTGCTGTTTTTTGTTAGTCCTATATTCATGTTTATGGCCACAAGATTGTGATCGGATGCTACATCGCCACCTGGTCAGTCTTTTCTGATCCCATTTCTAAAGTTTTTATTGACAAGAATGTAATCAATTTGATTTCGGGTTATTCGATCCTACGTGTCCTGGTGCTTTCCATGTGAATAATCTTCTCCTTTTGGCAGTTTACATAAGGTGTTGCTTACTACCTTTTGTTCATGTATACAAAATTGCAATAGTCTTTCTCTCTTCTCTGGTTTCTCTCACCCAATCCGAACTTCCCAAAGTAGAAAGTTATTTTTTATAAGGAAGTGTAGGCTTTCGCGACCAATGCATCGAAATGGTACATTACATTAGGGGTTTATAGGTTGTGGTCTTGAATTTATGTTTTTTCCTGACGTCTCCCCTAGGACTGCGGGAGACACTATTAAACGTAATGCGTGAGCGAGTGTAGATGTAATCTTCTGTTGCTGCGATCGATCACTGATGATCTTCGAATATCTGTGCTATTTGTAGCTGTCATGTGTCTGTTTCCATATCGATTTAGACCAACCAGTACATCCCGGGGATCACAAGAGACTACAAATAACATAGATACTCAAAGGCAATACTCAGTGATCGATTGTAGCGTATAAACCACGAATATAATGTACCATACAATTTTTCATGTACTTTTGAGCACAAATATCTATTGGTAGTAATTAATTGAAAATTCAGTGATACAAAAAGATTATTTTTTATTTTGTTCCTTGTTGTTTTTAACATTCCTGTATTTTTTTTTTGAGGTATTAAGATAGCCAAAAAGATCTAGACAAAATCTAAATAATGTCAAAACTTTCAAACATATTGTTTTATTTACGAATACAACACTGAACACTGTTGTTTTGTACACTTTCACAAAATTTATTACAATTTAGTTTCAGTACAGCTGTTTCAGCAGAGTGCCTTCCTCAGGTGATGCAGGCACTCTTCCGAAACAGCTGTAGTGAAATTAAATTGTAATAAATTTTGTGAAAGTGTAGAAAATAAAAGTTTTCACTGTTTTATTCTTAGAAAAAATGAACTTCCATTAAGTAATGGTCAAATCCATCACTTATTATTTTATTATTATAGGTAAGCCAATATATTTTTTTAATATTGTATCCTACTTATTATTTTCTTAATTTTTAAAATTGTGTATTTTATATTTTTACACTTTTCATAAAGTACAAGAATCGATTATATTCTTAGTTTAATAGTTGGAGTTTTTTTGGATATTGCTAGATTAACATTTAAGGAAACAAGGTTTAAATCGGATAAAAGAAATAAAAATTGGAACGTTGGAGAAAAATTAGGAGAATTTTGGAAATGAAATAGAAATCCGCAAGGATTTGCTGTAGTCGGCTGTACACCATGAACGTTTTCGGACTGATTAGTCCATTAGTGCTGCTACTAGGTATACATGTTTATAGCGCAAATATTTGGGTGAAAACCTTTTAAATATTATTTATGAAAACTTTTTAAATATTATTTAATTGCTAATAAATTAAATCATTGCTGAAAATTATGTAGGATGTTAAAATTTTAAGTAGATTTACTTCATTGCAACGTAAGCTCTCAATTAGGGTTGGTGGTCCTGAGATGTAGTCTCTAAATATACTTTAGGTAGCAACTATTGGTTTAGGAGTTGCTACGTAAAGTCCGTACGTCTCAGGATCAGCAACCCTCTTGGATCTTACGTTGCTATGAAGTAAATCTATTTAAAGTTTTAGCATCCCACATAATTATCAGCAACAATGTAATCTGTTACCAATTAAAAAATATTTAAACAGTTGTCCCCACATATTTGGTGACTATAAACATGTACACCTAGTAACAACCCTGAAGAGGGACTAATCAGTCCGAAAACGTTCTGTGATGTTGGCCGTAAGGATTCTTTTAAAAAGGATTTTTTAATAAAAAAATTTGAAATAAAAATATTCAGCTAGATTAACCGAAGAGTTTAAATAGTGTCTACTATTCTAGCATAAGAATTACCACCTTGGCTTGAAATATACTAAAGATTATTACTTTTTAACAACTGAACACAAACACTTATGTGGGTTATGGAAGAAGGAATGTGTGTTATTCTCGTATCAAGAATTGATTATTTCTTTAATTCAGAAAAAAGAGGTGTTATTCTGCAATAAGATAACAAATTACTAAAACAAGGGAAAAATAGATCAATTTTCAGAAGAAATTAGATCATGTTGTGAGCTTTGTTTCTATAAATGATTTTTTGTGGTGATTGGTACGGAAATATTGTTTTATTAGTTTCCTAAACAGAACGAAGGTAATTTATTTAATGCTTAAAAATATCAAATAAAAGATTAATACGAACCTTATATTCAATCAAACGAATGTATCAATAGAATGCTTTAATTTGAACAAAGACTATTCAAAAAGTCCCTTCTCAGTAAAATTTACGGTGGAATGTTCATTAAAACTCAGTGAAATATGAGCTGTAAGTATATTATTGCTTGAAAATTCATGATGGATTTTGGACGGTCTGAATAGACAGTTGCTTTCACTGTGAAATTATATGATTGTCGGTGGACAGCTTCGATTCCATCTTGTTAAATGAAATTATTAAACCACTCAGAATACTGCATTTTCTTGCCTTGATCAGTGGGTTTTTGTTCTTTCAGGATCGTCACTTTTACAATCATTATCTTTGCATTTATCCCTATGGGAGTCGACTTCCCTAATTACATTTCTCCATAAGTTTCAATCTGAGATCATACTAAGATCAATCCCCTGTACCGATAGGCCATATCTAAGCGTCTCTCCAGGTCTTCTTTGGTCTTTCACTCCTACTCCTTCCAAGAACTTGTAAATAAGCAATTCTTTGTATTGCCTGATTAACGTCTCGACTTGAACATGCCCGAAGCCGTCTTAACTTACACTCTCCCATTTTGACAATTGGTGCCACCCCTAGACCCCTCTAATGTACTCAATTCTTAATTTTATCCTTTTTTTATCCCTCCATTCATCCATATAAGCATTCTCAATTTCCGCCACATGCATTTGTTGATTCTCTTTTGAACTGTCCGACATTCACTACCGTACGTCATAGCTGGTTTTATGACAGCTTTATAGAATTGTATGCCAAATTGTATTAGAACTTCATTTTATGTTCTCTTCTCCTTTATATTTTCTTGGACTTTGTTTGTCCTCCTTCAGGTCTCGTTATTTTCAAATTTCTTTCCTGGCGGTTTTCCAAGTATTTCAATGGCAGTATCTCTTATAATACTGGCATATTTCTTCAAATTGTATTAGAACTTCATTTCATGTCCTAGTACATATTTTCTACTATTTTGGCCTTAAATATACCTTCTTTCTCATCTTTTAACATCTACCGTGGTTTTTTGGTCCTTGTCGACATTTTGGTTTAATTTCGCTTTTTAGTTCGATGTCCAGAACAAGCAACTTCTGTTGTTGGCTCACAGTCTCACTAATTATTACCTTGCAGTCCTTACAGTTATATGTTTCCTTCTCGAGTTTTTTCAGTGGGCTCGTCCGCTCTTATCGGAAATATCGAGTCGACGAATCGAACGATCACTTAATGGATCTACGACGTAAGCCGTACTTCTAAATTTTCCAATCAAATTTCACCATGTATTGTGATGTGAAATGTTTGCCTTTGGCGAAACTGAATTAAATTTTTGACGATCGAAGTCTGCACATCTATCACATGCTTTATAACGACACAACAATTTACTTGACGCCATCTAATAAAATCGAAACAAAGGAATGCTGGCGGACTCATTCATAAAGGGGAATTATCCTAGACCTTTTTACAATACGCCATGGGGCTACTGTGGAGCGACTTTTTGAACATACCGTATATTTAACAGAGTTTAATAGTTATGCAATAGATTTCAAAATAGTAGAAACGATTGTGCATTGTGTCTATAAATACCGAATACATTGTACAGTGGTTTCATAGTTTAGAGCTAAACATTTAAAAAAAAATAAGTAAAAGGTGGATCATTAAGGAACCACTGAGCGACTGTAGCAGCCGGCAAAAATTTCTTATAAAACTGCGTCAGGCCTAGTGTTAAGCTTTTGTCGGAAATGAATAGTTCGACAACCTGTTGAACGTGGGCGTAATTTCTAGTTTACCTGATTATCAGTGAAATATTAGAAAAATGCTAGTTTGAAAAAAGTCAAGGCAACTTTTAATAGCCCAAAATATGAACATTACCAATATTTTTTGCGTGTTATATTTATTTTTACTTAAAACATAACCTTCGTTCAGTTTAGCTAGAAGAATATTTATAATTGATAGCTCAAAAGAAGTAAAGCAGGTGTTATAATTGCTCCTTAATATTTTAAAACGATTTATAAATATTTGAATCATGTAAATTTTGAAATATTTCCTTCTTTTTTGTCAAATTTGATGTTACATATAGTTATTACCGAGCCTTTTTCAGGTGTATTGTATACAATCAAGTCGTTCTTCTGTTAAATGGATCAATATGTTATTTGAGTTTAATTTTTTGCGTGTTTCATTGCTTCTCTTAAAGTCAAGCTTAAAATCTGTTATTAATTACCAGGATTTTAACCGGGTCTAAAGCCGGTTGATTACCCGGGGCTTTATGGCAGTACTTGTGACACTAGTGGATCTTATTAATGCGTTCGGAGCCAAGCACGATGTCTCGGTCGCAGGATAGCAGACTGGTTGTTCCTCTGTGTTTTAAAGGGCACAACGGCGAGCGTTGGGAACATATCTAGACTGAGGATACTGAAACGGTTTATTCAAAACCGAGTCAGAAAGAAAGTAAAAAAAAGAAAATCTTCATAACTGAAAGGAAAGTAGATAAGAAATTACATTGAAGTAGTTGAAAGTTGAAGGAAAAGTCGATGATACTAGATAATAAAAGATATAAAAAAATATACCAACTAGGTTTAGTCTTTTTCTAAAACAATATATAGTTAACCACTAAATTGTTAATCTTCTTTAGCAGATAACAAAAATAATTAAAATGACTTACGGTAAATTATGACTCTTTCATCATACACTTTGATAGTAGTCTATACGGATTCTTTTAACGACGAACAACTGAATGAACTGCTTCCAAGAGGTTCCAGATTGAAGTTGCCATAGGAAACCATTGAATTGGGGGACAACTGTCAGCTCGACATGTTTTATCATCTTAATAACAAGAGATAAACCAGAAATTAAGAAAACCATAATAGTTCCCTCAAAACGAAAACAAAAACACTTCCAGTGAAACACCTTTATAGACGAAGCCGTGTTCCTGCAGGTGACGTGTCGCCTGGGGACCAAAACCCCGGTGCGATATAAACTGGCTCACCGCCAGATTCAGAATTCGACTTCTGACTCTCGCGAGAATAAAAACGAAATACTGACTTCCACGATAATCTAAACGGAGGTAAAATCAAATGTTCCTCGCTGCCATGCTAATGCACTTATTCTTGAATAATTTAAGTGAGAAAAGCAAACAAACACTTAGATTTTGTCACCGGCATTTCTCATTGTAAATAAACAGTTGGATTAAATTGATACTAGATCGAAAATAAAACGCAGTTTCAAAGTATTCATAACAAAAACCTTATGACATTTTTATGGTATACTGAGTGCACAAAAAATGCTACAATTACACTCGTAGGAATGACCGTTAACTACATGTTTGGTACAGTATATAATGATGCGTAGAAAAGGATAAAAATGAATTAACTATTTAAAGATGTATACAAAGGGACAAAAAATGATATTAGAATCAAAAACATCACAAATAACTTCAAACGAGGAAGTTAACATAAACAGGCAGGAACTTCAAAGAACAGTTAACAGGAAGAATAACTAAAAATGCTGTAAGTAAAGTAGATATATCAAATGAACTGCTAAAATATTCTGGAGCAGCCATAACGAAACAACGAATAGCATTAATTACAAATTATAAAACATAATAAAATACCGGGAGAATGGAGAACTAACGGATTTATTTCTAATAAAAAAAGCAATGAATAACAGCCAGAAAATGGCTAAGGTGTCAACTGGTTAAATACGAACCTGCTTAGCAGGTTATAAACAAGGTTTTTATACCGAAGTACCTATCGTGTAAATATGCAGTATCATAAAGAAAATTATCGAGAAATTATTAGAGTATAATAGACCAGCAAATATTTAATTCCTGTTTTGAAGACAACAAGATGTAAGAAGACATGAATCACTTACGAAACCTCTAGTCATAGGCAACGGGGTAAGACTGAGAGACTTCAATTTTCATGGATAGAAGAAAATACAGAATGGGTAACAAAGACAAAATAAAATGAAAAAGACAGTAAAGATTCCATTTCACGTACAAATCGTCTATGTATCTGTTTATACGGTATATACACACGTTTTACATACGTTGTATACATACAAACATATGTATACTTACGTTGTATATATACGTTATATACAATTCGCTAACGAGTTCTGCTTAGTTGAGGAGACATGTCGTGGAATGCAAATTTTAGATTCCCCATGTCTCTATTAACATCTTTATCAATGTCTGGCTATGCCTTGCAATTTATAGAAGGCTCAGATTAAGGCAGTTATCTGAAATGTGTTTCGAAACTATTTTACGGATTTAAAGACAAAATACTTTGTTACGCTAATGATGCAATATTGATAAAGTAAGATGAAGGTAGTCCTCATCATAAAAATATAGTCCAAAGATTCAACACAAGAACAGAAATCTTGAAATGTTGATCTTAACTCAGAATGTCAAAATAATAGTAAACAGTAAAGAACCAAGCAGATATAAATTAGAAATCGATGGCGTCAGAATTTAACAAGTACCCTTTTCCTCTTCTAAAGTACCCTATCCGTTCCTAACGTTGGTCACCATCAAGGCAATGCGAACTTTATTTACTGCGCTGCGGAATAGCTTGATTGATGTTGCTCCAAACCACTTGTGTAGGTTTTTAACCCAGGAAATTCTTCCTGAACCTTTTTTGCCCTCAATCATTCCCTGGAGTAACCCATATTCTCCTTCGTTTCGCACAATGTGTGCAAAATATTATAGTTTCGACATTTTACTGATATCAACAAGTCAGGTTGACAATTGATTCTTCTGAGTACTTCATCGTTGATAACTCTTACGGTCCATGAAATTTTGAGAATTCGTCGGTATATCCACATTTTGAATGTGGATATATTCTTTTTTCTATAGCTTCATAAGTAGTCCACGCCTCGACTCCGTATAATAGAACAGGGTAAATATATATTCAAATTAGGCTTCTTTTCAGTTGTGAACTTGAATCTTTGCTACATAGTTAATTCTTCATTTTTACAAATACGGCTCTAGATCCTTCGATTCGGCATTTTATTTCCTGAGAGTGGGCCTATTCTTCGTTCAATGTACACCCCAGATATGTGAGCTTTGTGGACTTACTCAGGAACATCTATTTCGTCTTCCTAATGTTCAATTTCAGTCCGTATTCTTCATTTATTGTTACGGTTTATCGATTTAAGGCTTGCAGGCTCTCGGCTATTATGGTGTCATCTGCATATCGTATATTGTGACTTCACCATTTACTTGATTCCTTCTGTTAGATCTTCTAGCGCCTCTCTAAAAATCTGAGTTCTGAGTATAGATTGAACAGCAATGTAGACAGCACTCAACCCTGACGAACTCTTTTCGGGATTTGAATTGAATTGGTATACTGTCCATTCACTCGTATTTTCGCCTTTTGTCCGCAATATAAATTCATTACTATTCTTATATCTATTTTCATCCACTCCTACAGTAGAAAGTTTTTGCGTAGACTAGGAAACAAATATATATGTCACAATTAACGTCCCTACGTCTCTGAATCATAACCTGCTTTGCGAACAGATCTTCCCGTGTTCCAGGACCACTACTGAATCCCATTTTAGTTTTTCCCATAATATTCTCTTCACACTTACTATATAATCGGATATGAATAACTTCCTCCCTTCAGATGTTTAACGCTGTGCTCCTTATAGAAGTTTGTATACTGTATTCTTTAAATTTGGTTTTCGTTTAAACAGTCTTTAAAGTCCGTTAACACATAGTTACCTGATTTAAACCTTTTGTGAAACCTTTTTTTGTACTTCGATTAGTTTTTTTATTAATTAGAGAAGGCAACTAGAGAAGTTAAGTTGCAACTAATGATCATTTTGTTGACTAAAATTATAGAAATACACGTAACATCAATACATTCAAAATGTGTAACATGATTCATAATAAATTCGTTTATATTCTGCTTTGCTAGAGATTCAAATTTTAATTTAAAAAGTGTAGCCGTATTTTGAAAAATGACTTGTAAGTAGCTTGGTGGTTTGTTTGTGTACTGTTTGGGTACATTTTTATTTTACATTTTTTTAATTGTTGCATAGTAAAAAGTTGAGGCTTAGTTTTACCAGATGTTTATTTTTTTTATCGTGTTTTGAGATGTGCGTTTTATTTTTGCAAAAATTACAATAAATTTAGCAAATGTTATGTTTTTATGTTTCAGAACAACAGATCTAAACAAGGAAATCAGGAACCTAGGATAAGCAATATTTCGTATAAAAAACCTTCAATATCTGTAAATTCCAATACATCTACTGCCTCAGGTCTGTACAAATAACGAAACCTATGTGGGTAGTAGTATTTCAAGGTTTATGTCTGTTCGTAGAAAAATTTTAGGCCTTTTTTTACATACTGTAAAAAGTAAAGATTAATATTTGTATGGTAACTCTTGTGTATAGAATTTAGTATAAAGAATTACCGGTCCGTTCGTATTTTTCAGTAGATTTGGAGTATTATAGAATAAAATGCCGCGTCAAAAAATTTAATAAACTATGCAATTTAAATATACAGAATTATGACTCGAAGAAATAAACGTACAGTTCAATGGAAAAGTTCAAATTTCAAATTTGACTAAAGCAAGAAAAATTATGCAGAAATTGGATGTATGTGCGAGGATATTGCGATTTTTGTTGTACTCCTAACAGACTCCTAACAGTTTTGTGTTTAGAGATGAGGCACTGACGTAACTCGGAAGGTGTTAAATCGTCCAAAACTGATTTACTTAACTCATTTTTCTTTAAAAATGATAACAATATAACTACCTCCGAAACAATAAAACTCTTCCGAAAGTTGGGTGCCAATATAGAACATTAAAACTCACAACTTTCTTTGGGAGACAATTGTTATGCCTCGCTTAGCTCAGTCTCTCAGGTGTGGGAACGTCTTATCTTAGAAGTTAGTCTGAACAATAAGTTTGGCTGCATAGATTTTAAAATATTTCCTTGCCATATGACGAATGAAAATAATTACAATATTAAATAGAAAATAGCAAATTGGCAAGGATAAAATGAGTATAATTATTATTAAATAAATTAGTTAAATTATAATAAATATACTAACTGCATATTGAACGAATTATAAGTTTAAAAAGAAACATGTGCGGAAGAGGTTGTGTATTAATGTATAAAAAATTAAATAAAATTTGAAATCATAAAAAACACTGGATATTGGTTAAATATCAAATATAACTTACCCCAGAGAAGATTTAATATTATAAATGAATTTTCAATCCAAGCATGCCCTTTTATAGATGAACGATATTTATAAAAAATATGCCACTTCAGAATTGTGACAATGACAGAGAAGTGACATGACAGAACAGAGCTGCCAACTAACAGATCTACTGTCTATTGAAGTGAGGCATAGAAATTTATATGTTCCATCATCTCATAGAACATAATATAGGGTTTGAATAAAGGAATTAGAATATTTAGTGAAAGTGAAAAAATAAAAAAATAAAGATTAAATATGATATTCAGTTGATTAAAGAATTGGACGCCAACTATTTTTAGAATAAAAATAGTAAAACGAAAGATAAAATTAATAAATGAATAAAATCGAAAGAAATTGAAATAAAATAATTAGTAAAACAAAAAATAACATATGTGCCGTTTATAACGTTACAAAATGAAAAATGATTATGCGATTGAGGTAAATTTTGAATGAAGCATAAACATGATTAAACCTTCTTTTGATCCTACTATAGAAATATATTTCTAATTTAACAAAGGCAGATACTATTCATATTGCAAGGGAGTCATTGAATGCTGTATGACCACTTTCTCCTACAAAATTGATATCAATATTTGGACACAATTTCAACACCTAGATAATTGGGATACACTTCAAAACATACAATAACGAAATGATAACGTTCGAGGCGCAGTTATTGGCATCTACTTTTATTTTAACGTATTTTTAACTAAAATTGTGGTTTATTCCCATTAAAGATAAATAATTTTAAAAAGATTTTTATACAATAAATAAATACTTGATTATTTACTGTTAAACCAATTGGGTTAAACCAATGAAAATTTGAAGTTTTTTATTGGACACACTGTACAACAGATAACTCTTAACAAGCAGTAAATATTCAATTCGTCGGTCTATAGTCCGTTCACTCAGCTTGGGAATATTTTGTCAGATTCATTGTTGGAAACATACAACACAGACATTTCTAAATCTCACTGTTAATAGCCCAAATAAAATTACTGTTGCAGCCTTTTTGCATTTGAAAAAAAAAGAAAAATAATCATGAATAATGGGATTGTATATTCATTAATTTTCATTAAAATCTTTCCATTTGTAGATACTAATATATAAACGACTATAAAATTTCAAAAATAAAAATTTTAACTTTTATTTTAATTGATGCAGTTTTATTTTGTTAATAAACTGCATATGAATAATTTTTACATAGCAACGTAGTAAAAAAAATATTGCTAAATTTACTAGACAGTTGGAACTGGGATCAGTGAACCGAGTGTACCATACTTTATAGTCTGAGGACAGTGCTCATTCACTCTCATGTTAAGCATCCTCGGGTACCTGAAGGAATCTCTCTCTAAAATGACCTTTCGTTTTGGAGATAAAGACCCACTACCGCTCAGTCAGGTCATAGATCTCGTGTTTAGATATTGCTTTAGATATTTTACACAAATTTTAATATTGTTTCAATTCTATTCGCTAACCTGATACAAGTATCCTGTTACCATGAGTTATCATAGGTTGGTCTTGTCAATGTTCCTCCATTTTCCCGATCTTTCGTATATCTTGCACATTCACATTCTAATAGTGAAATGTCAATAGTGTATCTTGACGATGTGGTTGGTGTACCTTGTAGGGTACCCCATTCTCTTCCTCTGGATAGCCAAAGAGGCTATTATTTGCTCTCTTATATGTGTCGATTTCCCTAAGGGTTCAACATTCCAAAGTATATAAGAAAACTGGGCTTCTCACTAGCCTGATTTTAGTCCACTGGTTATTGGTACACTGGTTTCATTCCTTCTTCAGATTTTAGTCAGCTTAGCATTGCATTTTTTGCTATTTATTGATATTTGTACCTACCTTATTTATTGATATTTTTAACCGATGTGTTCGATTATTTACCTGCAGTAGTTGATATGATTCCATTGCTAAGTTGGCGAGAATAGTTATGTCACCTTCATATGGTGAATTAAAGATTTTGTCTTCCGCTTATGGTGACACCGCCATTCCATCCATTTGGCTCCTGTCTTAAATGACGTAGCATAGCACTGTTGTTGATACAAATATGCTGTCTGCATATCCCATTTAAATTCTTTCTTCTCAGAGTGAAGTCTTTCTACGGAGGTTGCCAATTATAATGACTATTTTCTGTATGAATTATTGAACCTCATCAAGGTAAGCATTCACTGATATAGAGACATGAGGACGTGCGTTAGCGTGCATTAGCTCGAATCTGTCATATCCAATATGGCCGGCACATGACAAAACATTATCTTCTAAACTGTTCTCAATGTACATATCAGCTGTTATTCACCCAATCACCTACACAAGTTCGCTATCTTCTTTCCAGGCAATACCACCCCATAGCATTACGTCGCCACCAACAAAACTAACGCTTTGTATGAGGTTATAACTTTGCCAACTCTTCTGTAGACGAAGTTTCGTCCATCTGCCTTCTATAACTGAATTTTGGTCTCATCTACGAACAAAACATTTTTCCACTGCTCGATATCCAATAAACATGGTCTCTGGCAAATTTTAGTCGACACCTTGTGACGTTTTAAGAAAGCCGTGGAACTTTGACACGGCGTTCTGGTCTAAGGTTAGCACCTGTTAACCTTCGTCTGACTGTTTTAGTACTAACATTAACCTGTCTTGTATTCAACAACTCGATTTTAAGATGCGTAGATGTTAATGAGCTATTTCGTAAGCTCTGAAAAATTAAAAAGCGGTCGTATGGAACACTTGTACACGGTTTCTTTCCTTGACCCAGTCTTATTTTGTAATTTCCTGTTTCACTATACCTTTTAAAATTTTGACACAGTAGATTGGATTATATGGAGCCGACTTGTAATATATTTCTATATGTACCTCTCATTAGATTGAGTTACAATTTGTACTACTTTATTTCAGTGTCTGACTGGTGGGATTATATTGTGCTACAAAGTGAAAAAAATGTAAAACAAATTCATTTAATGTTTTGTCAGCGTCACTTGAAACTGCTAAACCTCCAAAAATCTTACAATTTTAATAACCTTAATAATTATTTTAACCTTTGAAGTGCTCGCATGGTGCTCCTTTGGTAATACTAAATTAAATTTGTCGTATACTACTTTGCAAGAAATTTATGGAATAATGCTACCTAGTTAAATATTAAATATAGCACCTAATAATGTCTTATAAGATAATATCAGTGCTATTTTGCAATTCTATTTGTCCTCCATGTCGGAAAGTTTTTCTTTCGCTATAGTTATTTATACCGCTTTATTTCCAACATTTTATATTTTTACAAAACTGACTTCTGTTCTGTTTTCTCTTACGTAAAACTGAATGTTTTGTTATTATTTTGTATTAAGCTGCATATCTTTTTTATGGTAAACCATGTGCCCTTTTTTCTCTATGGATGTTTGCTTCTTTAATTAATTTGTAAATGAACTGATGATGTACATGAATTAATACACGAAACGTCTTAAAATAAAAGGGCGAAGGAGCTGATATCCTTTCCTTTATTCACCAACCTTTGACCGAGAACCCTCCACTATCACAGTGAACTACATTTAGTATTGAATTCGATGGTCGTATTCTTTTTCCCGATGAAATAAATTTCCCAATAACTGAAACATTGTTTCGTTCTATATGACTGGCCTCTATGGTACTAAAACAGTGTTACTATACCTGGAAAGGTTGAGTCCTCTTCTTTCAAATGTAGATATATCAGGAAGCTGAAAATAGATAACATAGTCTTCAGTTTCCTTACGTAGGTTGCTGTGTCGTTACTGGTTTCAAAACATTAAGGATGGTTGACTGCAGTATTTTTGCATTGTTTTATCATTTCTTTGTTGGTCGATTTTTGATTTCAATTTTCTTTTCTAAAAGGTTCTTTTTTGAAATTATAAAATGAAAATTTTCTTTTGAAATTAACATTTTAATTCGTTGGGCGGTTTAGATTGATATCTTTATATTTATATTTGTTTAAATACTGGTTTATCCAACAAGCCTATATTTTTTTATACATGACGTTTTCCTTCATTTTATAGATGTAGTTTTATCATTGTATTTCCTTGTCTATAATAGAAAAGGATGGGAGATAAGTACAACATCACACAACAACATTCTAAACAATTAACAGACAGATCTATCCTGTCCAAAACCAAACCCAACAACACACAAGATCAAAGAGATCTTCTTCTTAAAGTGCCTATCCGCTCCGGATGTTGGCGATCATCACGGCTATCTTTACTTTGTTTATTGCAGCGCGGAACAGTTCAGTGGTAGTCGTGTTATACCACTTTCGTAAATTTTGAAGCCAGGAAATGCGTCTTCTTCCTGGTCCTCTCTTACCATTTACCTTCCCTTGGAGAATCAGCTGGAGAAGGCCGTAACGTTCTTGATTTCTCATTACATGTCCTAGATATTCCAACTTTTTAGTTTTGACGGTCATGAGAATTTCACATTCTTTCCCCATTCTACGCAGGACCTCCACATTAGTAACTCTGTCAACCCAGGATATACGTAAGATTCGCCTATAACACCACATTTCGAAAGCTTCGAGCCGATTCATAGATGCAACAGTCAGTGTCCACGCTTCCATTCCGTAGAGCAGAACTGTGAATATGTAGCAGTTCAATAGACTGCATTTTGTTTTGAAGGATATGTCTCGACTGTTGAAAATGGTTCTCATTCTAACGAATGCTGCTTTTGCTTTTATTATTCGCTGTTTATTTTCTGTGGAGTGGTCCCATTGGCTATTTAAATTGGTGCCTAGATATGTATATTGCTCGACTCTTTCGATATTCTGTTGGTTGATTGTAAGTTGAGCGTTTAGTATTGGTTTTTTACTAATTGTCAATAATTCAGATTATCGGCAAAAACTATATTGTCATCTGCATATCTAATGTTATTCAACCATTCACCGTTTATTAGTATTCCTTTCGCACAACCGTCTAAAGCTTCCTTAAATACCCATTCAGAATAAATATTGAACAACAATGGAGACAAAATACAGCCCTGTCGTACTCCACGTTCTATTGCAATTTTATCAGTTAACTGGTCTTCTATTTTGATTTTGGCCGTTTGATTCTAGTAAATGTTTCTGATAATTCTAAGATCTTTGTTGTCAATTCCAATTTCTTGCATTAGAGTCATTAATTTGTCATGTTTTACTCTGTCAAATACCTTCTGGTAAACTATAAAGCATACGTATATGTCACAATTCACATCCCTGCATCTCTGAAAGAGCACCTGTACAGCAAATAGGGCCTCTCGTGTTCCCAGAGCATCACGAAATCCGAATTGTGTTCTTGTTAGTTGTTCCTCACATTTTCTAAATATTCTTTTGTGAATGACCTTTAGAAATGTGTTAAGTAAATGGCTCATAGGGCTTATATTTCTATAGTCTTCGCACTTTCTCGCATTGGGTTTTTTTTGGAAGATTTATGAAAGTTGACACTAACCATTTTTGGGGAATTATGCCTGTATCATATATATTGTTAAATATATTTCTCAACCATTTTATGCCATCATAGTCCATAAGTTTTAAGAATTCTGAGTGAAAATTATCAGGGCCTACTGGATGCAACAATTTCTATGTGGGCGAAACCACAAGATCACTAAGTGTCAGGAAAAACAAGCGTTAAACATTCATCAAGAACAGAGACATTCATCAACAAATCTCAGATATGGAAACCTGCCTGGGATAACGAGAAACATGACATGATAAACAGAAAAATCAAAGAAGCGGCTCTCATCGTACTTAATGAAGAAAAATGTCATAGCAAACCTACATGCAATACCTACCTAAATGCAACACAGCAACATTGGTTGCCAGTACTAAAAGAAGAAGTCAACAACCAGAACATACGGACAATAGCGGATTAAAGGAAGTCGCAGACATCATCTACAATTATAAACAATACATATGCAATACACAAACACATGTTAAACACACATACAAGCAAATAAAAAACACAAAACAGAATTTTTTGTTTGATATTCCGAGGGTAAAAGACCACTCTCAGATTTTTTTTTCAACCAAAAGAAGGCTATTGCCTACAATATTGAGGCAAAGTAAGTCAACAGACAGTTTTGAAAAATATAACCCAACTTAATTTGTTAGTTATAGTTTTCATACAATTTATTAAATATCTTTTTTGAAAACGATTTCCGGAGTGGAAATCGAAACGTCAAACGTTATTAATAATGTACTTTTCATTACAATCAATTGCGATCTAACCCCATATAAACATAATGTTTAACTTAGACATGCCGCACGAAAACATTTTCAGAACCCATTTAATTTTTTTTTTATACAAGTGTATCATATTTATAAAATGTTGCTATCATTTGCTGCTTTCTAATATACTGCCTTTTAACGTATTACTGTAAATAGTGAAATGTTAATATTCTAATAAATTAATACAAAATTTGTATTTGTTTCTAACAAAATTTGTAATTTAACCAAAAACAGACACCAACCTTGAACATATAGAGAATTACACCGTTAGAACCAGCATGCCAGCATGATATCTAGACATACGACATATCCTCATGTACAGAATTATTTTTTGTTAAAACACATGATTATGTTTTTTTTTTCTTTAGCTTCATCAGACTCAAGCCGAAAGTGTCCTTCTTACCTTATAGCCGTTCATAGGAAATGTGTCAGACAAGAAACGTATTTTCTATCGCAACAAAAAAGCAAACCTAGTCTATTCGGAATGCCTCTTCTGCTCGGATTTAACGGAAAGAGCTCCTGCCAAAGCCTTTACGAAGAAGTGTGGAATCAAGTGACTAGATTGTTAAGTCCTTTACCTCAAAGCGACCAGCCCAACCACGCAACTGACTGGTAAGTTGTTTTATGTATAATAGGGTTGGAGAAATAAACAAACTTACTCACAATCTATTTATTAAACCTTGGACGACTTGTTTCGAACGCTCAAATTTGCTGTTCGTCGTCAGGTCTCCGGAAAGGATAAGTTAAAATTCTAAAAATAACAAATTGTAACTAATAGGGTTCTGTCAGGTATGTTATAAATAGTGCCAATATTATGTTAGTGCTAGTATCAGCTTCATTACATAGAGCTAGAGATATACATATTTACAAGATAAGTGTTATTTATTTATTTAAATTATTATTAAATGAAAGTAATGTAATAAATAAATAACACATATACAGTTGGTACAATATAAGTCCCGATGCACGTCATTATGTACGTCAGATATCTAAGTTGACATTGGTGCCAAATTACAAAAAAAATTCCTGAATTCATTTTAAATCAAATATATCACATAATTATTCCAGCAGTGGATTATACAACAAAATAAATTAATCTTCTTCTTCTTCATGTGCCGAGCTCGATCATCGAGCGTTGGCTATCATATTGGCTATAGTAATTTTGTTGACGGCAGCTCGGAAAAGTGATGCAGAGGATCTGTTAAACCAATCTCTCAGGTTTCTAAGCCATGACGTTCTTCTTCGACCTGGCCCACTTCTTTCGTCTACCTTGCCTTGTATTATTAAATGGAGTATATTATATCTCTCTGGGTGGCGCATAACATGGCCAAAATATTCAAGTTTACGATTTTTAACTGTGTTGACCACTTCCGTAACTTTTCCCATCCGATGCAAAACAGCTTCGTTACGAACTCTATCCACCCAACTTATTCGTAGGATTCTCTGATACACCCAGATTTCGAAGGCTTCCATTTTCTTGAGAAGTGCATCCGTCAAAGTCCAACCTTCGACACCATGCAAAAGAGTAGAGAACACATAACTTCTCACTAATCTAATTTTCAGACTTAAAGTAATATTGTTTCCATATAACAGTTTCTTCATCTTAAAGAATGCAGCTCTGGCCTTCTCTATCTGTATTCTAATTTCTTTGCTCATCTCCTAGTTCTCATTTAGATTACAACCAAGGTAAGTGATACTGTTAGTTCTCTCCAGTTGTTCACCATAAGCTGTTACCACTTCCGGTTGTATTGGCGTTTTACTGACGACCATCACCTTTGTTTTTGCGGTGTTTAGCTTAAGGCCATATTCATCACACGTTGTGGTAATCCTATTAATTAGATGTTGAAGTTCTTCGTAATTGCTTGCAATTAACACTGTGTCATCCGCATATCTCTTATTATTAATATTGACGCCATTCATTTTTATACTACATTGAACATTATCCACTGCTTTATTGAAAACGAACTCAGAATAGATGTTAAATAGTAGCGGGGACAAAATGCAGCCCTGCCTTACTCCTCTTCTTTGAAGCTCTTCAGAAGTGTCCCGGCCAATCCTGATGTTTGCACGTTGATGCCAGTAAACATTTTTAATAATGCGTAGGTCTTTATAATCAATACCTACCTGCTGAAGAATGGCTATCATTTCAGTATGTTTTACTCGATCAAAGGCCTTCTCAAAGTCAACAGAACACATATAAACTGGATGTCCGACATCTCTGCATCTCTGTACCATAACCTGAATACGAAATAGTGCTTCTCTTGTTCCTAGGTTATTGCGGAATCCAAACTGTGTGTCACCAAGTTGTTCTATTTTTTGGTACATCCTAGAGGGCGAAATTCGTAGAAATATCTTTACAACATGACTCATCAAGCTGATGGTTCGGTAGTCACTACATCTTTTTGCATTTGCTTTTTTAGGTATCGTCACAAAAGTCGACAGCCGCCAATCCGTTGGTATATAGCCAGTTTCATAAATTTTATTAAACAGATGAAGGAGAGATATTTTACCTGAACTTTCGAAGAGCTTTATTATTTTACTCGGTATTTCATCTGGTCCCGTCGCTTTTCGGGTCTTTGCTAATCGTATTGCTTGTTCAATTTCGTCCATAGTTATGTCAGGTCCTGTAACTACTTCGTTAATTTCAAGCTCGGGCCTTTCATCACTAAACAGTTCCTCAATATACTCTTTCCATCTGTCTATTTTATGCAAATTAGTGATAATCTAATATTTAATAAATTAATATTCAATGTAAATAAATAATAAAAAAAAGATAAATCTATTAGTTAATCCCCATCTCATTTCTAGTACTAAGATCAATCAGAAACTCTTCGTTTTCATTGATGGTATCTTCTTTGAATTTTTTTCACTCCTGGTAGGGTGTCATTGCCTATCCTAGCATTAAGGTCTCTGAAAATTGACTAGTTTTTGGGTTGCTAATAATTTTATCGATGGTTTCTTGTAATATTTTGTATAATGTTTCTGTGCTGGGTTTAGAAACGTCTGGAACATAGACACTTATTAAGTGCAAATTGATCTGGTCAAGCTAGTGATACCTGCAAAATTCTGTCGTTTACGTATTCTATTTATTCAATAATGTTTATGTAATTCTCGTTTAATAGAATGCCTACGCCTGAGGGTGCTCTTTCTTGCTTGCGTTTATCACTGTATTTTAGGGTGTATTGTGTCTAGCAAGTTGTTTCTTGGTCTTTCTTTTTGGTCACTGATAAGCCACGTATATCTATTCTACGTTTTCTCATTTCAATAATCGTTTCCTGATTTCTTCCATTCCAAGATTTTATGTTCCGGCTGGCAGGCTTGGTTAATCTTTGTTCCGTTTTCCCTTGTCCTTTGTTACACATTATTCGTCATTAATTTAATCTGTCCTGGTACCGAGACAGCTTCGGTTTTGTGAGCCTAAATTGGTTCATCCGGGCAGGAGGCTAAGCTAACCTAACCCAGAGTCCCTCCTCCTTTATCCGGACTTGGGACCGGCAGCATGACCCTGAGCTAGGGTTATGTAGGCGGGGGATTTCCAAAGTTAAAATTAAGCTTAGCGGAACATGTTAAATTTTCAGATATATCAGACACACAGTCACAGGAGAGTACACTGCAGACTACATTTTAAAGAACGTAAAGTCGACTTTACACTACATGATTTATCATATGACAATATCATATGAGATTGGTTATGATTACTCGTTTCTATGATGCTTTCAAAAATCATGTTTACACTGAATGATGAAGTTGTGACTTATGATATGAGTGACAATGAGGTTATGTTGATTTTTTTTGTTTAAGTTCATATAAATATTAGACACAGTATAGGTAACAACTATTAGATTTATAAACTATTTAATGGAAAATAAATCTTTGCTTGCATTGGCTTTACGGCTTGTGATAATTATACGCCGGCAACAACTGCGCACAGCTAATACTAATAGTAAGAAGAAAAATCGTCCACTATCTCTTACGAAGAGATAGTGGACGAGGTATATCAAATTTAGTGTTTATATTATATTATACTAAATTTAAAACAATTAATAAAGAAACTAAACTAAAACTATGACTAAGAAGACCGTAAAACACTAAACTAAGAATAAAATAAACTAAGTAAATAATAAATGAAAAATACGGCAAAATAGCACAGATTAGACAATAGGCTTAATATCAAAGCAGCAAACAAAAAATAAATAAATAAAGGATGTTGTCTCTCAGGAAGGGAATTTCACTGAATTGATATAAGAATGAGGCGCGATACTTAAATATGTTGGTGTTGCCGGTATTATTACCGAAAATCATATGATTTTATAATGCGGAATAGATACCATCCTATTCTCGTGTGACTAGTTATGACGAGCCGCATGACAGCGCTCAAGACAAAATCATATGACAAATAACACAGTGTAAACATGTAAATTTCACTTCATGACCAAATCATATGACAAATCACATGATACATCATGTAGTGTAAAGTCGACTTAATTTACAACAACATTCTACATATTACCTTTCCGTACTATGTAATGTTTGCTGATTAGTATTCTGTTCCTCATTGTTATTTATTCTTCTTCAATGAATATAATTTCGACATCATCATCATCATCCAGCCCCAAAAGTTCACTGCTGAACATAGGCCTCTTCCTTGTGTTTCCAACCCCGTCTATCTTGCGCCACTCCCTGTTGTTATTCCAAAAGTTCACTGCTGAACATAGGCCTCTTCCTTGTGTTTCCAACCCCGTCTATCTTGCGCCACTCCCTGTTGTTATTTTGTCTTCTTAAATCGTCAGCCCATCGTGTAAGTAGTCGACCGACGCTTCTCTTGTCTTCCCTTGGTCTCCATTCCAATAACCTCTTTGTCCATCGCCCATCCGTCATTCTAGCTATGTGTCCTGCCAATCTCCATTTTAGTCTTGTTATCCTTTCGATGACGTCAGTCATCTTGGTTCTTCTCCTGACCTCTTCGTCTTTTATTTTGTCTCGCAGAATTATTCCTAACATGGATCGCTCCATTCTTCTTCTTGTTTCGAGATATTATCATGTAACTACAACATATATTGGCCTAACCAAATAAGAGAAATTTCCATATTAAAATTATATGTATATATTAAAAAAACAGTAACTTTCAGAAAAATGCTCCATTAATTATAATTTTATAATAAATTTAAATTCATTAGGTTTGTATCTATTCATCTTTAACTTGATGTTGCCCATATACTGTATATGTGATTAATTATTCAACAATTACTTTATACACTGTATATAAATTATTTTGTTTACATTTATATAAACTTAAGTGTATTTAAATTTATATAAACCGCAAAAGTTTTGCACCACCGTGCTCATTTTTATAGTTGATTTTCTCGTGAACAGGTTATTTGCACTGATAGGGAAATGTTTACTCAAACTCCTCTTTTGGGCTTATACCGGGCGAAAGAAAAAAAAATGTTTTTCTTATGTTTGAGACACCCTGTAGGGAGTACAAGCTATAAGAGTGGATATACATCAAATTTGTTTTGTATGTGTTTTGTGAACTTTTTTTTTAATTTCCTTTTGTCCATTTTAATTGTCTAACAGTATAAATACCAAAAAAAATCTAAAATAATAAAAAAATACCGGAATCCGCGAGTTTTTGGTGGGGCAAAGCTTTTGCAGTGAAGTTTATATTAATTTTTGTTAATTACTACTTATTTTTTAGTGATGACTCTCTAGGCTACGAATTCCCATTCACGTTAAAGGCTGTTCTCCAGGGTGGACAAATTTGCGCCATTTGTCATTGGACGCAATTTTGTAGAGGGTGCATCATTCCCTGCTCTGAAGAACTTCTTGTAAACATGTGTTCATCTAGTCTTAACAACATGTGTATTTCGATTGATTGGGATCCGACTGCATTACATCTCAGATATCAGACTAGTAGAGAAAAGGTAAATTGATAGTAATAGTGTTAATGTTTTTAATCGCACAACTTACTTTTGACTTGCAACGAATCTGAAGGAAACCAAATGAACAACATAGTAAATTGCAACTAGGAAGAAACAATGCCGCACATCTTTAGTATTTCTGAATATTGTCAAAAATGGTTGATAAGTGATATTCTTTCTTATTTCGTATCGTGATCGGTATAATCGATTGTTGTCGTGAGAGCGGTATGAAAATGAGAATCTGTGCTAGTTATACCTAGCTGTCGCGTGCAGTGAAGCAAAAATCTCAAACAATGTCTAAACTGCCAAAAACTGTTTTTATGAGGTTTCAGCACCGTAATAATTGAAGATAATATGTTTCAATGACATCTATAAAATTATAAATGTTTCGTTTAGTTTCAATTTAAAAATGCCAACTTCATAAAATTTTTAACTGGTATAACTTATAAATAGAGCTCAGATTTATAGGCGACAAAAATTGAAGAAAAAGGCGCTTATATATACAAAGGTTTTTAATAAAAAGACAGAAACATTTAGGAAATATAGGCAAATAACTTATACAAAGTGAATTACTTAACTGTAGCTTAATATTAACTTATTTTTAACTTCTTCTTCTTTTTATGTAGACACGACTCTGTCTGTTTATCAATGTGCCGACAGTAAGTTGTCGTTCCATCGTTTTCGTGGTCTTCCAACTGATCGTCTTCTTACTCTACTCTATCTTGCCAGCTTTACTACTCTATTTGTTGTCATTCGGCTTATATGATCGTCCCATTCTGCTCTTTTGTTTCTTACCCAGTTGTCGATGTTCCCCACCTTGCATCTACGTCGTATATCTGTACTTTTAGCTCTGTTCCATAGTGTCTTACCATCAATTTTTCTGTGTTTTCATCTCTGCTGTTTCTAACACTCTTTTTGTCCTCTCTGTGTCATTCCGTGTTTCTGCCGCGTATTCTGATGACTGTTTTGTAAATTCTGCCTTTCAGTTCTTTCCTTTTTATTTTTATTTCCCCATATTGTTTCATTCAGGCAGCCTGCGGCTCTGTTTGCTGTGTTCACTTGATCTTCCACTTTAGTTTCGAGCTTTTCGTAGCTAGATAATGTGATGCATAGATATTTAAACTCTATCACTTGTTCTATTATCTGACCTTTCAGCTCCAATTTACATCTTAGTAAATTTTCTGTTGTAACTCTATGCATTTTGTCTTTTTTGGGTAAAGTATCATGTTAAATTTTCTTTCGGTTATATTAAATTGGTGCAGCATACGTTGTAAATCATCTTCACTTTGAGAGTAGTATTGCGTCGTCCGCTTAGCAGATTATTTTAAGTTGTTTTTCTCTCATTTGGTATTCTTTCTTAGTTCTTACTTTTTTTATTAATTCATCTATAATAGGTTGAACAATAGAGGACTCAGGAGATCTCCCTGTCTTATCCCATTGTCAGCTTCAATAGGGTCGGTTAGTTCTTCTTCTACTTTTACTTTTTTTGTGTTGTTTTGGTAGATAGTTTCGATCGTTTTTGATTATTCCTAGAGGTATATCTCTTGCGTACAATAAGTGGATAACGTCCTTTAATTTAACCCGGTCAAATGCCTGCTTAAGGTCCACGAAACATAGATATGCCGGTTTATTGTATTCTAATGATTTCTCTTGCACTTGCTTCATTATAAATATAGCGTCGGTGCATGATCTTCCCGACCTAAAACCTTGTTGTTCTTCTGCTAGTGTTATAGTTTCATTCCGTTTATTTGTTATCACTTTGGTTGATAATTTCAGTGTTGTGTTTAATAAATTAATTCCTACTTAATTTTCTGTGTCCGATTTGTTTCCATTTTTGAAGAGATATATTAGAATGCTTTATGTCCATTCTTGAGGAATTCTGTTTTGTTCTATTATTATTTTGATTAGTTTTAATAGTTGTTTGATCAGATCTCGTCATCCGTAACTTAGGAGTTCGTTCGGTATTCTGTCCTCTGCTGCTGATTTTCTATTTTTTAATTTCTTTAACGCTTCCTTTACCTCTTTCTCCTCGATACTTATTTCTTCGTTTGTCGTCACCTCTGCTGTTGGTGGTTCATTGTCGTCACCTTTGGCAAATGGGAATCGAAAGTAGTCTACCCATGTTTTCTTCTGAATGTGTTTCGTTTTTATTAGTTCGTTCGTCTCTTTTCTTTGTCCTCTGATCATTCTCCGTGTTTTTAACTTATGTAACTTAATATTAAATTTTGTCATCAATACCTACAACTAAATGCTTTTCAATATTTTCGGTCTTGCCTCACATTTGTTGCCAAAATTCAAAACCTAAATTTCTTGCCATAGATTTTGAAGATTAAACTTTATTAATACATTTTAATGATCTCATGATAATTATAAAAAATGGCAAAAATCGCGAAACGTTTATTGATTTAATACTGTTATAGAAACTGACAATTGCGGCAAAATGCAGAAATTGCATTAAAAAGCTGCACTCTGCATCTTAAAGTTTTTTACTTTTGCCGATAGGACACTCTGATCAAAAGATATCGAATTTTTTCCGTCGAATTGATACAAATTATATTTAAAATTGTAAAAATAAAAAAACATTGTATAAGAAAATACTTGGTTCTCCCTATTTTTTTGTATTTATGTCTATTTTGCAGCAAGGTTAATAAATTAAAACAGTTTTAACCAGTCGTATCTTACAGAAAATTTAATTGTCGCTATTTTAATTTTGTACCACTTTGCTTCAAAATGAATTGTTTTAAAGTTATAAGCAAGGAAACTACAAAAAATAGATGTTTTTAGTAATTTTTAAATATTTAAATTTTTTTATTGATGTTCCTGACCTGCTTGAGAGGGAGGATAAGTCAATTATTATTACTGAAGTTATCACACAATTTTTTTTGGTCTAGACTGGTCTTTTGTCAAAACAGATCCGCCCTGGTCTAGCAGACTACCAAATTATTAGAGTTAGTGCAATCTTTTTCTCAATAGTGATAATGAATTTTTTTTAGTGATTTAATAATTACGTCATAGTTAAGTTACCCAAAAAAATGATTAATTTCAATTTTATGGTTCAAAAATTAGTTGCGACTTTAGACGTGCATTGTGTATTAAAATGCATATTTTATTTTTTTAGACGTGGTTGGAGCACGAATCAGTAGTCACATGTAGAAAGTTACACGCTGAACCAATCGACCTGGACTATTGTCTCAGAGCTTTTACGTCAGAAGAGAGGTTGGAAACTAAGTATCATTGTAGTAGTTGCCAAGATCATCAACCGGCAACTAAAAAGATGCAAATTTGGAGGTTACCGCCAATACTTGTAAGTTTTATATTGTACAAGATATATATATGTATAACTAACATACTTGCTTTTAGATAATACATCTAAAACGATTCGTTTTTGTCAACAACAAATGGGTAAAAACTCAAAAAGTCGTCAACTTCCCCTTCAAGAATTTTGACCCCACATCATATCTGGCCTCTGTTCCACAGGAAACTATTTTGAGGCACCGACAACTTTTAGCAAAGAAGAGTGAAGAACTGGAAAAATCGACTGACAGCCAACCGGAAAGGATACTCGAGGAAAACGAAGAAGGCAGCAGTGAAACAAAGTGCAACGTAGATGATAAGTGTAAAGGGAAGTGTGTTAAAGACGCTAACTCTCCGTTGGAAAGTTGTAAATTGCTAAATGATAGTGATAAAGGAAAGGGAAATAAATTAGCTGACAGAAACAGTAAAGTGAGGGCGAGGTTAGAATCTACTAGTTTAATTAAAACGCCGATTATTGACGAGCATTTGAAAGATTATCACAGGCATCAACTAAAGCCTGGTCAAGACGCATTTGACTTGAAGTATCAACTCTACGCTGCAGTGGTAAGCGCAAAATAAATATTTAATATAAAGGATATATAATAAAGAATGAATATTATTTTATTTGAAGATACAGTAGACTCCCTCTATAACGAGAACTGAAATGACAGACTAATTACCTCGTTATAAGCCGATCTCGGTATATCAGACAATCATAATACTGTGCATACATATGAATCTGTAGTTTTCTAAACCATTAACTTCCTATGGTGAAGCCATTAGGAGCAATATTAGATGCTAATAAATATTGTTTGAATGGCGTTTTTGAAAAAAAAGTTATTTACTTTTATTGTCAATGAAATATATTTAAACATAAAAGAGTTGTTTACTTTTATTATCAATGATATACGTTAAAACAAAAAAGCTGTACTTATATTTTTTTCCAACTACATAATGTATAAATCGTATTTTCAAGGATAACATAAACTATTGCTTCTGCAATTTTAAGAACTCTGTCATTTTTAACTACTTTAAATGGTCCAGTATCATTCTATCATATATTTTCTAAAGATGTAAAACAGTTGTATTTATTCATTGTAAAGAAGTTTATTGCGGGCTGCAGTTAAGTTTATTGAGGGGCTGCTTGAAAAGGTATTTATTTATAGCCACGACCGGACTAAAATCGTAAAAAACACGTTTTTGGGCCTTATTTTCTCTCGTTATAATCAAATTTGCCTCGCTATAGACGGTTATAGTTCAATAGAAATTTCACGGGACATCTACTGTATCTCGTTATAAGCGAAACCTCGTAATAACCGTGTTCGTTATAGAGGGAGTATAGCGAAGCATATTAATATAGTAATAGATTCTGTAGTATAGATTGTCATAGTGATAAAAATAATTCAGTAACCTGTTTTGCATAAACATAATGGGAATATTTTTTTATTGAAAGTAATTAACAATAAACTTCATAAAAAGAGTTTTTAGTAAAGGTCGGCTATAATGTAGAAAAAAATATTTTGTTATGGTCATGTTCGGTCGAGTTTTCTTTCTGTATGTTTGTACAATTGTTCCTCTCTATATATTCTTGTTCAAGATAATTTTATGATACACACAGCTTAGCGCGTGGTCAGACGGTGTGTTTTTTTGTTATCAGCAGTGGCACTTCCGCGTTAATCAGAAATCGTAGCATGTCTACTTTCGCTGAATGATACAGTACTGTGCGAATTAATGGAATCATAGGCTGTTTTAATGAAAAAAGAGTTTATTTAGAAAAAAATTATGTTTTGACAAAACATCATTTAGTAGGAACTATGTACCCTTTTGGCTGTAATTACTTGTTTTACCCGTTTTGGCATATATTCTATGAGCTTCTGACAGTTCCCAGATATCCATTTATTTCGAAACCACACCTGAATAACCGCTTCTATCATTTTTATTTTTTTGTAGTATAGTCGATTATTTGCAGTCTAGGTTTACAAATGGCCCATACATTTTCAATGGGGTTGAGGTCTGGCGAATTGCCGGGCCAATATAAAACATTTATCTTCGTACTTTAGAAAAATTCCATCATTTGCTATGACTTGTGACAGGGAGCAGAATTCTGTTGAAGAGTCGCTCCTTCTTGGGGCTTACATTTTTGGAGTTTTGTGTCCAAACGTTGTTCCAACATGGATTTATATTTTTGGCTGTTGATCATGCCTTCGATTGGTACCAAAGATCCAACCTCCGTGTATGAAAAACATCCCCAATACATTTTTTTACTGGGTGTACGGTTTGATCAATATGAGATGGTGTAACGTTTTCATTGTCGGACTTCCTGATGAATTTCGACCGCTGTCCCTGAACTATAAAGTGAGTTTCATGTGTAAATAGGACTTTTCTCCATTCATCTACGGTTCAATTAGAGTATTTTGTTGGACCACAATAGGCTTTGTTTCTTTATTCGTTCAGTTAGAAGCTGTCTATCTGGACGCATTGCTCTTCTACCATTCTCCAAAAGTCTTTTCCGAACAGTTGCGTCATAAATCACTATACCTGATGCTGCTGGATCTAATTGGAGCTCTTGTCTTGTTTTTCTTGGGTCTAATTTGCTCGTTCGAAGTAAAAATCTTTCATCTGCTGGTGTTGTTTTTCTCTTTCTTCCGCATTTTCTTAGCCTTTTCACGTCCATTGATCCCGTTTCTCCTTTACGCTTTAAAATCTTGCCTACTACCCCCTGACTTAATCCACACGTTTTTGTGATTTCTCTTTGCGGCATAGAAGTGTGTTCAGTTAACGTTATAATCTTTTCACTCTTCCTAGGCGTAATATCCGTGATGGAATTACACGAAACAAACTCACTAATTAACGAAAACCATACAAAATAGTACAAAACAACACAAACTTAGTGGTAAATGTCCTAAAACACCCTCAAATAAAAGTCAGAGATGTTTTCAATGCTTGGTCAGTTGTAAATGTCTGGACAGTGATGCCAACTGTGAATATTGAAGAATGTCACAATGATTCCATTAATTCGCCCAATACTGTATTTGCAATTCTGTTCGGATGTTCACGTGATTCAAATGTTTATTGTCTTAACGGAACTTGTGTTGGAATTGAAAATATTATACCTGTCGTCATAGTTATTTGGTGTCTTACTATATTTGGAGGCGGTACGCTGAGTGTGGTAAAGGGTCTGTTGAGGTCGTTGTGCAGAGTTTGGTTGTTGATACACCAAGGAGCGTTTGCTACAGTTCTGAGCACTTTCGATAGAAATGATTATTTTTAATGGAGGTCAAGACATTTCAAAACGTACTGTTACTGGATTTCGTCCACTTTTTCGTTTTGTTGCGTACGCCAGTGAATAGTAGAGCTAAATGACCAGTGGAATATGTTATTGTCGTGTTCTCTGGGACGGTTTTGTCGGTTTAAGAATCCTGATAATTAAAAATTTTTTTTTGGACCAATCTTTGTATTAGTCTAGTTTATTTCACGGATTTTGTCCGATGATTTGAAAAAGATTCCTGCAAAACAGAGTCTTGGTCTTCTGAAAAAGCCACCAAACGTCAAGTACGTTATAGACGAACCTATAGTACGTTACAGACGAAGTAAGATGAACACTTCATTGAGTAAGATGTGGGCTGCCTTTTTGATTTTTCTCTCTGATGTATGTTTCTTTCATGATTATTAATACATCTTTAGATTGTGGTCTGTGCTCGTTGTCCCATTTATGTTTGCATATCTGGGATCTGTTGAAGTCTCTGTTTTTGATGTATGATGTATGATTTTTGATGTAAGAAAACAGTTTCAGAACTCCTTTAAAACCATTTTATTTATTTTAGTGTACATATACTTTAGTTTTTTTATTATATTTTTTATACATTATATGCTCGTGTATCATTCTAGTAATCAATAATAAATCTTAACGGTCTAATATTTTTAGTGTCATTCTGGAATGCTTAATGGTGGACATTATATTTCCTACGCGTGTAATCCCAATGGCCATTGGTACTGCTACAATGACAGTTCATGCCGAGAAGTACTTCCGGATCCCGAAATAAATAGCAATAAATCGACGCTCTCTCTGAGCTCAAATACCTCCAGTAAACCCTCTTGCACACCTTTGGCTAAAAGAAAAAATATTAGAAAACTCAGTTCTGGTAGTACAGCATCGGAAGATCTTGAAAAGAAAGAAGGTAATGTTAATATGAGTTCGACTGAAACCTTGAGTAGTTCCAGATCGAACTCAGTGGGTTCGGTGGATAAGTTAGGAACGAACGTGGACAGCTACAATGAAAAATTACTATCGGAGTCTCCATACAGTAGTAGAAAATCCCTGAATAATTATAAATGTCCCTATCGGGATGTAAAAGTGCCCAAGATCGACACTAGTACTGCTTATATTCTGTTCTACGAGAGATCAGGATTAGACTATGATCCATATTTACCAAAGGTAAGTGTATAACTTTTACTTTTAGTGTATAACTTTTAAGCAAATTAAGTTGTTTTTACTGTCTTTGTATTTGTAATTATCTTGCAAGTGAATTTAGTCAGTACTGGCTGTGTAATTGAACCCTATCAAAGTACCTACTTTAAAAGTTACTTTTATTAGATTTTAGATTATCACCAAGAATTAAAAAATATATTTCTATCTTTTTAGCAGACCGTTAAATATCAGAAGATAAAATTCAAACATTTCGGATAAAGTTGAAGCAACAATTTTAAGAAAAACATTTAGTAAACCATCCAATAATTTTAAACATTAGCGTGTCGCTAATATCCTCCTCTAACTTTTCATAGATTTTCTTATGTATTTAAGCTAGTACTTTTAAAGTATGACTCATGAGGCTCAGTGTTCGATAGTTAGAGCACTCTTTTGCTATTTGTTTTTTACGGGTGGTTATAAACGCTGTTTACGGAATAGACGAAGGCAATCCTTCTAAATGGTGAAAGAGTAAACAATGTTAGATATACCGACGACACCATGGTGATAGCAGATAGTTTAGAGGGACTTCAGAGGCTAATAGACAGAATAAATGAGTACAGTCAACAGTACGGACTAAACATTAATACCCACAAAACGAAACAAATGATTATCAGCAAGAAGAATATAAATGGGGCTCATCTTTACATTAATGGGACGCAGATAGAGCGAGTAAAACAGTATTGCTACCTGGGAACTATTATAAACGAACAGTGGAGCAATGTACAGGAAATTAAGTGCCGCATAGGAAAGGCAAGAACGGTCTTTAACAAAATGAGCGCCATCTTCAAAAGTCACAACATCTCCCTAGATACAAAAATGAGACATTTGAGATGCTATGTTTTCTCTGTGTTGTTGTACGGGGCGGAGGCATGGACGCTTACAGACACCACTATTAAAAAACTTGAAGCATTTGAGATGTGGCTTTATAGAAGAATGCTGAGAATATCATGGACAGCAAGGATCACGAACAAGGAAGTTCTAGAAAAAATGAAGAAGGAACCAGAGATTGTGTTTACGATCAAACGCATAAAATTGCAATATCTGGGACACGTTATGAGAAATCAGCACCGTTACTCCCTGCTGCAGTCTATATTGCAAGGTAAAGTCAAAGGTAAGCGAGGACCCGGTAGAAGGAGAATATCATGGCTGCGGAATTTAAGAACATGGTTTAAGAAAACCTCAACGGAGCTGTTTCGAGCCGCAGCGAGCAAGGTCATGATTGCCAATATGATTTCCAACATCCGAAACGGATAGGAACCAGAAGAAGAAGATAAAGTTCTACAGGTAATTCGTCTAATCCTGCTGCCTTAATATCTCTCTTATTAACTGAGAAGATTATCTAATTATCTCTCTTATTAGGTTATATCTCTTGGTTAGTAACTATTTCATTTTCAAGACGGTGGCTCGTGGTATTTCTAAACGGCATCTTATTTCTTTTGCTTACGTTAACCATGTACCAAGGTACTTTTATTGTCCTTCTTTTTCTGTAATTGTATTAGAGATTGTTAAGAGTTCATTATTGTTGTTTGTATGATTTGTCGTGATGTTCATAAATTTTTTTTTAAATTCATCTCTATGCCATAAATAGTACATACATGATTTAGATGTTCTATCATATTTTGTAAATCTTTTAAATTATTTGCAATTATAACCGTATCGTTAGCTGAGCGTGAGGAAAGTGTCTTCATTAATTCGATATTTTGAAAGAGAGCGTGAGATAATGGAGGTCCACTAATACCAGTAACTGAAGTTACCATTTTGTGGTGTGCTAAAGCAGCCACTATACTACTCGCGAAGTTGATCGTAGTTCAGTGAGTACGAGAGTGTAGACAGGTACTTCATGCGACTTCGCCTCGCTTCGTTCTACTTCCGTTCTGTGTCGGTTTTTCGCGTCCAAGTCAAAGGATCCGAAGTTCGAATACGAAGTGTCACACTACATTATTCGACTTCACGAGTATGTAGTGTCACTTCTCCTCGATTAACTTCACTTCTACACTTCGTCCGAAGAACTTCGATCGAGAGTGTAGACGGCGTTTTAGATTTAAAGATGTTTATTGCCAGCACTATTTCACAAGCTAGCAAGAATAATGAATTCGTGAAAAACTTACCTTCAAAATGGAAGTATTTTTAAAAATACTGTTGTCCCACGTGTTTTTTTATTATTTAAGTGTTAGGCACTTAAACGCCGTGTACCATAATTAAATGGCCCAAACCACATCACTAATAAGTTTATTTTATGACATGTATTAATAAGTATCACGAGAGCTTTAAGAGGTAGTAAAGCATTGGTCGTTATGAACATTTTGTCAAGCGTCACTTTATTGTGTAGATAAATTTAATAATATAAATATTATTTGCCATTTTTGTCTGAACAGATGAATTTATGGGCGTTGATCCGTATGGTCCACCCTTAACCTAGTTTCAATTTAGTATAAGTTTTATACTTAGTAAAAACCTACATGCATAAAAATTACAAATCTCAGCTTGCATCAATGACATCATGGCACGCAAGCGCAAAGTAAGTAAGCAACGATTTAACTGACCAACTAAAAAACAATATTGTGGTGGATGCTTTGGATGGATAGCGGCAATTCACAACTCAACGTAACTTTCGTAACTTCGAAATTGCTGACACTTAACACAAAAAAATGTTTACTTATTTAGAAAAAACAACGGAGTATTAAAAATAGTTCAATTCTAACAATTCTTCAGTAGTTCCGGACAACTTATTTCTGGATTAAGTGAGCCTAATGTAATTGATTTAGACAATGCCCCTTAACAATTCCGAAATATTGAATAAAAATAACGACTTTGTATAAACATTATATAATGGTTGAAAAATGACAGTCATCAAGTTTTATGTCACCCATCATACCACTGACAGTTTAATCCCATCGAATATATATGGGGAATGACAAATCAATTTCCATTACAGAAGTATAGCGGAATTGTGTATACAAGTGTGAAGAATTAATTGAAGATTGGTGGTTTCGTGAAAATAAAATAAACGAAATAAGCCCAATCATAATAACAATCAACGGTGGCGACAGCTATGACGATAATATTGTGCAAAATGACGACTAAATAATTTTAGTGAGTGCGATTTATTTGAAATCGAAACTATATCCTTGGTAAATTTGTAAACAACAACAAAAAAAATAGATTGTATATATAATTGTGGTGCTATCGACGGATCCTAAAAATATTATGGGTTTTGCACACTTCCAATGAAGATTTTCTTAAAACAATGAATTCAGAACGCCTGCCCACAAACATCATAAAGAAGAGAAAAACAGAATACTTGGGCCATATAATTAGAGGACCCAACTACTAAGAAACTTTCAGGACTGCTTAATATTAGACTGCCACAGAATGGTGTGGTGCCACAGAACAATCAAATATCACAATTGTAGAAAGTGACTCATGTTTTAATTATTTTTTGTAGGCCAGTAAAATTGAACGTTTACCCTATAAAAAAATATTTTGTTCCGGCAAAAGGAGAAAATTTAATTATTATTTAATAATCAAATTAGATGATTATTGCAGAATCTGTTTAATCTATTAAAAATTGACAAAAACCTTCTTCTTCTGACTGATCAGAGAATATGCGTTGAAATAGAAGAGATCTCATTTTATATGAAATCAATTTCAATAATTTGACTGGTCTATTTTTAAACTGTTCACATGTTTTGGCAAAGATTTAGGTTCTAAGAAAAATGTAACGTTGTCAGCGTGTATGATTCAACTTGAAGTTATCTGTAACATTGTAGTTAATATAGTCTGCACAATATCCCTTCTATCAACAGCAATATTTTGATTTAGCACCAGAATAGTTATTATTTGCTTCTTGTTCATATTAATCTTTGGTTCGACCTTCAAGGAAGCGTGATATAATTTTTCAAACATTATTATTGCATCATCCATATGATCGGCTATATGGACGATGTCATCTGCAAATCTCAAATGACTGAGCTTCAGATGTGCCTTCTTACAAGTATGTTCTAAAAGCGTCGTGAATAGCTTTGGAGAGACTGTCTCCTTGCCGTACTCCTCGCTGTATACAGAATTTATTTGTTTTTTGTTATATTATATATGTTGATAGTCTTACGCTAGCTGTGGCATTTTGGTAGATATATTTGATTATGTTAGTGTAGCCATGGTCTATTCGGCATTCGGCTTTTACGTTTACTTTTTGTGAATTGTGAGTAATTTGGTTTAATTCAATTTGGTTACAAATAATAAATATGACGGACAGTAGTATAGTGAACGGTGTATCAAAAAGAAACGTCAAAATTTAATAGGCGAAGAAAAAACTATGATTGGAAATGTATTTAAAGGATTTCGAGCCAGAGAACAAAATATGAATGTAAGCGATGTAATTGCATTATGTAGTATTTTGACAAAAGTTTCCGAAGCTAGTGTGTACAGAGTAATTACAACAGACGATGAAACAAACGATAATAATACTTCGAAGGTTGAGACAAGAGGAAGGAAATAAATAAAATTGGATGATACAACCAAACGTACAGTACATGAATTTTATTTCAAAAAGGAATTACTAACTATAAAAAAATTGCTTCTTCTCTTCCATCTAATGAAAATATTCCAAAAATATCAAGACGTGTTTTGTTACGTACTTTTATGTGAAATGAAATTTAAAGGTATTTCAAGAGAAAGAGGAAGAGGAATAGTACTCCTATTAAAAAATAAGAAATTATTTTATGGCGCAAAAAGTATCTGAAACAAATAGCAGAATTTCGAAGATATGGAAAAAACATGTACAGATGAAATATGGTCAAATGAAGGACATACTGTGACAAAAATATGGCAGGATTTAAATATGAAAAGCAAACGACAAGCTTTCCTAACTGGTTTGTCGACAGGTTTAAAAGCCCCATCCAGAAAGGGAAAACGCTTTATTATTAGCCATATTGGTAGCGACTCAGGATTTGTTGAAGGAGGTTTAAATGCATTTGTTTCTAAAAAGACTAGAGATTACCATGAGTAAATGGATGCATCATTATGAAAAATGGGTTTCAGATATTCTGTTAAAAATCGAGCCAGGATCTGTTATTGTTATGGATAACGCTTCATATCACTGCCAGCGTATAGAAGTTATCAACCACTAAATGAAAAAAAGCGGAGATTTGCTTAATAAAAACATTAAATTCGATGAACCAATTTTGAAAATCGAGTTACTAAACTTAGCACGGTGTCATTAAGATAAATATATTAAATATGTAGTAGATGAAATGGCGGGAGAACGAAGCATAATTGTATTTCGAAAATAATTTTTATGGCAATCAATTCGTTCTAAAATCCTGAATATTTTTTTAATAAAAACCACATACCTCTGACTCGCTGATTTCCTTTCCCCGCAAACCGGCAAAGGTCTACATTAAAAATATTGTCATTTTCTGCAATTTTGATACTGTGCTGTGGAATAATTATTTCGCACAGAAGCCGATAGAGAAAGGTTTCAGGAAATTGTAAACATGATGACTGCCAACGTCTGAATACGGACACGACACCTAAATAAAAAGAGACATATTATTGACTATAGGGTGCATTGAGGCCTTATTAAATATATCACATATATTGTTTGTAGAAGGTTGAGCTGCTGAAGAAGTAGTAGAGACTAAAAGCTAGCCTTCTACGGTCATTACCTACTGAAAAATACCAACCTAAATACAATAATTATTTGTACACATGGTCAGTTGATTCTTTGCTTATTTACTTAATCCGTCATCCGTATAAATTCACGAAATATACTTTAGACTTTAGATGATGTATCTGCTTGAAATTCCAACACTGTATATCATATAATGTATAAATGACTTGCAGTAATTTAAAAACCAAAGTTACATAGACATTTTTATAAAATGTTAAATCTTAAGTTAATAAATTGATTTTTATCAAAATGTGCTATAAGCTTTTATTGATTTAATTCTTAATATATTTTTAGGTCGTTCCCAATGGCAAGGAAATGCCTCTTGACGACCTCGATGAAACTGACTCGGAGTTACGAAAACAAATATGTTCAATCCAGTAGCGAAAGAATTTATGAAGCGAAGGTCTGCTAGTTCAATATGTTGATTTGTTTTTGGGTCAGCGATTAGTTCCCAACTTGTACTAAATATTTTATTTTCTGTAAATATTTCGTTGTCTTTAAGAAATTATTTATTATTTATAATATCGTATTCAATACATTGCTGGATAGTCATAACTATATGTACTTTTTGTAAAGAAAATCTTGCAATCAAAATTGTCTTCTGGATTTTTGTACTCTTGCGCAACAGTGCACTAACGTTTTGTATTTAAACTACCGAACTATAATATTCATTTTTAAAATGTGTTTTACTACTTAATTTCTGCTTTTGGAAACAAATGAGATTTAAAATGTTGTGATATTTTGTATAAAATTCTCAAAAAAGTAGATTTTGTGAGTTCGGGAACTAGATTAACTGGCCGTTTTAGTTAATTGGGTTTTATTGTTGGTTTTATTTGGTTTTTATCTTAGTAAAGAGCTTTACTAAAACATTGAAACCATTACTTAAACATACCAGTGCAAATATTACAAAATATTGAGTCTTACTTATTACATAAATCTTGACAAGTACATGGTAGGAGGTGTTTTAGTTAACGACTTCGTTAAATAACTATCTTGTATTCGAATAACCAAGTATCCCATGATTTTCAAGCAATTATTTATCCTTAAATGCGTCTTTACATTCCGTATTATATAGCCGTTGAATCGAAGATCCTAGACCAATCTCGTTGTGTATATCTTACGTTGGTTTTCTGATTAAAAATTCCATTCTAACGCTGTTCTTAAACTACATTCATTTTACGAATTCCCAACTGTCAACAAACGCACATGAAAGCCAAACAGGATCGTATACTGAAGTGTATCATATGATTTTTTAAAAAATTTACTTTTGAAACTATTAGTGTAAGAATTTCTTGAAATTTAATCATTGTGAGCAAAATTTAATGTTCCATTAAAAAAATGTGCTAAAATATTATGTGCATTAACTGAGAGATACACAACAAAGTGAACATTTTGAATAAAGTAGCATTGTCATAAGTTTATCAAAGCATAAAAACATACCATTTTTTACTTCTGCCCAGATGAGCTCAATCGGATTGAGCTCACAATGGTATGGGGGCAGCCTTAACGCTACAATGATATATTTATTATATTGTTCCTTATGTTCCTTAACGATAGCCAGCAGTTGCACTTTTAACATGGAGTCCTCAAATCCCATATTTTTTTATTGCAGCCACGTTTGGATGTCAGCTTTTTTCAGAGTTTTTTCACTAAGTCAATACTTTTTGAGTTATTTGCGAGTGAATATGTTCATTTTTCAGCAACAAAAAAACAAGATTTTTGACGGTTTTTGCAAATAACTTAAAAAATAAATATTTTATCGAAAAAATATTCTTAGCAAAAATATAGCTTATAAAATAGCCAAAAAATGGTGTACGTATAAAGCCAGAAGCACATTTGTAGCTAATGAAAAGTAGGTTCTTATTCTTCAAATTCCAAACCGAATATTTCAACGTGAAAGAATAAAAAAACAGGCACTTTCCCCGATAACTAGTTTTCCCCAAAAAGTGCTTCATTTTTCGATTAATATTCGATATAATATTCGTAATATTCGATTTGAAATTTGAATTACTTTTCATTAGCTACAACTCTGCTTTTACTGGGTCTACAGACTTCATATAGATATAAGTACATCATTTTTTTTAACTTTTTTATAAGCTATATTTTTGCTAAGAATATGTTTTTCGATAAAATACTTACTTTTTGAGCTATTTGCGGAAAACCGTCTAAAAACGTGGCTTTTTAATTGAAAAATGAACATACTCACTTGCAAATAACTCGATAAGTATTTGAATTTGTGTAAAAACTGTATAAAATAAAAGTTGCTTAGAATTAGCCAGTTTATTCTCTTCTGGGCTTATTTTGAACGCATGTTTTTTCACACCAGAGAAGGGGTAAAACTTACCCCCATCGCAAAAGCACGCATCGGCACAATATTACTTTTTTTCTTTACCGTTAGCTATGAATATGCCAAATTTCATGTCAATCCAAGCGGTTCTTTAATATTTACAGCAAGAACCGTGATTAAATGGACTAAAAAGGAAATAAAACTTTTTGAAACATCAATAAATTAAAATATTGGTTTCTCTTACCTTTATTAAAGTGATTACCGCAAGCTATTTTTAGTTTTGATTAACAAATACTTTGTTTGTGGATACTAAAAGTTCACACACTATAAAACTTAAAACTAAATACTTAAAGTAGATTCTAAAATATAACACGACCAGTAAATAACTTAGCAATAACTATAACATATAACACAATATATTAACTTAAAAACCAAGACGCTACAATTTGAATTTAAACAGACTGACAAGTTTGGACCTGTAAAATGAGAATCCGTCTGGCTTAAGGCAATAAATTATATTTAATAGCCTCTTGGCGAATGAGAGGGCGAATATCAACAAGTGGGTTTGTTTACAGTTGGGAATTTGCGGAACGAATTGATTAATACATCACCGTCGGCGATCGAGAAGACTGTGGCACCTTGGCTAATACCTTGATATAGGATGTCAGACTTACGACAGTTTAACACCGGTACAGAATCACGAAATATAATATAATAATAAATAAAGACATTTAAAGTTCCGAACTGAAATGACCCATCTCTAATACTCTAATAAGTCGATGTTCTAGGGGGATTGTACCGGCCATAGGGAAAACAATGTGTTTTCCCTATGGGAAGGACAATAGAAAGAGAGAAAGCGATCGATCAATGTGTTGGAGAGAGATAGCATGACATTGCGGATGACGGTGGTCCCATTACGGAAATCTGCACATGGTCGCTATTTTTCATTAACTGTGTCACATCGGGGCTCGAGTCAACCATCATTGGATATGGTGTACCCCGGGGAGCAAAATTTGGTAAAGAACCATTATAGAAGGCGCATCAAAAATATATCTTCTTCTTTGAACTTTTAACGTCACGATCCGATAAAGTTCAAAGAAGAAGAGTTATTTTTGGTGCACCTTGTACAAAAATTCTTTATCAAATTTGGCCCCCCGTGGCGACCCCTATCTAATGATGTTTTCATTATCCGATGTGACGACGATAATGAAAAAGAAAAATTTCTATCTGTGTATGTTTCCATACGTCAATAATAGCTGCCATGTGCAGATTTCCATAATGCGTAAAGCATCATCCACCGGTCGATAGAGGTCGCAATGTTATGCTATCTCTCTTCAAAACATTGATCGATCTCTCTCTGTAACACATTGTTCTCCCCCTATGCCCGGTATAATTTCCCTAGAATATCTACTCTAATAATATTGCTTCATTTACAGTTGGTTCTTTATATTTGCATGTCAAACAAATAAATTTAAATTATTGTAACTATCTATTACTTTTTTTTAGTAATACTTGACATTTTTTCAATTGTACCTCTTTGATTTATAATATATCGTTTTTATAGTTTTTTCGCATTTACGGTATAATATATTGTATACTTTTTACTGCATTTAATTTAGAAAGAATATATAAAGATCACCACAATTGGCATTTGCTGTACCTACTAATTTAAACTTGCTCACTTGATGAACAGAGTATCCTGAATATTTACTGATCTTTATCACCGGGTGATATGTCAATTTCCTTCCAGATATTCTACGTCGAGATTATAATCAGCACACGTTTTAAAAACGCTAAATATGTTCAATTATTTTTAATATTTATCGATATAAATAATGAAGTAGTATTAGTTTTCAGTTTGGTAAAGCTCTTTTCTATTTTGTTACATTTCTTAGATTTAAAATGAACTGTTAGTTATTTTTATACGTGCCACAAAAGTGGAATTATCCTTTTAGTTTAGTATGATTAATTTAGAAAAGGTTTTAGTCTTAAGCCTGACCGATCGAAAAAATTAAAAATATAATAACCTCCGAAATTATAAATGCAAACAAATAAAAGGCATACTTAAAACGATACGCAGACTTTTACTACGAGCAATATATAAAAACATGTGCAGTAATTTTCTTCAAAGCTCTTCTACTTTTTTTCTTTTCGAAATCAGTACTTCGGATTTCCATTTGTACAGCCACCATTTTATGTTCTTAGGCTACGAGCTATATCTGATCTTTCCGCACATGGTGGGATAGCTTGTATTGGCTCTTTTGAATAATACCAACTTTACAACGTCTTATTGAGTATCATTAATACTTTATTCTGATTTGAATATAATGCAAGCAATAAAATGTTTATTTTTTATTACTTCTTTGTTTAACACATATTGTACTTAACCCTTTCAATCACTCTACAAGGAATAACACAAATAAAAATCTGAAACTTGTCCTTTGCTTTGTCCTTGAGCCTTTTTTGATTACTTTTTTAAAGATTTGACATCATAGAATTTGGCTATAGCCCTTTTAGTTTTTAATTTATTGAATGTCCTACAAAGTGGACAAAATTACTTTAAGTTGTCACAGTAAAGCCTTAAGAAAAAGTTAAAACCTGAAATATATTGAATTATCACAAAACGAAATACAAAATTATATAATTTGTTATGATATATATGAAAGCAGTTCCTTTCTTTGAACATACAGAGATATACCTTACACTGTTGACACATAGTAAAAGATTTTTTGGAGCATATATTCATCATACCCAGTCTCCCTGGAAGGATGTGATTCACTTCGGATTTGAACATATTGAACGCTACATTCATTTCCGTTTGAGAGGTGTTCTCGTTTTGGTGGTTCTGTATGCTGTTACAAATATTCTGCAACAGTTTGTCGAAATTTCCAGAGATCAAGAGTTAAGGTATTCCGAGATATTCAGCTTAAGCTGTATATTCTATCTATAAATTAGCCACTGTCATGTCAACGGCATGTATAATCTAACCGATAGTCCATTTTCTAGAGCGAGCTTACGATTTATGTATACTAAGCAAAAAATCAAGCTTATTAACTCCTCCTATGTTTTGGTTATAACACCTGGCAGCTTCAGGTTGGAGTAGATTAATATACTGTTTTTTTTTGTCATATTTGGCAATTGCCCAGTTGTCTTATACCACAAAGTTAGAAGCAAAAATCACTGGTTTATTATCAAACCTTTTCGTGATAACCACTTCGTCTTTACTTTCAACTGTATCACAAGTACCTCTTCCACCCTTTTTTCATGTATTTATGGGTTTTTAGTGAAGATTTAGCAACTCTGCCAACAGCAAAAATATTTTCAATTGAGAAACTGGAAAATATTATATGTACTAAAATAATTATTGAAATACAGTCCATGGTTTGTTTTTTTCTGCGATTCTCTCAGCTAGCTGCATTACTGTTGCAACTCCTGCACTAAACTTAATATGTTCCTCAATTATCTTGGTATTTGCTCCTTGGTAAATTATAAAGTCATACACTAAACCAATATACCGCAAGAACAAATATTTTTATTCGTTTCACAATTTGTGTCGTGAAGTACGATTGTTCTTTCTGAAGATAAAAAGATACAAAGTTTATGAAAACGCTAAGTGTATATTTAAATAAAAAAGCATAACTGATTCAGCTTCTACTTAGAATCAAACCAATTTTATATATATTTCAGTTTTTAATTCTACTTGTAAATAAATTAATCACAAATTTGCAGGTTTTTGGAGGACCTTTCGCGCGAAGCTGTAGTAATTAACTTTGTCATTGGTATTGCGTTTGCTCATAGGTGACACCATCATTCATTAATAAGTAAATATACGTGTAAGTCCTTTTACAGGAAACGTGTGATTTCGGAGTATTAAATGCCACTATTCGGCAATATGATGCTTAAATAATTTGAGTCTTCATAGGAGGATGCTGTGACTGAAAGGGTTAACGACGTATTATCATTATTATTTGCGGCCTAAATAATCCACTAACAGTTTTTCTTGGCTAAATATCGATCAATTTTAGTGTGTATCAATTATTTGATCAGAAAATACATATTTAAATGATTTCATGTTAAACTGTGTTTGTTTAAAGAAGATTATTTCAGTTAAAGATTAAATTTTTAGTTTGCATTTGCGTATCTTTGAATTTAATTTTTTATAATTTCTTTTATTCACTTTGTTTGCTTTTGTTTTAATTATTTGGTGACTGTGATCAGTTTAACAGTTCTTCTCGGCTAAATATCGATTAATTTTAAACTGATTACAATTACTAAATAATTAAAACAAAAGCACACAAAGTGAATAAAACAAATTATAACGAATTAAATTAACGATTCGCAAATGCAAACTAAAAATTTAACCTTTAACTGAAAGAATCTTCCTTAAACAAACACATTTTAACATCAAATCATTTAAATATATATTTTCTGATCAAAAAATTACTGGAAATAAAACCTTATAGGATAGCTCAAACTGCTCTCAACATCAGACGGGAGAAATACCAAAGGTTCATAGAGGAATCCATGAGCGACTCATGTACGAGAATGTGTTGCTTGTTGAACCCTGCTTTGTGAACTACGAGTATGTGTAAAACAACTAACCAGTCGGTTACTTCGATATTCGAAAAACAAGCACTTTTATATAAGAAAATTATTGCAGAAAAATTACAGATTGTTTTATAAATACTAGTATGCATACCGTTTAGTAAACTGCAATCAAAAATGCATAAAACCGTACTATTTGCTATATTTTTTTCATTTTCGATCGGTTGTTTCTTTAAAGATCTATTTATGTCCTCATTAAGTTATAAACAAGAGTTATTGTGATTAAGTAAACGAAAAAGCCTATGCCTATTGTATAAATAAAATTTATTTTTTAAAAGCATATAGGAGAAATTTTCTTTGTTTCTTGATAGCACAAGAGGCAATTTTCTATTACGATGTCCAAAAGTAAGAAAACATTTAAATGATCGTTTGTGTAAAAAATATTTATAATAATAGACAGTATGTGTAACACTTACTAATAAAACGTGTAATTGGTTATCGTATCACGAACATCTGTCATGTAACATCACCAATGTGTAAAATATTGCCATATTGTTGACCTTTTTCTTTAAATATAGGGCTGATTTTCTATATGATTGTGTACTTACCGTGAAATGTGCAATGCTTTCCAATTGGACTGTTAGTTTTTATTGTAGTTTTATTCGATGCTCTGCAGATTTTTCCTCATATGTTCCAGGATTTTATATTTGAAAAATTTTAGGTACAGAGGTGTTTCTAGAATATATTTGGCTGATATAATTCAATATCCGATGTTTAGCTGAAATTACGTTGACTTATGCTACATTTGTAAAACAGTAGAATAAAGAAGTAATAAGAGGCTGGATAGTAAAGTTTTTGCCTGTTAGCGAAAGCGATACTTTATACCCTCGAATCATTTGTATTTATTAACACAATACAATATCCTCTAGTATTAATACATTTCATCCAGTGGTTTTTAAGTGATATTACTTTCTTTGTATTGTTCCTCTGGAAGTGCTGCAAACTACTCATTTATAGCCACAACGGGATTTTAATTGAACTAAAAACTTTGACCACCGAGGCAGGCAGGTCTTTATTTTTCGGCATAGATGGAAATCGAAGGGAACCAAGTTTGAAGAATAAGGTGGATGTTCTAGCACTTCATACTGCACATTCCTCAATTTTCCAATTGCCAAGACTATTTTTTGGGTAGGTACATTGCCTTGATAGAATTTTTTTCTCTTTTAAGCTGAATCTGTTTTCACATTGACTTTTCTCGTCGATGGCACGGTCTTGTGCTTCATTGGAGATGAAAAATAATCATAAATTACCAAGTGTGGTATTAAATAACGAGACTGATGTCCAAAACATTTAATTTCATACATATTTACTCATCGCCCTTAATATATACCCCTCCCCTATACCTGCAATACTCCATGTGAATTTTTCATCATTTAAAACAATATGGTGGAAGTCTTATTCTGTCCGTTGCGACTGAAGTGAATAAGACGTGAGGTCCAATAATGGAATACTGTACGTCGCTCCTCTTGATAATTGATGCCGAATTTTTACTTATTCTTTCGCAACTTACAATAATGCTTTCTGAAATTTAGAGTCGCTGTATACGTTGAATAAAAGTGTTAACTAAGTGTGCTTATTTTTCTGTCAGTTCTCCTTCGACTTGCAGTCGAAGATGTAGGTATCTTTTATGTTATAGATATATTTTAAGCAAATTTCTTTTGATTCAAATATTTTTATCTCTACTATAATTGAATAGTTAACTAATGTCTCTAAATTCGAACTAATGAATATTTCTGTATTATTATTATTATTAGTTGATTCTTGCAGCTTTCTAGTTTAATTCGTATTTTAAATTCATTTAAATGGTCTAATTGGGAGTTAACATCTCTTCCTAGATATATATTGCTATATACATTGAATGCTATTATTAACTATCTCTAGTTGCCCGGTTTTTGTACTTTACTCTTGGCCGATGACAAGAATTTTCGTTTTTGTGTGGTCCAGTCTCATTCCGGCATTATATCTGCAGATGCCCTTCGTATTCTTTCAAGACGACAGTAGGATTCACTGATTGAATTATAGGAAATAAGTACCGGACCAAGAATATAAAATTTGTTGGACCTGTATGTGTATTGTAATTAAGATAATCACGTTTTGGTTTTTTCAGCTTTTCAATGGTCACTTTGATGTAATGTATATGCTTATGTATATACCCTAACAACGGTATCGAAATAACAGTCATAGTAAAATCAGTAATAATAAAAAATATATCCTAATCTATATCCTTACGACTTACGAGAACAGTAATTGAAAATTACTCTTAACACATTAAAACTTGATCCCTTTTGAATTAGGTGCTTTTATAATCGATCGATTTTATTTAGAATACTATCAAGATAAATAAATGAACAATTGTTTTTGTAGATTACAAGTTTATTTGAACTGGCGTGGCTGAAGTTGCCTCTCGTACTATTTTCGTAGACATGCCAAAGATATTTAAAAAAGAATTTGCTTTTTTAAAAACGAGATATATGTGAGATAGTGTGATCTTGTCGGAATATTTATAATTTAATATAAGTTGTGTACATTTCCTAGTCTGATATTTTGATTCCATTACTTTGTAAGGTATTTTTAATATGTTATATTTGACACGAGTTATTCCATTTATGTATATGTACATTATATACAGTCAGTTATGTATGGTGCCATTTCTAAATAAAGCTTGTACATTGTTTTCTGTGTTTTATTTCATAGGACTGTTGGGGACTGTACAAAAATAGGTTGTTTGTAGTGAATAGGACCTTAGATTTTTTATAGAAATATTTCCGGATGATTGTTTATACCTAGAAATTGTGCTCAATTAAACTTTCCATCAAAAGTTTCTTGTGCAATTGGTAAAAACATTTCCAGACGTAGAGATACCACATCGACTATAAACAGATCCAGATAGTACTGACAGATCCAGACTGTAATAGGTAAACGATGAGAATATGATTTTATTGGTAAAAGCACATTTATCAAAATAAGATAAGCTGATACTTTTGCGCAATACTAAATGTGTTTTAGGAATTGTAGAACTTATATTACTTAAAAGAGATTAATATCAAGTGATCTGTATTAAATTGAGAACCTTTTTCTGGCAGATCCGCTTGGGTTTTTTATAATAAAAATTTTAAGAATATGACCCGAATTTGCATTCTACCTAAATGCAAATGAAGCGATCTATATAAATAAAAATGAATTGAAAAAGAAATGAAAAGAAAAGAAATGTTTGTAGCGCATAACTTCAGAACGACTACACCAAATTAGATAATTCTTTTTTTTTGTTATGTTTTTTATTATCAGGAGAAGGTTTATGTAACAGATAATTTTCAAAAATTATACTGAAAGACGTAAAAACAGTTTTTCTGTAATTTTAAATCAAAATATAACTAATAGATGGCGCCATACTATGACTAACAAAGGAAGCTATGATTAACAAAGTAAATGTTAGTATTGATAGATTGACGCATATGTGTCTATATTCTTTGGCTAGTATTTGGTATTGCGGCTCCCAATAATAACGATGAAGTTTTAAAATATATGGGAAGAAATGACAATAAGGCGGTTTGGGGAATCTCCATTTTCCATACACAAACGGCATCATACTGTAGTTCAGTGGTTCTCAACCTGGGGGGCGCGCCCTCCTGGGTGGGCGTGAGAGAATTTCAGGGGAGGCGTGAGGGTACAAAGAAAAAAAAATTAAAAAATACATATTTTGTTAAAAAACAAAATATTTTGTATTTCGTATTTTTTTTTGTTTAGAAATATTTCTTTATTTAAACCTAATTAAAATCGTTTTACTCAAACACACAACCTGAGTTAAACACGACAGTCTTGTGTATGGCAACATCGTAGGAGCGCAAAGTATATTTACCAACACTGTATTGCAAGCACTCCTGGTTCCAGTTCAGTGACTCCGTCTCACGCGTCAGTCTCAGTCGACAGCGTCTGTGTGCTGTTTGTAGCAATCAGTGTAATCGTTATTTAATAACAGAGTGATTGTTTGTGAATTATTTAATAGTGTTGTGTAACAGCTTTAAAAATGGCTAAGTCACTTCCAAAGAAAAGATTGTATTCAGACGATTCTATCAAGTATGTTTTTACCTTTATGGAGAAAAACGGCAGTTATTTACCTCAGTATGTCAACTGCCATGCTGTTCTTATTAATGATGCAATGCGCCCCGGACGTTTGGAACGGCATCTAATTACAAACCATTCTTGTTTGAAAGAGAAGGGCCCAGAATTTTTTATTGCCAAAAAAAGCAGCCTAAAACGTATGAAACTTGACTCTACTGCAAATTTTCGTGTTGAAAATGAGAAAGCTGTGGAAGCATCATACAAAATAGTACTTTTGATAGTTAAAGACAAGAAACTACATACTATTCGTGAGTCACTAATTAAACCTTGTTTACTTACTGCTTGTAGTACCGTACTTAGTGAAGACAGTTGTAGGAAAGTAGAAAAAATTTCTCTCTCAAACGACACAGTAAAACGTAGAATTGATGACATGGCTCTGGATTTGAAAAATCAACTATTGCAAAAATTAAAAGGTTCACCGTTTTTTTCTTTGCAGTGTGACGAAACAACTGATATTTCAAAGCATGCACAGTTATTGTTTTACTGTCGATTTATTGAAAAAAAAACGGTTCCTAGAGGAAATATTGTTTTCAACATCTCTTGAAACAACAACTAAAGCCATTGACATATAGTCTGCTCTTGAAGATTTTTTAGTAATCAATGAACTTCCATGGGAGAAAGTAATGGGCATATGTACTGATGGGACCAAAGCCATGACAGGATGTCGATCTGGATTTATGGAATTGGCAAAAAGAAGAACCCTAGGATAATTGGTTCTCACTGCATTATTCACAGACAATCTTTAGCTAGTCAGACTTTACCTGAACCTCTCAACGTCACATTAAACTTAGCAATTAAAATAGTTAACCACATCAAATCCAGCGTATTAAATACTAGGCTCTTTCAGGCACTATGTCAAGAACTGAATAGTGATCAGGAAACCCTCCTGTTTCACACAGAAGTCCGGTGGTTATCCAAAGGAAATATGCTTGCAAGATTATTCAATTTAAAGTCAGAAGTTGAAATTTTGTTAATGACTTCAAAACAAGAAAATCTTCACAGAAGATTTACAGATGATAAAAATATCTTTTACTTGGCTTATTTGTCTGACTTTTTGAGACAATGTCCTGAATCTGAAGCTTCAAGACCGTAAAAACCTCTTAAACACTTATGATGCAATTAAGGGGTTTATAGAAAAAATATCGCTTTGGTAACGCCGCCTTCACAGTTCCAAGCCACACTTTTCCTCTTTTCCTAAACTGAACGACCTCCTTTATGATATTCAAACCCTTCCACTACATCTAGCTTCGGATTTGAAAGACGTCATATCACGGAATTTGGAAGAACTGAAAAATCAAATTCGAAAGTACTTTCCAGATGTTAGCTTCGGAAACTGGAAATTTAAGTTAACAAAAGATCCTTTTCATATCGAAGTTGACATTCTTCCAGTTAAACTTCAAGAGCAGGCAATTGACCTAAAATGTGATTCACAAGCAAAAGCAGATTTTGCAAACATGGACTTTAAGGAATTTTGATTAACCTACTTTCCTGTTTTCATCCACATCTCTTTCCGAATCTGGTTTTTCTGCATTGTCGTATATAAAATCAAAATACCCTTCAAGGCTGGACGTTGAAAGTGACTTGAGGTGTGCTCTGACACAGTTTCAACCGAATATCGAAAAACTTGTCAAGAACAGACAATGCCAACCCTCTCATTGAAAGTTCAAAAACACTCATATAAGACTTTCCAACTTTATATGCTTATTTGATTTTTTGATTATTCTTTTTCTCAAATAAATAAACAATGTTAAGTTTAATGAGACATCAAATAAACTTTCGTATTTAAATATATCTGGATTTTTATTTTGCATCCCAGCTTTTGCTAACGTAGAGTTAGCGTCGTCAGTTTTACAATTTCACTGCTCTAACTTGAACCAAACAATTATTGACTGGAGGGGAGGCGTGAGCTATCTTCAGTGTTTAAAGGAAGCGCCAGTGCTAAAAGGTTGAGAACCGCTGCTGTAGTTAATTAAGCTATTCACCTGGTGAATGGACAACGAATTTAGTTCATTAAAGAAAAATCAACGCAAAGAGCTTAACTATCACCAAAGACAACGTTTAAATATTACCTTTTCTTAAACGGAGACTTGACAACTATATATTGTTAGATAGATTTTAAGTTCAGCGATAAGTCAGAAACTAATAATTAAAATAAAGTAGAATAAAATACATTAAGATAGAATAAAATGGAATTAAATAGAGTAAAATAAAACGGAATAAAATGATGTTAAATAAAATTAAAATAGAATAACTAGAATAAAATAAAATTAAGACGTTAATGGACAGTGCGTCAAATTTATAAGCAAGCGTTGTGACGCTATATCGATGCTTAAAGGGTAAAACGTATAATACGCCACTTTTTGTAAAACAGACTTTATATACCAATAGATTCAGTGAATTTTTCTATGTATGTACAAAGGGTATTTAGGCTGTTTGAATTACTTTTTTTGTCGTATTAAACATTTTATTTTTGGGATGGTTTTGAAAGCAACTATGCCTTATGCGCCAAATTTTAATACAAAAAAATATTTTCTGTTACAACATCCAAAACAAGAAACAAATTGAGATCTATTTTATATAAAACTAAACCTAACAATGAACATGAAAAAATAAGAATTGTATTTATAAAATACCTCGTGAATTAGTTTTGTTTAGGTGAAACATCAAGGCCATTAAATGTTACAATAAGTGAACATCAATCCTATATTAAAAATAGAGAATTTGATAGATCTCAAATATGTTAACACGCATGGGATAATGAACATACGGTTCAATGGAACGATTTAAGTACCTATAGTACTAAAAGAAACAGATAGTAAAAAGGGAAAATCAAAGAAACGGCTCTAATTATGCTAAATGAGACCAATTATGTCGCAAATTCCTCGGCAATATGCAGTAGGATCTGGTTACCCACATTAAAAGAGGAAGTTAATAAAAGGAAAATACCACTATTTGTAAGTCAGTAACATGTCGAGTATAGGTAAGGTGGGGTAATTGGATCATGATTTTACAACTGTATTTATGTACATATTTTGCCCAACATTTTTGAATTAATATTGCTACGTCTTTTTGTCCTGCTTTGTTAGCTCCTGACATAAAAACTTTGTAGTTAGTGGCCTCCCACTAACTGCAGTTTCCTTGTCTGGGAATCACAGGGGCAATGTCAACATGTCCCATTGCAGCTCTAGAGGCGATGCTGAACCTTCATCCTAGTTGGCCACCTGAAAATCTTAGAAGAAATTCCATTGGATTCTAAGGACATGCTGACAGATGCTATGCCAGTCAAATTCGACTTTGAAACACCCTTTGAAGTGGTCATAAAAAACCACCAAATGGGTGAAGAAATTGAACCAAAAGTGGAAGAAGGTTCACTCGTATAGTATACGGATGGATCTAAGATAGATGAAAGGGCAGGAGTGGGAGTTACTGGGTCCAATTTCAGGCTATCTAAATCTCTTGGAAACGCCCCAACTATCTTCCAAGCAGAAATACATGCTATAGACATAAGTGTCCAAGAATGTCTCAACTGAGACACCCGTAGGGCAAAAGTCCTTATTTTATCAGACAGCCAAGCCGCCTTAAAGGCTCTAAAGTCATTTACATATGAGTCGAAGTTGGTTTGGGACTGTAAACAATCTCTCAAGAAGCTGGCGGAACGCAACAATGTAACTGTGATGTGGGTGCCAGGTCACAAGGGAATTGCAGGAAATGAGGAAGCTGACAGCCTCGCAAAAGAAGGAGCTAATACCCCATTCCAGGGTCCGGAACCCTTCTGTGGACTATCGAAAAGCCACATCAGAGAAGAACTCCGTACCTGGGAACTCAATCAACTATCATATTGGTCTAATACACCAGGACAAAGGCAAGCAAAAAGGCTCATAAAAGTGTCGCCTACTGCAACAAACCGCCTTCTCGAAATGAGTAAAAAAGATATCAAAATGGTCACTGGCCTTCTCACTGGTCACTGCCCTCTGAGATATCATCTCAAAAAGATGGGCAAATCAGATAGTGAGAACTGTCGTTTCTGTCACAATGAAAAAGAAACGGCAGAACATATAGTATGCAACTGCGTAGCACTGTTCTGCAAAAGACTAAAATTCCTAGGAGAGGTCAGTCTGGCGTCCTCTGACATAAGAAATAAGTCACTTAGGAAGCTAATCAACTTCATCAGAAGTATTGGCATTCTAGAGTTTAACTAGATTAAGGTATGCACAAAAAATCTCTATAGGTCGAAGTGCGGTGAGGCCGCATGGCCTTAACGACCTCACATAATCTAATCTAATCTAGTGGCCTCCCAATGTCCTTGGGACATTGGGAGAATGTTCAGAAGATCGAACAATATCTTTAATGAGCCATCTACTAAAGATATTTCTAAAAGTCATCCACAACCGAGTTTATCAAAAGTTGGATTCAGATATTAGTGATACACAGATGGGGTTCAGAAAGGGGTTAGGTACTCGAGAAGCTCTCTTCGGTTTGAATGTTCTTACACAAAGATGCCTAGACGTTAATCAGGAAGTACATACATGTTTTATCGATTTTGAGAAAGCGTTTGACAGAGTACGCCATGATAAGCTAAGAGACATTCTTGAAAGAAAGGACATAGATAATAAAGATCTGCGAAAAATTGTCAATCTATATTGGAATCGAAAGCTAACATCAAAATAGAAAATGAGATATCACAAGCAATAGAAATACGTAGAGGAGTACGACAGGGATGCATTTTATAACCGCTGCTATTTAATGTTTCTAGTGAAAGCATCTGCCAGGAAACCCTTTTGCAAGCAAACGAAGGAATCGTAATCAATGGAGAGGTTGTAAATAATATTCGATACACAGACGACACTGTACTAGTCGCAAGAACAGTAGAAGAATTACAATGATTACTTACAAATATAAATATTGCCTGCAACAATTATGGCATAAGTATCAATATCAAAAAAACCAAGTATATGGTCTTCAGTAAGAACATACATGACACAACCAGCACATATTAGTATAAACGGCATTCAAATTGAAAAAGTATCGAGTTACAAATACTTGGGTACTTCAATAAACGAAACTGGAGACCAAAACAATGAAATAAAAAGACGTATCGAAATTGCCAGGGCCACTTTCATAAAGATGAGGAAATTCTTCTGCAACAGAGATATAAGCATCCCTCTCCGATTAAGAATACTAAGGGGCTACGTATTTAATACGCTATTATACGGTGTAGAGGCCTGGACTTTCAAGCAGAACAATATAAAAAATATCGAAAGTTTGGAGATGTGGTGCTACCGTCGAATGCTGAATGCTGTAAACAAGGTTAGGATAGCCTTAATGATTTCCAATCTCCAATAGGAGTGGCACAAGAAGAAGAAGAAGATTGTCCTTGGCCTTCCCAGTGTGTCTCAGATATCCCACAGATATGTATCTTCTCCTTGATTAGTTCATTTTCTAATATATACAATTTACCTGGCTGTAGCAGCCCCCTAACATTCCATGTTGCGATGCGGTGTGTTTTACGTAATGTTAAATTTGATCTTCCAATATACCATTTTGCAGATATTGCCTGGTCGTCCACAATCATCTGCCCGGTCGCCCATTTGACACCATTCGACCCGGAATCGATGTGGCGCCGGTTGATAGTCGGATTGCAGAGCACATAATTTTCTTGCTTAGTCGTCATTTCATAACGCTCTCTGGGAAGATAATCAGATAGTTTCCCGTTGCCTGCCTGATCGCAGTCTCACAGCCGATTGAACTAAGATGTAGTTGTCGCCTGTAAGTAATTTACACTAGACCTGTATGGATCATACAGTCCCAGTGCAATAATGACATAGCTGCTGCCCTATGTCATCCCCTCAGTTGATCCGCAGGTACTTATTTTGTTGGACCTTATTCGCACCTGTCCTGCATATCTACAAAAACGTTCCCTATCAGCCATTGGGACGCGCCATGTCGGGGTTGAGGACTTCCCCCGCCGAGTCCGTCTTCCGTGAAGTGCTGAAAAGCCCCTACTCAGTTCAGAGCTCTTCCCCCACGCAAGCTAGAACCAGCACAGTTCCAAATAACGATACCAAAAAACGATACCAAATATTTATTTAAGCTTCCCAGTTCATACAGTATATTAAATGGAGAACTTAAGGCCATATATTACAAGCGTTAAAATATATTTCCAGAGCTCAAACCAAACACTCTTTAATCATTTCTGACACACTCGATTTACTGAAACTCATACAGCAAAGCTTCACAAACAACACTATAGCCATATTAATCAAAAAAACGTTACACAGTCTTCGTCAAACAGAATAAAAAATAGTTTTCTTATGGGTTCCCTCTCACTCTGGAATCGAGGTAAATGAAAACGCAGATCGTTGGGCTTACACAGCTGCGCAATTACCTTCATTGGCAGAACAATTAATTCCAGCCTCAGACATAAAGCAACTGTTAAAATCAATGACCCTCAATTTATTAAAAGAAAAATGGAAGACATCTACAAGCAAACTAAGAGAGATAAAAGAAGATACTGGTCCATGGAACCCACATTCAATTAACAGATCGTACCAAGTTATCCTATCCCGTCTTCGGTTAGGACAATACACACTTACTCATGAACATTACCATTACCATTACCTCTTATTAGAGGTAATGGATTTTAATAAGGATAAGAGGATAAGAGCTATAAGTCATGCCGGTCAGTACACAAGTTTACCTGTTATTTACAAGATCATAGCTCTTGTCAAAATCTATTACCTATACCAATAACAATAAAACATGTGCTAACAGAATGTAGTGAATTCGACGCTTACAAAAAATCGATATCTCGATATTTAAACAATATGAAATACATTCTTAACCTTCAAACCGACTGTAAATCTCTTTTTCAATTCCTCAACAAATGTAACTTAACAAGTTAGATATAATGTACCTAAATTTATACTTTGTACATATATTGTATTTTCTTTACCCCGCTACTGACCTTCGTGGTAAATTTTTAAATAAAAAAAATGATCACTTTCACATGTTCCTCTGCATACTGTTATATCCTGTACCTTTAATCTTGTTTTCTGTTTAATGATTGCATATTCAAATATTATTGTGTCCAGGTATATGTTTGTATACTCTATGATGATAGAAGCCATTTAATATTTTTGGATTCTTTTCGCAGCATGTTAATTCGATTTCTATTCTCGTTTATACTGTCTTCACCATATGGATCAAAAACAATATTTTTGATTTTCTTCCCTACTCGTTCATTGAGATCTCCAAGTATTATTACTTCTCTAGATGTTCCAATTTTTCTCATGCAATCGTCTATTTATTCATAGAAATCATCCTTTTCTCAACTGTTGCATCGTATTTACTCCGTAGAGTCTCAGGATTGTCAATTTGTATCACCATATATCTAGGTTCATTTTTATTATTTTACTGCGGGATTGCTTTCCAGGTTTTAATATATTTTCTTAAAATCTACAAGAAAACTAACTTCTTTTAGCTGGCTGTATACTATGTATTACAAAAATTTTTATTTAAAAATCCATTTATAAAAGTTATAATATTAAAAAACCCTATCGGGCTACATCACAGAACGTTTTCGGAATTAATATTCCATCATCAGTGCTATCTGGATGTACATGTTTTACAAGCCACTAAATACATGGGTAAAAACCCTTTAAATGTTGTGAAATTAACTTTGTTACATTATTTAACCTTATAAACTAAGATGTTTAAGTTACAACAGAAATAGATAACATGGCAACGTAAGACTCTACTGGAAGTTGCTAGTCCTGAGACGAAGTGTCTACGAGGACTTGTTGATAGCAGCATATTTTCTTAGTTTTTTTCCGGATCAGTATTGACACTTGTTACCTTCATTGATATTTTGGCATACCACTAAAGAAATGGTCATGATATCCTAAGTTTTCAGACCCCTGTCTTTTTGTTTAAGTTGTTACAGCTTTGTCCACATTTACTTTTTTATATCATGTGTAACTTCAGTTATTTTCTTAGATAGGCATTGTGCCTTCCATGTAACATATGCCATTATCCTTCCTCTTTGCAATTTTCCTTTCCGTTTGATCAATAATTCATTCCTTTCATAGGCTTTGATTAGGTTTTTTAACATTTTATTTTTTTATGAATAATGAGGATGGCCCAATACTCGACCCCTTACCTTAAGGAATAGAGTTTATTCTCAGAGTGTCTTTCTCTTATACAGATGGCTTTCACTTCAGCTGAAAATTCTGTCTATCCGACTTGATGGTCCGCGAGTGGTTCCACCTATCCGACGATCCATTAAATGAACCGGTGAGCACACTGTCCTATCGGCCACCTGGGACGCGCCGTCTATCTCTTACCGGTTCCACCGATGGTAATTTTAAATCTAATTTCTACTAAAAATACAGCAGTACGCGATCTACAAAAGAGTCAATATGATACTTTGCATTGGAAAAAGTTTGGTTACATTGCATACACAAAGTGAAAACTAAACCAATTCTGGTGACAATGTGACAACTAATTTGATATACTAGCTTTTTAGATACTACAAGCCTCTCTTTTCGTTTGGGACCGATTTGTAAAATGCTCGACTATTTGACTGTTGCATATTTCTTTCCATTTCTTTATATTGTTATTGTTCTCATTTCATTTTTTTTCTCTCTAATTGTTTTTCTTGTTTCTCGTCGAGATGTACAGTTTTCTTAACTTTCTGTTGTTCCGTGTTGAAGCATAATGTTTCGATTTTTTTTATCTATCTTATATTTTTTCTTGGCATTCTTTATCAAAGAATCTGTTTCTGTTTCCTATTATTAGTTCTGCTGTCTCTGTAATTGATTTTTCCATTTGTTGCCATAGCCTTTCGACACCATGGCTCTGGTCTACTATATTTAGATGTTGTTTCACTTCCTGTACATAATTTTGTTAGATTTCATTATTTTACATTTTCTCGATGTTCCAATGTCCCAATGCTTCTTTCGTTTTTAAATTTCTGTGATGATATTCTCAACCTGATTTTTGTTCTCACTAGTTAATGGTATATATCTTCATCTATTATCCTTAGACATCTTACAATCCAGAACATAATGTCCATGTCTAGCATCGACAATTACGTGGTCAATTTGGTTCCGTGTGGAATAGTCATTAGAAATCCAAGTATGTTTATAAATGTTTTTATGTTGGAACATAATAGACTTTACAAGCATATTGTTAGCCGATGCTATGAGCTCTACGAGGCTTTGTTCACTATCGTTTTAGATATCGTGAAGGCAGTGTTGTACCATTTGTCACACTTATGTTCTTTGCCAATTTTTGCGTTCTTCAGATTATTTGCATGTCTTGTTTTGGGATTATCTCCAGCGTTTTGTTTATAGGGACATACTATATATTCCTAAATAGTTTTAAATATATTATAGACTTCCGTCACTTTAATTACTTATATACATATTTTTAAAGAAATATGTATATAAGGAATTAAGAAAATGTCTTTGTTCTCTTGCACTATTTAGTATTTAGTATTTAGTATTTTATCTTATAAAAATTTTTTATACAAAATGAATTTTATAATTTGATTCTGTAGGTATATAAATTAAAATTAAAAACAAAAATTATAGCAGAGCGTGGTTTCGATCCACGGACCTCTGGGTTATGGGCCCAGCACGCTTCCACTGCGCCACTCTGCTGTGATTGTTCCGTTGCCAGTTGACTGAACGCTCGCATGCTAGCAATTTTAATACAGTATCGTATTAGAGCAAGTGTTCCCAAACTGGAAGGCGCGCCCCCCCTGGGGAGCGTGGACATGTCAGGGGGGCGCGAGACAAAGTCAAAAATTAAATTAAATTTAGGTAGTCTTTCTAAAATTCAAATTAACCATGATATTTAGAAAATTAAAACAAGCCACTGTAACATCTTACTTTACACATAAATTTGAAATCGTGTAACGATGCCATGATCGTTTAACAGTTCGAACCGTGGGAGTGTCAATATTTGCGCATCCACTTCTACAACGTGAAGTCATAGTGGGATTCAGGACGGCTATTTAAGGCGTGTGAATAGCGGAATTAGACAGTCTTGCAGCTAGCGCTCTAGGCTCCCTGACTCGCCGGTGTACTGAACCAGCGAGACATTCTGGACAGAGATAGTTCCGTATTGAGGATCATACTCTGTCCCTAATCAAGCGGAACCCATCGGTATTGCGTATTGAGCATTACCGTGGATCTGCACAGAACCAACCGGGACGGAGAGATTTCCGTATTGAGGATCGTACCTCATCTGAACATCATCGTACCTGAATGTGAGCCGTTCAATGTGACAATAGGGCGCATTTGACAACCGAGCATTTCCTAGCACTTGCCTCCCTCCTTACCCCCCCCCCCCCCACCAGACGCAGGCCAGCTAACCGCAGCTAATCAATTGTGACAGGATACCTAGGCCTAGCCGGTGGCCTAGCCTGCACGTACTTTTGCATTATAAAAGCGTACATGTTGTGAATGTTACGTCTGGTCCCAACTATTGAGAATTCCATGGACTGCCAGGGTCACCAATGAGGAAGTGCTGAGAAGGATGGGTCGAGAAAAAAAATTGTTGAGAACAATAAAAGTACGCAAGACTGCATACCTTGGACATATATTGAGGAATGATAAATATAGTCTTCTGCAGGTCATCATGCAGGGTAGAGTCGATGACAAAAAGTGAATAGATAGTACGAGGAAGTCATGGCTGCGAAATATTCGAGACTGGACAAATATGACTGTAGACGAATTATTCCACGTTGCAAAAGACAGAGAAACTTTTAGAAATGTGGTCGCCAATCCTTAATGGGGACGGCATAGGAAGAAGAAGAAGAGGTGTTGTGAAATTTTAATTGCCGTTGTTAACTTTCATTGATTTCGTTAATTTGAGTGAGAGAAGTTATTGTAGTCAAGATGAGCTCAGCAAAGAAAAGTATAATGATGGTTATATCAAATATGGGTTCAAATGTGGCTGTGAAAATTTGAATATTCATAAGTTTAAATACGATCCTGTATTAAGATTATTGATAGGCACCATGGGAGCGATCAGTCAACTGGCAACGAAACGCCAACAGCAGAGTGGCGCAGTGGAAGCGTGCTGGGCCCATAACCCAGAGGTCCGTGGATCGAAACCACGCTCTGCTATAGTTATTTTTATTTTTAAATTTAATTATATAGACGTATAAGTAATATTCAAAAGTCTTAAAAATAGTTTTATAAAAAAAAATTAAATGGACACTTTAATGCATGGAAACAAAATTAATTTAAAAAAAAAATCATCAAGTTAGTTTCGTAGGGTGTTAAGAGAAGAATTTCGTAATTAAATAAGAATAATAATAATAAGTTAAGCTTTGCAGACGATCAAGTAGTGATTGCACAAGACCAAGACGACCTCAGCTACATGATGAAGAAACTGATAAGCAGATGGATAAAGAGAAAAACCGAATGGAGCCCCATAGGAAGGAGGAAAAGAGGACGACCCCGAAAATCCTGGAGGAACGAAGTAGACGACGCCATGAGTAAGAGAGGCCTAAACGATGGAGAATGGGACAACAGAGAGAGATGGAAACGGTTGAGCGAAAGAAGGCTGTGAATACTGTAGAATCCCTGAATATATATATATATATATATATATATATATATATATATATATATATATATATATATATATACATATATATATACATATATATATATATATATATATATATATATATATATATATATATAAATATATATATATATATATATATATATAGATACATATATATATATATATATATATATATATATATATTTGTATATATAATAATAATAATAATAATAATAATAACCTGTGGGAGTTTTTTGTCAGTTCTTCTATCAGGCGCGGCCCCCTGCGAATGGGGGATGCTCTCTGGGTATTCGTAGCGCAGATACCCAGAGGGTAGCAGGGATACCTGCCGTGGAACAAAAACTGACACCTGGCAGTAGGTATAAAATGCACACCCATGATAATGGAGTATAATAATTTATGTTTAGGGTCGCTGCCTGGGGATCGCCAGGGCACGTCTGGAGCCGGCGCTGGACGTGACAGCATGCGGGACGTCGGTGGCAGGGTGTTGAGGAGGCGGGCCCCTGTCATACAATCAGCTACAGCCCAACAAGAACAACAACCACAAGCGAGCCAAACAACAACAAGAGCTCCGCTCGCTGAAGGTGCTGCGCTGGAACATCAGCCGGCGCTCACTCAAGCGGGACGACCGAGGCAGCGCATGAAATGGACTGTGTCCATGAATGAAAATATTTTGCGCTTTTATTATAAGGTGACAAACCTCGGTCAAGAAACGATCGGCTATCGACAAAATCTGTATGCCGAATTTTGCAGAGAGTACCCAGAAATCCAAGTATCTGAACAACGAGTAGCAGATCAATACCGGGTCATTATCAGAAATAATCTGATCCCAGAGACTAGACGCAATAACATCAGAAGCGAAGTCGAACGGGAGATTCATAATCAAGAGGTAGTTGGAAATCAAGCCCTTAACGAAATACAAGAGCCAATTCCTGAGGTTGTCATACAAGAACAAGAAACTCAACCTGATAATACACAGCAGGAGAACGAGTTACGCGATAGCCTAGTTAACGAAATGGCACGCGCCGTACAAGAGTTTAATGGAACAAACCCACTTAGCAGACCACCGCTACCAAGAGTAAACTCTTGTAAGAAACTAGGAGTGCTGTTACAAATTGTGAACACTGAAGTTCTGCCCAATTATGTCGTAGAAGCCCATACATTGGAACATATGCACACGCTGATTTACTGTGCAGCAACAGCAATTGCTAATGTTATGGGCATTAAGACCAGAACACGACGGGGTACTAATATCGGAGGGGCAGATAACAGAGTTGCACCTTGGGAAAAACGGCTGCTAACGAAAATTGAATCATTACGTAGGGACATTGGTCAAATCACGGAATATGTTCGAGGAACAACAAGTAGAAAAGTAATCAGAAGAGCTGAAGAAATAATGCTAACCAACGCAAGACACTCACAATATAATCCAGAAAACAACACAGCACAACAGTGCCTGGATACATTAAAACAAAAGCTTTCCGTTTACTCAGGCCGACTAAGGAGATACAAAATTAGTAACAAACGAAAATGTGACAATACGCTTTTTGAAAATGCCGAGAAGGCGTTCTATCGGAAACTCAATTCTACTGCAGAAAGTGCCAATAAATCTTACCCAAGCCGAGAAGAAATCCATGAGTTTTGGGGAAATCAACTTTCCACACCAGCCGCTCTTAACACCAATGCTGGATGGATCGAAGATACGGCGCACAACTGCCAACACTACGTTACTGCTCCCTACGAACCCTTCACCACTGAAGAAGTTTCAAATATTATCAAAGAGCTTCATAACTGGAAATCTCCTGGACCAGATGGCGTTCAGAACTTCTGGCTTAAAAAGTTCTGGAGTATTCATGAGTGCCTATCAGCAGTAATTAATAACACTATTTCTAATCCGCAGGAAATACCATCTTTCCTAACCCAGGGAACAACTTATTTAATTCCCAAAGATCAAAATAACACCCAAGATCCAACCAAGTACCGCCCAATTACTTGTCTTCCAACTCTGTATAAATTGGTCACATCCTGTGTAGCCCGGCGTATCAACCAACACTGTGCTCTAAACAATATCATAGAGCCACAACAGAAAGGATGCGCTAAGGGTTCCATGGGCTGCAAAGAACAACTTATCATCGACTCTGTCATTTCTAACCAAGCATATAGCAAAAAACGGAATCTCTTTACTGCTTTCATCGACTACAAGAAAGCGTTTGATTCAGTGCCACATGAATGGCTTATAGATATATTAAAAATATATAAAGTCGATGATAACATAGTGACCTTTTTAAAACATATAATGTCAGATTGGAAGACAAAAATTCACCTCAAAATACCTGGTGAAAACAATATCGAAACTGAAAATATTGCAATCAACCGGGGCCTATTTCAAGGAGATTCGTTGAGCCCACTGTGGTTTTGTCTAGCGATGAACCCCCTATCCCAGATACTGAACTCAACTAACACAGGTTTTAGCATCAAAAACAACACCACTGTTGTTGCAAAGCTTAATCATCTATTGTATATGGATGATTTAAAACTACTAGCTTCCACTCGAAGCCACCTGGATCAGATGCTAAAAACAGTAGAAAATTTCTCTAATGATATTAGTATGCACTTCGGTCTTGACAAGTGCCGTGTCTTAAATATAATCAAAGGAAAGGTTCAGCCCGGCGGATTCGATATGCAAAACGGCCAGAACATCGAGGCCATGGGTGAAAATGATATGTATAAATACCTCGGAATAAAGCAAGCGCGGAAGATTGACCATAAGCAAATGAAAACTGAGATAACTACTGAGTTTATACGAAGGGTAAAACAGCTGCTTCGTTCACATCTTAACAGTAAAAATTTGTTTAAGGCACTAAACACCTACGCATGTTCCGCGCTTAGCTACTCATTTGGTATTGTTAAGTGGACAAAAACCGATATAGAAAACCTTCAGCGAAAAGTACGAACACACCTCACAAAGGCACAAAAACACCATCCTCGAAGTGCAGTAGAAAGAACGACATTACCGCGGTATTTAGGTGGACGAGGACTTATGGATATAAGTGAGCAACTAGAAAAACAAATTACTAATTTAAGAACTTATTTTCAGGTGCAGGCTGAGACATCTACTCTACATCGCGCGATTTGCGCAGTAGATGATACAACACCGATCAAACTGAGGGAACCAGAAATGCGCATAAACCATCTTACTAAGGACGAAAAAATGCGCACCTGGATGGGTAAACCTCTGCACGGGCGACATCCCCATGAGGTCAGTCAAGACCATGTCGACAATATAGCGTCGAACTATTGGCTGACATCAGGAAAGATGTTCCCTGAAACAGAAGGTTCACTACTGGCCATTCAGGATCAGGTTATACCAACAAAAAATTACCTGAAATATATCGTCAAAGACCCTCAGGTCCAAAACGACAAATGCCGATATGGATGTCAAGCCCAAGAAACCATCCAACATCTTACCGGGGGCTGCCAGGCATTTGCTGCAACTGACTATAAGGAACGGCATGACTCAGTAGGAAAGATCCTCCATCAAGAGATAGCTTTTAAACTGGGACTTCTACAAACAAACCATCTCCCATATTATCAATACGTTCCTGAGAGTATGCTTGAGAATGACAACTACAAGCTATACTGGGATCGCACTGTGCTCACAGACCAAACTGTAGCACATAACAGACCAGATCTCGTGCTAGTTAATAAACTTACAAGACAAACAACACTAATCGATGTGGCGATACCTAACAACAATAATCTGCGTGTTAAGTACAACGAAAAGATCGCCAAGTACAGAGATCTGGAAATACAAATAAGGAGACAATGGAGAATGGAAAGTACCCAGACGATACCTATTATTCTGTCTACCACTGGAGTCATCCCGAAGAACCTTCTAGAAAACATAAGAAAGCTGGGTCTAAATGAACATCTATATAAGATCATGCAGAAAGCTGTGTTACTTTCGACGTCCAGATGCGTTCGAAAATTTTTGGGAGATACACCGATGTACCAAGTCACCTAGGACTCGATAACATGGAAAGAGTCCCACCAGAGCTCAATCCTTTTGATACCGTAGGTATCTGGGATGAGTGAATTTTCCCCTTAGAGGGAGTGTGAGCCGTATGGCTAAATCTGGATAATAATAAATCTGTATGCCGAATTTTGCAGAGAGTACCCAGAAATCCAAGTATCTGAACAACGAGTAGCAGATCAATACCGGGTAATTATCAGAAATAATCTGATCCCAGAGACTAGACGCAATAACATCAGAAGCGAAGTCGAACGGGAGATTCATAATCAAGAGGTAGTTGGAAATCAAGCCCTTAACGAAATACAAGAGCCAATTCCTGAGGTTGTCATACAAGAACAAGAAACTCAACCTGATAATACACAGCAGGAGAACGAGTTGCGCGATAGCCTAGTTAACGAAATGGCACGCGCCGTACAAGAGTTTAATGGAACAAACCCACTTAGCAGACCACCGCTACCAAGAGTAAACTCTTGTAAGAAACTAGGAGTGCTGTTACAAATTGTGAACACTGAAGTTCTGCCCAATTATGTCGTAGAAGCCCATACATTGGAATATATGCACACGCTGATTTACTGTGCAGCAACAGCAATTGCTAATGTTATGGGCATTAAGACCAGAACACGACGGGGTACTAATATCGGAGGGGCAGATAACAGAGTTGCACCTTGGGAAAAACGGCTGCTAACGAAAATTGAATCATTACGTAGGGACATTGGTCAAATCACGGAATATGTTCGAGGAACAACAAGTAGAAAAGTAATCAGAAGAGCTGAAGAAATAATGCTAACCACCGCAAGACACTCACAATATAATCCAGAAAACAACACAGCACAACAGTGCCTGGATACATTAAAACAAAAGCTTTCCGTTTACTCAGGCCGACTAAGGAGATACAAAATTAGTAACAAACGAAAATGTGACAATACGCTTTTTGAAAATGCCGAGAAGGCGTTCTATCGGAAACTCAATTCTACTGCAGAAAGTGCCAATAAATCTTACCCAAGCCGAGAAGAAATCCATGAGTTTTGGGGAAATCAACTTTCCACACCAGCCGCTCTTAACACCAATGCTGGATGGATCGAAGATACGGCGCACAACTGCCAACACTACGTTACTGCTCCCTACGAACCCTTCACTACTGAAGAAGTTTCAAATATTATCAAAGAGCTTCATAACTGGAAATCTCCTGGACCAGATGGCGTTCAGAACTTCTGGCTTAAAAAGTTCTGGAGTATTCATGAGTGCCTATCAGCAGTAATTAATAACACTATTTCTAATCCGCAGGAAATACCATCTTTCCTAACCCAGGGAACAACTTATTTAATTCCCAAAGATCAAAATAACACCCAAGATCCAACCAAGTACCGCCCAATTACTTGTCTTCCAACTCTGTATAAATTGGTCACATCCTGTGTAGCCCGGCGTATCAACCAACACTGTGCTCTAAACAATATCATAGAGCCACAACAGAAAGGATGCGCTAAGGGTTCCATGGGCTGCAAAGAACAACTTATCATCGACTCTGTCATTTCTAACCAAGCATATAGCAAAAAACGGAATCTCTTTACTGCTTTTATCGACTACAAGAAAGCGTTTGATTCAGTGCCACATGAATGGCTTATAGATATATTAAAAATATATAAAGTCGATGATAACATAGTGACCTTTTTAAAACATATAATGTCAGATTGGAAGACAAAAATTCACCTCAAAATACCTGGTGAAAACAATATCGAAACTGAAAATATTGCAATCAACCGGGGCCTATTTCAAGGAGATTCGTTGAGCCCACTGTGGTTTTGTCTAGCGATGAACCCCCTATCCCAGATACTGAACTCAACTAACACAGGTTTTAGCATCAAAAATAACACCACTGTTGTTGCAAAGCTTAATCATCTATTGTATATGGATGATTTAAAACTACTAGCTTCCACTCGAAGCCACCTGGATCAGATGCTAAAAACAGTAGAAAATTTCTCTAATGATATTAGTATGCACTTCGGTCTTGACAAGTGCCGTGTCTTAAATATAATCAAAGGAAAGGTTCAGCCCGGCGGATTCGATATGCAAAACGGCCAGAACATCGAGGCCATGGGTGAAAATGATATGTATAAATACCTCGGAATAAAGCAAGCTCGGAAGATTGACCATAAGCAAATGAAAACTGAGATAACTACTGAGTTTATACGAAGGGTAAAACAGCTGCTTCGTTCACATCTTAACAGTAAAAATTTGTTTAAGGCACTAAACACCTACGCATGTTCCGCGCTTAGCTACTCATTTGGTATTGTTAAGTGGACAAAAACCGATATAGAAAATCTTCAGCGAAAAGTACGAACACACCTCACAAAGGCACAAAAACACCATCCTCGAAGTGCAGTAGAAAGAACGACATTACCGCGGTATTTAGGAGGACGAGGACTTATGGATATAAGTGAGCAACTAGAAAAACAAATTACTAATTTAAGAACTTATTTTCAGGTGCAGGCTGAGACATCTACTCTACATCGCGCGATTTGCGCAGTAGATGATACAACACCGATCAAACTGAGGGAACCAGAAATGCGCATAAACCATCTTACTAAGGACGAAAAAATGCGCACCTGGATGGGTAAACCTCTGCACGGGCGACATCCCCATGAGGTCAGTCAAGACCATGTCGACAATATAGCGTCGAACTATTGGCTGACATCAGGAAAGATGTTCCCTGAAACAGAAGGTTCACTACTGGCCATTCAGGATCAGGTTATACCAACAAAAAATTACCTGAAATATATCGTCAAAGACCCTCAGGTCCAAAACGACAAATGCCGATATGGATGTCAAGCCCAAGAAACCATCCAACATCTTACCGGGGGCTGCCAGGCATTTGCTGCAACTGACTATAAGGAACGGCATGACTCAGTAGGAAAGATCCTCCATCAAGAGATAGCTTTTAAACTGGGACTTCTACAAACAAACCATCTCCCATATTATCAATACGTTCCTGAGAGTATGCTTGAGAATGACAACTACAAGCTATACTGGGATCGCACTGTGCTCACAGACCAAACTGTAGCACATAACAGACCAGATCTCGTGCTAGTTAATAAACTTACAAGACAAACAACACTAATCGATGTGGCGATACCTAACAACAATAATCTGCGTGTTAAGTACAACGAAAAGATCGCCAAGTACAGAGATCTGGAAATACAAATAAGGAGACAATGGAGAATGGAAAGTACCCAGACGATACCTATTATTCTTTCTACCACTGGAGTCATCCCGAAGAACCTTCTAGAAAACATAAGAAAGCTGGGTCTAAATGAACATCTATATAAGATCATGCAGAAAGCTGTGCTACTTTCGACGTCCAGATGCGTTCGAAAATTTTTGGGAGATACACCGATGTACCAAGTCACCTAGGACTCGATAACATGGAAAGAGTCCCACCAGAGCTCAATCCTTTTGATACCGTAGGTATCTGGGATGAGTGAATTTTCCCCTTAGAGGGAGTGTGAGCCGTATGGCTAAATCTGGATAATAATAATAATAATAAGTCCCTAATGAAGTCCCCAACGAGCAGATTCCTGAGCTTCTCGTACAAGAAACTCAACCTAATAATACACAGCAGGACAATAACGAGTTGCACGATAGTCTGGTAAACGAGATGGCACGCGCTGTACAAGAGTTTAGTGAAACAAACCCACTTAGCAGACCACCGCTACCAAAAATAAACTCTTCTAAGAAACTAGGAGCGCTGTTACAAATTGTGAATACTGAAGTCCTACCCAATTATATCACAGATGCCCACACATTAGAATATTTGCATATGCTGATTTACTGTGCAGCAACAGCAATTGCTAATGTTATGGGCATTAAGATCAGAACACGACGGGGTACCAACATCGGAAGGACTGGTAACAGAATAGCACCCTGGGAAAAACGACTGCTGGGGAAGATTGAATTACTGCGTAGGGACATTGGACAAATAACAGAATACATAAGAGGAGTAAGAAGTAGAAAAATCATCAAAAGAGCTGAAGAAATATTGTTTAACACTCTAAGACACTCACGACATGATCCAGAAAACAACACACCTCAACAATGCCTGGACACATTAAAACAAAAACTATCTGTTTACTCAGGCCGCCTGAGGAGGTACAAGGTTAGTAACCACCGGAAATGCGACAACATACTTTTTGAGCAAGCAGAGAAGGCTTTCTATAGGAAACTTAATTCCACTGTAGAAAATGCAAATAATAAATCCTACCCAAGCCAAGAAGAAATTCATGAGTTTTGGGGAAACCAACTTTCGACGCCAGCTACTCATAATAACAATGCTGGATGGATTGAACAAACGACGAACAACTGTCAACACTACAGTAATATTCCTTATGAACCTTTCACCACTGAAGAAGTCTCGAACATTATCAAAGAGCTTCATAACTGGAAATCTCCTGGACCAGACGGAGTTCAAAACTTCTGGCTAAAGAAGTTTTGGAGTGTTCATGAGCTTTTAACAGTATTTATTAATAATATTATTTCTAATTCACAGGAAATACCATCATTTCTTACTCAGGGAACCACTTATCTAATACCGAAGGATCAAAGTAATACCCAAGATCCAGCAAAGTACCGCCCAATTACTTGTCTTCCAACTTTGTACAAATTGGTCACATCCTGTGTGGCCCGGCGTATCTACCAACATTGTGCTCTGAACAATATCATAGAGCCTCAACAGAAAGGATGCGCTAAGGGCTCCATGGGCTGCAAAGAACAACTTATTATCGACTCAGTCATTTCTAACCAGGCATACACCAAAAAAAGAAACCTGTTTACTGCCTTCATTGACTACAAGAAGGCTTTTGATTCAGTGCCGCATGAATGGCTGGTAGATATATTAAGAATATATAAAGTCGATGATAATCTCGTGACCTTTTTAAAGAATATAATGGCAGAGTGGAAGACTAAAATTCACCTTCAAATACCGGGTGAAATTAATATCGAAACTGAAAATATCCCTATTAACCGGGGGCTTTTCCAGGGGGACTCGTTGAGTCCACTTTGGTTCTGCCTAGCAATGAACCCACTATCTCAGCTGCTGAACTCTACTGACTCAGGTTTTAGCATCAAAAATAACAACACTGTTGTAGCGAAGCTTAATCATCTGTTGTATATGGATGATTTAAAATTAATGGCTTCCACTCGAAACCACCTAGATGAGATGCTAAAAACTGTAGAAAATTTCTCAAATGATATCAGTATGAATTTTGGACTAGACAAGTGCCGTATACTAAATATAGTCAGAGGAAAGATTCAGCCCGGAGGTTTCGATATGCAAGATGGCCAAAACATCGAGGCAATGGGTGAAAATGATATGTACAAATATCTCGGAGTAAAACAAGCGCGGAAAATTGACCATAAACAAATGAAAACTGAACTAACTTCGGAGTTCGTACGAAGAGTAAGACAACTAAATCGGTCATATCTTAATAGTAAAAATTTGTTTAAGGCATTAAATACGTACGCCTGTTCCGCGCTGAGCTACTCATTTGGTATTATAAAGTGGTCAAAAACAGATATAGAGGATCTTCAGCGGAAAGTAAGAACACTTCTCACAAAGGCGCAAAAACATCACCCACGCAGTGCAGTAGAGAGAACAACATTACCGCGGTATCAAGGGGGAAGAGGACTTATGGATATAGGTGAGCAATTGGATAAACAAATTGCTAATTTAAGAACTTATTTTCAGGTACAGGCTGAGACATCTACTTTACATCGAGCAATTTGCGCAGTAGATGATACGACGCCGCTTAAACTGAGGGAACAAGAAATGCGCATAAACCACCTGACTAAACAAGACAAAATGCGCACCTGGATGAGTAAACCTCTGCATGGGCGACATCTCAATGAGATCAGCCAAGAATATGTCGACAATACAGCGTCGAACTATTGGTTGACATCAGGAAAGATGTTTCCCGAGACTGAGGGTTTCCTACTTGCCATTCAGGATCAGGTTATTCCAACTAAAAATTACCTGAAATATATTGTTAAAGATCCCCAAGTCCAAAATGACAAATGCCGATATGGATGCCAAGCCCAAGAAACCATCCAACATCTTACCGGTGGCTGCCAGGCATTTGTCGGTACTGATTATAAAGAACGCCATGACTCAGTAGGAAAGATTATCCACCAAGAACTAGCTGACAAACTGGGACTTCTCCAAACCGACCATCTTCCTTATTATCAATACGTCCCTGATAGAATGCTTGAAAATGACAACTACAAGCTATACTGGGACCGCACTGTGCTTACAGACCAACCAGTGGCCCATAATAGACCCGATCTCATACTAGTTAATAAAATTACTAGGCAAACAACACTTATTGATGTGACGATACCCAACACCAATAATTTACGTGTTAAATACAACGAAAAGATCGCCAAGTACAGAGATCTAGAAATACAAATCAGGAGACAATGGAGAATGGAAAGTACCCAGACGATACCCATTATTCTTTCTACCACTGGAGTCATCCCGAAGAGCCTCCTAGAAAACATAAAAAAGCTGGGTCTAAACGAACATCTATATAAGATTATGCAGAAAGCTGTGTTACTTTCGACGTCCAGATGCGTACGAAAATTTTTGGGAGATACACCGACATACCAAGTCACCTAGGACTCGATAACATGGAAAGAGTCCCACCAGAGCTCAATCCTTTTGATACCGTAGGTATCTGGGATGAGTGAATTTTCCCCTTAGAGGGAGTGTGAGCCGTATGGCTAAATCTGGATAATAATAACTTACCTAATACTGCCCAATTACTTGTCTTCCAACTTTGTACAAACTGGTCACATCCTGTGTAGCCAGGCGTATCGACCAACAATGTACTCTAAACAATATCATAGAGCCTCAACAGAAACGATGCGCTAAGGACTCCATGGGTTGCAAAGAAAAATTTATTATCGACTCAGTCATTTCTAAAATTCACCTTCAAATACCTGGCGAAAACAACATCGAAACTGAAGATATTCCAATTAACCGGGGCCTTTTCCACGAGGACTCGTTGAGTCCTCTTTGGTTCTGCCTAGCGATGAACCAACTATCTCAGCTACTGAACTCCACTGACTCAGGTTTTAGCATAAAAAATAATATTACATACTATTGTGGCGAAGCTTATTCATCTGCTGTATATGGATAAATTGAAATTAGTGGCTTCCACTCGAAATCACTTGGACTAGATACTAAAAACTGTGGAAAAATTCTCAAATATCAGTATGCACTTTGAACTGGACAAGTGCCGTGTTCTAAATATAGTCGGAGCAAAGGTTCAAATCGGAAGTTTCGATATGCAAGATGGCCAAAAACATTTATGCAATGGGTAAAAATGATATGTATATATATCTCGGAATAAAGCAAGCGCTAAAAATGGACCATAAACTAATGAAAACCGAACTAACTTCTGAGTTTGTGTACAGACTAAGAAAACTAAATCGGTCATATCTTAATAGCAAAAATTTGTTTAAGGCATCAAATACGTAGGCCTGCTTCGCGCTTAGCTACTCATTTGGTATTATAAAGTGGTCAAAAACGGATATTTAAAGTCTTCAGCGAAAAGTGTGAACTCTTTTCACAAAGGCGCAAAAACACCATCCACACAGTGCAATAGAGAGAACAACATTACTTATGGACATAGGTGAGCAACTGGATAAACAGGTTTTGATGAATTTAAGAACCTATTCTCAGGCGCAGGCTGAGATATCTACTTTACAAAGCCGCTTAAACTGAAGAAACAAGAAATGTACATAAATCACCTGACTAAGCAAGAAAAAATGCACACCTGCATCAGTAAACCTCTGTATAGCCGACATCTCAATGAGATCAGCCAAAAATATGTCAACAATACAGTGTCTAACTATTGGTTGCCATCAGGAAAGATGTTTCCCGAGACAGATGGTTTCCTACTTGCTATTCAGGATTAGGTTATTGCAACTAATAATTACCTGAGATATATTGTTAAAGATCTTCAAGTCCAAAATGACAAATGCCGATATGGATGCCCAGCCCAAGAAACCATCCAACATCTTACCGGGGGCTGCTAGGCGTTTGTCCGTACTGATTATAAAGAACGCCATGACCTAGTAGGAAAGATTATCCACCAAGAACTGGCTAATAAACTGGGACTTCTCCAAACCGACCATCTTCCTTATCATCAATACGTCCCTGACAGAATGCTTGAAAACAACAACTACAAGCTATACTGGGACCGCACTGTGGTCACAGACCAACCAGTAGCACATAATAGACTGGTTCCTATACTAGTTATAAATTTACTAGGCAAACAACACTAATTGATGTGGCGATGCCTAACAACAATAATTTGCGTGTTAAATCATATTATTTCATAAATTTTGACATTTTTCCACACAGAAGCAATTTTGACATTATTTGTGAACCGATAATTTGGATGCGGCCAATACCGTAGATGCGTACGGACTTAGCCGACATACTGTCGGTAAAACAGATGGTAAAATTATTTTGAAAACACCTAATGTCATTAAATAACTATCTTTTGATACTATTTGAACAAAAAAACTACAGAAATATTCGCATTAAAGTATGGTAGATCGGGACAGGGCCCATTTATGAGCCCTTTAGACACATATACCTCCTAAGACGGGTCCATTGCATCAAATACAATAGTTGTAGTTGGATTTTTCAGGGTTAAATGTTATATCCGCGATGGCAAAAACACACTTCGACCTCCCGCAACAACATTTTAACGCAGAATACCACGTAAGTTTGCCGTGACAGCTAACTCACGAAACCTTACACCTATAACATGGTCAGTTCAAAGTAACTAGTCTGTACAGGGTAAGATATGCAATGCTAACCTTATGGGAATTTCGCCAAGACGTTGTCAGTTTTATGCAGTGAGCCATGGTGTTCTCTATTGTCTATCTTTCAAAACAAACGGAATAAACCAGGAGTTCTAAACAAGTCCTCACGTACAATTTTATGTAATTTACAAATATCGTTTGCTAATAATTTTACATAATATTATACATTATTTGTTTTTAATAGTAACTTATCAACTTTTATCTTTTATTAGTAGCAGTAGTATAATAAAATGTGCATTAAATAAACATTTGTTTCAAAGTTTAAAATAATTCCGGTAATATCTACTAACTGCCAAATATAAAATGTTATTTATGTCCCTGCGGTGCTAATTACTGCCATAATGGGTAAGGAATTTGTAATTTTGGTTGATATCAACTGCAAATACTTTCTTCTAGGTTATCCAGTAATTAAGAAGCAATTAGAGTAATTCTTGTACAGAATATGTTCAAAAGCTTGATACATCCAGGGCCTTAATTAGTCTTTATTTGTTCTTCGGGGCGCGTAAACATATTCAAGTTACGATTATT